>NW_026844326.1:0-1443501 GCF_029955315.1 Cylas formicarius | reverse complement strand
TTGTATCAAAAAATGATAGTTTAAACTGATATTTGCAGTTTTGATGCGGTTTTAGGTACGATATGAATCGAAGAAGCCGATTTTGACTGGAATCTGTTTAAAATGACAAAGAAAAACCTATTATCAATTCAAGGAAGTGAATTTTTAAGTAGTTATCTGCAGTTTTAATGTAGATTTCTGTTCGCTAAGTTATGAAAATGCATGTTTTGGCTATAATCTTCCGTAAATCAAGGGCGAAAACCAATTATTTGTCCCAAAAGAAGGTGTTTTAAGTATATATCTACATTTCTAAGGCAGATTTGGGTACAATAAGAGGCGAAAAAGCAGATTCTGACTAAGATTTTATCGAAATCGGCAACTATTTGACTCAGAATGGTTGCCTTACGTCGAAATCTAATAGTTTATTAAGGTTTTCGTTACTAAAATGCCCAAAGACGCCGATTTTGACTAGAATTTGAAAGATATTGACATGAATATATAACTGTTTGTATCAAAAAATGATAGTTTAAACTGATATTTGCAGTTTTGATGCGGTTTTAGGTACGATATGAGTCGAAGAAGCTGATTTTGACTGGAATCTGTTTAAAATGACAAAGAAAAACCTATTATCAATTCAAGGAAGTGAATTTTTAAGTAGTTATCTGCAGTTTTAATGTAGATTTCTGTTCGCTAAGTTATGAAAATGCATGTTTTGGCTATAATCTTCCGTAAATCAAGCGCGAAAACCAATTATTTGTCCCAAAAGAAGGTGTTTTAAGTATATATCTACATTTCTAAGGTAGATTTGGGTACAATAAGAGGCGAAAAAGCAGATTCTGACTAAGATTTTATCGAAATCGGCAACTATTTGACTCAGAATGGTTGCCTTACGTCGAAATCTAATAGTTTATTAAGGTTTTCGTTACTAAAATGCCCAAAGACGCCGATTTTGACTAGAATTTGAAAGATATTGACATGAATATATAACTGTTTGTATCAAAAAATGATAGTTTAAACTGATATTTGCAGTTTTGATGCGGTTTTAGGTACGATATGAGTCGAAGAAGCCGATTTTGACTGGAATCTGTCTAAAATGACAAAGAAAAACCTATTATCAATTCAAGGAAGTGAATTTTTAAGAAGTTATCTGCAGTTTTAATGTAGATTTCTGTTCGCTAAGTTATGAAAATGCATGTTTTGGCTATAATCTTCCGTAAATCAAGGGCGAAAACCAATTATTTGTCCCAAAAAAAGGTGTTCTAAGTATATATCTGCATTTCTAAGGTAGATTTGGTTACAATAAGAGGCGAAAAAGCAGATTCTGACTAAGATTTTATCGAAATCGGCAACTATTTGACTCAGAATGGTTGCCTTACGTCGAAATCTAATAGTTTATTAAGGTTTTCGTTACTAAAATGCCCAAAGACGCCGATTTTGACTAGAATTTGAAAGATATTGACATGAATATATAACTGTTTGTATCAAAAAATGATACTTTAAACTGATATTTGCAGTTTTGATGCGGTTTTAGGTACGATATGAGTCGAAGAAGCCGATTTTGACTGGAATCTGTTTAAAATGACAAAGAAAAACCTATTATCAATTCAAGGAAGTGAATTTTTAAGTAGTTATCTGCAGTTTTAATGTAGATTTCAGTTCGCTAAGTTATGAAAATGCATGTTTTGGCTATAATCTTCCGTAAATCAAGGGCGAAAACCAATTATTTGTCCCAAAAGAAGGTGTTCTAAGTATATATCTGCATTTCTAAGGTAGATTTGGTTACAATAAGAGGCGAAAAAGCAGATTCTGACTAAGATTTTATCGAAATCGGCAACTATATGACTCAGAATGGTTGCCTTACGTCGAAATCTAATAGTTTATTAAGGTTTTCGTTACTAAAATGCCCAAAGACGCCGATTTTGACTAGAATTTGAAAGATATTGACATGAATATATAACTGCTTGTATCAAAAAATGATAGTTTAAACTGATATTTGCAGTTTTGATGCGGTTTTAGGTACGATATGAGTCGAAGAAGCCGATTTTGACTGGAATCTGTTTAAAATGACAAAGAAAAACCTATTATCAATTCAAGGAAGTGAATTTTTAAGTAGTTATCTGCAGTTTTAATGTAGATTTCTGTTCGCTAAGTTATGAAAATGCATGTTTTGGCTATAATCTTCCGTAAATCAAGGGCGAAAACCAATTATTTGTCCCAAAAGAAGGTGTTTTAAGTATATATCTACATTTCTAAGGTAGATTTGGGTACAATAAGAGGCGAAAAAGCAGATTCTGACTAAGATTTTATCGAAATCGGCAACTATTTGACTCAGAATGGTTGCCTTACGTCGAAATCTAATAGTTTATTAAGGTTTTCGTTACTAAAATGCCCAAAGACGCCGATTTTGACTAGAATTTGAAAGATATTGACATGAATATATAACTGTTTGTATCAAAAAATGATACTTTAAACTGATATTTGCAGTTTTGATGCGGTTTTAGGTACGATATGAGTCGAAGAAGCCGATTTTGACTGGAATCTGTTTAAAATGACAAAGAACAATCTATTATCAATTCAAGGAAGTGAATTTTTAAGTAGTTATCTGCAGTTTTAATGTAGATTTCTGTTCGCTAAGTTATGAAAATGCATGTTTTGGCTATAATATTCCGTAAATCAAGGGCGAAAACCAATTATTTGTCCCAAAAGAAGGTGTTTTAAGTATATATCTGCATTTCTAAGGTAGATTTGGGTACAATAAGAGGCGAAAAAGCAGATTCTGACTAGGATTTTATCGAAATCGGCAACTATTTGACTCAGAAAGGTTGCCTTACGTCGAAATCTAATAGTTTATTAAGGTTTTCGTTACTAAAATGCCGAAAGACGCCGATTTTGACTAGAATTTGAAAGATATTGACATGAATATATAACTGTTTGTATCAAAAAATGATAGTTTAAACTGATATTTGCAGTTTTGATGCGGTTTTAGGTACGATATGAGTCGAAGAAGCCGATTTTGACTGGAATCTGTTTAAAATGACAAAGAACAACCTATTATCAATTCAAGGAAGTGAATTTTTAAGTAGTTATCTGCAGTTTTAATGTAGATTTCTGTTCGCTAAGTTATGAAAATGCATGTATTGGCTATAATATTCCGTAAATCAAGGGCGAAAACCAATTATTTGTCCCAAAAGAAGGTGTTCTAAGTATATATCTGCATTTCTAAGGTAGATTTGGGTACAATAAGAGGCGAAAAAGCAGATTCTGACTAAGATTTTATCGAAATCGGCAACTATTTGACTCAGAATGGTTGCCTTACGTCGAAATCTAATAGTTTATTAAGGTTTTCGTTACTAAAATGCCCAAAGACGCCGATTTTGACTAGAATTTGAAAGATATTGACATGAATATATAACTGTTTGTATCAAAAAATGATAGTTTAAACTGATATTTGCAGTATTGATGCGGTTTTAGGTACGATATGAGTCGAAGAAGCCGATTTTGACTGGAATCTGTTTAAAATGAAAAGAAAAACCTATTATCAATTCAAGGAAGTGAATTTTTAAGTAGTTATCTGCAGTTTTAATGTAGATTTCAGTTCGCTAAGTTATGAAAATGCATGTTTTGGCTATAATCTTCCGTAAATCAAGGGCGAAAACCAATTATTAGTCCCAAAAGAAGGTGTTTTAAGTATATATCTGCATTTCTAAGGTAGATTTGGGTACAATAAGAGGCGAAAAAGCAGATTCTGACTAAGATTTTATCGAAATCGGCAACTATTGGACTCAGAAAGGTTGCCTTACGTCGAAATCTAATAGTTTATTAAGGTCTTCGTTACTAAAATGCCCAAAGACGCCGATTTTGACTAGAATTTGAAAGATATTGACATGATTATATAACTGTTTGTATCAAAAAATGATAGTTTAAACTGATATTTGCAGTTTTGATAAGGTTTTAGATACGATATGAATCGAAGAAGCCGATTTTGACTGGAATCTGTTTAAAATGACAAAGAAAAACCTATTATCAATTCAAGGAAGTGAATTTTTAAGTAGTTATCTGCAGTTTTAATGTAGATTTCAGTTCGCTAAGTTATGAAAATGCATGTTTTGGCTATAATCTTCCGTAAATCAAGGGCGACAACCAATTATTTGTCCCAAAAGAAGGTGTTTTAAATATATATCTACATTTCTAAGGTAGATTTGGGTACAATAAGAGGCGAAAAAGCAGATTCTTACTAAGATTTTATCGAAATCGGCAACTATTTGACTCAGAATGGTTGCCTTACGTCGAAATCTAATAGTTTATTAAGGTTTTCGTTACTAAAATGCCCAAAGACGCCGATTTTGACTAGAATTTGAAAGACATTGACATGAATATATAACTGTTTGTATCAAAAAATGATAGTTTAAACTGATATTTGCAGTTTTGATGCGGTTTTAGGTACGATATGAATCGAAGAAGCCGATTTTGACTGGAATCTGTTTAAAATTACAAAGAAAAACCTATTATCAATTCAAGGAAGTGAATTTTTAAGTAGTTATCTGCAGTTTTAATGTAGATTTCTGTTCGCTAAGTTATGAAAATGCATGTTTTGGCTATAATCTTCCGTAAATCAAGGGCGAAAACCAATTATTTGTCCCAAAAGAAGGTGTTTTAAGTATATATCTACATTTCTAAGGTAGATTTGGGTACAATAAGAGGCGAAAAAGCAGATTCTGACTAAGATTTCATCGAAATCGGCAACTATTTGACTCAGAATGGTTGCCTTACGTCGAAATCTAATAGTTTATTAAGGTTTTCGTTACTAAAATGCCCAAAGACGCCGATTTTGACTAGAATTTGAAAGACATTGACATGAATATATAACTGTTTGTATCAAAAAATGATAGTTTAAACTGATATTTGCAGTTTTGATGCGGTTTTAGGTACGATATGAATCGAAGAAGCCGATTTTGACTCGAATCTGTTTAAAATGACAAAGAAAAACCTATTATCAATTCAAGGAAGTGAATTTTTAAGTAGTTATCTGCAGTTTTAATGTAGATTTCTGTTCGCTAAGTTATGAAAATGCATGTTTTGGCTATAATCTTCCGTAAATCAAGGGCGAAAACCAATTATTTGTCCCAAAAGAAGGTGTTTTAAGTATATATCTACATTTCTAAGGTAGATTTGGGTACAATAAGAGGCGAAAAAGCAGATTCTGACTAAGATTTTATCGAAATCGGCAACTATTTGACTCAGAATGGTTGCCTTACGTCGAAATCTAATAGTTTATTAAGGTTTTCGTTACTAAAATGCCCAAAGACGCCGATTTTGACTAGAATTTGAAAGATATTGACATGAATATATAACTGTTTGCATCAAAAAATGATAGTTTAAACTGATATTTGCAGTTTTGATGCGGTTTTAGGTACGATATGAGTCGAAGAAGCTGATTTTGACTGGAATCTGTTTAAAATGACAAAGAAAAACCTATTATCAATTCAAGGAAGTGAATTTTTAAGTAGTTATCTGCAGTTTTAATGTAGATTTCTGTTCGCTAAGTTATGAAAATGCATGTTTTGGCTATAATTTTCCGTAAATCAAGCGCGAAAACCAATTATTTGTCCCAAAAGAAGGTGTTTTAAGTATATATCTACATTTCTAAGGTAGATTTGGGTACAATAAGATGCGAAAAAGCAGATTCTGACTAAGATTTTATCGAAATCGGCAACTATTTGACTCAGAATGGTTGCCTTACGTCGAAATCTAATAGTTTATTAAGGTTTTCGTTACTAAAATGCCCAAAGACGCCGATTTTGACTAGAATTTGAAAGATATTGACATGAATATATAACTGTTTGTATCAAAAAATGATAGTTTAAACTGATATTTGCAGTTTTGATGCGGTTTTAGGTACGATATGAGTCGAAGAAGCCGATTTTGACTGGAATCTGTTTAAAATGACAAAGAAAAACCTATTATCAATTCCAGGAAGTGAATTTTTAAGTAGTTATCTGCAGTTTTAATGTAGATTTCAGTTCGCTAAGTTATGAAAATGCATGTTTTGGCTATAATCTTCCGTAAATCAAGGGCGAAAACCAATTATTTGTCCCAAAAGAAGGTGTTCTAAGTATATATCTGCATTTCTAAGGTAGATTTGGTTACAATAAGAGGCAAAAAAGCAGATTCTGACTAAGATTTTATCGAAATCGGCAACTATATGACTCAGAATGGTTGCCTTACGTCGAAATCTAATAGTTTATTAAGGTTTTCGTTACTAAAATGCCCAAAGACGCCGATTTTGACTAGAATTTGAAAGATATTGACATGAATATATAACTGCTTGTATCAAAAAATGATAGTTTAAACTGATATTTGCAGTTTTGATGCGGTTTTAGGTACGATATGAGTCGAAGAAGCCGATTTTGACTGGAATCTGTTTAAAATGACAAAGAAAAACCTATTATCAATTCAAGGAAGTGAATTTTTAAGTAGTTATCTGCAGTTTTAATGTAGATTTCTGTTCGCTAAGTTATGAAAATGCATGTTTTGGCTATAATCTTCCGTAAATCAAGCGCGAAAACCAATTATTTGTCCCAAAAGAAGGTGTTTTAAGTATATATCTACATTTCTAAGGTAGATTTGGGTACAATAAGATGCGAAAAAGCAGATTCTGACTAAGATTTTATCGAAATCGGCAACTATTTGACTCAGAATGGTTGCCTTACGTCGAAATCTAATAGTTTATTAAGGTTTTCGTTACTAAAATGCCCAAAGACGCCGATTTTGACTAGAATTTGAAAGATATTGACATGAATATATAACTGTTTGTATCAAAAAATGATAGTTTAAACTGATATTTGCAGTTTTGATGCGGTTTTAGGTACGATATGAGTCGAAGAAGCCGATTTTGACTGGAATCTGTTTAAAATGACAAAGAAAAACCTATTATCAATTCCAGGAAGTGAATTTTTAAGTAGTTATCTGCAGTTTTAATGTAGATTTCAGTTCGCTAAGTTATGAAAATGCATGTTTTGGCTATAATCTTCCGTAAATCAAGGGCGAAAACCAATTATTTGTCCCAAAAGAAGGTGTTCTAAGTATATATCTGCATTTCTAAGGTAGATTTGGTTACAATAAGAGGCAAAAAAGCAGATTCTGACTAAGATTTTATCGAAATCGGCAACTATATGACTCAGAATGGTTGCCTTACGTCGAAATCTAATAGTTTATTAAGGTTTTCGTTACTAAAATGCCCAAAGACGCCGATTTTGACTAGAATTTGAAAGATATTGACATGAATATATAACTGCTTGTATCAAAAAATGATAGTTTAAACGGATATTTGCAGTTTTGATGCGGTTTTAGGTACGATATGAGTCGAAGAAGCCGATTTTGACTGGAATCTGTTTAAAATGACAAAGAAAAACCTATTATCAATTCAAGGAAGTGAATTTTTAAGTAGTTATCTGCAGTTTTAATGTAGATTTCTGTTCGCTAAGTTATGAAAATGCATGTTTTGGCTATAATCTTCCGTAAATCAAGGGCGAAAACCAATTATTTGTACCAAAAGAAGGTGTTTTAAGTATATATCTACATTTCTAAGGTAGATTTGGGTACAATAAGAGGCGAAAAAGCAGATTCTGACTAAGATTTTATCGAAATCGGCAACTATTTGACTCAGAATGGTTGCCTTACGTCGAAATCTAATAGTTTATTAAGGTTTTCGTTACTAAAATGCCCAAAGACGCCGATTTTGACTAGAATTTGAAAGATATTGACATGAATATATAACTGTTTGTATCAAAAAATGATAGTTTAAACTGATATTTGCAGTTTTGATGCGGTTTTAGGTACGATATGAGTCGAAGAAGCCGATTTTGACTGGAATCTGTTTAAAATGACAAAGAACAACCTATTAGAAATTCAAGGAAGTGAATTTTTAAGTAGTTATCTGCAGTTTTAATGTAGATTTCAGTTCGCTAAGTTATGAAAATGCATGTTTTGGCTATAATCTTAAGTAAATCAAGGGCGAAAACCAATTATTTGTCCCAAAAGAAGGTGTTCTAAGTATATATCTGCATTTCTAAGGTAGATTTGGGTACAATAAGAGGCGAAAAAGCAGATTCTGACTAAGATTTTATCGAAATCGGCAACTATTTGACTCAGAATGGTTGCCTTACGTCGAAATCTAATAGTTTATTGAGGTTTTCGTTACTAAAATGCCCAAAGACGCCGATTTTGACTAGAATTTGAAAGATATTGACATGAATATATAACTGTTTGTATCAAAAAATGATAGTTTAAACTGATATTTGCAGTTTTGATGCGGTTTTAGGTACGATATGAGTCGAAGAAGCCGATTTTGACTGGAATCTGTTTAAAATGAAAAGAAAAACCTATTATCAATTCAAGGAAGTGAATTTTTAAGTAGTTATCTGCAGTTTTAATGTAGATTTCAGTTCGCTAAGTTATGAAAATGCATGTTTTGGCTATAATCTTCCGTAAATCAAGGGCGAAAACCAATTATTAGTCCCAAAAGAAGGTGTTTTAAGTATATATCTGCATTTCTAAGGTAGATTTGGGTACAATAAGAGGCGAAAAAGCAGATTCTGACTAAGATTTTATCGAAATCGGCAACTATTTGACTCAGAAAGGTTGCCTTACGTCGAAATCTAATAGTTTATTAAGTTTTTCGTTACTAAAATGCCCAAAGACGCCGATTTTGACTAGAATTTGAAAGATATTGACATGATTATATAACTGTTTGTATCAAAAAATGATAGTTTAAACTGATATTTGCAGTTTTGATAAGGTTTTAGATACGATATGAATCGAAGAAGCCGATTTTGACTGGAATCTGTTTAAAATGACAAAGAAAAACCTATTATCAATTCAAGGAAGTGAATTTTTAAGTAGTTATCTGCAGTTTTAATGTAGATTTCAGTTCGCTAAGTTATGAAAATGCATGTTTTGGCTATAATCTTCCGTAAATCAAGGGCGAAAACCAATTATTTGTCCCAAAAGAAGGTGTTTTAAATATATATCTACATTTCTAAGGTAGATTTGGTTACAATAAGAGGCGAAAAAGCAGATTCTTACTAAGATTTTATCGAAATCGGCAACTATTTGACTCAGAATCTTTGCCTTACGTCGAAATCTAATAGTTTATTAAGGTTTTCGTTACTAAAATGCCCAAAGACGCCGATTTTGACTAGAATTTGAAAGACATTGACATGAATATATAACTGTTTGTATCAAAAAATGATAGTTTAAACTGATATTTGCAGTTTTGATGCGGTTTTAGGTACGATATGAGTCGAAGAAGCCGATTTTGACTGGAATCTGTTTAAAATGACAAAGAACAACCTATTATCAATTCAAGGAAGTGAATTTTTAAGTAGTTATCTGCAGTTTTAATGTAGATTTCAGTTCGCTAAGTTATGAAAATGCATGTTTTGGCTTTAATCTTCCGTAAATCAAGGGCGAAAACCAATTATTTGTCCCAAAAGAAGGTGCTTTAAATATATATCTGCATTTCTAAGGTAGATTTGGGTACAATAAGAGGCGAAAAAGCAGATTCTGACTAGGATTTTATCGAAATCGGCAACTATTTGACTCAGAAAGGTTGCCTTTCGTCGAAATCTAATAGTTTATTAATGTTTTCGTTACTAAAATGGCCAAAGACGCCGATTTTGACTAGAATTTGAAAGATATTGACATGAATATATAACTGTTTGTATCAAAAAATGATAGTTTAAACTGATATTTGCAGTTTTGATGCGGTTTTAGGTACGATATGAGTCGAAGAAGCCGATTTTGACTGGAATCTGTTTAAAATGAAAGGAAAAACCTATTATCAATTCAAGGAAGTGAATTTTTAAGTAGTTATCTGCAGTTTTAATGTAGATTTCAGTTCGCTAAGTTATGAAAATGCATGTTTTGGCTATAATCTTCCGTAAATCAAGGGCGAAAACCAATTATTAGTCCCAAAAGAAGGTGTTTTAAGTATATATCTGCATTTCTAAGGTAGATTTGGGTACAATAAGAGGCGAAAAAGCAGATTCTGACTAAGATTTTGTCGAAATCGACAACTATTTGACTCAGAAAGGTTGCCTTACGTCGAAATCTAATAGTTTATTAAGGTTTTCGTTACTAAAATGCCCAAAGACGCCGATTTTGACTAGAATTTGAAAGATATTGACATGATTATATAACTGTTTGTATCAAAAAATGATAGTTTAAACTGATATTTGCAGTTTTGATAAGGTTTTAGATACGATATGAATCGAAGAAGCCGATTTTGACTGGAATCTGTTTAAAATGACAAAGAAAAACCTATTATCAATTCAAGGAAGTGAATTTTTAAGCAGTTATCTGCCGTTTTAATGTAGATTTCAGTTCGCTAAGTTATGAAAATGCATGTTTTGGCTATAATCTTCCGTAAATCAAGGGCGAAAACCAATTATTTGTCCCAAAAGAAGGTGTTTTAAGTATATATCTGCATTTCTAAGGTAGATTTGGGTACAATAAGAGGCGAAAAAGCAGATTCTGACTAAGATTTTATCGAAATCGGCAACTATTTGACTCAGAAAGGTTGCCTTACGTCGAAATCTAATAGTTTATTAAGGTTTTCGTTACTAAAATGCCCAAAGACGGCGATTTTGACTAAAATTTGAAAGATATTGACATGATTATATAACTGTTTGTATCAAAAAATGATAGTTTAAACTGATATTTGCAGTTTTGATCAGGTTTTAGATACGATATGAATCGAAGAAGCCGATTTTGACTGGAATCTGTTTAAAATGACAAAGAAAAACCTATTATCAATTCAAGGAAGTGAATTTTTAAGTAGTTATCTGCAGTTTTAATGTAGATTTCTGTTCGCTAAGTTATGAAAATGCATGTTTTGGCTATAATCTTCCGTAAATCAAGGGCGAAAACCAATTATTTGTCCCAAAAGAAGGTGTTTTAAGTATATATCTACATTTCTAAGGTAGATTTGGGTACAATAAGAGGCGAAAAAGCAGATTCAGACTAAGATTTTATCGAAATCGGCAACTATTTGACTCAGAATGGTTGCCTTACGTCGAAATCTAATAGTTTATTAAGGTTTTCGTTACTAAAATGCCCAAAGACGCCGATTTTGACTAGAATTTGAAAGATATTGACATGAATATATAACTGTTTGTATCAAAAAATGATAGTTTAAACTGATATTTGCAGTTTTGATGCGGTTTTAGGTACGATATGAGTCGAAGAAGCTGATTTTGACTGGAATCTGTTTAAAATGACAAAGAAAAACCTATTATTAATTCAAGGAAGTGAATTTTTAAGTAGTTATCTGCAGTTTTAATGTAGATTTCTATTCGCTAAGTTATGAAAATGCATGTTTTGGCTATAATCTTCCGTAAATCAAGGGCGAAAACCAATTATTTGTCCCAAAAGAAGGTGTTTTAAGTATATATCTACATTTCTAAGGTAGATTTGGGTACAATAAGAGGCGAAAAAGCAGATTCTGACTAAGATTTTATCGAAATCGGCAACTATTTGACTCAGAATGGCAACTATTTGACTCAGAATGGTTGCCTTACGTCGAAATCTAATAGTTCATTAAGGTTTTCGTTACTAAAATGCCCAAAGACGCCGATTTTGACTAGAATTTAAAAGATATTGACATGAATATATAACTGCTTGTATCAAAAAATGATAGTTTAAACTGATATTTGCAGTTTTGATGCGGTTTTAGGTACGATATGAGTCGAAGAAGCCGATTTTGACTGGAATCTGTTTAAAATGACAAAGAACAACCTATTATCAATTCAAGGAAGTGAATTTTTAAGTAGTTATCTGCAGTTTTAATGTAGATTTCTGTTCGCTAAGTTATGAAAATGCATGTTTTGGCTATAATATTCCGTAAATCAAGGGCGAAAACCAATTATTTGTCCCAAAAGAAGGTGTTTTAAGTATATATCTGCATTTCTAAGGTAGATTTGGGTACAATAAGAGGCGAAAAAGCAGATTCTGACTAGGATTTTATCGAAATCGGCAACTATTTGACTCAGAAAGGTTGCCTTACGTCGAAATCTAATAGTTTATTAAGGTTTTCGTTACTAAAATGCCGAAAGACGCCGATTTTGACTAGAATTTGAAAGATATTGACATGAATATATAACTGTTTGTATCAAAAAATGATAGTTTAAACTGATATTTGCAGTTTTGATGCGGTTATAGGTACGATATGAGTTGAAGAAGCCGATTTTGACTGGAATCTGTTTAAAATGACAAAGAAAAACCTATTATCAATTCAAGGAAGTGAATTTTTAAGTAGTTATCTGCAGTTTTAATGTAGATTTCTGTTCGCTAAGTTATGAAAATGCATGTTTTGGCTATAATCTTCCGTAAATCAAGGGCGAAAACCAATTATTTGTCCCAAAAGAAGGTGTTTTAAGTATATATCTACATTTCTAAGGTAGATTTGGGTACAATAAGAGGCGAAAAAGCAGATTCTGACTAAGATTTTATCGAAATTGGCAACTATTTGACTCAGAATGGTTGCCTTACGTCGAAATCTAATAGTTTATTAAGGTTTTCGTTACTAAAATGCCCAAAGACGCCGATTATGACTAGAATTTGAAAGATATTGACATGAATATATAACTGTTTGTATCAAAAAATGATAGTTTAAACTGATATTTGCAGTTTTGATGCGGTTTTAGGTACGATATGAGTCGAAGAAGCCGATTTTGACTGGAATCTGTTTAAAATGACAAAGAAAAACCTATTATCAATTCAAGGAAGTGAATTTTTAAGTAGTTATCTGCAGTTTTAATGTAGATTTCTGTTCGCTAAGTTATGAAAATGCATGTTTTGGCTATAATCTTCCGTAAATCAAGGGCGAAAACCAATTATTTGTCCCAAAAAAAGGTGTTCTAAGTATATATCTGCATTTCTAAGGTAGATTTGGTTACAATAAGAGGCGAAAAAGCAGATTCTGACTAAGATTTTATCGAAATCGGCAACTATCTAACTCAGAATGGTTGCCTTACATCGAAATCTAATAGTTTATTAAGGTTTTCGTTACTAAAATGCCCAAAGACGCCGATTTTGACTAGAATTTGAAAGATATTGACATGAATATATAATTGTTTGTATCAAAAAATGATAGTTTAAACTGATATTTGCAGTTTTGATGCGGTTTTAGGTACGATATGAGTCGAAGAAGCCGATTTTGACTGGAATCTGTTTAAAATGACAAAGAAAAACCTATTATCAATTCAAGGAAGTGAATTTTTAAGTAGTTATCTGCAGTTTTAATGTAGATTTCTGTTCGCTAAGTTATGAAAATGCATGTTTTGGCTATAATCTTCCGTAAATCAAGGGCGAAAACCAATTATTTGTCCCAAAAGAAGGTGTTTTAAGTATATATCTACATTTCTAAGGTAGATTTGGGTACAATAAGAGGCGAAAAAGCAGATTCTGACTAAGATTTTATCGAAATCGGCAACTATTTGACTCAGAATGGTTGCCTTACGTCGAAATCTAATAGTTTATTAAGGTTTTCGTTACTAAAATGCCCAAAGACGCTGATTTTGACTAGAATTTGAAAGATATTGACATGAATATATAACTGTTTGTATCAAAAAATGATAGTTTAAACTGATATTTGCAGTTTTGATGCGGTTTTAGGTACGATATGAGTCGAAGAAGCCGATTTTGACTGGAATCTGTTTAAAATGACAAAGAAAAACCTATTATCAATTCAAGGAAGTGAATTTTTAAGTAGTTATCTGCAGTTTTAATGTAGATTTCTGTTCGCTAAGTTATGAAAATGCATGTTTTGGCTATAATCTTCCGTAAATCAAGGGCGAAAACCAATTATTTGTCCCAAAAGAAGGTGTTTTAAGTATATATCTACATTTCTAAGGTAGATTTGGGTACAATAAGAGGCGAAAAAGCAGATTCTGACTAAGATTTTATCGAAATCGGCAACTATTTGACTCAGAATTGTTGCCTTACTTCGAAATCTAATAGTTTATTAAGGTTTTCGTTACTAAAATGCCCAAAGACGCCGATTTTGACTAGAATTTGAAAGATATTGACATGAATATATAACTGTTTGTATCAAAAAATGATAGTTTAAACTGATATTTGCAGTTTTGATGCGGTTTTAGGTACGATATGAGTCGAAGAAGCCGATTTTGACTGGAATCTGTTTAAAATGACAAAGAACAACCTATTATCAATTCAAGGAAGTGAATTTTTAAGTAGTTATCTGCAGTTTTAATGTAGATTTCAGTTCGCTAAGTTATGAAAATGCATGTTTTGGCTATAATCTTCCGTAAATCAAGGGCGAAAACCAATTATTTGTCCCAAAAGAAGGTGCTTTAAGTATATATCTGCATTTCTAAGGTAGATTTGGGTACAATAAGAGGCGAAAAAGCAGATTCTGACTAGGATTTTATCGAAATCGGCAACTATTTGACTCAGAAAGATTGCCTTACGTCGAAATCTAATAGTTTATTAATGTTTTCGTTACTAAAATGATCAAAGACGCCGATTTTGACTAGAATTTGAAAGATATTGACATGAATATATAACTGTTTGTATCAAAAAATGACAGTTTAAACTGATATTTGCAGTTCTGATGCGGTTTTAGATACGATATGAGTCGAAGAAGCCGATTTTGACTGGAATCTGTTTAAAATGACAAAGAAAAACCTATTATCAATTCAAGGAAGTGAATTTTTAAGTAGTTATCTGCAGTTTTAATGTAGATTTCAGTTCGCTAAGTTATTAAAATGCATGTTTTGGCTATAATCTTCCGTAAATCAAGGGCGAAAACCAATTATTTGTCCCAAAAGAAGGTGTTTTAAATATATATCTACATTTCTAAGGTAGATTTGGGTACAATAAGAGGCGAAAAAGCAGATTCTTACTAAGATTTTATCGAAATCGGCAACTATTTGACTCAGAATGGCTGCCTTACGTCGAAATCTAATAGTTTATTAAGGTTTTCGTTACTAAAATGCCCAAAGACGCCGATTTTGACTAGAATTTGAAAGACATTGACATGAATATATAACTGTTTGTATCAAAAAATGATAGTTTAAACTGATATTTGCAGTTTTGATGCGGTTTTAGGTACGATATGAGTCGAAGAAGCCGATTTTGACTGGAATCTGTTTAAAATGACAAAGAAAAACCTATTATCAATTCAAGGAAGTGAATTTTTAAGTAGTTATCTGCAGTTTTAATGTAGATTTCTGTTCGCTAAGTTATGAAAATGCATGTTTTGGCTATAATCTTCCGTAAATCAAGGGCGAAAACCAATTATTTGTCCCAAAAGAAGGTGTTTTAAGTATATATCTACATTTCTAAGGTAGATTTGGGTACAATAAGAGGCGAAAAAGCAGATTCTGACTAAGATTTTATCGAAATCGGCAACTATTTGACTCAGAATGGTTGCCTTACGTCGAAATCTAATAGTTTATTAAGGTTTTCGTTACTAAAATGCCCAAAGACGCCGATTTTGACTAGAATTTGAAAGATATTGACATGAATATATAACTGTTTGTATCAAAAAATGATAGTTTAAACTGATATTTGCAGTTTTGATGCGGTTTTAGGTACGATATGAGTCGAAGAAGCCGATTTTGACTGGAATCTGTTTAAAATGACAAAGAAAAACCTATTATCAATTCAAGGAAGTGAATTTTTAAGTAGTTATCTGCAGTTTTAATGTAGATTTCTGTTCGCTAAGTTATGAAAATGCATGTTTTGGCTATAATCTTCCGTAAATCAAGGGCGAAAACCAATTATTTGTCCCAAAAGAAGGTGTTTTAAGTATATATCTACATTTCTAAGGTAGATTTGGGTACAATAAGAGGCGAAAAAGCAGATTCTGACAAAGATTTTATCGAAATCGGCAACTATTTGACTCAGAATGGTTGCCTTACGTCGAAATCTAATAGTTTATTAATGTTTTCGTTACTAAAATGCCCAAAGACGCCGATTTTGACTAGAATTTGAAAGATATTGACATGAATATATAACTGTTTGTATCAAAAAATGATAGTTTAAACTGATATTTGCAGTTTTGATGCGGTTTTAGGTACGATATGAGTCGAAGAAGCCGATTTTGACTGGAATCTGTTTAAAATGACAAAGAACAACCTATTATCAATTCAAGGAAGTGAATTTTTAAGTAGTTATCTGCAGTTTTAATGTAGATTTCAGTTCGCTAAGTTATGAAAATGCATGTTTTGGCTATAATCTTCCGTAAATCAAGGGCGAAAACCAATTATTTGTCCCAAAAGAAGGTGTTTTAAGTATATATCTGCATTTCTAAGGTAGATTTGGGTACAATAAGAGGCGAAAAAGCAGATTCTGACTAGGATTTTATCGAAATCGGCAACTATTTGACTCAGAAAGGTTGCCTTACGTCGAAATCTAATAGTTTATTAAGGTTTTCGTTACTAAAATGCCCAAAGACGCCGATTTTGACTAGAATTTGAAAGATATTGACATGAATATATAACTGTTTGTATCAAAAAATGATAGTTTAAACTGATATTTGCAGTTTTGATGCGGTTTTAGATACGATATGAGTCGAAGAAGCCGATTTTGACTGGAATCTGTTTAAAATGACAAAGAAAAACCTATTATCAATTCAAGGAAGTGAATTTTTAAGTAGTTATCTGCAGTTTTAATGTAGATTTCAGTTCGCTAAGTTATGAAAATGCATGTTTTGACTATAATCTTCCGTAAATCAAGGGCGAAAACCAATTATTTGTCCCAAAAGAAGGTGTTCTAAGTATATATCTGCATTTCTAAGGTAGATTTGGGTACAATAAGAGGCGAAAAAGCAGATTCTGACTAAGATTTTATCGAAATCGGCAACTATTTGACTCAGAATGGCAACTATTTGACTCAGAATGGTTGCCTTACGTCGAAATCTAATAGTTTATTAAGGTTTTCGTTACTAAAATGCCCAAAGACGCCGATTTTGACTAGAATTTGAAAGATATTGACATGAATATATAACTGTTTGTATCAAAAAATGATAGTTTAAACTGATATTTGCAGTTTTGATGCGGTTTTAGGTACGATATGAGTCGAAGAAGCCGATTTTGACTGGAATCTGTTTAAAATGACAAAGAACAACCTATTATCAATTCAAGGAAGTGAATTTTTAAGTAGTTATCTGCAGTTTTAATGTAGATTTCTGTTCGCTAAGTTATGAAAATGCATGTTTTGGCTATAATACTCCGTAAATCAAGGGCGAAAACCAATTATTTGTCCCAAAAGAAGGTGTTTTAAGTATATATCTGCATTTCTAAGGTAGATTTGGGTACAATAAGAGGCGAAAAAGCAGATTCTGACTAGGATTTTATCGAAATCGGCAACTATTTGACTCAGAAAGGTTGCCTTACGTCGAAATCTAATAGTTTATTAAGGTTTTCGTTACTAAAATGCCGAAAGACGCCGATTTTGACTAGAATTTGAAAGATATTGACATGAATATATAACTGTTTGTATCAAAAAATGATAGTTTAAACTGATATTTGCAGTTTTGATGCGGTTATAGGTACGATATGAGTTGAAGAAGCCGATTTTGACTGGAATCTGTTTAAAATGACAAAGAAAAACCTATTATCAATTCAAGGAAGTGAATTTTTAAGTAGTTATCTGCAGTTTTAATGTAGATTTCTGTTCGCTAAGTTATGAAAATGCATGTTTTGGCTATAATCTTCCGTAAATCAAGGGCGAAAACCAATTATTTGTCCCAAAAGAAGGTGTTTTAAGTATATATCTACATTTCTAAGGTAGATTTGGGTACAATAAGAGGCGAAAAAGCAGATTCTGACTAAGATTTTATCGAAATCGGCAACTATTTGACTCAGAATGGTTGCCTTACGTCGAAATCTAATAGTTTATTAAGGTTTTCGTTACTAAAATGCCCAAAGACGCCGATTATGACTAGAATTTGAAAGATATTGACATGAATATATAACTGTTTGTATCAAAAAATGATAGTTTAAACTGATATTTGCAGTTTTGATGCGGTTTTAGGTACGATATGAGTCGAAGAAGCCGATTTTGACTGGAATCTGTTTAAAATGACAAAGAAAAACCTATTATCAATTCAAGGAAGTGAATTTTTAAGTAGTTATCTGCAGTTTTAATGTAGATTTCTGTTCGCTAAGTTATGAAAATGCATGTTTTGGCTATAATCTTCCGTAAATCAAGGGCGAAAACCAATTATTTGTCCCAAAAAAAGGTGTTCTAAGTATATATCTGCATTTCTAAGGTAGATTTGGTTACAATAAGAGGCGAAAAAGCAGATTCTGACTAAGATTTTATCGAAATCGGCAACTATCTAACTCAGAATGGTTGCCTTACATCGAAATCTAATAGTTTATTAAGGTTTTCGTTACTAAAATGCCCAAAGACGCCGATTTTGACTAGAATTTGAAAGATATTGACATGAATATATAACTGTTTGTATCAAAAAATGATAGTTTAAACTGATATTTGCAGTTTTGATGCGGTTTTAGGTACGATATGAGTCGAAGAAGCCGATTTTGACTGGAATCTGTTTAAAATGACAAAGAAAAACCTATTATCAATTCAAGGAAGTGAATTTTTAAGTAGTTATCTGCAGTTTTAATGTAGATTTCTGTTCGCTAAGTTATGAAAATGCATGTTTTGGCTATAATATTCCGTAAATCAAGGGCGAAAACCAATTATTTGTCCCAAAAGAAGGTGTTTTAAGTATATATCTGCATTTCTAAGGTAGATTTGGGTACAATAAGAGGCGAAAAAGCAGATTCTGACTAGGATTTTATCGAAATCGGCAACTATTTGACTCAGAAAGGTTGCCTTACGTCGAAATCTAATAGTTTATTAAGGTTTTCGTTACTAAAATGCCGAAAGACGCCGATTTTGACTAGAATTTGAAAGATATTGACATGAATATATAACTGTTTGTATCAAAAAATGATAGTTTAAACTGATATTTGCAGTTTTGATGCGGTTTTAGGTACGATATGAGTCGAAGAAGCCGATTTTGACTGGAATCTGTTTAAAATGACAAAGAAAAACCTATTATCAATTCAAGGAAGTGAATTTTTAAGTAGTTATCTGCAGTTTTAATGTAGATTTCTGTTCGCTAAGTTATGAAAATGCATGTTTTGGCTATAATATTCCGTAAATCAAGGGCGAAAACCAATTATTTGTCCCAAAAGAAGGTGTTTTAAGTATATATCTGCATTTCTAAGGTAGATTTGGGTACAATAAGAGGCGAAAAAGCAGATTCTGACTAGGATTTTATCGAAATCGGCAACTATTTGACTCAGAAAGGTTGCCTTACGTCGAAATCTAATAGTTTATTAAGGTTTTCGTTACTAAAATGCCCAAAGACGCCGATTTTGACTAGAATTTGAAAGATATTGACATGAATATATAACTGTTTGTATCAAAAAATGATAGTTTAAACTGATATTTGCAGTTTTGATGCGGTTTTAGGTACGATATGAGTCGAAGAAGCCGATTTTGACTGGAATCTGTTTAAAATGACAAAGAAAAACCTATTATCAATTCAAGGAAGTGAATTTTTAAGTAGTTATCTGCAGTTTTAATGTAGATTTCTGTTCGCTAAGTTATGAAAATGCATGTTTTGGCTATAATCTTCCGTAAATCAAGGGCGAAAACCAATTATTTGTCCCAAAAGAAGGTGTTTTAAGTATATATCTACATTTCTAAGGTAGATTTGGGTACAATAAGAGGCGAAAAAGCAGATTCTGACTAAGATTTTATCGAAATCGGCAACTATTTGACTCAGAATGGTTGCCTTACGTCGAAATCTAATAGTTTATTAAGGTTTTCGTTACTAAAATGCCCAAAGACGCTGATTTTGACTAGAATTTGAAAGATATTGACATGAATATATAACTGTTTGTATCAAAAAATGATAGTTTAAACTGATATTTGCAGTTTTGATGCGGTTTTAGGTACGATATGAGTCGAAGAAGCCGATTTTGACTGGAATCTGTTTAAAATGACAAAGAAAAACCTATTATCAATTCAAGGAAGTGAATTTTTAAGTAGTTATCTGCAGTTTTAATGTAGATTTCTGTTCGCTAAGTTATGAAAATGCATGTTTTGGCTATAATCTTCCGTAAATCAAGGGCGAAAACCAATTATTTGTCCCAAAAGAAGGTGTTTTAAGTATATATCTACATTTCTAAGGTAGATTTGGGTACAATAAGAGGCGAAAAAGCAGATTCTGACTAAGATTTTATCGAAATCGGCAACTATTTGACTCAGAATTGTTGCCTTACTTCGAAATCTAATAGTTTATTAAGGTTTTCGTTACTAAAATGCCCAAAGACGCCGATTTTGACTAGAATTTGAAAGATATTGACATGAATATATAACTGTTTGTATCAAAAAATGATAGTTTAAACTGATATTTGCAGTTTTGATGCGGTTTTAGGTACGATATGAGTCGAAGAAGCCGATTTTGACTGGAATCTGTTTAAAATGACAAAGAACAACCTATTATCAATTCAAGGAAGTGAATTTTTAAGTAGTTATCTGCAGTTTTAATGTAGATTTCAGTTCGCTAAGTTATGAAAATGCATGTTTTGGCTATAATCTTCCGTAAATCAAGGGCGAAAACCAATTATTTGTCCCAAAAGAAGGTGCTTTAAGTATATATCTGCATTTCTAAGGTAGATTTGGGTACAATAAGAGGCGAAAAAGCAGATTCTGACTAGGATTTTATCGAAATCGGCAACTATTTGACTCAGAAAGATTGCCTTACGTCGAAATCTAATAGTTTATTATTGTTTTCGTTACTAAAATGATCAAAGACGCCGATTTTGACTAGAATTTGAAAGATATTGACATGAACATATAACTGTTTGTATCAAAAAATGACAGTTTAAACTGATATTTGCAGTTTTGATGCGGTTTTAGATACGATATGAGTCGAAGAAGCCGATTTTGACTGGAATCTGTTTAAAATGACAAAGAAAAACCTATTATCAATTCAAGGAAGTGAATTTTTAAGTAGTTATCTGCAGTTTTAATGTAGATTTCAGTTCGCTAAGTTATTAAAATGCATGTTTTGGCTATAATCTTCCGTAAATCAAGGGCGAAAACCAATTATTTGTCCCAAAAGAAGGTGTTTTAAATATATATCTACATTTCTAAGGTAGATTTGGGTACAATAAGAGGCGAAAAAGCAGATTCTTACTAAGATTTTATCGAAATCGGCAACTATTTGACTCAGAATGGTTGCCTTACGTCGAAATCTAATAGTTTATTAAGGTTTTCGTTACTAAAATGCCCAAAGACGCCGATTTTGACTAGAATTTGAAAGACATTGACATGAAACTGTTTGTATCAAAAAATGATAGTTTAAACTGATATTTGCAGTTTTGATGCGGTTTTAGGTACGATATGAGTCGAAGAAGCCGATTTTGACTGGAATCTGTTTAAAATGACAAAGAACAACCTATTATCAATTCAAGGAAGTGAATTTTTAAGTAGTTATCTGCAGTTTTAATGTAGATTTCAGTTCGCTAAGTTATGAAAATGCATGTTTTGGCTATAATCTTCCGTAAATCAAGGGCGAAAACCAATTATTTGTCCCAAAAGGTGTTTTAAGTATATATCTGCATTTCTAAGGTAGATTTGGGTACAATAAGAGGCGAAAAAGCAGATTCTGACTAGGATTTTATCGAAATCGGCAACTATTTGACTCAGAAAGGTTGCCTTACGTCGAAATCTAATAGTTTATTAAGGTTTTCGTTACTAAAATGCCCAAAGACGCCGATTTTGACTAGAATTTGAAAGATATTGACATGAATATATAACTGTTTGTATCAAAAAATGATAGTTTAAACTGATATTTGCAGTTTTGATGCGGTTTTAGATACGATATGAGTCGAAGAAGCCGATTTTGACTGGAATCTGTTTAAAATGACAAAGAAAAACCTATTATCAATTCAAGGAAGTGAATTTTTAAGTAGTTATCTGCAGTTTTAATGTAGATTTCAGTTCGCTAAGTTATGAAAATGCATGTTTTGACTATAATCTTCCGTAAATCAAGGGCGAAAACCAATTATTTGTCCCAAAAGAAGGTGTTCTAAGTATATATCTGCATTTCTAAGGTAGATTTGGGTACAATAAGAGGCGAAAAAGCAGATTCTGACTAAGATTTTATCGAAATCGGCAACTATTTGACTCAGAATGGTTGCCTTACGTCGAAATCTAATAGTTCATTAAGGTTTTCGTTACTAAAATGCCCAAAGACGCCGATTTTGACTAGAATTTGAAAGATATTGACATGAATATATAACTGTTTGTATCAAAAAATGATAGTTTACACTGATATTTGCAGTTTTGATGCGGTTTTAGGTACGATATGAGTCGAAGAAGCCGATTTTGACTGGAATCTGTTTAAAATGACAAAGAAAAACCTATTATCAATTCAAGGAAGTGAATTTTTAAGTAGTTATCTGCAGTTTTAATGTAGATTTCTGTTCGCTAAGTTATGAAAATGCATGTTTTGGCTATAATCTTCCGTAAATCAAGGGCGAAAACCAATTATTTGTCCCAAAAGAAGGTGTTCTAAGTATATACCTGCATTTCTAAGGTAGATTTGGTTACAATAAGAGGCGAAAAAGCAGATTCTGACTAAGATTTTATCGAAATCGGCAACTATCTGACTCAGAATGGTTGCCTTTCGTCGAAATCTAATAGTTTGTTAAGGTTTTCGTTACTAAAATGCCCAAAGACGCCGATTTTGACTAGAATTTGAAAGATATTGACATGAATATATAACTGTTTCTATCAAAAAATGATAGTTTAAACTGATATTTGCAGTTTTGATGCGGTTTTAGGTACGATATGAGTCGAAGAAGCCGATTTTGACTGGAATCTGTTTAAAATGACAAAGAAAAACCTATTATCAATTCAAGGAAGTGAATTTTTAAGTAGTTATCTGCAGTTTTAATGTAGATTTCTGTTCGCTAAGTTATGAAAATGCATGTTTTGGCTATAATCTTCCGTAAATCAAGGGCGAAAACCAATTATTTGCCCAAAAGAAGGTGTTTTAAGTATATATCTACATTTCTAAGGTAGATTTGGGTACAATAAGAGGCGAAAAAGCAGATTCTGACTAAGATTTTATCGAAATCGGCAACTATTTGACTCAGAATGGTTGCCTTACGTCGAAATCTAATAGTTTATTAAGGTTTTCGTTACTAAAATGCCCAAAGACGCTGATTTTGACTAGAATTTGAAAGATATTGACATGAATATATAACTGTTTGTATCAAAAAATGATAGTTTAAACTGATATTTGCAGTTTTGATGCGGTTTTAGGTACGATATGAGTCGAAGAAGCCGATTTTGACTGGAATCTGTTTAAAATGACAAAGAAAAACCTATTATCAATTCAAGGAAGTGAATTTTTAAGTAGTTATCTGCAGTTTTAATGTAGATTTCTGTTCGCTAAGTTATGAAAATGCATGTTTTGGCAATAATCTTCCGTAAATCAAGGGCGAAAACCAATTATTTGTCCCAAAAGAAGGTGTTTTAAGTATATATCTACATTTCTAAGGTAGATTTGGGTACAATAAGAGGCGAAAAGGCAGATTCTGACTAAGATTTTATCGAAATCGGCAACTATTTGACTCAGAATGGTTGCCTTACGTCGAAATCTAATAGTTTATTAAGGTTTTCGTTACTAAAATGCCCAAAGACGCCGATTTTGACTAGAATTTGAAAGATATTGACATGAATATATAACTGTTTGTATCAAAAAATGATAGTTGAAACTGATATTTGCAGTTTTGATGCGGTTTTAGGTACGATATGAGTCGAAGAAGCCGATTTTGACTGGAATCTGTTAAAAATGACAAAGAACAACCTATTATCAATTCAAGGAGGTGAATTTTTAAGTAGTTATCTGCAGTTTTAATGTAGATTTCAGTTCGCTAAGTTATGAAAATGCATGTTTTGGCTATAATCTTCCGTAAATCAAGGGCGAAAACCAATTATTTGTCCCAAAAGAAGGTGCTTTAAGTATATATCTGCATTTCTAAGGTAGATTTGGGTACAATAAGAGGCGAAAAAGCAGATTCTGACTAGGATTTTATCGAAATCGGCAACTATTTGACTCAGAAAGGTTGCCTTTCGTCGAAATCTAATAGTTTATTAATGTTTTCGTTACTAAAATGGCCAAAGACGCCGATTTTGACTAGAATTTGAAAGATATTGACATGAATATATAACTGTTTGTATCAAAAAATGATAGTTTAAACTGATATTTGCAGTTTTGATGCGGTTTTAGGTACGACATGAGTCGAAGAAGCCGATTTTGACTGGAATCTGTTTAAAATGAAAAGAAAAACCTATTATCAATTCAAGGAAGTGAATTTTTAAGTAGTTATCTGCAGTTTTAATGTAGATTTCAGTTCGCTAAGTTATGAAAATGCATGTTTTGGCTATAATCTTCCGTAAATCAAGGGCGAAAACCAATTATTAGTCCCAAAAGAAGGTGTTTTAAGTATATATCTGCATTTCTAAGGTAGATTTGGGTACAATAAGAGGCGAAAAAGCAGATTCTGACTAAGATTTTATCGAAATCGACAACTATTTGACTCAGAAAGGTTGCCTTACGTCGAAATCTAATAGTTTATTAAGGTTTTCGTTACTAAAATGCCCAAAGACGCTGATTTTGACTGGAATTTGAAAGATATTGACATGATTATATAACTGTTTGTATCAAAAAATGATAGTTTAAACTGATATTTGCAGTTTTGATAAGGTTTTAGATACGATATGAATCGAAGAAGCCGATTTTGACTGGAATCTGTTTAAAATGACAAAGAAAAACCTATTATCAATTCAAGGAAGTGAATTTTTAAGCAGTTATCTGCAGTTTTAATGTAGATTTCAGTTCGCTAAGTTATGAAAATGCATGTTTTGGCTATAATCTTCCGTAAATCAAGGGCGAAAACCAATTATTTGTCCCAAAAGAAGGTGCTTTAAATATATATCTACATTTCTAAGGTAGATTTGGGTACAATAAGAGGCGAAAAAGCAGATTCTGACTAAGATTTTAACGAAATCGGCAACTATTTGACTCAGAATGGTTGCCTTACGTCGAAATCTAATAGTTTATTAAGGTTTTCGTTACTAAAATGCCCAAAGACGCCGATTTTGACTAGAATTTGAAAGATATTGACATGAATATATAACTGTTTGTATCAAAAAATGATAGTTTAAACTGATATTTGCAGTTTTGATGCGGTTTTAGGTACGATATGAGTCGAAGAAGCCTGTTTTGACTGGAATCTGTTTAAAATGACAAAGAACAACCTATTATCAATTCAAGGAAGTGAATTTTTAAGTAGTTATCTGCAGTTTTAATGTAGATTTCAGTTCGCTAAGTTATGAAAATGCATGTTTTGGCTATAATCTTCCGTAAATCAAGGGCGAAAACCAATTATTTGTCCCAAAAGAAGGTGTTCTAAGTATATATCTGCATTTCTAAGGTAGATTTGGGTACAATAAGAGGCGAAAAAGCAGATTCTGACTAAGATTTTATCGAAATCGGCAACTATTTGACTCAGAATGGTTGCCTTACGTCGAAATCTAATAGTTTATTAAGGTTTTCGTTACTAAAATGCCCAAAGACGCCGATTTTGACTAGAATTTGAAAGATATTGACATGAATATATAACTGTTTGTATCAAAAAATGATAGTTTAAACTGATATTTGCAGTATTGATGCGGTTTTAGGTACGATATGAGTCGAAGAAGCCGATTTTGACTGGAATCTGTTTAAAATGAAAAGAAAAACCTATTATCAATTCAAGGAAGTGAATTTTTAAGTAGTTATCTGCAGTTTTAATGTAGATTTCAGTTCGCTAAGTTATGAAAATGCATGTTTTGGCTATAATCTTCCGTAAATCAAGGGCGAAAACCAATTATTAGTCCCAAAAGAAGGTGTTTTAAGTATATATCTGCATTTCTAAGGTAGATTTGGGTACAATAAGAGGCGAAAAAGCAGATTCTGACTAAGATTTTATCGAAATCGGCAACTATTTGACTCAGAAAGGTTACCTTTCGTCGAAATCTAATAGTTTATTAAGGTTTTCGTTACTAAAATGCCCAAAGACGCCGATTTTGACTAGAATTTGAAAGATATTGACATGATTATATAACTGTTTGTATCAAAAAATGATAGTTTAAACTGATATTTGCAGTTTTGATAAGGTTTTAGATACGATATGAATCGAAGAAGCCGATTTTGACTGGAATCTGTTTAAAATGACAAAGAAAAACCTATTATCAATTCAAGGAAGTGAATTTTTAAGTAGTTATCTGCAGTTTTAATGTGGATTTCAGTTCGCTAAGTTATGAAAATGCATGTTTTGGCTATAATCTTCCGTAAATCAAGGGCGAAAACCAATTATTTGTCCCAAAAGAAGGTGTTTTAAATATATATCTACATTTCTAAGGTAGATTTGGGTACAATAAGAGGCGAAAAAGCAGATTCTGACTAAGATTTTATCGAAATCGGCAACTATTTGACTCAGAAAGGTTGCCTTACGTCGAAATCTAATAGTTTATTAAGGTTTTCGTTACTAAAATGCCCAAAGACGCCGATTTTGACTAGAATTTGAAAGATATTGACATGAATATATAACTGTTTGTATCAAAAAATGATAGTTTAAACTGATATTTGCAGTATTGATGCGGTTTTAGGTACGATATGAGTCGAAGAAGCCGATTTTGACTGGAATCTGTTTAAAATGAAAAGAAAAACCTATTATCAATTCAAGGAAGTGAATTTTTAAGTAGTTATCTGCAGTTTTAATGTAGATTTCAGTTCGCTAAGTTATGAAAATGCATGTTTTGGCTATAATCTTCCGTAAATCAAGGGCGAAAACCAATTATTAGTCCCAAAAGAAGGTGTTTTAAGAATATATCTGCATTTCTAAGGTAGATTTGGGTACAATAAGAGGCGAAAAAGCTGATTCTGACTAAGATTTTATCGAAATCGGCAACTATTTGACTCAGAAAGGTTGCCTTACGTCGAAATCTAATAGTTTATTAAGGTTTTCGTTACTAAAATGCCCAAAGACGCCGATTTTGACTAGAATTTGAAAGATATTGACATGATTATATAACTGTTTGTATCAAAAAATGATAGTTTAAACTGATATTTGCAGTTTTGATAAGGTTTTAGATACGATATGAATCGAAGAAGCCGATTTTGACTGGAATCTGTTTAAAATGACAAAGAAAAACCTATTATCAATTCAAGGAAGTGAATTTTTAAGTAGTTATCTGCAGTTTTAATGTAGATTTCAGTTCGCTAAGTTATGAAAATGCATGTTTTGGCTATAATCTTCCGTAAATCAAGGGCGAAAACCAATTATTTGTCCCAAAAGAAGGTGTTTTAAATATATATCTACATTTCTAAGGTAGATTTGGGTACAATAAGGGGCGAAAAAGCAGATTCTTACTAAGATTTTATCGAAATCGGCAACTATTTGACTCAGAATGGTTGCCTTACGTCGAAATCTAATAGTTTATTAAGGTTTTCGTTACTAAAATGCCCAAAGACGCCGATTTTGACTAGAATTTGAAAGACATTGACATGAATATATAACTGTTTGTATCAAAAAATGATAGTTTAAACTGATATTTGCAGTTTTGATGCGGTTTTAGGTACGATATGAGTCGAAGAAGCCGATTTTGACTGGAATCTGGTTAAAATGACAAAGAAAAACCTATTATCAATTCAAGGAAGTGAATTTTTAAGTAGTTATCTGCAGTTTTAATGTAGATTTCTGTTCGCTAAGTTATGAAAATGCATGTTTTGGCTATAATCTTCCGTAAATCAAGGGCGAAAACCAATTATTTTTCCCAAAAGAAGGTGTTTTAAGTATATATCTACATTTCTAAGGTAGATTTGGGTACAATAAGAGGCGAAAAAGCAGATTCTGACTAAGATTTTATCGAAATCGGCAACTATTTGACTCAGAATGGTTGCCTTACGTCGAAATCTAATAGTTTATTAAGGTTTTCGTTACTAAAATGCCCAAAGACGCCGATTTTGACTAGAATTTGAAAGATATTGACATGAATATATAACTGTTTGTATCAAAAAATGATAGTTGAAACTGATATTTGCAGTTTTGATGCGGTTTTAGGTACGATATGAGTCGAAGAAGCCGATTTTGACTGGAATCTGTTTAAAATGACAAAGAACAACCTATTATCAATTCAAGGAAGTGAATTTTTAAGTAGTTATCTGCAGTTTTAATGTAGATTTCAGTTCGCTAAGTTATGAAAATGCATGTTTTGGCTATAATCTTCCGTAAATCAAGGGCGAAAACCAATTATTTGTCCCAAAAGAAGGTGCTTTAAGTATATATCTGCATTTCTAAGGTAGATTTGGGTACAATAAGAGGCGAAAAAGCAGATTCTGACTAGGATTTTATCGAAATCGGCAACTATTTGACTCAGAAAGGTTGCCTTTCGTCGAAATCTAATAGTTTATTAATGTTTTCGTTACTAAAATGGCCAAAGACGCCGATTTTGACTAGAATTTGAAAGATATTGACATGAATATATAACTGTTTGTATCAAAAAATGATAGTTGAAACTGATATTTGCAGTTTTGATGCGGTTTTAGGTACGATATGAGTCGAAGAAGCCGATTTTGACTGGAATCTGTTTAAAATGACAAAGAACAACATATTATCAATTCAAGGAAGTGAATTTTTAAGTAGTTATCTGCAGTTTTAATGTAGATTTCTGTTCGCTAAGTTATGAAAATGCATGTTTTGGCTATAATCTTCCGTAAATCAAGGGCGAAAACCAATTATTTGTCCCAAAAGAAGGTGTTTTAAGTATATATCTACATTTCTAAGGAAGATTTGGGTACAATAAGAGGCGAAAAAGCAGATTCTGACTAAGATTTTATCGAAATCGGCAACTATTTGACTCAGAATGGTTGCCTTACGTCGAAATCTAATAGTTTATTAAGGTTTTCGTTACTAAAATGCCCAAAGACGCCGATTTTGACTAGAATTTGAAAGATATTGACATGAATATATAACTGTTTGTATCAAAAAATGATAGTTTAAACTGATATTTGCAGTTTTGATGCGGTTTTAGGTACGATATAAGTCGAAGAAGCCGATTTTGACTGGAATCTGTTTAAAATGACAAAGAACAACCTATTATCAATTCAAGGAAGTGAATTTTTAAGTAGTTATCTGCAGTTTTAATGTAGATTTCAGTTCGCTAAGTTATGAAAATGCATGTTTTGGCTATAATCTTCCGTAAATCAAGGGCGAAAACCAATTATTTGTCCCAAAAGAAGGTGTTTTAAGTATATATCTGCATTTCTAAGGTAGATTTGGGTACAATAAGAGGCGAAAAAGCAGATTCTGACTAGGATTTTATCGAAATCGGCAACTATTTGACTCAGAAAGGTTGCCTTACGTCGAAATCTAATAGTTTATTAAGGTTTTCGTTACTAAAATGCCCAAAGACGCCGATTTTGACTAGAATTTGAAAGATATTGACATGAATATATAACTGTTTGTATCAAAAAATGATAGTTTAAACTGATATTTGCAGTTTTGATGCGGTTTTAGATACGATATGAGTCGAAGAAGCCGATTTTGACTGGAATCTGTTTAAAATGACAAAGAAAAACCTATTATCAATTCAAGGAAGTGAATTTTTAAGTAGTTATCTGCAGTTTTAATGTACATTTCAGTTCGCTAAGTTATGAAAATGCATGTTTTGGCTATAATCTTCCGTAAATCAAGGGCGAAAACCAATTATTTGTCCCAAAAGAAGGTGCTTTAAGTATATATCTGCATTTCTAAGGTAGATTTGGGTACAATAAGAGGCGAAAAAGCAGATTCTGACTAGGATTTTATCGAAATCGGCAACTATTTGACTCAGAAAGGTTGCCTTTCGTCGAAATCTAATAGTTTATTAATGTTTTCGTTACTAAAATGGCCAAAGACGCCGATTTTGACTAGAATTTGAAAGATATTGACATGAATATATAACTGTTTGTATCAAAAAATGATAGTTGAAACTGATATTTGCAGTTTTGATGCGGTTTTAGGTACGATATGAGTCGAAGAAGCCGATTTTGACTGGAATCTGTTTAAAATGACAAAGAACAACATATTATCAATTCAAGGAAGTGAATTTTTAAGTAGTTATCTGCAGTTTTAATGTAGATTTCTGTTCGCTAAGTTATGAAAATGCATGTTTTGGCTATAATCTTCCGTAAATCAAGGGCGAAAACCAATTATTTGTCCCAAAAGAAGGTGTTTTAAGTATATATCTACATTTCTAAGGAAGATTTGGGTACAATAAGAGGCGAAAAAGCAGATTCTGACTAAGATTTTATCGAAATCGGCAACTATTTGACTCAGAATGGTTGCCTTACGTCGAAATCTAATAGTTTATTAAGGTTTTCGTTACTAAAATGCCCAAAGACGCCGATTTTGACTAGAATTTGAAAGATATTGACATGAATATATAACTGTTTGTATCAAAAAATGATAGTTTAAACTGATATTTGCAGTTTTGATGCGGTTTTAGGTACGATATAAGTCGAAGAAGCCGATTTTGACTGGAATCTGTTTAAAATGACAAAGAACAACCTATTATCAATTCAAGGAAGTGAATTTTTAAGTAGTTATCTGCAGTTTTAATGTAGATTTCAGTTCGCTAAGTTATGAAAATGCATGTTTTGGCTATAATCTTCCGTAAATCAAGGGCGAAAACCAATTATTTGTCCCAAAAGAAGGTGTTTTAAGTATATATCTGCATTTCTAAGGTAGATTTGGGTACAATAAGAGGCGAAAAAGCAGATTCTGACTAGGATTTTATCGAAATCGGCAACTATTTGACTCAGAAAGGTTGCCTTACGTCGAAATCTAATAGTTTATTAAGGTTTTCGTTACTAAAATGCCCAAAGACGCCGATTTTGACTAGAATTTGAAAGATATTGACATGAATATATAACTGTTTGTATCAAAAAATGATAGTTTAAACTGATATTTGCAGTTTTGATGCGGTTTTAGATACGATATGAGTCGAAGAAGCCGATTTTGACTGGAATCTGTTTAAAATGACAAAGAAAAACCTATTATCAATTCAAGGAAGTGAATTTTTAAGTAGTTATCTGCAGTTTTAATGTAGATTTCAGTTCGCTAAGTTATGAAAATGCATGTTTTGACTATAATCTTCCGTAAATCAAGGGCGAAAACCAATTATTACTCCCAAAAGAAGGTGTTTTAAGTATATATCTGCATTTCTAAGGTAGATTTGGGTACAATAAGAGGCGAAAAAGCAGATTCTGACTAAGATTTTATCGAAATCGGCAACTATTTGACTCAGAAAGGTTACCTTTCGTCGAAATCTAATAGTTTATTAAGGTTTTCGTTACTAAAATGCCCAAAGACGCCGATTTTGACTAGAATTTGAAAGATATTGACATGATTATATAACTGTTTGTATCAAAAAATGATAGTTTAAACTGATATTTGCAGTTTTGATAAGGTTTTAGATACGATATGAATCGAAGAAGCCGATTTTGACTGGAATCTGTTTAAAATGACAAAGAAAAACCTATTATCAATTCAAGGAAGTGAATTTTTAAGTAGTTATCTGCAGTTTTAATGTGGATTTCAGTTCGCTAAGTTATGAAAATGCATGTTTTGGCTATAATCTTCCGTAAATCAAGGGCGAAAACCAATTATTTGTCCCAAAAGAAGGTGTTTTAAATATATATCTACATTTCTAAGGTAGATTTGGGTACAATAAGAGGCGAAAAAGCAGATTCTGACTAAGATTTTATCGAAATCGGCAACTATTTGACTCAGAAAGGTTGCCTTACGTCGAAATCTAATAGTTTATTAAGGTTTTCGTTACTAAAATGCCCAAAGACGCCGATTTTGACTAGAATTTGAAAGATATTGACATGAATATATAACTGTTTGTATCAAAAAATGATAGTTTAAACTGATATTTGCAGTATTGATGCGGTTTTAGGTACGATATGAGTCGAAGAAGCCGATTTTGACTGGAATCTGTTTAAAATGAAAAGAAAAACCTATTATCAATTCAAGGAAGTGAATTTTTAAGTAGTTATCTGCAGTTTTAATGTAGATTTCAGTTCGCTAAGTTATGAAAATGCATGTTTTGGCTATAATCTTCCGTAAATCAAGGGCGAAAACCAATTATTAGTCCCAAAAGAAGGTGTTTTAAGAATATATCTGCATTTCTAAGGTAGATTTGGGTACAATAAGAGGCGAAAAAGCAGATTCTGACTAAGATTTTATCGAAATCGGCAACTATTTGACTCAGAAAGGTTGCCTTACGTCGAAATCTAATAGTTTATTAAGGTTTTCGTTACTAAAATGCCCAAAGACGCCGATTTTGACTAGAATTTGAAAGATATTGACATGATTATATAACTGTTTGTATCAAAAAATGATAGTTTAAACTGATATTTGCAGTTTTGATAAGGTTTTAGATACGATATGAATCGAAGAAGCCGATTTTGACTGGAATCTGTTTAAAATGACAAAGAAAAACCTATTATCAATTCAAGGAAGTGAATTTTTAAGTAGTTATCTGCAGTTTTAATGTAGATTTCAGTTCGCTAAGTTATGAAAATGCATGTTTTGGCTATAATCTTCCGTAAATCAAGGGCGAAAACCAATTATTTGTCCCAAAAGAAGGTGTTTTAAATATATATCTACATTTCTAAGGTAGATTTGGGTACAATAAGGGGCGAAAAAGCAGATTCTTACTAAGATTTTATCGAAATCGGCAACTATTTGACTCAGAATGGTTGCCTTACGTCGAAATCTAATAGTTTATTAAGGTTTTCGTTACTAAAATGCCCAAAGACGCCGATTTTGACTAGAATTTGAAAGACATTGACATGAATATATAACTGTTTGTATCATAAAATGATAGTTTAAACTGATATTTGCAGTTTTGATGCGGTTTTAGGTACGATATGAGTCGAAGAAGCCGATTTTGACTGGAATCTGGTTAAAATGACAAAGAAAAACCTATTATCAATTCAAGGAAGTGAATTTTTAAGTAGTTATCTGCAGTTTTAATGTAGATTTCTGTTCGCTAAGTTATGAAAATGCATGTTTTGGCTATAATCTTCCGTAAATCAAGGGCGAAAACCAATTATTTTTCCCAAAAGAAGGTGTTTTAAGTATATATCTACATTTCTAAGGTAGATTTGGGTACAATAAGAGGCGAAAAAGCAGATTCTGACTAAGATTTTATCGAAATCGGCAACTATTTGACTCAGAATGGTTGCCTTACGTCGAAATCTAATAGTTTATTAAGGTTTTCGTTACTAAAATGCCCAAAGACGCCGATTTTGACTAGAATTTGAAAGATATTGACATGAATATATAACTGTTTGTATCAAAAAATGATAGTTGAAACTGATATTTGCAGTTTTGATGCGGTTTTAGGTACGATATGAGTCGAAGAAGCCGATTTTGACTGGAATCTGTTTAAAATGACAAAGAACAACCTATTATCAATTCAAGGAAGTGAATTTTTAAGTAGTTATCTGCAGTTTTAATGTAGATTTCAGTTCGCTAAGTTATGAAAATGCATGTTTTGGCTATAATCTTCCGTAAATCAAGGGCGAAAACCAATTATTTGTCCCAAAAGAAGGTGCTTTAAGTATATATCTGCATTTCTAAGGTAGATTTGGGTACAATAAGAGGCGAAAAAGCAGATTCTGACTAGGATTTTATCGAAATCGGCAACTATTTGACTCAGAAAGGTTGCCTTTCGTCGAAATTTAATAGTTTATTAATGTTTTCGTTACTAAAATGGCCAAAGACGCCGATTTTGACTAGAATTTGAAAGATATTGACATGAATATATAACTGTTTGTATCAAAAAATGATAGTTGAAACTGATATTTGCAGTTTTGATGCGGTTTTAGGTACGATATGAGTCGAAGAAGCCGATTTTGACTGGAATCTGTTTAAAATGACAAAGAACAACATATTATCAATTCAAGGAAGTGAATTTTTAAGTAGTTATCTGCAGTTTTAATGTAGATTTCTGTTCGCTAAGTTATGAAAATGCATGTTTTGGCTATAATCTTCCGTAAATCAAGGGCGAAAACCAATTATTTGTCCCAAAAGAAGGTGTTTTAAGTATATATCTACATTTCTAAGGTAGATTTGGGTACAATAAGAGGCGAAAAAGCAGATTCTGACTAAGATTTTATCGAAATCGGCAACTATTTGACTCAGAATGGTTGCCTTACGTCGAAATCTAATAGTTTATTAAGGTTTTCGTTACTAAAATGCCCAAAGACGCCGATTTTGACTAGAATTTGAAAGATATTGACATGAATATATAACTGTTTGTATCAAAAAATGATAGTTTAAACTGATATTTGCAGTTTTGATGCGGTTTTAGGTACGATATAAGTCGAAGAAGCCGATTTTGACTGGAATCTGTTTAAAATGACAAAGAACAACCTATTATCAATTCAAGGAAGTGAATTTTTAAGTAGTTATCTGCAGTTTTAATGTAGATTTCAGTTCGCTAAGTTATGAAAATGCATGTTTTGGCTATAATCTTCCGTAAATCAAGGGCGAAAACCAATTATTTGTCCCAAAAGAAGGTGTTTTAAGTATATATCTGCATTTCTAAGGTAGATTTGGGTACAATAAGAGGCGAAAAAGCAGATTCTGACTAGGATTTTATCGAAATCGGCAACTATTTGACTCAGAAAGGTTGCCTTACGTCGAAATCTAATAGTTTATTAAGGTTTTCGTTACTAAAATGCCCAAAGACGCCGATTTTGACTAGAATTTGAAAGATATTGACATGAATATATAACTGTTTGTATCAAAAAATGATAGTTTAAACTGATATTTGCAGTTTTGATGCGGTTTTAGATACGATATGAGTCGAAGAAGCCGATTTTGACTGGAATCTGTTTAAAATGACAAAGAAAAACCTATTATCAATTCAAGGAAGTGAATTTTTAAGTAGTTATCTGCAGTTTTAATGTAGATTTCAGTTCGCTAAGTTATGAAAATGCATGTTTTGACTATAATCTTCCGTAAATCAAGGGCGAAAACCAATTATTTGTCCCAAAAGAAGGTGTTCTAAGTATATATCTGCATTTCTAAGGTAGATTTGGGTACAATAAGAGGCGAAAAAGCAGATTCTGACTAAGATTTTATCGAATTCGGCAACTATTTGACTCAGAATGGTTGCCTTACGTCGAAATCTAATTGTTTATTAAGGTTTTCGTTACTAAAATGCCCAAAGACGCCGATTTTGACTAGAATTTGAAAGATATTGACATGAATATATAACTGTTTGTATCAAAAAATGATAGTTTAAACTGATATTTGCAGTTTTGATGCGGTTTTAGGTACGATATGAGTCGAAGAAGCCGATTTTGACTGGAATCTGTTTAAAATGACAAAGAAAAACCTATTATCAATTCAAGGAAGTGAATTTTTAAGTAGTTATCTGCAGTTTTAATGTAGATTTCTGTTCGCTAAGTTATGAAAATGCATGTTTTGGCTATAATCTTCCGTAAATCAAGGGCGAAAACCAATTATTTGTCCCAAAAGAAGGTGTTTTAAGTATATATCTACATTTCTAAGGTAGATTTGGGTACAATAAGAGGCGAAAAAGCAGATTCTGACTAAGATTTTATCGAAATCGGCAACTATTTGACTCAGAATGGTTGCCTTACGTCGAAATCTAATAGTTTATTAAGGTTTTCGTTACTAAAATGCCCAAAGACGCCGATTTTGACTAGAATTTGAAAGATATTGACATGAATATATAACTGTTTGTATCAAAAAATGATAGTTTAAACTGATATTTGCAGTTTTGATGCGGTTTTAGGTACGATATAAGTCGAAGAAGCCGATTTTGACTGGAATCTGTTTAAAATGACAAAGAACAACCTATTATCAATTCAAGGAAGTGAATTTTTAAGTAGTTATCTGCAGTTTTAATGTAGATTTCAGTTCGCTAAGTTATGAAAATGCATGTTTTGGCTATAATCTTCCGTAAATCAAGGGCGAAAACCAATTATTTGTCCCAAAAGAAGGTGTTTTAAGTATATATCTGCATTTCTAAGGTAGATTTGGGTACAATAAGAGGCGAAAAAGCAGATTCTGACTAGGATTTTATCGAAATCGGCAACTATTTGACTCAGAAAGGTTGCCTTACGTCGAAATCTAATAGTTTATTAAGGTTTTCGTTACTAAAATGCCCAAAGACGCCGATTTTGACTAGAATTTGAAAGATATTGACATGAATATATAACTGTTTGTATCAAAAAATGATAGTTTAAACTGATATTTGCAGTTTTGATGCGGTTTTAGATACGATATGAGTCGAAGAAGCCGATTTTGACTGGAATCTGTTTAAAATGACAAAGAAAAACCTATTATCAATTCAAGGAAGTGAATTTTTAAGTAGTTATCTGCAGTTTTAATGTAGATTTCAGTTCGCTAAGTTATGAAAATGCATGTTTTGACTATAATCTTCCGTAAATCAAGGGCGAAAACCAATTATTTGTCCCAAAAGAAGGTATTCTAAGTATATATCTGCATTTCTAAGGTAGATTTGGGTACAATAAGAGGCGAAAAAGCAGATTCTGACTAAGATTTTATCGAAATCGGCAACTATTTGACTCAGAATGGTTGCCTTACGTCGAAATCTAATTGTTTATTAAGGTTTTCGTTACTAAAATGCCCAAAGACGCCGATTTTGACTAGAATTTGAAAGTTATTGACATGAATATATAACTGTTTGTATCAAAAAATGATAGTTTAAACTGATATTTGCAGTTTTGATGCGGTTTTAGGTACGATATGAGTCGAAGAAGCCGATTTTGACTAGAATCTGTTTAAAATGACAAAGAAAAACCTATTATCAATTCAAGGAAGTGAATTTTTAAGTAGTTATCTGCAGTTTTAATGTAGATTTCTGTTCGCTAAGTTATGAAAATGCATGTTTTGGCTATAATCTTCCGTAAATCAAGGGCGAAAACCAATTATTTGCCCAAAAGAAGGTGTTTTAAGTATATATCTACATTTCTAAGGTAGATTTGGGTACAATAAGAGGCGAAAAAGCAGATTCTGACTAAGATTTTATCGAAATCGGCAACTATTTGACTCAGAATGGTTGCCTTACGTCGAAATCTAATAGTTTATTAAGGTTTTCGTTACTAAAATGCCCAAAGACGCTGATTTTGACTAGAATTTGAAAGATATTGACATGAATATATAACTGTTTGTATCAAAAAATGATAGTTTAAACTGATATTTGCAGTTTTGATGCGGTTTTAGGTACGATATGAGTCGAAGAAGCCGATTTTGACTGGAATCTGTTTAAAATGACAAAGAAAAACCTATTATCAATTCAAGGAAGTGAATTTTTAAGTAGTTATCTGCAGTTTTAATGTAGATTTCTGTTCGCTAAGTTATGAAAATGCATGTTTTGGCAATAATCTTCCGTAAATCAAGGGCGAAAACCAATTATTTGTCCCAAAAGAAGGTGTTTTAAGTATATATCTACATTTCTAAGGTAGATTTGGTTACAATAAGAGGCGAAAAGGCAGATTCTGACTAAGATTTTATCGAAATCGGCAACTATTTGACTCAGAATGGTTGCCTTACGTCGAAATCTAATAGTTTATTAAGGTTTTCGTTACTAAAATGCCCAAAGACGCCGATTTTGACTAGAATTTGAAAGATATTGACATGAATATACAACTGTTTGTATCAAAAAATGATAGTTGAAACTGATATTTGCAGTTTTGATGCGGTTTTAGGTACGATATGAGTCGAAGAAGCCGATTTTGACTGGAATCTGTTTAAAATGACAAAGAACAACCTATTATCAATTCAAGGAAGTGAATTTTTAAGTAGTTATCTGCAGTTTTAATGTAGATTTCAGTTCGCTAAGTTATGAAAATGCATGTTTTGGCTATAATCTTCCGTAAATCAAGGGCGAAAACCAATTATTTGTCCCAAAAGAAGGTGCTTTAAGTATATATCTGCATTTCTAAGGTAGATTTGGGTACAATAAGAGGCGAAAAAGCAGATTCTGACTAGGATTTTATCGAAATCGGCAACTATTTGACTCAGAAAGGTTGCCTTTCGTCGAAATCTAATAGTTTATTAATGTTTTCGTTACTAAAATGGCCAAAGACGCCGATTTTGACTAGAATTTGAAAGATATTGACATGAATATATAACTGTTTGTATCAAAAAATGATAGTTTAAACTGATATTTGCAGTTTTGATGCGGTTTTAGGTACAATATGAGTCGAAGAAGCCGATTTTGACTGGAATCTGTTTAAAATGAAAAGAAAAACCTATTATCAATTCAAGGAAGTGAATTTTTAAGTAGTTATCTGCAGTTTTAATGTAGATTTCAGTTCGCTAAGTTATGAAAATGCATGTTTTGGCTATAATCTTCCGTAAATCAAGGGCGAAAACCAATTATTAGTCCCAAAAGAAGGTGTTTTAAGTATATATCTGCATTTCTAAGGTAGATTTGGGTACAATAAGAGGCGAAAAAGCAGATTCTGACTAAGATTTTATCGAAATCGACAACTATTTGACTCAGAAAGGTTGCCTTACGTCGAAATCTAATAGTTTATTAAGGTTTTCGTTACTAAAATGCCCAAAGACGCCGATTTTGACTAGAATTTGAAAGATATTGACATGATTATATAACTGTTTGTATCATAAAATGATAGTTTAAACTGATATTTGCAGTTTTGATAGGGTTTTAGATACGATATGAATCGAAGAAGCCGATTTTGACTGGAATCTGTTTAAAATGACAAAGAAAAACCTATTATCAATTCAAGGAAGTGAATTTTTAAGCAGTTATCTGCAGTTTTAATGTAGATTTCAGTTCGCTAAGTTATGAAAATGCATGTTTTGGCTATAATCTTCCGTAAATCAAGGGCGAAAACCAATTATTTGTCCCAAAAGAAGGTGTTTAAATATATATCTACATTTCTAAGGTAGATTTGGGTACAATAAGAGGCGAAAAAGCAGATTCTGACTAAGATTTTATCGAAATCGGCAACTATTTGACTCAGAATGGTTGCCTTACGTCGAAATCTAATAGTTTATTAAGGTTTTCGTTACTAAAATGCCCAAAGACGCCGATTTTGACTAGAATTTGAAAGATATTGACATGAATATATAACTGTTTGTATCAAAAAATGATAGTTTAAACTGATATTTCCAGTATTGATGCGGTTTTAGGTACGATATGAGTCGAAGAAGCCGATTTTGACTGGAATCTGTTTAAAATGAAAAGAAAAACCTATTATCAATTCAAGGAAGTGAATTTTTAAGTAGTTATCTGCAGTTTTAATGTAGATTTCAGTTCGCTAAGTTATGAAAATGCATGTTTTGGCTATAATCTTCCGTAAATCAAGGGAGAAAACCAATTATTAGTCCCAAAAGAAGGTGTTTTAAGTATATATCTGCATTTCTAAGGTAGATTTGGGTACAATAAGAGGCGAAAAAGCAGATTCTGACTAAGATTTTATCGAAATCGGCAACTATTTGACTCAGAAAGGTTACCTTTCGTCGAAATCTAATAGTTTATTAAGGTTTTCGTTACTAAAATGCCCAAAGACGCCGATTTTGACTAGAATTTGAAAGATATTGACATGATTATATAACTGTTTGTATCAAAAAATGAAAGTTTAAACTGATATTTGCAGTTTTGATAAGGTTTTAGATACGATATGAATCGAAGAAGCCGATTTTGACTGGAATCTGTTTAAAATGACAAAGAAAAACCTATTATCAATTCAAGGAAGTGAATTTTTAAGTAGTTATCTGCAGTTTTAATGTGGATTTCAGTTCGCTAAGTTATGAAAATGCATGTTTTGGCTATAATCTTCCGTAAATCAAGGGCGAAAACCAATTATTTGTCCCAAAAGAAGGTGTTTTAAATATATATCTACATTTCTAAGGTAGATTTGGGTACAATAAGAGGCGAAAAAGCAGATTCTTACTAAGATTTTATCGAAATCGGCAACTATTTGACTCAGAATGGTTGCCTTACGTCGAAATCTAATAGTTTATTAAGGTTTTCGTTATAAAATGCCCAAAGACGCCGATTTTGACTAGAATTTGAAAGACATTGACATGAATATATAACTGTTTGTATCAAAAAATGATAGTTTAAACTGATATTTGCAGTTTTGATGCGGTTTTAGGTACGATATGAGTCGAAGAAGCCGATTTTGACTGGAATCTGGTTAAAATGACAAAGAAAAACCTATTATCAATTCAAGGAAGTGAATTTTTAAGTAGTTATCTGCAGTTTTAATGTAGATTTCTATTCGCTAAGTTATGAAAATGCATGTTTTGGCTATAATCTTCCGTAAATCAAGGGCGAAAACCAATTATTTTTCCCAAAAGAAGGTGTTTTAAGTATATATCTACATTTCTAAGGTAGATTTGGGTACAATAAGAGGCGAAAAAGCAGATTCTGACTAAGATTTTATCGAAATCGGCAACTATTTGACTCAGAATGGTTGCCTTACGTCGAAATCTAATAGTTTATTAAGGTTTTCGTTACTAAAATGCCCAAAGACGCCGATTTTGACTAGAATTTGAAAGATATTGACATGAATATATAACTGTTTGTATCAAAAAATGATAGTTTAAACTGATATTTGCAGTTTTGATGCGGTTTTAGGTACGATATGAGTCGAAGAAGCCGATTTTGACTGGAATCTGTTTAAAATGACAAAGAAAAACCTATTATCAATTCAAGGAAGTGAATTTTTAATTAGTTATCTGCAGTTTTAATGTAGATTTCTGTTCGCTAAGTTATGAAAATGCATGTTTTGGCTATAATCTTCCGTAAATCAAGGGCGAAAACCAATTATTTGTCCCAAAAGAAGGTGTTTTAAGTATATATCTGCATTTCTAAGGTAGATTTGGGTACAATAAGAGGCGAAAAAGCAGATTCTGACTAGGATTTTATCGAAATCGGCAACTATTTGACTCAGAAAGGTTGCCTTACGTCGAAATCTAATAGTTTATTAAGGTTTTCGTTACTAAAATGCCCAAAGACGCCGATTTTGACTAGAATTTGAAAGATATTGACATGAATATATAACTGTTTGTATCAAAAAATGATAGTTTAAACTGATATTTGCAGTTTTGATGCGGTTTTAGATACGATATGAGTCGAAGAAGCCGATTTTGACTGGAATCTGTTTAAAATGACAAAGAAAAACCTATTATCAATTCAAGGAAGTGAATTTTTAAGTAGTTATCTGCAGTTTTAATGTAGATTTCAGTTCGCTAAGTTATGAAAATGCATGTTTTGACTATAATCTTCCGTAAATCAAGGGCGAAAACCAATTATTTGTCCCAAAAGAAGGTGTTCTAAGTATATATCTGCATTTCTAAGGTAGATTTGGGTACAATAAGAAGCGAAAAAGCAGATTCTGACTAAGATTTTATCGAAATCGGCAACTATTTGACTCAGAATGGTTGCCTTACGTCGAAATCTAATAGTTTATTAAGGTTTTCGTTACTAAAATGCCCAAAGACGCCGATTTTGACTAGAATTTGAAAGATATTGACATGAATATATAACTGTTTGTATCAAAAAATGATAGTTTAAACTGATATTTGCAGTTTTGATGCGGTTTTAGGTACGATATGAGTCGAAGAAGCCGATTTTGACTGGAATCTGTTTAAAATGACAAAGAAAAACCTATTATCAATTCAAGGAAGTGAATTTTTAAGTAGTTATCTGCAGTTTTAATGTAGATTTCTGTTCGCTAAGTCATGAATATGCATGTTTTGGCTATAATCTTCCGTAAATCAAGGGCGAAAACCAATTATTTGTCCCAAAAGAAGGTGTTCTAAGTATATATCTGCATTTCTAAGGTAGATTTGGTTACAATAAGAGGCGAAAAAGCAGATTCTGACTAAGATTTTATCGAAATCGGCAACTATCTGACTCAGAATGGTTGCCTTACGTCGAAATCTAATAGTTTGTTAAGGTTTTCGTTACTAAAATGCCCAAAGACGCCGATTTTGACTAGAATTTGAAAGATATTGACATGAATATATAACTGTTTGTATCAAAAAATGATAGTTTAAACTGATATTTGCAGTTTTGATGCGGTTTTAGGTACGATATGAGTCGAAGAAGCCGATTTTGACTGGAATCTGTTTAAAATGACAAAGAAAAACCTATTATCAATTCAAGGAAGTGAATTTTTAAGTAGTTATCTGCAGTTTTAATGTAGATTTCTGTTCGCTAAGTCATGAATATGCATGTTTTGGCTATAATCTTCCGTAAATCAAGGGCGAAAACCAATTATTTGTCCCAAAAGAAGGTGTTCTAAGTATATATCTGCATTTCTAAGGTAGATTTGGTTACAATAAGAGGCGAAAAAGCAGATTCTGACTAAGATTTTATCGAAATCGGCAACTATCTGACTCAGAATGGTTGCCTTACGTCGAAATCTAATAGTTTGTTAAGGTTTTCGTTACTAAAATGCCCAAAGACGCCGATTTTGACTAGAATTTGAAAGATATTGACATGAATATATAACTGTTTGTATCAAAAAATGATAGTTGAAACTGATATTTGCAGTTTTGATGCGGTTTTAGGTACGATATGAGTCGAAGAAGCCGATTTTGACTGGAATCTGTTTAAAATGACAAAGAACAACCTATTATCAATTCAAGGAAGTGAATTTTTAAGTAGTTATCTGCAGTTTTAATGTAGATTTCAGTTCGCTAAGTTATGAAAATGCATGTTTTGGCTATAATCTTCCGTAAATCAAGGGCGAAAACCAATTATTTGTCCCAAAAGAAGGTGCTTTAAGTATATATCTGCATTTCTAAGGTAGATTTGGGTACAATAAGAGGCGAAAAAGCAGATTCTGACTAGGATTTTATCGAAATCGGCAACTATTTGACTCAGAAAGGTTGCCTTTCGTCGAAATCTAATAGTTTATTAATGTTTTCGTTACTAAAATGGCCAAAGACGCCGATTTTGACTAGAATTTGAAAGATATTGACATGAATATATAACTGTTTGTATCAAAAAATGATAGTTTAAACTGATATTTGCAGTTTTGATGCGGTTTTAGGTACGATATGAGTCGAAGAAGCCGATTTTGACTGGAATCTGTTTAAAATGAAAAGAAAAACCTATTATCAATTCAAGGAAGTGAATTTTTAAGTAGTTATCTGCAGTTTTAATGTAGATTTCAGTTCGCTAAGTTATGAAAATGCATGTTTTGGCAATAATCTTCCGTAAATCAAGGGCGAAAACCAATTATTTGTCCCAAAAGAAGGTGTTTTAAGTATATATCTACATTTCTAAGGTAGATTTGGGTACAATAAGAGGCGATAAAGCAGATTCTGACTAAGATTTTATCGAAATCGGCAACTATTTGACTCAGAATGGTTGCCTTACGTCGAAATCTAATAGTCCATTAAGGTTTTCGTTACTAAAATGCCCAAAGACGCCGATTTTGACTAGAATTTGAAAGATATTGACATGAACATATAACTGTTTGTATCAAAAAATGATAGTTTAAACTGATATTTGCAGTTTTGATGCGGTTTTAGGTACGATATGAGTCGAAGAAGCCGATTTTGACTGGAATCTGTTTAAAATGACAAAGAACAACCTATTATCAATTCAAGGAAGTGAATTTTTAAGTAGTTATCTGCAGTTTTAATGTAGATTTCAGTTCGCTAAGTTATGAAAATGCATGTTTTGGCTATAATCTTCCGTAAATCAAGGGCGAAAACCAATTATTTGTCCCAAAAGAAGGTGTTCTAAGTATATATCTGCATTTCTAAGGTAGATTTGGGTACAATAAGAGGCGAAAAAGCAGATTCTGACTAAGATTTTATCGAAATCGGCAACTATTTGACTCAGAATGGTTGCCTTACGTCGAAATCTAATAGTTTATTAAGGTTTTCGTTACTAAAATGCCCAAAGACGCCGATTTTGACTAGAATTTGAAAGATATTGACATGAATATATAACTGTTTGTATCAAAAAATGATAGTTTAAACTGATATTTGCAGTATTGATGCGGTTTTAGGTACGATATGAGTCGAAGAAGCCGAATTTGACTGGAATCTGTTTAAAATGAAAAGAAAAACCTATTATCAATTCAAGGAAGTGAATTTTTAAGTAGTTATCTGCAGTTTTAATGTAGATTTCAGTTCGCTAAGTTATGAAAATGCATGTTTTGGCTATAATCTTCCGTAAATCAAGGGCGAAAACCAATTATTAGTCCCAAAAGAAGGTGTTTTAAGTATATATCTGCATTTCTAAGGTAGATTTGGGTACAATAAGAGGCGAAAAAGAAGATTCTGACTAAGATTTTATCGAAATCGGCAACTATTTGACTCAGAAAGGTTGCCTTACGTCGAAATCTAATAGTTTATTAAGGTTTTCGTTACTAAAATGCCCAAAGACGCCGATTTTGACTAGAATTTGAAAGATATTGACATGAATATATAACTGTTTGTATCAAAAAATGATAGTTTAAACTGATATTTGCAGTTTTGATGCGGTTTTAGGTACGATATGAGTCGAAGAAGCTGATTTTGACTGGAATCTGTTTAAAATGACAAAGAAAAACCTATTATCAATTCAAGGAAGTGAATTTTTAAGTAGTTATCTGCAGTTTTAATGTAGATTTCAGTTCGCTAAGTTATGAAAATGCATGTTTTGGCTATAATCTTCCGTAAATCAAGGGCGAAAACCAATTATTTGTCCCAAAAGAAGGTGTTTTAAGTATATATCTGCATTTCTAAGGTAGATTTGGGTACAATAAGAGGCGAAAAAGCAGATTCTGATTAGGATTTTATCGAAATCGGCAACTATTTGACTCAGAAAGGTTGCCTTACGTCGAAATCTAATAGTTTATTAAGGTTTTCGTTAGTAAAATGCCCAAAGACGCCGATTTTGACTAGAATTTGAAAGATATTGACATGAATATATAACTGTTTGTATCAAAAAATGATAGTTTAAACTGATATTTGCAGTTTTGATGCGGTTTTAGATACGATATGAGTCGAAGAAGCCGATTTTGACTGGAATCTGTTTAAAATGACAAAGAAAAACCTATTATCAATTCAAGGAAGTGAATTTTTAAGTAGTTATCTGCAGTTTTAATGTAGATTTCAGTTCGCTAAGTTATGAAAATGCATGTTTTGACTATAATCTTCCGTAAATCAAGGGCGAAAACCAATTATTTGTCCCAAAAGAAGGTGTTCTAAGTATATATCTGCATTTCTAAGGTAGATTTGGGTACAATAAGAGGCGAAAAAGCAGATTCTGACTAAGATTTTATCGAAATCGGCAACAATTTGACTCAGAATGGTTGCCTTACGTCGAAATCTAATAGTTTATTAAGGTTTTCGTTACTAAAATGCCCAAAGACGCCGATTTTGACTAGAATTTGAAAGATATTGACATGAATATATAACTGTTTGTATCAAAAAATGATAGTTTAAACTGATATTTGCAGTTTTGATGCGGTTTTAGGTACGATATGAGTCGAAGAAGCCGATTTTGACTGGAATCTGTTTAAAATGACAAAGAAAAACCTATTATCAATTCAAGGAAGTGAATTTTTAAGTAGTTATCTGCAGTTTTAATGTAGATTTCTGTTCGCTAAGTTATGAAAATGCATGTTTTGGCTATAATCTTCCGTAAATCAAGGGCGAAAACCAATTATTTGTCCAAAAGAAGGTGTTTTAAGTATATATCTACATTTCTAAGGTAGATTTGGGTACAATAAGAGGCGAAAAAGCAGATTCTGACTAAGATTTTATCGAAATCGGCAACTATTTGACTCAGAATGGTTGCCTTACGTCGAAATCTAATAGTTTATTAAGGTTTTCGTTACTAAAATGCCCAAAGACGCTGATTTTGACTAGAATTTGAAAGATATTGACATGAATATATAACTGTTTGTATCAAAAAATGATAGTTTAAACTGATATTTGCAGTTTTGATGCGGTTTTAGGTACGATATGAGTTGAAGAAGCCGATTTTGACTGGAATCTGTTTAAAATGACAAAGAAAAACCTATTATCAATTCAAGGAAGTGAATTTTTAAGTAGTTATCTGCAGTTTTAATGTAGATTTCTGTTCGCTAAGTTATGAAAATGTTTTGGCTATAATCTTCCGTAAATCAAGGGCGAAAACCAATTATTAGTCCCAAAAGAAGGTGTTTTAAGTATATATCTGCATTTCTAAGGTAGATTTGGGTACAATAAGAGGCGAAAAAGAAGATTCTGACTAAGATTTTATCGAAATCGGCAACTATCTGACTCAGAATGGTTGCCTTACGTCGAAATCTAATAGTTTGTTAAGGTTTTCGTTACTAAAATGCCCAAAGACGCCGATTTTGACTAGAATTTGAAAGATATTGACATGAATATATAACTGTTTGTATCAAAAAATGATAGTTTAAACTGATATTTGCAGTTTTGATGCCGTTTTAGGTACGATATGAGTCGAAGAAGCCGATTTTGACTGGAATCTGTTTAAAATGACAAAGAAAAACCTATTATCAATTCAAGGAAGTGAATTTTTAAGTAGTTATCTGCAGTTTTAATGTAGATTTCTGTTCGCTAAGTTATGAAAATGCATGTTTTGGCTATAATCTTCCGTAAATCAAGGGCGAAAACCAATTATTTGCCCAAAAGAAGGTGTTTTAAGTATATATCTACATTTCTAAGGTAGATTTGGGTACAATAAGAGGCGAAAAAGCAGATTCTGACTAAGATTTTATCGAAATCGGCAACTATTTGACTCAGAATGGTTGCCTTACGTCGAAATCTAATAGTTTATTAAGGTTTTCGTTACTAAAATGCCCAAAGACGCCGATTTTGACTAGAATTTGAAAGATATTGACATGAATATATAACTGTTTGTATCAAAAAATGATAGTTGAAACTGATATTTGCAGTTTTGATGCGGTTTTAGGTACGATATGAGTCGAAGAAGCCGATTTTGACTGGAATCTGTTTAAAATGACAAAGAACAACCTATTATCAATTCAAGGAAGTGAATTTTTAAGTAGTTATCTGCAGTTTTAATGTAGATTTCAGTTCGCTAAGTTATGAAAATGCATGTTTTGGCTATAATCTTCCGTAAATCAAGGGCGAAAACCAATTATTTGTCCCAAAAGAAGGTGCTTTAAGTATATATCTGCATTTCTAAGGTAGATTTGGGTACAATAAGAGGCGAAAAAGCAGATTCTGACTAAGATTTTATCGAAATCGACAACTATTTGACTCAGAAAGGTTGCCTTACGTCGAAATCTAATAGTTTATTAAGGTTTTCGTTACTAAAATGCCCAAAGACGCCGATTTTGACTAGAATTTGAAAGATATTGACATGATTATATAACTGTTTGTATCAAAAAATGATAGTTTAAACTGATATTTGCAGTTTTGATAAGGTTTTAGATACGATATGAATCGAAGAAGCCGATTTTGACTGGAATCTGCTTAAAATGACAAAGAAAAACCTATTATCAATTCAAGGAAGTGAATTTTTAAGCAGTTATCTGCAGTTTTAATTTAGATTTCAGTTCGCTAAGTTATGAAAATGCATGTTTTGGCAATAATCTTCCGTAAATCAAGGGCGAAAACCAATTATTTGTCCCAAAAGAAGGTGTTTTAAGTATATATCTACATTTCTAAGGTAGATTTGGGTACAATAAGAGGCGAAAAAGCAGATTCTGACTAAGATTTTATCGAAATCGGCAACTATTTGACTCAGAATGGTTGCCTTACGTCGAAATCTAATAGTCCATTAAGGTTTTCGTTACTAAAATGCCCAAAGACGCCGATTTTGACTAGAATTTGAAAGATATTGACATGGACATATAACTGTTTGTATCAAAAAATGATAGTTTAAACTGATATTTGCAGTTTTGATGCGGTTTTAGGTACGATATGAGTCGAAGAAGCCGATTTTGACTGGAATCTGTTTAAAATGACAAAGAACAACCTATTATCAATTCAAGGAAGTGAATTTTTAAGTAGTTATCTGCAGTTTTAATGTAGATTTCAGTTCGCTAAGTTATGAAAATGCATGTTTTGGCTATAATCTTCCGTAAATCAAGGGCGAAAACCAATTATTTGTCCCAAAAGAAGGTGTTCTAAGTATATATCTGCATTTCTAAGGTAGATTTGGGTACAATAAGAGGCGAAAAAGCAGATTCTGACTAAGATTTTATCGAAATCGGCAACTATTTGACTCAGAATGGTTGCCTTACGTCGAAATCTAATAGTTTATTAAGGTTTTCGTTACTAAAATGCCCAAAGACGCCGATTTTGACTAGAATTTGAAAGATATTGACATGAATATATAACTGTTTGTATCAAAAAATGATAGTTTAAACTGATATTTGCAGTATTGATGCGGTTTTAGGTACGATATGAGTCGAAGAAGCCGAATTTGTCTGGAATCTGTTTAAAATGAAAAGAAAAACCTATTATCAATTCAAGGAAGTGAATTTTTAAGTAGTTATCTGCAGTTTTAATGTAGATTTCAGTTCGCTAAGTTATGAAAATGCATGTTTTGGCTATAATCTTCCGTAAATCAAGTGCGAAAACCAATTATTAGTCCCAAAAGAAGGTGTTTTAAGTATATATCTGCATTTCTAAGGTAGATTTGGGTACAATAAGAGGCGAAAAAGAAGATTCTGACTAAGATTTTATCGAAATCGGCAACTATTTGACTCAGAAAGGTTGCCTTACGTCGAAATCTAATAGCTTATTAAGGTTTTCGTTACTAAAATGCCCAAAGACGCCGATTTTGACTAGAATTTGAAAGATATTGACATGAATATATAACTGTTTGTATCAAAAAATGATAGTTTAAACTGATATTTGCAGTTTTGATGCGGTTTTAGGTACGATATGAGTCGAAGAAGCTGATTTTGACTGGAATCTGTTTAAAATGACAAAGAAAAACCTATTATCAATTCAAGGAAGTGAATTTTTAAGTAGTTATCTGCAGTTTTAATGTAGATTTCAGTTCGCTAAGTTATGAAAATGCATGTTTTGGCTATAATCTTCCGTAAATCAAGGGCGAAAACCAATTATTTGTCCCAAAAGAAAGTGTTTTAAGTATATATCTGCATTTCTAAGGTAGATTTGGGTACAATAAGAGGCGAAAAAGCAGATTCTGATTAGGATTTTATCGAAATCGGCAACTATTTGACTCAGAAAGGTTGCCTTACGTCGAAATCTAATAGTTTATTAAGGTTTTCGTTAGTAAAATGCCCAAAGACGCCGATTTTGACTAGAATTTGAAAGATATTGACATGAATATATAACTGTTTGTATCAAAAAATGATAGTTTAAACTGATATTTGCAGTTTTGATGCGGTTTTAGATAAGATATGAGTCGAAGAAGCCGATTTTGACTGGAATCTGTTTAAAATGACAAAGAAAAACCTATTATCAATTCAAGGAAGTGAATTTTTAAGTAGTTATCTGCAGTTTTAATGTAGATTTCAGTTCGCTAAGTTATGAAAATGCATGTTTTGACTATAATCTTCCGTAAATCAAGGGCGAAAACCAATTATTTGTCCCAAAAGAAGGTGTTCTAAGTATATATCTGCATTTCTAAGGTAGATTTGGGTACAATAAGAGGCGAAAAAGCAGATTCTGACTAAGATTTTATCGAAATCGGCAACAATTTGACTCAGAATGGTTGCCTTACGTCGAAATCTAATAGTTTATTAAGGTTTTCGTTACTAAAATGCCCAAAGACGCCGATTTTGACTAGAATTTGAAAGATATTGACATGAATATATAACTGTTTGTATCAAAAAATGATAGTTTAAACTGATATTTGCAGTTTTGATGCGGTTTTAGGTACGATATGAGTCGAAGAAGCCGATTTTGACTGGAATCTGTTTAAAATGACAAAGAAAAACCTATTATCAATTCAAGGAAGTGAATTTTTAAGTAGTTATCTGCAGTTTTAATGTAGATTTCTGTTCGCTAAGTTATGAAAATGCATGTTTTGGCTATAATCTTCCGTAAATCAAGGGCGAAAACCAATTATTTGTCCAAAAGAAGGTGTTTTAAGTATATATCTACATTTCTAAGGTAGATTTGGGTACAATAAGAGGCGAAAAAGCAGATTCTGACTAAGATTTTATCGAAATCGGCAACTATTTGACTCAGAATGGTTGCCTTACGTCGAAATCTAATAGTTTATTAAGGTTTTCGTTACTAAAATGCCCAAAGACGCTGATTTTGACTAGAATTTGAAAGATATTGACATGAATATATAACTGTTTGTATCAAAAAATGATAGTTTAAACTGATATTTGCAGTTTTGATGCGGTTTTAGGTACGATATGAGTTGAAGAAGCCGATTTTGACTGGAATCTGTTTAAAATGACAAAGAAAAACCTATTATCAATTCAAGGAAGTGAATTTTTAAGTAGTTATCTGCAGTTTTAATGTAGATTTCTGTTCGCTAAGTTATGAAAATGTTTTGGCTATAATCTTCCGTAAATCAAGGGCGAAAACCAATTATTAGTCCCAAAAGAAGGTGTTTTAAGTATATATCTGCATTTCTAAGGTAGATTTGGGTACAATAAGAGGCGAAAAAGAAGATTCTGACTAAGATTTTATCGAAATCGGCAACTATCTGACTCAGAATGGTTGCCTTACGTCGAAATCTAATAGTTTGTTAAGGTTTTCGTTACTAAAATGCCCAAAGACGCCGATTTTGACTAGAATTTGAAAGATATTGACATGAATATATAACTGTTTGTATCAAAAAATGATAGTTTAAACTGATATTTGCAGTTTTGATGCCGTTTTAGGTACGATATGAGTCGAAGAAGCCGATTTTGACTGGAATCTGTTTAAAATGACAAAGAAAAACCTATTATCAATTCAAGGAAGTGAATTTTTAAGTAGTTATCTGCAGTTTTAATGTAGATTTCTGTTCGCTAAGTTATGAAAATGCATGTTTTGGCTATAATCTTCCGTAAATCAAGGGCGAAAACCAATTATTTGCCCAAAAGAAGGTGTTTTAAGTATATATCTACATTTCTAAGGTAGATTTGGGTACAATAAGAGGCGAAAAAGCAGATTCTGACTAAGATTTTATCGAAATCGGCAACTATTTGACTCAGAATGGTTGCCTTACGTCGAAATCTAATAGTTTATTAAGGTTTTCGTTACTAAAATGCCCAAAGACGCCGATTTTGACTAGAATTTGAAAGATATTGACATGAATATATAACTGTTTGTATCAAAAAATGATAGTTGAAACTGATATTTGCAGTTTTGATGCGGTTTTAGGTACGATATGAGTCGAAGAAGCCGATTTTGACTGGAATCTGTTTAAAATGACAAAGAACAACCTATTATCAATTCAAGGAAGTGAATTTTTAAGTAGTTATCTGCAGTTTTAATGTAGATTTCAGTTCGCTAAGTTATGAAAATGCATGTTTTGGCTATAATCTTCCGTAAATCAAGGGCGAAAACCAATTATTTGTCCCAAAAGAAGGTGCTTTAAGTATATATCTGCATTTCTAAGGTAGATTTGGGTACAATAAGAGGCGAAAAAGCAGATTCTGACTAAGATTTTATCGAAATCGACAACTATTTGACTCAGAAAGGTTGCCTTACGTCGAAATCTAATAGTTTATTAAGGTTTTCGTTACTAAAATGCCCAAAGACGCCGATTTTGACTAGAATTTGAAAGATATTGACATGATTATATAACTGTTTGTATCAAAAAATGATAGTTTAAACTGATATTTGCAGTTTTGATAAGGTTTTAGATACGATATGAATCGAAGAAGCCGATTTTGACTGGAATCTGCTTAAAATGACAAAGAAAAACCTATTATCAATTCAAGGAAGTGAATTTTTAAGCAGTTATCTGCAGTTTTAATTTAGATTTCAGTTCGCTAAGTTATGAAAATGCATGTTTTGGCAATAATCTTCCGTAAATCAAGGGCGAAAACCAATTATTTGTCCCAAAAGAAGGTGTTTTAAGTATATATCTACATTTCTAAGGTAGATTTGGGTACAATAAGAGGCGAAAAAGCAGATTCTGACTAAGATTTTATCGAAATCGGCAACTATTTGACTCAGAATGGTTGCCTTACGTCGAAATCTAATAGTCCATTAAGGTTTTCGTTACTAAAATGCCCAAAGACGCCGATTTTGACTAGAATTTGAAAGATATTGACATGGACATATAACTGTTTGTATCAAAAAATGATAGTTTAAACTGATATTTGCAGTTTTGATGCGGTTTTAGGTACGATATGAGTCGAAGAAGCCGATTTTGACTGGAATCTGTTTAAAATGACAAAGAACAACCTATTATCAATTCAAGGAAGTGAATTTTTAAGTAGTTATCTGCAGTTTTAATGTAGATTTCAGTTCGCTAAGTTATGAAAATGCATGTTTTGGCTATAATCTTCCGTAAATCAAGGGCGAAAACCAATTATTTGTCCCAAAAGAAGGTGTTCTAAGTATATATCTGCATTTCTAAGGTAGATTTGGGTACAATAAGAGGCGAAAAAGCAGATTCTGACTAAGATTTTATCGAAATCGGCAACTATTTGACTCAGAATGGTTGCCTTACGTCGAAATCTAATAGTTTATTAAGGTTTTCGTTACTAAAATGCCCAAAGACGCCGATTTTGACTAGAATTTGAAAGATATTGACATGAATATATAACTGTTTGTATCAAAAAATGATAGTTTAAACTGATATTTGCAGTATTGATGCGGTTTTAGGTACGATATGAGTCGAAGAAGCCGAATTTGACTGGAATCTGTTTAAAATGAAAAGAAAAACCTATTATCAATTCAAGGAAGTGAATTTTTAAGTAGTTATCTGCAGTTTTAATGTAGATTTCAGTTCGCTAAGTTATGAAAATGCATGTTTTGGCTATAATCTTCCGTAAATCAAGGGCGAAAACCAATTATTAGTCCCAAAAGAAGGTGTTTTAAGTATATATCTGCATTTCTAAGGTAGATTTGGGTACAATAAGAGGCGAAAAAGAAGATTCTGACTAAGATTTTATCGAAATCGGCAACTATTTGACTCAGAAAGGTTGCCTTACGTCGAAATCTAATAGCTTATTAAGGTTTTCGTTACTAAAATGCCCAAAGACGCCGATTTTGACTAGAATTTGAAAGATATTGACATGAATATATAACTGTTTGTATCAAAAAATGATAGTTTAAACTGATATTTGCAGTTTTGATGCGGTTTTAGGTACGATATGAGTCGAAGAAGCTGATTTTGACTGGAATCTGTTTAAAATGACAAAGAAAAACCTATTATCAATTCAAGGAAGTGAATTTTTAAGTAGTTATCTGCAGTTTTAATGTAGATTTCAGTTCGCTAAGTTATGAAAATGCATGTTTTGGCTATAATCTTCCGTAAATCAAGGGCGAAAACCAATTATTTGTCCCAAAAGAAAGTGTTTTAAGTATATATCTGCATTTCTAAGGTAGATTTGGGTACAATAAGAGGCGAAAAAGCAGATTCTGATTAGGATTTTATCGAAATCGGCAACTATTTGACTCAGAAAGGTTGCCTTACGTCGAAATCTAATAGTTTATTAAGGTTTTCGTTAGTAAAATGCCCAAAGACGCCGATTTTGACTAGAATTTGAAAGATATTGACATGAATATATAACTGTTTGTATCAAAAAATGATAGTTTAAACTGATATTTGCAGTTTTGATGCGGTTTTAGATAAGATATGAGTCGAAGAAGCCGATTTTGACTGGAATCTGTTTAAAATGACAAAGAAAAACCTATTATCAATTCAAGGAAGTGAATTTTTAAGTAGTTATCTGCAGTTTTAATGTAGATTTCAGTTCGCTAAGTTATGAAAATGCATGTTTTGACTATAATCTTCCGTAAATCAAGGGCGAAAACCAATTATTTGTCCCAAAAGAAGGTGTTCTAAGTATATATCTGCATTTCTAAGGTAGATTTGGGTACAATAAGAGGCGAAAAAGCAGATTCTGACTAAGATTTTATCGAAATCGGCAACAATTTGACTCAGAATGGTTGCCTTACGTCGAAATCTAATAGTTTATTAAGGTTTTCGTTACTAAAATGCCCAAAGACGCCGATTTTGACTAGAATTTGAAAGATATTGACATGAATATATAACTGTTTGTATCAAAAAATGATAGTTTAAACTGATATTTGCAGTTTTGATGCGGTTTTAGGTACGATATGAGTCGAAGAAGCCGATTTTGACTGGAATCTGTTTAAAATGACAAAGAAAAACCTATTATCAATTCAAGGAAGTGAATTTTTAAGTAGTTATCTGCAGTTTTAATGTAGATTTCTGTTCGCTAAGTTATGAAAATGCATGTTTTGGCTATAATCTTCCGTAAATCAAGGGCGAAAACCAATTATTTGTCCAAAAGAAGGTGTTTTAAGTATATATCTACATTTCTAAGGTAGATTTGGGTACAATAAGAGGCGAAAAAGCAGATTCTGACTAAGATTTTATCGAAATCGGCAACTATTTGACTCAGAATGGTTGCCTTACGTCGAAATCTAATAGTTTATTAAGGTTTTCGTTACTAAAATGCCCAAAGACGCTGATTTTGACTAGAATTTGAAAGATATTGACATGAATATATAACTGTTTGTATCAAAAAATGATAGTTTAAACTGATATTTGCAGTTTTGATGCGGTTTTAGGTACGATATGAGTTGAAGAAGCCGATTTTGACTGGAATCTGTTTAAAATGACAAAGAAAAACCTATTATCAATTCAAGGAAGTGAATTTTTAAGTAGTTATCTGCAGTTTTAATGTAGATTTCTGTTCGCTAAGTTATGAAAATGTTTTGGCTATAATCTTCCGTAAATCAAGGGCGAAAACCAATTATTAGTCCCAAAAGAAGGTGTTTTAAGTATATATCTGCATTTCTAAGGTAGATTTGGGTACAATAAGAGGCGAAAAAGAAGATTCTGACTAAGATTTTATCGAAATCGGCAACTATTTGACTCAGAAAGGTTGCCTTACGTCGAAATCTAATAGTTTATTAAGGTTTTCGTTACTAAAATGCCCAAAGACGCCGATTTTGACTAGAATTTGAAAGATATTGACATGAATATATAACTGTTTGTATCAAAAAATGATAGTTTAAACTGATATTTGCAGTTTTGATGCGGTTTTAGATACGATATGAGTCGAAGAAGCCGATTTTGACTGGAATCTGTTTAAAATGACAAAGAAAAACCTATTATCAATTCAAGGAAGTGAATTTTTAAGTAGTTATCTGCAGTTTTAATGTAGATTTCAGTTCGCTAAGTTATGAAAATGCATGTTTTGACTATAATCTTCCGTAAATCAAGGGCGAAAACCAATTATTTGTCCCAAAAGAAGGTGTTCTAAGTATATATCTGCATTTCTAAGGTAGATTTGGGTACAATAAGAGGCGAAAAAGCAGATTCTGACTAAGATTTTATCGAAATCGGCAACAATTTGACTCAGAATGGTTGCCTTACGTCGAAATCTAATAGTTTATTAAGGTTTTCGTTACTAAAATGCCCAAAGACGCCGATTTTGACTAGAATTTGAAAGATATTGACATGAATATATAACTGTTTGTATCAAAAAATGATAGTTTAAACTGATATTTGCAGTTTTGATGCGGTTTTAGGTACGATATGAGTCGAAGAAGCCGATTTTGACTGAAATCTGTTTAAAATGACAAAGAAAAACCTATTATCAATTCAAGGAAGTGAATTTTTAAGTAGTTATCTGCAGTTTTAATGTAGATTTCTGTTCGCTAAGTTATGAAAATGCATGTTTTGGCTATAATCTTCCGTAAATCAAGGGCGAAAACCAATTATTTGTCCAAAAGAAGGTGTTTTAAGTATATATCTACATTTCTAAGGTAGATTTGGGTACAATAAGAGGCGAAAAAGCAGATTCTGACTAAGATTTTATCGAAATCGGCAACTATTTGACTCAGAATGGATGCCTTACGTCGAAATCTAATAGTTTATTAAGGTTTTCGTTACTAAAATGCCCAAAGACGCTGATTTTGACTAGAATTTGAAAGATATTGACATGAATATATAACTGTTTGTATCAAAAAATGATAGTTTAAACTGATATTTGCAGTTTTGATGCGGTTTTAGGTACGATATGAGTTGAAGAAGCCGATTTTGACTGGAATCTGTTTAAAATGACAAAGAAAAACCTATTATCAATTCAAGGAAGTGAATTTTTAAGTAGTTATCTGCAGTTTTAATGTAGATTTCTGTTCGCTAAGTTATGAAAATGTTTTGGCTATAATCTTCCGTAAATCAAGGGCGAAAACCAATTATTAGTCCCAAAAGAAGGTGTTTTAAGTATATATCTGCATTTCTAAGGTAGATTTGGGTACAATAAGAGGCGAAAAAGAAGATTCTGACTAAGATTTTATCGAAATCGGCAACTATCTGACTCAGAATGGTTGCCTTACGTCGAAATCTAATAGTTTGTTAAGGTTTTCGTTACTAAAATGCCCAAAGACGCCGATTTTGACTAGAATTTGAAAGATATTGACATGAATATATAACTGTTTGTATCAAAAAATGATAGTTTAAACTGATATTTGCAGTTTTGATGCTGTTTTAGGTACGATATGAGTCGAAGAAGCCGATTTTGACTGGAATCTGTTTAAAATGACAAAGTAAAACCTATTATCAATTCAAGGAAGTGAATTTTTAAGTAGTTATCTGCAGTTTTAATGTAGATTTCTGTTCGCTAAGTTATGAAAATGCATGTTTTGGCTATAATCTTCCGTAAATCAAGGGCGAAAACCAATTATTTGCCCAAAAGAAGGTGTTTTAAGTATATATCTACATTTCTAAGGTAGATTTGGGTACAATAAGAGGCGAAAAAGCAGATTCTGACTAAGATTTTATCGAAATCGGCAACTATTTGACTCAGAATGGTTGCCTTACGTCGAAATCTAATAGTTTATTAAGGTTTTCGTTACTAAAATGCCCAAAGACGCCGATTTTGACTAGAATTTGAAAGATATTGACATGAATATATAACTGTTTGTATCAAAAAATGATAGTTGAAACTGATATTTGCAGTTTTGATGCGGTTTTAGGTACGATATGAGTCGAAGAAGCCGATTTTGACTGGAATCTGTTTAAAATGACAAAGAACAACCTATTATCAATTCAAGGAAGTGAATTTTTAAGTAGTTATCTGCAGTTTTAATGTAGATTTCAGTTCGCTAAGTTATGAAAATGCATGTTTTGGCTATAATCTTCCGTAAATCAAGGGCGAAAACCAATTATTTGTCCCAAAAGAAGGTGCTTTAAGTATATATCTGCATTTCTAAGGTAGATTTGGGTACAATAAGAGGCGAAAAAGCAGATTCTGACTAGGATTTTATCGAAATCGGCAACTATTTGACTCAGAAAGGTTGCCTTTCGTCGAAATCTAATAGTTTATTAATGTTTTCGTTACTAAAATGGCCAAAGACGCCGATTTTGACTAGAATTTGAAAGATATTGACATGAATATATAACTGTTTGTATCAAAAAATGATAGTTTAAACTGATATTTGCAGTTTTGATGCGGTTTTAGGTACGATATGAGTCGAAGAAGCCGATTTTGACTGGAATCTGTTTAAAATGAAAAGAAAAACCTATTATCAATTCAAGGAAGTGAATTTTTAAGTAGTTATCTGCAGTTTTAATGTAGATTTCAGTTCGCTAAGTTATGAAAATGCATGTTTTGGCTATAATCTTCCGTAAATCAAGGGCGAAAACCAATTATTAGTCCCAAAAGAAGGTGTTTTAAGTATATATCTGCATTTCTAAGGTAGATTTGGGTACAATAAGAGGCGAAAAAGCAGATTCTGACTAAGATTTTATCGAAATCGACAACTATTTGACTCAGAAAGGTTGCCTTACGTCGAAATCTAATAGTTTATTATGGTTTTCGTTACTAAAATGCCCAAAGACGCCGATTTTGACTAGAATTTGAAAGATATTGACATGATTATATAACTGTTTGTATCAAAAAATGATAGTTTAAACTGATATTTGCAGTTTTGATAAGGTTTTAGATACGATATGAATCGAAGAAGCCGATTTTGACTGGAATCTGCTTAAAATGACAAAGAAAAACCTATTATCAATTCAAGGAAGTGAATTTTTAAGCAGTTATCTGCAGTTTTAATGTAGATTTCAGTTCGCTAAGTTATGAAAATGCATGTTTTGGCAATAATCTTCCGTAAATCAAGGGCGAAAACCAATTATTTGTCCCAAAAGAAGGTGTTTTAAGTATATATCTACATTTCTAAGGTAGATTTGGGTACAATAAGAGGCGAAAAAGCAGATTCTGACTAAGATTTTATCGAAATCGGCAACTATTTGACTCAGAATGGTTGCCTTACGTCGAAATCTAATAGTCCATTAAGGTTTTCGTTACTAAAATGCCCAAAGACGCCGATTTTGACTAGAATTTGAAAGATATTGACATGAACATATAACTGTTTGTATCAAAAAATGATAGTTTAAACTGATATTTGCAGTTTTGATGCGGTTTTAGGTACGATATGAGTCGAAGAAGCCGATTTTGACTGGAATCTGTTTAAAATGACAAAGAACAACCTATTATCAATTCAAGGAAGTGAATTTTTAAGTAGTTATCTGCAGTTTTAATGTAGATTTCAGTTCGCTAAGTTATGAAAATGCATGTTTTGGCTATAATCTTCCGTAAATCAAGGGCGAAAACCAATTATTTGTCCCAAAAGAAGGTGTTCTAAGTATATATCTGCATTTCTAAGGTAGATTTGGGTACAATAAGAGGCGAAAAAGCAAATTCTGACTAAGATTTTATCGAAATCGGCAACTATTTGACTCAGAATGGTTGCCTTACGTCGAAATCTAATAGTTTATTAAGGTTTTCGTTACTAAAATGCCCAAAGACGCCGATTTTGACTAGAATTTGAAAGATATTGACATGAATATATAACTGTTTGTATCAAAAAATGATAGTTTAAACTGATATTTGCAGTATTGATGCGGTTTTAGGTACGATATGAGTCGAAGAAGCCGAATTTGACTGGAATCTGTTTAAAATGAAAAGAAAAACCTATTATCAATTCAAGGAAGTGAATTTTTAAGTAGTTATCTGCAGTTTTAATGTAGATTTCAGTTCGCTAAGTTATGAAAATGCATGTTTTGGCTATAATCTTCCGTAAATCAAGGGCGAAAACCAATTATTAGTCCCAAAAGAAGGTGTTTTAAGTATATATCTGCATTTCTAAGGTAGATTTGGGTACAATAAGAGGCGAAAAAGAAGATTCTGACTAAGATTTTATCGAAATCGGCAACTATTTGACTCAGAAAGGTTGCCTTACGTCGAAATCTAATAGTTTATTAAGGTTTTCGTTACTAAAATGCCCAAAGACGCCGATTTTGACTAGAATTTGAAAGATATTGACATGAATATATAACTGTTTGTATCAAAAAATGATAGTTTAAACTGATATTTGCAGTTTTGATGCGGTTTTAGGTACGATATGAGTCGAAGAAGCTGATTTTGACTGGAATCTGTTTAAAATGACAAAGAAAAACCTATTATCAATTCAAGGAAGTGAATTTTTAAGTAGTTATCTGCAGTTTTAATGTAGATTTCAGTTCGCTAAGTTATGAAAATGCATGTTTTGGCTATAATCTTCCGTAAATCAAGGGCGAAAACCAATTATTTGTCCCAAAAGAAGGTGTTTTAAGTATATATCTGCATTTCTAAGGTAGATTTGGGTACAATAAGAGGCGAAAAAGCAGATTCTGATTAGGATTTTATCGAAATCGGCAACTATTTGACTCAGAAAGGTTGCCTTACGTCGAAATCTAATAGTTTATTAAGGTTTTCGTTAGTAAAATGCCCAAAGACGCCGATTTTGACTAGAATTTGAAAGATATTGACATGAATATATAACTGTTTGTATCAAAAAATGATAGTTTAAACTGATATTTGCAGTTTTGATGCGGTTTTAGATACGATATGAGTCGAAGAAGCCGATTTTGACTGGAATCTGTTTAAAATGACAAAGAAAAACCTATTATCAATTCAAGGAAGTCAATTTTTAAGTAGTTATCTGCAGTTTTAATGTAGATTTCAGTTCGCTAAGTTATGAAAATGCATGTTTTGACTATAATCTTCCGTAAATCAAGGGCGAAAACCAATTATTTGTCCCAAAAGAAGGTGTTCTAAGTATATATCTGCATTTCTAAGGTAGATTTGGGTACAATAAGAGGCGAAAAAGCAGATTCTGACTAAGATTTTATCGAAATCGGCAACAATTTGACTCAGAATGGTTGCCTTACGTCGAAATCTAATAGTTTATTAAGGTTTTCGTTACTAAAATGCCCAAAGACGCCGATTTTGACTAGAATTTGAAAGATATTGACATGAATATATAACTGTTTGTATCAAAAAATGATAGTTTAAACTGATATTTGCAGTTTTGATGCGGTTTTAGGTACGATATGAGTCGAAGAAGCCGATTTTGACTGGAATCTGTTTAAAATGACAAAGAAAAACCTATTATCAATTCAAGGAAGTGAATTTTTAAGTAGTTATCTGCAGTTTTAATGTAGATTTCTGTTCGCTAAGTTATGAAAATGCATGTTTTGGCTATAATCTTCCGTAAATCAAGGGCGAAAACCAATTATTTGTCCAAAAGAAGGTGTTTTAAGTATATATCTACATTTCTAAGGTAGATTTGGGTACAATAAGAGGCGAAAAAGCAGATTCTGACTAAGATTTTATCGAAATCGGCAACTATTTGACTCAGAATGGTTGCCTTACGTCGAAATCTAATAGTTTATTAAGGTTTTCGTTACTAAAATGCCCAAAGACGCTGATTTTGACTAGAATTTGAAAGATATTGACATGAATATATAACTGTTTGTATCAAAAAATGATAGTTTAAACTGATATTTGCAGTTTTGATGCGGTTTTAGGTACGATATGAGTTGAAGAAGCCGATTTTGACTGGAATCTGTTTAAAATGACAAAGAAAAACCTATTATCAATTCAAGGAAGTGAATTTTTAAGTAGTTATCTGCAGTTTTAATGTAGATTTCTGTTCGCTAAGTTATGAAAATGTTTTGGCTATAATCTTCCGTAAATCAAGGGCGAAAACCAATTATTAGTCCCAAAAGAAGGTGTTTTAAGTATATATCTGCATTTCTAAGGTAGATTTGGGTACAATAAGAGGCGAAAAAGAAGATTCTGACTAAGATTTTATCGAAATCGGCAACTATTTGACTCAGAAAGGTTGCCTTACGTCGAAATCTAATAGTTTATTAAGGTTTTCGTTACTAAAATGCCCAAAGACGCCGATTTTGACTAGAATTTGAAAGATATTGACATGAATATATAACTGTTTGTATCAAAAAATGATAGTTTAAACTGATATTTGCAGTTTTGATGCGGTATTAGGTACGATATGAGTCGAAGAAGCCGATTTTGACTGGAATCTGTTTAAAATGACAAAGAAAAACCTATTATCAATTCAAGGAAGTGAATTTTTAAGTGGTTATCTGCAGTTTTAATGTAGATTTCTGTTCGCTAAGTTATGAAAATGCATGTTTTGGCTATAATCTTCCGTAAATCAAGGGCGAAAACCAATTATTTGTCCCAAAAGAAGGTGTTCTAAGTATATATCTGCATTTCTAAGGTAGATTTGGTTACAATAAGAGGCGAAAAAGCAGATTCTGACTAAGATTTTATCGAAATCGGCAACTATCTGACTCAGAATGGTTGCCTTACGTCGAAATCTAATGATTTGTTAAGGTTTTCGTTACTAAAATGCCCAAAGACGCCGATTTTGACTAGAATTTGAAAGATATTGACATGAATATATAACTGTTTGTATCAAAAAATGATAGTTTAAACTGATATTTGCAGTTTTGATGCGGTTTTAGATACGATATGAGTTGAAGAAGCCGATTTTGACTGGAATCTGTTTAAAATGACAAAGAAAAACCTATTATCAATTCAAGGAAGTGAATTTTTAAGTAGTTATCTGCAGTTTTAATGTAGATTTCTGTTCGCTAAGTTATGAAAATGTTTTGGCTATAATCTTCCGTAAATCAAGGGCGAAAACCAATTATTTGTCCAAAAGAAGGTGTTTTAAGTATATATCTGCATTTCTAAGGTAGATTTGGGTACAATAAGAGGCGAAAAAGAAGATTCTGACTAAGATTTTATCGAAATCGGCAACTATTTGACTCAGAATGGTTGCCTTTCGTCGAAATCTAATAGTTTATTAAGGTTTTCGTTACTAAAATGCCCAAAGACGCCGATTTTGACTAGAATTCGAAAGATATTGACATGAATATATAACTGTTTGTATCAAAAAATGATAGTTTAAACTGATATTTGCAGTTTTGATGCGGTATTAGGTACGATATGAGTCGAAGAAGCCGATTTTGACTGGAATCTGTTTAAAATGACAAAGAAAAACCTATTATCAATTCAAGGAAGTGAATTTTTAAGTAGTTATCTGCAGTTTTAATGTAGATTTCTGTTCGCTAAGTTATGAAAATGCATGTTTTGGCTATAATCTTCCGTAAATCAAGGGCGAAAACCAATTATTTGTCCCAAAAGAAGGTGTTCTAAGTATATATCTGCATTTCTAAGGTAGATTTGGTTACAATAAGAGGCGAAAAAGCAGATTCTGACTAAGATTTTATCGAAATCGGCAACTATCTGACTCAGAATGGTTGCCTTACGTCGAAATCTAATGATTTGTTAAGGTTTTCGTTACTAAAATGCCCAAAGACGCCGATTTTGACTAGAATTTGAAAGATATTGACATGAATATATAACTGTTTGTATCAAAAAATGATAGTTTAAACTGATATTTGCAGTTTTGATGCGGTTTTAGGTACGATATGAGTCGAAGAAGCCGATTTTGACTGGAATCTGTTTAAAATGACAAAGAAAAACCTATTATCAATTCAAGGAAGTGAATTTTTAAGTAGTTATCTGCAGTTTTAATGTAGATTTCTGTTCGCTAAGTTATGAAAATGCATGTTTTGGCTATAATCTTCCGTAAATCAAGGGCGAAAACCAATTATTTGTCCCAAAAGAAGGTGTTCTAAGTATATATCTGCATTTCTAAGGTAGATTTGGTTACAATAAGAGGCGAAAAAGCAGATTCTGACTAAGATTTTATCGAAATCGGCAACTATCTGACTCAGAATGGTTGCCTTACGTCGAAATCTAATAGTTTGTTAAGGTTTTCGTTACTAAAATGCCCAAAGACGCCGATTTTGACTAGAATTTGAAAGATATTGACATGAATATATAACTGTTTGTATCAAAAAATGATAGTTTAAACTGATATTTGCAGTTTTGATGCGGTTTTAGGTACGATATGAGTCGAAGAAGCCGATTTTGACTGGAATCTGTTCAAAATGACAAAGAAAAACCTATTATCAATTCAAGGAAGTGAATTTTTAAGTAGTTATCTGCAGTTTTAATGTAGATTTCTGTTCGCTAAGTTATGAAAATGCATGTTTTGGCTATAATCTTCCGTAAATCAAGGGCGAAAACCAATTATTTGTCCAAAAGAAGGTGTTTTAAGTATATATCTACATTTCTAAGGTAGATTTGGGTACAATAAGAGGCGAAAAAGCAGATTCTGACTAAGATTTTATCGAAATCGGCAACTATTTGACTGAGAATGGTTGCATTACGTCGAAATCTAATAGTTTATTAAGGTTTTCGTTACTAAAATGCCCAAAGACGCTGATTTTGACTTGAATTTGAAAGATATTGACATGAATATATAACTGTTTGTATCAAAAAATGATAGTTTAAACTGATATTTGCAGTTTTGTTGCGGTTTTAGGTACGATATGAGTCGAAGAAGCCGATTTTGACTGGAATCTGTTTAAAATGACAAAGAAAAACCTATTATCAATTCAAGGAAGTGAATTTTTAAGTAGTTATCTGCAGTTTTAATGTAGATTTCTGTTCGCTAAGTTATGAAAATGCATGTTTTGGCTATAATCTTCCGTAAATCAAGGGCGAAAACCAATTATTTGTCCCAAAAGAAGGTGTTTTAAGTATATATCTGCATTTCTAAGGTAGATTTGGGTACAATAAGAGGCGATAAAGCAGATTCTGACTAGGATTTTATCGAAATCGGCAACTATTTGACTCAGAAAGGTTGCCTTACGTCGAAATCTAATAGTTTATTAAGGTTTTCGTTACTAAAATGCCCAAAGACGCCGATTTTGACTAGATTTTGAAAGATATTGACATGAATATATAACTGTTTGTATCAAAAAATGATAGTTTAAACTGATATTTGCAGTTTTGATGCGGTTTTAGATACGATATGAGTCGAAGAAGCCGATTTTGACTGCCATCTGTTTAAAATGACAAAGAAAAACCTATTATCAATTCAAGGAAGTGAATTTTTAAGTAGTTATCTGCAGTTTTAATGTAGATTTCTGTTCGCTAAGTTATGAAAATGCATGTTTTGGCTATAATCTTCCGTAAATCAAGGGCGAAAACCAATTATTTGCCCAAAAGAAGGTGTTTTAAGTATATATCTACATTTCTAAGGTAGATTTGGGTACAATAAGAGGCGAAAAAGCAGATTCTGACTAAGATTTTATCGAAATCGGCAACTATTTGACTCAGAATGGTTGCCTTACGTCGAAATCTAATAGTTTATTAAGGTTTTCGTTACTAAAATGCCCAAAGACGCTGATTTTGACTAGAATTTGAAAGATATTGACATGAATATATAACTGTTTGTATCAAAAAATGATAGTTTAAACTGATATTTGCAGTTTTGATGCGGTTTTAGGTACGATATGAGTCGAAGAAGCCGATTTTGACTGGAATCTGTTTAAAATGACAAAGAAAAACCTATTATCAATTCAAGGAAGTGAATTTTTAAGTAGTTATCTGCAGTTTTGATGTAGATTTCTGTTCGCTAAGTTATGAAAATGCATGTTTTGGCAATAATCTTCCGTAAATCAAGGGCGAAAACCAATTATTTGTCCCAAAAGAAGGTGTTTTAAGTATATATCTACATTTCTAAGGTAGATTTGGTTACAATAAGAGGCGAAAAGGCAGATTCTGACTAAGATTTTATCGAAATCGGCAACTATTTGACTCAGAATGGTTGCCTTACGTCGAAATCTAATAGTTTATTAAGGTTTTCGTTACTAAAATGCCCAAAGACGCCGATTTTGACTAGAATTTGAAAGATATTGACATGAATATATAACTGTTTGTATCAAAAAATGATAGTTGAAACTGATATTTGCAGTTTTGATGCGGTTTTAGGTACGATATGAGTCGAAGAAGCCGATTTTGACTGGAATCTGTTTAAAATGACAAAGAACAACCTATTATCAATTCAAGGAAGTGAATTTTTAAGTAGTTATCTGCAGTTTTAATGTAGATTTCAGTTCGCTAAGTTATGAAAATGCATGTTTTGGCTATAATCTTCCGTAAATCAAGGGCGAAAACCAATTATTTGTCCCAAAAGAAGGTGCTTTAAGTATATATCTGCATTTCTAAGGTAGATTTGGGTACAATAAGAGGCGAAAAAGCAGATTCTGACTAGGATTTTATCGAAATCGGCAACTATTTGACTCAGAAAGGTTGCCTTTCGTCGAAATCTAATAGTTTATTAATGTTTTCGTTACTAAAATGGCCAAAGACGCCGATTTTGACTAGAATTTGAAAGATATTGACATGAATATATAACTGTTTGTATCAAAAAATGATAGTTTAAACTGATATTTGCAGTTTTGATGCGGTTTTAGGTACGATATGAGTCGAAGAAGCCGATTTTGACTGGAATCTGTTTAAAATGAAAAGAAAAACCTATTATCAATTCAAGGAAGTGAATTTTTAAGTAGTTATCTGCAGTTTTAATGTAGATTTCAGTTCGCTAAGTTATGAAAATGCATGTTTTGGCTATAATCTTCCGTAAATCAAGGGCGAAAACCAATTATTAGTCCCAAAAGAAGGTGTTTTAAGTATATATCTGCATTTCTAAGGTAGATTTGGGTACAATAAGAGGCGAAAAAGCAGATTCTGACTAAGATTTTATCGAAATCGACAACTATTTGACTCAGAAAGGTTGCCTTACGTCGAAATCTAATAGTTTATTAAGGTTTTCGTTACTAAAATGCCCAAAGACGCCGATTTTGACTAGAATTTGAAAGATATTGACATGATTATATAACTGTTTGTATCATAAAATGATAGTTTAAACTGATATTTGCAGTTTTGATAAGGTTTTAGATACGATATGAATCGAAGAAGCCGATTTTGACTGGAATCTGTTTAAAATGACAAAGAAAAACCTATTATCAATTCAAGAAAGTGAATTTTTAAGCAGTTATCTGCAGTTTTAATGTAGATTTCAGTTCGCTAAGTTATGAAAATGCATGTTTTGGCTATAATCTTCCGTAAATCAAGGGCGAAAACCAATTATTTGTCCCAAAAGAAGGTGTTTTAAATATATATCTACATTTCTAAGGTAGATTTGGGTACAATAAGAGGCGAAAAAGCAGATTCTGACTAAGATTTTATCGAAATCGGCAACTATTTGACTCAGAACGGTTGCCTTACGTCGAAATCTAATAGTTTATTAAGGTTTTCGTTACTAAAATGCCCAAAGACGCCGATTTTGACTAGAATTTGAAAGATATTGACATGAATATATAACTGTTTGTATCAAAAAATGATAGTTTAAACTGATATTTGCAGTTTTGATGCGGTTTTAGGTACGATATGAGTCGAAGAAGCCTGTTTTGACTGGAATCTGTTTAAAATGACAAAGAACAACCTATTATCAATTCAAGGAAGTGAATTTTTAAGTAGTTATCTGCAGTTTTAATGTAGATTTCAGTTCGCTAAGTTATGAAAATGCATGTTTTTTCTATAATCTTCCGTAAATCAAGGGCGAAAACCAATTATTTGTCCCAAAAGAAGGTGTTCTAAGTATATATCTGCATTTCTAAGGTAGATTTGGGTACAATAAGAGGCGAAAAAGCAGATTCTGACTAAGATTTTATCGAAATCGGCAACTATTTGACTCAGAATGGTTGCCTTACGTCGAAATCTAATAGTTTATTAAGGTTTTCGTTACTAAAATGCCCAAAGACGCCGATTTTGACTAGAATTTGAAAGATATTGACATGAATATATAACTGTTTGTATCAAAAAATGATAGTTTAAACTGATATTTGCAGTATTGATGCGGTTTTAGTTACGATATGAGTCGAAGAAGCCGATTTTGACTGGAATCTGTTTAAAATGAAAAGAAAAACCTATTATCAATTCAAGGAAGTGAATTTTTAAGTAGTTATCTGCAGTTTTAATGTAGATTTCAGTTCGCTAAGTTATGAAAATGCATGTTTTGGCTATAATCTTCCGTAAATCAAGGGCGAAAACCAATTATTAGTCCCAAAAGAAGGTGTTTTAAGTATATATCTGCATTTCTAAGGTAGATTTGGGTACAATAAGAGGCGAAAAAGCAGATTCTGACTAAGATTTTATCGAAATCGGCAACTATTTGACTCAGAAAGGTTGCCTTTCGTCGAAATCAAATAGTTTATTAATGTTTTCGTTACTAAAATGGCCAAAGACGCCGATTTTGACTAGAATTTGAAAGATATTGACATGAATATATAACTGTTTGTATCAAAAAATGATAGTTTAAACTGATATTTGCAGTTTTGATGCGGTTTTAGGTACGATATGAGTCGAAGAAGCCGATTTTGACTGGAATCTGTTTAAAATGAAAAGAAAAACCTATTATCAATTCAAGGAAGTGAATTTTTAAGTAGTTATCTGCAGTTTTAATGTAGATTTCAGTTCGCTAAGTTATGAAAATGCATGTTTTGGCTATAATCTTCCGTAAATCAAGGGCGAAAACCAATTATTAGTCCCAAAAGAAGGTGTTTTAAGTATATATCTGCATTTCTAAGGTAGATTTGGGTACAATAAGAGGCGAAAAAGCAGATTCTGACTAAGATTTTATCGAAATCGACAACTATTTGACTCAGAAAGGTTGCCTTACGTCGAAATCTAATAGTTTATTAAGGTTTTCGTTACTAAAATGCCCAAAGACGCCGATTTTGACTAGAATTTGAAAGATATTGACATGATTATATAACTGTTTGTATCATAAAATGATAGTTTAAACTGATATTTGCAGTTTTGATAAGGTTTTAGATACGATATGAATCGAAGAAGCCGATTTTGACTGGAATCTGTTTAAAATGACAAAGAAAAACCTATTATCAATTCAAGAAAGTGAATTTTTAAGCAGTTATCTGCAGTTTTAATGTAGATTTCAGTTCGCTAAGTTATGAAAATGCATGTTTTTTCTATAATCTTCCGTAAATCAAGGGCGAAAACCAATTATTTGTCCCAAAAGAAGGTGTTCTAAGTATATATCTGCATTTCTAAGGTAGATTTGGGTACAATAAGAGGCGAAAAAGCAGATTCTGACTAAGATTTTATCGAAATCGGCAACTATTTGACTCAGAATGGTTGCCTTACGTCGAAATCTAATAGTTTATTAAGGTTTTCGTTACTAAAATGCCCAAAGACGCCGATTTTGACTAGAATTTGAAAGATATTGACATGAATATATAACTGTTTGTATCAAAAAATGATAGTTTAAACTGATATTTGCAGTATTGATGCGGTTTTAGGTACGATATGAGTCGAAGAAGCCGATTTTGACTGGAATCTGTTTAAAATGAAAAGAAAAACCTATTATCAATTCAAGGAAGTGAATTTTTAAGTAGTTATCTGCAGTTTTAATGTAGATTTCAGTTCGCTAAGTTATGAAAATGCATGTTTTGGCTATAATCTTCCGTAAATCAAGGGCGAAAACCAATTATTAGTCCCAAAAGAAGGTGTTTTAAGTATATATCTGCATTTCTAAGGTAGATTTGGGTACAATAAGAGGCGAAAAAGCAGATTCTGACTAAGATTTTATCGAAATCGGCAACTATTTGACTCAGAATGGTTGCCTTACGTCGAAATCTAATAGTTTATTAAGGTTTTCGTTACTAAAATGCCCAAAGACGCCGATTTTGAGTAGAATTTGAAAGATATTGACATGAATATATAACTGTTTGTATCAAAAAATGATAGTTTAAACTGATATTTGCAGTTTTGATGCGGTTTTAGGTACGATATGAGTCGAAGAAGCCGATTTTGACTGGAATCTGTTTAAAATGACAAAGAACAACCTATTATCAATTCAAGGAAGTGAATTTTTAAGTAGTTATCTGCAGTTTTAATGTAGATTTCAGTTCGCTAAGTTATGAAAATGCATGTTTTGGCTATAATCTTCCGTAAATCAAGGGCGAAAACCAATTATTTGTCCCAAAAGAAGGTGTTTTAAGTATATATCTGCATTTCTAAGGTAGATTTGGGTACAATAAGAGGCGAAAAAGCAGATTCTGACTAGGATTTTATCGAAATCGGCAACTATTTGACTCAGAAAGGTTGCCTTACGTCGAAATCTAATAGTTTATTAAGGTTTTCGTTACTAAAATGCCCAAAGACGCCGATTTTGACTAGAATTTGAAAGATATTGACATGAATATATAACTGTTTGTATCAAAAAATGATAGTTTAAACTGATATTTGCAGTTTTGATGCGGTTTTAGATACGATATGAGTCGAAGAAGCCGATTTTGACTGGAATCTGTTTAAAATGACAAAGAAAAACCTATTATCAATTCAAGGAAGTGAATTTTTAAGTAGTTATCTGCAGTTTTAATGTAGATTTCAGTTCGCTAAGTTATGAAAATGCATGTTTTGGCTATAATCTTCCGTAAATCAAGGGCGAAAACCAATTATTAGTCCCAAAAGAAGGTGTTCTAAGTATATATCTGCATTTCTAAGGTAGATTTGGTTACAATAAGAGGCGAAAAAGCAGATTCTGACTAAGATTTTATCGAAATCGGCAACTATCTGACTCAGAATGGTTGCCTTACGTCGAAATCTAATAGTTTGTTAAGGTTTTCGTTACTAAAATGCCCAAAGACGCCGATTTTGACTAGAATTTGAAAGATATTGACATGAATATATAACTGTTTGTATCAAAAAATGATAGTTTAAACTGATATTTGCAGTTTTGATGCTGTTTTAGGTACGATATGAGTCGAAGAAGCCGATTTTGACTGGAATCTGTTTAAAATGACAAAGAAAAACCTATTATCAATTCAAGGAAGTGAATTTTTAAGTAGTTATCTGCAGTTTTAATGTAGATTTCTGTTCGCTAAGTTATGAAAATGCATGTTTTGGCTATAATCTTCCGTAAATCAAGGGAGAAAACCAATTATTTGCCCAAAAGAAGGTGTTTTAAGTATATATCTACATTTCTAAGGTAGATTTGGGTACAATAAGAGGCGAAAAAGCAGATTCTGACTAAGATTTTATCGAAATCGGCAACTATTTGACTCAGAATGGTTGCCTTACGTCGAAATCTAATAGTTTATTAAGGTTTTCGTTACTAAAATGCCCAAAGACGCCGATTTTGACTAGAATTTGAAAGATATTGACATGAATATATAACTGTTTGTATCAAAAAATGATAGTTGAAACTGATAGTTGCAGTTTTGATGCGGTTTTAGGTACGATATGAGTCGAAGAAGCCGATTTTGACTGGAATCTGTTTAAAATGACAAAGAACAACCTATTATCAATTCAAGGAAGTGAATTTTTAAGTAGTTATCTGCAGTTTTAATGTAGATTTCAGTTCGCTAAGTTATGAAAATGCATGTTTTGGCTATAATCTTCCGTAAATCAAGGGCGAAAACCAATTATTTGTCCCAAAAGAAGGTGCTTTAAGTATATATCTGCATTTCTAAGGTAGATTTGGGTACAATAAGAGGCGAAAAAGCAGATTCTGACTAGGATTTTATCGAAATCGGCAACTATTTGACTCAGAAAGGTTGCCTTTCGTCGAAATCTAATAGTTTATTAATGTTTTCGTTACTAAAATGGCCAAAGACGCCGATTTTGACTAGAATTTGAAAGATATTGACATGAATATATAACTGTTTGTATCAAAAAATGATAGTTTAAACTGATATTTGCAGTTTTGATGCGGTTTTAGGTACGATATGAGTCGAAGAAGCCGATTTTGACTGGAATCTGTTTAAAATGAAAAGAAAAACCTATTATCAATTCAAGGAAGTGAATTTTTAAGTAGTTATCTGCAGTTTTAATGTAGATTTCAGTTCGCTAAGTTATGAAAATGCATGTTTTGGCTATAATCTTCCGTAAATCAAGGGCGAAAACCAATTATTAGTCCCAAAAGAAGGTGTTTTAAGTATATATCTGCATTTCTAAGGTAGATTTGGGTACAATAAGAGGCGAAAAAGCAGATTCTGACTAAGATTTTATCGAAATCGACAACTATTTGACTCAGAATGGTTGCCTTACGTCGAAATCTAATAGTCCATTAAGGTTTTCGTTACTAAAATGCCCAAAGACGCCGATTTTGACTAGAATTTGAAAGATATTGACATGAACATATAACTGTTTGTATCAAAAAATGATAGTTTAAACTGATATTTGCAGTTTTGATGCGGTTTTAGGTACGATATGAGTCGAAGAAGCCGATTTTGACTGGAATCTGTTTAAAATGACAAAGAACAACCTATTATCAATTCAAGGAAGTGAATTTTTAAGTAGTTATCTGCAGTTTTAATGTAGATTTCAGTTCGCTAAGTTATGAAAATGCATGTTTTGGCTATAATCTTCCGTAAATCAAGGGCGAAAACCAATTATTTGTCCCAAAAGAAGGTGTTCTAAGTATATATCTGCATTTCTAAGGTAGATTTGGGTACAATAAGAGGCGAAAAAGCAGATTCTGACTAAGATTTTATCGAAATCGGCAACTATTTGACTCAGAATGGTTGCCTTACGTCGAAATCTAATAGTTTATTAAGGTTTTCGTTACTAAAATGCCCAAAGACGCCGATTTTGACTAGAATTTGAAAGATATTGACATGAATATATAACTGTTTGTATCAAAAAATCATAGTTTAAACTGATATTTGCAGTATTGATGCGGTTTTAGGTACGATATGAGTCGAAGAAGCCGATTTTGACTGGAATCTGTTTAAAATGAAAAGAAAAACCTATTATCAATTCAAGGAAGTGAATTTTTAAGTAGTTATCTGCAGTTTTAATGTAGATTTCAGTTCGCTAAGTTATGAAAATGCATGTTTTGGCTATAATCTTCCGTAAATCAAGGGCGAAAACCAATTATTAGTCCCAAAAGAAGGTGTTTTAAGTATATATCTGCATTTCTAAGGTAGATTTGGGTACAATAAGAGGCGAAAAAGAAGATTCTGACTAAGATTTTATCGAAATCGGCAACTATTTGACTCAGAAAGGTTGCCTTACGTCGAAATCTAATAGTTTATTAAGGTTTTCGTTACTAAAATGCCCATAAACGCCGATTTTGACTAGAATTTGAAAGATATTGACATGAATATATAACTGTTTGTATCAAAAAATGATAGTTTAAACTGATATTTGCAGTTTTGATGCGGTTTTAGGTACGATATGAGTCGAAGAAGCTGATTTTGACTGGAATCTGTTTAAAATGACAAAGAAAAACCTATTATCAATTCAAGGAAGTGAATTTTTAAGTAGTTATCTGCAGTTTTAATGTAGATTTCTGTTCGCTAAGTTATGAAAATGCATGTTTTGGCTATAATCTTCCGTAAATCAAGGGCGAAAACCAATTATTTGTCCCAAAAGAAGGTGTTTTAAGTATATATCTACATTTCTAAGGTAGATTTGGGTACAATAAGAGGCGAAAAAGCAGATTCTGACTAAGATTTTATCGAAATCGGCAACTATTTGACTCAGAATGGTTGCCTTACGTCGAAATCTAATAGTTTATTAAGGTTTTCGTTACTAAAATGCCCAAAGACGCCGATTTTGACTAGAATTTGAAAGATATTGACATGAATATATAACTGTTTGTATCAAAAAATGATAGTTTAAACTGATATTTGCAGTTTTGATGCGGTTTTAGGTACGATATGAGTCGAAGAAGCCGATTTTGACTGGAATCTGTTTAAAATGACAAAGAACAACCTATTATCAATTCAAGGAAGTGAATTTTTAAGTAGTTATCTGCAGTTTTAATGTAGATTTCAGTTCGCTAAGTTATGAAAATGCATGTTTTGGCTATAATCTTCCGTAAATCAAGGGCGAAAATCAATTATTTGTCCCAAAAGAAGGTGTTTTAAGTATATATCTGCATTTCTAAGGTAGATTTGGGTACAATAAGAGGCGAAAAAGCAGATTCTGACTAGGATTTTATCGAAATCGGCAACTATTTGACTCAGAAAGGTTGCCTTACGTCGAAATCTAATAGTTTATTAAGGTTTTCGTTACTAAAATGCCCAAAGACGCCGATTTTGACTAGAATTTGAAAGATATTGACATGAATATATAACTGTTTATATCAAAAAATGATAGTTTAAACTGATATTTGCAGTTTTGATGCGGTTTTAGGTACGATATGAGTCGAAGAAGCTGATTTTGACTGGAATCTGTTTAAAATGACAAAGAAAAACCTATTATCAATTCAAGGAAGTGAATTTTTAAGTAGTTATCTGCAGTTTTAATGTAGATTTCTGTTCGCTAAGTTATGAAAATGCATGTTTTGGCTATAATCTTCTGTAAATCAAGGGCGAAAACCAATTATTTGTCCCAAAAGAAGGTGTTTTAAGTATATATCTACATTTCTAAGGTAGATTTGGGTACAATAAGAGGCGAAAAAGCAGATTCTGACTAAGATTTTATCGAAATCGGCAACTATTTGACTCAGAATGGTTGCCTTACGTCGAAATCTAATAGTTTATTAAGGTTTTCGTTACTAAAATGCCCAAAGACGCCGATTTTGACTAGAATTTGAAAGATATTGACATGAATATATAACTGTTTGTATCAAAAAATGATAGTTTAAACTGATATTTGCAGTTTTGATGCGGTTTTAGGTACGATATGAGTCGAAGAAGCCGATTTTGACTGGAATCTGTTTAAAATGACAAAGAACAACCTATTATCAATTCAAGGAAGTGAATTTTTAAGTAGTTATCTGCAGTTTTAATGTAGATTTCAGTTCGCGAAGTTATGAAAATGCATGTTTTGGCTATAATCTTCCGTAAATCAAGGGCGAAAACCAATTATTTGTCCCAAAAGAAGGTGTTTTAAGTATATATCTGCATTTCTAAGGTAGATTTGGGTACAATAAGAGGCGAAAAAGCAGATTCTGACTAGGATTTTATCGAAATCGGCAACTATTTGACTCAGAAAGGTTGCCTTACGTCGAAATCTAATAGTTTATTAAGGTTTTCGTTAGTAAAATGCCCAAAGACGCCGATTTTGACTAGAATTTGAAAGATATTGACATGAATATATAACTGTTTGTATCAAAAAATGATAGTTTAAACTGATATTTGCAGTTTTGATGCGGTTTTAGATACGATATGAGTCGAAGAAGCCGATTTTGACTGGAATCTGTTTAAAATGACAAAGAAAAACCTATTATCAATTCAAGGAAGTGAATTTTTAAGTAGTTATCTGCAGTTTTAATGTAGATTTCAGTTGGCTAAGTTATGAAAATGCATGTTTTGACTATAATCTTCCGTAAATCAAGGGCGAAAACCAATTATTTGTCCCAAAAGAAGGTGTTCTAAGTATATATCTGCATTTCTAAGGTAGATTTGGGTACAATAAGAGGCGAAAAAGCAGATTCTGACTAAGATTTTATCGAAATCGGCAACTATTTGACTCAGAATGGTTGCCTTACGTCGAAATCTAATAGTTTATTAAGGTTTTCGTTACTAAAATGCCCAAAGACGCCGATTTTGACTAGAATTTGAAAGATATTGACATGAATATATAACTGTTTGTATCAAAAAATGATAGTTTAAACTGATATTTGCAGTTTTGATGCGGTTTTAGGTACGATATGAGTCGAAGAAGCCGATTTTGACTGGAATCTGTTTAAAATGACAAAGAAAAACCTATTATCAATTCAAGGAAGTGAATTTTTAAGTAGTTATCTGCAGTTTTAATGTAGATTTCTGTTCGCTAAGTTATGAAAATGCATGTTTTGGCTATAATCTTCCGTAAATCAAGGGCGAAAACCAATTATTTGTCCCAAAAGAAGGTGTTTTAAGTATATATCTACATTTCTATGGTAGATTTGGGTACAATAAGAGGCGAAAAAGCAGATTCTGACTAAGATTTTATCGAAATCGGCAACTATTTGACTCAGAATGGTTGCCTTTCGTCGAAATCTAATAGTTTATTAAGGTTTTCGTTACTAAAATGCCCAAAGACGCCGATTTTGACTAGAATTTGAAAGATATTGACATGAATATATAACTGTTTGTATCAAAAAATGATAGTTTAAACTGATATTTGCAGTTTTGATGCGGTATTAGGTACGATATGAGTCGAAGAAGCCGATTTTGACTGGAATCTGTTTAAAATGATAAAGAACAACCTATTATCAATTCAAGGAAGTGAATTTTTAAGTAGTTATCTGCAGTTTTAATGTAGATTTCAGTTCGCTAAGTTATGAAAATGCATGTTTTGGCTATAATCTTCCGTAAATCAAGGGCGAAAACCAATTATTTGTCCCAAAAGAAGGTGTTTTAAGTATATATCTGCATTTCTAAGGTTGTACGATATGAGTCGAAGAAGCCGATTTTGACTGGAATCTGTTTAAAATGACAAAGAAAAACCTATTATTAATTCAAGGAAGTGAATTTTTAAGTAGTTATCTGCAGTTTTAATGTAGATTTCAGTTCGCTAAGTTATGAAAATGCATGTTTTGACTATAATCTTCCGTAAATCAAGGGCGAAAACCAATTATTTGTCCCAAAAGAAGGTGTTCTAAGTATATATCTGCATTTCTAAGGTAGATTTGGGTACAATAAGAGGCGAAAAAGCAGATTCTGACTAAGATTTTATCGAAATCGGCAACTATTTGACTCAGAATGGTTGCCTTACGTCGAAATCTAATAGTTTATTAAGGTTTTCGTTACTAAAATGCCCAAAGACGCCGATTTTGACTAGAATTTGAAAGATATTGACATGAATATATAACTGTTTGTATCAAAAAATGATAGTTTAAACTGATATTTGCAGTTTTGATGCGGTTTTAGGTACGATATGAGTCGAAGAAGCCGATTTTGACTGGAATCTGTTTAAAATGACAAAGAAAAACCTATTATCAATTCAAGGAACTGAATTTTTAAGTAGTTATCTGCAGTTTTAATGTAGATTTCTGTTCGCTAAGTTATGAAAATGCATGTTTTGGCTATAATCTTCCATAAATCAAGGGAGAAAACCAATTATTTGTCCCAAAAGAAGGTGTTCTAAGTATATATCTGCATTTCTAAGGTAGATTTGGTTACAATAAGAGGCGAAAAAGCAGATTCTGACTAAGATTTTATCGAAATCGGCAACTATCTGACTCAGAATGGTTGCCTTACGTCGAAATCTAATAGTTTGTTAAGGTTTTCGTTACTAAAATGCCCAAAGACGCCGATTTTGACTAGAATTTGAAAGATATTGACATGAATATATAACTGTTTGTATCAAAAAATGATAGTTTAAACTGATATTTGCAGTTTTGATGCGGTTTTAGGTACGATATGAGTCGAAGAAGCCGATTTTGACTGGAATCTGTTCAAAATGACAAAGAAAAACCTATTATCAATTCAAGGAAATGAATTTTTAAGTAGTTATCTGCAGTTTTAATGAAGATTTCTGTTCGCTAAGTTATGAAAATGCATGTTTTGGCTATAATCTTCCGTAAATCAAGGGCGAAAACCAATTATTTGTCCCAAAAGAAGGTGTTTTAAGTATATATCTGCATTTCTAAGGTTGTACGATATGAGTCGAAGAAGCCGATTTTGACTGGAATCTGTTTAAAATGACAAAGAAAAACCTATTATTAATTCAAGGAAGTGAATTTTTAAGTAGTTATCTGCAGTTTTAATGTAGATTTCAGTTCGCTAAGTTATGAAAATGCATGTTTTGACTATAATCTTCCGTAAATCAAGGGCGAAAACCAATTATTTGTCCCAAAAGAAGGTGTTCTAAGTATATATCTGCATTTCTAAGGTAGATTTGGGTACAATAAGAGGCGAAAAAGCAGATTCTGACTAAGATTTTATCGAAATCGGCAACTATTTGACTCAGAATGGTTGCCTTACGTCGAAATCTAATAGTTTATTAAGGTTTTCGTTACTAAAATGCCCAAAGACGCCGATTTTGACTAGAATTTGAAAGATATTGACATGAATATATAACTGTTTGTATCAAAAAATGATAGTTTAAACTGATATTTGCAGTTTTGATGCGGTTTTAGGTACGATATGAGTCGAAGAAGCCGATTTTGACTGGAATCTGTTTAAAATGACAAAGAAAAACCTATTATCAATTCAAGGAACTGAATTTTTAAGTAGTTATCTGCAGTTTTAATGTAGATTTCTGTTCGCTAAGTTATGAAAATGCATGTTTTGGCTATAATCTTCCATAAATCAAGGGAGAAAACCAATTATTTGTCCCAAAAGAAGGTGTTCTAAGTATATATCTGCATTTCTAAGGTAGATTTGGTTACAATAAGAGGCGAAAAAGCAGATTCTGACTAAGATTTTATCGAAATCGGCAACTATCTGACTCAGAATGGTTGCCTTACGTCGAAATCTAATAGTTTGTTAAGGTTTTCGTTACTAAAATGCCCAAAGACGCCGATTTTGACTAGAATTTGAAAGATATTGACATGAATATATAACTGTTTGTATCAAAAAATGATAGTTTAAACTGATATTTGCAGTTTTGATGCGGTTTTAGGTACGATATGAGTCGAAGAAGCCGATTTTGACTGGAATCTGTTCAAAATGACAAAGAAAAACCTATTATCAATTCAAGGAAATGAATTTTTAAGTAGTTATCTGCAGTTTTAATGAAGATTTCTGTTCGCTAAGTTATGAAAATGCATGTTTTGGCTATAATCTTCCGTAAATCAAGGGCGAAAACCAATTATTTGTCCAAAAGAAGGTGTTTTAAGTATATATCTACATTTCTAAGGTAGATTTGGGTACAATAAGAGGCGAAAAAGCAGATTCTGACTAAGATTTTATCGAAATCGGCAACTATTTGACTCAGAATGGTTGCCTTACGTCGAAATCTAATAGTTTATTAAGGTTTTCGTTACTAAAATGCCCAAAGACGCTGATTTTGACTAGAATTTGAAAGATATTGACATGAATATATAACTGTTTGTATCAAAAAATGATAGTTTAAACTGATATTTGCAGTTTTGTTGCGGTTTTAGTTACGATATGAGTCGAAGAAGCCGATTTTGACTGGAATCTGTTTAAAATGACAAAGAAAAACCTATTATCAATTCAAGGAAGTGAATTTTTAAGTAGTTATCTGCAGTTTTAATGTAGATTTCTGTTCGCTAAGTTATGAAAATGCATGTTTTGGCTATAATCTTCCGTAAATCAAGGGCGAAAACCAATTATTTGTCCCAAAAGAAGGTGTTTTAAGTATATATCTGCATTTCTAAGGTAGATTTGGGTACAATAAGAGGCGATAAAGCAGATTCTGACTAGGATTTTATCGAAATCGGCAACTATTTGACTCAGAAAGGTTGCCTTACGTCGAAATCTAATAGTTTATTAAGGTTTTCGTTACTAAAATGCCCAAAGACGCCGATTTTGACTAGAATTTGAAAGATATTGACATGAATATATAACTGTTTGTATCAAAAAATGATAGTTTAAACTGATATTTGCAGTTTTGATGCGGTTTTAGATACGATATGAGTCGAAGAAGCCGATTTTGACTGCCATCTGTTTAAAATGACAAAGAAAAACCTATTATCAATTCAAGGAAGTGAATTTTTAAGTAGTTATCTGCAGTTTTAATGTAGATTTCAGTTCGCTAAGTTATGAAAATGCATGTTTTGACTATAATCTTCCGTAAATCAAGGGCGAAAACCAATTATTTGTCCCAAAAGAAGGTGTTCTAAGTATATATCTGCATTTCTAAGGTAGATTTGGGTACAATAAGAGGCGAAAAAGCAGATTCTGACTAAGATTTTATCGAAATCGGCAACTATTTGACTCAGAATGGTTGCCTTACGTCGAAATCTAATAGTTTATTAAGGTTTTCGTTACTAAAATGCCCAAAGACGCTGATTTTGACTAGAATTTGAAAGATATTGACATGAATATATAACTGTTTGTATCAAAAAATGATAGTTTAAACTGATATTTGCAGTTTTGTTGCGGTTTTAGTTACGATATGAGTCGAAGAAGCCGATTTTGACTGGAATCTGTTTAAAATGACAAAGAAAAACCTATTATCAATTCAAGGAAGTGAATTTTTAAGTAGTTATCTGCAGTTTTAATGTAGATTTCTGTTCGCTAAGTTATGAAAATGCATGTTTTGGCTATAATCTTCCGTAAATCAAGGGCGAAAACCAATTATTTGTCCCAAAAGAAGGTGTTTTAAGTATATATCTGCATTTCTAAGGTAGATTTGGGTACAATAAGAGGCGATAAAGCAGATTCTGACTAGGATTTTATCGAAATCGGCAACTATTTGACTCAGAAAGGTTGCCTTACGTCGAAATCTAATAGTTTATTAAGGTTTTCGTTACTAAAATGCCCAAAGACGCCGATTTTGACTAGAATTTGAAAGATATTGACATGAATATATAACTGTTTGTATCAAAAAATGATAGTTTAAACTGATATTTGCAGTTTTGATGCGGTTTTAGATACGATATGAGTCGAAGAAGCCGATTTTGACTGCCATCTGTTTAAAATGACAAAGAAAAACCTATTATCAATTCAAGGAAGTGAATTTTTAAGTAGTTATCTGCAGTTTTAATGTAGATTTCAGTTCGCTAAGTTATGAAAATGCATGTTTTGACTATAATCTTCCGTAAATCAAGGGCGAAAACCAATTATTTGTCCCAAAAGAAGGTGTTCTAAGTATATATCTGCATTTCTAAGGTAGATTTGGGTACAATAAGAGGCGAAAAAGCAGATTCTGACTAAGATTTTATCGAAATCGGCAACTATTTGACTCAGAATGGTTGCCTTACGTCGAAATCTAATAGTTTATTAAGGTTTTCGTTACTAAAATGCCCAAAGACGCCGATTTTGACTAGAATTTGAAAGATATTGACATGAATATATAACTGTTTGTATCAAAAAATGATAGTTTAAACTGATATTTGCAGTTTTGATGCGGTTTTAGGTACGATATGAGTCGAAGAAGCCGATTTTGACTGGAATCTGTTTAAAATGACAAAGAAAAACCTATTATCAATTCAAGGAAGTGAATTTTTAAGTAGTTATCTGCAGTTTTAATGTAGATTTCTGTTCGCTAAGTTATGAAAATGCATGTTTTGGCTATAATCTTCCGTAAATCAAGGGCGAAAACCAATTATTTGTCCCAAAAGAAGGTGTTTTAAATATATATCTACATTTCTAAGGTAGATTTGGGTACAATAAGAGGCGAAAAAGCAGATTCTGACTAAGATTTTATCGAAATCGGCAACTATTTGACTCAGAATGGTTGCCTTACGTCGAAATCTAATAGTTTATTAAGGTTTTCGTTACTAAAATGCCCAAAGACGCCGATTTTGACTAGAATTTGAAAGATATTGACATGAATATATAACTGTTTGTATCAAAAAATGATAGTTTAAACTGATATTTGCAGTTTTGATGCGGTTTTAGGTACGATATGAGTCGAAGAAGCTGATTTTGACTGGAATCTGTTTAAAATGACAAAGAAAAACCTATTATCAATTCAAGGAAGTGAATTTTTAAGTAGTTATCTGCAGTTTTAATGTAGATTTCTGTTCGTTAAGTTATGAAAATGCATGTTTTGGCTATAATCTTCCGTAAATCAAGGGCGAAAACCAATTATTTGTCCCAAAGAAGGTGTTTTAAGTATATATCTACATTTCTAAGGTAGATTTGGGTACAATAAGAGGCGAAAAAGCAGATTCTGACTAAGATTTTATCGAAATCGGCAACTATTTGACTCAGAATGGTTGCCTTACGTCGAAATCTAATAGTTTATTAAGGTTTTCGTTACTAAAATGCCCAAAGACGCCGATTTTGACTAGAATTTGAAAGATATTGACATGAATATATAACTGTTTGTATCAAAAAATGATAGTTTAAACTGATATTTGCAGTTTTGATGCGGTTTTAGGTACGATATGAGTCGAAGAAGCCGATTTTGACTGGAATCTGTTTAAAATGACAAAGAACAACCTATTATCAATTCAAGGAAGTGAATTTTTAAGTAGTTATCTGCAGTTTTAATGTAGATTTCAGTTCGCTAAGTTATGAAAATGCATGTTTTGGCTATAATCTTCCGTAAATCAAGGGCGAAAACCAATTATTTGTCCCAAAAGAAGGTGTTTTAAGAATATATCTGCATTTCTAAGGTAGATTTGGGTACAATAAGAGGCGAAAAAGCAGATTCTGACTAAGATTTTATCGAAATCGGCAACTATTTGACTCAGAATGGTTGCCTTACGTCGAAATCTAATAGTTTATTAAGGTTTTCGTTACTAAAATGCCCAAAGACGCCGATTTTGACTAGAATTTGAAAGATATTGACATGAATATATAACTGTTTGTATCAAAAAATGATAGTTTAAACTGATATTTGCAGTTTTGATGCGGTTTTAGGTACGATATGAGTCGAAGAAGCCGATTTTGACTGGAATCTGTTTAAAATGACAAAGAACAACCTATTATCAATTCAAGGAAGTGAATTTTTAAGTAGTTATCTGCAGTTTTAATGTAGATTTCAGTTCGCTAAGTTATGAAAATGCATGTTTTGGCTATAATCTTCCGTAAATCAAGGGCGAAAACCAATTATTTGTCCCAAAAGAAGGTGTTTTAAGTATATATCTGCATTTCTAAGGTAGATTTGGGTACAATAAGAGGCGAAAAAGCAGATTCTGACTAGGATTTTATCGAAATCGGCAACTATTTGACTCAGAAAGGTTGCCTTACGTCGAAATCTAATAGTTTATTAAGGTTTTCGTTAGTAAAATGCCCAAAGACGCCGATTTTGACTAGAATTTGAAAGATATTGACATGAATATATAACTGTTTGTATCAAAAAATGATAGTTTAAACTGATATTTGCAGTTTTGATGCGGTTTTAGATACGATATGAGTCGAAGAAGCCGATTTTGACTGGAATCTGTTTAAAATGACAAAGAAAAACCTATTATCAATTCAAGGAAGTGAATTTTTAAGTAGTTATCTGCAGTTTTAATGTAGATTTCAATTCGCTAAGTTATGAAAATGCATGTTTTGACTATAATCTTCCATAAATCAAGGGCGAAAACCAATTATTTGTCCCAAAAGAAGGTGTTCTAAGTATATATCTGCATTTCTAAGGTAGATTTGGGTACAATAAGAGGCGAAAAAGCAGATTCTGACTAAGATTTTATCGAAATCGGCAACTATTTGACTCAGAATGGTTGCCTTACGTCGAAATCTAATAGTTTATTAAGGTTTTCGTTACTAAAATGCCCAAAGACGCCGATTTTGACTAGAATTTGAAAGATATTGACATGAATATATAACTGTTTGTATCAAAAAATGATAGTTTTAACTGATATTTGCAGTTTTGATGCGGTTTTAGGTACGATATGAGTCGAAGAAGCCGATTTTGACTGGAATCTGTTTAAAATGACAAAGAAAAAGCAATTATCAATTCAAGGAAGTGAATTTTTAAGTAGTTATCTGCAGTTTTAATGTAGATTTCTGTTCGCTAAGTTATGAAAATGCATGTTTTGGCTATAATCTTCCGTAAATCAAGGGCGAAAACCAATTATTTGTCCCAAAAGAAGGTGTTCTAAGTATATATCTGCATTTCTAAGGTAGATTTGGTTACAATAAGAGGCGAAAAAGGAGATTCTGACTAAGATTTTATCGAAATCGGCAACTATCTGACTCAGAATGGTTGCCTTACGTCGAAATCTAATAGTTTATTAAGGTTTTCGTTACTAAAATGCCCAAAGACGCCGATTTTGACTAGAATTTGAAAGATATTGACATGAATATATAACTGTTTGTATCAAAAAATGATAGTTTAAACTGATATTTGCAGTTTTGATGCGGTTTTAGGTACGATATGAGTCGAAGAAGCCGATTTTGACTGGAATCTGTTCAAAATGACAAAGAAAAACCTATTATCAATTCAAGGAAGTGAATTTTTAAGTAGTTATCTGCAGTTTTAATTTAGATTTCTGTTCGCTAAGTTATGAAAATGCATGTTTTGGCTATAATCTTCCGTAAATCAAGGGCGAAAACCAATTATTTGTCCAAAAGAAGGTGTTTTAAGTATATATCTACATTTCTAAGGTAGATTTGGGTACAATAAGAGGCGAAAAAGCAGATTCTGACTAAGATTTTATCGAAATTAAGGTTTTCGTTACTAAAATGCCCAAAGACGCTGATTTTGACTAGAATTTGAAAGATATTGACATGAATATATAACTGTTTGTATCAAAAAATGATAGTTTAAACTGATATTTGCAGTTTTGATGCGGTTTTAGGTACGATATGAGTCGAAGAAGCCGATTTTGACTGGAATCTGTTTAAAATGACAAAGAAAAACCTATTATCAATTCAAGGAAGTGAATTTTTAAGTAGTTATCTGCAGTTTTAATGTAGATTTCTGTTCGCTAAGTTATGAAAATGCATGTTTTGGCTATAATCTTCCGAAAATCAAGGGCGAAAACCAATTATTTGTCCCAAAAGAAGGTGTTTTAAGTATATATCTGCATTTCTAAGGTAGATTTGGGTACAATAAGAGGCGATAAAGCAGATTCTGACTAGGATTTTATCGAAATCGGCAACTATTTGACTCAGAAAGGTTGCCTTAAGTCGAAATCTAATAGTTTATTAAGGTTTTCGTTACTAAAATGCCCAAAGACGCCGATTTTGACTAGAATTTGAAAGATATTGACATGAATATATAACTGTTTGTATCAAAAAATGATAGTTTAAACTGATATTTGCAGTTTTGATGCGGTTTTAGGTACGATATGAGTCGAAGAAGCCGATTTTGACTGGAATCTGTTTAAAATGACAAAGAACAACCTATTATCAATTCAAGGAAGTGAATTTTTAAGTAGTTATCTGCAGTTTTAATGTAGATTTCAGTTCGCTAAGTTATGAAAATGCATGTTTTGGCTATAATCTTCCGTAAATCAAGGGCGAAAACCAATTATTTGTCCCAAAAGAAGGTGTTTTAAGTATATATCTGCATTTCTAAGGTAGATTTGGGTACAATAAGAGGCGAAAAAGCAGATTCTGACTAGGATTTTATCGAAATCGGCAACTATTTGACTCAGAAAGGTTGCCTTACGTCGAAATCTAATAGTTTATTAAGGTTTTCGTTAGTAAAATGCCCAAAGACGCCGATTTTGACTAGAATTTGAAAGATATTGACATGAATATATAACTGTTTGTATCAAAAAATGATAGTTTAAACTGATATTTGCAGTTTTGATGCGGTTTTAGATACGATATGAGTCGAAGAAGCCGATTTTGACTGGAATCTGTTTAAAATGACAAAGAAAAACCTATTATCAATTCAAGGAAGTGAATTTTTAAGTAGTTATCTGCAGTTTTAATGTAGATTTCAGTTCGCTAAGTTATGAAAATGCATGTTTTGACTATAATCTTCCATAAATCAAGGGCGAAAACCAATTATTTGTCCCAAAAGAAGGTGTTCTAAGTATATATCTGCATTTCTAAGGTAGATTTGGGTACAATAAGAGGCGAAAAAGCAGATTCTGACTAAGATTTTATCGAAATCGGCAACTATTTGACTCAGAATGGTTGCCTTACGTCGAAATCTAATAGTTTATTAAGGTTTTCGTTACTAAAATGCCCAAAGACGCCGATTTTGACTAGAATTTGAAAGATATTGACATGAATATATAACTGTTTGTATCAAAAAATGATAGTTTTAACTGATATTTGCAGTTTTGATGCGGTTTTAGGTACGATATGAGTCGAAGAAGCCGATTTTGACTGGAATCTGTTTAAAATGACAAAGAAAAAGCAATTATCAATTCAAGGAAGTGAATTTTTAAGTAGTTATCTGCAGTTTTAATGTAGATTTCTGTTCGCTAAGTTATGAAAATGCATGTTTTGGCTATAATCTTCCGTAAATCAAGGGCGAAAACCAATTATTTGTCCCAAAAGAAGGTGTTCTAAGTATATATCTGCATTTCTAAGGTAGATTTGGTTACAATAAGAGGCGAAAAAGGAGATTCTGACTAAGATTTTATCGAAATCGGCAACTATCTGACTCAGAATGGTTGCCTTACGTCGAAATCTAATAGTTTATTAAGGTTTTCGTTACTAAAATGCCCAAAGACGCCGATTTTGACTAGAATTTGAAAGATATTGACATGAATATATAACTGTTTGTATCAAAAAATGATAGTTTAAACTGATATTTGCAGTTTTGATGCGGTTTTAGGTACGATATGAGTCGAAGAAGCCGATTTTGACTGGAATCTGTTCAAAATGACAAAGAAAAACCTATTATCAATTCAAGGAAGTGAATTTTTAAGTAGTTATCTGCAGTTTTAATTTAGATTTCTGTTCGCTAAGTTATGAAAATGCATGTTTTGGCTATAATCTTCCGTAAATCAAGGGCGAAAACCAATTATTTGTCCAAAAGAAGGTGTTTTAAGTATATATCTACATTTCTAAGGTAGATTTGGGTACAATAAGAGGCGAAAAAGCAGATTCTGACTAAGATTTTATCGAAATTAAGGTTTTCGTTACTAAAATGCCCAAAGACGCTGATTTTGACTAGAATTTGAAAGATATTGACATGAATATATAACTGTTTGTATCAAAAAATGATAGTTTAAACTGATATTTGCAGTTTTGATGCGGTTTTAGGTACGATATGAGTCGAAGAAGCCGATTTTGACTGGAATCTGTTTAAAATGACAAAGAAAAACCTATTATCAATTCAAGGAAGTGAATTTTTAAGTAGTTATCTGCAGTTTTAATGTAGATTTCTGTTCGCTAAGTTATGAAAATGCATGTTTTGGCTATAATCTTCCGAAAATCAAGGGCGAAAACCAATTATTTGTCCCAAAAGAAGGTGTTTTAAGTATATATCTGCATTTCTAAGGTAGATTTGGGTACAATAAGAGGCGATAAAGCAGATTCTGACTAGGATTTTATCGAAATCGGCAACTATTTGACTCAGAAAGGTTGCCTTAAGTCGAAATCTAATAGTTTATTAAGGTTTTCGTTACTAAAATGCCCAAAGACGCCGATTTTGACTAGAATTTGAAAGATATTGACATGAATATATAACTGTTTGTATCAAAAAATGATAGTTTAAACTGATATTTGCAGTTTTGATGCGGTTTTAGGTACGATATGGGTCGAAGAAGCCGATTTTGACTGGAATCTGTTTAAAATGACAAAGAACAACCTATTATCAATTCAAGGAAGTGAATTTTTAAGTAGTTATCTGCAGTTTTAATGTAGATTTCAGTTCGCTAAGTTATGAAAATGCATGTTTTGGCTATAATCTTCCGTAAATCAAGGGCGAAAACCAATTATTTGTCCCAAAAGAAGGTGTTTTAAGTATATATCTGCATTTCTAAGGTAGATTTGGGTACAATAAGAGGCGAAAAAGCAGATTCTGACTAGGATTTTATCGAAATCGGCAACTATTTGACTCAGAAAGGTTGCCTTACGTCGAAATCTAATAGTTTATTAAGGTTTTCGTTAGTAAAATGCCCAAAGACGCCGATTTTGACTAGAATTTGAAAGATATTGACATGAATATATAACTGTTTGTATCAAAAAATGATAGTTTAAACTGATATTTGCAGTTTTGATGCGGTTTTAGATACGATATGAGTCGAAGAAGCCGATTTTGACTGGAATCTGTTTAAAATGACAAAGAAAAACCTATTATCAATTCAAGGAAGTGAATTTTTAAGTAGTTATCTGCAGTTTTAATGTAGATTTCAGTTCGCTAAGTTATGAAAATGCATGTTTTGACTATAATCTTCCATAAATCAAGGGCGAAAACCAATTATTTGTCCCAAAAGAAGGTGTTCTAAGTATATATCTGCATTTCTAAGGTAGATTTGGGTACAATAAGAGGCGAAAAAGCAGATTCTGACTAAGATTTTATCGAAATCGGCAACTATTTGACTCAGAATGGTTGCCTTACGTCGAAATCTAATAGTTTATTAAGGTTTTCGTTACTAAAATGCCCAAAGACGCCGATTTTGACTAGAATTTGAAAGATATTGACATGAATATATAACTGTTTGTATCAAAAAATGATAGTTTTAACTGATATTTGCAGTTTTGATGCGGTTTTAGGTACGATATGAGTCGAAGAAGCCGATTTTGACTGGAATCTGTTTAAAATGACAAAGAAAAACCAATTATCAATTCAAGGAAGTGAATTTTTAAGTAGTTATCTGCAGTTTTAATGTAGATTTCTGTTCGCTAAGTTATGAAAATGCATGTTTTGGCTATAATCTTCCGTAAATCAAGGGCGAAAACCAATTATTTGTCCCAAAAGAAGGTGTTCTAAGTATATATCTGCATTTCTAAGGTAGATTTGGTTACAATAAGAGGCGAAAAAGGAGATTCTGACTAAGATTTTATCGAAATCGGCAACTATCTGACTCAGAATGGTTGCCTTACGTCGAAATCTAATAGTTTATTAAGGTTTTCGTTACTAAAATGCCCAAAGACGCCGATTTTGACTAGAATTTGAAAGATATTGACATGAATATATAACTGTTTGTATCAAAAAATGATAGTTTAAACTGATATTTGCAGTTTTGATGCGGTTTTAGGTACGATATGAGTCGAAGAAGCCGATTTTGACTGGAATCTGTTCAAAATGACAAAGAAAAACCTATTATCAATTCAAGGAAGTGAATTTTTAAGTAGTTATCTGCAGTTTTAATTTAGATTTCTGTTCGCTAAGTTATGAAAATGCATGTTTTGGCTATAATCTTCCGTAAATCAAGGGCGAAAACCAATTATTTGTCCAAAAGAAGGTGTTTTAAGTATATATCTACATTTCTAAGGTAGATTTGGGTACAATAAGAGGCGAAAAAGCAGATTCTGACTAAGATTTTATCGAAATTAAGGTTTTCGTTACTAAAATGCCCAAAGACGCTGATTTTGACTAGAATTTGAAAGATATTGACATGAATATATAACTTTTTGTATCAAAAAATGATAGTTTAAACTGATATTTGCAGTTTTGATGCGGTTTTAGGTACGATATGAGTCGAAGAAGCCGATTTTGACTGGAATCTGTTTAAAATGACAAAGAAAAACCTATTATCAATTCAAGGAAGTGAATTTTTAAGTAGTTATCTGCAGTTTTAATGTAGATTTCTGTTCGCTAAGTTATGAAAATGCATGTTTTGGCTATAATCTTCCGAAAATCAAGGGCGAAAACCAATTATTTGTCCCAAAAGAAGGTGTTTTAAGTATATATCTGCATTTCTAAGGTAGATTTGGGTACAATAAGAGGCGATAAAGCAGATTCTGACTAGGATTTTATCGAAATCGGCAACTATTTGACTCAGAAAGGTTGCCTTAAGTCGAAATCTAATAGTTTATTAAGGTTTTCGTTACTAAAATGCCCAAAGACGCCGATTTTGACTAGAATTTGAAAGATATTGACATGAATATATAACTGTTTGTATCAAAAAATGATAGTTTAAACTGATATTTGCAGTTTTGATGCGGTTTTAGATACGATATGAGTCGAAGAAGCCGATTTTGACTGCCATCTGTATAAAATGACAAAGAAAAACCTATTATCAATTCAAGGAAGTGAATTTTTAAGTAGTTATCTGCAGTTTTAATGTAGATTTCAGTTCGCTAAGTTATGAAAATGCATGTTTTGACTATAATCTTCCGTAAATCAAGGGCGAAAACCAATTATTTGTCCCAAAAGAAGGTGTTCTAAGTATATATCTGCATTTCTAAGGTAGATTTGGGTACAATAAGAGGCGAAAAAGCAGATTCTGACTAAGATTTTATCGAAATCGGCAACTATTTGACTCAGAATGGTTGCATTACGTCGAAATCTAATAGTTTATTAAGGTTTTCGTTACTAAAATGCCCAAAGACGCTGATTTTGACTAGAATTTGAAAGATATTGACATGAATATATAACTGTTTGTATCAAAAAATGATAGTTTAAACTGATATTTGCAGTTTTGTTGCGGTTTTAGGTACGATATGAGTCGAAGAAGCCGATTTTGACTGGAATCTGTTTAAAATGACAAAGAAAAACCTATTATCAATTCAAGGGCGAAAACCAATTATTTGTCCAAAAGAAGGTGTTTTAAGTATATATCTACATTTCTAAGGTAGATTTGGGTACAATAAGAGGCGAAAAAGCAGATTCTGACTAAGATTTTACCGAAATCGGCAACTATTTGACTCAGAATGGTTGCATTACGTCGAAATCTAATAGTTTATTAAGGTTTTCGTTACTAAAATGCCCAAAGATGCTGATTTTGACTAGAATTTGAAAGATATTGACATGAATATATAACTGTTTGTATCAAAAAATGATAGTTTAAACTGATATTTGCAGTTTTGTTGCGGTTTTAGGTACGATATGAGTCGAAGAAGCCGATTTTGACTGGAATCTGTTTAAAATGACAAAGAAAAACCTATTATCAATTCAAGGAAGTGAATTTTTAAGTAGTTATCTGCAGTTTTAATGTAGATTTCTGTTCGCTAAGTAATGAAAATGCATGTTTTGGCTATAATCTTCCGTAAATCAAGGGCGAAAACCAATTATTTGTCCCAAAAGAAGGTGTTTTAAGTATATATCTGCATTTCTAAGGTAGATTTGGGTACAATAAGAGGCGAAAAAGCAGATTCTGACTAGGATTTTATCGAAATCGGCAACTATTTGACTCAGAAAGGTTGCCTTACGTCGAAATCTAATAGTTTATTAAGGTTTTCGTTACTAAAATGCCCAAAGACGCAGATTTTGACTAGAATTTGAAAGATATTGACATGAATATATAACTGTTTGTATCAAAAAATGATAGTTTAAACTGATATTTGCAGTTTTGATGCGGTTCTAGATACGATATGAGTCGAAGAAGCCGATTTTGACTGCCATCTGTTTAAAATGACAAAGAAAAACCTATTATCAATTCAAGGAAGTGAATTTTTAAGTAGTTATCTGCAGTTTTAATGTAGATTTCAGTTCGCTAAGTTATGAAAATGCATGTTTTGACTATAATCTTCCGTAAATCAAGGGCGAAAACCAATTATTTGTCCCAAAAGAAGGTGTTCTAAGTATATATCTGCATTTCTAAGGTAGATTTGGGTACAATAAGAGGCGAAAAAGCAGATTCTGACTAAGATTTTATCGAAATCGGCAACTATTTGACTCAGAATGGTTGCCTTACGTCGAAATCTAATAGTTTATTAAGGTTTTCGTTACTAAAATGCCCAAAGACGCCGATTTTGACTAGAATTTGAAAGATATTGACATGAATATATAACTGTTTGTATCAAGAAATGATACTTTAAACTGATATTTGCAGTTTTGATGCGGTTTTAGGTACGATATGAGTCGAAGAAGCCGATTTTGACTGGAATCTGTTTAAAATGACAAAGAAAAACCTATTATCAATTCAAGGAAGTGAATTTTTAAGTAGTTATCTGCAGTTTTAATGTAGATTTCTGTTCGCTAAGTTATGAAAATGCATGTTTTGGCTATAATCTTCCGTAAATCAAGGGCGAAAACCAATTATTTGTCCCAAAAGAAGGTGTTCTAAGTATATATCTGCATTTCTAAGGTAGATTTGGTTACAATAAGAGGCGAAAAAGCAGATTCTGACTAAGATTTTATCGAAATCGGCAACTATCTGACTCAGAATGGTTGCCTTACGTCGAAATCTAATAGTTTGTTAAGGTTTTCGTTACTAAAATGCCCAAAGACGCCGATTTTGACTAGAATTTGAAAGATATTGACATGAATATATAACTGTTTGTATCAAAAAATGATAGTTTAAACTGATATTTGCAGTTTTGATGCGGTTTTAGGTACGATATGAGTCGAAGAAGCCGATTTTGACTGGAATCTGTTCAAAATGACAAAGAAAAACCTATAATCAATTCAAGGAAGTGAATTTTTAAGTAGTTATCTGCAGTTTTAATGTAGATTTCTGTTCGCTAAGTTATGAAAATGCAAAAGAAGGTGTTTTAAGTATATATCTACATTTCTAAGGTAGATTTGGGTACAATAAGAGGCGAAAAAGCAGATTCTGACTAAGATTTTATCGAAATCGGCAACTATTTGACTCAGAATGGTTGCCTTACGTCAAAATCTAATAGTTTATTAAGGTTTTCGTTACTAAAATGCCCAAAGACGCTGATTTTGACTAGAATTTGAAAGATATTGACATGAATATATAACTGTTTGTATCAAAAAATGATAGTTTAAACTGATATTTGCAGTTTTGATGCGGTTTTAGGTACGATATGAGTCGAAGAAGCCGATTTTGACTGGAATCTGTTTAAAATGACAAAGAAAAACCTATTATCAATTCAAGGAAGTGAATTTTTAAGTAGTTATCTGCAGTTTTAATGTAGATTTCTGTTCGCTAAGTTATGAAAATGCATGTTTTGGCTATAATCTTCCGTAAATCAAGGGCGAAAACCAATTATTTGTCCCAAAAGAAGGTGTTTTAAGTATATATCTGCATTTCTAAGGTAGATTTGGGTACAATAAGAGGCGAAAAAGCAGATTCTGACTAGGATTTTATCGAAATCGGCAACTATTTGACTCAGAAAGGTTGCCTTACGTCGAAATCTAATAGTTTATTAAGGTTTTCGTTACTAAAATGCCCAAAGACGCCGATTTTGACTAGAATTTGAAAGATATTGACATGAATATATAACTGTTTGTATCAAAAAATGATAGTTTAAACTGATATTTGCAGTTTTGATGCGGTTTTAGATACGATATGAGTCGAAGAAGCCAATTTTGACTGGAATCTGTTTAAAATGACAAAGAAAAACCTATTATCAATTCAAGGAAGTGAATTTTTAAGTAGTTATCTGCAGTTTTAATGTAGATTTCTGTTCGCTAAGTTATGAAAATGCATGTTTTGGCTATAATCTTCCGTAAATCAAGGTATATATCTGCATTTCTAAGGTAGATTTGGTTACAATAAGAGGCGAAAAAGCAGATTCTGACTAAGATTTTATCGAAATCGGCAACTATCTGACTCAGAATGGTTGCCTTACGTCGAAATCTAATAGTTTGTTAAGGTTTTCGTTACTAAAATGCCCAAAGACGCCGATTTTGACTAGAATTTGAAAGATATTGACATGAATATATAACTGTTTGTATCAAAAAATGATAGTTTAAACTGATATTTGCAGTTTTGATGCGGTTTTAGGTACGATATGAGTCGAAGAAGCCGATTTTGACTGGAATCTGTTCAAAATGACAAAGAAAAACCTATTATCAATTCAAGGAAGTGAATTTTTAAGTAGTTATCTGCAGTTTTAATGTAGATTTCTGTTCGCTAAGTTATGAAAATGCATGTTTTGGCTATAATCTTCCGTAAATCAAGGGCGAAAACCAATTATTTGTCCCAAAAGAAGGTGTTTTAAGTATATGTCTGCATTTCTAAGGTAGATTTGGGTACAATAAGAGGCGAAAAAGCAGATTCTGACTAGGATTTTATCGAAATCGGCAACTATTTGACTCAGAAAGGTTGCCTTACGTCGAAATCTAATAGTTTATTAAGGTTTTCGTTACTAAAATGCCCAAAGACGCCGATTTTGACTAGAATTTGAAAGATATTGACATGAATATATAACTGTTTGTATCAAAAAATGATAGTTTAAACTGATATTTGCAGTTTTGATGCGGTTTTAGATACGACATGAGTCGAAGAAGCCAATTTTGACTGGAATCTGTTTAAAATGACAAAGAAAAACCTATTATCAATTCAAGGAAGTGAATTTTTAAGTAGTTATCTGCAGTTTTAATGTAGATTTCAGTTCGCTAAGTTATGAAAATGCATGTTTTGACTATAATCTTCCGTAAATCAAGGGCGAAAACCAATTATTTGTCCCAAAAGAAGGTGTTCTAAGTATATATCTGCATTTCTAAGGTAGATTTGGGTACAATAAGAGGCGAAAAAGCAGATTCTGATTAAGATTTTATCGAAATCGGCAACTATTTGACTCAGAATGGTTGCCTTACGTCGAAATCTAATAGTTTATTAAGGTTTTCGTTACTAAAATGCCCAAAGACGCCGATTTTGACTAGAATTTGAAAGATATTGACATGAATATATAACTGTTTGTATCAAAAAATGATAGTTTACACTGATATTTGCAGTTTTGATGCGGTTTTAGGTACGATATGAGTCGAAGAAGCCGATTTTGACTGGAATCTGTTTAAAATGACAAAGAACAACCTATTATCAATTCAAGGAAGTGAATTTTTAAGTAGTTATCTGCAGTTTTAATGTAGATTTCAGTTCGCTAAGTTATGAAAATGCATGTTTTGGCTATAATCTTCCGTAAATCAAGGGCGAAAACCAATTATTTGTCCCAAAAGAAGGTGTTTTAAGTATATATCTGCATTTCTAAGGTAGATTTGGGTACAATAAGAGGCGAAAAAGCAGATTCTGACTAGGATTTTATCGAAATCGGCAACTATTTGACTCAGAAAGGTTGCCTTACGTCGAAATCTAATAGTTTATTAAGGTTTTCGTTAGTAAAATGCCCAAAGACGCCGATTTTGACTAGAATTTGAAAGATATTGACATGAATATATAACTGTTTGTATCAAAAAATGATAGTTTAAACTGATATTTGCAGTTTTGATGCGGTTTTAGGTACGATATGAGTCGAAGAAGCCGATTTTGACTGGAATCTGTTCAAAATGACAAAGAAAAACCTATTATCAATTCAAGGAAGTGAATTTTTAAGCAGTTATCTGCCGTTTTAATGTAGATTTCAGTTCGCTAAGTTATGAAAATGCATGTTTTGGCTATAATCTTCCGTAAATCAAGGGCGAAAACCAATTATTTGTCCCAAAAGAAGGTGTTCTAAGTATATATCTGCATTTCTAAGGTTGATTTGGTTACAATAAGAGGCGAAAAAGCAGATTCTGACTAAGATTTTATCGAAATCGGCAACTATTTGACTCAGAAAGGTTGCCTTACGTCGAAATCTAATAGTTTATTAAGGTTTTCGTTACTAAAATGCCCAAAGACGCCGATTTTGACTAGAATTTGAAAGATATTGACATGAATATATAACTGTTTGTATCAAAAAATGATAGTTTAAACTGATATTTGCAGTTTTGATGCGGTTTTAGGTACGATATGAGTCGAAGAAGCCGATTTTGACTGGAATCTGTTTAAAATGACAAAGAAAAACCTATTTTCAATTCAAGGAAGTGAATTTTTAAGTAGTTATCTGCAGTTTTAATGTAGATTTCTGTTCGCTAAGTTATGAAAATGCATGTTTTGGCTATAATCTTCCGTAAATCAAGGGCGAAAACCAATTATTTGTCCCAAAAGAAGGTGTTCTAAGTATATATCTGCATTTCTAAGGTTGATTTGGTTACAATAAGAGGCGAAAAAGCAGATTCTGACTAAGATTTTATCGAAATCGGCAACTATTTGACTCAGAAAGGTTGCCTTACGTCGAAATCTAATAGTTTATTAAGGTTTTCGTTACTAAAATGCCCAAAGACGCAGATTTTGACTAGAATTTGAAAGATATTGACATGAATATATAACTGTTTGTATCAAAAAATGATAGTTTAAACTGATATTTGCAGTTTTGATGCGGTTTTAGATACGATATGAGTCGAAGAAGCCAATTTTGACTGGAATCTGTTTAAAATGACAAAGAAAAACCTATTATCAATTCAAGGAAGTGAATTTTTAAGTAGTTATCTGCAGTTTTAATGTAGATTTCAGTTCGCTAAGTTATGAAAATGCATGTTTTGACTATAATCTTCCGTAAATCAAGGGCGAAAACCAATTATTTGTCCCAAAAGAAGGTGTTCTAAGTATATATCTGCATTTCTAAGGTAGATTTGGGTACAATAAGAGGCGAAAAAGCAGATTCTGACTAAGATTTTATCGAAATCGGCAACTATTTGACTCAGAAAGGTTGCCTTACGTCGAAATCTAATAGTTTATTAAGGTTTTCGTTACTAAAATGCCCAAAGACGCAGATTTTGACTAGAATTTGAAAGATATTGACATGAATATATAACTGTTTGTATCAAAAAATGATAGTTTAAACTGATATTTGCAGTTTTGATGCGGTTTTAGATACGATATGAGTCGAAGAAGCCAATTTTGACTGGAATCTGTTTAAAATGACAAAGAAAAACCTATTATCAATTCAAGGAAGTGAATTTTTAAGTAGTTATCTGCAGTTTTAATGTAGATTTCAGTTCGCTAAGTTATGAAAATGCATGTTTTGGCTATAATCTTCCGTAAATCAAGGGCGAAAACCAATTATTTGTCCCAAAAGAAGGTGTTTTAAGTATATATCTGCATTTCTAAGGTAGATTTGGGTACAATAAGAGGCGAAAAAGCAGATTCTGACTAGGATTTTATCGAAATCGGCAACTATTTGACTAAGAAAGGTTGCCTTACGTCGAAATCTAATAGTTTATTAAGGTTTTCGTTACTAAAATGCCCAAAGACGCCGATTTTGACTAGAATTTGAAAGATATTGACATGAATATATAACTGTTTGTATCAAAAAATGATAGTTTAAACTGATATTTGCAGTTTTGATGCGGTTTTAGGTACGATATGAGTCGAAGAAGCCGATTTTGACTGGAATCTGTTCAAAATGACAAAGAAAAACCTATTATCAATTCAAGGAAGTGAATTTTTAAGCAGTTATCTGCCGTTTTAATGTAGATTTCAGTTCGCTAAGTTATGAAAATGCATGTTTTGGCTATAATCTTCCTTAAATCAAGGGCGAAAACCAATTATTTGTCCCAAAAGAAGGTGTTCTAAGTATATATCTGCATTTCTAAGGTTGATTTGGTTACAATAAGAGGCGAAAAAGCAGATTCTGACTAAGATTTTATCGAAATCGGCAACTATTTGACTCAGAAAGGTTGCCTTACGTCGAAATCTAATAGTTTATTAAGGTTTTCGTTACTAAAATGCCCAAAGACGCCGATTTTGACTAGAATTTGAAAGATATTGACATGAATATATAACTGTTTGTATCAAAAAATGATAGTTTAAACTGATATTTGCAGTTTTGATGCGGTTTTAGGTACGATATGAGTCGAAGAAGCCGATTTTGACTGGAATCTGTTTAAAATGACAAAGAAAAACCTATTATCAATTCAAGGAAGTGAATTTTTAAGTAGTTATCTGCAGTTTTAATGTAGATTTCTGTTCGCTAAGTTATGAAAATGCATGTTTTGGCTATAATCTTCCGTAAATCAAGGGCGAAAACCAATTATTTGTCCCAAAAGAGGGTGTTCTAAGTATATATCTGCATTTCTAAGGTTGATTTGGTTACAATAAGAGGCGAAAAAGCAGATTCTGACTAAGATTTTATCGAAATCGGCAACTATTTGACTCAGAAAGGTTGCCTTACGTCGAAATCTAATAGTTTATTAAGATTTTCGTTACTAAAATGCCCAAAGACGCAGATTTTGACTAGAATTTGAAAGATATTGACATGAATATATAACTGTTTGTATCAAAAAATGATAGTTTAAACTGATATTTGCAGTTTTGATGCGGTTTTAGGTACGATATGAGTCGAAGAAGCCGATTTTGACTGGAATCTGTTTAAAATGACAAAGAAAAACCTATTATCAATTCAAGGGCGAAAACCAATTATTTGTCCAAAAGAAGGTGTTTTAAGTATATATCTACATTTCTAAGGTAGATTTGGGTACAATAAGAGGCGAAAAAGCAGATTCTGACTATGATTTTATCGAAATCGGCAACTATTTGACTCAGAATGGTTGCCTTACGTCAAAATCTAATAGTTTATTAAGGTTTTCGTTACTAAAATGCCCAAAGACGCTGATTTTGACTAGAATTTGAAAGATATTGACATGAATATATAACTGTTTGTATCAAAAAATGATAGTTTAAACTGATATTTGCAGTTTTGATGCGGTTTTAGGTACGATATGAGTCGAAGAAGCCGATTTTGACTGGAATCTGTTTAAAATGACAAAGAAAAACCTATTATCAATTCCAGGAAGTGAATTTTTAAGTAGTTATCTGCAGTTTTAATGTAGATTTCTGTTCGCTAAGTTATGAAAATGCATGTTTTGGCTATAATCTTCCGTAAATCAAGGGCGAAAACCAATTATTTGTCCCAAAAGAAGGTGTTTTAAGTATATATCTGCATTTCTAAGGTAGATTTGGGTACAATAAGAGGCGAAAAAGCAGATTCTGACTAGGATTTTATCGAAATCGGCAACTATTTGACTCAGAAAGGTTGCCTTACGTCGAAATCTAATAGTTTATTAAGGTTTTCGTTACTAAAATGCCCAAAGACGCCGATTTTGACTAGAATTTGAAAGATATTGACATGAATATATAACTGTTTGTATCAAAAAATGATAGTTTAAACTAATATTTGCAGTTTTGATGCGGTTTTAGATACGATATGAGTCGAAGAAGCCAATTTTGACTGGAATCTGTTTAAAATGACAAAGAAAAACCTATTATCAATTCAAGGAAGTGAATTTTTAAGTAGTTATCTGCAGTTTTAATGTAGATTTCAGTTCGCTAAGTTATGAAAATGCATGTTTTGACTATAATCTTCCGTAAATCAAGGGCGAAAACCAATTATTTGTCCCAAAAGAAGGTGTTCTAAGTATATATCTGCATTTCTAAGGTAGATTTGGGTACAATAAGAGGCGAAAAAGCAGATTCTGACAAAGATTTTATCGAAATCGGCAACTATTTGACTCAGAATGGTTGCCTTACGTCGAAATCTAATAGTTTATTAAGGTTTTCGTTACTAAAATGCCCAAAGACGCCGATTTTGACTAGAATTTGAAAGATATTGACATGAATATATAACTGTTTGTATCAAAAAATGATAGTTTAAACTGATATTTGCAGTTTTGATGCGGTTTTAGGTACGATATGAGTCGAAGAAGCCGATTTTGACTGGAATCTGTTTAAAATGACAAAGAAAAACCTATTATCAATTCAAGGAAGTGAATTTTTAAGTAGTTATCTGCAGTTTTAATGTAGATTTCTGTTCGCTAGGTTATGAAAATGCATGTTTTGGCTATAATCTTCCGTAAATCAAGGGCGAAAACCAATTATTTGTCCCAAAAGAAGGTGTTCTAAGTATATATCTGCATTTCTAAGGTAGATTTGGTTACAATAAGAGGCGAAAAAGCAGATTCTGACTAAGATTTTATCGAAATCGGCAACTATCTGACTCAGAATGGTTGCCTTACGTCGAAATCTAATAGTTTGTTAAGGTTTTCGTTACTAAAATGCCCAAAGACGCCGATTTTGACTAGAATTTGAAAAATATTGACATGAATATATAACTGTTTGTATCAAAAAATGATAGTTTAAACTGATATTTGCAGTTTTGATGCGGTTTTAGGTACGATATGAGTCGAAGAAGCCGATTTTGACTGGAATCTGTTCAAAATGACAAAGAAAAACCTATTATCAATTCAAGGAAGTGAATTTTTAAGTAGTTATCTGCAGTTTTAATGTAGATTTCTGTTCGCTAAGTTATGAAAATGCATGTTTTGGCTATAATCTTCCGTAAATCAAGGGCGAAAACCAATTATTTGTCCCAAAAGAAGGTGTTCTAAGTATATATCTACATTTCTAAGGTAGATTTGGGTACAATAAGAGGCGAAAAAGCAGATTCTGACTAAGATTTTATCGAAATCGGCAACTATTTGACTCAGAATGGTTGCCTTACGTCGAAATCTAATAGTTTATTAAGGTTTTCGTTACTAAAATGCCCAAAGACGCTGATTTTGACTAGAATTTGAAAGATATTGACATGAATATATAACTGTTTGTATCAAAAAATGATAGTTTAAACTGATATTTGCAGTTTTGATGCGGTTTTAGGTACGATATGAGTCGAAGAAGCCGATTTTGACTGGAATCTGTTTAAAATAACAAAGAAAAACCTATTATCAATTCAAGGAAGTGAATTTTTAAGTAGTTATCTGCAGTTTTAATGTAGATTTCTGTTCGCTAAGTTATGAAAATGCATGTTTTGGCTATAATCTTCCGTAAATCAAGGGCGAAAACCAATTATTAGTCCCAAAAGAAGGTGTTTTAAGTATATATCTGCAATTCTAAGGTAGATTTGGGTACAATAAGAGGCGAAAAAGCAGATTCTGACTAAGATTTTATCGAAATCGACAACTATTTGACTCAGAAAGGTTGCCTTACGTCGAAATCTAATAGTTTATTAAGGTTTTCGTTACTAAAATGCCCAAAGACGCAGATTTTGACTAGAATTTGAAAGATATTGACATGATTATATAACTGTTTGTATCAAAAAATGATAGTTTAAACTGATATTTGCAGTTTTGATAAGGTTTTAGATACGATATGAATCGAAGAAGCCGATTTTGACTGGAATCTGTTTAAAATGACAAAGAAAAACCTATTATCAATTCAAGGAAGTGAATTTTTAAGCAGTTATCTGCAGTTTTAATGTAGATTTCAGTTCGCTAAGTTATGAAAATGCATGTTTTGGCTATAATCTTCCGTAAATAAACGGCGAAAACCAATTATTTGTCCCAAAAGAAGGTGTTTTAAGTATATATCTACATTTCTAAGGTAGATTTGGGTACAATAAGAGGCGAAAAAGCAGATTCTGAATAAGATTTTATCGAAATCGGCAACTATTTGACTCAGAATGGTTGCCTTACGTCGAAATCTAATAGTTTATTAAGGTTTTCGTTACTAAAATGCCCAAAGACGCCGATTTTGACTAGAATTTGAAAGATATTGACATGAATATATAACTGTTTGTATCAAAAAATGATAGTTTAAACTGATATTTGCAGTTTTGATGCGGTTTTAGGTACGATATGAGTCGAAGAAGCCGATTTTGACTGGAATCTGTTTAAAATGACAAAGAACAACCTATTATCAATTCAAGGAAGTGAATTTTTAAGTAGTTATCTGCAGTTTTAATGTAGATTTCAGTTCGCTAAGTTATGAAAATGCATGTTTTGGCAATAATCTTCCGTAAATCAAGGGCGAAAACCAATTATTTGTCCCAAAAGAAGGTGTTTTAAGTATATATCTGCATTTCTAAGGTAGATTTGGGTACAATAAGAGGCGAAAAAGCAGATTCTGACTAGGATTTTATCGAAATCGGCAACTATTTGACTCAGAAAGGTTGCCTTACGTCGAAATCTAATAGTTTATTAAGGTTTTCGTTACTAAAATGCCCAAAGACGCCGATTTTGACTAGAATTTGAAAGATATTGACATGAATATATAACTGTTTGTATCAAAAAATGATAGTTTAAACTGATATTTGCAGTTTTGATGCGGTTTTAGATACGATATGAGTCGAAGAAGCCGATTTTGACTGGAATCTGTTTAAAATGACAAAGAAAAACCTATTACCAATTCAAGGAAGTGAATTTTTAAGTAGTTATCTGCAATTTTAATGTAGATTTCTGTTCGCTAAGTTATGAAAATGCATGTTTTGGCTATAATCTTCCGTAAATCAAGGGCGAAAACCAATTATTTGTCCCAAAAGAAGGTGTTCTAAGTATATATCTGCATTTCTAAGGTTGATTTGGTTACAATAAGTGTCGAAAAAGCAGATTCTGACTAAGATTTTATCGAAATCGGCAACTATCTGACTCAGAATGGTTGCCTTACGTCGAAATCTAATAGTTTGTTAAGGTTTTCGTTACTAAAATGCCCAAAGACGCCGATTTTGACTAGAATTTGAAAGATATTGACATGAATATATAACTGTTTGTATCAAAAAATGATAGTTTAAAATGATATTTGCAGTTTTGATGCGGTTTTAGGTACGATATGAGTCGAAGAAGCCGATTTTGACTGGAATCTGTTTAAAATGACAAAGAAAAACCTATTATCAATTCAAGGAAGTGAATTTTTAAGTAGTTATCTGCAGTTTTAATGTAGATTTCTGTTCGCTAAGTTATGAAAATGCATGTTTTGGCTATAATCTTCCGTAAATCAAGGGCGAAAACCAATTATTTGTCCAAAAGAAGGTGTTTTAAGTATATCTGTTTAAAATGAAAAGAAAAACCTATTATCAATTCAAGGAAGTGAATTTTTAAGTAGTTATCTGCAGTTTTAATGTAGATTTCAGTTCGCTAAGTTATGAAAATGCATGTTTTGGCTATAATCTTCCGTAAATCAACGGCGAAAACCAATTATTAGTCCCAAAAGAAGGTGTTTTAAGTATATATCTGCATTTCTAAGGTAGATTTGGGTACAATAAGAGGCGAAAAAGCAGATTCTGACTAAGATTTTATCGAAATCGACAACTATTTGACTCAGAAAGGTTGCCTTACGTCGAAATCTAATAGTTTATTAAGGTTTTCGTTACTAAAATGCCCAAAGACGCCGATTTTGACTAGAATTTGAATGACATGAATATATAACTGTTTGTATCAAAAAATGATAGTTTAAACTGATATTTGCAGATTTGATCCGGTTTTAGGTACGATATGAGTCGAAGAAGCCGATTTTGACTGGAATCTGTTTAAAATGACAAAGAAAAACCTATTATCAATTCAAGGAAGTGAATTTTTAAGTAGTTATCTGCAGTTTTAATGTAGATTTCTGTTCGCTAAGTTATGAAAATGCATGTTTTGGCTATAATCTTCCGTAAATCAAGGGCGAAAACCAATTATTTGTCCCAAAAGAAGGTGTTTTAAGTATATATCTACATTTCTAAGGTAGATTTGGGTACAATAAGAGGCGAAAAAGCAGATTCTGACTAAGATTTTATCGAAATCGGCAACTATTTGACTCAGAATGGTTGCCTTACGTCGAAATCTAATAGTTTATTAAGGTTTTCGTTACTAAAATGCCCAAAGACGCCGATTTTGACTAGAATTTGAAAGATATTGACATGAATATATAACTGTTTGTATCAAAAAATGATAGTTTAAACTGATATTTGCAGTTTTGATGCGGTTTTAGGTACGATATGAGTCGAAGAAGCCGATTTTGACTGGAATCTGTTTAAAATGACAAAGAAAAAGCTATTATCAATTCATGGAAGTGAATTTTTAAGTAGTTATCTGCAGTTTTAATGTAGATTTCTGTTCGCTAAGTTATGAAAATGCATGTTTTGGCTATAATCTTCCGTAAATCAAGGGCGAAAACCAATTATTTGTCCCAAAAGAAGGTGTTTTAAGTATATATCTACATTTCTAAGGTAGATTTGGGTACAATAAGAGGCGAAAAAGCAGATTCTAAGATTTTATCGAAATCGGCAACTATTTGACTCAGAATGGTTGCCTTACGTCGAAATCTAATAGTTTATTAAGGTTTTCGTTACTAAAATGCCCAAAGACGCCGATTTTGACTAGAATTTGAATGACATGAATATATAACTGTTTGTATCAAAAAATGATAGTTTAAACTGATATTTGCAGATTTGATCCGGTTTTAGGTACGATATGAGTCGAAGAAGCCGATTTTGACTGGAATCTGTTTAAAATGACAAAGAAAAACCTATTATCAATTCAAGGAAGTGAATTTTTAAGTAGTTATCTGCAGTTTTAATGTAGATTTCTGTTCGCTAAGTTATGAAAATGCATGTTTTGGCTATAATCTTCCGTAAATCAAGGGCGAAAACCAATTATTTGTCCCAAAAGAAGGTGTTTTAAGTATATATCTACATTTCTAAGGTAGATTTGGGTACAATAAGAGGCGAAAAAGCAGATTCTGACTAAGATTTTATCGAAATCGGCAACTATTTGACTCAGAATGGTTGCCTTACGTCGAAATCTAATAGTTTATTAAGGTTTTCGTTACTAAAATGCCCAAAGACGCCGATTTTGACTAGAATTTGAAAGATATTGACATGAATATATAACTGTTTGTATCAAAAAATGATAGTTTAAACTGATATTTGCAGTTTTGATGCGGTTTTAGGTACGATATGAGTCGAAGAAGCCGATTTTGACTGGAATCTGTTTAAAATGACAAAGAACAACCTATTATCAATTCAAGGAAGTGAATTTTTAAGTAGTTATCTGCAGTTTTAATGTAGATTTCAGTTCGCTAAGTTATGAAAATGCATGTTTTGGCTATAATCTTCCATAAATCAAGGGCGAAAACCAATTATTTGTCCCAAAAGAAGGTGTTTTAAGTATATATCTGCATTTCTAAGGTAGATTTGGGTACAATAAGAGGCGAAAAAGCAGATTCTGACTAGGATTTTATCGAAATCGGCAACTATTTGACTCAGAAAGGTTGCCTTACGTCGAAATCTAATAGTTTATTAAGGTTTTCGTTACTAAAATGCCCAAAGACGCCGACTTTGACTAGAATTTGAAAGATATTGACATGAATATATAACTGTTTGTATCAAAAAATGATAGTTTAAACTGATATTTGCAGTTTTGATGCGGTTTTAGATACGATATGAGTCGAAGAAGCCGATTTTGACTGGAATCTGTTTAAAATGACAAAGAAAAACCTATTATCAATTCAAGGAAGTGAATTTTTAAGTAGTTATCTGCAGTTTTAATGTAGATTTCAGTTCGCTAAGTTATGAAAATGCATGTTTTGACTATAATCTTCCGTAAATCAAGGGCGAAAACCAATTATTTGTCCCAAAAGAAGGTGTTCTAAGTATATATCTGCATTTCTAAGGTAGATTTGGGTACAATAAGAGGCGAAAAAACAGATTCTGACTAAGATTTTATCGAAATCGGCAACTATTTGACTCAGAATGGTTGCCTTACGTCGAAATCTAATAGTTTATTAAGGTTTTCGTTACTAAAATGCCCAAAGACGCCGATTTTGACTAGAATTTGAAAGATATTGACATGAATATATAACTGTTTGTATCAAAAAATGATAGTTTAAACTGATATTTGCAGTTTTGATGCGGTTTTAGGTACGATATGAGTCGAAGAAGCCGATTTTGACTGGAATCTGTTTAAAATGACAAAGAAAAACCTATTATCAATTCAAGGAAGTGAATTTTTAAGTAGTTATCTGCAGTTTTAATGTAGATTTCTGTTCGCTAAGTTATGAAAATGCATGTTTTGGCTATAATCTTCCGTAAATCAAGCGCGAAAACCAATTATTTGTCCAAAAGAAGGTGTTTTAAGTATATATCTACATTTCTAAGGTAGATTTGGGTACAATAAGAGGCGAAAAAGCAGATTCTGACTATGATTTTATCGAAATCGGCAACTATTTGACTCAGAATGGTTGCCTTACGTCGAAATCTAATAGTTTATTAAGGTTTTCGTTACTAAAATGCCCAAAGACGCTGATTTTGACTAGAATTTGAAAGATATTGACATGAATATATAACTGTTTGTATCAAAAAATGATAGTTTAAACTGATATTTGCAGTTTTGATGCGGTTTTAGGTACGATATGAGTCGAAGAAGCCGATTTTGACTGGAATCTGTTTAAAATGACAAAGAACAACCTATTATCAATTCAAGGAAGTGAATTTTTAAGTAGTTATCTGCAGTTTTAATGTAGATTTCAGTTCGCTAAGTTATGAAAATGCATGTTTTGGCTATAATCTTCCGTAAATCAAGGGCGAAAACCAATTATTTGTCCCAAAAGAAGGTGCTTTAAGTAAATATCTGCATTTCTAAGGTAGATTTGGGTACAATAAGAGGCGAAAAAGCAGATTCTGACTAGGATTTTATCGAAATCGGCAACTATTTGACTCAGAAAGGTTGCCTTACGTCGAAATCTAATAGTTTATTAATGTTTTCGTTACTAAAATGGCCAAAGACGCCGATTTTGACTAGAATTTGAAAGATATTGACATGAATATATAAATGTTTGTATCAAAAAATGATAGTTTAAACTGATATTTGCAGTTTTGATGCGGTTTTAGGTACGATATGAGCCGAAGAAGCCGATTTTGACTGGAATCTGTTTAAAATGAAAAGAAAAACCTATTATCAATTCAAGGAAGTGAATTTTTAAGAAGTTATCTGCAGTTTTAATGTAGATTTCAGTTCGCTAAGTTATGAAAATGCATGTTTTGGCTATAATCTTCCGTAAATCAAGGGCGAAAACCAATTATTAGTCCCAAAAGAAGGTGTTTAAGTATATATCTGCATTTCTAAGGTAGATTTGGGTACAATAAGAGGCGAAAAAGCAGATTCTGACTAAGATTTTATCGAAATCGACAACTATTTGACTCAGAAAGGTTGCCTTACGTCGAAATCTAATAGTTTATTAAGGTTTTCGTTACTAAAATGCCCAAAGACGCCGATTTTGACTAGAATTTGAAAGATATTGACATGATTATATAACTGTTTGTATCAAAAAATGATAGTTTAAACTGATATTTGCAGTTTTGATGCGGTTTTAGGTACGATATGAGTCGAAGAAGCCGATTTTGACTGGAATCTGTTTAAAATGACAAAGAAAAACCTATTATCAATTCAAGGAAGTGAATTTTTAAGTAGTTATCTGCAGTTTTAATGTAGATTTTTGTTCGCTAAGTTATGAAAATGCATGTTTTGGCTATAATCTTCCGTAAATCAAGCGCGAAAACCAATTATTTGTCCAAAAGAAGGTGTTTTAAGTATATATCTACATTTCTAAGGTAGATTTGGGTACAATAAGAGGCGAAAAAGCAGATTCTGACTAAGATTTTATCGAAATCGGCAACTATTTGACTCAGAATGGTTGCCTTACGTCGAAATCTAATAGTTTATTAAGGTTTTCGTTACTAAAATGCCCAAAGACGCTGATTTTGACTAGAATTTGAAAGATATTGACATGAATATATAACTGTTTGTATCAAAAAATGATAGTTTAAACTGATATTTGCAGTTTTGATGCGGTTTTAGGTACGATATGAGTCGAAGAAGCCGATTTTGACTGGAATCTGTTTAAAATGACAAAGAAAAACCTATTATCAATTCAAAGAAGTGAATTTTTAAGTAGTTATCTGCAGTTTTAATGTAGATTTCTGTTCGCTAAGTTATGAAAATGCATGTTTTGGCTATAATCTTCCGTAAATCAAGGGCGAAAACCAATTATTTGTCCCAAAAGAAGGTGTTTTAAGTATATATCTACATTTCTAAGGTAGATTTGGGTACAATAAGAGGCGAAAAAGCAGATTCTGACTAAGATTTTATCGAAATCGGCAACTATTTGACTCAGAATGGTTGCCTTACGTCGAAATCTAATAGTTTATTAAGGTTTTCGTTACTAAAATGCCCAAAGACGCCGATTTTGACTAGAATTTGAAAGATATTGACATGAATATATAACTGTTTGTATCAAAAAATGATAGTTGAAACTGATATTTGCAGTTTGGATGCGGTTTTAGGTACGATATGAGTCGAAGAAGCCGATTTTGACTGGAATCTGTTTAAAATGACAAAGAACAACCTATTATCAATTCAAGGAAGTGAATTTTTAAGTAGTTATCTGCAGTTTTAATGTAGATTTCAGTTCGCTAAGTTATGAAAATGCATGTTTTGGCTATAATCTTCCGTAAATCAAGGGCTAAAACCAATTATTTGTCCCAAAAGAAGGTGCTTTAAGTAAATATCTGCATTTCTAAGGTAGATTTGGGTACAATAAGAGGCGAAAAAGCAGATTCTGACTAGGATTTTATCGAAATCGGCAACTATTTGACTCAGAAAGGTTGCCTTACGTCGAAATCTAATAGTTTATTAATGTTTTCGTTACTAAAATGGCCAAAGACGCCGATTTTGACTAGAATTTGAAAGATATTGACATGAATATATAAATGTTTGTATCAAAAAATGATAGTTTAAACTGATATTTGCAGTTTTGATGCGGTTTTAGGTACGATATGAGCCGAAGAAGCCGATTTTGACTGGAATCTGTTTAAAATGAAAAGAAAAACCTATTATCAGTTCAAGGAAGTGAATTTTTAAGAAGTTATCTGCAGTTTTAATGTAGATTTCAGTTCGCTAAGTTATGAAAATGCATGTTTTGGCTATAATCTTCCGTAAATCAAGGGCGAAAACCAATTATTAGTCCCAAAAGAAGGTGTTTAAGTATATATCTGCATTTCTAAGGTAGATTTGGGTACAATAAGAGGCGAAAAAGCAGATTCTGACTAAGATTTTATCGAAATCGACAACTATTTGACTCAGAAAGGTTGCCTTACGTCGAAATCTAATAGTTTATTAAGGTTTTCGTTACTAAAATGCCCAAAGACGCCGATTTTGACTAGAATTTGAAAGATATTGACATGATTATATAACTGTTTGTATCAAAAAATGATAGTTTAAACTGATATTTGCAGTTTTGATAAGGTTTTAGATACGATATGAATCGAAGAAGCCGATTTTGACTGGAATCTGTTTAAAATGACAAAGAAAAACCTATTATCAATTCAAGGAAGTGAATTTTTAAGCAGTTATCTGCAGTTTTAATGTAGATTTCAGTTCGCTAAGTTATGAAAATGCATGTTTTGGCTATAATCTTCCGTAAATCAAGGGCGAAAACCAATTATTTGTCCCAAAAGAAGGTGTTTTAAGTATATATCTGCATTTCTAAGGTAGATTTGGGTACAATAAGAGGGGAAAAAGCAGATTCTGACTAAGATTTTATCGAAATCGGCAACTATTTGACACAGAATTGCTGCCTTACGTCGAAATCTAATAGTTTATTAAGGTTTTCGTTACCAAAATGCCCAAAGACGCCGATTTTGACTAGAATTTGAAAGATATTGACATGAATATATAACTGTTTGTATCAAAAAATGATAGTTTAAACTGATATTTGCAGTTTTGATGCGGTTTTAGGTACGATATGAGTCGAAGAAGCCGATTTTGACTGGAATCTGTTTAAAATGACAAAGAAAAACCTATTATCAATTCAAGGAAGTGAATTTTTAAGTAGTTATCTGCAATTTTAATGTAGATTTCAGTTCGCTAAGTTATGAAAATGCATGTTTTGGCTATAATCTTCCGTAAATCAAGGGCGAAAACCAATTATTTGTCCCAAAAGAAGGTGTTTTAAGTATATATCTGCATTTCTAAGGTAGATTTGGTTACAATAAGAGGCGAAAAAGCAGATTCTGACTAAGATTTTATCGAAATCGGCAACTATCTGACTCAGAATGGTTGCCTTACGTCGAAATCTAATAGTTTGTTAAGGTTTTCGTTACTAAAATGCCCAAAGACGCCGATTTTGACTAGAATTTGAAAGATATTGACATGAATATATAACTGTTTGTATCAAAAAATGATAGTTGAAACTGATATTTGCAGTTTTGATGCGGTTTTAGGTACGATATGAGTCGAAGAAGCCGATTTTGACTGGAATCTGTTTAAAATGACAAAGAAAAACCTATTATCAATTCAAGGAAGTGAATATTTAAGTAGTTATCTGCAGTTTTAATGTAGATTTCAGTTCGCTAAGTTATGAAAATGCATGTTTTGGCTATAATCTTCCGTAAATCAATGGCGAAAACCAATTATTTGTCCCAAAAGAAGGTGTTTTAAGTATATATCTGCATTTCTAAGGTAGATTTGGGTACAATAAGAGGCGAAAAAGCAGATTCTGACTAAGATTTTATCGAAATCGGCAACTATTTGACTCAGAAAGGTTGCCTTACGTCGAAATCTAATAATTTATTAAGGTTTTCGTTACTAAAATGCCCAAAGACGCCGATTTTGACTAGAATTTGGAAGATATTGACATGAATATATAACTGTTTGTATCAAAAAATGATAGTTTAAACTGATATTTGCAGTTTTGATGCGGTTTTAGGTACGATATGAGTCGAAGAAGCCGATTTTGACTAGAATCTGTTTAAAATGACAAAGAAAAACCTATTATCAATTCAAGGAAGTGAATTTTTAAGTAGTTATCTGCAGTTTTAATGTAGATTTCAGTTCGCTAAGTTATGAAAATGCATGTTTTGGCTATAATCTTCCGTAAATCAAGGGCGAAAACCAATTATTTGTCCCAAAAGAAGGTATTTTAAGTATATATCTGCATTTCTAAGGTAGATTTGGGTACAATAAGAGGCGAAAAAGCAGATTCTGACTAAGATTTTATCGAAATCGGCAACTATTTGACTCAGAAAGGTTGCCTTACGTCGAAATCTTATAGTTTATTAAGGTTTTCGTTACTAAAATGCCCAAAGACGCCGATTTTGACTAGAATTTGAAAGATATTGACATGAATATATAACTGTTTGTATCAAAAAATGATAGTTTAAACTGATATTTGCAGTTTTGATGCGGTTTTAGATACGATATGAATCGAAGAAGCCGATTTTGACTGGAATCTGTTTAAAATGACAAAGAAAAACCTATTATCAATACAAGGAAGTGAATTTTTAAGTAGTTATCTGCAGTTTTAATGTAGATTTCAGTTCGCTAAGTTATGAAAATGCATGTTTTGGCTATAATCTTCCGTAAATCAAGGGCGAAAACCAATTATTTGTCCCAAAAGAAGGTGTTTTAAGTATATATCTGCATTTCTAAGGTAGATTTTTGTACAATAAGAGGCCAAAAAGCAGATTCTGGCTAAGATTTTATCGAAATCGGCCACTATTTGACTCAGAAAGGTTGCCTTACGTCGAAATCTAATAGTTTATAAAGGTTTTCGTTACTAAAATGCCCAAAGACGCCGATTTTGACTAGAATTTAAAAGATATTGACATGAATATATAACTGTTTGTATCAAAAAATGATAGTTTAAACTGATATTTGCATTTTTGATGCGGTTTTAGATACGATATGAATCGAAGAAGCCGATTTTGACTGGAATCTGTTTAAAATAACAAAGAAAAACCTATTATCAATTCAAGGAAGTGAATTCTTAAGTAGCTATCTGCAGTTTTAATGTAGATTTCAGTTCGCTAAGTTATGAAAATGCATGTTTTGACTATATTCTTCCGTAAATCAAGGGCGAAAACCAATTATTTGTCTCAAAAGAAGGTGTTTTAAGTATATATCTGCATTTCTAAGGTAGATTTGGGTACAATAAGAGGCGAAAAAGCAGATTCTGACTAAGATTTTATCGAAATCGGCAACTATTTGACTCAGAAAGGTTGCCTTACGTCGAAATCTAATAATTTATTAAGGTTTTCGTTACTAAAATGCCCAAAGACGCCGATTTTGACTAGAATTTGAAAGATATTGACATGAATATATAACTGTTTGTATCAAAAAATGATAGTTTGAACTGATACTTGCAGTTTTGATGCGGTTTTAGATACGATATGAATCGAAGAAGCCGATTTTGACTGGAATCTGTTTAAAATGACAAAGAAAAACCTATTATCAATTCAAGGAAGTGAATTTTTAAGTAGTTATCTGCAGTTTTAATGTAGATTTCAGTTCGCTAAGTTATGAAAATGCATGTTTTGGCTATAATCTTCCGTAAATCAAGGGCGAAAACCAATTATTTGTCCCAAAAGAAGGTGTTTTAAGTATATATCTGCATTTCTAAGGTAGATTTGGGTACAATAAGAGGCGAAAAAGCAGATTCTGACTAAGATTTTATCGAAATCGGCAACTATTTGACTCAGAAAGGTTGCCTTACGTCGAAATCTAATAATTTATTAAGGTTTTCGTTACTAAAATGCCCAAAGACGCCGATTTTGACTAGAATTTGAAAGATATTGACATGAATATATAACTGTTTGTATCAAAAAATGATAGTTTAAACTGATATTTGCAGTTTTGATGCGGTTTTAGGTACGATATGAATCGAAGAAGCCGATTTTGACTGGAATCTGTTTAAAATGACAAAGAAAAACCTATTATCAATTCAAGGAAGTGAATTTTTAAGTAGTTATCTGCAGTTTTAATGTAGATTTCAGTTCGCTAAGTTATGAAAATGCATGTTTTGGCTATAATCTTCCGTAAATCAAGGGCGAAAACCAATTATTTGTCCCAAAAGAAGGTGTTTTAAGTATATATCTGCATTTCTAAGGTAGATTTTTGTACAATAAGAGGCCAAAAAGCAGATTCTGGCTAAGATTTTATCGAAATCGGCCACTATTTGACTCAGAAAGGTTGCCTTACGTCGAAATCTAATAGTTTATAAAGGTTTTCGTTACTAAAATGCCCAAAGACGCCGATTTTGACTAGAATTTAAAAGATATTGACATGAATATATAACTGTTTGTATCAAAAAATGATAGTTTAAACTGATATTTGCAGTTTTGATGCGGTTTTAGATTCGATATGAATCGAAGAAGCCGATTTTGACTGGAATCTGTTTAAAATAACAAAGAAAAACCTATTATCAATTCAAGGAAGTGAATTCTTAAGTAGCTATCTGCAGTTTTAATGTAGATTTTAGTTCGCTAAGTTATGAAAATGCATGTTTTGGCTATAATCTTCCGTAAATCAAGGGCGAAAACCAATTATTTGTCCCAAGAGAAGGTGTTTTAAGTATATATCTGCATTTCTAAGAGGTACAATAAGAGGCGAAAAAACAGATTCTGACTAAGATTTTATCGAAATCGGCAACTATTTGACTCAGAATGGTTGCCTTACGTCGAAATCTAATAGTTTATTAAGGTTTTCGTTACTAAAATGCCCAAAGACGCCGATTTTGACTAGAATTTGAAAGATATTGACATGAATATATAACTGTTTGTATCAAAAAATGATAGTTTAAACTGATATTTGCAGTTTTGATGCGGTTTTAGGTACGATATGAGTCGAAGAAGCCGATTTTGACTGGAATCTGTTTAAAATGACAAAGAAAAACCTATTATCAATTCAAGGAAGTGAATTTTTAAGTAGTTATCTGCAGTTTTAATGTAGATTTCTGTTCGCTAAGTTATGAAAATGCATGTTTTGGCTATAATCTTCCGTAAATCAAGCGCGAAAACCAATTATTTGTCCAAAAGAAGGTGTTTTAAGTATATATCTACATTTCTAAGGTAGATTTGGGTACAATAAGAGGCGAAAAAGCAGATTCTGACTAAGATTTTATCGAAATCGGCAACTATTTGACTCAGAATGGTTGCCTTACGTCGAAATCTAATAGTTTATTAAGGTTTTCGTTACTAAAATGCCCAAAGACGCTGATTTTGACTAGAATTTGAAAGATATTGACATGAATATATAACTGTTTGTATCAAAAAATGATAGTTTAAACTGATATTTGCAGTTTTGATGCGGTTTTAGGTACGATATGAGTCGAAGAAGCCGATTTTGACTGGAATCTGTTTAAAATGACAAAGAAAAACCTATTATCAATTCAAAGAAGTGAATTTTTAAGTAGTTATCTGCAGTTTTAATGTAGATTTCTGTTCGCTAAGTTATGAAAATGCATGTTTTGGCTATAATATTCCGTAAATCAAGGGCGAAAACCAATTATTTGTCCCAAAAGAAGGTGTTTTAAGTATATATCTACATTTCTAAGGTAGATTTGGGTACAATAAGAGGCGAAAAAGCAGATTCTGACTAAGATTTTATCGAAATCGGCAACTATTTGACTCAGAATGGTTGCCTTACGTCGAAATCTAATAGTTTATTAAGGTTTTCGTTACTAAAATGCCCAAAGACGCCGATTTTGACTAGAATTTGAAAGATATTGACATGAATATATAACTGTTTGTATCAAAAAATGATAGTTGAAACTGATATTTGCAGTTTTGATGCGGTTTTAGGTACGATATGAGTCGAAGAAGCCGATTTTGACTGGAATCTGTTTAAAATGACAAAGAACAACCTATTATCAATTCAAGGAAGTGAATTTTTAAGTAGTTATCTGCAGTTTTAATGTAGATTTCAGTTCGATAAGTTATGAAAATGCATGTTTTGGCTATAATCTTCCGTAAATCAAGGGCGAAAACCAATTATTTGTCCCAAAAGAAGGTGCTTTAAGTAAATATCTGCATTTCTAAGGTAGATTTGGGTACAATAAGAGGCGAAAAAGCAGATTCTGACTAGGATTTTATCGAAATCGGCAACTATTTGACTCAGAAAGGTTGCCTTACGTCGAAATCTAATAGTTTATTAATGTTTTCGTTACTAAAATGGCCAAAGACGCCGATTTTGACTAGAATTTGAAAGATATTGACATGAATATATAAATGTTTGTATCAAAAAATGATAGTTTAAACTGATATTTGCAGTTTTGATGCGGTTTTAGGTACGATATGAGCCGAAGAAGCCGATTTTGACTGGAATCTGTTTAAAATGAAAAGAAAAACCTATTATCAATTCAAGGAAGTGAATTTTTAAGAAGTTATCTGCAGTTTTAATGTAGATTTCAGTTCGCTAAGTTATGAAAATGCATGTTTTGGCTATAATCTTCCGTAAATCAAGGGCGAAAACCAATTATTAGTCCCAAAAGAAGGTGTTTAAGTATATATCTGCATTTCTAAGGTAGATTTGGGTACAATAAGAGGCGAAAAAGCAGATTCTGACTAAGATTTTATCGAAATCGACAACTATTTGACTCAGAAAGGTTGCCTTACGTCGAAATCTAATAGTTTATTAAGGTTTTCGTTACTAAAATGCCCAAAGACGCCGATTTTGACTAGAATTTGAAAGATATTGACATGATTATATAACTGTTTGTATCAAAAAATGATAGTTTAAACTGATATTTGCAGTTTTGATAAGGTTTTAGATACGATATGAATCGAAGAAGCCGATTTTGACTGGAATCTGTTTAAAATGACAAAGAAAAACCTATTATCAATTCAAGGAAGTGAATTTTTAAGCAGTTATCTGCAGTTTTAATGTAGATTTCAGTTCGCTAAGTTATGAAAATGCATGTTTTGGCTATAATCTTCCGTAAATCAAGGGCGAAAACCAATTATTTGTCCCAAAAGAAGGTGTTTTAAGTATATATCTGCATTTCTAAGGTAGATTTGGGTACAATAAGAGGGGAAAAAGCAGATTCTGACTAAGATTTTATCGAAATCGGCAACTATTTGACACAGAATTGCTGCCTTTCGTCGAAATCTAATAGTTTATTAAGGTTTTCGTTACCAAAATGCCCAAAGACGCCGATTTTGACTAGAATTTGATAGATATTGACATGAATATATAACTGTTTGTATCAAAAAATGATAGTTTAAACTGATATTTGCAGTTTTGATGCGGTTTTAGATACGATATGAATCGAAGAAGCCGATTTTGACTGGAATCTGTTTAAAATGACAAAGAAAAACCTATTATCAATACAAGGAAGTGAATTTTTAAGTAGTTATCTGCAGTTTTAATGTAGATTTCAGTTCGCTAAGTTATGAAAATGCATGTTTTGGCTATAATCTTCCGTAAATCAATGGCGAAAACCAATTATTTGTCCCAAAAGAAGGTGTTTTAAGTATATATCTGCATTTCTAAGGTAGATTTGGGTACAATAAGAGGCGAAAAAGCAGATTCTGACTAAGATTTTATCGAAATCGGCAACTATTTGACTCAGAAAGGTTGCCTTACGTCGAAATCTAATAATTTATTAAGGTTTTCGTTACTAAAATGCCCAAAGACGCCGATTTTGACTAGAATTTGAAAGATATTGACATGAATATATAACTGTTTGTATCAAAAAATGATAGTTTAAACTGATATTTGCAGTTTTGATGCGGTTTTAGGTACGATATGAGTCGAAGAAGCCGATTTTGACTAGAATCTGTTTAAAATGACAAAGAAAAACCTATTATCAATTCAAGGAGGTGAATTTTTAAGTAGTTATCTGCAGTTTTAATGTAGATTTCAGATCGCTAAGTTATGAAAATGCATGTTTTGGCTATAATCTTCCGTAAATCAAGGGCGAAAACCAATTATTTGTCCCAAAAGAAGGTATTTTAAGTATATATCTGCATTTCTAAGGTAGATTTGGGTACAATAAGAGGCGAAAAAGCAGATTCTGACTAAGATTTTATCGAAATCGGCAACTATTTGACTCAGAAAGTTTGCCTTACGTCGAAATCTAATAGTTTATTAAGGTTTTCGTTACTAAAATGCCCAAAGACGCCGATTTTGACTAGAATTTGAAAGATATTGACATGAATATATAACTGTTTGTATCAAAAAATGATAGTTTAAACTGATATTTGCAGTTTTGATGCGGTTTTAGATACGATATGAATCGAAGAAGCCGATTTTGACTGGAATCTGTTTAAAATGACAAAGAAAAACCTATTATCAATACAAGGAAGTGAATTTTTAAGTAGTTATCTGCAGTTTTAATGTAGATTTCAGTTCGCTAAGTTATGAAAATGCATGTTTTGGCTATAATCTTCCGTAAATCAAGGGCGAAAACCAATTATTTGTCCCAAAAGAAGGTGTTTCAAGTATATATCTGCATTTCTAAGGTAGATTTTTGTACAATAAGAGGCCAAAAAGCAGATTCTGGCTAAGATTTTATCGAAATCGGCCACTATTTGACTCAGAAAGGTTGCCTTACGTCGAAATCTAATAGTTTATAAAGGTTTTCGTTACTAAAATGCCCAAAGACGCCGATTTTGACTAGAATTTAAAAGATATTGACATGAATATATAACTGTTTGTATCAAAAAATGATAGTTTAAACTGATATTTGCATTTTTGATGCGGTTTTAGATACGATATGAATCGAAGAAGCCGATTTTGACTGGAATCTGTTTAAAATAACAAAGAAAAACCTATTATCAATTCAAGGAAGTGAATTCTTAAGTAGCTATCTGCAGTTTTAATGTAGATTTCAGTTCGCTAAGTTATGAAAATGCATGTTTTGGCTATATTCTTCCGTAAATCAATGGCGAAAACCAATTATTTGTCTCAAAAGAAGGTGTTTTAAGTATATATCTGCATTTCTAAGGTAGATTTGGGTACAATAAGAGGCGAAAAAGCAGATTCTGACTAAGATTTTATCGAAATCGGCAACTATTTGACTCAGAAAGGTTGCCTTACGTCGAAATCTAATAATTTATTAAGGTTTTCGTTACTAAAATGCCCAAAGACGCCGATTTTGACTAGAATTTGAAAGATATTGACATGAATATATAACTGTTTGTATCAAAAAATGATAGTTTGAACTGATATTTGCAGTTTTGATGCGGTTTTAGATACGATATGAATCGAAGAAGCCGATTTTGACTGGAATCTGTTTAAAATGACAAAGAAAAACCTATTATCAATTCAAGGAAGTGAATTTTTAAGTAGTTATCTGAAGTTTTAATGTAGATTTCAGTTCGCTAAGTTATGAAAATGCATGTTTGGCTATAATCTTCCGTAAATCAAGGTTGAAAACCAATTATTTGTCCAAAAGAAGGTGTTTTAAGTATATATCTGCATTTCTAAGGTAGATTTGGGTACAATAAGAGGCGAAAAAGCAGATTCTGACTAAGATTTTATCGAAATCGGCAACTATTTGACTCAGAAAGGTTGCCTTACGTCGAAATCTAATAATTTATTAAGGTTTTCGTTACTAAAATGCCCAAAGACGCCGATTTTGACTAGAATTTGAAAGATATTGACATGAATATATAACTGTTTGTATCAAAAAATGATAGTTTAAACTGATATTTGCAGTTTTGATGCGGTTTTAGATACGATATGAATCGAAGAAGCCGATTTTGACTGGCATCTGTTTAAAATGACAAAGAAAAACCTATTATCAATTCAAGGAAGTGAATTTTTAAGTAGTTATCTGCAGTTTTAATGTAGATTTCAGTTCGCTAAGTTATGAAAATGCATGTTTTGGCTATAATCTTCCGTAAATCAAGGGCGAAAACCAATTATTTGTCCCAAAAGAAGGTGTTTTAAGTATATATCTGCATTTCTAAGGTAGATTTTTGTACAATAAGAGGCCAAAAAGCAGATTCTGGCTAAGATTTTATCGAAATCGGCCACTATTTGACTCAGAAAGGTTGCCTTACATCGAAATCTAATAGTTTATAAAGGTTTTCGTTACTAAAATGCCCAAAGACGCCGATTTTGACTAGAATTTAAAAGATATTGACATGAATATATAACTGTTTGTATCAAAAAATGATAGTTTAAACTGATATTTGCAGTTTTGATGCGGTTTTAGATACGATATGAATCGAAGAAGCCGATTTTGACTGGAATCTGTTTAAAATAACAAAGAAAAACCTATTATCAATTCAAGGAAGTGAATTCTTAAGTAGCTATCTGCAGTTTTAATGTAGATTTTAGTTCGCTAAGTTATGAAAATGCATGTTTTGGCTATAATCTTCCGTAAATCAAGGGCGAAAACCAATTATTTGTCCCAAGAGAAGGTGTTTTAAGTATATATCTGCATTTCTAAGGTAGATTTGGGTACAATAAGAGGCGAAAAAGCAGATTCTGACTAAGATTTTATCCAAATCGGCAACTATTTGACTCAGAAAGGTTGCCTTACGTCGAAATCTAATAGTTTAATAAGGTTTTCGTTACTAAAATGCTCAAAGACGCCGATTTTGACTAGAATTTGAAAGATATGAATGAATACATGAATATATAACTGTTTGTATCAAAAAATGATAGTTTAAACTGATATTTGCAGTTTTGATGCGGTTTTAGATACGATATGAATCGAAGAAGCCGATTTTGACTGGAATCTGTTTAAAATAACAAAGAAAAACCTATTATCAATTCAAGGAAGTGAATTCTTAAGTAGCTATCTGCAGTTTTAATGTAGATTTCAGTTCGCTAAGTTATGAAAATGCATGTTTTGGCTATATTCTTCCGTAAATCAAGGGCGAAAACCAATTATTTGTCTCAAAAGAAGGTGTTTTAAGTATATATCTGCATTTCTAAGGTAGATTTGGGTACAATAAGAGGCGAAAAAGCAGATTCTGACTAAGATTTTATCGAAATCGGCAACTATTTGACTCAGAAAGGTTGCCTTACGTCGAAATCTAATAATTTATTAAGGTTTTCGTTACTAAAATGCCCAAAGACGCCGATTTTGACTAGAATTTGAAAGATATTGACATGAATATATAACTGTTTGTATCAAAAAATGATAGTTTGAACTGATATTTGCAGTTTTGATGCGGTTTTAGATACGATATGAATCGAAGAAGCCGATTTTGACTGGAATCTGTTTAAAATGACAAAGAAAAACCTATTATCAATTCAAGGAAGTGAATTTTTAAGTAGTTATCTGCAGTTTTAATGTAGATTTCAGTTCGCTAAGTTATGAAAATGCATGTTTTGGCTATAATCTTCCGTAAATCAAGGGCGAAAACCAATTATTTGTCCCAAAAGAAGGTGTTTTAAGTATATATCTGCATTTCTAAGGTAGATTTGGGTACAATAAGAGGCGAAAAAGCAGATTCTGACTAAGATTTTATCGAAATCGGCAACTATTTGACTCAGAAAGGTTGCCTTACGTCGAAATCTAATAATTTATTAAGGTTTTCGTTACTAAAATGCCCAAAGACGCCGATTTTGACTAGAATTTGAAAGATATTGACATGAATATATAACTGTTTGTATCAAAAAATGATAGTTTAAACTGATATTTGCAGTTTTGATGCGGTTTTAGATACGATATGAATCGAAGAAGCCGATTTTGACTGGAATCTGTTTAAAATGACAAAGAAAAACCTATTATCAATTCAAGGAAGTGAATTTTTAAGTAGTTATCTGCAGTTTTAATGTAGATTTCAGTTCGCTAAGTTATGAAAATGCATGTTTTGGCTATAATCTTCCGTAAATCAAGGGCGAAAACCAATTATTTGTCCCAAAAGAAGGTGTTTTAAGTATATATCTGCATTTCTAAGGTAGATTTTTGTACAATAAGAGGCCAAAAAGCAGATTCTGGCTAAGATTTTATCGAAATCGGCCACTATTTGACTCAGAAAGGTTGCCTTACATCGAAATCTAATAGTTTATAAAGGTTTTCGTTACTAAAATGCCCAAAGACGCCGATTTTGACTAGAATTTAAAAGATATTGACATGAATATATAACTGTTTGTATCAAAAAATGATAGTTTAAACTGATATTTGCAGTTTTGATGCGGTTTTAGATACGATATGAATCGAAGAAGCCGATTTTGACTGGAATCTGTTTAAAATAACAAAGAAAAACCTATTATCAATTCAAGGAAGTGAATTCTTAAGTAGCTATCTGCAGTTTTAATGTAGATTTTAGTTCGCTAAGTTATGAAAATGCATGTTTTGGCTATAATCTTCCGTAAATCAAGGGCGAAAACCAATTATTTGTCCCAAGAGAAGGTGTTTTAAGTATATATCTGCATTTCTAAGGTAGATTTGGGTACAATAAGAGGCGAAAAAGCAGATTCTGACTAAGATTTTATCCAAATCGGCAACTATTTGACTCAGAAAGGTTGCCTTACGTCGAAATCTAATAGTTTAATAAGGTTTTCGTTACTAAAATGCTCAAAGACGCCGATTTTGACTAGAATTTGAAAGATATTGACATGAATATATATCTGTTTGTATCAAAAAATGATAGTTTAAACTGATATTTGCAGTTTTGATGCGGTTTTAGATACGATATGAATCGAAGAAGCCGATTTTGACTGGAATCTGTTTAAAATGACAAAGAAAAACCTATTATCAATTCAAGGAAGTGAATTTTTAAGTAGTTATCTGAAGTTTTAATGTAGATTTCAGTTCGCTAAGTTATGAAAATGCATGTTTGGCTATAATCTTCCGTAAATCAAGGTTGAAAACCAATTATTTGTCCAAAAGAAGGTGTTTTAAGTATATATCTGCATTTCTAAGGTAGATTTGGGTACAATAAGAGGCGAAAAAGCAGATTCTGACTAAGATTTTATCGAAATCGGCAACTATTTGACTCAGAAAGGTTGCCTTACGTCGAAATCTAATAATTTATTAAGGTTTTCGTTACTAAAATGCCCAAAGACGCCGATTTTGACTAGAATTTGAAAGATATTGACATGAATATATAATTGTTTGTATCAAAAAATGATAGTTTAAACTGATATTTGCAGTTTTGATGCGGTTTTAGATACGATATGAATCGAAGAAGCCGATTTTGACTGGAATCTGTTTAAAATGACAAAGAAAAACCTATTATCAATTCAAGGAAGTGAATTTTTAAGTAGTTATCTGCAGTTTTAATGTAGATTTCAGTTCGCTAAGTTATGAAAATGCATGTTTTGGCTATAATCTTCCGTAAATCAAGGGCGAAAACCAATTATTTGTCCCAAAAGAAGGTGTTTTAAGTATATATCTGCATTTCTAAGGTAGATTTTTGTACAATAAGAGGCCAAAAAGCAGATTCTGGCTAAGATTTTATCGAAATCGGCCACTATTTGACTCAGAAAGGTTGCCTTACGTCGAAATCTAATAGTTTATAAAGGTTTTCGTTACTAAAATGCCCAAAGACGCCGATTTTGACTAGAATTTAAAAGATATTGACATGAATATATAACTGTTTGTATCAAAAAATGATAGTTTAAACTGATATTTGCAGTTTTGATGCGGTTTTAGATACGATATGAATCGAAGAAGCCGATTTTGACTGGAATCTGTTTAAAATAACAAAGAAAAACCTATTATCAATTCAAGGAAGTGAATTCTTAAGTAGCTATCTGCAGTTTTAATGTAGATTTCAGTTCGCTAAGTTATGAAAATGCATGTTTTGGCTATAATCTTCCGTAAATCAAGCGCGAAAACCAATTATTTGTCCTAAAAGAAGGTGTTTTAAGTATATATCTGCATTTCTAAGGTAGATTTGGGTACAATAAGAGGCGAAAAAGCAGATTCTGACTAAGATTTTATCGAAATCGGCAACTATTTGATTTAGAAAGGTTGCCTTACGTCGAAATCTAATAGTTTATTAAGGTTTTCGTTACTAAAATGCCCAAAGACGCCGATTTTGACTAGAATTTGAAAGATATTGACATGAATATATAACTGTTTGTATCAAAAAATGATAGTTTAAACTGATATTTGAAGTTTCGATGCGGTTTTAGATACGATATGAATCGAAGAAGCCGATTTTGACTGGAATCTGTTTAAAATGACAAAGAAAAACCTATTATCAATTCAAGGAAGTGAATTTTTAAGTATTTATCTGCAGTTTTAATGTAGATTTCAGTTCGCTAAGTTATGAAAATGCATGTTTTGGCTATAATCTTCCGTAAATCAAGGGCGAAAACCAATTATTTGTCCCAAAAGAAAGTGTTTTAAGTATATATCTGCATTTCTAAGGTAGATTTGGGTACAATAAGAGGCGAAGAAGCAGATTCTGACTAAGATTTTATCGAAATCGGCAACTATTTGACTCAGAAAGGTTGCCTTACGTCGAAATCTAATAGTTTAATAAGGTTTTCGTTACTAAAATGCTTAAAGACGCCGATTTTGACTAGAATTTGAAAGATATTGACATGAATATATAACTGTTTGTATCAAAAAATGGTAGTTTAAACTGATATTTGCAGTTTTGATGCGGTTTTAGATACGATATGAATCGAAGAAGCCGATTTTGACTGGAATCTGTTTAAAATGACAAAGAAAAACCTATTATCAATTCAAGGAAGTGAATTTTTAAGTAGTTATCTGCAGTTTTAATGTAGATTTCAGTTCGCTAAGTTATGAAAATGCATGTTTTGGCTATAATCTTCCGTAAATCAAGAGCGAAAACCAATTATTTGTCCCAAAAGAAGGTGTTTTAAGTATATATCTGCATTTCTAAGGTAGATTTGAGTACAATAAGAGGCGAAAAAGCAGATTCTGACTAAGATTTTATCGAAATCGGCAACTATTTGACTCAGAAAGGTTGCCTTACGTCGAAATCTAATAGTTTATTAAGGTTTTCGTTACTAAAATGCCCAAAGACGCCGATTTTGACTAGAATTTGTAAGATATTGACATGAATATATAACTGTTTGTATCAAAAAATGATAGTTTAAACTGATATTTGCAGTTTTGATGCGGTTTTAGATACGATATGAATCGAAGAAGCCGATTTTGACTGGAATCTGTTTAAAATGACAAAGAAAAACCTATTATCAATTCAAGGAAGTGAATTTTTAAGTAGTTATCTGCAGTTTTAATGTAGATTTCAGTTCGCTAAGTTATGAAAATGCATGTTTTAGCTATAATCTTCCGTAAATCAAGGGCGAAAACCAATTATTTGTCCCAAAAGAAGGTGTTTTAAGTATATATCTTCATTTCTAAGGTAGATTTGGGTACAATAAGAGGCGAAAAAGCAGATTCTGACTAAGATTTTATCCAAATCGGCAACTATTTGACTCAGAAAGGTTGCCTTACGTCGAAATCTAATAGTTTAATAAGGTTTTCGTTACTAAAATGCTCAAAGACGCCGATTTTGACTAGAATTTGAAAGATATTGACATGAATATATAACTGTTTGTATCAAAAAATGATAGTTTAAACTGATATTTGCAGTTTTGATGCGGTTTTAGATACGATATGAATCGAAGAAGCCGATTTTGACTGGAAACTGTTTAAAATGACAAAGAAAAACCTATTATCAATTCAAGGAAGTGAATTTTTAAGTAGTTATCTGAAGTTTTAATGTAGATTTCAGTTCGCTAAGTTATGAAAATGCATGTTTGGCTATAATCTTCCGTAAATCAAGGGCGAAAACCAATTATTTGTCCCAAAAGAAGGTGTTTTAAGTATATATCTGCATTTCTAAGGTAGATTTGGGTACAATAAGAGGCGAAAAAGCAGATTCTGACTAAGATTTTATCGAAATCGGCTACTATTTGACTCAGAAAGGTTGCCTTACGTCGAAATCTAATAGTTTATTAAGGTTTTCGTTACTAAAATGCCAAAAGACGCCGATTTTGACTAGAATTTGAAAGATATTGACATGAATATATAACTGTTTGTATCAAAAAATGATAGTTTAAACTGATAATTGCAGTTTTGATGCGGTTTTAGATACGATATGAATCGAAGAAGCCGATTTTGACTGGAATCTGTTTAAAATGACAAAGAAAAACCTATTATCAATTCAAGGAAGTGAATTTTTAAGTAGTTATCTGCAGTTTTAATGTAGATTTCAGTTCGCTAAGTTATGAAAATGCATGTTTTGGCTATAATCTTCCGTAAATCAAGGGCGAAAACCAATTATTTGTCCCAAAAGAAGGTGTTTTAAGTATATATCTGCATTTCTAAGGTAGATTTGGGTACAATAAGAGGCGAGAAAGCAGATTCTGACTAAGATTTTATCGAAATCGGCAACTATTTGACTCAGAAAGGTTGCCTTACGTCGAAATCTAATAGTTTATTAAGGTTTTCGTTACTAAAATGCCCAAAGACGCCGATTTTGACTAGAATTTGAAAGATATTGACATGAATATATAACTGTTTGTATCAAAAAATGATAGTTTAAACTGATAATTGCAGTTTTGATGCGGTTTTAGATACGATATGAATCGAAGAAGCCGATTTTGACTGGAATCTGTTTAAAATGGCAAAGAAAAACCTATTATCAATTCAAGGAAGTGAATTTTTAAGTAGTTATCTGCAGTTTTAATGTAGATTTCAGTTCGCTAAGTTATGAAAATGCATGTTTTGGCTATAATCTTCCGTAAATCAAGGGCGAAAACCAATTATTTGTCCCAAAAGAAGGTGTTTTAAGTATATATCTGCATTTCTAAGGTAGATTTGGGTACAATAAGAGGCGAAAAAGCAGATTCTGACTAAGATTTTATCGAAATCGGCAACTATTTAACTCAGAAAGGTTGCCTTACGTAGAAATCTAATAGTTTATTAAGGTTTTCGTTACTAAAATGCCCAAAGACGCCGATTTTGACTAGAATTTGAAAGATATTGACATGAATATATAACTGTTAGTATCAAAAAATGATAGTTTAAACTGATATTTGCAGTTTTGATGCGGTTTTAGATACGATATGAATCGAAGAAGCCGATTTTGACTGGAATCTGTCTAAAATGACAAAGTAAATCCTATTATCAATTCAAGGAAGTGAATTTTTAAGTAGTTATCTGCAGTTTTAATGTAGATTTCAGTTCGCTAAGTTATGAAAATGCATGTTTTGGCTATAATCTTAAGTAAATCAAGGGCGAAAACCAATTATTTGTCCCAAAAGAAGGTGTTTCAAGTATATATCTGCATTTCTAAGGTAGATTTGGGTACAATAAGAGGCCAAAAAGCAGATTCTGGCTAAGATTTTATCGAAATCGGCCACTATTTGACTCAGAAAGGTTGCCTTACGTCGAAATCTAATAGTTTATTAAGGTTTTCGTTACTAAAATGCCCAAAGACGCCGATTTTGACTAGAATTTAAAAGTTATTGACATGTATATATAACTGTTTGTATCAAAAAATGATAGTTTAAACTGATATTTGCAGTTTTGATGCGATTTTAGATACGATATGAATCGAAGAAGCCGATTTTGACTGGAATCTGTTTAAAATGACAAAGAAAAACCTATTGTCAATTCAAGGAAGTGAATTTTTAAGTAGTTATCTGCAGTTTTAATGTAGATTTCAGTTCGCTAAGTTATGAAAATGCATGTTTTGGCTATAATCTTCGGTAAATCAAGGGCGAAAACCAATTATTTGTCCCAAAAGAAGGTGTTTTAAGTATATATCTGCATTTCTAAGGTAGATTTGGGTACAATAAGAGGCGAAAAAGCAGATTCTGACTAAGATTTTGTCGAAATCGGCAACTATTTGACTCAGAAAGGTTGCCTTACGTAGAAATCTAATAGTTTATTAAGGTTTTCGTTACTAAAATGCCCAAAGACGCCGATTTTGACTAGAATTTGAAAGATATTGACATGAATATATAACTGTTTGTATCAAAAAATGATAGTTTAAACTGATATTTGCAGTTTTGATGCGGTTTTAGATACGATATGAATCGAAGAAGCCGATTTTGACTGGAATCTGTCTAAAATGACAAAGAAAATCCTATTATCAATTCAAGGAAGTCAATTTTTAAGTAGTTATCTGCAGTTTTAATGTAGATTTCAGTTCGCTAAGTTATGAAAATGCATGTTTTGGCTATAATCTTCCGTAAATCAAGGGCGAAAACCAATTATTTGTCCCAAAAGAAGGTGTTTTAAGTATATATCGGCATTTCTAAGGTAGATTTGGGTACAATAAGAGGCCAAAAAGCAGATTCTGGCTAAGATTTTATCGAAATCGGCCACTATTTGACTCAGAAAGGTTGCCTTACGTCGAAATCTAATAGTTTATTAAGGTTTTCGTTACTAAAATGCCCAAAGACGCCGATTTTGACTAGAATTTAAAAGATATTGACATGTATATATAACTGTTTGTATCAAAAAATGATAGTTTAAACTGATATTTGCAGTTTTGATGCGGTTTTAGATACGATATGAATCGAAGAAGCCGATTTTGACTGGAATCTGTTTAAAATGACAAAGAAAAACCTATTGTCAATTCAAGGAAGTGAATTTTTAAGTAGTTATCTGCAGTTTTAATGTAGATTTCAGTTCGCTAAGTTATGAAAATGCATGTTTTGGCTATAATCTTCCGTAAATCAATTGCGAAAACCAATTATTTGTCCCAAAAGAAGGTGTTTTAAGTATATATCTGCATTTCTAAGGTAGATTTGGGTACAATAAGAGGCGAAAAAGCAGATTCTGACTAAGATTTTATCGAAATCGGCAACTATTTGACTCAGAAAGGTTGCCTTACGTCGAAATCTAATAGTTTATTAAGGTTTTCGTTACTAAAATGCCCAAAGACGCCGATTTTGACTAGAATTTGAAAGATATTGACATGAATATGTAACTGTTTGTATCAAAAAATGATAGTTTAAACTGATATTTGCAGTTTTGATGCGGTTTTAGATACGATATGAATCGAAGAAGCCGATTTTGACTGGAATCTGTTTAAAATGACAAAGAAAAACCTATTATCAATTCAAGGAAGTGAATTTTTAAGTAGTTATCTGCAGTTTTAATGTAGATTTCAGTTCGCTAAGTTATGAAAATGCATGTTTTGGCTATAATCTTCCGTAAATCAAGGGCGAAAACCAATTATTTGTCCCAAAAGAAGGGGTTTTAAGTATATATCTGCATTTCTAAGGTAGATTTGAGTACAATAAGAGGCGAAAAAGCAGAATCTGACTAAGATTTTATCGAAATCGGCAACTATTTGACTCAGAAAGGTTGCCTTACGTCGAAATCTAATAGTTTATTAAGGTTTTCGTTACTAAAATGCCCAAAGACGCCGATTTTGACTAGAATTTGAAAGATATTGACATGAATATATAACTGTTTGTATCAAAAAATGATAGTTTAAACTGATATTTGCAGTTTTGATGCGGTTTTAGATACGATATGAATCGAAGAAGCCGATTTTGACTGGAATCTGTTTAAAATGACAAAGAAAAACCTATTATCAATTCAAGGAAGTTAATTTTTAAGTAGTTATCTGCAGTTTTAATGTAGATTTCAGTTCGCTAAGTTATGAAAATGCATGTTTTGGCTATAATCTTATGTAAATCAAGGGCGAAAACCAATTATTTGTCCCAAAAGAAGGTGTTTTAAGTATATATCTGCATTTCTAAGGTAGATTTGGGTACAATAATAGGCGAAAAAGCAGATTCTGACTAAGATTTTATCGAAATCGGCAACTATTTGACTCAGAAAGGTTGCCTTACGTCGAAATCTAATAGTTTAATAAGGTTTTCGTTACTAAAATGCCCAAAGACGCCGATTTTGACTAGAATTTGAAAGATATTGACATGAATATATAACTGTTTGTATCAAAAAATGATAGTTTAAACTGATAATTGCAGTTTTGATGCGGTTTTAGATACGATATGAATCGAAGAAGCCGATTTTGACTGGAATCTGTTTAAAATGACAAAGAAAAACCTATTATCAATTCAAGGAAGTGAATTTTTAAGTAGTTATCTGCAGTTTTAATGTAGATTTCAGTTCGCTAAGTTATGAAAATGCATGTTTTGGCTATAATCTTCCGTAAATCAAGGGCGAAAACCAATTATTTGTCCCAAAAGAAGGTGTTTTAAGTATATATCTGCATTTCTAAGGTAGATTTGGGTACAATAAGAGGCGAAAAAGCAGATTCTGACTAAGATTTTATCGAAATCGGCAACTATTTGACTCAGAAAGGTTGCCTTACGTCGAAATCTAATAGTTTATTAAGGTTTTCGTTACTAAAATGCCCAAAGACGCCGATTTTGACTAGAATTTGAAAGATATTGACATGAATATATAACTGTTTGTATCAAAAAATGATAGTTTAAACTGATATTTGCAGTTTTGATGCGGTTTTAGATACGATATGAATCGAAGAAGCCGATTTTGACTGGAATCTGTTTAAAATGACAAAGAAAAACCTATTATCAATTCAAGGAAGTGAATTTTTAAGTATTTATCTGCAGTTTTAATGTAGATTTAAGTTCGCTAAGTTATGAAAATGCATGTTTGGCTATAATCTTCCGTAAATCAAGGGCGAAAACCAATTATTTGTCCCAAAAGAAGGTGTTTTAAGTATATATCTGCATTTCTAAGGTAGATTTGGGTACAATAAGAGGCGAAAAAGCAGATTCTGACTAAGATTTTATCGAAATCGGCAACTATTTGACTCAGAAAGGTTGCCTTACGTCGAAATCTAATAGTTTAATAAGGTTTTCGTTACTAAAATGCCCAAAGACGCCGATTTTGACTAGAATTTGAAAGATATTGACATGAATATATAACTGTTTGTATCAAAAAATGATAGTTTAAACTGATATTTGCAGTTTTGATGCGGTTTTAGATACGATATGAATCGAAGAAGCCGATTTTGACTGGAATCTGTTTAAAATGACAAAGAAAAACCTATTATCAATTCAAGGAAGTGAATTTTTAAGTAGTTATCTGAAGTTTTAATGTAGATTTCAATTCGCTAAGTTATGAAAATGCATGTTTGGCTATAATCTTCCGTAAATCAAGGGCAAAAACCAATTATTTGTCCCAAAAGAAGGTGTTTTAAGTATATATCTGCATTTCTAAGGTAGATTTGGGTACAATAAGAGGCGAAAAAGCAGATTCTGACTAAGATTTTTTCGTTACTAAAATGCCCAAAGACGCCGATTTTGACTAGAATTTGAAAGATATTGACATGAATATATAACTGTTTGTATCAAAAAATGATAGTTTAAACTGATATTTGCAGTTTTGATGCGGTTTTAGATACGATATGAATCGAAGAAGCCGATTTTGACTGGAATCTGTTTAAAATGACAAAGAAAAACCTATTATCAATTCAAGGAAGTGAATTTTTAAGTAGTTATCTGAAGTTTTAATGTAGATTTCAGTTCGCTAAGTTATGAAAATGGATGTTTGGCTATAATCTTCCGTAAATCAAGGGCGAAAACCAATTATTTGTCCCAAAAGAAGGTGTTTTAAGTATATATCTGCATTTCTAAGGTAGATTTGGGTACAATAAGAGGCGAAAAAGCAGATTCTGACTAAGATTTTATCGAAATCGGCAACTATTTGACTCAGAAAGGTTGCCTTACGTCGAAATCTAATAGTTTATTAAGGTTTTCGTTACTAAAATGCCCAAAGACGCCGATTTTGACTAGAATTTGAAAGATATTGACATGAATATATAACTGTTTGTATCAAAAAATGATAGTTTAAACTGATAATTGCAGTTTTGATGCGGTTTTAGATACGATATGAATCGAAGAAGCCGATTTTGACTGGAATCTGTTTAAAATGACAAAGAAAAACCTATTATCAATTCAAGGAAGTGAATTTTTAAGTAGTTATCTGCAGTTTTAATGTAGATTTCAGTTCGCTAAGTTATGAAAATGCATGTTTTGGCTATAATCTTCCGTAAATCAAGGGCGAAAACCAATTATTTGTCCCAAAAGAAGGTGTTTTAAGTATATATCTGCATTTCTAAGGTAGATTTGGGTACAATAAGAGGCGAAAAAGCAGATTCTGACTAAGATTTTATCGAAATCGGCAACTATTTGACTCAGAAAGGTTGCCTTACGTCGAAATCTAATAGTTTATTAAGGTTTTCGTTACTAAAATGCCCAAAGACGCCGATTTTGACTAGAATTTGAAAGATATTGACATGAATATATAACTGTTTGTATCAAAAAATGATAGTTTAAACTGATATTTGCAGTTTTGATGCGGTTTTAGATACGATATGAATCGAAGAAGCCGATTTTGACTGGAATCTGTTTAAAATGACAAAGAAAAACCTATTATCAATTCAAGGAAGTGAATTTTTAAGTAGTTATCTGATCTGAAGTTTTAATGTAGATTTCAGTTCGCTAAGTTATGAAAATGGATGTTTGGCTATAATCTTCCGTAAATCAAGGGCGAAAACCAATTATTTGTCCCAAAAGAAGGTGTTTTAAGTATATATCTGCATTTCTAAGGTAGATTTGGGTACAATAAGAGGCGAAAAAGCAGATTCTGACTAAGATTTTATCGAAATCGGCAACTATTTGACTCAGAAAGGTTGCCTTACGTCGAAATCTAATAGTTTATTAAGGTTTTCGTTACTAAAATGCCCAAAGACGCCGATTTTGACTAGAATTTGAAAGATATTGACATGAATATATAACTGTTTGTATCAAAAAATGATAGTTTAAACTGATAATTGCAGTTTTGATGCGGTTTTAGATACGATATGAATCGAAGAAGCCGATTTTGACTGGAATCTGTTTAAAATGACAAAGAAAAACCTATTATCAATTCAAGGAAGTGAATTTTTAAGTAGTTATCTGCAGTTTTAATGTAGATTTCAGTTCGCTAAGTTATGAAAATGCATGTTTTGGCTATAATCTTCCGTAAATCAAGGGCGAAAACCAATTATTTGTCCCAAAAGAAGGTGTTTTAAGTATATATCTGCATTTCTAAGGTAGATTTGGGTACAATAAGAGGCGAAAAAGCAGATTCTGACTAAGATTTTATCGAAATCGGCAACTATTTGACTCAGAAAGGTTGCCTTACGTCGAAATCTAATAGTTTATTAAGGTTTTCGTTACTAAAATGCCCAAAGACGCCGATTTTGACTAGAATTTGAAAGATATTGACATGAATATATAACTGTTTGTATCAAAAAATGATAGTTTAAACTGATATTTGCAGTTTTGATGCGGTTTTAGATACGATATGAATCGAAGAAGCCGATTTTGACTGGAATCTGTTTAAAATGACAAAGAAAAACCTATTATCAATTCAAGGAAGTGAATTTTTAAGTATTTATCTGCAGTTTTAATGTAGATTTCAGTTCGCTAAATTATGAAAATGCATGTTTGGCTATAATCTTCCGTAAATCAAGGGCGAAAACCAATTATTTGTCCCAAAAGAAGGTGTTTTAAGTATATATCTGCATTTCTAAGGTAGATTTGGGTACAATAAGAGGCGAAAAAGCAGATTCTGACTAAGATTTTATCGAAATCGGCAACTATTTGACTCAGAAAGGTTGCCTTACGTCGAAATCTAATAGTTTAATAAGGTTTTCGTTACTAAAATGCTCAAAGACGCCGATTTTGACTAGAATTTGAAAGATATTGACATGAATATATAACTGTTTGTATCAAAAAATGATAGTTTAAACTGATATTTGCAGTTTTGATGCGGTTTTAGATACGATATGAATCGAAGAAGCCGATTTTGACTGGAATCTGTTTAAAATGACAAAGAAAAACCTATTATCAATTCAAGGAAGTGAATTTTTAAGTAGTTATCTGAAGTTTTAATGTAGATTTCAGTTCGCTAAGTTATGAAAATGCATGTTTGGCTATAATCTTCCGTAAATCAAGGGCAAAAACCAATTATTTGTCCCAAAAGAAGGTGTTTTAAGTATATATCTGCATTTCTAAGGTAGATTTGGGTACAATAAGAGGCGAAAAAGCAGATTCTGACTAAGATTTTTTCGTTACTAAAATGCCCAAAGACGCCGATTTTGACTAGAATTTGAAAGATATTGACATGAATATATAACTGTTTGTATCAAAAAATGATAGTTTAAACTGATAATTGCAGTTCTGATGCGGTTTTAGATACGATATGAATCGAAGAAGCCGATTTTGACTGGAATCTGTTTAAAATGACAAAGAAAAACCTATTATCAATTCAAGGAAGTGAATTCTTAAGTAGTAATCTGCAGTTTTAATGTAGATTTCAGTTCGCTAAGTTATGAAAATGCATGTTTGGCTATAAACTGTTTGTATCAAAAAATGATAGTTTAAACTGATATTTGCAGTTTTGATGCGGTTTTAGATACGATATGAATCGAAGAAGCCGATTTTGAATGGAATCTGTTTAAAATGACAAAGAAAAACCTATTATCAATTCAAGGAAGTGAATTTTTAAGTAGTTATCTGAAGTTTTAATGTAGATTTCAGTTCGCTAAGTTATGAAAATGCATGTTTGGCTATAATCTTCCGTAAATCAAGGGCGAAAACCAATTATTTGTCCCAAAAGAAGGTGTTTTAAGTATATATCTGCATTTCTAAGGTGGATTTGGGTACAATAAGAGGCGAAAAAGCAGATTCTGACTAAGATTTTATCGAAATCGGCAACTATTTGACTCAGAAAGGTTGCCTTACGTCGAAATCTAATAGTTTATTAAGGTTTTCGTTACTAAAATGCCCAAAGACGCCGATTTTGACTAGAATTTGAAAGATATTGACATAAATATATAACTGTTTGTATCAAAAAATGATAGTTTAAACTGATAATTGCAGTTTTGATGCGGTTTTAGATACGATATGAATCTGTTTAAAATGACAAAGAAAAACCTATTATCAATTCCAGGAAGTGAATTTTTAAGTAGTTATCTGCAGTTTTAATGTAGATTTCAGTTCGCTAAGTTATGAAAATGCATGTTTTGGCTATAATCTTCCGTAAATCAAGGGCGAAAACCAATTATTTGTCCCAAAAGAAGGTGTTTTAAGTATATATCTGCATTTCTAAGGTAGATTTGAGTACAATAAGAGGCGAAAAAGCAGATTCTGACTAAGATTTTATCGAAATCGGCAACTATTTGACTCAGAAAGGTTGCCTTACGTCGAAATCTAATAGTTTATTAAGGTTTTCGTTACTAAAATGCCCAAAGACGCCGATTTTGACTAGAATTTGAAAGATATTGACATGAATATATAACTGTTTGTATCAAAAAATGATAGTTTAAACTGATATTTGCAGTTTTGATGCGGTTTTAGATACGATATGAATCGAAGAAGCCGATTTTGACTGGAATCTGTCCAAAATGACAAAGAAAAACCTATTATCAATTCAATGAAGTGAATTTTTAAGTAGTTATCTGCAGTTTTAATGTAGATTTCAGTTCGCTAAGTTATGAAAATGCATGTTTTGGCTATAATCTTCCGTAAATCAAGGGCGAAAACCAATTATTTGTCCCAAAAGAAGGTGTTTTAAGTATATATCTGCATTTCTAAGGTAGATTTGGGTACAATAAGATGCCAAAAAGCAGATTCTGGCTAAGATTTTATCGAAATCGGCCACTATTTGACTCAGAAAGGTTGCCTTACGTCGAAATCTAATAGTTTATTAAGGTTTTCGTTACTAAAATGCCCAAAGACGCCGATTTTGACTAGAATTTAAAAGATATTGACATGAATATATAACTGTTTGTATCAAAAAATGATAGTTTAAACTGATATTTGCAGTTTTGATGCGGTTTTAGATACGATATGAATCGAAGGAGCCGATTTTGACTGGAATCTGTTTAAAATGACAAAGATAAACCTATTATCAATTCAAGGAAGTGAATTTTTAAGTAGTTATCTGCAGTTTTAATGTAGATTTCAGTTCGCTAAGTTATGAAAATGCATGTTTTTTCTATAATCTTCCGTAAATCAAGGGCGAAAACCAATTATTTGTAGCAAAAGAAGGTGTTTTAAGTATATATCTGCATTTCTAAGGTAGATTTGGGTACAATAAGAGGCGAAAAAGCAGATTCTGACTAAGATTTTATCGAAATCGGCAACTTTTTGACTAAGAAAGGTTGCTTTACGTCGAAATCTAATAGTTTATTAAGGTTTTCGTTACTAAAATGCCCAAAGACGCCGATTTTGACTAGAATTTGAAAGATATTGACATGAATATATAACTGTTTGTATCAAAAAATGATAGTTTAAACTGATATTTGCAGTTTTGATGCGGTTTTAGATACGATATGAATCGAAGAAGCCGATTTTGACTGGAATCTGTTTAAAATGACAAAGAAAAACCTATTATCAATTCAAGGAAGTGAATTTTTAAGTAGTTATCTGCAGTTTTAATGTAGATTTCAGTTCGCTAGGTTATGAAAATGCATGTTTTGGCTATAATCTTCCGTAAATCAAGGGCGAAAACCAATTATTTGTCCCAAAAGAAGGTGTTTTAAGTATATATCTGCATTTCTAAGGTAGATTTGAGTACAATAAGAGGCGAAAAAGCAGATTCTGACTAAGATTTTATCGAAATCGGCAACTATTTGACTCAGAAAGGTTGCCTTACGTCGAAATCTAATAGTTTATTAAGGTTTTCGTTACTAAAATGCCCAAAGACGCCGATTTTGACTAGAATTTGAAAGATATTGACATGAATATATAACTGTTTGTATCAAAAAATGATAGTTTAAACTGATATTTGCAGTTTTGATGCGGTTTTAGATACGATATGAATCGAAGAAGCCGATTTTGACTGGAATCTGTTTAAAATGACAAAGAAAAACCTATTATCAATTCAAGGAAGTGAATTTTTAAGTAGTTATCTGCAGTTTTAATGTAGATTTCAGTTCGCTAAGTTATGAAAATGCATGTTTTGGCTATAATCTTCCGTAAATCAAGGGCGAAAACCAATTATTTGTCCCAAAAGAAGGTGTTTTAAGTATATATCTGCATTTCTAAGGTAGATTTGGGTACAATAAGAGGCGAAAAAGCAGATTCTGACTAAGATTTTATCGAAATCGGCAACTATTTGACTCAGAAAGGTTGCCTTACGTCGAAATCTAATAGTTTAATAAGGTTTTCGTTACTAAAATGCTCAAAGACGCCGATTTTGACTAGAATTTGAAAGATATTGACATGAATATATAACTGTTTGTATCAAAAAATGATAGTTTAAACTGATATTTGCAGTTTTGATGCGGTTTTAGATACGATATGAATCGAAGAAGCCGATTTTGACTGGAATCTGTTTAAAATGACATAGAAAAACCTATTATCAATTCAAGGAAGTGAATTTTTAAGTAGTTATCTAAAGATTTAATGTAGATTTCAGTTCGCTAAGTTATGAAAATGCATGTTTGGCTATAATCTTCCGTAAATCAAGGGCGAAAACCAATTATTTGTCCCAAAAGAAGGTGTTTTAAGTATATATCTGCATTTCTAAGGTAGATTTGGGTACAATAAGAGGCGAAAAAGCAGATTCTGACTAAGATTTTATCGAAATCGGCAACTATTTGACTCAGAAAGGTTGCCTTACGTCGAAATCTAATAGTTTAATAAGGTTTTCGTTACTAAAATGCTCAAAGACGCCGATTTTGACTAGAATTTGAAAGATATTGACATGAATATATAACTGTTTGTATCAAAAAATGATAGTTTAAACTGATATTTGCAGTTTTGATGCGGTTTTAGATACGATGTGAATCGAAGAAGCTGATTTTGACTGGAATCTGTTTAAAATGACAAAGAAAAACCTATTATCAATTCAAGGAAGTGAATTTTTAAGTAGTTATGTGAAGTTTTAATGTAGATTTCAGTTCGCTAAGTTATGAAAATGCATGTTTGGCTATAATCTTCCGTAAATCAAGGGCGAAAACCAATTATTTGTCCCAAAAGAAGGCGTTTTAAGTATATATCTGCATTTCTAAGGTAGATTTGGGTACAATAAGAGGCGAAAAAGCAGATTCTGACTAAGATTTTATCGAAATCGGCAACTATTTGACTCAGAAAGGTTGCCTTACGTCGAAATCTAATAGTTTATTAAGGTTTTCGTTACTAAAATGCCCAAAGACGCCGATTTTGACTAGAATTTGAAAGATATTGAGATGAATATATAACTGTTTGTATCAAAAAATGATAGTTTAAACTGATATTTGCAGTTTTGATGCGGTTTTAGATACGATATGAATCGAAGAAGCCGATTTTGACTGGAATCTGTTTAAAATGACAAAGAAAAACCTATTATCAATTCAAGGAAGTGAATTTTTAAGTAGTTATCTGCAGTTTTAATGTAGATTTCAGTTCGCTAAGTTATGAAAATGCATGTTTTGGCTATAATCTTCCGTAAATCAAGGGCGAAAACCAATTATTTGTCCAAAAGAAGGTGTTTTAAGTATATATCTGCATTTCTAAGGTAGATTTGAGTACAATAAGAGGCGAAAAAGCAGATTCTGACTAGGATTTTATCGAAATCGGCAACTATTTGACTCAGAAAGGTTGCCTTACGTCGAAATCTAATAGTTTATTAAGGTTTTCGTTACTAAAATGCCCAAAGACGCCGATTTTGACTAGAATTTGAAAGATATTGACATGAATATATAACTGTTTGTATCAAAAAATGATAGTTTAAACTGATATTTGCAGTTTTGATGCGGTTTTAGATACGATATGAATCGAAGAAGCCGATTTTGACTGGAATCTGTTTAAAATGACAAAGAAAAACCTATTATCAATTCAAGGAAGTGAATTTTTAAGTAGTTATCTGCAGTTTTAATGTAGATTTCAGTTCGCTAAGTTATGAAAATGCATGTTTTGGCTATAATCTTCCGTAAATCAAGGGCGAAAACCAATTATTTGTCCCAAAAGAAGGTGTTTTAAGTATATATCTGCATTTCTAAGGTAGATTTGGGTACAATAAGAGGCGAAAAAGCAGATTCTGACTAAGATTTTATCGAAATCGGCAACTATTTGACTCAGAAAGGTTGCCTTACGTCGAAATCTAATAGTTTAATAAGGTTTTCGTTACTAAAATGCTCAAAGACGCCGATTTTGACTAGAATTTGAAAGATATTGACATGAATATATAACTGTTTGTATCAAAAAATGATAGTTTAAACTGATATTTGCAGTTTTGATGCGGTTTTAGATACGATATGAATCGAAGAAGCCGATTTTGACTGGATCTGTTTAAAATGACAAAGAAAAACCTATTATCAATTCAAGGAAGTGAATTTTTAAGTAGTTATCTGAAGTTTTAATGTAGATTTCAGTTCGCTAAGTTATGAAAATGCATGTTTGGCTATAATCTTCCGTAAATCAAAGGCGAAAACCAATTATTTGTCCCAAAAGAAGGTGTTTTAAGTATATATCTGCATTTCTAAGGTAGATTTGGGTACAATAAGAGGCGAAAAAGCAGATTCTGACTAAGATTTTATCGAAATCGGCAACTATTTGACTCAGAAAGGTTGCCTTACGTCGAAATCTAATAGTTTATTAAGGTTTTCGTTACTAAAATGCCCAAAGACGCCGATTTTGACTAGAATTTGAAAGATATTGACATGAATATATAACTGTTTGTATCAAAAAATGATAGTTTAAACTGATATTTGCAGTTTTGATGCGGTTTTAGATACGATATGAATCGAAGAAGCCGATTTTGACTGGAATCTGTTTAAAATGACAAAGAAAAACCTATTATCAATTCCAGGAAGTGAATTTTTAAGTAGTTATCTGCAGTTTTAATGTAGATTTCAGTTCGCTAAGTTATGAAAATGCATGTTTTGGCTATAATCTTCCGTAAATCAAGGGCGAAAACCAATTATTTGTCCCAAAAGAAGGTGTCTTAAGTATATATCTGCATTTCTAAGGTAGATTTGGGTACAATAAGAGGCGAAAAAGCAGATTCTGACTAAGATTTTATCGAAATCGGCAACTATTTGACTCAGAAAGGTTGCCTTACGTTGAAATCTAATAGTTTATTAAGGTTTTCGTTACTAAAATGCCCAAAGACGCCGATTTTGACTAGAATTTGAAAGATATGGACATGAATATATAACTGTTTGTATCAAAAAATGATAGTTTAAACTGATATTTGCAGTTTTGATGCGGTTTTAGATACGATATGAATCGAAGAAGCCGATTTTGACTGGAATCTGTCTAAAATGACAAAGAAAAGCCTATTATCAATTCAAGGAAGTGAATTTTTAAGTAGTTATCTGCAGTTTTAATGTAGATTTCAGTTCGCTAAGTTATGAAAATGCATGTTTTGGCTATAATCTTCCGTAAATCAAGGGCGAAAACCAATTATTTGTCCCAAAAGAAGGTGTTTTAAGTATATATCTGCATTTCTAAGGTAGATTTGGGTACAATAAGAGTCGAAAAAGCAGATTCTGAGTAAGATTTTATCGAAATCGGCAACTATTTGACTCAGAAACGTTGCCTTACGTCGAAATCTAATAGTTTATTAAGGTTTTCGTTACTAAAATGCCCAAAGACGCCGATTTTGACTAGAATTTGAAAGATATTGACATGAATATATAACTGTTTGTATCAAAAAATGATAGTTTAAACTGATATTTGCAGTTTTGATGCGGTTTTAGATACGATATGAATCGAAGAAGCCGATTTTGACTGGAATCTGTTTAAAATGACAAAGAAAAACCTATTATCAATTCAAGGAAGTGAATTTTTAAGTAGTTATCTGAAGTTTTAATGTAGATTTCAGTTCGCTAAGTTATGAAAATGCATGTTTTGGCTATAATCTTCCGTGAATCAAGGGCGAAAACCAATTATTTGTCCCAAAAGAAGGTGTTTTAAGTATACATCTGCATTTCTAAGGTAGATTTGGGTACAATAAGAGGCGAAAAAGCAGATTCTCGGCAACTATTTGACTTAGAAAGGTTGCCTTACGTCGAAATCTAATAGTTTATTAAGGTTTTCGTTACTAAAATGCCCAAAGACGCCGATTTTGACTAGAATTTGAAAGATATTGACATGAATATATAACTGTTTGTATCAAAAAATGATAGTTTAAACTGATATTTGCAGTTTTGATGCGGTTTTAGATACGATATGAATCGAAGAAGCCGATTTTGACTGGAATCTGTTTAAAATGACAAAGAAAAACCTATTATCAATTCAAGGAAGTGAATTTTTAAGTATTTATCTGCAGTTTTAATGTAGATTTCAGTTCGCTAAGTTATGAAAATGCATGTTTTGGCTATAATCTTCCGTAAATCAAGGGCGAAAACCAATTATTTGTCCCAAAAGAAGGTGTTTTAAGTATATATCTGCATTTCTAAGGTAGATTTGGGTACAATAAGAGGCGAAAAAGCAGATTCTGACTTAGATTTTATCGAAATCGGCAACTATTTGACTCAGAAAGGTTGCCTTACGTCGAAATCTAATAGTTTATTTTCGTTACTAAAATGCCCAAAGACGCCGATTTTGACTAGAATTTGAAAGATATTGACATGAATATATAACTGTTTGTATCAAAAAATGATAGTTTAAACTGATATTTGCAGTTTTGATGCGGTTTTAGATACGATATGAATCGAAGAAGCCGATTTTGACTGGAATCTGTTTAAAATGACAAAGAAAAACCTATTATCAATTCAAGGAAGTGAATTTTTAAGTTGTTATCTGCAGTTTTAATGTAGATTTCAGTTCGCTAAGTTATGAAAATGCATGTTTTGGCTATAATCTTCCGTAAATCAAGGGCGAAAACCAATTATTTGTCCCAAAAGAAGGTGTTTTGAGTATATATCTGCATTTCTAAGGTAGATTTGGGTACAATAAGAGGCGAAAAAGCAGATTCTGACTAAGATTTTATCGAAATCGGCAACTATTTGACTCAGAAAGGTTGCCTTACGTCGAAATCTAATAGTTTATTAAGGTTTTCGTTACTAAAATGCCCAAAGACGCCGATTTTGACTAGAATTTGAAAGATATTGACATGAATATATAACTGTTTGTATCAAAAAATGATAGTTTAAACTGATATTTGCAGTTTTGATGCGGTTTTAGATACGATATGAATCGAATAAGCCGATTTTGACTGGAATCTGTTTAAAATGACAAAGAAAAACCTATTATCAATTCAAGGAAGTGAATTTTTAAGTATTTATCTGCAGTTTTAATGTAGATTTCAGTTCGCTAAGTTATGAAAATGCATGTTTTGGCTATAATCTTCCGTAAATCAAGGGCGAAAACCAATTATTTGTCCCAAAAGAAGGTGTTTTAAGTATATATCTGCATTTCTAAGGTAGATTTGGGTACAATAAGAGGCGAAAAAGCAGATTCTGACTAAGATTTTATCGAAATCGGCAACTATTTGACTCAGAAAGGTTGCCTTACGTCGAAATCTAATAGTTTAATAAGGTTTTCGTTACTAAAATGCTCAAAGACGCCGATTTTGACTAGAATTTGAAAGATATTGACATGAATATATAACTGTTTGTATCAAAAAATGATAGTTTAAACTGATATTTGCAGTTTTGATGCGGTTTTAGATACGATATGAATCGAAGAAGCCGATTTTGACTGGAATCTGTTTAAAATGACAAAGAAAAACCTATTATCAATTCAAGGAAGTGAATTTTTAAGTATTTATCTGCAGTTTTAATGTAGATTTCAGTTCGCTAAGTTATGAAAATGCATGTTTTGGCTATAATCTTCCGTAAATCAAGGGCGAAAACCAATTATTTGTCCCAAAAGAAGGTGTTTTAAGTATATATCTGCATTTCTAAGGTAGATTTGGGTACAATAAGAGGCCAAAAAGCAGATTCTGGCTAAGATTTTATCGAAATCGGCCACTATTTGACTCAGAAAGGTTGCCTTACGTCGAAATCTAATAGTTTATTAAGGTTTTCGTTACTAAAATGATCAAAGACGCCGATTTTGACTAGAATTTAAAAGATATTGACATGAATATATAACTGTTTGTATCAAAAAATGATAGTTTAAACTGATATTTGCAGTTTTGATGCGGTTTTAGATACGATATGAATCGAAGAAGCCGATTTTGACTGGAATCTGTTTAAAATGACAAAGAAAAACCTATTATCAATTCAAGGAAGTGAATTTTTAAGTAGTTATCTGCAGTTTTAATGTAGATTTCAGTTCGCTAAGTTATGAAAATGCATGTTTTGGCTATAATCTTCCGTAAATCAATGGCGAAAACCAATTATTTGTCCCAAAAGAAGGTGTTTTAAGTATATATCTGCATTTCTAAGGTAGATTTGGGTACAATAAGAGGCGAAAAAGCAGATTCTGACTAAGATTTTATCGAAATCGGCAACTATTTGACTCAGAAAGGTTGCCTTACGTCGAAATCTAATAGTTTATTAAGGTTTTCGTTACTAAAATGCCCAAAGACGCCGATTTTGACTAGAATTTGAAAGATATTGAGATGAATATATAACTGTTTGTATCAAAAAATGATAGTTTAAACTGATATTTGTAGTTTTGATGCGGATTTAGATACGATATGAATCGAAGAAGCCGATTTTGACTGGAATCTGTTTAAAATGACAAAGAAGAACCTATTATCAATTCAAGGAAGTGAATTTTTAAGTAGTTATCTGCAGTTTTAATGTAGATTTCAGTTCGCTAAGTTATGAAAATGCATGTTTTGGCTATAATCTTCCGTAAATCAAGGGCGAAAACCAATTATTTGTCCCAAAAGAAGGTGTTTTAAGTATATATCTGCATTTCTAAGGTAGATTTGGGTACAATAAGAGTCGAAAAAGCAGATTCTGACTAAGATTTTATCGAAATCGGCAACTATTTGACTCAGAAAGGTTGCCTTACGTCGAAATCTAATAGTTTATTAAGGTTTTCGTTACTAAAATGCCCAAAGACGCCGATTTTGACTAGAATTTGAAAGATATTGACATGAATATATAACTGTTTGTATCAAAAAATGATAGTTTAAACTGATATTTGCAGTTTTGATGCGGTTTTAGATACGATATGAATCGAAGAAGCCGATTTTGACTGGAATCTGTTTAAAATGACAAAGAAAAACCTATTATCAATTCAAGGAAGTGAATTTTTAAGTAGTTATCTGAAGTTTTAATGTAGATTTCAGTTCGCTAAGTTATGAAAATGCATGTTTTGGCTATAATCTTCCGTGAATCAAGGGCGAAAACCAATTATTTGTCCCAAAAGAAGGTGTTTTAAGTATACATCTGCATTTCTAAGGTAGATTTGGGTACAATAAGAGGCGAAAAAGCAGATTCTCGGCAACTATTTGACTTAGAAAGGTTGCCTTACGTCGAAATCTAATAGTTTATTAAGGTTTTCGTTACTAAAATGCCCAAAGACGCCGATTTTGACTAGAATTTGAAAGATATTGACATGAATATATAACTGTTTGTATCAAAAAATGATAGTTTAAACTGATATTTGCAGTTTTGATGCGGTTTTAGATACGATATGAATCGAAGAAGCCGATTTTGACTGGAATCTGTTTAAAATGACAAAGAAAAACCTATTATCAATTCAAGGAAGTGAATTTTTAAGTATTTATCTGCAGTTTTAATGTAGATTTCAGTTCGCTAAGTTATGAAAATGCATGTTTTGGCTATAATCTTCCGTAAATCAAGGGCGAAAACCAATTATTTGTCCCAAAAGAAGGTGTTTTAAGTATATATCTGCATTTCTAAGGTAGATTTGGGTACAATAAGAGGCGAAAAAGCAGATTCTGACTTAGATTTTATCGAAATCGGCAACTATTTGACTCAGAAAGGTTGCCTTACGTCGAAATCTAATAGTTTAATAAGGTTTTCGTTGCTAAAATGCTCAAAGACGCCGATTTTGACTAGAATTTGAAAGATATTGACATGAATATATAACTGTTTGAATCAAAAAATGATAGTTTAAACTGATATTTGCAGTTTTGATGCGGTTTTAGATACGATATGAATCGAAGAAGCCGATTTTGACTGGAATCTGTTTAAAATGACAAAGAAAAACCTATTATCAATTCAAGGAAGTGAATTTTTAAATATTTATCTGCAGTTTTAATGTAGATTTCAGTTCGCTAAGTTATGAAAATGCATGTTTTGGCTATAATCTTATGTAAATCAAGGGCGAAAACCAATTATTTGTCCCAAAAGAAGGTGTTTTAAGTATATATCTGCATTTCTAAGGTAGATTTGGGTACAATAATAGGCGAAAAAGCAGATTCTGACTAAGATTTTATCGAAATCGGCAACTATTTGACTCAGAAAGGTTGCCTTACGTCGAAATCTAATAGTTTAATAAGGTTTTCGTTACTAAAATGCTCAAAGACGCCGATTTTGACTAGAATTTGAAAGATATTGACATGAATATATAACTGTTTGTATCAAAAAATGATAGTTTAAACTGATATTTGCAGTTTTGATGCGGTTTTAGATACGATATGAATCGAAGAAGCCGATTTTGACTGGAATCTGTTTAAAATGACAAAGAAAAACCTATTATCAATTCAAGGAAGTGAATTTTTAAGTAGTTATCTGAAGTTTTAATGTAGATTTCAGTTCGCTTAGTTATGAAAATGGATGTTTGGCTATAATCTTCCGTAAATCAAGGGCGAAAACCAATTATTTGTCCCAAAAGAAGGTGTTTTAAGTATATATCTGCATTTCTAAGGTAGATTTGGGTACAATAAGAGGCGAAAAAGCAGATTCTGACTAAGATTTTATCGAAATCGGCAACTATTTGACTCAGAAAGGTTGCCTTACGTCGAAATCTAATAGTTTATTAAGGTTTTCGTTACTAAAATGCCCAAAGACGCCGATTTTGACTAGAATTTGAAAGATATTGACATGAATATATAACTGTTTGTATCAAAAAATGATAGTTTAAACTGATAATTGCAGTTTTGATGCGGTTTTAGATACGATATGAATCGAAGAAGCCGATTTTGACTGGAATCTGTTTAAAATGACAAAGAAAAACCTATTATCAATTCAAGGAAGTGAATTTTTAAGTAGTTATCTGCAGTTTTAATGTAGATTTCAGTTCGCTAAGTTATGAAAATGCATGTTTTGGCTATAATCTTCCGTAAATCAAGGGCGAAAACCAATTATTTGTCCCAAAAGAAGGTGTTTTAAGTATATATCTGCATTTCTAAGGTAGATTTGGGTACAATAAGAGGCGAAAAAGCAGATTCTGACTAAGATTTTATCGAAATCGGCAACTATTTGACTCAGAAAGGTTGCCTTACGTCGAAATCTAATAGTTTATTAAGGTTTTCGTTACTAAAATGCCCAAAGACGCCGATTTTGACTAGAATTTGAAAGATATTGACATGAATATATAACTGTTTGTATCAAAAAATGATAGTTTAAACTGATATTTGCAGTTTTGATGCGGTTTTAGATACGATATGAATCGAAGAAGCCGATTTTGACTGGAATCTGTTTAAAATGACAAAGAAAAACCTATTATCAATTCAAGGAAGTGAATTTTTAAGTATTTATCTGCAGTTTTAATGTAGATTTAAGTTCGCTAAGTTATGGAAATGCATGTTTGGCTATAATCTTCCGTAAATCAAGGGCGAAAACCAATTATTTGTCCCAAAAGAAGGTGTTTTAAGTATATATCTGCATTTCTAAGGTAGATTTGGGTACAATAAGAGGCGAAAAAGCAGATTCTGACTAAGATTTTATCGAAATCGGCAACTATTTGACTCAGAAAGGTTGCCTTACGTCGAAATCTAATAGTTTAATAAGGTTTTCGTTACTAAAATGCTCAAAGACGCCGATTTTGACTAGAATTTGAAAGATATTGACATGAATATATAACTGTTTGTATCAAAAAATGATAGTTTAAACTGATATTTGCAGTTTTGATGCGGTTTTAGATACGATATGAATCGAAGAAGCCGATTTTGACTGGAATCTGTTTAAAATGACAAAGAAAAACCTATTATCAATTCAAGGAAGTGAATTTTTAAGTAGTTATCTGAAGTTTTAATGTAGATTTCAATTCGCTAAGTTATGAAAATGCATGTTTGGCTATAATCTTCCGTAAATCAAGGGCAAAAACCAATTATTTGTCCCAAAAGAAGGTGTTTTAAGTATATATCTGCATTTCTAAGGTAGATTTGGGTACAATAAGAGGCGAAAAAGCAGATTCTGACTAAGATTTTTTCGTTACTAAAATGCCTAAAGACGCCGATTTTGACTAGAATTTGAAAGATATTGACATGAATATATAACTGTTTGTATCAAAAAATGATAGTTTAAACTGATATTTGCAGTTTTGATGCGGTTTTAGATACGATATGAATCGAAGAAGCCGATTTTGACTGGAATCTGTTTAAAATGACAAAGAAAAACCTATTATCAATTCAAGGAAGTGAATTTTTAAGTAGTTATCTGAAGTTTTAATGTAGATTTCAGTTCGCTAAGTTATGAAAATGGATGTTTGGCTATAATCTTCCGTAAATCAAGGGCGAAAACCAATTATTTGTCCCAAAAGAAGGTGTTTTAAGTATATATCTGCATTTCTAAGGTAGATTTGGGTACAATAAGAGGCGAAAAAGCAGATTCTGACTAAGATTTTATCGAAATCGGCAACTATTTGACTCAGAAAGGTTGCCTTACGTCGAAATCTAATAGTTTATTAAGGTTTTCGTTACTAAAATGCCCAAAGACGCCGATTTTGACTAGAATTTGAAAGATATTGACATGAATATATAACTGTTTGTATCAAAAAATGATAGTTTAAACTGATAATTGCAGTTTTGATGCGGTTTTAGATACGATATGAATCGAAGAAGCCGATTTTGACTGGAATCTGTTTAAAATGACAAAGAAAAACCTATTATCAATTCAAGGAAGTGAATTTTTAAGTAGTTATCTGCAGTTTTAATGTAGATTTCAGTTCGCTAAGTTATGAAAATGCATGTTTTGGCTATAATCTTCCGTAAATCAATGGCGAAAACCAATTATTTGTCCCAAAAGAAGGTGTTTTAAGTATATATCTGCATTTCTAAGGTAGATTTGGGTACAATAAGAGGCGAAAAAGCAGATTCTGACTAAGATTTTATCGAAATCGGCAACTATTTGACTCAGAAAGGTTGCCTTACGTCGAAATCTAATAGTTTATTAAGGTTTTCGTTACTAAAATGCCCAAAGACGCCGATTTTGACTAGAATTTGAAAGATATTGAGATGAATATATAACTGTTTGTATCAAAAAATGATAGTTTAAACTGATATTTGTAGTTTTGATGCGGATTTAGATACGATATGAATCGAAGAAGCCGATTTTGACTGGAATCTGTTTAAAATGACAAAGAAGAACCTATTATCAATTCAAGGAAGTGAATTTTTAAGTAGTTATCTGCAGTTTTAATGTAGATTTCAGTTCGCTAAGTTATGAAAATGCATGTTTTGGCTATAATCTTCCGTAAATCAAGGGCGAAAACCAATTATTTGTCCCAAAAGAAGGTGTTTTAAGTATATATCTGCATTTCTAAGGTAGATTTGGGTACAATAAGAGTCGAAAAAGCAGATTCTGACTAAGATTTTTTCGTTACTAAAATGCCCAAAGACGCCGATTTTGACTAGAATTTGAAAGATATTGACATGAATATATAACTGTTTGTATCAAAAAATGATAGTTTAAACTGATAATTGCAGTTCTGATGCGGTTTTAGATACGATATGAATCGAAGAAGCCGATTTTGACTGGAATCTGTTTAAAATGACAAAGAAAAACCTATTATCAATTCAAGGAAGTGAATTTTTAAGTAGTAATCTGCAGTTTTAATGTAGATTTCAGTTCGCTAAGTTATGAAAATGCATGTTTTGGCTATAATCTTCCGTAAATCAAGGGCGAAAACCAATTATTTGTCCCAAAAGAAGGTGTTTTAAGTATATATCTGCATTTCTAAGGTAGATTTGGGTACCATAAGAGGCGAAAAAGCAGATTCTGACTAAGATTTTATCGAAATCGGCAACTATTTGACTCAGAAAGGTTGCCTTACGTCGAAATCTAATAGTTTATTAAGGTTTTCGTTACTAAAATGCCCAAAGACGCCGATTTTGACTAGAATTTGAAAGATATTGACATGAATATATAACACTGTTTGTATCAAAAAATGATAGTTTAAACTGATAGTTGCAGTTTTGATGCGGTTTTAGATACGATATGAATCGAAGAAGCCGATTTTGACTGGAATCTGTTTAAAATGACAAAGAAAAACCTATTATCAATTCAAGGAAGTGAATTTTTAAGTATTTATCTGCAGTTTTAATGTAGATTTCAGTTCGCTAAGTTATGAAAATGCATGTTTGGCTATAAACTGTTTGTATCAAAAAATGATAGTTTAAACTGATATTTGCAGTTTTGATGCGGTTTTAGATACGATATGAATCGAAGAAGCCGATTTTGAATGGAATCTGTTTAAAATGACAAAGAAAAACCAATTATCAATTCAAGTAAGTGAATTTTTAAGTAGTTATCTGAAGTTTTAATGTAGATTTCAGTTCGCTAAGTTATGAAAATGCATGTTTGGCTATAATCTTCCGTAAATCAAGGGCGAAAACCAATTATTTGTCCCAAAAGAAGGTGTTTTAGGTATATATCTGCATTTCTAAGGTAGATTTGGGTACAATAAGAGGCGAAAAAGCAGATTCTGACTAAGATTTTATCGAAATCGGCAACTATTTGACTCAGAAAGGTTGCCTTACGTCGAAATCTAATAGTTTATTAAGGTTTTCGTTACTAAAATGCCCAAAGACGCCGATTTTGACTAGAATTTGAAAGATATTGACATAAATATATAACTGTTTGTATCAAAAAATGATAGTTTAAACTGATAATTGCAGTTTTGATGCGGTTTTAGATACGATATGAATCTGTTTAAAATGACAAAGAAAAACCTATTATCAATTCCAGGAAGTGAATTTTTAAGTAGTTATCTGCAGTTTTAATGTAGATTTCAGTTCGCTAAGTTATGAAAATGCATGTTTTGGCTATAATCTTCCGTAAATCAAGGGCGAAAACCAATTATTTGTCCCAAAAGAAGGTGTTTTAAGTATATATCTGCATTTCTAAGGTAGATTTGAGTACAATAAGAGGCGAAAAAGCAGATTCTGACTAAGATTTTATCGAAATCGGCAACTATTTGACTCAGAAAGGTTGCCTTACGTCGAAATCTAATAGTTTATTAAGGTTTTCGTTACTAAAATGCCCAAAGACGCCGATTTTGACTAGAATTTGAAAGATATTGACATGAATATATAACTGTTTGTATCAAAAAATGATAGTTTAAACTGATATTTGCAGTTTTGATGCGGTTTTAGATACGATATGAATCGAAGAAGCCGATTTTGACTGGAATCTGTTTAAAATGACAAAGAAAAACCTATTATCAATTCAAGGAAGTGAATTTTTAAGTATTTATCTGCAGTTTTAATGTAGATTTCAGTTCGCTAAGTTATGAAAATGCATGTTTGGCTATAAACTGTTTGTATCAAAAAATGATAGTTTAAACTGATATTTGCAGTTTTGATGCGGTTTTAGATACGATATGAATCGAAGAAGCCGATTTTGAATGGAATCTGTTTAAAATGACAAAGAAAAACCAATTATCAATTCAAGTAAGTGAATTTTTAAGTAGTTATCTGAAGTTTTAATGTAGATTTCAGTTCGCTAAGTTATGAAAATGGATGTTTGGCTATAATCTTCCGTAAATCAAGGGCGAAAACCAATTATTTGTCCCAAAAGAAGGTGTTTTAAGTATATATCTGCATTTCTAAGGTAGATTTGGGTACAATAAGAGGCGAAAAAGCAGATTCTGACTAAGATTTTATCGAAATCGGCAACTATTTGACTCAGAAAGGTTGCCTTACGTCGAAATCTAATAGTTTATTAAGGTTTTCGTTACTAAAATGCCCAAAGACGCCGATTTTGACTAGAATTTGAAAGATATTGACATGAATATATAACTGTTTGTATCAAAAAATGATAGTTTAAACTGATAATTGCAGTTTTGATGCGGTTTTAGATACGATATGAATCGAAGAAGCCGATTTTGACTGGAATCTGTTTAAAATGACAAAGAAAAACCTATTATCAATTCAAGGAAGTGAATTTTTAAGTAGTTATCTGCAGTTTTAATGTAGATTTCAGTTCGCTAAGTTATGAAAATGCATGTTTTGGCTATAATCTTCCGTAAATCAATGGCGAAAACCAATTATTTGTCCCAAAAGAAGGTGTTTTAAGTATATATCTGCATTTCTAAGGTAGATTTGGGTACAATAAGAGGCGAAAAAGCAGATTCTGACTAAGATTTTATCGAAATCGGCAACTATTTGACTCAGAAAGGTTGCCTTACGTCGAAATCTAATAGTTTATTAAGGTTTTCGTTACTAAAATGCCCAAAGACGCCGATTTTGACTAGAATTTGAAAGATATTGACATGAATATATAACTGTTTGTATCAAAAAATGATAGTTTAAACTGATATTTGCAGTTTTGATGCGGTTTTAGATACGATATGAATCGAAGAAGCCGATTTTGACTGGAATCTGTTTAAAATGACAAAGAAAAACCTATTATCAATTCAAGGAAGTGAATTTTTAAGTATTTATCTGCAGTTTTAATGTAGATTTCAGTTCGCTAAGTTATGAAAATGCATGTTTGGCTATAAACTGTTTGTATCAAAAAATGATAGTTTAAACTGATATTTGCAGTTTTGATGCGGTTTTAGATACGATATGAATCGAAGAAGCCGATTTTGAATGGAATCTGTTTAAAATGACAAAGAAAAACCAATTATCAATTCAAGTAAGTGAATTTTTAAGTAGTTATCTGAAGTTTTAATGTAGATTTCAGTTCGCTAAGTTATGAAAATGGATGTTTGGCTATAATCTTCCGTAAATCAAGGGCGAAAACCAATTATTTGTCCCAAAAGAAGGTGTTTTAAGTATATATCTGCATTTCTAAGGTAGATTTGGGTACAATAAGAGGCGAAAAAGCAGATTCTGACTAAGATTTTATCGAAATCGGCAACTATTTGACTCAGAAAGGTTGCCTTACGTCGAAATCTAATAGTTTATTAAGGTTTTCGTTACTAAAATGCCCAAAGACGCCGATTTTGACTAGAATTTGAAAGATATTGACATGAATATATAACTGTTTGTATCAAAAAATGATAGTTTAAACTGATAATTGCAGTTTTGATGCGGTTTTAGATACGATATGAATCGAAGAAGCCGATTTTGACTGGAATCTGTTTAAAATGACAAAGAAAAACCTATTATCAATTCAAGGAAGTGAATTTTTAAGTAGTTATCTGCAGTTTTAATGTAGATTTCAGTTCGCTAAGTTATGAAAATGCATGTTTTGGCTATAATCTTCCGTAAATCAATGGCGAAAACCAATTATTTGTCCCAAAAGAAGGTGTTTTAAGTATATATCTGCATTTCTAAGGTAGATTTGGGTACAATAAGAGGCGAAAAAGCAGATTCTGACTAAGATTTTATCGAAATCGGCAACTATTTGACTCAGAAAGGTTGCCTTACGTCGAAATCTAATAGTTTATTAAGGTTTTCGTTACTAAAATGCCCAAAGACGCCGATTTTGACTAGAATTTGAAAGATATTGAGATGAATATATAACTGTTTGTATCAAAAAATGATAGTTTAAACTGATATTTGTAGTTTTGATGCGGATTTAGATACGATATGAATCGAAGAAGCCGATTTTGACTGGAATCTGTTTAAAATGACAAAGAAGAACCTATTATCAATTCAAGGAAGTGAATTTTTAAGTAGTTATCTGCAGTTTTAATGTAGATTTCAGTTCGCTAAGTTATGAAAATGCATGTTTTGGCTATAATCTTCCGTAAATCAAGGGCGAAAACCAATTATTTGTCCCAAAAGAAGGTGTTTTAAGTATATATCTGCATTTCTAAGGTAGATTTGGGTACAATAAGAGTCGAAAAAGCAGATTCTGACTAAGATTTTATCGAAATCGGCAACTATTTGACTCAGAAAGGTTGCCTTACGTCGAAATCTAATAGTTTATTAAGGTTTTCGTTACTAAAATGCCCAAAGACGCCGATTTTGACTAGAATTTGAAAGATATTGACATGAATATATAACTGTTTGTATCAAAAAATGATAGTTTAAACTGATATTTGCAGTTTTGATGCGGTTTTAGATACGATATGAATCGAAGAAGCCGATTTTGACTGGAATCTGTTTAAAATGACAAAGAAAAACCTATTATCAATTCAAGGAAGTGAATTTTTAAGTAGTTATCTGAAGTTTTAATGTAGATTTCAGTTCGCTAAGTTATGAAAATGCATGTTTGGCTATAATCTTCCGTAAATCAAGGGCAAAAACCAATTATTTGTCCCAAAAGAAGGTGTTTTAAGTATATATCTGCATTTCTAAGGTAGATTTGGGTACAATAAGAGGCGAAAAAGCAGATTCTGACTAAGATTTTTTCGTTACTAAAATGCCCAAAGACGCCGATTTTGACTAGAATTTGAAAGATATTGACATGAATATATAACTGTTTGTATCAAAAAATGATAGTTTAAACTGATAATTGCAGTTCTGATGCGGTTTTAGATACGATATGAATCGAAGAAGCCGATTTTGACTGGAATCTGTTTAAAATGACAAAGAAAAACCTATTATCAATTCAAGGAAATGAATTTTTAAGTAGTAATCTGCAGTTTTAATGTAGATTTCAGTTCGCTAAGTTATGAAAATGCATGTTTTGGCTATAATCTTCCGTAAATCAAGGGCGAAAACCAATTATTTGTCCCAAAAGAAGGTGTTTTAAGTATATATCTGCATTTCTAAGGTAGATTTGGGTACCATAAGAGGCGAAAAAGCAGATTCTGACTAAGATTTTATCGAAATCGGCAACTATTTGACTCAGAAAGGTTGCCTTACGTCGAAATCTAATAGTTTATTAAGGTTTTCGTTACTAAAATGCCCAAAGACGCCGATTTTGACTAGAATTTGAAAGATATTGACATGAATATATAACACTGTTTGTATCAAAAAATGATAGTTTAAACTGATAGTTGCAGTTTTGATGCGGTTTTAGATACGATATGAATCGAAGAAGCCGATTTTGACTGGAATCTGTTTAAAATGACAAAGAAAAACCTATTATCAATTCAAGGAAGTGAATTTTTAAGTATTTATCTGCAGTTTTAATGTAGATTTCAGTTCGCTAAGTTATGAAAATGCATGTTTGGCTATAAACTGTTTGTATCAAAAAATGATAGTTTAAACTGATATTTGCAGTTTTGATGCGGTTTTAGATACGATATGAATCGAAGAAGCCGATTTTGAATGGAATCTGTTTAAAATGACAAAGAAAAACCAATTATCAATTCAAGTAAGTGAATTTTTAAGTAGTTATCTGAAGTTTTAATGTAGATTTCAGTTCGCTAAGTTATGAAAATGCATGTTTGGCTATAATCTTCCGTAAATCAAGGGCGAAAACCAATTATTTGTCCCAAAAGAAGGTGTTTTAGGTATATATCTGCATTTCTAAGGTAGATTTGGGTACAATAAGAGGCGAAAAAGCAGATTCTGACTAAGATTTTATCGAAATCGGCAACTATTTGACTCAGAAAGGTTGCCTTACGTCGAAATCTAATAGTTTATTAAGGTTTTCGTTACTAAAATGCCCAAAGACGCCGATTTTGACTAGAATTTGAAAGATATTGACATAAATATATAACTGTTTGTATCAAAAAATGATAGTTTAAACTGATAATTGCAGTTTTGATGCGGTTTTAGATACGATATGAATCTGTTTAAAATGACAAAGAAAAACCTATTATCAATTCCAGGAAGTGAATTTTTAAGTAGTTATCTGCAGTTTTAATGTAGATTTCAGTTCGCTAAGTTATGAAAATGCATGTTTTGGCTATAATCTTCCGTAAATCAAGGGCGAAAACCAATTATTTGTCCCAAAAGAAGGTGTTTTAAGTATATATCTGCATTTCTAAGGTAGATTTGAGTACAATAAGAGGCGAAAAAGCAGATTCTGACTAAGATTTTATCGAAATCGGCAACTATTTGACTCAGAAAGGTTGCCTTACGTCGAAATCTAATAGTTTATTAAGGTTTTCGTTACTAAAATGCCCAAAGACGCCGATTTTGACTAGAATTTGAAAGATATTGACATGAATATATAACTGTTTGTATCAAAAAATGATAGTTTAAACTGATATTTGCAGTTTTGATGCGGTTTTAGATACGATATGAATCGAAGAAGCCGATTTTGACTGGAATCTGTTTAAAATGACAAAGAAAAACCTATTATCAATTCAAGGAAGTGAATTTTTAAGTATTTATCTGCAGTTTTAATGTAGATTTCAGTTCGCTAAGTTATGAAAATGCATGTTTGGCTATAAACTGTTTGTATCAAAAAATGATAGTTTAAACTGATATTTGCAGTTTTGATGCGGTTTTAGATACGATATGAATCGAAGAAGCCGATTTTGAATGGAATCTGTTTAAAATGACAAAGAAAAACCAATTATCAATTCAAGTAAGTGAATTTTTAAGTAGTTATCTGAAGTTTTAATGTAGATTTCAGTTCGCTAAGTTATGAAAATGCATGTTTGGCTATAATCTTCCGTAAATCAAGGGCGAAAACCAATTATTTGTCCCAAAAGAAGGTGTTTTAGGTATATATCTGCATTTCTAAGGTAGATTTGGGTACAATAAGAGGCGAAAAAGCAGATTCTGACTAAGATTTTATCGAAATCGGCAACTATTTGACTCAGAAAGGTTGCCTTACGTCGAAATCTAATAGTTTATTAAGGTTTTCGTTACTAAAATGCCCAAAGACGCCGATTTTGACTAGAATTTGAAAGATATTGACATAAATATATAACTGTTTGTATCAAAAAATGATAGTTTAAACTGATAATTGCAGTTTTGATGCGGTTTTAGATACGATATGAATCTGTTTAAAATGACAAAGAAAAACCTATTATCAATTCCAGGAAGTGAATTTTTAAGTAGTTATCTGCAGTTTTAATGTAGATTTCAGTTCGCTAAGTTATGAAAATGCATGTTTTGGCTATAATCTTCCGTAAATCAAGGGCGAAAACCAATTATTTGTCCCAAAAGAAGGTGTTTTAAGTATATATCTGCATTTCTAAGGTAGATTTGAGTACAATAAGAGGCGAAAAAGCAGATTCTGACTAGGATTTTATCGAAATCGGCAACTATTTGACTCAGAAAGGTTGCCTTACGTCGAAATCTAATAGTTTATTAAGGTTTTCGTTACTAAAATGCCCAAAGACGCCGATTTTGACTAGAATTTGAAAGATATTGACATGAATATATTACTGTTTGTATCAAAAAATGATAGTTTAAACTGATATTTGCAGTTTTGATGCGGTTTTAGATACGATATGAATCGAAGAAGCCGATTTTGACTGGAATCTGTTTAAAATGACAAAGAAAAACCTATTATCAATTCAAGGAAGTGAATTTTTAAGTAGTTATCTAAAGATTTAATGTAGATTTCAGTTCGCTAAGTTATGAAAATGCATGTTTGGCTATAATCTTCCGTAAATCAAGGGCGAAAACCAAAGAGAAGGCGTTTTAAGTATATATCTGCATTTCTAAGGTAGATTTGGGTACAATAAGAGGCGAAAAAGCAGATTCTGACTAAGATTTTATCGAAATCGGCAACTATTTGACTCAGAAAGGTTGCCTTACGTCGAAATCTAATAGTTTATTAAGGTTTTCGTTACTAAAATGCCCAAAGACGCCGATTTTGACTAGAATTTGAAAGATATTGAGATGAATATATAACTGTTTGTATCAAAAAATGATAGTTTAAACTGATATTTGCAGTTTTGATGCGGTTTTAGATACGATATGAATCGAAGAAGCCGATTTTGACTGGAATCTGTTTAAAATGACAAAGAAAAACCTATTATCAATTCAAGGAAGTGAATTTTTAAGTAGTTATCTGCAGTTTTAATGTAGATTTCAGTTCGCTAAGTTATGAAAATGCATGTTTTGGCTATAATCTTCCGTAAATCAAGGGCGAAAACCAATTATTTGTCCAAAAGAAGGTGTTTTAAGTATATATCTGCATTTCTAAGGTAGATTTGAGTACAATAAGAGGCGAAAAAGCAGATTCTGACTAGGATTTTATCGAAATCGGCAACTATTTGACTCAGAAAGGTTGCCTTACGTCGAAATCTAATAGTTTATTAAGGTTTTCGTTACTAAAATGCCCAAAGACGCCGATTTTGACTAGAATTTGAAAGATATTGACATGAATATATAACTGTTTGTATCAAAAAATGATAGTTTAAACTGATATTTGCAGTTTTGATGCGGTTTTAGATACGATATGAATCGAAGAAGCCGATTTTGACTGGAATCTGTTTAAAATGACAAAGAAAAACCTATTATCAATTCAAGGAAGTGAATTTTTAAGTAGTTATCTGCAGTTTTAATGTAGATTTCAGTTCGCTAAGTTATGAAAATGCATGTTTTGGCTATAATCTTCCGTAAACCAAGGGCGAAAACCAATTATTTGTCCCAAAAGAAGGTGTTTTAAGTATATATCTGCATTTCTAAGGTAGATTTGGGTACAATAAGAGGCGAAAAAGCAGATTCTGACTAAGATTTTATCGAAATCGGCAACTATTTGACTCAGAAAGGTTGCCTTACGTCGAAATCTAATAGTTTAATAAGGTTTTCGTTACTAAAATGCTCAAAGACGCCGATTTTGACTAGAATTTGAAAGATATTGACATGAATATATAACTGTTTGTATCAAAAAATGATAGTTTAAACTGATATTTGCAGTTTTGATGCGGTTTTAGATACGATATGAATCGAAGAAGCCGATTTTGACTGGAATCTGTTTAAAATGACAAAGAAAAACCTATTATCAATTCAAGGAAGTGAATTTTTAAGTAGTTATCTGAAGTTTTAATGTAGATTTCAGTTCGCTAAGTTATGAAAATGCATGTTTGGCTATAATCTTCCGTAAATCAAAGGCGAAAACCAATTATTTGTCCCAAAAGAAGGTGTTTTAAGTATATATCTGCATTTCTAAGGTAGATTTGGGTACAATAAGAGGCGAAAAAGCAGATTCTAAGATTTTTTCGAAATCGGCAACTATTTGACTCAGAAAGGTTGCCTTACGTCGAAATCTAATAGTTTATTAAGGTTTTCGTTACTAAAATGCCCAAAGACGCCGATTTTGACTAGAATTTGAAAGATATTGATATGAATATATAACTGTTTGTATCAAAAAATGATAGTTTAAACTGATATTTGCAGTTTTGATGCGGTTTTAGATACGATATGAATCGAAGAAGCCGATTTTGACTGGAATCTGTTTAAAATGACAAAGAAAAACCTATTATCAATTCCAGGAAGTGAATTTTTAAGTAGTTATCTGCAGTTTTAATGTAGATTTCAGTTCGCTAAGTTATGAAAATGCATGTTTTGGCTATAATCTTCCGTAAATCAAGGGCGAAAACCAATTATTTGTCCCAAAAGAAGGTGTTTTAAGTATATATCTGCATTTCTAAGGTAGATTTGGGTACAATAAGAGGCGAAAAAGCAGATTCTGACTAAGATTTTATCGAAATCGGCAACTATTTGACTCAGAAAGGTTGCCTTACGTCGAAATCTAATAGTTTATTAAGGTTTTCGTTACTAAAATGCCCAAAGACGCCGATTTTGACTAGAATTTGAAAGATATTGACATGAATATATAACTGTTTGTATCAAAAAATGATAGTTTAAACTGATATTTGCAGTTTTGATGCGGTTTTAGATACGACATGAATCGAAGAAGCCGATTTTGACTGGAATCTGTCTAAAATGACAAAGAAAAGCCTATTATCAATTCAAGGAAGTGAATTTTTAAGTAGTTATCTGCAGTTTTAATGTAGATTTCAGTTCGCTAAGTTATGAAAATGCATGTTTTGGCTATAATCTTCCGTAAATCAAGGGCGAAAACCAATTATTTGTCCCAAAAGAAGGTGTTTTAAGTATATATCTGCATTTCTAAGGTAGATTTGGGTACAATAAGAGGCCAAAAAGCAGATTCTGGCTAAGATTTTATCGAAATCGGCCACTATTTGACTCAGAAAGGTTGCCTTACGTCGAAATCTAATAGTTTATTAAGGTTTTCGTTACTAAAATGCCCAAAGACGCCGATTTTGACTAGAATTTGAAAGATATTGACATGAATATATAACTGTTTGTATCAAAAAATGATAGTTTAAACTGATATTTGCAGTTTTGATGCGGTTTTAGATACGATATGAATCGAAGAAGCCGATTTTGACTGGAATCTGTCTAAAATGACAAAGAAAAGCCTATTATCAATTCAAGGAAGTGAATTTTTAAGTAGTTATCTGCAGTTTTAATGTAGATTTCAGTTCGCTAAGTTATGAAAATGCATGTTTTGGCTATAATCTTCCGTAAATCAAGGGCGAAAACCAATTATTTGTCCCAAAAGAAGGTGTTTTAAGTATATATCTGCATTTCTAAGGTAGATTTGGGTACAATAAGAGTCGAAAAAGCAGATTCTGACTAAGATTTTATCGAAATCGGCAACTATTTGACTCAGAAAGGTTGCCTTACGTCGAAATCTAATAGTTTATTAAGGTTTTCGTTACTAAAATGCCCAAAGACGCCGATTTTGACTAGAATTTGAAAGATATTGACATGAATATATAACTGTTTGTATCAAAAAATGATAGTTTAAACTGATATTTGCAGTTTTGATGCGGTTTTAGATACGATATGAATCGAAGAAGCCGATTTTGACTGGAATCTGTTTAAAATGACAAAGAAAAACCTATTATCAATTCAAGGAAGTGAATTTTTAAGTAGTTATCTGAAGTTTTAATGTAGATTTCAGTTCGCTAAGTTATGAAAATGCATGTTTTGGCTATAATCTTCCGTGAATCAAGGGCGAAAACCAATTATTTGTCCCAAAAGAAGGTGTTTTAAGTATACATCTGCATTTCTAAGGTAGATTTGGGTACAATAAGACGCGAAAAAGCAGATTCTCGGCAACTATTTGACTTAGAAAGGTTGCCTTACGTCGAAATCTAATAGTTTATTAAGGTTTTCGTTACTAAAATGCCCAAAGACGCCGATTGTGACTAGAATTTGAAAGATATTGACATGAATATATAACTGTTTGTATCAAAAAATGATAGTTTAAACTGATATTTGCAGTTTTGATGCGGTTTTAGATACGATATGAATCGAAGAAGCCGATTTTGACTGGAATCTGTTTAAAATGACAAAGAAAAACCTATTATCAATTCAAGGAAGTGAATTTTTAAGTATTTATCTGCAGTTTTAATGTAGATTTCAGTTCGCTAAGTTATGAAAATGCATGTTTTGGCTATAATCTTCCGTAAATCAAGGGCGAAAACCAATTATTTGTCCCAAAAGAAGGTGTTTTAAGTATATATCTGCATTTCTAAGGTAGATTTGGGTACAATAAGAGGCGAAAAAGCAGATTCTGACTTAGATTTTATCGAAATCGGCAACTATTTGACTCAGAAAGGTTGCCTTACGTCGAAATGTAATAGTTTATTTTCGTTACTAAAATGCCCAAAGACGCCGATTTTGACTAGAATTTGAAAGATATTGACATGAATATATAACTGTTTGTATCAAAAAATGATAGTTTAAACTGATATTTGCAGTTTTGATGCGGTTTTAGATACGATATGAATCGAAGAAGCCGATTTTGACTGGAATCTGTTTAAAATGACAAAGAAAAACCTATTATCAATTCAAGGAAGTGAATTTTTAAGTAGTTATCTGCAGTTTTAATGTAGATTTCAGTTCGCTAAGTTATGAAAATGTATGTTTTGGCTATAATCTTCCGTAAATCAAGGGCGAAAACCAATTATTTGTCCCAAAAGAAGGTGTTTTAAGTATATATCTGCATTTCTAAGGTAGATTTGGGTACAATAAGAGGCGAAAAAGCAGATTCTGACTAAGATTTTATCGAAATCGGCAACTATTTGACTCAGAAAGGTTGCCTTATGTCGAAATCTAATAGTTTATTAAGGTTTTCGTTACTAAAATGCCCAAAGACGCCGATTTTGACTAGAATTTGAAAGATATTGACATGAATATATAACTGTTTGTATCAAAAAATGATAGTTTAAACTGATATTTGCAGTTTTGATGCGGTTTTAGATACGATATGAATCGAAGAAGCCGATTTTGACTGGAATCTGTTTAAAATGACAAAGAAAAACCTATTATCAATTCAAGGAAGTGAATTTTTAAGTATTTATCTGCAGTTTTAATGTAGATTTCAGTTCGCTAAGTTATGAAAATGCATGTTTTGGCTATAATCTTCCGTAAATCAAGGGCGAAAACCAATTATTTGTCCCAAAAGAAGGTGTTTTAAGTATATATCTGCATTTCTAAGGTAGATTTGGGTACAATAAGAGGCGAAAAAGCAGATTCTGACTAAGATTTTATCGAAATCGGCAACTATTTGACTCAGAAAGGTTGCCTTACGTCGAAATCTAATAGTTTAATAAGGTTTTCGTTACTAAAATGCTCAAAGACGCCGATTTTGACTAGAATTTGAAAGATATTGACATGAATATATAACTGTTTGTATCAAAAAATGATAGTTTAAACTGATATTTGCAGTTTTGATGCGGTTTTAGATACGATATGAATCGAAGAAGCCGATTTTGACTGGAATCTGTTTAAAATGACAAAGAAAAACCTATTATCAATTCAAGGAAGTGAATTTTTAAGTATTTATCTGCAGTTTTAATGTAGATTTCAGTTCGCTAAGTTATGAAAATGCATGTTTTGGCAATAATCTTCCGTAAATCAAGGGCGAAAACCAATTATTTGTCCCAAAAGAAGGTGTTTTAAGTATATATCTGCATTTCTAAGGTAGATTTGGGTACAATAAGAGGCCAAAAAGCAGATTCTGGCTAAGATTTTATCGAAATCGGCCACTATTTGACTCAGAAAGGTTGCCTTACGTCGAAATCTAATAGTTTATTAAGGTTTTCGTTACTAAAATGATCAAAGACGCAGATTTTGACTAGAATTTAAAAGATATTGACATGAATATATAACTGTTTGTATCAAAAAATGATAGTTTAAACTGATATTTGCAGTTTTGATGCGGTTTTAGATACGATATGAATCGAAGAAGCCGATTTTGACTGGAATCTGTTTAAAATGACAAAGAAAAACCTATTATCAATTCAAGGAAGTGAATTTTTAAGTAGTTATCTGCAGTTTTAATGTAGATTTCAGTTCGCTAAGTTATGAAAATGCATGTTTTGGCTATAATCTTCCGTAAATCAAGGGCGAAAACCAATTATTTGTCCCAAAAGAAGGTGTTTTAAGTATATATCTGCATTTCTAAGGTAGATTTGGGTACAATAAGAGGCGAAAAAGCAGATTCTGACTAAGATTTTATCGAAATCGGCAACTATTTGACTCAGAAAGGTTGCCTTACGTCGAAATCTAATAGTTTATTAAGGTTTTCGTTACTAAAATGCCCAAAGACGCCGATTTTGACTAGAATTTGAAAGATATTGAGATGAATATATAACTGTTTGTATCAAAAAATGATAGTTTAAACTGATATTTGTAGTTTTGATGCGGATTTAGATACGATATGAATCGAAGAAGCCGATTTTGACTGGAATCTGTTTAAAATGACAAAGAAGAACCTATTATCAATTCAAGGAAGTGAATTTTTAAGTAGTTATCTGCAGTTTTAATGTAGATTTCAGTTCGCTAAGTTATGAAAATGCATGTTTTGGCTATAATCTTCCGTAAATCAAGGGCGAAAACCAATTATTTGTCCCAAAAGAAGGTGTTTTAAGTATATATCTGCATTTCTAAGGTAGATTTGGGTACAATAAGAGTCGAAAAAGCAGATTCTGACTAAGATTTTATCGAAATCGGCAACTATTTGACTCAGAAAGGTTGCCTTACGTCGAAATCTAATAGTTTATTAAGGTTTTCGTTACTAAAATGCCCAAAGACGCCGATTTTGACTAGAATTTGAAAGATATTGACATGAATATATAACTGTTTGTATCAAAAAATGATAGTTTAAACTGATATTTGCAGTTTTGATGCGGTTTTAGATACGATATGAATCGAAGAAGCCGATTTTGACTGGAATCTGTTTAAAATGACAAAGAAAAACCTATTATCAATTCAAGGAAGTGAATTTTTAAGTAGTTATCTGAAGTTTTAATGTAGATTTCAGTTCGCTAAGTTATGAAAATGCATGTTTTGGCTATAATCTTCCGTGAATCAAGGGCGAAAACCAATTATTTGTCCCAAAAGAAGGTGTTTTAAGTATATATCTGCATTTCTAAGGTAGATTTGGGTACAATAAGAGGCGAAAAACAGATTCTCGGCAACTATTTGACTTAGAAAGGTTGCCTTACGTCGAATTCTAATTGTTTATTAAGGTTTTCGTTACTAAAATGCCCAAAGACGCCGATTTTGACTAGAATTTGAAAGATATTGACATGAATATATAACTGTTTGTATCAAAAAATGATAGTTTAAACTGATATTTGCAGTTTTGATGCGGTTTTAGATACGATATGAATCGATGAAGCCGATTTTGACTGGAATCTGTTTAAAATGACAAAGAAAAACCTATTATCAATTCAAGGAAGTGAATTTTTAAGTAGTTATCTGCAGTTTTAATGTAGATTTCAGTTCGCTAAGTTATGAAAATGCATGTTTTGGCTATAATCTTCCGTGAATCAAGGGCGAAAACCAATTATTTGTCCCAAAAGAAGGTGTTTTAAGTATATATCTGCATTTCTAAGGTAGATTTGGGTACAATAAGAGGCGAAAAAGCAGATTCTGACTTAGATTTTATCGAAATCGGCAACTATTTGACTCAGAAAGGTTGCCTTACGTCGAAATCTAATAGTTTAATAAGGTTTTCGTTGCTAAAATGCTCAAAGACGCCGATTTTGACTAGAATTTGAAAGATATTGACATGAATATATAACTGTTTGTATCAAAAAATGATAGTTTAAACTGATATTTGCAGTTTTGATGCGGTTTTAGATACGATATGAATCGAAGAAGCCGATTTTGACTGGAATCTGTTTAAAATGACAAAGAAAAACCTATTATCAATTCAAGGAAGTGAATTTTTAAATATTTATCTGCAGTTTTAATGTAGATTTCAGTTCGCTAAGTTATGAAAATGCATGTTTTGGCTATAATCTTCCGTAAATCAAGGGCGAAAACCAATTATTTGTCCCAAAAGAAGGTGTTTTAAGTATATATCTGCATTTCTAAGGTAGATTTGGGTACAATAAGAGGCGAAAAAGCAGATTCTCGGCAACTATTTGACTTAGAAAGGTTGCCTTACGTCGAAATCTAATAGTTTATTAAGGTTTTCGTTACTAAAATGCCCAAAGACGCCGATTTTGACTAGAATTTGAAAGATATTGACATGAATATATAACTGTTTGTATCAAAAAATGATAGTTTAAACTGATATTTGCAGTTTTGATGCGGTTTTAGATACGATATGAATCGAAGAAGCCGATTTTGACTGGAATCTGTTTAAAATGACAAAGAAAAACCTATTATCAATTCAAGGAAGTGAATTTTTAAGTATTTATCTGCAGTTTTAATGTAGATTTCAGTTCGCTAAGTTATGAAAATGCATGTTTTGGCTATAATCTTCCGTAAATCAAGGGCGAAAACCAATTATTTGTCCCAAAAGAAGGTGTTTTAAGTATATATCTGCATTTCTAAGGTAGATTTGGGTACAATAAGAGGCGAAAAAGCAGATTCTCGGCAACTATTTGACTTAGAAAGGTTGCCTTACGTCGAAATCTAATAGTTTATTAATGTTTTCGTTACTAAAATGCCCAAAGACGCCGATTTTGACTAGAATTTGAAAGATATTGACATGAATATATAACTGTTTGTATCAAAAAATGATAGTTTAAACTGATATTTGCAGTTTTGATGCGGTTTTAGATACGATATGAATCGAAGAAGCCGATTTTGACTGGAATCTGTTTAAAATGACAAAGAAAAACCTATTATCAATTCAAGGAAGTGAATTTTTAAGTATTTATCTGCAGTTTTAATGTAGATTTCAGTTCGCTAAGTTATGAAAATGCATGTTTTGGCTATAATCTTCCGTAAATCAACTGCGAAAACCAATTATTTGTCCCAAAAGAAGGTGTTTTAAGTATATATCTGCATTTCTAAGGTAGATTTGGGTACAATAAGAGGCGAAAAAGCAGATTCTGACTAAGATTTTATCGAAATCGGCAACTATTTGACTCAGAAAGGTTGCCTTACGTCGAAATCTAATAGTTTAATAAGGTTTTCGTTACTAAAATGCTCAAAGACGCCGATTTTGACTAGAATTTGAAAGATATTGACATGAATATATAACTGTCTGTATCAAAAAATGATAGTTTAAACTGATATTTGCAGTTTTGATGCGGTTTTAGATACGATATGAATCGAAGAAGCCGATTTTGACTGGAATCTGTTTAAAATGACAAAGAAAAACCTATTATCAATTCAAGGAAGTGAATTTTTAAGTATTTATCTGCAGTTTTAATGTAGATTTCAGTTCGCTAAGTTATGAAAATGCATGTTTTGGCTATAATCTTCCGTAAATCAAGGGCGAAAACCAATTATTTGTCCCAAAAGAAGGTGTTTTCAGTATATATCTGCATTTCTAAGGTAGATTTGGGTACAATAAGAGGCCAAAAAGCAGATTCTGGCTAAGATTTTATCGAAATCGGCCACTATTTGACTCAGAAAGGTTGCCTTACGTCAAAATCTAATAGTTTATTAAGGTTTTCGTTACTAAAATGCCCAAAGACGCCGATTTTGACTAGAATTTAAAAGATATTGACAAGAATATATAACTGTTTGTATCAAAAAATGATAGTTTAAACTGATATTTGCAGTTTTGATGCGGTTTTAGATACGATATGAATCGAAGAAGCCGATTTTGACTGGAATCTGTTTAAAATGACAATGAAAAACCTATTATCAATTCAAGGAAGTGAATTTTTAAGTAGTTATCTGCAGTTTTAATGTAGATTTCTGTTCGCTAAGTTATGAAAATGCATGTTTTGGCTATAATCTTCCGTAAATCAAGGGCGAAAACCAATTATTTGTCCCAAAAAAAGGTGTTCTAAGTATATATCTGCATTTCTAAGGTAGATTTGGTTACAATAAGAGGCGAAAAAGCAGATTCTGACTAAGATTTTATCGAAATCGGCAACTATCTGACTCAGAATGGTTGCCTTACATCGAAATCTAACAGTTTATTAAGGTTTTCGTTACTAAAATGCCCAAAGACGCCGATTTTGACTAGAATTTGAAAGATATTGACATGAATATATAACTGTTTGTATCAAAAAATGATAGTTTAAACTGATATTTGCAGTTTTGATGCGGTTTTAGATACGATATGAATCGAAGAAGCCGATTTTGACTGGAATCTGTTTAAAATGACAAAGAAAAACCTATTATCAATTCAAGGAAGTGAATTTTTAAGTATTTATCTGCAGTTTTAATGTAGATTTCAGTTCGCTAAGTTATGAAAATGCATGTTTTGGCTATAATCTTCCGTAAATCAAGGGCGAAAACCAATTATTTGTCCCAAAAGAAGGTGTTTTAAGTATGTATCTGCATTTCTAAGGTAGATTTGGGTACAATAAGAGGCGAAAAAGCAGATTCTGACTTAGATTTTATTGAAATCGGCAACTATTTGACTCAGAAAGGTTGCCTTACGTCGAAATCTAATAGTTTAATAAGGTTTTCGTTGCTAAAATGCTCAAAGACGCCGATTTTGACTAGAATTTGAAAGATATTGACATGAATATATAACTGTTTGTATCAAAAAATGATAGTTTAAACTGATATTTGCAGTTTTGATGCGGTTTTAGATACGATATGAATCGAAGAAGCCGATTTTGACTGGAATCTGTTTAAAATGACAAAGAAAAACCTATTATCAATTCAAGGAAGTGAATTTTTAAGTATTTATCTGCAGTTTTAATGTAGATTTCAGTTCGCTAAGTTATGAAAATGCATGTTTTGGCTATAATCTTCCGTAAATCATGGGCGAAAACCAATTATTTGTCCCAAAAGAAGGTGTTTTAAGTATATATCTGCATTTCTAAGGTAGATTTGGGTACAATAAGAGGCGAAAAACAGATTCTCGGCAACTATTTGACTTAGAAAGGTTGCCTTACGTCGAAATCTAATAGTTTATTAAGGTTTTCGTTACTAAAATGCCCAAAGACGCCGATTTTGACTAGAATTTGAAAGATATTGACATGAATATATAACTGTTTGTATCAAAAAATGATAGTTTAAACTGATATTTGCAGCTTTGATGCGGTTTTAGATACGATATGAATCGAAGAAGCCGATTTTGACTGGAATCTGTTTAAAATGACAAAGAAAAACCTATTATCAATTCAAGGAAGTGAATTTTTAAGTAGTTATCTGCAGTTTTAATGTAGATTTTAGTTCGCTAAGTTATGAAAATGCATGTTTTGGCTATAATCTTCCGTAAATCAAGGGCGAAAACCAATTATTTGTCCCAAAAGAAGGTGTTTTAAGTATATATCTGCATTTCTAAGGTAGATTTGGGTACAATAAGAGGCGAAAAAGCAGATTCTCGGCAACTATTTGACTTAGAAAGGTTGCCTTACGTCGAAATCTAATAGTTTATTAAGGTTTTCGTTACTAAAATGCCCAAAGACGCCGATTTTGACTAGAATTTGAAAGATATTGACATGAATATATAACTGTTTGTATCAAAAAATTATAGTTTAAACTGATATTTGCAGTTTTGATGCGGTTTTAGATACGATATGAATCGAAGAAGCCGATTTTGACTGGAATCTGTTTAAAATGACAAAGAAAAACCTATTATCAATTCAAGGAAGTGAATTTTTAAGTATTTATCTGCAGTTTTAATGTAGATTTCAGTTCGCTAAGTTATGAAAATGCATGTTTTGGCTATAATCTTCCGTAAATCAAGGGCGAAAACCAATTATTTGTCCCAAAAGAAGGTGTTTTAAGTATATATCTGCATTTCTAAGGTAGATTTGGGTACAATAAGAGGCGAAAAAGCAGATTCTGACTAAGATTTTATCGAAATCGGCCACTATTTGACTCAGAAAGGTTGCCTTACGTCGAAATCTAATAGTTTAATAAGGTTTTCGTTACTAAAATGCCCAAAGACGCCGATTTTGACTAGAATTTGAAAGATATTGACATGAATATATAACTGTTTGTATCAAAAAATGATAGTTTAAACTGATATTTGCAGTTTTGATGCGGTTTTAGATACGATATGAATCGAAGAAGCCGATTTTGACTGGAATCTGTTTAAAATGACAAAGAAAAACCTATTATCAATTCAAGGAAGTGAATTTTTAAGTAGTTATCTGCAGTTTAAATGTAGATTTCAGTTCGCTAAGTTATGAAAATGCATGTTTTGGCTATAATCTTCCGTAAATCAAATGCGAAAACCAATTATTTGTCCCAAAAGAAGGTGTTTTAAGTATATATCTGCATTTCTAAGGTAGATTTGGGTACAATAAGAGGCGAAAAAGCAGATTCTGACTAAGATTTTATCGAAATCGGCAACTATTTGACTCAGAAAGGTTGCCTTACGTCGAAATCTAATAGTTTATTAAGGTTTTCGTTACTAAAATGCCCAAAGACGCCGATTTTGACTAGAATTTGAAAGATATTGACATGAATATATAACTGTTTGTATCAAAAAATGATAGTTTAAACTGATATTTGCAGTTTTGATGCGGTTTTAGATACGATATGAATCGAAGAAGCCGATTTTGACTGGAATCTGTTTAAAATGACAAAGAAAAACCTATTATCAATTCAAGGAAGTGAATTTTTAAGTAGTTATCTGCAGTTTTAATGTAGATTTTAGTTCGCTAAGTTATGAAAATGCATGTTTTGGCTATAATCTTCCGTAAATCAAGGGCGAAAACCAATTATTTGTCCCAAAAGAAGGTGTTTTAAGTATATATCTGCATTTCTAAGGTAGATTTGGGTACAATAAGAGGCGAAAAAGCAGATTCTCGGCAACTATTTGACTTAGAAAGGTTGCCTTACGTCGAAATCTAATAGTTTATTAAGGTTTTCGTTACTAAAATGCCCAAAGACGCCGATTTTGACTAGAATTTGAAAGATATTGACATGAATATATAACTGTTTGTATCAAAAAATGATAGTTTAAACTGATATTTGCAGTTTTGATGCGGTTTTAGATACGATATGAATCGAAGAAGCCAATTTTGACTGGAATCTGTTTAAAATGACAAAGAAAAACCTATTATCAATTCAAGGAAGTGAATTTTTAAGTATTTATCTGCAGTTTTAATGTAGATTTCAGTTCGCTAAGTTATGAAAATGCATGTTTTGGCTATAATCTTCCGTAAATCAAGGGCGAAAACCAATTATTTGTCCCAAAAGAAGGTGTTTTAAGTATATATCTCCATTTCTAAGGTAGATTTGGGTACAATAAGAGGCGAAAAAGCAGATTCTGACTAAGATTTTATCGAAATCGGCCACTATTTGACTCAGAAAGGTTGCCTTACGTCGAAATCTAATAGTTTAATAAGGTTTTCGTTACTAAAATGCCCAAAGACGCCGATTTTGACTAGAATTTGAAAGATATTGACATGAATATATAACTGTTTGTATCAAAAAATGATAGTTTAAACTGATATTTGCAGTTTTGATGCGGTTTTAGATACGATATGAATCGAAGAAGCCGATTTTGACTGGAATCTGTTTAAAATGACAAAGAAAAACCTATTATCAATTCAAGGAAGTGAATTTTTAAGTAGTTATCTGCAGTTTAAATGTAGATTTCAGTTCGCTAAGTTATGAAAATGCATGTTTTGGCTATAATCTTCCGTAAATCAAATGCGAAAACCAATTATTTGTCCCAAAAGAAGGTGTTTTAAGTATATATCTGCATTTCTAAGGTAGATTTGGGTACAATAAGAGGCGAAAAAGCAGATTCTGACTAAGATTTTATCGAAATCGGCAACTATTTGACTTAGAAAGGTTGCCTTACGTCGAAATCTAATAGTTTATTAAGGTTTTCGTTACTAAAATGCCCAAAGACGCCGATTTTGACTAGAATTTGAAAGATATTGACATGAATATATAACTGTTTGTATCAAAAAATGATAGTTTAAACTGATATTTGCAGTTTTGATGCGGTTTTAGATACGATATGAATCGAAGAAGCCGATTTTGACTGGAATCTGTTTAAAATGACAAAGAAAAACCTATTATCAATTCAAGGAAGTGAATTTTTAAGTAGTTATCTGCAGTTTAAATGTAGATTTCAGTTCGCTAAGTTATGAAAATGCATGTTTTGGCTATAATCTTCCGTAAATCAAATGCGAAAACCAATTATTTGTCCCAAAAGAAGGTGTTTTAAGTATATATCTGCATTTCTAAGGTAGATTTGGGTACAATAAGAGGCGAAAAAGCAGATTCTGACTAAGATTTTATCGAAATCGGCAACTATTTGACTCAGAAAGGTTGCCTTACGTCGAAATCTAATAGTTTATTAAGGTTTTCGTTACTAAAATGCCCAAAGACGCCGATTTTGACTAGAATTTGAAAGATATTGACATGAATATATAACTGTTTGTATCAAAAAATGATAGTTTAAACTGATATTTGCAGTTTTGATGCGGTTTTAGATACGATATGAATCGAAGAAGCCGATTTTGACTGGAATCTGTTTAAAATGACAAAGAAAAACCTATTATCAATTCAAGGAAGTGAATTTTTAAGTAGTTATCTGCAGTTTTAATGTAGATTTTAGTTCGCTAAGTTATGAAAATGCATGTTTTGGCTATAATCTTCCGTAAATCAAGGGCGAAAACCAATTATTTGTCCCAAAAGAAGGTGTTTTAAGTATATATCTGCATTTCTAAGGTAGATTTGGGTACAATAAGAGGCGAAAAAGCAGATTCTCGGCAACTATTTGACTTAGAAAGGTTGCCTTACGTCGAAATCTAATAGTTTATTAAGGTTTTCGTTACTAAAATGCCCAAAGACGCCGATTTTGACTAGAATTTGAAAGATATTGACATGAATATATAACTGTTTGTATCAAAAAATGATAGTTTAAACTGATATTTGCAGTTTTGATGCGGTTTTAGATACGATATGAATCGAAGAAGCCAATTTTGACTGGAATCTGTTTAAAATGACAAAGAAAAACCTATTATCAATTCAAGGAAGTGAATTTTTAAGTATTTATCTGCAGTTTTAATGTAGATTTCAGTTCGCTAAGTTATGAAAATGCATGTTTTGGCTATAATCTTCCGTAAATCAAGGGCGAAAACCAATTATTTGTCCCAAAAGAAGGTGTTTTAAGTATATATCTGCATTTCTAAGGTAGATTTGGGTACAATAAGAGGCGAAAAAGCAGATTCTGACTAAGATTTTATCGAAATCGGCCACTATTTGACTCAGAAAGGTTGCCTTACGTCGAAATCTAATAGTTTAATAAGGTTTTCGTTACTAAAATGCCCAAAGACGCCGATTTTGACTAGAATTTGAAAGATATTGACATGAATATATAACTGTTTGTATCAAAAAATGATAGTTTAAACTGATATTTGCAGTTTTGATGCGGTTTTAGATACGATATGAATCGAAGAAGCCGATTTTGACTGGAATCTGTTTAAAATGACAAAGAAAAACCTATTATCAATTCAAGGAAGTGAATTTTTAAGTAGTTATCTGCAGTTTAAATGTAGATTTCAGTTCGCTAAGTTATGAAAATGCATGTTTTGGCTATAATCTTCCGTAAATCAAATGCGAAAACCAATTATTTGTCCCAAAAGAAGGTGTTTTAAGTATATATCTGCATTTCTAAGGTAGATTTGGGTACAATAAGAGGCGAAAAAGCAGATTCTGACTAAGATTTTATCGAAATCGGCAACTATTTGACTCAGAAAGGTTGCCTTACGTCGAAATCTAATAGTTTATTAAGGTTTTCGTTACTAAAATGCCCAAAGACGCCGATTTTGACTAGAATTTGAAAGATATTGACATGAATATATAACTGTTTGTATCAAAAAATGATAGTTTAAACTGATATTTGCAGTTTTGATGCGGTTTTAGATACGATATGAATCGAAGAAGCCGATTTTGACTGGAATCTGTTTAAAATGACAAAGAAAAACCTATTATCAATTCAAGGAAGTGAATTTTTAAGTATTTATCTGCAGTTTTAATGTAGATTTCAGTTCGCTAAGTTATGAAAATGCATGTTTTGGCTATAATCTTCCGTAAATCAAGGGCGAAAACCAATTATTTGTCCCAAAAGAAGGTGTTTTAAGTATATATCTGCATTTCTAAGGTAGATTTGGGTACAATAAGAGGCGAAAAAGCAGATTCTGACTAAGATTTTATCGAAATCGGCAACTATTTGACTCAGAAAGGTTGCCTTACGTCGAAATCTAATAGTTTAATAAGGTTTTCGTTACTAAAATGCTCAAAGACGCCGATTTTGACTAGAATTTGAAAGATATTGACATGAATATATAACTGTTTGTATCAAAAAATGATAGTTGAAACTGATATTTGCAGTTTTGATGCGGTTTTAGATACGATATGAATCGAAGAATCCGATTTTGACTGGAATCTGTTTAAAATGACAAAGAAAAACCTATTATCAATTCAAGGAAGTGAATTTTTAAGTATTTATCTGCAGCTTTAATGTAGATTTCAGTTCGCTAAGTTATGAAAATGCATGTTTTGGCTATAATCTTCCGTGAATCAAGGGCGAAAACCAATTATTTGTCCCAAAAGAAGATGTTTTAAGTATATATCTGCATTTCTAAGGTAGATTTGGGTACAATAAGAGGCGAAAAAGCAGATTCTCGGCAACTATTTGACTTAGAAAGGTTGCCTTACGTCGAAATCTAATAGTTTATTAAGGTTTTCGTTACTAAAATGCCCAAAGACGCCGATTTTGACTAGAATTTGAAAGATATTGACATGAATATATAACTGTTTGTATCAAAAAATGATAGTTTAAACTGATATTTGCAGTTTTGATGCGGTTTTAGATACGATATGAATCTAAGAAGCCGATTTTGACTGGAATCTGTATAAAATGACAAAGAAAAACCTGTTATCAATTCAAGGAAGTGAATTTTTAAGTATTTATCTGCAGTTTTAATGTAGATTTCAGTTCGCTAAGTTATGAAAATGCATGTTTTGGCTATAATCTTCCGTAAATCAAGGGCGAAAACCAATTATTTGTCCCAAAAGAAGGTGTTTTAAGTATATATCTGCATTTCTAAGGTAGATTTGGGTACAATAAGAGGCGAAAAAGCAGATTCTCGGCAACTATTTGACTTAGAAAGGTTGCCTTACGTCGAAATCTAATAGTTTATTAAGGTTTTCGTTACTAAAATGCCCAAAGACGCCGATTTTGACTAGAATTTGAAAGATATTGACATGAATATATAACTGTTTGTATCAAAAAATGATAGTTTAAACTGATATTTGCAGTTTTGATGCGGTTTTAGATACGATATGAATCGAAGAAGCCGATTTTGACTGGAATCTGTTTAAAATGACAAAGAAAAACCTATTATCAATTCAAGGAAGTGAATTTTTAAGTATTTATCTGCAGTTTTAATGTAGATTTCAGTTCGCTAAGTTATGAAAATGCATGTTTTGGCTATAATCTTCCGTAAATCAACTGCGAAAACCAATTATTTGTCCCAAAAGAAGGTGTTTTAAGTATATATCTGCATTTCTAAGGTAGATTTGGGTACAATAAGAGGCGAAAAAGCAGATTCTGACTAAGATTTTATCGAAATCGGCAACTATTTGACTCAGAAAGGTTGCCTTACGTCGAAATCTAATAGTTTAATAAGGTTTTCGTTACTAAAATGCTCAAAGACGCCGATTTTGACTAGAATTTGAAAGATATTGACATGAATATATAACTGTCTGTATCAAAAAATGATAGTTTAAACTGATATTTGCAGTTTTGATGCGGTTTTAGATACGATATGAATCGAAGAAGCCGATTTTGACTGGAATCTGTTTAAAATGACAAAGAAAAACCTATTATCAATTCAAGGAAGTGAATTTTTAAGTATTTATCTGCAGTTTTAATGTAGATTTCAGTTCGCTAAGTTATGAAAATGCATGTTTTGGCTATAATCTTCCGTAAATCAAGGGCGAAAACCAATTATTTGTCCCAAAAGAAGGTGTTTTCAGTATATATCTGCATTTCTAAGGTAGATTTGGGTACAATAAGAGGCCAAAAAGCAGATTCTGGCTAAGATTTTATCGAAATCGGCCACTATTTGACTCAGAAAGGTTGCCTTACGTCGAAATCTAATAGTTTATTAAGGTTTTCGTTACTAAAATGCCCAAAGACGCCGATTTTGACTAGAATTTAAAAGATATTGACAAGAATATATAACTGTTTGTATCAAAAAATGATAGTTTAAACTGATATTTGCAGTTTTGATGCGGTTTTAGATACGATATGAATCGAAGAAGCCGATTTTGACTGGAATCTGTTTAAAATGACAATGAAAAACCTATTATCAATTCAAGGAAGTGAATTTTTAAGTAGTTATCTGCAGTTTTAATGTAGATTTCTGTTCGCTAAGTTATGAAAATGCATGTTTTGGCTATAATCTTCCGTAAATCAAGGGCGAAAACCAATTATTTGTCCCAAAAAAAGGTGTTCTAAGTATATATCTGCATTTCTAAGGTAGATTTGGTTACAATAAGAGGCGAAAAAGCAGATTCTGACTAAGATTTTATCGAAATCGGCAACTATCTGACTCAGAATGGTTGCCTTACATCGAAATCTAACAGTTTATTAAGGTTTTCGTTACTAAAATGCCCAAAGACGCCGATTTTGACTAGAATTTGAAAGATATTGACATGAATATATAACTGTTTGTATCAAAAAATGATAGTTTAAACTGATATTTGCAGTTTTGATGCGGTTTTAGATACGATATGAATCGAAGAAGCCGATTTTGACTGGAATCTGTTTAAAATGACAAAGAAAAACCTATTATCAATTCAAGGAAGTGAATTTTTAAGTATTTATCTGCAGTTTTAATGTAGATTTCAGTTCGCTAAGTTATGAAAATGCATGTTTTGGCTATAATCTTCCGTAAATCAAGGGCGAAAACCAATTATTTGTCCCAAAAGAAGGTGTTTTAAGTATATATCTGCATTTCTAAGGTAGATTTGGGTACAATAAGAGGCGAAAAAGCAGATTCTGACTTAGATTTTATTGAAATCGGCAACTATTTGACTCAGAAAGGTTGCCTTACGTCGAAATCTAATAGTTTAATAAGGTTTTCGTTGCTAAAATGCTCAAAGACGCCGATTTTGACTAGAATTTGAAAGATATTGACATGAATATATAACTGTTTGTATCAAAAAATGATAGTTTAAACTGATATTTGCAGTTTTGATGCGGTTTTAGATACGATATGAATCGAAGAAGCCGATTTTGACTGGAATCTGTTTAAAATGACAAAGAAAAACCTATTATCAATTCAAGGAAGTGAATTTTTAAGTATTTATCTGCAGTTTTAATGTAGATTTCAGTTCGCTAAGTTATGAAAATGCATGTTTTGGCTATAATCTTCCGTAAATCAAGGGCGAAAACCAATTATTTGTCTCAAAAGAAGGTGTTTTAAGTATATATCTGCATTTCTAAGGTAGATTTGGGTACAATAAGAGGCGAAAAACAGATTCTCGGCAACTATTTGACTTAGAAAGGTTGCCTTACGTCGAAATCTAATAGTTTATTAAGGTTTTCGTTACTAAAATGCCCAAAGACGCCGATTTTGACTAGAATTTGAAAGATATTGACATGAATATATAACTGTTTGTATCAAAAAATGATAGTTTAAACTGATATTTGCAGTTTTGATGCGGTTTTAGATACGATATGAATCGAAGAAGCCGATTTTGACTGGAATCTGTTTAAAATGACAAAGAAAAACCTATTATCAATTCAAGGAAGTGAATTTTTAAGTAGTTATCTGCAGTTTTAATGTAGATTTTAGTTCGCTAAGTTATGAAAATGCATGTTTTGGCTATAATCTTCCGTAAATCAAGGGCGAAAACCAATTATTTGTCCCAAAAGAAGGTGTTTTAAGTATATATCTGCATTTCTAAGGTAGATTTGGGTACAATAAGAGGCGAAAAAGCAGATTCTCGGCAACTATTTGACTTAGAAAGGTTGCCTTACGTCAAAATCTAATAGTTTATTAAGGTTTTCGTTACTAAAATGCCCAAAGACGCCGATTTTGACTAGAATTTGAAAGATATTGACATGAATATATAACTGTTTGTATCAAAAAATGATAGTTTAAACTGATATTTGCAGTTTTGATGCGGTTTTAGATACGATATGAATCGAAGAAGCCGATTTTGACTGGAATCTGTTTAAAATGACAAAGAAAAACCTATTATCAATTCAAGGAAGTGAATTTTTAAGTATTTATCTGCAGTTTTAATGTAGATTTCAGTTCGCTAAGTTATGAAAATGCATGTTTTGGCTATAATCTTCCGTAAATCAAGGGCGAAAACCAATTATTTGTCCCAAAAGAAGGTGTTTTAAGTATATATCTGCATTTCTAAGGTAGATTTGGGTACAATAAGAGGCGAAAAAGCAGATTCTGACTAAGATTTTATCGAAATCGGCAACTATTTGACTCAGAAAGGTTGCCTTACGTCGAAATCTAATAGTTTATTAAGGTTTTCGTTACTAAAATGCTCAAAGACGCCGATTTTGACTAGAATTTGAAAGATATTGACATGAATATATAACTGTTTGTATCAAAAAATGATAGTTTAAACTGATATTTGCAGTTTTGATGCGGTTTTAGATACGATATGAATCGAAGAAGCCGATTTTGACTGGAATCTGTTTAAAATGACAAAGAAAAACCTATTATCAATTCAAGGAAGTGAATTTTTAAGTATTTATCTGCAGTTTTAATGTAGATTTCAGTTCGCTAAGTTATGAAAATGCATGTTTTGGCTATAATCTTCCGTAATTCAAGGGCGAAAACCAATTATTTGTCCCAAAAGAAGGTGTTTTAAGTATATATCTGCATTTCTAAGGTAGATTTGGGTACAATAAGAGGCCAAAAAGCAGATTCTGGCTAAGATTTTATCGAAATCGGCCACTATTTGACTCAGAAAGGTTGCCTTACGTCGAAATCTAATAGTTTAATAAGGTTTTCGTTACTAAAATGCCCAAAGACGCCGATTTTGACTAGAATTTGAAAGATATTGACATGAATATATAACTGTTTGTATCAAAAAATGATAGTTTAAACTGATATTTGCAGTTTTGATGCGGTTTTAGATACGATATGAATCGAAGAAGCCGATTTTGACTGGAATCTGTTTAAAATGACAAAGAAAAACCTATTATCAATTCAAGGAAGTGAATTTTTAAGTAGTTATCTGCAGTTTAAATGTAGATTTCAGTTCGCTAAGTTATGAAAATGCATGTTTTGGCTATAATCTTCCGTAAATCAAATGCGAAAACCAATTATTTGTCCCAAAAGAAGGTGTTTTAAGTATATATCTGCATTTCTAAGGTAGATTTGGGTACAATAAGAGGCCAAAAAGCAGATTCTGGCTAAGATTTTATCGAAATCGGCCACTATTTGACTCAGAAAGGTTGCCTTACGTCGAAATCTAATAGTTTAATAAGGTTTTCGTTACTAAAATGCCCAAAGACGCCGATTTTGACTAGAATTTGAAAGATATTGACATGAATATATAACTGTTTGTATCAAAAAATGATAGTTTAAACTGATATTTGCAGTTTTGATGCGGTTTTAGATACGATATGAATCGAAGAAGCCGATTTTGACTGGAATCTGTTTAAAATGACAAAGAAAAACCTATTATCAATTCAAGGAAGTGAATTTTTAAGTAGTTATCTGCAGTTTAAATGTAGATTTCAGTTCGCTAAGTTATGAAAATGCATGTTTTGGCTATAATCTTCCGTAAATCAAATGCGAAAACCAATTATTTGTCCCAAAAGAAGATGTTTTAAGTATATATCTGCATTTCTAAGGTAGATTTGGGTACAATAAGAGGCGAAAAAGCAGATTCTCGGCAACTATTTGACTTAGAAAGGTTGCCTTACGTCGAAATCTAATAGTTTATTAAGGTTTTCGTTACTAAAATGCCCAAAGACGCCGATTTTGACTAGAATTTGAAAGATATTGACATGAATATATAACTGTTTGTATCAAAAAATGATAGTTTAAACTGATATTTGCAGTTTTGATGCGGTTTTAGATACGATATGAATCTAAGAAGCCGATTTTGACTGGAATCTGTATAAAATGACAAAGAAAAACCTGTTATCAATTCAAGGAAGTGAATTTTTAAGTATTTATCTGCAGTTTTAATGTAGATTTCAGTTCGCTAAGTTATGAAAATGCATGTTTTGGCTATAATCTTCCGTAAATCAAGGGCGAAAACCAATTATTTGTCCCAAAAGAAGGTGTTTTAAGTATATATCTGCATTTCTAAGGTAGATTTGGGTACAATAAGAGGCGAAAAAGCAGATTCTCGGCAACTATTTGACTTAGAAAGGTTGCCTTACGTCGAAATCTAATAGTTTATTAAGGTTTTCGTTACTAAAATGCCCAAAGACGCCGATTTTGACTAGAATTTGAAAGATATTGACATGAATATATAACTGTTTGTATCAAAAAATGATAGTTTAAACTGATATTTGCAGTTTTGATGCGGTTTTAGATACGATATGAATCGAAGAAGCCGATTTTGACTGGAATCTGTTTAAAATGACAAAGAAAAACCTATTATCAATTCAAGGAAGTGAATTTTTAAGTATTTATCTGCAGTTTTAATGTAGATTTCAGTTCGCTAAGTTATGAAAATGCATGTTTTGGCTATAATCTTCCGTAAATCAACTGCGAAAACCAATTATTTGTCCCAAAAGAAGGTGTTTTAAGTATATATCTGCATTTCTAAGGTAGATTTGGGTACAATAAGAGGCGAAAAAGCAGATTCTGACTAAGATTTTATCGAAATCGGCAACTATTTGACTCAGAAAGGTTGCCTTACGTCGAAATCTAATAGTTTAATAAGGTTTTCGTTACTAAAATGCTCAAAGACGCCGATTTTGACTAGAATTTGAAAGATATTGACATGAATATATAACTGTCTGTATCAAAAAATGATAGTTTAAACTGATATTTGCAGTTTTGATGCGGTTTTAGATACGATATGAATCGAAGAAGCCGATTTTGACTGGAATCTGTTTAAAATGACAAAGAAAAACCTATTATCAATTCAAGGAAGTGAATTTTTAAGTATTTATCTGCAGTTTTAATGTAGATTTCAGTTCGCTAAGTTATGAAAATGCATGTTTTGGCTATAATCTTCCGTAAATCAAGGGCGAAAACCAATTATTTGTCCCAAAAGAAGGTGTTTTCAGTATATATCTGCATTTCTAAGGTAGATTTGGGTACAATAAGAGGCCAAAAAGCAGATTCTGGCTAAGATTTTATCGAAATCGGCCACTATTTGACTCAGAAAGGTTGCCTTACGTCGAAATCTAATAGTTTATTAAGGTTTTCGTTACTAAAATGCCCAAAGACGCCGATTTTGACTAGAATTTAAAAGATATTGACAAGAATATATAACTGTTTGTATCAAAAAATGATAGTTTAAACTGATATTTGCAGTTTTGATGCGGTTTTAGATACGATATGAATCGAAGAAGCCGATTTTGACTGGAATCTGTTTAAAATGACAATGAAAAACCTATTATCAATTCAAGGAAGTGAATTTTTAAGTAGTTATCTGCAGTTTTAATGTAGATTTCTGTTCGCTAAGTTATGAAAATGCATGTTTTGGCTATAATCTTCCGTAAATCAAGGGCGAAAACCAATTATTTGTCCCAAAAAAAGGTGTTCTAAGTATATATCTGCATTTCTAAGGTAGATTTGGTTACAATAAGAGGCGAAAAAGCAGATTCTGACTAAGATTTTATCGAAATCGGCAACTATCTGACTCAGAATGGTTGCCTTACATCGAAATCTAACAGTTTATTAAGGTTTTCGTTACTAAAATGCCCAAAGACGCCGATTTTGACTAGAATTTGAAAGATATTGACATGAATATATAACTGTTTGTATCAAAAAATGATAGTTTAAACTGATATTTGCAGTTTTGATGCGGTTTTAGATACGATATGAATCGAAGAAGCCGATTTTGACTGGAATCTGTTTAAAATGACAAAGAAAAACCTATTATCAATTCAAGGAAGTGAATTTTTAAGTATTTATCTGCAGTTTTAATGTAGATTTCAGTTCGCTAAGTTATGAAAATGCATGTTTTGGCTATAATCTTCCGTAAATCAAGGGCGAAAACCAATTATTTGTCCCAAAAGAAGGTGTTTTAAGTATATATCTGCATTTCTAAGGTAGATTTGGGTACAATAAGAGGCGAAAAAGCAGATTCTGACTTAGATTTTATTGAAATCGGCAACTATTTGACTCAGAAAGGTTGCCTTACGTCGAAATCTAATAGTTTAATAAGGTTTTCGTTGCTAAAATGCTCAAAGACGCCGATTTTGACTAGAATTTGAAAGATATTGACATGAATATATAACTGTTTGTATCAAAAAATGATAGTTTAAACTGATATTTGCAGTTTTGATGCGGTTTTAGATACGATATGAATCGAAGAAGCCGATTTTGACTGGAATCTGTTTAAAATGACAAAGAAAAACCTATTATCAATTCAAGGAAGTGAATTTTTAAGTATTTATCTGCAGTTTTAATGTAGATTTCAGTTCGCTAAGTTATGAAAATGCATGTTTTGGCTATAATCTTCCGTAAATCAAGGGCGAAAACCAATTATTTGTCTCAAAAGAAGGTGTTTTAAGTATATATCTGCATTTCTAAGGTAGATTTGGGTACAATAAGAGGCGAAAAACAGATTCTCGGCAACTATTTGACTTAGAAAGGTTGCCTTACGTCGAAATCTAATAGTTTATTAAGGTTTTCGTTACTAAAATGCCCAAAGACGCCGATTTTGACTAGAATTTGAAAGATATTGACATGAATATATAACTGTTTGTATCAAAAAATGATAGTTTAAACTGATATTTGCAGTTTTGATGCGGTTTTAGATACGATATGAATCGAAGAAGCCGATTTTGACTGGAATCTGTTTAAAATGACAAAGAAAAACCTATTATCAATTCAAGGAAGTGAATTTTTAAGTAGTTATCTGCAGTTTTAATGTAGATTTTAGTTCGCTAAGTTATGAAAATGCATGTTTTGGCTATAATCTTCCGTAAATCAAGGGCGAAAACCAATTATTTGTCCCAAAAGAAGGTGTTTTAAGTATATATCTGCATTTCTAAGGTAGATTTGGGTACAATAAGAGGCGAAAAAGCAGATTCTCGGCAACTATTTGACTTAGAAAGGTTGCCTTACGTCAAAATCTAATAGTTTATTAAGGTTTTCGTTACTAAAATGCCCAAAGACGCCGATTTTGACTAGAATTTGAAAGATATTGACATGAATATATAACTGTTTGTATCAAAAAATGATAGTTTAAACTGATATTTGCAGTTTTGATGCGGTTTTAGATACGATATGAATCGAAGAAGCCGATTTTGACTGGAATCTGTTTAAAATGACAAAGAAAAACCTATTATCAATTCAAGGAAGTGAATTTTTAAGTATTTATCTGCAGTTTTAATGTAGATTTCAGTTCGCTAAGTTATGAAAATGCATGTTTTGGCTATAATCTTCCGTAAATCAAGGGCGAAAACCAATTATTTGTCCCAAAAGAAGGTGTTTTAAGTATATATCTGCATTTCTAAGGTAGATTTGGGTACAATAAGAGGCGAAAAAGCAGATTCTGACTAAGATTTTATCGAAATCGGCAACTATTTGACTCAGAAAGGTTGCCTTACGTCGAAATCTAATAGTTTATTAAGGTTTTCGTTACTAAAATGCTCAAAGACGCCGATTTTGACTAGAATTTGAAAGATATTGACATGAATATATAACTGTTTGTATCAAAAAATGATAGTTTAAACTGATATTTGCAGTTTTGATGCGGTTTTAGATACGATATGAATCGAAGAAGCCGATTTTGACTGGAATCTGTTTAAAATGACAAAGAAAAACCTATTATCAATTCAAGGAAGTGAATTTTTAAGTATTTATCTGCAGTTTTAATGTAGATTTCAGTTCGCTAAGTTATGAAAATGCATGTTTTGGCTATAATCTTCCGTAATTCAAGGGCGAAAACCAATTATTTGTCCCAAAAGAAGGTGTTTTAAGTATATATCTGCATTTCTAAGGTAGATTTGGGTACAATAAGAGGCCAAAAAGCAGATTCTGGCTAAGATTTTATCGAAATCGGCCACTATTTGACTCAGAAAGGTTGCCTTACGTCGAAATCTAATAGTTTAATAAGGTTTTCGTTACTAAAATGCCCAAAGACGCCGATTTTGACTAGAATTTGAAAGATATTGACATGAATATATAACTGTTTGTATCAAAAAATGATAGTTTAAACTGATATTTGCAGTTTTGATGCGGTTTTAGATACGATATGAATCGAAGAAGCCGATTTTGACTGGAATCTGTTTAAAATGACAAAGAAAAACCTATTATCAATTCAAGGAAGTGAATTTTTAAGTAGTTATCTGCAGTTTAAATGTAGATTTCAGTTCGCTAAGTTATGAAAATGCATGTTTTGGCTATAATCTTCCGTAAATCAAATGCGAAAACCAATTATTTGTCCCAAAAGAAGGTGTTTTAAGTATATATCTGCATTTCTAAGGTAGATTTGGGTACAATAAGAGGCGAAAAAGCAGATTCTGACTAAGATTTTATCGAAATCGGCAACTATTTGACTCAGAAAGGTTGCCTTACGTCGAAATCTAATAGTTTATTAAGGTTTTCATTACTAAAATGCCCAAAGACGCCGATTTTGACTAGAATTTGAAAGATATTGACATGAATATATAACTGTTTGTATCAAAAAATGATAGTTTAAACTGATATTTGCAGTTTTGATGCGGTTTTAGATACGATATGAATCGAAGAAGCCGATTTTGACTGGAATCTGTTTAAAATGACAAAGAAAAACCTATTATCAATTCAAGGAAGTGAATTTTTAAGTATTTATCTGCAGTTTTAATGTAGATTTCAGTTCGCTAAGTTATGAAAATGCATGTTTTGGCTATAATCTTCCGTAAATCAAGGGCGAAAACCAATTATTTGTCCCAAAAGAAGGTGTTTTAAGTATATATCTGCATTTCTAATTTAGATTTGGGTACAATAAGAGGCGAAAAACAGATTCTCGGCAACTATTTGACTTAGAAAGGTTGCCTTACGTCGAAATCTAATAGTTTATTAAGGTTTTCGTTACTAAAATGCCCAAAGACGCCGATTTTGACTAGAATTTGAAAGATATTGACATGAATATATAACTGTTTGTATCAAAAAATGATAGTTTAAACTGATATTTGCAGTTTTGATGCGGTTTTAGATACGATATGAATCGAAGAAGCCGATTTTGACTGGAATCTGTTTAAAATGACAAAGAAAAACCTATTATCAATTCAAGGAAGTGAATTTTTAAGTATTTATCTGCAGTTTTAATGTAGATTTCAGTTCGCTAAGTTATGAAAATGCATGTTTTGGCTATAATCTTCCGTAAATCAAGGGCGAAAACCAATTATTTGTCCCAAAAGAAGGTGTTTTAAGTATATATCTGCATTTCTAAGGTAGATTTGGGTACAATAAGAGGCGAAAAAGCAGATTCTGACTAAGATTTTATCGAAATCGGCAACTATTTGACTCAGAAAGGTTGCCTTACGTCGAAATCTAATAGTTTATTAAGGTTTTCGTTACTAAAATGCTCAAAGACGCCGATTTTGACTAGAATTTGAAAGATATTGACATGAATATATAACTGTTTGTATCAAAAAATGATAGTTTAAACTGATATTTGCAGTTTTGATGCGGTTTTAGATACGATATGAATCGAAGAAGCCGATTTTGACTGGAATCTGAGTAGATGTATAGTGCCGATATAAGCAACAGAAACCGTACATAACCTCAATTTCCTAACCCCCCCGCAGCGGGGGCCCCCCGCGCGTGGCGTCCTAGTGTCCCCCCTGTCTACCAGAGTGCGCTCCGCCCCCCACCCAGCTTGTGTAGCGTCCTGTTTTGCCCCGGTTCCGCCCGTCGCTGCTAGATGTCGCGCGCTTGTGTAGCGTCCTGTTTTGCCCCGGTTCCGCCCGTCGCTGCTAGATGTCGCGCGCTCCGACCGTCGTAGGCCCCCCCGGTAGAGGGCGGTGACGGTGCGGCGCGGAGACGGTGTGGCGCGGTGACGCGGGTGATCGGGTCGTCGGTAAACAAGTCGAGTGACTTATACAGAGTGTCTCAATAATCACGGTTTAATAAAAGAAAAACTATAGATACAATAGTAAATATTTATTAGCTCATATGTAGACAACGTAATGCTTCGTACAAGCGGTGTTTCTGGTCCATGAGATTTTCTACTTCATCGCGGTCGAGGATAATTTCGTCGCCATGATCCTGTTTCAGTATCAACTCACAGCTCTCTTCTTCGTTCGAATAGGTCACCTCGATACTGCTCCCGATGTAGACTGTTATGTCGTTCCAGAACATGATTTCTCCCACCTCGTCCTCCAGAAAGAACAAAAAATCCCAAAAATCCTGGACTTGAAAATCTATGTGCTTGTTCTTGAAGATGAAACGGACACCTGAATTCTTTATTTCGAAAATCGTGTTTTCATCGATAGTGACCACTTTGTTACACATTGCGACAAACAGACTGACTTCGGTATCAAATTCAAATGTACTTATATATCAACAACCCCCCACTATCGGTGTAATTAAGAGAGATATTTACATTTAGTCAATTTGAATAAGCATTTTGCCAAAAGAAGCAAACAAGCGCACGTAGTTACATATAGCGGGATTAAAATAGTTTTTCGATCTGCCGAGATGTTGTATTCGTTACCGCAAATGTCGTTAACGCCGCCGCTGGTGTTATTGGAATTCTTGATAGCGATCGTTTGCCATTCGCCGTGGTCTTCGTAGCTCCGGTTCGCGAAAACGAAACGTACCTTGTAATTTAAATACGGCTTATCTGCGGTAGTGTTATTCGACAATGTCACGCTAAAAGTTTGTAGCTTGTCGATTCCGTTGACCTGAGCGAGTTGCATACGCGTCCACGTATCGGGCCAAATGCACCGATTATTATGATTTTTGAAACAAACGAACGCTTCAATCACATCCTTAGGTTTATGTATATAGAAAACGTTTTGTACCACAGCCGACAACAAAACAAAGTGAGCACTTAACAAAACCATGTTTCTAGCCCGAATGAATCTATGCTATATCTCGGTAACTGCTTTTATAACACTCAAACAATAATGACATTTATTCTGGGGAGGTGCCGGGCCGTCGATATGCATTTTGCTGTCCGGTCTGTTATAGTGAACAAAGCAGGGCAAATGAGTTTGCAATTCAAAATTGTTGCGATGTCGTACTGGTAACTTATGCCACATATTTAACAAATCGTGCGGTCTCACATGCTCCAAAAAATGTTGCACAGGAATCAATTCAAGTTGATCGGTATCCAAGCTTCTAAAATCGTCGAAGAAAACTAACTTCTTATTCATTGTTGTGAAAGATCGATAACTTTCTTAACAAATCTCTAATTTGTTTAAAGACACTCTCTGTGGGACAATTAATTGCGACAAGACTCAAGTCTATTTCACCGACTCTCGTTAATTTATTCAAAAATTCGTTGTATTCGTAATACGTTTTCTCTTTGAAAAAATACAAATGTCCGTTGGTGTATCGAAACGCGCCCGACAAATCGTCGGGCAGACCCGGAAACAGTTCCGTAGTAAAACCGTGTTCACTCGCACTCAAAGAACACTCGTCTATTTCTGCATAGTAGCGTTTACCGTAAAATATATACGTTCGACCGCCATACGTATTAAAAATAGCGTTCACTGTTTTACCCGCAGGCACACCCAGTCGCTGGATGCTTTGTCGGTCGCCCACTACCGTGAAACTCGGGAAGTGAAGTAAATAAAACGAATCACCGGTGACTACCAAAAGTTGTCCGTTGGGTCTCTGGTAGATATGCGAAATAGGAGCGTAAATAGGGACATAATCTGATATCATTTTAGGTTCCATGTAGACTTTATCACCTAATCTTATTATCCAAACCCATTTGTCGTAAAATAGATACATATGATGGTTAGACGTAACCAAAAATATGGATGGATTTACGTGACACAAATCTGGTACTTTTGTTTCGTTTTTCCCTATCGGAGGTTTCGTAGTTGTGGTAGTAGTGGTAGTTGTTGTTGTTGTAGTCGGAGTTGTTACGCGGGCGGTGGTTGTGGTTTTTTTACCATATAAACGTTGAAGACCTGCAACATCGTCGTATGACAATGTCTTAGAATTTAAGCTATACCAAGGGTACATAATGGCATTGCGATCGTTACTGTGCGCCAAACCCAACGTATGTCCAATTTCGTGGAACAACACAGTAAACAAGCTCGTCTTTCCTCCGGGCGCAGGCACTTCTAAACCGTAGTACCAATCTTCGGATTTATCCAAATGAACTTCCACGCACTCTTGTTGTTGATTTGGAAAAAATGCATGTCCTAATATGTTACCCCTTCCGTCGAAAGCAAAAGGGCAGGATTCGTTCCCTTTACATCTTATGCTTTGTCTGTGGGTAGTATATTTGTCAGACATCAAAATCATTATATCCGGCTCTGAATAATTTAAGAAAAAATTTAAATTTGATTCATCACTCCATATTTTAAAAACCTCGGTTGCCAGCACTTTTAACTCTTGATAGTGACTGGGCGGTACTTGAATATACCAATTTAAATCCGTTTTCTGCCATCGCGAAACAGTCGTGAAGGCATTTTCTATTACACCACATCGGGGTTTATTTATTAGTTCGACGGTTTCGTTATTAAGAGTACCATCCACCGGTAAATTATAGAAATCCTGAAAATCCATTAGGGCACGTTGCAAACTCGACGCATTGATCTGCGTTAAAGATTCGTTGTCGTTAGGTGAAAGGAATCCGAATTTTTGTAAATATTCAATCACACCTTCCTCGGGCAGCGCGGCGACTATCGTCGACACGTCCGAACAGGTAGTAAAGACAGCGTAGCATAGCAATAAGACTCTCATCTCGTTCAAGGTCAGTAAAATACTAAAATGTATTCGGTTCCTAGCTAATCTTTTATAGGTAAAATAACAAAGAGAAGTGATGAACCAAACGCTTTTAGTCGCTATTTTGCGTGAGATGACGCAGAATATTACTCGAGAAATGGAACGAAAAAAGAATTATACTTCAATAGATTACAGTTTCGCAGTTTGTATTCATATCATAGCATTAGCGTGCTTTATTTTTACGTGTAAATGTATTATTAATTTTTTTGGATTGAAATAAAAAGTCTTATTTAAATAAAAAAAGTTTTATTTCATACAGGGATCCTTGAATACAACCAATTATATAAAAGGGTAGAATTTCTCAACGCGCACATGCGCAGTCTTCCTCCGGAGTGAAACATGCAATGGGCGTGATCCGGTTGAAATTTCGGAGGATTCAACCAATTATCATCGTCGAATTTCTCCACGTTAATGACTCTGCATGCGACACCTTCCCGATCCATTTTCGACATTAAAAATTCCATTTTTGATCTTCCTCTCACGTATATCAAGTCCGCATTTTCTATCAGTAGTCCGATCAACGTATCAATGTCGGAATATTGAACAAAACCAGAACTGTATTTGAGACCGTGATGATATTGTTCGAGCCAGCGTACCGTTCTTTTTTCTGCACCGGTCAACGTGCAATATTCACGCGGCGGTTTCAAAACGTAATGACTAATTTGACATCCATTGTAGACAGCCATTTCTTTAACGACAAATCCATCTTCTAACTGGAAGCCTTGAATATCTACCGCAACGATGCGCATTTTTAATATGACTGGTTAAGATTAGGTTCCTCCGGCGGTATTTATGTTAGATTTCGAACAATCTCGCTGAGCGGTAGTTGTTCCACGATACAATCGTGAATGATGATGCAATAGGCACGTGTATTCGCGGGAAATCCCTTTTTTGCTTCGATGTCTAACTTTACGTCGACAGTGCTGGATTTTACACTGTCGTTTCTTCGAGAACAGTCGATGACGAAAATCGCGCAGTTTTTGAAAGTCATATAGTCAAGCAACGCAGTTTTTTCCTCACATCCCTTATAACTGGGGTAGAAATCCGTGTAATTGTGATGCGCTTCCACGAAGTCATTCTTTTCAAAATCTAATCGTAAACGTTCGTGAGGGTAATATTCTCCGTTTAGTGTTAATCTTATATCCGTTACGTCGACGTGATCGAAAAGCGTCGCATTTTTCGCTTCGTTGTCTTTGCGATTTGTTTGAAAAGCGACTATTACGTATCGGGGGCTTTCGATAGCCGCGCACGTCTTGACAGACCAAATTTCTTTGGTAGAGCCCGCGGTTAGGGCAGGATATTCATGAAGTTCCCATCGTCTATAGGGTATCAATATGGGTTGATCTAATCTAATCGATTTCAGCAGAGCCAATTTGATTTCGTCGTTTGGAAATATGTGCTTGACCCTAAGATCGACACTATCAATTTTTAATTCCGCCGTTGTTTTAATTGCACTGGCCGCAACACCGCCCATTGGTTTAATTATCATACAATTTTTGTCATGTCTGGCTCTTACCAATCTTATGGTTTGTTTTCCACAAGTTATCATATTATAATCATTAAATATATTTAAAAAGTGTCGTAACGGGATTCGCATGCTAAAATGGCCATTTTCTGTATCGTGAATCGCATTTTCAGGGAAATTCCAGCCGGAAATATCTAGATGCGATGAGTCATCTTTCGAGTAACATAGATAACCTCTAATCGTACTAACTATACCCGGATCACGCACGCTATCCACTTCTTTCCCATTCAGCTCGTACGATATAGTTTCAAAAAAAAATGCTCCTGCATTGTTTACAAATTGCACTTGGTCGGTTCCCGTGAGACGTTTCAGCGATCCCTTAATGCAAATAGCAGCGTCGTACATAAGCAGCCAGGCATCTCCTTGATTGATCGTGATCTCAATGGTGTCGTTGTTCAAAAAAGATTTCACAAAGGGATGATAGGTGCGGGTCTCCACGCGCTGGATAGATTCATCAAATTTTGGCTTTCTGTGTATGTCGAATATTTGATTCGATAACATCGTAGCCCAGTGATCGGAGAAATTGTTTGTTGCTCAATGTAAGACGACCTTTACGGATACGCCTCGGTTTTGTTACTAACCCTACCGTTTGGATGTTCGCTTTTTTATATTCACCAGCGTCTCCGATTGAGTTGAAAATCAACATTACGTTAATTTTTTAAGTTCCAATCTAATGATGATTTCTTCACCTCGGAAATTAACCAACTCAAAATTTTGATCCAGAACCTGTAGGGTAATGTTGTAGATTTGTCGTTTGTTTACTGGCAAGTACGTTAGATATTTAGGAGTTTCGTCGATGGCGTACCCCGGATCGACGGACAAGGCAAACTCGTAAATTGTGTGCGAAGGTCTGTCGTTGTAGAACGCTCCAGACGTTATGTTACTATCTACATGTATCGTTCGCACTTTTATTATATCCACGGGTAAATCTGAGGAATGCATAATATTGGGCTCCAAAATTTTCTGTGAAAACCCCAATAATTTTCCGATACTGTCCGAGTGTTGTTTAAAGTTTACCCCGTATACGGGGCTGTAGATTTCACACTTTATCGTATTATTGTTGGGTTTGATTGATATCTCCTCTATTAACTTTGGGATCGTATTCTTCTCTTCCTTATTTTTTGGCAGATGTTCGTTAATGTAGGTTTCAATGTCGCTAATTTCATAGGACCCGGTCGGAATTTCAATTACGTTTTCTTTATTGTTACCATCGAAGTAGTAAAATTTATTCGAACCCTTATCTATGTTGGGAATGTTGTTGTAAGAGTGGAATCCAATCAGCGCTAAACCGTACTCTACATCTTCATCCAACTGCAGCGGATTGACAAAGTCGATGGATAATGTCGACGTGTTCCCTTTTAACGTAAATATGATCGACATGTTGACTGCTTATAGGTCCGCGATTTCAGTCCTTTTTATAGAGAAATTGCAAACACAAATGACCGCAATTGTATTGCGTAAACTTTTGATATCTATCGTGATTATAGTAGATATTGGCGCTGTTGCCGAAATATTTAACAAGTTCCGCGGGTGGTTTAAGGTTACCGAAACTGTCAAAATACTCAACATCGTTTCCCTTCCTCTTTTTGTATGCTACCCAGTGGGTTCCTCTATTTCGACGAACATCCAAATTTACGATTCCGCATTCTTGCGATCTGATTCGACGGGGTAAACTATCTCGCATAAAAACACCCCTGAAGTGAGGAATTTTTAATTTGCGCGCCAGAGATATTAAATCGACGTCGTATAGAGCCCTTCTGGGTAGCTTTATTGGGAGTTTTTTTGTTTCTTCAGATAAAGACCGAATCCGCCGCGCGGACTCTTTTTCAAGAATAGACCCGATCCCTTTTTTCCAATCTCTTCCATAGCTCGGTTATGGCGGTTGTCCTCTTCGAGTTTCTTTCGTGCGTTTTTCGCATCGATGACAGTTTTAGCGATAGCAGCGGCTCCGCCCGAGAGCGAACCTAAAGCCCCTAGCGCTCCTAATAACGGTAAAAGTGGTAAAATACCGCCCGATTTTGATTCGAACGGTATAATTCTAGGTACCCTAATTTTTTTACGTCCTCCCGCTTTTCTTACAGCGGCTCTGCCAGCTCGAAGCGCTTCCAGTGCCGATCTTCTAAGCATTTTAGGGTTATCGATATGAAACAATTGTTTCTTCTTTAATGCATTGCGAACCTTTTTCACGACACCCTGTCGAAACGAAACAGAGGGACGCCGTTGTTGACCCATACCGAGCTTACGTTTAGTTTTCATAGTCGCGGTGACAAAGAATGCGGCAGCTTTTTCACCAAACTTTGCGTCTTTAGATTTTACTCGCTGCCACGCACGCCTTTCCAATTCTTTATCCGCTTTATGACGTTCGTCTAACGATTTGTTTTGCCAATAGGCAATGTCGTGTACCTTACACGCAGCGTCCAAAGGATTCACCCCGCTATCGCCTCGGTTCAAGCGTTTTTCCAATTTTGTACCGGGACCGCAAAACTGGTAACCCGGAATGTGTACTTCAAAAGGTAACTTGTTAATAAGCGTGTTAACGAGACCACTTCCGGACGCGAAGCATAACATACTAATTAAAGGAAATTGCTTGTGTCGTATATATATACGAGGTGTCTCGAATAAACATTGTAGTCATGCGGGTGGTGCAGCAGAAACTCAAGCTCCCCATCGATAATTTAGATTTGGTTTGCGGAGATGGTTTCTTTAACAAAAGCAAACACGGTCAACTGCTACCCAATTCATTTAGGGCGGTGTTTTGCGGACCTAGCGGTTGCGGCAAAACCAACACCATGTTAGCGCTACTCTTTAACCCCAACGGGGCAAGTTTCGAAAATGTTTACGTCTACTCAAAGTCGTTGTATCAACCAAAATATCAACTGTTATCTCGCGTATTGAGCAATGTCAAAGGAGTTGGATATTATCCCTACAGTGAAAGAGACTCGATAATCGACCCCAGCGACGCGAAAGAGAATTCTCTGTTTATTTTCGACGACGTGGCGTGCGACAAGCAAGATAAAATTCGCGAGTATTTTTCGATGTGCCGACACAAGGCCATCGACGCTATTTATCTCTGTCAGACATACTCCAAGGTACCCAAGCAATTGATACGTGACAATTGCAATATTGTCGCGTTGTTTAAACAGGATGACATGAATTTACGTCACGTTTATGATGAACATGTCTCACCCGACGTTTCATACGACAAGTTTAAACAAATTTGTTCCGAGTGCTGGAAAGAAAAGTACGGCTGTTTGATAATTGTCAAAGATTTCGACGTAAAAAACGGACGCTACCGCAAGGGTTTCGACAAATATATAAAAGTCGATATTTAATTGTCGATAGAAACAGTCATGAAGGCGACGTCCGCCGACATCGCCGACGCGGCGCTAAAAAAAAAAGTAAACGAGTTGTCTAGATCTATTCGAAAGAAGTATTTAACATTAAAATTGGGTAAGAGCGAAGAGGATGCGTCAATTCGGAAGCTTTTCAAACCCGTCAGCGAGCCGCTAGAACGTATAGCAAAAATAAAGCTATCACCGTCACCGGCAGAAATAAAAACTGAACGTCGAGGTGTCAAGCGGGAACACAAAAAGGAACCGAACGAAGAAACAAAAAATAAGGTTAACGTATCATTTTTGCCTATGGAAGAAATTCAGGAAACGCCGGATTCCAATAAGAGCGTTGAGATGCAAAATATCGATGAGGAGGAAGATGATGTGTTTGACACATCGAGCGTGGCCAACGCATCCCTTCAATCATACCTGGAACAATATCCAGAAATTTCCCATTCATATATTCAAAATTTATGGGTAAAATCGCCCGACACCGATATTGTTTACGGACCCGTTTACGACAAAATATCATCCAAATGGTTTCTCGGCAATAAATCGCTGGATTTTCATCAAGGATCTGGCGATATTATTGTAGACGGCGAGAGATATTCCGGTACCCGCGGCTTGTATAATTTGGTGTTTTTGAAAGATCCCATAGCATACACAAAAGACGATTTGGCACAATATAAAAAAATAATGGAGGCTACCCAGGTGCACAGGGACGCGATCGGACGTTTGAAAGGCGCATCGACTGTACCAAAATATACCAAGGTCATCCGACCCTTAATAAAATCTCAGTCGCGTTCGTACTCGTACAGCGGTCAAGGTTATAATATGCGTTATAATGACGCTCCTACTGAATATGTATACTGGGACGACGTCAATGAACTCGTAGAGCGTCTGAAATTACTAATCGCGTCGAAACACGCAGGCAACACGTCTCATGATAACGAAATAGTTTCAATCGTTGAAGAGCTAAAAGAATCAGGTTTTATACGTTAGTTTAACGATGAGTCTGGACAAGTTTGGACGTTCTAGCGCGCTGCGACGACCCTTCACTAATACTGTGATTAGAAGCGCCCTCGATTATATGCCAGACGGAAACGTCAATATGAACAATTTAAAAATTTGCAATGTCCAAACGCCTAGCGACGACGGTGACGTGGCTAACAAAAAATATGTGGATGAGACAAGTAATTTATTAAAAATTGCATTGAGAAAGATTATTGGACAGAAACTCGAAGCGTACACGAAAAGATTGCAAATTGAAGACAAAACTAAGTTCTCGCGTCTTGAAGAACAACTGAAAATGAGTAGCACTACACTCGAAAATGAAATTATGCAGTTTCGCGAAGTTTTCCACCAAAAGCTAAGCGAAATGAGCGCAAAGAAAGATTTGGAAAAGCACATGACAAAAGTCGCCGTTTTGTCACAGCAATTTCATGATATTGTAACCAAAATGGAGCGACTTACGAACGAAAATGAGAATATAATGAAGGTATTGAAACAAAGGGTTTTAAATCCTCCATCGCAACCGAACACACATTATGAATAAAGAGAAGGTACAACTGGTTCGAGAACTGCACAAGCCGGCACGCAGAAATTATGCTCGCCGCCGGACTATAATACGAGGGATGGACGACCTGTGGCAAGCGGATCTGGCCCAATTAGATCGCTACAGCAAACAAAACAGAAATTTTAAATTCGTGCTGGTTGTGATAGACTGTTTCTCAAAATATGTATGGTGTCGCCCGTTGAAAACCAAAACCGGGGTCGAAGTCGCCAAGGCGTTTTCCAAAATTCTCAAGGACGGACGGCACCCTCAAAACTTGCAAACGGATCTCGGTAAAGAATTTTACAACGACACGTTTCTGAAACTTGTGGATAAGCATAAAATTAACCACTATAGTACGTATAACATAAAAAAGGCCTCAATTGTCGAACGGGTGATACGTACCCTCAAAGAGAAATTGTTTCGACATTTTTCTTTACGCGGGACGTACAAATGGATCGATGTGCTCGCCTCTATCGTTGATGAATACAATAACACAAAACATAGAACGACGGGTACGAAACCCATCGATGTGAGTAAGAGCAATGAAAAGAGAATTTTGAAAACCGCGTATAGTAGCATAAAAATATTCGGTCCTCGTAAACTTAAAGTCGGCGACATCGTTAGAATCAGCAAAGTCAAGCACGTTTTCAACAAAGGTTATACACCGAATTGGACCACGGAATTGTTTAAAATTGTTAAAGTACGGGTTACTAACCCCGTAACGTATTTGCTTCAAGATATGCAGGGTAAACCCATAATGGGCGGATTTTATGAAGAAGAATTGCAGAAGACAGTTAACCCGGACTTATATCTCGTCGAAAAGGTGTTGCGCAGACGAGGCAATATGGTTCTCGTGCGCTGGTTGGGATTGGATAAGTCGCACGATTCGTGGGTAGACAACGTAGACGTTTTGAAATAAATTTAGTCTCGATTTAGAAGTTCTGACATAAATACGTGTATATGATGGCTCAAGAGAAAATTGTGACATCCAACGAATTGTATAATTTATTGGAAAATTTCGAGTTGCAATTTCCTTCATCAGAAGTGCTCCCGTCCAGCTTCGTTCCTGTAGAGCAACAAACCAAAAAATCTGCGACCAAACGAAAACAAAGTGCGTCGGTCGTATCCCGCAAGAAGAAGAAGAAAACTACCACAAGTGAAGCGTTTGCAGCTCCAACGTCATCCGCTGATTGGCTCGAAGTGTTCACGGACGGTAGAGAAAAAAGTGTCATTTGTGAGGCATTCAATTTAAAAAGAAACTTGGCGTCTCAGTTGTCGGGATTAGAGTGCAATATCAACGAAATTGAAACACAAATTGCGCTTTTTAATACAGACTTGCAAGTGGCGCGGATGCAAGCTCAAGAGTGCACAATTTAATAATTTAGCATTTAACGAAATTGTAAAATAGTAATAATGTATATAATAAATAAATTATACAATTACAAACTTCTGTGTAATTATTATGCGGTGTTGTGGTGGTGGTAAAAAAGAAAATAGCGTCTAAATATATACATGTTTATTCTTGTTGCAATACAATGGAATACAATCAATACATAAAAGTCTTATCTACAGTTACATATGTTATAATAAAACCACAGTATTAATAGTTCAATGGACTATCAGAAAAGCGTAACTTTTTTCCATATTTCCTCTCATCGTGAAGCATTAAATTACATTCATCTTCAGTTTCTACAGTGAACAAAACTTCTTCAAAGCAGCTTTGACACCAAAATTGTTTATCGTGATATACATCATTCAAATTATTTATATCCAGCTGTAAATGATAGTGATCCAATAAAAGTCTAAAATTTTTCTTTTTAAATTTTTTAACTACTTGAAATATAAAGTGACAAGATTTACAAACTAAAATTTCCGAATATTTTATCCTGTAATAACTGACCCATAAACAGTAAGCGGATTCTCCGTCAAAATCAATGGTTGGAGTTGCCAAAATGCTATTTCTGTAAGACGATCCAAATCTCTTATTCAACAGAATGAATTCTAAATTTAATAAAGAATTGCCATCAGACTGGAGCGCTAATTGTTTAAGGTACTTCCATCTATATTTCGAATAATATTTAAATATTAGTATCGTTAGTTTCCAAGGCAAAGGTGACTCAAGCAAAAAATCAGCACTACACCTAATATTTTCGCAAATTGTTATAATACAAAGGCTTTCTAATGTAAGTTGTTTGACCATAATCTGTAACAAAAATATATTAAAAAATAATTACGGCACTTTATAATGTCCCCACGGAAGCGTTTCATATGAATTCGGCAAAAGATAACGTTTATCGTCTAAAGGACTCAAGGCAACTTTTGTTTGTTCGATGCTAAATACATTGTGAGTGTATGAACGAATGGTTCGTTGAGTGGCGTACTTTTCCCTAAAATTTGTTAAGCATTCTACGTAGTCATCAAATGAAATTTTATTTTTTACAATATTGTACTGAATACCCTTTGACTTTTTAACTACCGAACCCGTTAAAATTTTGAAAGTATACATTTTCGACCTTAACCCCGCATAATTGCGCTTTTTAATACAGACTTGCAAGTGGCGCGGATGCAAGCTCAAGAGTGCAAAAGAAAACTAGAACAATTTAATAATTTAGCATTTAACGAAATTGTAAAATAGTAATAATGTATATAATAAATAAATTATACAATTACAAACTTCTGTGTAATTATTATGCGGTGTTGTGGTGGTGGTAAAAAAGAAAATAGCGTCTAAATATATACATGTTTATTCTTGTTGCAATACAATGGAATACAATCAATACATAAAAGTCTTATCTACAGTTACATATGTTATAATAAAACCACAGTATTAATAGTTCAATGGACTATCAGAAAAGCGTAACTTTTTTCCATATTTCCTCTCATCGTGAAGCATTAAATTACATTCATCTTCAGTTTCTACAGTGAACAAAACTTCTTCAAAGCAGCTTTGACACCAAAATTGTTTATCGTGATATACATCATTCAAATTATTTATATCCAGCTGTAAATGATAGTGATCCAATAAAAGTCTAAAATTTTTCTTTTTAAATTTTTTAACTAGTTGAAATATAAAGTGACAAGATTTACAAACTAAAATTTCCGAATATTTTATCCTGTAATAACTGACCCATAAACAGTAAGCGGATTCTCCGTCAAAATCAATGGTTGGAGTTGCCAAAATGCTATTTCTGTAAGACGATCCAAATCTCTTATTCAACAGAATGAATTCTAAATTTAATAAAGAATTGCCATCAGACTGGAGCGCTAATTGTTTAAGGTACTTCCATCTATATTTCGAATAATATTTAAATATTAGTATCGTTAGTTTCCAAGGCAAAGGTGACTCAAGCAAAAAATCAGCACTACACCTAATATTTTCGCAAATTGTTATAATACAAAGGCTTTCTAATGTAAGTTGTTTGACCATAATCTGTAACAAAAATATATTAAAAAATAATTACGGCACTTTATAATGTCCCCACGGAAGCGTTTCATATGAATTCGGCAAAAGATAACGTTTATCGTCTAAAGGACTCAAGGCAACTTTTGTTTGTTCGATGCTAAATACATTGTGAGTGTATGAACGAATGGTTCGTTGAGTGGCGTACTTTTCCCTAAAATTTGTTAAGCATTCTACGTAGTCATCAAATGAAATTTTATTTTTTACAATATTGTACTGAATACCCTTTGACTTTTTAACTACCGAACCCGTTAAAATTTTGAAAGTATACATTTTCGACCTTAACCCCGCATAATGACTAATGATGGTGCCATTAGTCTCATCCTTCATCAACCCCAAAACCTTTTTGTTGATTTGCGGTATATTATAGGGATTGTCATTAGGATAATCAGACGTGTCAAATTTTGTTAAATCGGCCTTAATAACGCTTTCATATGCGTCATAACATTTGATATTATAAATGAAACTGTCCGTATCCATGTATTGAATTTTACATTTTTCGGGACCCAAATTTGGAAGCATGTAATTATAATGAAACTCGTACATGGTCGTTTTCGACAAATCCAATATGGACATTCCAATATAAAGTGGCTTATTAAAGCAAAGTTCCGATTTTTTTAATTCTATAAGCAACAAATTGTTATCAAGTATGGTTCTACTGTGAAATCTAGGACTAGAAATTAAATTTTTCGCACCGTAGCGACCATCCCACGCTTTAACAAATTTAACAATACGATGCTTGCGAATGTTTTCCATTGTTTTACCGTAAGCGGCATTATTAAACAATTTGTATAAATTTATACCAAATTTTGTCTTTGCTTGGGTTCTTAATTTATTATTATGATCGATATAACATTTCAACCAACGAGATTGGTTAAATTTTAATATTTTGTGAATTTTCTTTAGTACGAGACCGTTTTTGAGAGCCTGTTTTAAATTGCGATAGTGTATGACGTATTTTTCTTTATTATACAAAGTAGTCATTAGTTTTGGTAACTTTGAATTGGGGGGCACTCGATGTTCGGCACAAAATGGAAAATCTCTATGTGTGTCATGTAATTTCTGCGGGTATTCCAGGTCTACCTCTAGGATATATCCTTGGGAAGATTCATCTGGAATGTTCATGACATTAAATGAATCAATCTCTTGATGAGACATCCAGTCGAATCCTCCGTAAGGAAGAGGCTCGCACATGGCCTTGCCATAGAGGTTATTGACGTCAAAGTACATGATATAGGAATCATCCCTGGATGAATCGTAGTTGGGCATATATTTATTGTTGGCCTCCGCATATCTACCAACACACACCGAAATTCCACCTCGTATAGCCCGCTCGATAATCATAATTTGGTCAATGTCGCACAACGAAGGATGATCCGTTACCCATTTCAAATTTATTAATGTTAATCTCTAAATAAATAATATTATTTAAAGCCCACCCGGAATCACGTTCCTGAAACTCTGACATTTGATTTAAAATTTTATCTTGCACATTTTCAACAAACCAATCATTCAATTCTGTTCCTAAATCAACTACAGCATTTCCGGTACTCAGATATTTAACATCAACTTCGCCTTGGACATCATTTTTTGCCTTAATAAATTCACCGCAAAATGTGGTATTTACTTTCAGCAATAAAAATTTCTTTAAAATTTGACTAATTTTTTGTTGAAATATTGGACGAGAATCGTTTAAAAATTGAATTAAATCTTTATGAAGTAAATTAATTATGACACCAGTCTGAACTCTTCCCTGGAAACACGACGCTACCGATTCCCATACAACCATTTCATTTGTGTTTGTCTCGCGGCTACTACTTTGTAATCCCAATCCAAAATGCTTATGTTGATAATTAAGAATAATTTTTCTAATAGCTTTCAGATGTTGAATTGTAGTTTGTAATTTTCTTTTTAACCCAATAGATAAATCCTTTTCGTTAGAAACGATTTGGTTGCAAGATTCAATATTTTTATTTAGTCTCCTAAGCCACACATCACTATCTCTAAGAGTGAACTTGTCGGAAATATGCTTTTTTAATTTTTGTAAGGTTAAAATTAAGATTTGCGCTCTATGAATGATCTGCTTTACGCGCATCGTGGTTTATTAAATATATAACAGTAAATAAGACTTACCCTGTATAATATGTTGATTAATTTTGAATTATTTTGAATTTCTTTAAAGAGTTGGGCTTTCCAATATCTTTGGATCCCTCGTAGACCAGTTTGTACTGCCCCGACGCAAAGTGTTCTAGTCTCGGACGGAAAGCTTCTGTCACGCGAGTAGGAAGAAATACTACGGAATTTTCTAATTGCAGCAACACGGAATTGCCAAATTTTGTATTAACAATTTTGGCTCTAGTAATTTTAAACGGAACGCCTATCGGCAATTCATGCAGTTTGACAATCGGCTGCTCAAAATCACCTTCTGCAAGACAGGTTTGATTCAGTTGACTTAAGTCCATCTATAAATTATTATTAATTATTTTATCTCAAAATTAAAAAAATAAAAAAAACTTACGCTTAAGATTGCTGCTATTCTATTTGCGGTTACGGGTTGAGAGTACTAAGATGATCTTTAGGACCTTTATAAAATAATAACAAATGTTAAAGAATTAAAATAAGACAATAAAAAAGGTACTTACTGCTTTTTTGTACGAACACCAAACCACTAAGTTAGCTTCCACGTTGCACGAATAATACCAAAAACAACTACTGACAAAACAGAGAAAAATGAGATGTATTTATACGGTGCGAGAATACTTTCTAAAAGTTAACAAACGAAGACACCTCCACATGCGTTGCAACAAATTTTTCCCATTACGTTAATCCCACGGAGCAAATATAAAGGGGGCAATTAATTATTATTCTCAACAAGCAAAACAACTCGACATTTAGACTCGGCGCGTTATGAAATTCCACATCCCATACGGAGATTGTAAAAAATGAAAGCAAGTTGGCCTTGATCTTTTGCGGCAACATACGTTCGTCCAACGTCCGAAGCGGTTGCGTTCCCGTGTGAAAGCGTGTTGACCTTGAGACTCCTACCTGCACGGTTGTCTGGCGACAACATCGCGTCTATTCAAATCGGCGTTGGTGCTTGTGGGTAGAAGACCTTTCGACTTTTAATTCAACCATGGAAGGGAGTGCATGTGTATAAATACGTTGCATGTGTATTATAGACTATATTCAGTGCAATGAATACAGAAGTGCGATGTCCATTTCCCTACGACCCTACAACTGGTAAGTTTTATATTTTAATTACCTTTATACAGTGCGCGTCTTTTCTTGTGGGTTTCAGTTTGGGTTATCACTTTTTTGGTTAGTTTCTACCTGTTTTTAAAATATGATACTCATCTTTTTTACGTTGCATAATAACCGATTTAAATTGAGTGTTTTTAATATCTTTTAAATGACAGTGAATGGAAAAGGGAATTTTGGCTTTTAAAAAATAAACAATTTTTAAATTTGTTTCAAAAATGTTTTATTTTTTGTACTAAAAAATTGCAGTTTGCCTTTTTGACAATAATAATCGAATTAAATTGAGCGTTTTTAATATCTTTTAAATGACAGTGAATAGGGAATTTTGGCTTTTAAAAAATAAACAATTTTTAAAATTACTGAAAGTTTTGTTTCAAAAATGTGCGTTTTATGGGGAAAACGCGAAATATATACATATTTTTGTTTATTTTTTGTACTAAAAAATTGCAGTTTGCCCTTTTGACAGTGAATTGAAACGTGAATTTTGGTATGCGCGTATAACTTAAAAAACAATTTTTAAAATTATTTGATAACCCCCCTTTTTGGAAGTTTTGTTTAAAAAAAAAAAATGTGTGTTTTATAGGAAACGCTACATATCATACTTTGTTTTGTTCTAGAAAAAATCGCGGTTTGTCCGTATGACAAGTCGCATATTATGTTGGCGCATCGCTTAGGGCGTCACATATTCAAATCACACAAAGAGTACCGGGGGTTAGAATTCCCGGTACGACATGAAACGACAAGGGAACATCACCAGCAGCAGGAGCAACCCGGTGGATCAAAAGAAACAAAGGAGCAGCAGGAGTACCCGGGTGGGTGGTCGACGGAGTGGGACGGCGAGGAGTGCACTTCGTATTTAGATTTCCTCCGGGAACGGGAAGAAGAACAACGCAAGGAACAGGAACAATGGGATGGTCGACTGAATCGACATAAAAAGAAGAAGAAACTCCTCGCCAGACCAATTTTATAAATAAAATAAAATAAAATGTATTAAAATTCAAGTTTATTTAATTATCCTCCCGATCCACCGCGTCACCGCGCCGCACCGTCACCGCCCTCTACCGGGGGGGCCTACGACGGTCGGAGCGCGCGACATCTAGCAGCGACGGGCGGAACCGGGGCAAAACAGGACGCTACACAAGCGCGCGACATCTAGCAGCGACGGGCGGAACCGGGGCAAAACAGGACGCTACACAAGCTGGGTGGGGGGCGGAGCGCACTCTGGTAGACAGGGGGGACACTAGGACGCCACGCGCGGGGGGCCCCCGCTGCGGGGGGGTTAGGAAATTGAGGTTATGTACGGTTTCTGTTGCTTATATCGGCACTATACATCTACTAATCTGTTTAAAATGACAAAGAAAAACCTATTATCAATTCAAGGAAGTGAATTTTTAAGTATTTATCTGCAGTTTTAATGTAGATTTCAGTTCGCTAAGTTATGAAAATGCATGTTTTGGCTATAATCTTCCGTAAATCAAGGGCGAAAACCAATTATTTGTCCCAAAAGAAGGTGTTTTAAGTATATATCTGCATTTCTAAGGTAGATTTGGGTACAATAAGAGGCCAAAAAGCAGATTCTGGCTAAGATTTTATCGAAATCGGCCACTATTTGACTCAGAAAGGTTGCCTTACGTCGAAATCTAATAGTTTAATAAGGTTTTCGTTACTAAAATGCCCAAAGACGCCGATTTTGACTAGAATTTGAAAGATATTGACATGAATATATAACTGTTTGTATCAAAAAATGATAGTTTAAACTGATATTTGCAGTTTTGATGCGGTTTTAGATACGATATGAATCGAAGAAGCCGATTTTGACTGGAATCTGTTTAAAATGACAAAGAAAAACCTATTATCAATTCAAGGAAGTGAATTTTTAAGTAGTTATCTGCAGTTTTAATGTAGATTTCAGTTCGCTAAGTTATGAAAATGCATGTTTTGGCTATAATCTTCCGTAAATCAAGGGCGAAAACCAATTATTTGTCCCAAAAGAAGGTGTTTTAAGTATATATCTGCATTTCTAAGGTAGATTTGGGTACAATAAGAGGCAAAAAGCAGATTCTGACTAAGATTTTATCGAAATCGGCAACTATTTGACTCAGAAAGGTTGCCTTACGTCGAAATCTAATAGTTTATTAAGGTTTTCGTTACTAAAATGCCCAAAGACGCCGATTTTGACTAGAATTTGAAAGATATTGAGATGAATATATAACTGTTTGTATCAAAAAATGATAGTTTAAACTGATATTTGTAGTTTTGATGCGGTTTTAGATACGATATGAATCGAAGAAGCCGATTTTGACTGGAATCTGTTTAAAATGACAAAGAAGAACCTATTATCAATTCAAGGAAGTGAATTTTTAAGTAGTTATCTGCAGTTTTAATGTAGATTTCAGTTCGCTAAGTTATGAAAATGCATGTTTTGGCTATAATCTTCCGTAAATCAAGGGCGAAAACCAATTATTTGTCCCAAAAGAAGGTGTTTTAAGTATATATCTGCATTTCTAAGGTAGATTTGGGTACAATAAGAGTCGAAAAAGCAGATTCTGACTAAGATTTTATCGAAATCGGCAACTATTTGACTCAGAAAGGTTGCCTTACGTCGAAATCTAATAGTTTATTAAGGTTTTCGTTACTAAAATGCCCAAAGACGCCGATTTTGACTAGAATTTGAAAGATATTGACATGAATATATAACTGTTTGTATCAAAAAATGATAGTTTAAACTGATATTTGCAGTTTTGATGCGGTTTTAGATACGATATGAATCGAAGAAGCCGATTTTGACTGGAATCTGTTTAAAATGACAAAGAAAAAGCTATTATCAATTCAAGGAAGTGAATTTTTAAGTAGTTATCTGAAGTTTTAATGTAGATTTCAGTTCGCTAAGTTATGAAAATGCATGTTTTGGCTATAATCTTCCGTGAATCAAGGGCGAAAACCAATTATTTGTCCCAAAAGAAGGTGTTTTAAGTATACATCTGCATTTCTAAGGTAGATTTGGGTACAATAAGAGGCGAAAAAGCAGATTCTCGGCAACTATTTGACTTAGAAAGGTTGCCTTACGTCGAAATCTAATAGTTTATTAAGGTTTTCGTTACTAAAATGCCCAAAGACGCCGATTTTGACTAGAATTTGAAAGATATTGAGATGAATATATAACTGTTTGTATCAAAAAATGATAGTTTAAACTGATATTTGCAGTTTTGATGCGGTTTTAGATACGATATGAATCGAAGAAGCCGATTTTGACTGGAATCTGTTTAAAATGACAAAGAAAAACCTATTATCAATTCAAGGAAGTGAATTTTTAAGTATTTATCTGCAGTTTTAATGTAGATTTCAGTTCGCTAAGTTATGAAAATGCATGTTTTGGCTATAATCTTCCGTAAATCAAGGGCGAAAACCAATTATTTGTCCCAAAAGAAGGTGTTTTAAGTATATATCTGCATTTCTAAGGTAGATTTGGGTACAATAAGAGTCGAAAAAGCAGATTCTGACTAAGATTTTATCGAAATCGGCAACTATTTGACTCAGAAAGGTTGCCTTACGTCGAAATCTAATAGTTTATTAAGGTTTTCGTTACTAAAATGCCCAAAGACGCCGATTTTGACTAGAATTTGAAAGATATTGACATGAATATATAACTGTTTGTATCAAAAAATGATAGTTTAAACTGATATTTGCAGTTTTGATGCGGTTTTAGATACGATATGAATCGAAGAAGCCGATTTTGACTGGAATCTGTTTAAAATGACAAAGAAAAAGCTATTATCAATTTAAGGAAGTGAATTTTTAAGTAGTTATCTGAAGTTTTAATGTAGATTTCAGTTCGCTAAGTTATGAAAATGCATGTTTTGGCTATAATCTTCCGTGAATCAAGGGCGAAAACCAATTATTTGTCCCAAAAGAAGGTGTTTTAAGTATACATCTGCATTTCTAAGGTAGATTTGGGTACAATAAGAGGCGAAAAAGCAGATTTTCGGCAACTATTTGACTTAGAAAGGTTGCCTTACGTCGAAATCTAATAGTTTATTAAGGTTTTCGTTACTAAAATGCCCAAAGACGCCGATTTTGACTAGAATTTGAAAGATATTGACATGAATATATAACTGTTTGTATCAAAAAATGATAGTTTAAACTGATATTTGCAGTTTTGATGCGGTTTTAGATACGATATGAATCGAAGAAGCCGATTTTGACTGGAATCTGTTTAAAATGACAAAGAAAAACCTATTATCAATTCAAGGAAGTGAATTTTTAAGTATTTATCTGCAGTTTTAATGTAGATTTCAGTTCGCTAAGTTATGAAAATGCATGTTTTGGCTATAATCTTCCGTAAATCAAGGGCGAAAACCAATTATTTGTCCCAAAAGAAGGTGTTTTAAGTATATATCTGCATTTCTAAGGTAGATTTGGGTACAATAAAAGGCGAAAAAGCAGATTCTGACTTAGATTTTATCGAAATCGGCAACTATTTGACTCAGAAAGGTTGCCTTACGTCGAAATCTAATAGTTTAATAAGGTTTTCGTTGCTAAAATGCTCAAAGACGCCGATTTTGACTAGAATTTGAAAGATATTGACATGAATATATAACTGTTTGTATCAAAAAATGATAGTTTAAACTGATATTTGCAGTTTTGATGCGGTTTTAGATACGATATGAATCGAAGAAGCCGATTTTGACTGGAATCTGTTTAAAATGACAAAGAAAAACCTATTATCAATTCAAGGAAGTGAATTTTTAAGTATTTATCTGCAGTTTTAATGTTGATTTCAGTTCGCTAAGTTATGAAAATGCATGTTTTGGCTATAATCTTCCGTAAATCAAGGGCGAAAACCAATTATTTGTCCCAAAAGAAGGTGTTTTAAGTATATATCTGCATTTCTAAGGTAGATTTGCGTACAATAAGAGGCGAAAAAGCAGATTCTCGGCAACTATTTGACTTAGAAAGGTTGCCTTACGTCGAAATCTAATAGTTTATTAAGGTTTTCGTTACTAAAATGCCCAAAGACGCCGATTTTGACTAGAATTTGAAAGATATTGACATGAATATATAACTGTTTGTATCAAAAAATGATTGTTTAAACTGATATTTGCAGTTTTGATGCGGTTTTAGATACGATATGAATCGAAGAAGCCGATTTTGACTGGAATCTGTTTAAAATGACAAAGAAAAACCTATTATCAATTCAAGGAAGTGAATTTTAAGTATTTATCTGCAGTTTTAATGTAGATTTCAGTTCGCTAAGTTATGAAAATGCATGTTTTGGCTATAATCTTCCGTAAATCAAGGGCGAAAACCAATTATTTGTCCCAAAAGAAGGTGTTTTAAGTATATATCTGCATTTCTAAGGTAGATTTGGGTACAATAAGAGGCGAAAAAGCAGATTCTCGGCAACTATTTGACTTAGAAAGGTTGCCTTACGTCGAAATCTAATAGTTTATTAAGGTTTTCGTTACTAAAATGCCCAAAGACGCCGATTTTGACTAGAATTTGAAAGATATTGACATGAATATATAACTGTTTGTATCAAAAAATGATAGTTTAAACTGATATTTGCAGTTTTGATGCGGTTTTAGATACGATATGAATCGAAGAAGCCGATTTTGACTGGAATCTGTTTAAAATGACAAAGAAAAACCTATTATCAATTCAAGGAAGTGAATTTTTAAGTATTTATCTGCAGTTTTAATGTAGATTTCAGTTCGCTAAGTTATGAAAATGCATGTTTTGGCTATAATCTTCCGTAAATCAACTGCGAAAACCAATTATTTGTCCCAAAAGAAGGTGTTTTAAGTATATATCTGCATTTCTAAGGTAGATTTGGGTACAATAAGAGGCGAAAAAGCAGATTCTGACTAAGATTTTATCGAAATCGGCAACTATTTGACTCAAAAAGGTTGCCTTACGTCGAAATCTAATAGTTTAATAAGGTTTTCGTTACTAAAATGCTCAAAGACGCCGATTTTGACTAGAATTTGAAAGATATTGACATGAATATATAACTGTCTGTATCAAAAAATGATAGTTTAAACTGATATTTGCAGTTTTGATGCGGTTTTAGATACGATATGAATCGAAGAAGCCGATTTTGACTGGAATCTGTTTAAAATGACAAAGAAAAACCTATTATCAATTCAAGGAAGTGAATTTTTAAGTATTTATCTGCAGTTTTAATGTAGATTTCAGTTCGCTAAGTTATGAAAATGCATGTTTTGGCTATAATCTTCCGTAAATCAAGGGCGAAAACCAATTATTTGTCCCAAAAGAAGGTGTTTTAAGTATATATCTGCATTTCTAAGGTAGATTTGGGTACAATAAGAGGCCAAAAAGCAGATTCTGGCTAAGATTTTATCGAAATCGGCCACTATTTGACTCAGAAAGGTTGCCTTACGTCGAAATCTAATAGTTTATTAAGGTTTTCGTTACTAAAATGCCCAAAGACGCCGATTTTGACTAGAATTTAAAAGATATTGACATGAATATATAACTGTTTGTATCAAAAAATGATAGTTTAAACTGATATTTGCAGTTTTGATGCGGTTTTAGATACGATATGAATCGAAGAAGCCGATTTTGACTGGAATCTGTTTAAAATGACAATGAAAAACCTATTATCAATTCAAGGAAGTGAATTTTTAAGTAGTTATCTGCAGTTTTAATGTAGATTTCTGTTCGCTAAGTTATGAAAATGCATGTTTTGGCTATAATCTTCCGTAAATCAAGGGCGAAAACCAATTATTTGTCCCAAAAAAAGGTGTTCTAAGTATATATCTGCATTTCTAAGGTAGATTTGGTTACAATAAGAGGCGAAAAAGCAGATTCTGACTAAGATTTTATCGAAATCGGCAACTATCTGACTCAGAATGGTTGCCTTACATCGAAATCTAATAGTTTATTAAGGTTTTCGTTACTAAAATGCCCAAAGACGCCGATTTTGACTAGAATTTGAAAGATATTGACATGAATATATAACTGTTTGTATCAAAAAATGATAGTTTAAACTGATATTTGCAGTTTTGATGCGGTTTTAGATACGATATGAATCGAAGAAGCCGATTTTGACTGGAATCTGTTTAAAATGACAAAGAAAAACCTATTATCAATTCAAGGAATTGAATTTTTAAGTATTTATCTGCAGTTTTAATGTAGATTTCAGTTCGCTAAGTTATGAAAATGCATGTTTTGGCTATAATCTTCCGTAAATCAAGGGCGAAAACCAATTATTTTTCCCAAAAGAAGGTGTTTTAAGTATATATCTGCATTTCTAAGGTAGATTTGGGTACAATAAGAGGCGAAAAAGCAGATTCTGACTTAGATTTTATCGAAATCGGCAACTATTTGACTCAGAAAGGTTGCCTTACGTCGAAATCTAATAGTTTAATTAGGTTTTCGTTGCTAAAATGCTCAAAGACGCCGATTTTGACTAGAATTTGAAAGATATTGACATGAATATATAACTGTTTGTATCAAAAAATGATAGTTTAAACTGATATTTGCAGTTTTGATGCGGTTTTAGATACGATATGAATCGAAGAAGCCGATTTTGACTGGAATCTGTTTAAAATGACAAAGAAAAACCTATTATCAATTCAAGGAAGTGAATTTTTAAGTATTTATCTGCAGTTTTAATGTAGATTTCAGTTCGCTAAGTTATGAAAATGCATGTTTTGGCTATAATCTTCCGTAAATCAAGGGCGAAAACCAATTATTTGTCCCAAAAGAAGGTGTTTTAAGTATATATCTGCATTTCTAAGGTAGATTTGGGTACAATAAGAGGCGAAAAACAGATTCTCGGCAACTATTTGACTTAGAAAGGTTGCCTTACGTCGAATTCTAATTGTTTATTAAGGTTTTCGTTACTAAAATGCCCAAAGACGCCGATTTTGACTAGAATTTGAAAGATATTGACATGAATATATAACTGTTTGTATCAAAAAATGATAGTTTAAACTGATATTTGCAGTTTTGATGCGGTTTTAGATACGATATGAATCGATGAAGCCGATTTTGACTGGAATCTGTTTAAAATGACAAAGAAAAACCTATTATCAATTCAAGGAAGTGAATTTTTAAGTAGTTATCTGCAGTTTTAATGTAGATTTCAGTTCGCTAAGTTATGAAAATGCATGTTTTGGCTATAATCTTCCGTGAATCAAGGGCGAAAACCAATTATTTGTCCCAAAAGAAGGTGTTTTAAGTATATATCTGCATTTCTAAGGTAGATTTGGGTACAATAAGAGGCGAAAAAGCAGATTCTCTTCAACTATTTGACTTAGAAAGGTTGCCTTACGTCGAAATCTAATAGTTTATTAAGGTTTTCGTTACTAAAATGCCCAAAGACGCCGATTTTGACTAGAATTTGAAAGATATTGACATGAATATATAACTGTTTGTATCAAAAAATGATAGTTTAAACTGATATTTGCAGTTTTGATGCGGTTTTAGATACGATATGAATCGAAGAAGCCGATTTTGACTGGAATCTGTTTAAATTGACAAAGAAAAACCTATTATCAATTCAAGGAAGTGAATTTTTAAGTATTTATCTGCAGTTTTAATGTAGATTTCAGTTCGCTAAGTTATGAAAATGCATGTTTTGGCTATAATCTTCCGTAAATCAAGGGCGAAAACCAATTATTTGTCCCAAAAGAAGGTGTTTTAAGTATATATCTGCATTTCTAAGGTAGATTTGGGTACAATAAGAGGCGAAAAAGCAGATTCTGACTAAGATTTTATCGAAATCGGCAACTATTTGACTCAGAAAGGTTGCCTTACGTCGAAATCTAATAGTTTAATAAGGTTTTCGTTACTAAAATGCTCAAAGACGCCGATTTTGACTAGAATTTGAAAGATATTGACATGAATATATAACTGTTTGTATCAAAAAATGATAGTTTAAACTGATATTTGCAGTTTTGATGCGGTTTTAGATACGATATGAACCGAAGAAGCCGATTTTGACTGGAATCTGTTTAAAATGACAAAGAAAAACCTATTATCAATTCAAGGAAGTGAATTTTTAAGTATTTATCTGCAGTTTTAATGTAGATTTCAGTTCGCTAAGTTATGAAAATGCATGTTTTGGCTATAATCTTCCGTGAATCAAGGGCGAAAACCAATTATTTGTCCCAAAAGAAGATGTTTTAAGTATATATCTGCATTTCTAAGGTAGATTTGGGTACAATAAGAGGCGAAAAAGCAGATTCTCGGCAACTATTTGACTTAGAAAGGTTGCCTTACGTCGAAATCTAATAGTTTATTAAGGTTTTCGTTACTAAAATGCCCAAAGACGCCGATTTTGACTAGAATTTGAAAGATATTGACATGAATATATAACTGTTTGTATAAAAAATGATAGTTTAAACTGATATTTGCAGTTTTGATGCGGTTTTAGATACGATATGAATCGAAGAAGCCGATTTTGACTGGAATCTGTTTAAAATGACAAAGAAAAACCTATTATCAATTCAAGGAAGTGAATTTTTAAGTATTTATCTGCAGTTTTAATGTAGATTTCAGTTCGCTAAGTTATGAAAATGCATGTTTCGGCTATAATCTTCCGTAAATCAAAGGCGAAAACCAATTATTTGTCCCAAAAGAAGGTGTTTTAAGTATATATCTGCATTTCTAAGGAAGATTTGGGTACAATAAGAGGCGAAAAATCAGATTCTGACTAAGATTTTATCGAAATCGGCAACTATTTGACTCAGAAAGGTTGCCTTACGTCGAAATCTAATAGTTTAATAAGGTTTTCGTTACTAAAATGCTCAAAGACGCCGATTTTGACTAGAATTTGAAAGATATTGACATGAATATATAACTGTTTGTATCAAAAAATGATAGTTTAAACTGATATTTGCAGTTTTGATGCGGTTTTAGATACGATATGAATCGAAGAAGCCGATTTTGATTGGAATCTGTTTAAAATGACAAAGAAAAACCTATTATCAATTCAAGGAAGTGAATTTTTAAGTATTTATCTGCAGTTTTAATGTAGATTTCAGTTCGCTAAGTTATGAAAATGCATGTTTTGGCTATAATCTTCCGTAAATCAAGGGCGAAAACCAATTATTTGTCCCAAAAGAAGGTGTTTTAAGTATATATCTGCATTTCTAAGGTAGATTTGGGTACAATAAGAGGCCAAAAAGCAGATTCTGGCTAAGATTTTATCGAAATCGGCCACTATTTGACTCAGAAAGGTTGCCTTACGTCGAAATCTAATAGTTTATTAAGGTTTTCGTTACTAAAATGCCCAAAGACGCCGATTTTGACTAGAATTTAAAAGATATTGACATGAATATATAACTGTTTGTATCAAAAAATGATAGTTTAAACTGATATTTGCAGTTTTGATGCGGTTTTAGATACGATATGAATCGAAGAAGCCGATTTTGACTGGAATCTGTTTAAAATGACAAAGAAAAACCTATTATCAATTCAAGGAAGTGAATTTTTAAGTAGTTATCTGCAGTTTCAATGTAGATTTCAGTTCGCTAAGTTATGAAAATGCATGTTTTGGCTATAATCCGTAAATCAAGGGCGAAAACCAATTATTTGTCCCAAAAGAAGGTGTTTTAAGTATATATCTGCATTTCTAAGGTAGATTTGGGTACAATAAGAGGCGAAAAGGCAGATTCTGACTAAGATTTTATCGAAATCGGCAACTATTTGACTCACAAAAGTTGCCTTACGTCGAAATCTAATAGTTTATTAAGGTTTTCGTTACTAAAATGCCCAAAGACGCCGATTTTGACTAGAATTTGAAAGATATTGACATGAATATATAACTGTTTGTATCAAAAAATGATAGTTTAAACTGATATTTGCAGTTTTGATGCGGTTTTAGATACGATATGAATCGAAGAAGCCGATTTTGACTGGAATCTGTTTAAAATGACAAAGAAAAACCTATTATCAATTCAAGGAAGTGAATTTTTAAGTAGTTATCTGCAGTTTTAATGTAGATTTCAGTTCGCTAAGTTATGAAAATGCATGTTTTGGCTATAATCTTCCGTAAATCAAGGGCGAAAACCAATTATTTGTCCCAAAAGAAGGTGTTTTAAGTATACATCTGCATTTCTAAGGTAGATTTGGGTACAATAAGAGGCGAAAAAGCAGATTCTGACTAAGATTTTATCGAAATCGGCAACTATTTGACTCAGAAAGGTTGCCTTACGTCGAAATCTAATAGTTTATTAAGGTTTTCGTTACTAAAATGCCCAAAGACGCCGATTTTGACTAGAATTTGAAAGATATTGACATGAATATATAACTGTTTGTATCAAAAAATGATAGTTTAAACTGATATTTGCAGTTTTGATGCGGTTTTAGATACGATATGAATCGAAGAAGCCGATTTTGACTGGAATCTGTTTAAAATGACAAAGAAAAACCTATTATCAATTCAAGGAAGTGAATTTTTAAGTATTTATCTGCAGTTTTAATGTAGATTTCAGTTCGCTAAGTTATGAAAATGCATGTTTTGGCTATAATCTTCCGTAAATCAAGGGCGAAAACCAATTATTTGTCCCAAAAGAAGGTGTTTTAAGTATATATCTGCATTTCTAAGGTAGATTTGGGTACAATAAGAGGCGAAAAAGCAGATTCTGACTAAGATTTTATCGAAATCGGCAACTATTTGACTCAGAAAGGTTGCCTTACGTCGAAATCTAATAGTTTAATAAGGTTTTCGTTACTAAAATGCTCAAAGACGCCGATTTTGACTAGAATTTGAAAGATATTGACATGAATATATAACTGTTTGTATCAAAAAATGATAGTTTAAACTGATATTTGCAGTTTTGATGCGGTTTTAGATACGATATGAATCGAAGAAGCCGATTTTGACTGGAATCTGTTTAAAATGACAAAGAAAAACCTATTATCAATTCAAGGAAGTGAATTTTTAAGTATTTATCTGCAGTTTTAATGTAGATTTCAGTTCGCTAAGTTATGAAAATGCATGTTTTGGCTATAATCTTCCGTGAATCAAGGGCGAAAACCAATTATTTGTCCCAAAAGAAGATGTTTTAAGTATATATCTGCATTTCTAAGGTAGATTTGGGTACAATAAGAGGCGAAAAAGCAGATTCTCGGCAACTATTTGACTTAGAAAGGTTGCCTTACGTCGAAATCTAATAGTTTATTAAGGTTTTCGTTACTAAAATGCCCAAAGACGCCGATTTTGACTAGAATTTGAAAGATATTGACATGAATATATAACTGTTTGTATCAAAAAATGATAGTTTAAACTGATATTTGCAGTTTTGATGCGGTTTTAGATACGATATGAATCGAAGAAGCCGATTTTGACTGGAATCTGTTTAAAATGACAAAGAAAAACCTATTATCAATTCAAGGAAGTGAATTTTTAAGTATTTATCTGCAGTTTTAATGTAGATTTCAGTTCGCTAAGTTATGAAAATGCATGTTTCGGCTATAATCTTCCGTAAATCAAAGGCGAAAACCAATTATTTGTCCCAAAAGAAGGTGTTTTAAGTATATATCTGCATTTCTAAGGAAGATTTGGGTACAATAAGAGGCGAAAAATCAGATTCTGACTAAGATTTTATCGAAATCGGCAACTATTTGACTCAGAAAGGTTGCCTTACGTCGAAATCTAATAGTTTAATAAGGTTTTCGTTACTAAAATGCTCAAAGACGCCGATTTTGACTAGAATTTGAAAGATATTGACATGAATATATAACTGTTTGTATCAAAAAATGATAGTTTAAACTGATATTTGCAGTTTTGATGCGGTTTTAGATACGATATGAATCGAAGAAGCCGATTTTGATTGGAATCTGTTTAAAATGACAAAGAAAAACCTATTATCAATTCAAGGAAGTGAATTTTTAAGTATTTATCTGCAGTTTTAATGTAGATTTCAGTTCGCTAAGTTATGAAAATGCATGTTTTGGCTATAATCTTCCGTAAATCAAGGGCGAAAACCAATTATTTGTCCCAAAAGAAGGTGTTTTAAGTATATATCTGCATTTCTAAGGTAGATTTGGGTACAATAAGAGGCCAAAAAGCAGATTCTGGCTAAGATTTTATCGAAATCGGCCACTATTTGACTCAGAAAGGTTGCCTTACGTCGAAATCTAATAGTTTATTAAGGTTTTCGTTACTAAAATGCCCAAAGACGCCGATTTTGACTAGAATTTAAAAGATATTGACATGAATATATAACTGTTTGTATCAAAAAATGATAGTTTAAACTGATATTTGCAGTTTTGATGCGGTTTTAGATACGATATGAATCGAAGAAGCCGATTTTGACTGGAATCTGTTTAAAATGACAAAGAAAAACCTATTATCAATTCAAGGAAGTGAATTTTTAAGTAGTTATCTGCAGTTTCAATGTAGATTTCAGTTCGCTAAGTTATGAAAATGCATGTTTTGGCTATAATCCGTAAATCAAGGGCGAAAACCAATTATTTGTCCCAAAAGAAGGTGTTTTAAGTATATATCTGCATTTCTAAGGTTGATTTGGGTACAATAAGAGGCGAAAAGGCAGATTCTGACTAAGATTTTATCGAAATCGGCAACTATTTGACTCACAAAAGTTGCCTTACGTCGAAATCTAATAGTTTATTAAGGTTTTCGTTACTAAAATGCCCAAAGACGCCGATTTTGACTAGAATTTGAAAGATATTGACATGAATATATAACTGTTTGTATCAAAAAATGATAGTTTAAACTGATATTTGCAGTTTTGATGCGGTTTTAGATACGATATGAATCGAAGAAGCCGATTTTGACTGGAATCTGTTTAAAATGACAAAGAAAAACCTATTATCAATTCAAGGAAGTGAATTTTTAAGTAGTTATCTGCAGTTTTAATGTAGATTTCAGTTCGCTAAGTTATGAAAATGCATGTTTTGGCTATAATCTTCCGTAAATCAAGGGCGAAAACCAATTATTTGTCCCAAAAGAAGGTGTTTTAAGTATACATCTGCATTTCTAAGGTAGATTTGGGTACAATAAGAGGCGAAAAAGCAGATTCTGACTAAGATTTTATCGAAATCGGCAACTATTTGACTCAGAAAGGTTGCCTTACGTCGAAATCTAATAGTTTATTAAGGTTTTCGTTACTAAAATGCCCAAAGACGCCGATTTTGACTAGAATTTGAAAGATATTGACATGAATATATAACTGTTTGTATCAAAAAATGATAGTTTAAACTGATATTTGCAGTTTTGATGCGGTTTTAGATACGATATGAATCGAAGAAGCCGATTTTGACTGGAATCTGTTTAAAATGACAAAGAAAAACCTATTATCAATTGAAGGAAGTGAATTTTTAAGTAGTTATCTGCAGTTTTAATGTAGATTTCAGTTCGCTAAGTTATGAAAATGCATGTTTTGGCTATAATCTTCCGTAAATCTAGGGCGAAAACCAATTATTTGTCCCAAAAGAAGGTGTTTTAAGTATATATCTGCATTTCTAAGGTAGATTTGGGTACAATAAGAGGCGAAAAAGCAGATTCTGACTAAGATTTTATCGAAATCGGCAACTATTTGACTCAGAAAGGTTGCCTTACGTCGAAATCTAATAGTTTATTAAGGTTTTCGTTACTAAAATGCCCAAAGACGCCGATTTTGACTAGAATTTGAAAGATATTGACATGAATATATAACTGTTTGTATCAAAAAATGATAGTTTAAACTGATATTTGCAGTTTTGATGCGGTTTTAGATACGATATGAATCGAAGAAGCCGATTTTGACTGGAATCTGTTTAAAATGACAAAGAAAAACCTATTATCAATTCAAGGAAGTGAATTTTTAAGTAGTAATCTGCAGTTTTAATGTAGATTTCAGTTCGCTAAGTTATGAAAATGCATGTTTTGGCTATAATCTTCCATGAATCAAGGGCGAAAACCAATTATTTGTCCCAAAAGAAGGTGTTTTAAGTATATATCTGCATTTCTAAGGTAGATTTGGGTACAATAAGAGGCGAAAAAGCAGATTCTCGGCAACTATTTGACTTAGAAAGGTTGCCTTACGTCGAAATCTAATAGTTTATTAAGGTTTTCGTTACTAAAATGCCCAAAGACGCCGATTTTGACTAGAATTTGAAAGATATTGACATGAATATATAACTGTTTGAATCAAAAAATGATAGTTTAAACTGATATTTGCAGTTTTGATGCGGTTTTAGATACGATATGAATCGAAGAAGCCGATTTTGACTGGAATCTGTTTAAAATGACAAAGAAGAACCTATTATCAATTCAAGGAAGTGAATTTTTAAGTATTTATCTGCAGTTTTAATGTAGATTTTAGTTCGCTAAGTTATGAAAATGCATGTTTTGGCTATAATCTTCCGTAAATCAAGGGCGAAAACCAATTATTTGTCCCAAAAGAAGGTGTTTTAAGTATATATCTGCATTTCTAAGGTAGATTTGGGTACAATAAGAGGCGAAAAAGCAGATTCTCGGCAACTATTTGACTTAGAAAGGTTGCCTTACGTCGAAATCTAATAGTTTATTAAGGTTTTCGTTAGTAAAATGCCCAAAGACGCCGATTTTGACTAGAATTTGAAAGATATTGACATGAATATATAACTGTTTGTATCAAAAAATGATAGTTTAAACTGATATTTGCAGTTTTGATGCGGTTTTAGATACGATATGAATCGAAGAAGCCGATTTTGACTGGAATCTGTTTAAAATGACAAAGAAAAACCTATTATCAATTCAAGGAAGTGAATTTTTAAGTATTTATCTGCAGTTTTAATGTAGATTTCAGTTCGCTAAGTTATGAAAATGCATGTTTTGGCTATAATCTTCCGTAAATCAAGGGCGAAAACCAATTATTTGTCCCAAAAGAAGGTGTTTTAAGTATATATCTGCATTTCTAAGGTAGATTTGGGTACAATAAGAGGCGAAAAAGCAGATTCTGACTAAGATTTTATCGAAATCGGCAACTATTTGACTCAGAAAGGTTGCCTTACGTCGAAATCTAATAGTTTAATAAGGTTTTCGTTACTAAAATGCTCAAAGACGCCGATTTTGACTAGAATTTGAAAGATATTGACATGAATATATAACTGTTTGTATCAAAAAATGATAGTTTAAACTGATATTTGCAGTTTTGATGCGGTTTTAGATACGATATGAATCGAAGAAGCCGATTTTGACTGGAATTTGTTTAAAATGACAAAGAAAAACCTATTATCAATTCAAGGAAGTGAATTTTTAAGTATTTATCTGCAGTTTTAATGTAGATTTCAGTTCGCTAAGTTATGAAAATGCATGTTTTGGCTATAATCTTCCGTAAATCAAGGGCGAAAACCAATTATTTGTCCCAAAAGAAGGTGTTTTAAGTATATATCTGCATTTCTAAGGTAGATTTGGGTACAATAAGAGGCCAAAAAGCAGATTCTGGCTAAGATTTTATCGAAATCGGCCACTATTTGACTCAGAAAGGTTGCCTTACGTCGAAATCTAATAGTTTATTAAGGCTTTCGTTACTAAAATGCCCAAAGACGCCGATTTTGACTAGAATTTAAAAGATATTGACATGAATATATAACTGTTTGTATCAAAAAATGATAGTTTAAACTGATATTTGCAGTTTTGATGCGGTTTTAGATACGATATGAATCGAAGAAGCCGATTTTGACTGGAATCTGTTTAAAATGACAAAGAAAAACCTATTATCAATTCAAGGAAGTGAATTTTTAAGTAGTTATCTGCAGTTTTAATGTAGATTTCAGTTCGCTAAGTTATGAAAATGCATGTTTTGGCTATAATCTTCCATGAATCAAGGGCGAAAACCAATTATTTGTCCCAAAAGAAGGTGTTTTAAGTATATATCTGCATTTCTAAGGTAGATTTGGGTACAATAAGAGGCGAAAAAGCAGATTCTCGGCAACTATTTGACTTAGAAAGGTTGCCTTACGTCGAAATCTAATAGTTTATTAAGGTTTTCGTTACTAAAATGCCCAAAGACGCCGATTTTGACTAGAATTTGAAAGATATTGACATGAATATATAACTGTTTGAATCAAAAAATGATAGTTTAAACTGATATTTGCAGTTTTGATGCGGTTTTAGATACGATATGAATCGAAGAAGCCGATTTTGACTGGAATCTGTTTAAAATGACAAAGAAGAACCTATTATCAATTCAAGGAAGTGAATTTTTAAGTATTTATCTGCAGTTTTAATGTAGATTTTAGTTCGCTAAGTTATGAAAATGCATGTTTTGGCTATAATCTTCCGTAAATCAAGGGCGAAAACCAATTATTTGTCCCAAAAGAAGGTGTTTTAAGTATATATCTGCATTTCTAAGGTAGATTTGGGTACAATAAGAGGCGAAAAAGCAGATTCTCGGCAACTATTTGACTTAGAAAGGTTGCCTTACGTCGAAATCTAATAGTTTATTAAGGTTTTCGTTAGTAAAATGCCCAAAGACGCCGATTTTGACTAGAATTTGAAAGATATTGACATGAATATATAACTGTTTGTATCAAAAAATGATAGTTTAAACTGATATTTGCAGTTTTGATGCGGTTTTAGATACGATATGAATCGAAGAAGCCGATTTTGACTGGAATCTGTTTAAAATGACAAAGAAAAACCTATTATCAATTCAAGGAAGTGAATTTTTAAGTATTTATCTGCAGTTTTAATGTAGATTTCAGTTCGCTAAGTTATGAAAATGCATGTTTTGGCTATAATCTTCCGTAAATCAAGGGCGAAAACCAATTATTTGTCCCAAAAGAAGGTGTTTTAAGTATATATCTGCATTTCTAAGGTAGATTTGGGTACAATAAGAGGCGAAAAAGCAGATTCTGACTAAGATTTTATCGAAATCGGCAACTATTTGACTCAGAAAGGTTGCCTTACGTCGAAATCTAATAGTTTAATAAGGTTTTCGTTACTAAAATGCTCAAAGACGCCGATTTTGACTAGAATTTGAAAGATATTGACATGAATATATAACTGTTTGTATCAAAAAATGATAGTTTAAACTGATATTTGCAGTTTTGATGCGGTTTTAGATACGATATGAATCGAAGAAGCCGATTTTGACTGGAATTTGTTTAAAATGACAAAGAAAAACCTATTATCAATTCAAGGAAGTGAATTTTTAAGTATTTATCTGCAGTTTTAATGTAGATTTCAGTTCGCTAAGTTATGAAAATGCATGTTTTGGCTATAATCTTCCGTAAATCAAGGGCGAAAACCAATTATTTGTCCCAAAAGAAGGTGTTTTAAGTATATATCTGCATTTCTAAGGTAGATTTGGGTACAATAAGAGGCCAAAAAGCAGATTCTGGCTAAGATTTTATCGAAATCGGCCACTATTTGACTCAGAAAGGTTGCCTTACGTCGAAATCTAATAGTTTATTAAGGCTTTCGTTACTAAAATGCCCAAAGACGCCGATTTTGACTAGAATTTAAAAGATATTGACATGAATATATAACTGTTTGTATCAAAAAATGATAGTTTAAACTGATATTTGCAGTTTTGATGCGGTTTTAGATACGATATGAATCGAAGAAGCCGATTTTGACTGGAATCTGTTTAAAATGACAAAGAAAAACCTATTATCAATTCAAGGAAGTGAATTTTTAAGTAGTTATCTGCAGTTTTAATGTAGATTTCAGTTCGCTAAGTTATGAAAATGCATGTTTTGGCTATAATCTTCCGTGAATCAAGGGCGAAAACCAATTATTTGTCCCAAAAGAAGGTGTTTTAAGAATATATCTGCATTTCTAAGGTAGATTTGGGTACAATAAGAGGCGAAAAAGCAGATTCTCGGCAACTATTTGACTTAGAAAGGTTGCCTTACGTCGAAATCTAATAGTTTATTAAGGTTTTCGTTACTAAAATGCCCAAAGACGCCGATTTTGACTAGAATTTGAAAGATATTGACATGAATATATAACTGTTTGTATCAAAAAATGATAGTTTAAACTGATATTTGCAGTTTTGATGCGGTTTTAGATACGATATGAATCGAAGAAGCCGATTTTGACTGGAATCTGTTTAAAATGACAAAGAAAAACCTATTATCAATTCAAGGAAGTGAATTTTTAAGTATTTATCTGCAGTTTTAATGTAGATTTCTGTTCGTTAAGTTATGAAAATGCATGTTTTGGCTATAATCTTCCGTAAATCAAGGGCGAAAACCAATTATTTGTCCCAAAAGAAGGTGTTTTAAGTATATATCTGCATTTCTAAGGTAGATTTGGGTACAATAAGAGGCGAAAAAGCAGATTCTGACTAAGATTTTATCGAAATCGGCAACTATTTGACTCAGAAAGGTTGCCTTACGTCGAAATCTAATAGTTTAGTAAGGTTTTCGTTACTAAAATGCTCAAAGACGCCGATTTTGACTAGAATTTGAAAGATATTGACATGAATATATAACTGTTTGTATCAAAAAATGATAGTTGAAACTGATATTTGCAGTTTTGATGCGGTTTTAGATACGATATGAATCGAAGAATCCGATTTTGACTGGAATCTGTTTAAAATGACAAATAAAAACCTATTATCAATTCAAGGAAGTGAATTTTTAAGTATTTATCTGCAGTTTTAATGTAGATTTCAGTTCGCTAAGTTATGAAAATGCATGTTTTGGCTATAATCTTCCGTGAATCAAGGGCGAAAACCAATTATTTGTCCCAAAAGAAGATGTTTTAAGTATATATCTGCATTTCTAAGGTAGATTTGGGTACAATAAGAGGCGAAAAAGCAGATTCTAGGCAACTATTTGACTTAGAAAGGTTGCCTTACGTCGAAATCTAATAGTTTATTAAGGTTTTCGTTACTAAAATGCCCAAAGACGCCGATTTTGACTAGAATTTGAAAGATATTGACATGAATATATAACTGTTTGTATCAAAAAATGATAGTTTAAACTGATATTTGCAGTTTTGATGCGGTTTTAGATACGATATGAATCTAAGAAGCCGATTTTGACTGGAATCTGTTTAAAATGACAAAGAAAATCCTGTTATCAATTCAAGGAAGTGAATTTTTAAGTATTTATCTGCAGTTTTAATGTAGATTTCAGTTCGCTAAGTTATGAAAATGCATGTTTTGGCTATAATCTTCCGTAAATCAAGGGCGAAAACCAATTATTTGTCCCAAAAGAAGGTGTTTTAAGTATATATCTGCATTTCTAAGGTAGATTTGGGTACAATAAGAGGCGAAAAAGCAGATTCTGACTAAGATTTTATCGAAATCGGCAACTATTTGACTCAGAAAGGTTGCCTTACGTCGAAATCTAATAGTTTAATAAGGTTTTCGTTACTAAAATGCTCAAAGACGCCGATTTTGACTAGAATTTGAAAGATATTGACATGAATATATAACTGTTTGTATCAAAAAATGATAGTTTAAACTGATATTTGCAGTTTTGATGCGGTTTTAGATACGATATGAATCGAAGAAGCCGATTTTGACTGGAATCTGTTTAAAATGACAAAGAAAAACCTATTATCAATTCAAGGAAGTGAATTTTTAAGTATTTATCTGCAGTTTTAATGTAGATTTCAGTTCGCTAAGTTATGAAAATGCATGTTTTGGCTATAATCTTCCGTAAATCAAGGGCGAAAACCAATTATTTGTCCCAAAAGAAGGTGTTTTAAGTATATATCTGCATTTCTAAGGTAGATTTGGGTACAATAAGAGGCGAAAAAGCAGATTCTGACTAAGATTTTATCGAAATCGGCAACTATTTGACTCAGAAAGGTTGCCTTACGTCGAAATCTAATAGTTTATTAAGGTTTTCGTTACTAAAATGCCCAAAGACGCCGATTTTGACTAGAATTTGAAAGATATTGACATGAATATATAACTGTTTGTATCAAAAAATGATAGTTTAAACTGATATTTGCAGTTTTGATGCGGTTTTAGATACGATATGAATCGAAGAAGCCGATTTTGACTGGAATCTGTTTAAAATGACAAAGAAAAACCTATTATCAATTCAAGGAAGTGAATTTTTAAGTATTTATCTGCAGTTTTAATGTAGATTTCAGTTCGCTAAGTTATGAAAATGCATGTTTTGGCTATAATCTTCCGTAAATCAAGGGCGAAAACCAATTATTTGTCCCAAAAGAAGGTGTTTTAAGTATATATCTGCATTTCTAAGGTAGATTTGGGTACAATAAGAGGCGAAAAAGCAGATTCTGACTAAGATTTTATCGAAATCGGCAACTATTTGACTCAGAAAGGTTGCCTTACGTCGAAATCTAATAGTTTAATAAGGTTTTCGTTACTAAAATGCTCAAAGACGCCGATTTTGACTAGAATTTGAAAGATATTGACATGAATATATAACTGTTTGTATCAAAACATGATAGTTTAAACTGATATTTGCAGTTTTGATGCGGTTTTAGATACGATATGAATCGAAGAAGCCGATTTTGACTGGAATCTGTTTAAAATGACAAAGAAAAACCTATTATCAATTCAAGGAAGTGAATTTTTAAGTATTTATCTGCAGTTTTAATGTAGATTTCAGTTCGCTAAGTTATGAAAATGCATGTTTTGGCTATAATCCTCCGTAAATCAAGGGCGAAAACCAATTATTTGTCCCAAAAGAAGGTGTTTTAAGTATATATCTGCATTTCTAAGGTAGATTTGGGTACAATAAGAGGCGAAAAAGCAGATTCTCGGCAACTATTTGACTTAGAAAGGTTGCCTTACGTCGAAATCTAATAGTTTATTAAGGTTTTCGTTACTAAAATGCCCAAAGACGCCGATTTTGACTAGAATTTGAAAGATATTGACATGAATATATAACTGTTTGTATCAAAAAATGATAGTTTAAACTGATATTTGCAGTTTTGATGCGGTTTTAGATACGATATGAATCTAAGAAGCCGATTTTGACTGGAATCTGTTTAAAATGACAAAGAAAAACCTGTTATCAATTCAAGGAAGTGAATTTTTAAGTATTTATCTGCAGTTTTAATGTAGATTTCAGTTCGCTAAGTTATGAAAATGCATGTTTTGGCTATAATCTTCCGTAAATCAAGGGCGAAAACCAATTATTTGTCCCAAAAGAAGGTGTTTTAAGTATATATCTGCATTTCTAAGGTAGATTTGGGTACAATAAGAGGCGAAAAAGCAGATTCTGACTAAGATTTTATCGAAATCGGCAACTATTTGACTCAGAAAGGTTGCCTTACGTCGAAATCTAATAGTTTAATAAGGTTTTCGTTACTAAAATGCTCAAAGACGCCGATTTTGACTAGAATTTGAAAGATATTGACATGAATATATAACTGTTTGTATCAAAAAATGATAGTTTAAACTGATATTTGCAGTTTTGATGCAGTTTTAGATACGATATGAATCGAAGAAGCCGATTTTGACTGGAATCTGTTTAAAATGACAAAGAAAAACCTATTATCAATTCAAGGAAGTCAATTTTTAAGTAGTTATCTGCAGTTTAAATGTAGATTTCAGTTCGCTAAGTTATGAAAATGCATGTTTTGGCTATAATCTTCCGTAAATCAAATGCAAAAACCAATTATTTGTCCCAAAAGAAGGTGTTTTAAGTATATATCTGCATTTCTAAGGTAGATTTGGGTACAATAAGAGGCGAAAAAGCAGATTCTCGGCAACTATTTGACTTAGAAAGGTTGCCTTACGTCGAAATCTAATAGTTTATTAAGGTTTTCGTTACTAAAATGCCCAAAGACGCCGATTTTGACTAGAATTTGAAAGATATTGACATGAATATATAACTGTTTGTATCAAAAAATGATAGTTTAAACTGATATTTGCAGTTTTGATGCGGTTTTAGATACGATATGAATCGAAGAAGCCGATTTTGACTGGAATCTGTTTAAAATGACAAAGAAAAACCTATTATCAATTCAAGGAAGTGAATTTTTAAGTATTTATCTGCAGTTTTAATGTAGATTTCAGTTCGCTAAGTTATGAAAATGCATGTTTTGGCTATAATCTTCCGTAAATCAAGGGCGAAAAGCAATTATTTGTCCCAAAAGAAGGTGTTTTAAGTATATATCTGCATTTCTAAGGTAGATTTGGGTACAATAAGAGGCGAAAAAGCAGATTCTGACTAAGATTTTATCGAAATCGGCAACTATTTGACTCAGAAAGGTTGCCTTACGTCGAAATCTAATAGTTTAATAAGGTTTTCGTTACTAAAATGCTCAAAGACGCCGATTTTGACTAGAATTTGAAAGATATTGACATGAATATATAACTGTTTGTATCAAAACATGATAGTTTAAAATGATATTTGCAGTTTTGATGCGGTTTTAGATACGATATGAATCGAAGAAGCCGATTTTGACTGGAATCTGTTTAAAATGACAAATAAAAACCTATTATCAATTCAAGGAAGTGAATTTTTAAGTATTTATCTGCAGTTTTAATGTAGATTTCAGTTCGCTAAGTTATGAAAATGCATGTTTTGGCTATAATCTTCCGTGAATCAAGGGCGAAAACCAATTATTTGTCCCAAAAGAAGATGTTTTAAGTATATATCTGCATTTCTAAGGTAGATTTGGGTACAATAAGAGGCGAAAAAGCAGATTCTAGGCAACTATTTGACTTAGAAAGGTTGCCTTACGTCGAAATCTAATAGTTTATTAAGGTTTTCGTTACTAAAATGCCCAAAGACGCCGATTTTGACTAGAATTTGAAAGATATTGACATGAATATATAACTGTTTGTATCAAAAAATGATAGTTTAAACTGATATTTGCAGTTTTGATGCGGTTTTAGATACGATATGAATCTAAGAAGCCGATTTTGACTGGAATCTGTTTAAAATGACAAAGAAAATCCTGTTATCAATTCAAGGAAGTGAATTTTTAAGTATTTATCTGCAGTTTTAATGTAGATTTCAGTTCGCTAAGTTATGAAAATGCATGTTTTGGCTATAATCTTCCGTAAATCAAGGGCGAAAACCAATTATTTGTCCCAAAAGAAGGTGTTTTAAGTATATATCTGCATTTCTAAGGTAGATTTGGGTACAATAAGAGGCGAAAAAGCAGATTCTGACTAAGATTTTATCGAAATCGGCAACTATTTGACTCAGAAAGGTTGCCTTACGTCGAAATCTAATAGTTTAATAAGGTTTTCGTTACTAAAATGCTCAAAGACGCCGATTTTGACTAGAATTTGAAAGATATTGACATGAATATATAACTGTTTGTATCAAAAAATGATAGTTTAAACTGATATTTGCAGTTTTGATGCGGTTTTAGATACGATATGAATCGAAGAAGCCGATTTTGACTGGAATCTGTTTAAAATGACAAAGAAAAACCTATTATCAATTCAAGGAAGTGAATTTTTAAGTATTTATCTGCAGTTTTAATGTAGATTTCAGTTCGCTAAGTTATGAAAATGCATGTTTTGGCTATAATCTTCCGTAAATCAAGGGCGAAAACCAATTATTTGTCCCAAAAGAAGGTGTTTTAAGTATATATCTGCATTTCTAAGGTAGATTTGGGTACAATAAGAGGCGAAAAAGCAGATTCTGACTAAGATTTTATCGAAATCGGCAACTATTTGACTCAGAAAGGTTGCCTTACGTCGAAATCTAATAGTTTAATAAGGTTTTCGTTACTAAAATGCTCAAAGACGCCGATTTTGACTAGAATTTGAAAGATATTGACATGAATATATAACTGTTTGTATCAAAAAGTGATAGTTTAAACTGATATTTGCAGTTTTGATGCGGTTTTAGATACGATATGAATCGAAGAAGCCGATTTTGACTGGAATCTGTTTAAAATGACAAAGAAAAACCTATTATCAATTCAAGGAAGTGAATTTTTAAGTAGTTATCTGAAGTTTAAATGTAGATTTCAGTTCGCTAAGTTATGAAAATGCATGTTTTGGCTATAATCTTCCGTAAATCAAATGCGAAAACCAATTATTTGTCCCAAAAGAAGGTGTTTTAAGTATATATCTGCATTTCTAAGGTAGATTTGGGTACAATAAGAGGCGAAAAAGCAGATTCTGACTAAGATTTTATCGAAATCGGCAACTATTTGACTCAGAAAGGTTGCCTTACGTCGAAATCTAATAGTTTATTAAGGTTTTCGTTACTAAAATGCCCAAAGACGCCGATTTTGACTAGAATTTGAAAGATATTGACATGAATATATAACTGTTTGTATCAAAAAATGATAGTTTAAACTGATATTTGCAGTTTTGATGCGGTTTTAGATACGATATGAATCGAAGAAGCCGATTTTGACTGGAATCTGTTTAAAATGACAAAGAAAAACCTATTATCAATTCAAGGAAGTGAATTTTTAAGTATTTATCTGCAGTTTTAATGTAGATTTCAGTTCGCTAAGTTATGAAAATGCATGTTTTGGCTATAATCTTCCGTAAATCAAGGGCGAAAACCAATTATTTGTCCCAAAAGAAGGTGTTTTAAGTATATATCTGCATTTCTAAGGTAGATTTGGGTACAATAAGAGGCGAAAAAGCAGATTCTGACTAAGATTTTATCGAAATCGGCAACTATTTGACTCAGAAAGGTTGCCTTACGTCGAAATCTAATAGTTTAATAAGGTTTTCGTTACTAAAATGCTCAAAGACGCCGATTTTGACTAGAATTTGAAAGATATTGACATGAATATATAACTGTTTGTATCAAAACATGATAGTTTAAACTGATATTTGCAGTTTTGATGCGGTTTTAGATACGATATGAATCGAAGAAGCCGATTTTGACTGGAATCTGTTTAAAATGACAAAGAAAAACCTATTATCAATTCAAGGAAGTGAATTTTTAAGTATTTATCTGCAGTTTTAATGTAGATTTCAGTTCGCTAAGTTATGAAAATGCATGTTTTGGCTATAATCTTCCGTAAATCAAGGGCGAAAACCAATTATTTGTCCCCAAAGGAGGTGTTTTAAGTATATATCTGCATTTCTAAGGTAGATTTGGGTACAATAAGAGGCGAAAAAGCAGATTCTGACTAAGATTTTATCGAAATCGGCAACTATTTGACTCAGAAAGGTTGCCTTACGTCGAAATCTAATAGTTTAATAAGGTTTTCGTTACTAAAATGCTCAAAGACGAAGATTTTGACTAGAATTTGAAAGATATTGACATGAATATATAACTGTTTGTATCAAAAAATGATAGTTGAAACTGATATTTGCAGTTTTGATGCGGTTTTAGATACGATATGAATCGAAGAATCCGATTTTGACTGGAATCTGTTTAAAATGACAAAGAAAAACCTATTATCAATTCAAGGAAGTGAATTTTTAAGTATTTATCTGCAGTTTTAATGTAGATTTCAGTTCGCTAAGTTATGAAAATGCATGTTTTGGCTATAATCTTCCGTGAATCAAGGGCGAAAACCAATTATTTGTCCCAAAAGAAGATGTTTTAAGTATATATCTGCATTTCTAAGGTAGATTTGGGTACAATAAGAGGCGAAAAAGCAGATTCTCGGCAACTATTTGACTTAGAAAGGTTGCCTTACGTCGAAATCTAATAGTTTATTAAGGTTTTCGTTACTAAAATGCCCAAAGACGCCGATTTTGACTAGAATTTGAAAGATATTGACATGAATATATAACTGTTTGTATCAAAAAATGATAGTTTAAACTGATATTTGCAGTTTTGATGCGGTTTTAGATACGATATGAATCTAAGAAGCCGATTTTGACTGGAATCTGTTTAAAATGACAAAGAAAAACCTGTTATCAATTCAAGGAAGTGAATTTTTAAGTATTTATCTGCAGTTTTAATGTAGATTTCAGTTCGCTAAGTTATGAAAATGCATGTTTTGGCTATAATCTTCCGTAAATCAAGGGCGAAAACCAATTATTTGTCCCAAAAGAAGGTGTTTTAAGTATATATCTGCATTTCTAAGGTAGATTTGGGTACAATAAGAGGCGAAAAAGCAGATTCTGACTAAGATTTTATCGAAATCGGCAACTATTTGACTCAGAAAGGTTGCCTTACGTCGAAATCTAATAGTTTAATAAGGTTTTCGTTACTAAAATGCTCAAAGACGCCGATTTTGACTAGAATTTGAAAGATATTGACATGAATATATAACTGTTTGTATCAAAAAATGATAGTTTAAACTGATATTTGCAGTTTTGATGCAGTTTTAGATACGATATGAATCGAAGAAGCCGATTTTGACTGGAATCTGTTTAAAATGACAAAGAAAAACCTATTATCAATTCAAGGAAGTCAATTTTTAAGTAGTTATCTGCAGTTTAAATGTAGATTTCAGTTCGCTAAGTTATGAAAATGCATGTTTTGGCTATAATCTTCCGTAAATCAAATGCAAAAACCAATTATTTGTCCCAAAAGAAGGTGTTTTAAGTATATATCTGCATTTCTAAGGTAGATTTGGGTACAATAAGAGGCGAAAAAGCAGATTCTCGGCAACTATTTGACTTAGAAAGGTTGCCTTACGTCGAAATCTAATAGTTTATTAAGGTTTTCGTTACTAAAATGTCCAAAGACGCCGATTTTGACTAGAATTTGAAAGATATTGACATGAATATATAACTGTTTGTATCAAAAAATGATAGTTTAAACTGATATTTGCAGTTTTGATGCGGTTTTAGATACGATATGAATCGAAGAAGCCGATTTTGACTGGAATCTGTTTAAAATGACAAAGAAAAACCTATTATCAATTCAAGGAAGTGAATTTTTAAGTATTTATCTGCAGTTTTAATGTAGATTTCAGTTCGCTAAGTTATGAAAATGCATGTTTTGGCTATAATCTTCCGTAAATCAAGGGCGAAAAGCAATTATTTGTCCCAAAAGAAGGTGTTTTAAGTATATATCTGCATTTCTAAGGTAGATTTGGGTACAATAAGAGGCGAAAAAGCAGATTCTGACTAAGATTTTATCGAAATCGGCAACTATTTGACTCAGAAAGGTTGCCTTACGTCGAAATCTAATAGTTTAATAAGGTTTTCGTTACTAAAATGCTCAAAGACGCCGATTTTGACTAGAATTTGAAAGATATTGACATGAATATATAACTGTTTGTATCAAAACATGATAGTTTAAACTGATATTTGCAGTTTTGATGCGGTTTTAGATACGATATGAATCGAAGAAGCCGATTTTGACTGGAATCTGTTTAAAATGACAAAGAAAAACCTATTATCAATTCAAGGAAGTGAATTTTTAAGTATTTATCTGCAGTTTTAATGTAGATTTCAGTTCGCTAAGTTATGAAAATGCATGTTTTGGCTATAATCTTCCGTAAATCAAGGGCGAAAACCAATTATTTGTCCCAAAAGAAGGTGTTTTAAGTATATATCTGCATTTCTAAGGTAGATTTGGGTACAATAAGAGGCGAAAAAGCAGATTCTGACTAAGATTTTATCGAAATCGGCAACTATTTGACTCAGAAAGGTTGCCTTACGTCGAAATCTAATAGTTTAATAAGGTTTTCGTTACTAAAATGCTCAAAGACGCCGATTTTGACTGATATTTGCAGTTTTGATGCGGTTTTAGATACGATATGAATCGAAGAAGCCGATTTTGACTGGAATCTGTTTAAAATGACAAAGAAAAACCTATTATCAATTCAAGGAAGTGAATTTTTAAGTAGTTATCTGCAGTTTAAATGTAGATATGTAGATTTCAGTTCGCTAAGTTATGAAAATGCATGTTTTGGCTATAATCTTCCGTAAATCAAGGGCGAAAACCAATTATTTGTCCCAAAAGAAGGTGTTTTAAGTATATATCTGCATTTCTAAGGTAGATTTGGGTACAATAAGAGGCCAAAAAGCAGATTCTGGCTAAGATTTTATCGAAATCGGCCACTATTTGACTCAGAAAGGTTGCCTTACGTCGAAATCTAATAGTTTATTACGGTTTTCGTTACTAAAATGCCCAAAGACGCCGATTTTGACTAGAATTTAAAAGATATTGACATGAATATATAACTGTTTGTATCAAAAAATGATAGTTTAAACTGATATTTGCAGTTTTGATGCGGTTTTAGATACGATATGAATCGAAGAAGCCGATTTTGACTGGAATCTGTTTAAAATGACAAAGAAAAACCTATTATCAATTCAAGGAAGTGAATTTTTAAGTAGTTATCTGCAGTTTTAATGTAGATTTCAGTTCGCTAAGTTATGAAAATGCATGTTTTGGCTATAATCTTCCGTGAATCAAGGGCGAAAATCAATTATTTGTCCCAAAAGAAGGTGTTTTAAGTATATATCTGCATTTCTAAGGTAGATTTGGGTACAATAAGAGGCGAAAAAGCAGATTCTCGGCAACTATTTGACTTAGAAAGGTTGCCTTACGTCGAAATCTAATAGTTTATTAAGGTTTTCGTTACTAAAATGCCCAAAGACGCCGATTTTGACTAGAATTTGAAAGATATTGACATGAATATATAACTGTTTGTATCAAAAAATGATAGTTTAAACTGATATTTGCAGTTTTGATGCGGTTTTAGATACGATATGAATCTAAGAAGCCGATTTTGACTGGAATCTGTTTAAAATGACAAGGAAAAACCTATTATCAATTCAAGGAAGTGAATTTTTAAGTATTTATATGCAGTTTTAATGTAGATTTCAGTTCGCTAAGTTATGAAAATGCATGTTTTGGCTATAATCTTCCGTAAATCAAGGGCGAAAACCAATTATTTGTCCCAAAAGAAGGTGTTTTAAGTATATATCTGCATTTCTAAGGTAGATTTGGGTACAATAAGAGGCGAAAAAGCAGATTCTGACTAAGATTTTATCGAAATCGGCAACTATTTGACTCAGAAAGGTTGCCTTACGTCGAAATCTAATAGTTTAATAAGGTTTTCGTTACTAAAATGCTCAAAGACGCCGATTTTGACTAGAATTTGAAAGATATTGACATGAATATATAACTGTTTGTATCAAAACATGATAGTTTAAACTGATATTTGCAGTTTTGATGCGGTTTTAGATACGATATGAATCGAAGAAGCCGATTTTGACTGGAATCTGTTTAAAATGACAAAGAAAAACCTATTATCAATTCAAGGAAGTGAATTTTTAAGTATTTATCTGCAGTTTTAATGTAGATTTCAGTTCGCTAAGTTATGAAAATGCATGTTTTGGCTATAATCTTCCGTAAATCAAGGGCGAAAACCAATTATTTGTCCCAAAAGAAGGTGTTTTAAGTATATATCTGCATTTCTAAGGTAGATTTGGGTACAATAAGAGGCGAAAAAGCAGATTCTGACTAAGATTTTATCGAAATCGGCAACTATTTGACTCAGAAAGGTTGCCTTACGTCGAAATCTAATAGTTTAATAAGGTTTTCGTTACTAAAATGCTCAAAGACGCCGATTTTGACTAGAATTTGAAAGATATTGACATGAATATATAACTGTTTGTATCAAAAAATGATAGTTTAAACTGATATTTGCAGTTTTGATGCGGTTTTAGATACGATATGAATCGAAGAAGCCGATTTTGACTGGAATCTGTTTAAAATGACAAAGAAAAACCTATTATCAATTCAAGGAAGTGAATTTTTAAGTAGTTATCTGCAGTTTAAATGTAGATTTCAGTTCGCTAAGTTATGAAAATGCATGTTTTGGCTATAATCTTCCGTAAATCAAGGGCGAAAACCAATTATTTGTCCCAAAAAAAGGTGTTTTAAGTATATATCTGCATTTCTAAGGTAGATTTGGGTACAATAAGAGGCCAAAAAGCAGATTCTGGCTAAGATTTTATCGAAATCGGCCACTATTTGACTCAGAAAGGTTGCCTTACGTCGAAATCTAATAGTTTATTACGGTTTTCGTTACTAAAATGCCCAAAGACGCCGATTTTGACTAGAATTTAAAAGATATTGACATGAATATATAACTGTTTGTATCAAAAAATGATAGTTTAAACTGATATTTGCAGTTTTGATGCGGTTTTAGATACGATATGAATCGAAGAAGCCGATTTTGACTGGAATCTGTTTAAAATGACAAAGAAAAACCTATTATCAATTCAAGGAAGTGAATTTTTAAGTAGTTATCTGCAGTTTTAATGTAGATTTCAGTTCGCTAAGTTATGAAAATGCATGTTTTGGCTATTATCTTCCGTGAATCAAGGGCGAAAATCAATTATTTGTCCCAAAAGAAGGTGTTTTAAGTATATATCTGCATTTCTAAGGTAGATTTGGGTACAATAAGAGGCGAAAAAGCAGATTCTCGGCAACTATTTGACTTAGAAAGGTTGCCTTACGTCGAAATCTAATAGTTTATTAAGGTTTTCGTTACTAAAATGCCCAAAGACGCCGATTTTGACTAGAATTTGAAAGATATTGACATGAATATATAACTGTTTGTATCAAAAAATGATAGTTTAAACTGATATTTGCAGTTTTGATGCGGTTTTAGATACGATATGAATCTAAGTAGCCGATTTTGACTGGAATCTGTTTAAAATGACAAGGAAAAACCTATTATCAATTCAAGGAAGTGAATTTTTAAGTATTTATATGCAGTTTTAATGTAGATTTCAGTTCGCTAAGTTATGAAAATGCATGTTTTGGCTATAATCTTCCGTAAATCAAGGGCGAAAAGCAATTATTTGTCCCAAAAGAAGGTGTTTTAAGTATATATCTGCATTTCTAAGGTAGATTTGGGTACAATAAGAGGCGAAAAAGCAGATTCTGACTAAGATTTTATCGAAATCGGCAACTATTTGACTCAGAAAGGTTGCCTTACGTCGAAATCGAATAGTTTAATAAGGTTTTCGTTACTAAAATGCTCAAAGACGCCGATTTTGACTTGAATTTGAAAGATATTGACATGAATATATAACTGTTTGTATCAAAAAATGATAGTTTAAACTGATATTTGCAGTTTTGATGCGGTTTTAGATACGATATGAATCGAAGAAGCCGATTTTGACTGGAATCTGTTTAGAATGACAAAGAAAAACCTATTATCAATTCAAGGAACTGAATTTTTAAGTAGTTATCTGCAGTTTTAATGTAGATTTCAGTTCGCTAAGTTATGAAAATGCATGTTTTGGCTATAATCTTCCGTAAATCAAGGGCGAAAACCAATTATTTGTCCCAAAAGAAGATGTTTTAAGTATATATCTGCATTTCTAAGGTAGATTTGGGTACAATAAGAGGCCAAAAAGCAGATTCTGGCTAAGATTTTATCGAAATCGGCCACTATTTGACTCAGAAAGGTTGCCTTACGTCGAAATCTAATAGTTTATTAAGGTTTTCGTTACTAAAATGCCCAAAGACGCCGATTTTGACTAGAATTTAAAAGATATTGACATGAATATATAACTGTTTGTATCAAAAAATGATAGTTTAAACTGATATTTGCAGTTTTGATGCGGTTTTAGATACGATATGAATCGAAGAAGCCGATTTTGACTGGAATCTGTTTAAAATGACAAAGAAAAACCTATTATCAATTCAAGGAAGTGAATTTTTAAGTATTTATCTGCAGTTTTAATGTAGATTTCAGTTCGCTAAGTTATGAAAATGCATGTTTTGGCTATAATCTTCCGTGAATCAAGGGCGAAAACCAATTATTTGTGACAAAAGAAGATGTTTTAAGTATATATCTGCATTTCTAAGGTAGATTTGGGTACAATAAGAGGCGAAAAAGCAGATTCTCGGCAACTATTTGACTTAGAAAGGTTGCCTTACGTCGAAATCTAATAGTTTATTAAGGTTTTCGTTACTAAAATGCCCAAAGACGCCGATTTTGACTAGAATTTGAAAGATATTGACATGAATATATAACTGTTTGTATCAAAAAATGGTAGTTTAAACTGATATTTGCAGTTTTGATGCGGTTTTAGATACGATATGAATCTAAGAAGCCGATTTTGACTGGAATCTGTTTAAAATGACAAAGAAAAAAATGTTATCAATTCAAGGAAGTGAATTTTTAAGTATTTATCTGCAGTTTTAATGTAGATTTCAGTTCGCTAAGTTATGAAAATGCATGTTTTGGCTATAATCTTCCGTAAATCAAGGGCGAAAACCAATTATTTGTCCCAAAAGAAGGTGTTTTAAGTATATATCTGCATTTCTAAGGTAGATTTGGGTACAATAAGAGGCGAAAAAGCAGATTCTGACTAAGATTTTATCGAAATCGGCAACTATTTGACTCAGAAAGGTTGCCTTACGTCGAAATCTAATAGTTTAATAAGGTTTTCGTTACTAAAATGCTCAAAGACGCCGATTTTGACTAGAATTTGAAAGATATTGACATGAATATATAACTGTTTGTATCAAAAAATGATAGTTTAAACTGATATTTGCAGTTTTGATGCGGTTTTAGATACGATATGAATCGAAGAAGCCGATTTTGACTGGAATCTGTTTAAAATGACAAAGAAAAACCTATTATCAATTCAAGGAAGTGAATTTTTAAGTATTTATCTGCAGTTTTAATGTAGATTTCAGTTCGCTAAGTTATGAAAATGCATGTTTTGGCTATAATCTTCCGTAAATCAAGGGCGAAAACCAATTATTTGTCCCAAAAGAAGGTGTTTTAAGTATATATCTGCATTTCTAAGGTAGATTTGGGTACAATAAGAGGCGAAAAAGCAGATTCTGACTAAGATTTTATCGAAATCGGCAACTATTTGACTCAGAAAGGTTGCCTTACGTCGAAATCTAATAGTTTAATAAGGTTTTCGTTACTAAAATGCTCAAAGACGCCGATTTTGACTAGAATTTGAAAGATATTGACATGAATATATAACTGTTTGTATCAAAAAATGATAGTTTAAACTGATATTTGCAGTTTTGATGCGGCTTTAGATACGATATGAATCGAAGAAGCCGATTTTGACTGGAATCTGTTTAAAATGACAAAGAAAAACCTATTATCAATTCAAGGAAGTGAATTTTTAAGTAGTTATCTGCAGTTTTAATGTAGATTTCAGTTCGCTAAGTTATGAAAATGCATGTTTTGGCTATAATCTTCCGTAAATCAAGGGCGAAAACCAATTATTTGTCCCAAAAGAAGGTGTTTTAAGTATATATCTGCATTTCTAAGGTAGATTTGGGTACAATAAGAGGCGAAAAAGCAGATTCTGACTAAGATTTTATCGAAATCGGCAACTATTTGACTCAGAAAGGTTGCCTTACGTCGAAATCTAATAGTTTAATAAGGTTTTCGTTACTAAAATGCTCAAAGACGCCGATTTTGACTAGAATTTGAAAGATATTGACATGAATATATAACTGTTTGTATCAAAAAATGATAGTTTAAACTGATATTTGCAGTTTTGATGCGGCTTTAGATACGATATGAATCGAAGAAGCCGATTTTGACTGGAATCTGTTTAAAATGACAAAGAAAAACCTATTGTCAATTCAAGGAAGTGAATTTTTAAGTAGTTATCTGCAGTTTTAATGTAGTTTTCAGTTCGCTAAGTTATGAAAATGCATGTTTTGGCTATAATCTTCCGTAAATCAAGGGCGAAAACCAATTATTTGTCCCAAAAGAAGATGTTTTAAGTATATATCTGCATTTCTAAGGTAGATTTGGGTACAATAAGAGGCCAAAAAGCAGATTCTGGCTAAGATTTTATCGAAATCGGCCACTATTTGACTCAGAAAGGTTGCCTTACGTCGAAATCTAATAGTTTATTAAGGTTTTCGTTACTAAAATGCCCAAAGACGCCGATTTTGACTAGAATTTAAAAGATATTGACATGAATATATAACTGTTTGTATCAAAAAATGATAGTTTAAACTGATATTTGCAGTTTTGATGCGGTTTTAGATACGATATGAATCGAAGAAGCCGATTTTGACTGGAATCTGTTTAAAATGACAAAGAAAAACCTATTATCAATTCAAGGAAGTGAATTTTTAAGTATTTATCTGCAGTTTTAATGTAGATTTCAGTTCGCTAAGTTATGAAAATGCATGTTTTGGCTATAATCTTCCGTGAATCAAGGGCGAAAACCAATTATTTGTGACAAAAGAAGATGTTTTAAGTATATATCTGCATTTCTAAGGTAGATTTGGGTACAATAAGAGGCGAAAAAGCAGATTCTCGGCAACTATTTGACTTAGAAAGGTTGCCTTACGTCGAAATCTAATAGTTTATTAAGGTTTTCGTTACTAAAATGCCCAAAGACGCCGATTTTGACTAGAATTTGAAAGATATTGACATGAATATATAACTGTTTGTATCAAAAAATGGTAGTTTAAACTGATATTTGCAGTTTTGATGCGGTTTTAGATACGATATGAATCTAAGAAGCCGATTTTGACTGGAATCTGTTTAAAATGACAAAGAAAAAAATGTTATCAATTCAAGGAAGTGAATTTTTAAGTATTTATCTGCAGTTTTAATGTAGATTTCAGTTCGCTAAGTTATGAAAATGCATGTTTTGGCTATAATCTTCCGTAAATCAAGGGCGAAAACCAATTATTTGTCCCAAAAGAAGGTGTTTTAAGTATATATCTGCATTTCTAAGGTAGATTTGGGTACAATAAGAGGCGAAAAAGCAGATTCTGACCAAGATTTTATCGAAATCGGCAACTATTTGACTCAGAAAGGTTGCCTTACGTCGAAATCTAATAGTTTAATAAGGTTTTCGTTACTAAAATGCTCAAAGACGCCGATTTTGACTAGAATTTGAAAGATATTGACATGAATATATAACTGTTTGTATCAAAAAATGATAGTTTAAACTGATATTTGCAGTTTTGATGCGGTTTTAGATACGATATGAATCGAAGAAGCCGATTTTGACTGGAATCTGTTTAAAATGACAAAGAAAAACCTATTATCAATTCAAGGAAGTGAATTTTTAAGTATTTATCTGCAGTTTTAATGTAGATTTCAGTTCGCTAAGTTATGAAAATGCATGTTTTGGCTATAATCTTCCGTAAATCAAGGGCGAAAACCAATTATTTGTCCCAAAAGAAGGTGTTTTAAGTATATATCTGCATTTCTAAGGTAGATTTGGGTACAATAAGAGGCGAAAAAGCAGATTCTGACTAAGATTTTATCGAAATCGGCAACTATTTGACTCAGAAAGGTTGCCTTACGTCGAAATCTAATAGTTTAATAAGGTTTTCGTTACTAAAATGCTCAAAGACGCCGATTTTGACTAGAATTTGAAAGATATTGACATGAATATATAACTGTTTGTATCAAAAAATGATAGTTTAAACTGATATTTGCAGTTTTGATGCGGCTTTAGATACGATATGAATCGAAGAAGCCGATTTTGACTGGAATCTGTTTAAAATGACAAAGAAAAACCTATTATCAATTCAAGGAAGTGAATTTTTAAGTAGTTATCTGCAGTTTTAATGTAGATTTCAGTTCGCTAAGTTATGAAAATGCATGTTTTGGCTATAATCTTCCGTAAATCAAGGGCGAAAACCAATTATTTGTCCCAAAAGAAGGTGTTTTAAGTATATATCTGCATTTCTAAGGTAGATTTGGGTACAATAAGAGGCGAAAAAGCAGATTCTGACTAAGATTTTATCGAAATCGGCAACTATTTGACTCAGAAAGGTTGCCTTACGTCGAAATCTAATAGTTTAATAAGGTTTTCGTTACTAAAATGCTCAAAGACGCCGATTTTGACTAGAATTTGAAAGATATTGACATGAATATATAACTGTTTGTATCAAAAAATGATAGTTTAAACTGATATTTGCAGTTTTGATGCGGCTTTAGATACGATATGAATCGAAGAAGCCGATTTTGACTGGAATCTGTTTAAAATGACAAAGAAAAACCTATTGTCAATTCAAGGAAGTGAATTTTTAAGTAGTTATCTGCAGTTTTAATGTAGTTTTCAGTTCGCTAAGTTATGAAAATGCATGTTTTGGCTATAATCTTCCGTAAATCAAGGGCGAAAACCAATTATTTGTCCCAAAAGAAGGTGTTTTAAGTATATATCTGCATTTCTAAGGTAGATTTGGGTACAATAAGAGGCGAAAAAGCAGATTCTGACTAAGATTTTATCGAAATCGGCAACTATTTGACTCAGAAAGGTTGCCTTACGTCGAAATCTAATAGTTTATTAAGGTTTTCGTTACTAAAATGCCCAAAGACGCCGATTTTGACTAGAATTTGAAAGATATTGACATGAATATATAACTGTTTGTATCAAAAAATGATAGTTTAAACTGATATTTGCAGTTTTGATGCGGTTTTAGATACGATATGAATCGAAGAAGCCGATTTTGACTGGAATCTGTTTAAAATGACAAAGAAAAACCTATTATCAATTCAAGGAAGTGAATTTTTAAGTATTTATCGGCAGTTTTAATGTAGATTTCAGTTCGCTAAGTTATGAAAATGCATGTTTTATCGAAATCGGCAACTATTTGACTCAGAAAGGTTGCCTTACGTCGAAATCTAATAGTTTAATAAGGTTTTCGTTACTAAAATGCTCAAAGACGCCGATTTTGACTAGAATTTGAAAGATATTGACATGAATATATAACTGTTTGTATCAAAAAATGATAGTTTAAACTGATATTTGCAGTTTTGATGCGGTTTTAGATACGATATGAATCGAAGAAGCAGATTTTGACTGGAATCTGTTTAAAATGACAAAGAAAAACCTATTATCAATTCAAGGAAGTGAATTTTTAAGTATTTATCTGCAGTTTTAATGTAGATTTCAGTTCGCTAAGTTATGAAAATGCATGTTTTGGCTATAATCTTCCGTAAATCAAGGGCGATAACCAATTATTTGTCCCAAAAGAAGGTGTTTTAAGTATATATCTGCATTTCTAAGGTAGATTTGGGTACAATAAGAGGCCAAAAAGCAGATTCTGGCTAAGATTTTATCGAAATCGGCCACTATTTGACTCAGAAAGGTTGCCTTACGTCAAAATCTAATAGTTTATTAAGGTTTTCGTTACTAAAATGCCCAAAGACGCCGATTTTGACTAGAATTTAAAAGATATTGACATGAATATATAACTGTTTGTATCAAAAAATGATAGTTTAAACTGATATTTGCAGTTTTGATGCGGTTTTAGATACGATATGAATCGAAGAAGCCGATTTTGACTGGAATCTGTTTAAAATGACAAAGAAAAACCTATTATCAATTCAAGGAAGTGAATTTTTAAGTAGTTATCTGCAGTTTTAATGTAGTTTTCAGTTCGCTAAGTTATGAAAATGCATGTTTTGGCTATAATTTTCCGTAAATCAAGGGCGAAAACCAATTATTTGTCCCAAAAGAAGGTGTTTTAAGTATATATCTGCATTTCTAAGGTAGATTTGGGTACAATAAGAGGCGAAAAAGCAGATTCTGACTAAGATTTTATCGAAATCGGCAACTATTTGACTCAGAAAGTTTGCCTTACGTCGAAATCTAATAGTTTATTAAGGTTTTCGTTACTAAAATGCCCAAAGACGCCGATTTTGACTAGAATTTGAAAGATATTGACATGAATATATAACTGTTTGTATCAAAATATGATAGTTTAAACCGATATTTGCAGTTTTGATGCGGTTTTAGATACGATATGAATCGAAGAAGCCGATTTTGACTGGAATCTGTTACTGACAAAGAAAAACCTATTATCAATTCAAGGAAGTGAATTTTTAAGTAGTTATCTGCAGTTTTAATGTAGATTTCAGTTCGCTAAGTTATGAAAATGCATGTTTTGGCTATAATCTTCCGTAAATCAAGGGCGAAAACCAATTATTTGTCCCAAAAGAAGGTGTTTTAAGTATATATCTGCATTTCTAAGGTACATTTGGGTACAATAAGAGGCGAAAAAGCAAATTCTGACTAAGATTTTATCGAAATCGCCAACTATTTGACTCAGAAAGGTTGCCTTACGTCGAAATCTAATAGTTTATTAAGGTTTTCGTTACTAAAATGCCCAAAGACGCCGATTTTGACTAGAATTTGAAAGAAATTGACATGAATATATAACTGTTTGTATCAAAAAATGATAGTTTAAACTGATATTTGCAGTTTTGATGCGGTTTTAGATACGATATGAATCGAAGAAGCCGATTTTGACTGGAATCTGTTTAAAATGACAAAGAAAAACCTATTATCAATTCAAGGAAGTGAATTTTTGAAGTAGTTATCTGCAGTTTTAATGTAGATTTCAGTTCGCTAAGTTATGAAAATGCATGTTTTGGCTATAATCTTCCGTAAATCAAGGGCCAAAACCAATTATTTGTCCCAAAAGAAGGTGTTTTAAGTATATATCTGCATTTCTAAGGTACATTTGGGTACAATAAGAGGGGAAAAAGCAGATTCTGACTAAGATTTTATCGAAATCGGCAACTATTTGACTCAGAAAGGTTGCCTTACGTCGAAATCTAATAGTTTATTAAGGTTTTCGTTACTAAAATGCCCAAAGACGCCGATTTTGACTAGAATTTGAAAGATATTGACATGAATATATAACTGTTTGTATCAAAAAATGATAGTTTAAACTGATATTTGCAGTTTTGATGCGGTTTTAGGTACGATATGAGTCGAAGAAGCCGATTTTGACTGGAATCTGTTTAAAATGACAAAGAAAAAACTATTATCAATTCAAGGAAGTGAATTTTTAGGTAGTTATCTGCAGTTTTAATGTAGATTTCAGTTCGCTAAGTTATGAAAATGCATGTTTTGGCTATAATCTTCCGTAAATCAAGGGCGAAAACCAATTATTTGTCCCAAAAGAAGGTGTTTTAAGTATATATCTGCATTTCTAAGGTAGATTTGGGTACAATAAGAGGCGAAAAAGCAGATTCTGACTAAGATTTTATCGAAATCGGCAACTATTTGACTCAGAAAGGTTGCCTTACGTCGAAATCTAATAGTTTATTAAGGTTTTCGTTACTAAAATGCCCAAAGACGCCGATTTTGACTAGAATTTGAAAGATATTGACATGAATATATAACTGTTTGTATCAAAAAATGATAGTTTAAACTGATATTTGCAGTTTTGATGCGGTTTTAGGTACGATATGAGTCGAAGAAGCCGATTTTGACTGGAATCTGTTTAAAATGACAAAGAAAAAACTATTATCAATTCAAGGAAGTGAATTTTTAGGTAGTTATCTGCAGTTTTAATGTAGATTTCAGTTCGCTAAGTTATGAAAATGCATGTTTTGGCTATAATCTTCCGTAAATCAAGGGCGAAAACCAATTATTTGTCCCAAAAGAAGGTGTTTTAAGTATATATCTGCATTTCTAAGGTAGATTTGGGTACAATAAGAGGCGAAAAAGCAGATTCTGACTAAGATTTTATCGAAATCGGCAACTATTTGACTCAGAAAGGTTGCCTTACGTCGAAATCTAATAGTTTATTAAGGTTTTCGTTACTAAAATGCCCAAAGACGCCGATTTTGACTAGAATTTGAAAGATATTGACATGAATATATAACTGTTTGTATCAAAAAATGATAGTTTAAACTGATATTTGCAGTGTTGATGCGGTTTTAGATACGATATGAATCGAAGAAGCCGATTTTGACTGGAATCTGTTTAAAATGACAAAGAAAAACCTATTATCAATTCAAGGAAGTGAATTTTTAAGTAGTTATCTGCAGTTTTAATGTAGATTTCAGTTCGCTAAGTTATGAAAATGCATGTTTTGGCTATAATCTTCCGTAAATCAAGGGCGAAAACCAATTATTTGTCCCAAAAGAAGGTGTTTTAAGTATATATCTGCATTTCTAAGGTAGATTTGGGTACAATAAGGGGCGAAAAAGCAGATTCTGGCTAAGATTTTATCGAAATCGGCAACTATTTGACTCAGAAAGGTTGCCTTACGTCGAAATCTAATAGTTTATTAAGGTTTTCGTTACTAAAATGCCCAAATACGCCGATTTTGACTAGAATTTGAAAGATATTGACATGAATATATAACTGTTTGTATCAAAAAATGATAGTTTAAACTGATATTTGCAGTTTTGATGCGGTTTTAGGTACGATATGAGTCGAAGAAGCCGATTTTGACTGGAATCTGTTTAAAATTACAAAGAAAAACCTATTATCAATTCAAGGAAGTGAATTTTTAAGTAGTTATCTGCAGTTTTAATGTAGATTTCAGTTCGCTAAGTTATGAAAATGCATGTTTTGGCTATAATCTTCCGTAAATCAAGGGCGAAAACCAATTATTTGTCCCAAAAGAAGGTGTTTTAAGTATATATCTGCATTTCTAAGGTAGATTTGGGTACAATAAGAGGCGAAAAAGCAGATTTTGACTAAGATTTTATCGAAATCGGCAACTATTTGACTCAGAAATGTTGCCTTACGTCGAAATCTAATAGTTTATTAAGGTTTTCGTTACTAAAATGCCCAAAGACGCCGATTTTGACTAGAATTTGAAAGATATTGACATGAATATATAACTGTTTGTATCAAAAAATGATACTTTAAACTGATATTTGCAGTTTTGATGCGGTTTTAGATACGATATGAATCGAAGAAGCCGATTTTGACTGGAATCTGTTTAAAATGACAAAGAAAAACCTAATATCAATTCAAGGAAGTGAATCTTTAAGTAGCTATCTGCAGTTTTAATGTAGATTTCAGTTCGCTAAGTTATGAAAATGCATGTTTTGGCTATAATCTTCCGTAAATCAAGGGCGAAAACCAATTATTTGTCCCAAAAAAGGTGTTTTAAGTATATATCTGCATTTCTAAGGTAGATTTGGGTACAATAACAGGCGAAAAAGCAGATTCTGACTAAGATTTTATCGAAATCGGCAACTACTTGACTCAGAAAGGTTGCCTTACGTCGAAATCTAATAGTTTATTAAGGTTTTCGTTACTAAAATGCCCAAAGACGCCGATTTTGACTAGAATTTGAAAGATATTGACATGAATATATTTGTATCAAAAAATGATAGTTTAAACTGATATTTGCAGTTTTGATGCGGTTTTAGGTACGATATGAGTCGAAGAAGCCGATTTTGACTGGAATCTGTTTAAAATGACAAAGAAAAACCTATTATCAATTCAAGGAAGTGAATTTTTAAGTAGTTATCTGCAGTTTTAATGTAGATTTCAGTTCGCTAAGTTATGAAAATGCATGTTTTGGCTATAATCTTCCGTAAATCAAGGGCGAAAACCAATTATTTGTCCCAAAAGAAGGTGTTTTAAGTATATATCTGCATTTCTAAGGTAGATTTGGGTACAATAAGAGGCGAAAAAGCAGATTCTGACTAAGATTTTATCGAAATCGGCAACTATTTGACTCAGAAAGGTTGCCTTACGTCGAAATCTATTAGTTTATTAGGGTTTTCGTTACTAAAATCCCCAAAGACGCCGATTTTGACTAGAATTTGAAAGATATTGACATGAATATATAACTGTTTGTATCAAAAAATGATAGTTTAAACTGATATTTGCAGTTTTGATGCGGTTTTAGGTACGATATGAGTCGAAGAAGCCCATTTTGACTGGAATCTGTTTAAAATGACAAAGAAAAACCTATTATCAATTCAAGGAAGTGAATTTTTAAGTAGTTATCTGCAGTTTTAATGTAGATTTCAGTACGCTAAGTTATGAAAATGCATGTTTTGGCTATAATCTTCCGTAAATCAAGGGCGAAAACCAATTATTTGTCCCAAAAGAAGGTGTTTTAAGTATATATCTGCATTTCTATGGTAGATTTGGGTACAATAAGAGGCGAAAAAGCAGATTCTGACTAAGATTTTATCGAAATCGGCAACTATTTGACTCAAAAAGGTTGCCTTACGTCGAAATCTAATAGTTTATTAAGGTTTTCGTTACTAAAATGCGTAAAGACGCCGATTTTGACTAGAATTTGAAAGATATTGACATGAATATATAACTGTTTGTATCAAAAAATGATAGTTTAAACTGATATTTGCAGTTTTGATGCGGTTTTAGATACGATATGAATCGAAGAAGCCGATTTTGACTGGAATCTGTTTAAAATGACAAAGAAAAACCTATTATCAATTCAAGGAAGTGAATTTTTAAGTAGTTATCTGCAGTTTTAATGTAGATTTCAGTTCGCTAAGTTATGAAAATGCATGTTTTGGAAATAATCTTCCGTAAATCAAGGGCGAAAACCAATTATTTGTCCCAAAAGAAGGTGTTTTAAGTATATATCTGCATTTCTAAGGTAGATTTGGGTACAATAAGAGGCGAAAAAGCAGATTCTGGCTAAGATTTTATCGAAATCGGCAACTATTTGACTCAGAAAGGTTGCCTTACGTCGAAATCTAATAGTTTATTAAGGTTTTCGTTACTAAAATGCCCAAAGACGCCGATTTTGACTAGAATTTGAAAGATATTGACATGAATATATAACTGTTTGTATCAAAAAATGATAGTTTAAACTGATATTTGCAGTTTTGATGCGGTTTTAGGTACGATATGAGTCGAAGAAGCCGATTTTGACTGGAATCTGTTTAAAATTACAAAGAAAAACCTATTATCAATTCAAGGAAGTGAATTTTTAAGTAGTTATCTGCAGTTTTAATGTAGATTTCAGTTCGCTAAGTTATGAAAATGCATGTTTTGGCTATAATCTTCCGTAAATCAAGGGCGAAAACCAATTATTTGTCCCAAAAGAAGGTGTTTTAAGTATATATCTGCATTTCTAAGGTAGATTTGGATACAATAAGAGGCGAAAAAGCAGATTCTGACTAAGATTTTATCGAAATCGGCAACTATTTGACTCGGAAAGTTTGCCTTACGTCGAAATCTAATAGTTTATTAAGGTTTTCGTTACTAAAATGCCCAAAGACGCCGATTTTGACTAGAATTTGAAAGATATTGACATGAATATATAACTGTTTGTATCAAAAAATGATAGTTTAAACTGATATTTGCAGTTTTGATGCGGTTTTAGATACGATATGAATCGAAGAAGCCGATTTTGACTGGAATCTGTTTAAAATGACAAAGAAAAACCTATTATCAATTCAAGGAAGTGAATTTTTAAGTAGTTATCTGCAGTTTTAATGTAGATTTCAGTTCGCTTAGTTATGAAAATGCATGTTTTGGCTATAATCTTCGGTAAATCAAGGGCGAAAACCAATTATTTGTCCCAAAAGAAGGTGTTTTAAGTATATATCTGCATTTCTAAGGTAGATTTGGGTACAATAAGAAGCGAAAAAGCAGATTCTGACTAAGATTTTATCGAAATCGGCAACTATTTGACTCAGAAAAGTTGCCTTACGTCGAAATCTAATAGTTTATTAAGGTTTTCGATACTAAAATGCCCAAAGACGCCGATTTTGACTAGAATTTGAAAGATATTGACATGAATATATAACTGTTTGTATCAAAAAATGATAGTTTAAACTGATATTTGCAGTTTTGATGCGGTTTTAGGTACGATATGAGTCGAAGAAGCCGATTTTGACTGGAATCTGTTTAAAATGACAAAGAAAAACCTATTATCAATTCAAGGAAGTGAATTTTTAAGTAGTTATCTGCAGTTTTAATGTAGATTTCAGTTCGCTAAGTAATGAAAATGCATGTTTTGGCTATAATCTTCCGTAAATCAAGGGCGAAAACCAATTATTTGTCCCAAAAGAAGGTGTTTTAAGTATATATCTGCATTTCTATGGTAGATTTGGGTACAATAAGAGGCGAAAAAGCAGATTCTGACTAAGATTTTATCGAAATCGGCAACTATTTGACTCAAAAAGGTTGCCTTACGTCGAAATATAATAGTTTATTAAGGTTTTCGTTACTAAAATGCGTAAAGACGCCGATTTTGACTAGAATTTGAAAGATATTGACATGAATATATAACTGTTTGTATCAAAAAATGATAGTTTAAACTGATATTTGCAGTTTTGATGCGGTTTTAGATACGATATGAATCGAAGAAGCCGATTTTGACTGGAATCTGTTTAAAATGACAAAGAAAAACCTATTATCAATTCAAGGAAGTGAATTTTTAAGTAGTTATCTGCAGTTTTAATGCAGATTTCAGTTCGCTAAGTTATGAAAATGCATGTTTTGGCTATAATCTTCCGTAAATCAAGGGCGAAAACCAATTATTTGTCCCAAAAGAAGGTGTTTTAAGTATATATCTGCATTTCTAAGGTAGATTTGGGTACAATAAGAGGCGAAAAAGCAGATTCTGACTAAGATTTTATCGAAATCGGCAACTATTTGACTCAGAAATGTTGCCTTACGTCGAAATCTAATAGTTTATTAGGGTTTTCGTTACTAAAATCCCCAAAGACGCCGATTTTGACTAGAATTTGAAAGATATTGACATGAATATATAACTGTTTGTATCAAAAAATGATAGTTTAAACTGATATTTGCAGTTTTGATGCGGTTTTAGGTACGATATGAGTCGAAGAAGCCGATTTTGACTGGAATCTGTTTAAAATGACAAAGAAAAACCTATTATCAATTCAAGGAAGTGAATTTTTAAGTAGTTATCTGCAGTTTTAATGTAGATTTCAGTTCGCTAAGTTATGAAAATGCATGTTTTGGCTATAATCTTCCGTAAATCAAGGGCGAAAACCAATTATTTGTCCCAAAAGAAGGTGTTTTAAGTATATATCTGCATTTCTATGGTAGATTTGGGTACAATAAGAGGCGAAAAAGCAGATTCTGACTAAGATTTTATCGAAATCGGCAACTATTTGACTCAAAAAGGTTGCCTTACGTAGAAATCTAATAGTTTATTAAGGTTTTCGTTACTAAAATGCGTAAAGACGCCGATTTTGACTAGAATTTGAAAGATATTGACATGAATATATAACTGTTTGTATCAAAAAATGATAGTTTAAACTGATATTTGCAGTTTTGATGCGGTTTTAGATACGATATGAATCGAAGAAGCCGATTTTGACTGGAATCTGTTTAAAATGACAAAGAAAAACCTATTATCAATTCAAGGAAGTGAATTTTTAAGTAGTTATCTGCAGTTTTAATGTAGATTTCAGTTCGCTAAGTTATGAAAATGCATGTTTTGGCTATAATCTTCCGTAAATCAAGGGCGAAAACCAATTATTTGTCCCAAAAGAAGGTGTTTTAAGTATATATCTGCATTTCTAAGGTACATTTGGGTACAATAAGAGATTTTATCGAAATCGCCAACTATTTGACTCAGAAAGGTTGCCTTACGTCGAAATCTAATAGTTTATTAAGGTTTTCGTTACTAAAATGCCCAAAGACGCCGATTTTGACTAGAATTTGAAAGATATTGACACGAATATATAACTGTATCAAAAAATGATAGTTTAAACTGATATTTGCAGTTTTGATGCGGTTTTAGATACGATATGAATCGAAGAAGCCGATTTTGACTGGAATCTGTTTAAAATGACAAAGAAAAACCTATTATCAATTCAAGGAAGTGAATTTTTCAGTAGTTATCTGCAGTTTTAATGTAGATTTCAGTTCGCTAAGTTATGAAAATGCATGTTTTGGCTATAATCTTCCGTAAATCAAGGGCGAAAACCAATTATTTGTATCAAAAGAAGGTGTTTTAAGTATATATCTGCATTTCTAAGGTAGATTTGGGTACAATAAGAGGCGAAAAAGCAGATTCTGGCTAAGATTTTATCGAAATCGGCAACTATTTGACTCAGAAAGGTTGCCTTACGTCGAAATCTAATAGTTTATTAAGGTTTTCGTTACTAAAATGCCCAAAGACGCCGATTTTGACTAGAATTTGAAAGATATTGACATGAATATATAACTGTTTGTATCAAAAAATGATAGTTTAAACTGATATTTGCAGTTTTGATGCGGTTTTAGGTACGATATGAGTCGAAGAAGCCGATTTTGACTGGAATCTGTTTAAAATTACAAAGAAAAACCTATTATCAATTCAAGGAAGTGAATTTTTAAGTAGTTATCTGCAGTTTTAATGTAGATTTCAGTTCGCTAAGTTATGAAAATGCATGTTTTGGCTATAATCTTCCGTAAATCAAGGGCGAAAACCAATTATTTGTCCCAAAAGAAGGTGTTTTAAGTATTTATCTGCATTTCTAAGGTACATTTGGGTACAATAAGAGGGGAAAAAGCAGATTCTGACTAAGATTTTATCGAAATCGCCAACTATTTGACTCAGAAAGGTTGCCTTACGTCGAAATCTAATAGTTTATTAAGGTTTTCGTTACTAAAATGCCCAAAGACGCCGATTTTGACTAGAATTTGAAAGATATTGACATGAATATATAACTGTTTGTATCAAAAAATGATAGTTTAAACTGATATTTGCAGTTTTGATGCGGTTTTAGGTACGATATGAGTCGAAGAAGCCGATTTTGACTGGAATCTGTTTAAAATGACAAAGAAAAACCTATTATCAATTCAAGGAAGTGAATTGTTAAGTAGTTATCTGCAGTTTTAATGTAGATTTCAGTTCGCTAAGTTATGAAAATGCATGTTTTGGCTATAATCTTCCGTAAATCAAGGGCGAAAATCAATTATTTGTCCCAAAAGAAGGTGTTTTAAGTATATATCTGCATTTCTAAGGTAGATTTGGGTACAATAAGAGGCGAAAAAGCAGATTCTGACTAAGATTTTATCGAAATCGGCAACTATTTGACTCAGAAAGGTTGCCTTACGTCGAAATCTAATAGTTTATTAAGGTTTTCGTTACTAAAATGCCCAAAGACGCCGATTTTGACTAGAATTTGAAAGATATTGACACGAATATATAACTGTTTGTATCAAAAAATGATAGTTTAAACTGATATTTGCAGTTTTGATGCGGTTTTAGATACGATATGAATCGAAGAAGCCGATTTTGATTGGAATCTGTTTAAAATGACAAAGAAAAACCTATTATCAATTCAAGGAAGTGAATTTTTAAGTAGTTATCTGCAGTTTTAATGTAGATTTCAGTTCGCTAAGTTATGAAAATGCATGTTTTGGCTATAATCTTCCGTAAATCAAGGGCGAAAACCAATTATTTGTCCCAAAAGAAGGTGTTTTAAGTATATATCTGCATTTCTAAGGTAGATTTGGGTACAATAAGAGGCGAAAAAGCAGATTCTGGCTAAGATTTTATCGAAATCGGCAACTATTTGACTCAGAAAGGTTGCCTTACGTCGAAATCTAATAGCTTAAAAGGTTTTCGTTACTAAAATGCCCAAAGACGCCGATTTTGACTAGAATTTGAAAGATATTGACATGAATATATAACTGTTTGTATCAAAAAATGATAGTTTAAACTGATATTTGCAGTTTTGATGCGGTTTTAGGTACGATATGAGTCGAAGAAGCCGATTTTGACTGGAATCTGTTTAAAATTACAAAGAAAAACCTATTATCAATTCAAGGAAGTGAATTTTTAAGTAGTTATCTGCAGTTTTAATGTAGATTTCAGTTCGCTAAGTTATGAAAATACATGTTTTGGCTATAATCTTCCGTAAATCAAGGGCGAAAACCAATTATTTGTCCCAAAAGAAGGTGTTTTAAGTATATATCTGCATTTCTAAGGTAGATTTGGGTACAATAAGAGGCGAAAAAGCAGATTCTGACTAAGATTTTATCGAAATCGGCAACTATTTGACTCGGAAAGTTTGCCTTACGTCGAAATCTAATAGTTTATTAAGGTTTTCGTTACTAAAATGCCCAAAGACGCCGATTTTGACTAGAATTTGAAAGATATTGACATGAATATATAACTGTTTGTATCAAAAAATGATAGTTTAAACGGATATTTGCAGTTTTGATGCGGTTTTAGATACGATATGAATCGAAGAAGCCGATTTTGACTGGAATCTGTTTAAAATGACAAAGAAAAACCTATTATCAATTCAAGGAAGTGAATTTTTAAGTAGTTATCTGCAGTTTTAATGTAGATTTCAGTTCGCTTAGTTATGAAAATGCATGTTTTGGCTATAATCTTCCGTAAATCAAGGGCGAAAACCAATTATTTGTCCCAAAAGAAGGTGTTTTAAGTATATATCTGCATTTCTAAGGTAGATTTGGGTACAATAAGAGGCGAAAAAGCAGATTCTGACTAAGATTTTATCGAAATCGGCAACTATTTGACTCAGAAAAGTTGCCTTACGTCGAAATCTAATAGTTTATTAAGGTTTTCGTTACTAAAATGCCCAAAGACGCCGATTTTGACTAGAATTTGAAAGATATTGACATGAATATATAACTGTTTGTATCAAAAAATGATAGTTTAAACTGATATTTGCAGTTTTGATGCGGTTTTAGGTACGATATGAGTCGAAGAAGCCGATTTTGACTGGAATCTGTTTAAAATTACAAAGAAAAACCTATTATCAATTCAAGGAAGTGAATTTTTAAGTAGTTATCTGCACTTTTAATGTAGATTTCAGTTCGCTAAGTTATGAAAATACATGTTTTGGCTATAATCTTCCGTAAATCAAGGGCGAAAACCAATTAATTGTCCCAAAAGAAGGTGTTTTAAGTATATATCTGCATTTCTAAGGTAGATTTGGGTACAATAAGAGGCGAAAAAGCAGATTCTGACTAAGATTTTATCGAAATCGGCAACTATTTGACTCGGAAAGTTTGCCTTACGTCGAAATCTAATAGTTTATTAAGGTTTTCGTTACTAAAATGCCCAAAGACGCCGATTTTGACTAGAATTTGAAAGATATTGACATGAATATATAACTGTTTGTATCAAAAAATGATAGTTTAAACGGATATTTGCAGTTTTGATGCGGTTTTAGATACGATATGAATCGAAGAAGCCGATTTTGACTGGAATCTGTTTAAAATGACAAAGAAAAACCTATTATCAATTCAAGGAAGTGAATTTTTAAGTAGTTATCTGCAGTTTTAATGTAGATTTCAGTTCGCTTAGTTATGAAAATGCATGTTTTGGCTATAATCTTCCGTAAATCAAGGGCGAAAACCAATTATTTGTCCCAAAAGAAGGTGTTTTAAGTATATATCTGCATTTCTAAGGTAGATTTGGGTACAATAAGAGGCGAAAAAGCAGATTCTGACTAAGATTTTATCGAAATCGGCAACTATTTGACTCAGAAAAGTTGCCTTACGTCGAAATCTAATAGTTTATTAAGGTTTTCGTTACTAAAATGCCCAAAGACGCCGATTTTGACTAGAATTTGAAAGATATTGACATGAATATATAACTGTTTGTATCAAAAAATGATAGTTTAAACTGATATTTGCAGTTTTGATGCGGTTTTAGGTACGATATGAGTCGAAGAAGCCGATTTTGACTGGAATCTGTTTAAAATGACAAAGAAAAACCTATTATCAATTCAAGGAAGTGAATTTTTAAGTAGTTATCTGCAGTTTTAATGTAGATTTCAGTTCGCTAAGTTATGAAAATGCATGTTTTGGCTATAATCTTCTGTAAATCAATGGCGAAAACCAATTATTTGTCCCAAAAGAAGGTGTTTTAAGTATATATCTGCATTTCTAAGGTAGATTTGGGTACAATAAGAGGCGAAGAAGCAGATTCTGACTAAGATTTTATCGAAATCGGCAACTATTTGACTCAGAAAGGTTGCCTTACGTCGAAATCTAATAGTTTATTAAGGTTTTCGTTACTAAAATGCCCAAAGACGCCGATTTTGACTAGAATTTGAAAGATATTGACATGAATATATAACTGTTTGTATCAAAAAATGATAGTTTAAACTGATATTTGCAGTTTTGATGCGGTTTTAGGTCCGATATGAGTCGAAGAAGCCGATTTTGACTGGAATCTGTTTAAAATTACAGAGAAAAACCTATTATCAATTCAAGGAAGTGAATTTTTAAGTAGTTATCTGCAGTTTTAATGTAGATTTCAGTTCGCTTAGTTATGAAAATGCATGTTTTGGCTATAATCTTCCGTAAATCAAGGGCGAAAACCAATTATTTGTCCCAAAAGAAGGTGTTTTAAGTATATATCTGCATTTCTAAGGTAGATTTGGGTACAATAAGAGGCGAAAAAGCAGATTCTGACTAAGATTTTATCGAAATCGGCAACTATTTGACTCAGAAAAGTTGCCTTACGTCGAAATCTAATAGTTTATTAAGGTTTTCGTTACTAAAATGCCCAAAGACGCCGATTTTGACTAGAATTTGAAAGATATTGACATGAATATATAACTGTTTGTATCAAAAAATGATAGTTTAAACTGATATTTGCAGTTTTGATGCGGTTTTAGGTACGATATGAGTCGTAGAAGCCGATTTTGACTGGAATCTGTTTAAAATGACAAAGAAAAACCTATTATCAATTCAAGGAAGTGAATTTTTAAGTAGTTATCTGCAGTTTTAATGTAGATTTCAGTTCGCTAAGTTATGAAAATGCATGTTTTGGCTATAATCTTCTGTAAATCAATGGCGAAAACCAATTATTTGTCCCAAAAGAAGGTGTTTTAAGTATATATCTGCATTTCTAAGGTAGATTTGGGTACAATAAGAGGCGAAGAAGCAGATTCTGACTAAGATTTTATCGAAATCGGCAACTATTTGACTCAGAAAGGTTGCCTTACGTCGAAATCTAATAGTTTATTAAGGTTTTCGTTACTAAAATGCCCAAAGACGCCGATTTTGACTAGAATTTGAAAGATATTGACATGAATATATAACTGTTTGTATCAAAAAATGATAGTTTAAACTGATATTTGCAGTTTTGATGCGGTTTTAGATACGATATGAATCGAAGAAGCCGATTTTGACTGGAATCTGTTTAAAATGACAAAGAAAAACCTATTATCAATTCAAGGAAGTGAATTTTTAAGTAGTTATCTGCAGTTTTAATGTAGATTTCAGTTCGCTAAGTTATGAAAATGCGTGTTATGGCTATAATCTTCCGTAAATCAAGGGCGAAAACCAATTATTTGTCCCAAAAGAAGGTGTTTTAAGTATATATCTGCATTTCTAAGGTAGATTTGGGTACAATAAGAGGCGAAAAAGCAGATTCTTACTAAAATTTTATCGAAATCGGCAACTATTTGACTCAGAAAGGTTGCCTTACGTCGAAATCTAATAGTTTATTAAGGTTTTCGTTACTAAAATGCCCAAAGACGCCGATTTTGACTAGAATTTGAAAGATATTGACATGAATATATAACTGTTTGAATCAAAAAATGATAGTTTAAACTGATATTTGCAGTTTTGATGCGGTTTTAGGTACGATATGAGTCGAAGAAGCCGATTTTGACTAGAATCTGTTTAAAATGACAAAGAAAAACCTATTATCAATTCAAGGAAGTGAATTTTTAAGTAGTTATCTGCAGTTTTAATGTAGATTTCAGTTCGCTAAGTTATGAAAATGCATGTTTTGGCTATAATCTTCCGTAAATCAAGGGCGAAAACCAATTATTTGTCCCAAAAGAAGGTGTTTTAAGTATATATCTGCATTTCTAAGGTAGATTTGGGTACAATAAGTGGCGAAAAAGCAGATTCTGACTAAGATTTTATCGAAATCGGCAACTATTTGACTCAGAAAGGTTGCCTTACGTCGAAATCTAATAGTTTATTAAGGTTTTCGTTACTAAAATGCCCAAAGACGCCGATTTTGACTAGAATTTGAAAGATATTGACATGAATATATAACTGTTTGTATCAAAAAATGATAGTTTAAACTGATATTTGCAGTTTTGATGCGGTTTTAGGTACGATATGAGTCGAAGAAGCCGATTTTGACTGGAATCTGTTTAAAATGACAAAGAAAAACCTATTATCAATTCAAGGAAGTGAATTTTTAAGTAGTTATCTGCAGTTTTAATGTAGATTTCAGTTCGCTAAGTTATGAAAATGCATGTTTTGGCTATAATCTTCCGTAAATCAAGGGCGAAAACCAATTATTTGTCCCAAAAGAAGGTGTTTTAAGTATATATCTGCATTTCTAAGGTAGATTTGGGTACAATAAGAGGCGAAAAAGCAGATTCTGACTAAGATTTTATCGAAATCGGCAACTATTTGACTCAGAAAAGTTGCCTTACGTCGAAATCTAATAGTTTATTAAGGTTTTCGTTACTAAAATGCCCAAAGACGCCGATTTTGACTAGAATTTGAAAGATATTGACATGAATATATAACTGTTTGTATCAAAAAATGATAGTTAAAACTGATACTTGCAGATTTGATGCGGTTTTAGGTACGATATGAGTCGAAGAAGCCGATTTTGACTGGAATCTGTTTAAAATGACAAAGAAAAACCTATTATCAATTCAAGGAAGTGAATTTTTAAGTAGTTATATGCAGTTTTAATGTAGATTTCAGTTCGCTAAGTTATGAAAATGCATGTTTTGGCTATAATCTTCCGTAAATCAAGGGCGAAAACCAATTATTTGTCCCAAAAAAAGGTGTTTTAAGTATATATCTGCATTTCTAAGGTAGATTTGGGTACAATAAGAGGCGAAAAAGCAGATTCTGACTAAGATTTTATCGAAATCGGCAACTATTTGACTCAGAAAAGTTGCCTTACGTCGAAATCTAATATTTTATTAAGGTTTTCGTTACTAAAATGCCCAAAGACGCCGATTTTGACTAGAATTTGAAAGATATTGACATGAATATATAACTGTTTGTATCAAAAAATGATAGTTTAAACTGATATTTGCAGTTTTGATGCGGTTTTAGGTACGATATGAGTCGAAGAAGCCGATTTTGACTGGAATCTGTTTAAAATGACAAAGAAAAACCTATTATCAATTCAAGGAAGTGAATTTTTAAGTAGTTATCTGCAGTTTTAATGTAGATTTCAGTTCGCTAAGTTATGAAAATGCATGTTTTGGCTATAATCTTCTGTAAATCAATGGCGAAAACCAATTATTTGTCCCAAAAGAAGGTGTTTTAAGTATATATCTGCATTTCTAAGGTAGATTTGGGTACAATAAGAGGCGAAGAAGCAGATTCTGACTAAGATTTTATCGAAATCGGCAACTATTTGACTCAGAAAGGTTGCCTTACGTCGAAATCTAATAGTTTATTAAGGTTTTCGTTACTAAAATGCCCAAAGACGCCGATTTTGACTAGAATTTGAAAGATATTGACATGAATATATAACTGTTTGTATCAAAAAATGATAGTTTAAACTGATATTTGCAGTTTTGATGCGGTTTTAGATACGATATGAGTCGAAGAAGCCGATTTTGACTGGAATCTGTTTAAAATGACAAAGAAAAACCTATTATCAATTCAAGGAAGTGAATTTTTAAGTAGTTATCTGCAGTTTTAATGTAGATTTCAGTTCGCTAAGTTATGAAAATGCGTGTTATGGCTATAATCTTCCGTAAATCAAGGGCGAAAACCAATTATTTGTCCCAAAAGAAGGTGTTTTAAATATATATCTGCATTTCTAAGGTAGATTTGGGTACAATAAGTGGCGAAAAAGCAGATTCTGACTAAGATTTTATCGAAATCGGCAACTATTTGACTCAGAAAGGTTGCCTTACGTCGAAATCTAATAGTTTATTAAGGTTTTCGTTACTAAAATGCCCAAAGACGCCGATTTTGACTAGAATTTGAAAGATATTGACATGAATATATAACTGTTTGTATCAAAAAATGATAGTTTAAACTGATATTTGCAGTTTTGATGCGGTTTTAGGTACGATATGAGTCGAAGAAGCCGATTTTGACTGGAATCTGTTTAAAATGACAAAGAAAAACCTATTATCAATTCAAGGAAGTGAATTTTTAAGTAGTTATCTGCAGTTTTAATGTAGATTTCAGTTCGCTAAGTTATGAAAATGCATGTTTTGGCTATAATCTTCCGTAAATCAAGGGCGAAAACCAATTATTTGTCCCAAAAGAAGGTGTTTTAAGTATATATCTGCATTTCTAAGGTAGATTTGGGTACAATAAGAGGCGAAAAAGCAGATTCTGACTAAGATTTTATCGAAATCGGCAACTATTTGACTCAGAAAGGTTGCCTTACGTCGAAATCTAATAGTTTATTAAGGTTTTCGTTACTAAAATGCCCAAAGACGCCGATTTTGACTAGAATTTGAAAGATATTGACATGAATATATAACTGTTTGTATCAAAAAATGATAGTTAAAACTGATATTTGCAGATTTGATGCGGTTTTAGGTACGATATGAGTCGAAGAAGCCGATTTTGACTGGAATCTGTTTAAAATGACAAAGAAAAACCTATTATCAATTCAAGGAAGTGAATTTTTAAGTAGTTATATGCAGTTTTAATGTAGATTTCAGTTCGCTAAGTTATGAAAATGCATGTTTTGGCTATAATCTTCCGTAAATCAAGGGCGAAAACCAATTATTTGTCCCAAAAAAAGGTGTTTTAAGTATATATCTGCATTTCTAAGGTAGATTTGGGTACAATAAGAGGCGAAAAAGCAGATTCTGACTAAGATTTTATCGAAATCGGCAACTATTTGTCTCAGAAAAGTTGCCTTACGTCGAAATCTAATAGTTTATTAAGGTTTTCGTTACTAAGATGCCCAAAGACGCCGATTTTGACTAGAATTTGAAAGATATTGACATGAATATATAACTGTTTGTATCAAAAAATGATAGTTTAAACTGATATTTGCAGTTTTGATGCGGTTTTAGGTACGATATGAGTCGAAGAAGCCGATTTTGACTGGAATCTGTTTAAAATGACAAAGAAAAACCTATTATCAATTCAAGGAAGTGAATTTTTAAGTAGTTATCTGCAGTTTTAATGTAGATTTCAGTTCGCTAAGTTATGAAAATGCATGTTTTGGCTATAATCTTCTGTAAATCAATGGCGAAAACCAATTATTTGTCCCAAAAGAAGGTGTTTTAAGTATATATCTGCATTTCTAAGGTATATTTGGGTACAATAAGAGGCGAAGAAGCAGATTCTGACTAAGATTTTATCGAAATCGGCAACTATTTGACTCAGAAAGGTTGCCTTACGTCGAAATCTAATAGTTTATTAAGGTTTTCGTTACTAAAATGCCCAAAGACGCCGATTTTGACTAGAATTTGAAAGATATTGACATGAATATATAACTGTTTGTATCAAAAAATGATAGTTTAAACTGATATTTGCAGTTTTGATGCGGTTTTAGATACGATATGAATCGAAGAAGCCGATTTTGACTGGAATCTGTTTAAAATGACAAAGAAAAACCTATTATCAATTCAAGGAAGTGAATTTTTAAGTAGTTATCTGCAGTTTTAATGTTGATTTCAGTTCACTAAGTTATGAAAATGCATGTTATGGCTATAATCTTCCGTAAATCAAGGGCGAAAACCAATTATTTGTCCCAAAAGAATGTGTTTTAAGTATATATCTGCATTTCTAAGGTAGATTTGGGTACAATAAGAGGCGAAAAAGCAGACTCTTACTAAGATTTTATCGAAATCGGCAACTATTTGACTCAGAAAGGTTGCCTTACGTCGAAATCTAATAGTTTATTAAGGTTTTCGTTACTAAAATGCCCAAAGACGCCGATTTTGACTAGAATTTGAAAGATATTGACATGAATATATAATTGTTTGAATCAAAAAATGATAGTTTAAACTGATATTTGCAGTTTTGATGCGGTTTTAGGTACGACATGAGTCGAAGAAGCCGATTTTGACTAGAATCTGTTTAAAATGACAAAGAAAAACCTATTATCAATTCAAGGAAGTGAATTTTTAAGTAGTTATCTGCAGTTTTAATGTAGATTTCAGTTCGCTAAGTTATGAAAATGCATGTTTTGGCTATAATCTTCCGTAAATCAAAAGCGAAAACCAATTATTTGTCCCAAAAGAAGGTATTTTAAGTATATATCTGCATTTCTAAGGTAGATTTGGGTACAATAAGAGGCGAAAAAGCAGATTCTGACTAAGATTTTATCAAAATCGGCAACTATTTGACTCAGAAAGGTTGCCTTACGTCGAAATCTAATAGTTTATTAAGGTTTTCGTTACTAAAATGCCCATAGACGCCAATTTTGACTAGAATTTGAAAGATATTGACATGAATATATAACTGTTTGTATCAAAAAATGATAGTTTAAACTGATATTTGCAGTTTTGATGCGGTTTTAGATACGATATGAATCGAAGAAGCCGATTTTCACTGGAATCTGTTTAAAATGACAAAGAAAAACCTATTATCAATTCAAGGAAGTGAATTTTTAAGTAGTTATCTGCAGTTTTAATGTAGATTTCAGTTCGCTAAGTTATGAAAATGCATGTTTTGGCTATAATCTTCCGTAAATCAAGGGCGAAAACCAATTATTTGTCCCAAAAGAAGGTGTTTTAAGTATATATCTGCATTTCTAAGGTAGATTTGGGTACAATAAGTGGCGAAAAAGCAGATTCTGACTAAGATTTTATCGAAATCGGCAACTATTTGACTCAGAAAGGTTGACTTACGTCGAAATCTAATAGTTTATTAAGGTTTTCGTTACTAAAATGCCCAAAGACGCCGATTTTGACTAGAATTTGAAAGATATTGACATGAATATATAACTGTTTGTATCAAAAAATGATAGTTTAAACTGATATTTGCAGTTTTGATGCGGTTTTAGGTACGATATGAGTCGAAGAAGCCGATTTTGACTGGAATCTGTTTAAAATGACAAAGAAAAACCTATTATCAATTCAAGGAAGTGAATTTTTAAGTAGTTATCTGCAGTTTTAATGTAGATTTCAGTTCGCTAAGTTATGAAAATGCATGTTTTGGCTATAATCTTCCGTAAATCAAGGGCGAAAACCAATTATTTGTCCCAAAAGAAGGTGTTTTAAGTATATATCTGCATTTCTAAGGTAGATTTGGGTACAATAAGAGGCGAAAAAGCAGATTCTGACTAAGATTTTATCGAAATCGGCAACTATTTGACTCAGAAAGGTTGCCTTACGTCGAAATCTAATAGTTTATTAAGGTTTTCGTTACTAAAATGCCCAAAGACGCCGATTTTGACTAGAATTTGAAAGATATTGACATGAATATATAACTGTTTGTATCAAAAAATGATAGTTAAAACTGATATTTGCAGATTTGATGCGGTTTTAGGTACGATATGAGTCGAAGAAGCCGATTTTGACTGGAATCTGCTTAAAATGACAAAGAAAAACCTATTATCAATTCAAGGAAGTGAATTTTTAAGTAGTTATATGCAGTTTTAATGTAGATTTCAGTTCGCTAAGTTATGAAAATGCATGTTTTGGCTATAATCTTCCGTAAATCAAGGGCGAAAACCAATTATTTGTCCCAAAAGAAGGTGTTTTAAGTATATATCTGCATTTCAAAGGTAGATTTGGGTACAATAAGAGGCGAAAAAGCAGACTCTGACTAAGATTTTATCGAAATCGGCAACTATTTGACTCAGAAAGGTTGCCTTACGTCGAAATCTAATAGTTTATTAAGGTTTTCGTTACTAAAATGCCCAAAGACGCAGATTTTGACTAGAATTTGAAAGATATTGACATGAATATATAACTGTTTGTATCAAAAAATGATAGTTTAAACTGATATTTGCAGTTTTGATGCGGTTTTAGATACGATATGAATCGAAGAAGCCGATTTTGACTGGAATCTGTTTAAAATGACAAAGAAAAACCTATTATCAATTCAAGGAAGTGAATTTTTAAGTAGTTATCTGCAGTTTTAATGTAGATTTCAGTTCGCTAAGTTATAAAAATGCATGTTATGGCTATAATCTTCCGTAAATCAAGGGCGAAAACCAATTATTTGTCCCAAAAGAAGGTGTTTTAAGTATATATCTGCATTTCTAAAGTAGATTTGGGTACAATAAGAGGCGAAAAAGCAGATTCTTACTAAGATTTTATCGAAATCGGCAACTATTTGACTCAGAAATGTTGCCTTACGTCGAAATCTAATAGTTTATTAAGGTTTTCGTTACTAAAATGCCCAAAGACGCCGATTTTGACTAGAATTTGAAAGATATTGACACGAATATATAACTGTTTGTATCAAAAAATGATAGTTTAAACTGATATTTGCAGTTTTGATGCGGTTTTAGATACGATATGAATCGAAGAAGCCGATTTTGACTGGAATCTGTTTAAAATGACAAAGAAAAACCTATTATCAATTCAAGGAAGTGAATTTTTAAGTAGTTATCTGCAGTTTTAATGTAGATTTCAGTTCGCTAAGTTATGAAAATGCATGTTTTGGCTATAATCTTCCGTAAATCAAGGGCGAAAACCAATTATTTGTCCCAAAAGAAGGTGTTTTAAGTATATATCTGCATTTCTAAGGTAGATTTGGGTACAATAAGAGGCGAAAAAGCAGATTCTGGCTAAGATTTTATCGAAATCGGCAACTATTTGTCTCAGAAAGGTTGCCTTACGTCGAAATCTAATAGTTTATTAAGGTTTTCGTTACTAAAATGCCCAAAGACGCCGATTTTGACTAGAATTTGAAAGATATTGACATGAATATATAACTGTTTGTATCAAAAAATGATAGTTTAAACTGATATTTGCAGTTTTGATGCGGTTTTAGGTACGATATGAGTCGAAGAAGCCGATTTTGACTGGAATCTGTTTAAAATGACAAAGAAAAACCTATTATCAATTCAAGGAAGTGAATTTTTAAGTAGTTATCTGCAGTTTTAATGTAGATTTCAGTTCGCTAAGTTATGAAAATACATGTTTTGGCTATAATCTTCCGTAAATCAAGGGCGAATACCAATTATTTGTCAAAAAAGAAGGTGTTTTAAGTATATATCTGCATTTCCAAGGTAGATTTGGGTACAATAAGAGGCGAAAAAGCAGATTCTGACTAAGATTTTATCGAAATCGGCAACTATTTGACTCGGAAAGTTTGCCTTACGTCGAAATATAATAGTTTATTAAGGTTTTCGTTACTAAAATGCCCAAAGACGCCGATTTTGACTAGAATTTGAATGATATTGACATGAATATATAACTGTTCATATCAAAAAATGATAGTTTAAACTGATATTTGCAGTTTTGATGCGGTTTTAGATACGATATGAATCGATGAAGCCGATTTTGACTGGAATCTGTTTAAAATGACAAAGAAAAACCTATTATCAATTCAAGGAAGTGAATTTTTAAGTAGTTATCTGCAGTTTTAATGTAGATTTCAGTTCGCTTAGTTATGAAAATGCATGTTTTGGCTATAATCTTCCGTAAATCAAGGGCGAAAACCAATTATTTGTCCCAAAAGAAGGTGTTTTAAGTATATATCTGCATTTCTAAGGTAGATTTGGGTACAATAAGAGGCGAAAAAGCAGATTCTGACTAAGATTTTATCGAAATCGGCAACTATTTGACTCAGAAAAGTTGCCTTACGTCGAAATCTAATAGTTTATTAAGGTTTTCGTTACTAAAATGCCCAAAGACGCCGATTTTGACTAGAATTTGAAAGATATTGACATGAATATATAACTGTTTGTATCAAAAAATGATAGTTTAAACTGATATTTGCAGTTTTGATGCGGTTTTAGGTACGATATGAGTCGAAGAAGCCGATTTTGACTGGAATCTGTTTAAAATGACAAAGAAAAACCTATTATCAATTCAAGGAAGTGAATTTTTAAGTAGTTATCTGCAGTTTTAATGTAGATTTCAGTTCGCTAAGTTATGAAAATGCATGTTTTGGCTATAATCTTCTGTAAATCAATGGCGAAAACCAATTATTTGTCCCAAAAGAAGGTGTTTTAAGTATATATCTGCATTTCTAAGGTAGATTTGGGTACAATAAGAGGCGAAGAAGCAGATTCTGACTAAGATTTTATCGAAATCGGCAACTATTTGACTCAGAAAGGTTGCCTTACGTCGAAATCTAATAGTTTATTAAGGTTTTCGTTACTAAAATGCCCAAAGACGCCGATTTTGACTAGAATTTGAAAGATATTGACATGAATATATAACTGTTTGAATCAAAAAATGATAGTTTAAACTGATATTTGCAGTTTTGATGCGGTTTTAGGTACGATATGAGTCGAAGAAGGCGATTTTGACTAGAATCTGTTTAAAATGACAAAGAAAAACCTATTATCAATTCAAGGAAGTGAATTTTTAAGTAGTTATCTGCAGTTTTAATGTAGATTTCAGTTCGCTAAGTTATGAAAATGCATGTTTTGGCTATAATCTTCCGTAAATCAAGGGCGAAAACCAATTATTTGTCCCAAAAGAAGGTGTTTTAAGTATATATCTGCATTTCTAAGGTAGATTTGGGTACAATAAGAGGCGAAAAAGCAGATTCTGACTAAGATTTTATCGAAATCGGCAACTATTTGACTCAGAAAGGTTGCCTTACGTCGAAATCTAATAGTTTATTAAGGTTTTCGTTACTAAAATGCCCAAAGACGCCGATTTTGACTAGAATTTGAAAGATATTGACATGAATATATAACTGTTTGAATCAAAAAATGATAGTTTAAACTGATATTTGCAGTTTTGATGCGGTTTTAGGTACGATATGAGTCGAAGAAGGCGATTTTGACTAGAATCTGTTTAAAATGACAAAGAAAAACCTATTATCAATTCAAGGAAGTGAATTTTTAAGTAGTTATCTGCAGTTTTAATGTAGATTTCAGTTCGCTAAGTTATGAAAATGCATGTTTTGGCTATAATCTTCCGTAAATCAAGGGCGAAAACCAATTATTTGTCCCAAAAGAAGGTATTTTAAGTATATATCTGCATTTCTAAGGTAGATTTGGGTACAATAAGAGGCGAAAAAGCAGATTCTGACTAAGATTTTATCGAAATCGGCAACTATTTGACTCAGAAAGGTTGCCTTACGTCGAAATCTAATAGTTTATTAAGGTTTTCGTTACTAAAATGCCCATAGACGCCAATTTTGACTAGAATTTGAAAGATATTGACATGAATATATAACTGTTTGTATCAAAAAATGATAGTTTAAACTGATATTTGCAGTATTGATGCGGTTTTAGATACGATATGAATCGAAGAAGCCGATTTTCACTGGAATCTGTTTAAAATGACAATGAAAAACCTATTATCAATTCAAGGAAGTGAATTTTTAAGTAGTTATCTGCAGTTTTAATGTAGATTTCAGTTCGCTAAGTTATGAAAATGCATGTTTTGGCTATAATCTTCCGTAAATCAAGGGCGAAAACCAATTATTTGTCCCAAAAGAAGGTGTTTTAAGTATATATCTGCATTTCTAAGGTAGATTTGGGTACAATAAGTGGCGAAAAAGCAGATTCTGACTAAGATTTTATCGAAATCGGCAACTATTTGACTCAGAAAGGTTGCCTTACGTCGAAATCTAATAGTTTATTAAGGTTTTCGTTACTAAAATGCCCAAAGACGCCGATTTTGACTAGAATTTGAAAGATATTGACATGAATATATAACTGTTTGTATCAAAAAATGATAGTTTAAACTGATATTTGCAGTTTTGATGCGGTTTTAGGTACGATATGAGTCGAAGAAGCCGATTTTGACTGGAATCTGTTTAAAATGACAAAGAAAAACCTATTATCAATTCAAGGAAGTGAATTTTTAAGTAGTTATCTGCAGTTTTAATGTAGATTTCAGTTCGCTAAGTTATGAAAATGCATGTTATGGCTATAATCTTCCGTAAATCAAGGGCGAAAACCAATTATTTGTCCCAAAAGAAGGTGTTTTAAGTATATATCTGCATTTCTAAGGTAGATTTGGGTACAATAAGAGGCGAAAAAGCAGATTCTTACTAAGATTTTATCGAAATCGGCAACTATTTGACTCAGAAAGGTTGCCTTACGTCGAAATCTAATAGTTTATTAAGGTTTTCGTTACTAAAATGCCCAAAGACGCCGATTTTGACTAGAATTTGAAAGATATTGACATGAATATATAACTGTTTGAATCAAAAAATGATTGTTTAAACTGATATTTGCAGTTTTGATGCGGTTTTAGGTACGATATGAGTCGAAGAAGCCGATTTTGACTGGAATCTGTTTAAAATGACAAAGAAAAACCTATTATCAATTCAACGAAGTGAATTTTTAAGTAGTTATCTGCAGTTTTAATGTAGATTTCAGTTCGCTTAGTTATGAAAATGCATGTTTTGGCTATAATCTTCCGTAAATCAAGGGCGAAAACCAATTATTTGTCCCAAAAGAAGGTGTTTTAAGTATATATCTGCATTTCTAAGGTAGATTTGGGTACAATAAGAGGCGAAAAAGCAGATTCTGACTAAGATTTTATCGAAATCGGCAACTATTTGACTCAGAAAAGTTGCCTTACGTCGAAATCTAATAGTTTATTAAGGTTTTCGTTACTAAAATGCCCAAAGACACCGATTTTGACTAGAATTTGAAAGATATTGACATGAATATATAACTGTTTGTATCAAAAAATGATAGTTTAAACTGATATTTGCAGTTTTGATGCGGTTTTAGATACGATATGAATCGAAGAAGCCGATTTTCACTGGAATCTGTTTAAAATGACAAAGAAAAACCTATTATCAATTCAAGGAAGTGAATTTTTAAGTAGTTATCTGCAGTTTTAATGTAGATTTCAGTTCGCTAAGTTATGAAAATGCATGTTTTGGCTATAATCTTCCGCAAATCAAGGGCGAAAACCAATTATTTGTCCCAAAAGAAGGTGTTTTAAGTATATATCTGCATTTCTAAGGTAGATTTGGGTACAATAAGTGGCGAAAAAGCAGATTCTGACTAAGATTTTATCGAAATCGGCAACTATTTGACTCAGAAAGGTTGCCTTACGTCGAAATCTAATAGTTTATTAAGGTTTTCGTTACTAAATTGCCCAAAGACGCCGATTTTGACTAGAATTTGAAAGATATTGACATGAATATATAACTGTTTGTATCAAAAAATGATAGTTTAAACTGATATTTGCAGTTTTGATGCGGTTTTAGGTACGATATGAGTCGAAGAAGCCGATTTTGACTGGAATCTGTTTAAAATGACAAAGAAAAACCTATTATCAATTCAAGGAAGTGAATTTTTAAGTAGTTATCTGCAGTTTTAATGTAGATTTCAGTTCGCTTAGTTATGAAAATGCATGTTTTGGCTATAATCTTCCGTAAATCAAGGGCGAAAACCAATTATTTGTCCCAAAAGAAGGTGTTTTAAGTATATATCTGCATTTCTAAGGTAGATTTGGGTACAATAAGAGGCGAAAAAGCAGATTCTTACTAAGATTTTATCGAAATCGGCAACTATTTGACTCAGAAAGGTTGCCTTACGTCGAAATCTAATAGTTTATTAAGGTTTTCGTTACTAAAATGCCCAAAGACGCCGATTTTGACTAGAATTTGAAAGATATTGACATGAATATATAACTGTTTGAATCAAAAAATGATAGTTTAAACTGATATTTGCAGTTTTGATGCGGTTTTAGGTACGATATGAGTCGAAGAAGCCGATTTTGACTAGAATCTGTTTAAAATGACAAAGAAAAACCTATTATCAATTCAACGAAGTGAATTTTTAAGTAGTTATCTGCAGTTTTAATGTAGATTTCAGTTCGCTAAGTTATGAAAATGCATGTTTTGGCTATAATCTTCCGTAAATCAAGGGCGAAAACCAATTATTTGTCCCAAAAGAAGGTATTTTAAGTATATATCTGCATTTCTAAGGTAGATTTGGGTACAATAAGAGGCGAAAAAGCAGATTCTGACTAAGATTTTATCGAAATCGGCAACTATTTGACTCAGAAAGGTTGCCTTACGTCGAAATCTAATAGTTTATTAAGGTTTTCGTTACTAAAATGCCCAAAGACGCCGATTTTGACTAGAATTTGAAAGATATTGACATGAATATATAACTGTTTGTATCAAAAAATGATAGTTTAAACTGATATTTGCAGTTTTGATGCGGTTTTAGGTACGATACGAGTCGAAGAAGCCGATTTTGACTGGAATCTGTTTAAAATGACAAAGAAAAACCTATTATCAATTCAAGGAAGTGAATTTTTAAGTAGTTATCTGCAGTTTTAATGTAGATTTCAGTTCGCTAAGTTATGAAAATGCATGTTTTGGCTATAATCTTCCGTAAATCAAGGGCGAAAACCAATTATTTGTCCCAAAAGAAAGTGTTTTAAGTATATATCTGCATTTCTAAGGTAGATTTGGGTACAATAAGAGGCGAAAAAGCAGATTCTGACTAAGATTTTATCGAAATCGGCAACTATTTGACTCAGAAAGGTTGCCTTACGTCGAAATCTAATAGTTTATTAAGGTTTTCGTTACTAAAATGCCCAAAGACGCCGATTTTGACTAGAATTTGAAAGATATTGACATGAATATATAACTGTTTGTATCAAAAAATGATAGTTTAAACTGATATTTGCAGTTTTGATGCGGTTTTAGATACGATATGAATCGAAGAAGCCGATTTTGACTGGAATCTGTTTAAAATGACAAAGAAAAACCTATTATCAATTCAAGGAAGTGAATTTTTAAGTAGTTATCTGCAGTTTTAATGTAGATTTCAGTTCGCTAAGTTATGAAAATGCATGTTTTGGCTATAATCTTCCGTAAATCAAGGGCGAAAACCAATTATTTGTCCCAAAAGAAGGTGTTTAAAGTATATATCTGCATTTCTAAGGTAGATTTGGGTACAATAAGAGGCGAAAAAGCAGATTCTGGCTAAGATTTTATAGAAATCGGCAACTATTTGACTCAGAAAGGTTGCCTTACGTCGAAATCTAATAGTTTATTAAGGTTTTCGTTACTAAAATGCCCAAAGACGCCGATTTTGACTAGAATTTGAAAGATATTGACATGAATATATAACTGTTTGTATCAAAAAATGATAGTTTAAACTGATATTTGCAGTTTTGATGCGGTTTTAGATACGATATGAATCGAAGAAGCCGATTTTGACTGGAATCTGTTTAAAATGACAAAGAAAAACCTATTATCAATTCAAGGAAGTGAATTTTTAAGTAATTATCTGCAGTTTTAATGTAGATTTCAGTTCGCTAAGTTATGAAAATGCATGTTTTGGCTATAATCTTCCGTAAATCAAGGGCGAAAACCAATTATTTGTCCCAAAAGAAGGTGTTTTAAGTATATATCTGCATTTCTAAGGTAGATTTGGGTACAATAAGAGGCGAAAAAGCAGATTCTGGCTAAGATTTTATAGAAATCGGCAACTATTTGACTCAGAAAGGTTGCCTTACGTCGAAATCTAATAGTTTATTAAGGTTTTCGTTACTAAAATGCCCAAAGACGCCGATTTTGACTAGAATTTGAAAGATATTGACATGAATATATAACTGTTTGTATCAAAAAATGATAGTTTAAACTGATATTTGCAGTTTTGATGCGGTTTTAGATACGATATGAATCGAAGAAGCCGATTTTGACTGGAATCTGTTTAAAATGACAAAGAAAAACCTATTATCAATTCAAGGAAGTGAATTTTTAAGTAGTTATCTGCAGTTTTAATGTAGATTTCAGTTCGCTTAGTTATGAAAATGCATGTTTTGGCTATAATCTTCCGTAAATCAAGGGCGAAAACCAATTATTTGTCCCAAAAGAAGGTGTTTTAAGTATATATCTGCATTTCTAAGGTAGATTTGGGTACAATAAGAGGCGAAAAAGCAGATTCTGACTAAGATTTTATCGAAATCGGCAACTATTTGACTCAGAAAAGTTGCCTTACGTCGAAATCTAATAGTTTATTAAGGTTTTCGCTACTAAAATGCCCAAAGACGCCGATTTTGACTAGAATTTGAAAGATATTGACATGAATATATAACTGTTTGTATCAAAAAATGATAGTTTAAACTGATATTTGCAGTTTTGATGCGGTTTTAGATACGATATGAATCGAAGAAGCCGATTTTGACTGGAATCTGTTTAAAATGACAAAGAAAAACCTATTATCAATTCAAGGAAGTGAATTTTTAAGTAGTTATCTGCAGTTTTAATGTAGATTTCAGTTCGCTAAGTTATGAAAATGCATGTTTTGGCTATAATCTTCAGTAAATCAAGGGCGAAAACCAATTATTTGTCCCAAAAGAAGGTGTTTTAAGTATATATCTGCATTTCTAAGGTAGATTTGGGTACAATAAGAGGCGAAAAAGCAGATTCTGGCTAAGATTTTATAGAAATCGGCAACTATTTGACTCAGAAAGGTTGCCTTACGTCGAAATCTAATAGTTTATTAAGGTTTTCGTTACTAAAATGCCCAAAGACGCCGATTTTGACTAGAATTTGAAAGATATTGACATGAATATATAACTGTTTGTATCAAAAAATGATAGTTTAAACTGATATTTGCAGTTTTGATGCGGTTTTATATACGATATGAATCGAAGAAGCCGATTTTGACTGGAATCTGTTTAAAATGACAAAGAAAAACCTATTATCAATTCAAGGAAGTGAATTTTTAAGTAGTTATCTGCAGTTTTAATGTAGATTTCAGTTCGCTAAGTTATGAAAATGCATGTTTTGGCTATAATCTTCCGTAAATCAAGGGCGAAAACCAATTATTTGTCCCAAAAGAAGGTGTTTTAAGTATATATCTGCATTTCTAAGGTAGATTTGGGTACAATAAGAGGCGAAAAAGCAGATTCTGACTAAGATTTTATCGAAATCGGCAACTATTTGACTCAGAAAGGTTGCCTTACTTCGAAATCTAATAGTTTATTAAGGTTTTCGATACTAAAATGCCCAAAGACGCCGATTTTGACTAGAATTTGAAAGATATTGACATGAATATATAACTGTTTGTATCAAAAAATGATAGTTTAAACTGATATTTGCAGTTTTGATGCGGTTTTAGGTACGATATGAGTCGAAGAAGCCGATTTTGACTGGAATCTGTTTAAAATGACAAAGAAAAACCTATTATCAATTCAAGGAAGTGAATTTTTAAGTAGTTATCTGCAGTTTTAATGTAGATTTCAGTTCGCTAAGTTATGAAAATGCATGTTTTGGCTATAATCTTCTGTAAATCAATGGCGAAAACCAATTATTTGTCCCAAAAGAAGGTGTTTTAAGTATATATCTGCATTTCTAAGGTAGATTTGGGTACAATAAGAGGCGAAGAAGCAGATTCTGACTAAGATTTTATCGAAATCGGCAACTATTTGACTCAGAAAGGTTGCCTTACGTCGAAATCTAATAGTTTATTAAGGTTTTCGTTACTAAAATGCCCAAAGACGCCGATTTTGACTAGAATTTGAAAGATATTGACATGAATATATAACTGTTTGAATCAAAAAATGATAGTTTAAACTGATATTTGCAGTTTTGATGCGGTTTTAGGTACGATATGAGTCGAAGAAGGCGATTTTGACTAGAATCTGTTTAAAATGACAAAGAAAAACCTATTATCAATTCAAGGAAGTGAATTTTTAAGTAGTTATCTGCAGTTTTAATGTAGATTTCAGTTCGCTAAGTTATGAAAATGCATGTTTTGGCTATAATCTTCCGTAAATCAAGGGCGAAAACCAATTATTTGTCCCAAAAGAAGGTGTTTTAAGTATATATCTGCATTTCTAAGGTAGATTTGGGTACAATAAGAGGCGAAAAAGCAGATTCTGACTAAGATTTTATCGAAATCGGCAACTATTTGACTCAGAAAGGTTGCCTTACGTCGAAATCTAATAGTTTATTAAGGTTTTCGTTACTAAAATGCCCAAAGACGCCGATTTTGACTAGAATTTGAAAGATATTGACATGAATATATAACTGTTTGAATCAAAAAATGATAGTTTAAACTGATATTTGCAGTTTTGATGCGGTTTTAGGTACGATATGAGTCGAAGAAGGCGATTTTGACTAGAATCTGTTTAAAATGACAAAGAAAAACCTATTATCAATTCAAGGAAGTGAATTTTTAAGTAGTTATCTGCAGTTTTAATGTAGATTTCAGTTCGCTAAGTTATGAAAATGCATGTTTTGGCTATAATCTTCCGTAAATCAAGGGCGAAAACCAATTATTTGTCCCAAAAGAAGGTATTTTAAGTATATATCTGCATTTCTAAGGTAGATTTGGGTACAATAAGAGGCGAAAAAGCAGATTCTGACTAAGATTTTATCGAAATCGGCAACTATTTGACTCAGAAAGGTTGCCTTACGTCGAAATCTAATAGTTTATTAAGGTTTTCGTTACTAAAATGCCCAAAGACGCCGATTTTGACTAGAATTTGAAAGATATTGACATGAATATATAACTGTTTGAATCAAAAAATGATAGTTTAAACTGATATTTGCAGTTTTGATGCGGTTTTAGATACGATATGAATCGAAGAAGCCGATTTTCACTGGAATCTGTTTAAAATGACAATGAAAAACCTATTATCAATTCAAGGAAGTGAATTTTTAAGTAGTTATCTGCAGTTTTAATGTAGATTTCAGTTCGCTAAGTTATGAAAATGCATGTTTTGGCTATAATCTTCCGTAAATCAAGGGCGAAAACCAATTATTTGTCCCAAAAGAAGGTGTTTTAAGTATATATCTGCATTTCTAAGGTAGATTTGGGTACAATAAGTGGCGAAAAAGCAGATTCTGACTAAGATTTTATCGAAATCGGCAACTATTTGACTCAGAAAGGTTGCCTTACGTCGAAATCTAATAGTTTATTAAGGTTTTCGTTACTAAAATGCCCAAAGACGCCGATTTTGACTAGAATTTGAAAGATATTGACATGAATATATAACTGTTTGTATCAAAAAATGATAGTTTAAACTGATATTTGCAGTTTTGATGCGGTTTTAGGTACGATATGAGTCGAAGAAGCCGATTTTGACTGGAATCTGTTTAAAATGACAAAGAAAAACCTATTATCAATTCAAGGAAGTGAATTTTTAAGTAGTTATCTGCAGTTTTAATGTAGATTTCAGTTCGCTAAGTTATGAAAATGCATGTTATGGCTATAATCTTCCGTAAATCAAGGGCGAAAACCAATTATTTGTCCCAAAAGAAGGTGTTTTAAGTATATATCTGCATTTCTAAGGTAGATTTGGGTACAATAAGAGGCGAAAAAGCAGATTCTTACTAAGATTTTATCGAAATCGGCAACTATTTGACTCAGAAAGGTTGCCTTACGTCGAAATCTAATAGTTTATTAAGGTTTTCGTTACTAAAATGCCCAAAGACGCCGATTTTGACTAGAATTTGAAAGATATTGACATGAATATATAACTGTTTGAATCAAAAAATGATTGTTTAAACTGATATTTGCAGTTTTGATGCGGTTTTAGGTACGATATGAGTCGAAGAAGCCGATTTTGACTGGAATCTGTTTAAAATGACAAAGAAAAACCTATTATCAATTCAACGAAGTGAATTTTTAAGTAGTTATCTGCAGTTTTAATGTAGATTTCAGTTCGCTTAGTTATGAAAATGCATGTTTTGGCTATAATCTTCCGTAAATCAAGGGCGAAAACCAATTATTTGTCCCAAAAGAAGGTGTTTTAAGTATATATCTGCATTTCTAAGGTAGATTTGGGTACAATAAGAGGCGAAAAAGCAGATTCTGACTAAGATTTTATCGAAATCGGCAACTATTTGACTCAGAAAAGTTGCCTTACGTCGAAATCTAATAGTTTATTAAGGTTTTCGTTACTAAAATGCCCAAAGACACCGATTTTGACTAGAATTTGAAAGATATTGACATGAATATATAACTGTTTGTATCAAAAAATGATAGTTTAAACTGATATTTGCAGTTTTGATGCGGTTTTAGATACGATATGAATCGAAGAAGCCGATTTTCACTGGAATCTGTTTAAAATGACAAAGAAAAACCTATTATCAATTCAAGGAAGTGAATTTTTAAGTAGTTATCTGCAGTTTTAATGTAGATTTCAGTTCGCTAAGTTATGAAAATGCATGTTTTGGCTATAATCTTCCGCAAATCAAGGGCGAAAACCAATTATTTGTCCCAAAAGAAGGTGTTTTAAGTATATATCTGCATTTCTAAGGTAGATTTGGGTACAATAAGTGGCGAAAAAGCAGATTCTGACTAAGATTTTATCGAAATCGGCAACTATTTGACTCAGAAAGGTTGCCTTACGTCGAAATCTAATAGTTTATTAAGGTTTTCGTTACTAAATTGCCCAAAGACGCCGATTTTGACTAGAATTTGAAAGATATTGACATGAATATATAACTGTTTGTATCAAAAAATGATAGTTTAAACTGATATTTGCAGTTTTGATGCGGTTTTAGGTACGATATGAGTCGAAGAAGCCGATTTTGACTGGAATCTGTTTAAAATGACAAAGAAAAACCTATTATCAATTCAAGGAAGTGAATTTTTAAGTAGTTATCTGCAGTTTTAATGTAGATTTCAGTTCGCTTAGTTATGAAAATGCATGTTTTGGCTATAATCTTCCGTAAATCAAGGGCGAAAACCAATTATTTGTCCCAAAAGAAGGTGTTTTAAGTATATATCTGCATTTCTAAGGTAGATTTGGGTACAATAAGAGGCGAAAAAGCAGATTCTTACTAAGATTTTATCGAAATCGGCAACTATTTGACTCAGAAAGGTTGCCTTACGTCGAAATCTAATAGTTTATTAAGGTTTTCGTTACTAAAATGCCCAAAGACGCCGATTTTGACTAGAATTTGAAAGATATTGACATGAATATATAACTGTTTGAATCAAAAAATGATAGTTTAAACTGATATTTGCAGTTTTGATGCGGTTTTAGGTACGATATGAGTCGAAGAAGCCGATTTTGACTAGAATCTGTTTAAAATGACAAAGAAAAACCTATTATCAATTCAACGAAGTGAATTTTTAAGTAGTTATCTGCAGTTTTAATGTAGATTTCAGTTCGCTAAGTTATGAAAATGCATGTTTTGGCTATAATCTTCCGTAAATCAAGGGCGAAAACCAATTATTTGTCCCAAAAGAAGGTATTTTAAGTATATATCTGCATTTCTAAGGTAGATTTGGGTACAATAAGAGGCGAAAAAGCAGATTCTGACTAAGATTTTATCGAAATCGGCAACTATTTGACTCAGAAAGGTTGCCTTACGTCGAAATCTAATAGTTTATTAAGGTTTTCGTTACTAAAATGCCCAAAGACGCCGATTTTGACTAGAATTTGAAAGATATTGACATGAATATATAACTGTTTGTATCAAAAAATGATAGTTTAAACTGATATTTGCAGTTTTGATGCGGTTTTAGGTACGATACGAGTCGAAGAAGCCGATTTTGACTGGAATCTGTTTAAAATGACAAAGAAAAACCTATTATCAATTCAAGGAAGTGAATTTTTAAGTAGTTATCTGCAGTTTTAATGTAGATTTCAGTTCGCTAAGTTATGAAAATGCATGTTTTGGCTATAATCTTCCGTAAATCAAGGGCGAAAACCAATTATTTGTCCCAAAAGAAAGTGTTTTAAGTATATATCTGCATTTCTAAGGTAGATTTGGGTACAATAAGAGGCGAAAAAGCAGATTCTGACTAAGATTTTATCGAAATCGGCAACTATTTGACTCAGAAAGGTTGCCTTACGTCGAAATCTAATAGTTTATTAAGGTTTTCGTTACTAAAATGCCCAAAGACGCCGATTTTGACTAGAATTTGAAAGATATTGACATGAATATATAACTGTTTGTATCAAAAAATGATAGTTTAAACTGATATTTGCAGTTTTGATGCGGTTTTAGATACGATATGAATCGAAGAAGCCGATTTTGACTGGAATCTGTTTAAAATGACAAAGAAAAACCTATTATCAATTCAAGGAAGTGAATTTTTAAGTAGTTATCTGCAGTTTTAATGTAGATTTCAGTTCGCTAAGTTATGAAAATGCATGTTTTGGCTATAATCTTCCGTAAATCAAGGGCGAAAACCAATTATTTGTCCCAAAAGAAGGTGTTTAAAGTATATATCTGCATTTCTAAGGTAGATTTGGGTACAATAAGAGGCGAAAAAGCAGATTCTGGCTAAGATTTTATAGAAATCGGCAACTATTTGACTCAGAAAGGTTGCCTTACGTCGAAATCTAATAGTTTATTAAGGTTTTCGTTACTAAAATGCCCAAAGACGCCGATTTTGACTAGAATTTGAAAGATATTGACATGAATATATAACTGTTTGTATCAAAAAATGATAGTTTAAACTGATATTTGCAGTTTTGATGCGGTTTTAGATACGATATGAATCGAAGAAGCCGATTTTGACTGGAATCTGTTTAAAATGACAAAGAAAAACCTATTATCAATTCAAGGAAGTGAATTTTTAAGTAATTATCTGCAGTTTTAATGTAGATTTCAGTTCGCTAAGTTATGAAAATGCATGTTTTGGCTATAATCTTCCGTAAATCAAGGGCGAAAACCAATTATTTGTCCCAAAAGAAGGTGTTTTAAGTATATATCTGCATTTCTAAGGTAGATTTGGGTACAATAAGAGGCGAAAAAGCAGATTCTGGCTAAGATTTTATAGAAATCGGCAACTATTTGACTCAGAAAGGTTGCCTTACGTCGAAATCTAATAGTTTATTAAGGTTTTCGTTACTAAAATGCCCAAAGACGCCGATTTTGACTAGAATTTGAAAGATATTGACATGAATATATAACTGTTTGTATCAAAAAATGATAGTTTAAACTGATATTTGCAGTTTTGATGCGGTTTTAGATACGATATGAATCGAAGAAGCCGATTTTGACTGGAATCTGTTTAAAATGACAAAGAAAAACCTATTATCAATTCAAGGAAGTGAATTTTTAAGTAGTTATCTGCAGTTTTAATGTAGATTTCAGTTCGCTTAGTTATGAAAATGCATGTTTTGGCTATAATCTTCCGTAAATCAAGGGCGAAAACCAATTATTTGTCCCAAAAGAAGGTGTTTTAAGTATATATCTGCATTTCTAAGGTAGATTTGGGTACAATAAGAGGCGAAAAAGCAGATTCTGACTAAGATTTTATCGAAATCGGCAACTATTTGACTCAGAAAAGTTGCCTTACGTCGAAATCTAATAGTTTATTAAGGTTTTCGCTACTAAAATGCCCAAAGACGCCGATTTTGACTAGAATTTGAAAGATATTGACATGAATATATAACTGTTTGTATCAAAAAATGATAGTTTAAACTGATATTTGCAGTTTTGATGCGGTTTTAGATACGATATGAATCGAAGAAGCCGATTTTGACTGGAATCTGTTTAAAATGACAAAGAAAAACCTATTATCAATTCAAGGAAGTGAATTTTTAAGTAGTTATCTGCAGTTTTAATGTAGATTTCAGTTCGCTAAGTTATGAAAATGCATGTTTTGGCTATAATCTTCAGTAAATCAAGGGCGAAAACCAATTATTTGTCCCAAAAGAAGGTGTTTTAAGTATATATCTGCATTTCTAAGGTAGATTTGGGTACAATAAGAGGCGAAAAAGCAGATTCTGGCTAAGATTTTATAGAAATCGGCAACTATTTGACTCAGAAAGGTTGCCTTACGTCGAAATCTAATAGTTTATTAAGGTTTTCGTTACTAAAATGCCCAAAGACGCCGATTTTGACTAGAATTTGAAAGATATTGACATGAATATATAACTGTTTGTATCAAAAAATGATAGTTTAAACTGATATTTGCAGTTTTGATGCGGTTTTATATACGATATGAATCGAAGAAGCCGATTTTGACTGGAATCTGTTTAAAATGACAAAGAAAAACCTATTATCAATTCAAGGAAGTGAATTTTTAAGTAGTTATCTGCAGTTTTAATGTAGATTTCAGTTCGCTAAGTTATGAAAATGCATGTTTTGGCTATAATCTTCCGTAAATCAAGGGCGAAAACCAATTATTTGTCCCAAAAGAAGGTGTTTTAAGTATATATCTGCATTTCTAAGGTAGATTTGGGTACAATAAGAGGCGAAAAAGCAGATTCTGACTAAGATTTTATCGAAATCGGCAACTATTTGACTCAGAAAGGTTGCCTTACTTCGAAATCTAATAGTTTATTAAGGTTTTCGATACTAAAATGCCCAAAGACACCGATTTTGACTAGAATTTGAAAGATATTGACATGAATATATAACTGTTTGTATCAAAAAATGATAGTTTAAACTGATATTTGCAGTTTTGATGCGGTTTTAGATACGATATGAATCGAAGAAGCCGATTTTCACTGGAATCTGTTTAAAATGACAAAGAAAAACCTATTATCAATTCAAGGGAGTGAATTTTTAAGTAGTTATCTGCAGTTTTAATGTAGATTTCAGTTCGCTAAGTTATGAAAATGCATGTTTTGGCTATAATCTTCCGTAAATCAAGGGCGAAAACCAATTATTTGTCCCAAAAGAAGGTGTTTTAAGTATATATCTGCATTTCTAAGGTAGATTTGGGTACAATAAGTGGCGAAAAAGCAGATTCTGACTAAGATTTTATCGAAATCGGCAACTATTTGACTCAGAAAGGTTGCCTTACGTCGAAATCTAATAGTTTATTAAGGTTTTCGTTACTAAATTGCCCAAAGACGCCGATTTTGACTAGAATTTGAAAGATATTGACATGAATATATAACTGTTTGTATCAAAAAATGATAGTTTAAACGGATATTTGCAGTTTTGATGCGGTTTTAGGTACGATATGAGTCGAAGAAGCCGATTTTGATTGGAATCTGTTTAAAATGACAAAGAAAAACCTATTATCAATTCAAGGAAGTGAATTTTTAAGTAGTTATCTGCAGTTTTAATGTAGATTTCAGTTCGCTTAGTTATGAAAATGCATGTTTTGGCTATAATCTTCCGTAAATCAAGGGCGAAAACCAATTATTTGTCCCAAAAGAAGGTGTTTTAAGTATATATCTGCATTTCTAAGGTAGATTTGGGTACAATAAGAGGCGAAAAAGCAGATTCTTACTAAGATTTTATCGAAATCGGCAACTATTTGACTCAGAAAGGTTGCCTTACGTCGAAATCTAATAGTTTATTAAGGTTTTCGTTACTAAAATGCCCAAAGACGCCGATTTTGACTAGAATTTGAAAGATATTGACATGAATATATAACTGTTTGAATCAAAAAATGATAGTTTAAACTGATATTTGCAGTTTTGATGCGGTTTTAGGTACGATATGAGTCGAAGAAGCCGATTTTGACTAGAATCTGTTTAAAATGACAAAGAAAAACCTATTATCAATTCAACGAAGTGAATTTTTAAGTAGTTATCTGCAGTTTTAATGTAGATTTCAGTTCGCTAAGTTATGAAAATGCATGTTTTGGCTATAATCTTCCGTAAATCAAGGGCGAAAACCAATTATTTGTCCCAAAAGAAGGTATTTTAAGTATATATCTGCATTTCTAAGGTAGATTTGGGTACAATAAGAGGCGAAAAAGCAGATTCTGACTAAGATTTTATCGAAATCGGCAACTATTTGACTCAGAAAGGTTGCCTTACGTCGAAATCTAATAGTTTATTAAGGTTTTCGTTACTAAAATGCCCAAAGACGCCGATTTTGACTAGAATTTGAAAGATATTGACATGAATATATAACTGTTTGTATCAAAAAATGATAGTTTAAACTGATATTTGCAGTTTTGATGCGGTTTTAGGTACGATATGAGTCGAAGAAGCCGATTTTGACTGGAATCTGTTTGAAATGACAAAGAAAAACCTATTATCAATTCAAGGAAGTGAATTTTTAAGTAGTTATCTGCAGTTTTAATGTAGATTTCAGTTCGCTAAGTAATGAAAATGCATGTTTTGGCTATAATCTTCCGTAAATCAAGGGCGAAAACCAATTATTTGTCCCAAAAGAAAGTGTTTTAAGTATATATCTGCATTTCTAAGGTAGATTTGGGTACAATAAGAGGCGAAAAAGCAGATTCTGACTAAGATTTTATCGAAATCGGCAACTATTTGACTCAGAAAGGTTGCCTTACGTCGAAATCTAATAGTTTATTAAGGTTTTCGTTACTAAAATGCCCAAAGACGCCGATTTTGACTAGAATTTGAAAGATATTGACATGAATATATAACTGTTTGTATCAAAAAATGATAGTTTAAACTGATATTTGCAGTTTTGATGCGGTTTTAGATACGATATGAATCGAAGAAGCCGATTTTGACTGGAATCTGTTTAAAATGACAAAGAAAAACCTATTATCAATTCAAGGAAGTGAATTTTTAAGTAGTTATCTGCAGTTTTAATGTAGATTTCAGTTCGCTAAGTTATGAAAATGCATGTTTTGGCTATAATCTTCCTTAAATCAAGGGCGAAAACCAATTATTTGTCCCAAAAGAAGGTGTTTTAAGTATATATCTGCATTTCTAAGGTAGATTTGGGTACAATAAGAGGCGAAAAAGCAGATTCTGGCTAAGATTTTATAGAAATCGGCAACTATTTGACTCAGAAAGGTTGCCTTACGTCGAAATCTAATAGTTTATTAAGGTTTTCGTTACTAAAATGCCCAAAGACGCCGATTTTGACTAGAATTTGAAAGATATTGACATGAATATATAACTGTTTGTATCAAAAAATGATAGTTTAAACTGATATTTGCAGTTTTGATGCGGTTTTAGATACGATATGAATCGAAGAAGCCGATTTTGACTGGAATCTGTTTAAAATGACAAAGAAAAACCTATTATCAATTCAAGGAAGTGAATTTTTAAGTAGTTATCTGCAGTTTTAATGTAGATTTCAGTTCGCTAAGTTATGAAAATGCATGTTTTGGCTATAATCTTCCGTAAATCAAGGGCGAAAACCAATTATTTGTCCCAAAAGAAGGTGTTTTAAGTATATATCTGCATTTCTAAGGTAGATTTGGGTACAATAAGAGGCGAAAAAGCAGATTCTGGCTAAGATTTTATAGAAATCGGCAACTATTTGACTCAGAAAGGTTGCCTTACGTCGAAATCTAATAGTTTATTAAGGTTTTCGTTACTAAAATGCCCAAAGACGCCGATTTTGACTAGAATTTGAAAGATATTGACATGAATATATAACTGTTTGTATCAAAAAATGATAGTTTAAACTGATATTTGCAGTTTTGATGCGGTTTTAGATACGATATGAATCGAAGAAGCCGATTTTGACTGGAATCTGTTTAAAATGACAAAGAAAAACCTATTATCAATTCAAGGAAGTGAATTTTTAAGTAGTTATCTGCAGTTTTAATGTAGATTTCAGTTCGCTTAGTTATGAAAATGCATGTTTTGGCTATAATCTTCCGTAAATCAAGGGCGAAAACCAATTATTTGTCCCAAAAGAAGGTGTTTTAAGTATATATCTGCATTTCTAAGGTAGATTTGGGTACAATAAGAGGCGAAAAAGCAGATTCTGACTAAGATTTTATCGAAATCGGCAACTATTTGACTCAGAAAGGTTGCCTTACTTCGAATTAGAATTTGAAAGATATTGACATGAATATATAACTGTTTGTATCAAAAAATGATAGTTTAAACTGATATTTGCAGTTTTGATGCGGTTTTAGGTACGATATGAGTCGAAGAAGCCGATTTTGACTGGAATCTGTTTAAAATGACAAAGAAAAACCTATTATCAATTCAAGGAAGTGAATTTTTAAGTAGTTATCTGCAGTTTTAATGTAGATTTCAGTTCGCTAAGTTATGAAAATGCATGTTTTGGCTATAATCTTCCGTAAATCAAGGGCGAAAACCAATTATTTGTCCCAAAAGAAGGTGTTTTAAGTATATATCTGCATTTCTAAGGTAGATTTGGGTACAATAAGAGGCGAAAAAGCAGATTCTGACTAAGATTTTATCGAAATCGGCAACTATTTGACTCAGAAAGGTTGCCTTACGTCGAAATCTAATAGTTTATTAAGGTTTTCGTTACTAAAATGCCCAAAGACGCCGATTTTGACTAGAATTTGAAAGATATTGACATGAATATATAACTGTTTGTATCAAAAAATGATAGTTAAAACTGATATTTGCAGATTTGATGCGGTTTTAGGTACGATATGAGTCGAAGAAGCCGATTTTGACTGGAATCTGTTTAAAATGACAAAGAAAAACCTATTATCAATTCAAGGAAGTGAATTTTTAAGTAGTTATATGCAGTTTTAATGTAGATTTCAGTTCGCTAAGTTATGAAAATGCATGTTTTGGCTATAATCTTCCGTAAATCAAGGGCGAAAACCAATTATTTGTCCCAAAAAAAGGTGTTTTAAGTATATATCTGCATTTCTAAGGTAGATTTGGGTACAATAAGAGGCGAAAAAGCAGATTCTGACTAAGATTTTATCGAAATCGGCAACTATTTGACTCAGAAAAGTTGCCTTACGTCGAAATCTAATAGTTTATTAAGGTTTTCGTTACTAAAATGCCCAAAGACGCCGATTTTGACTAGAATTTGAAAGATATTGACATGAATATATAACTGTTTGTATCAAAAAATGATAGTTTAAACTGATATTTGCAGTTTTGATGCGGTTTTAGGTACGATATGAGTCGAAGAAGCCGATTTTGACTGGAATCTGTTTAAAATGACAAAGAAAAACCTATTATCAATTCAAGGAAGTGAATTTTTAAGTAGTTATCTGCAGTTTTAATGTAGATTTCAGTTCGCTAAGTTATGAAAATTGAAGTTTTGGCTATAATCTTCTGTAAATCAATGGCGAAAACCAATTATTTGTCCCAAAAGAAGGTGTTTTAAGTATATATCTGCATTTCTAAGGTAGATTTGGGTACAATAAGAGGCGAAGAAGCAGATTCTGACTAAGATTTTATCGAAATCGGCAACTATTTGACTCAGAAAGGTTGCCTTACGTCGAAATCTAATAGTTTATTAAGGTTTTCGTTACTAAAATGCCCAAAGACGCCGATTTTGACTAGAATTTGAAAGATATTGACATGAATATATAACTGTTTGTATCAAAAAATGATAGTTTAAACTGATATTTGCAGTTTTGATGCGGTTTTAGATACGATATGAATCGAAGAAGCCGATTTTGACTGGAATCTGTTTAAAATGACAAAGAAAAACCTATTATCAATTCAAGGAAGTGAATTTTTAAGTAGTTATCTGCAGTTTTAATGTAGATTTCAGTTCACTAAGTTATGAAAATGCATGTTATGGCTATAATCTTCCGTAAATCAAGGGCGAAAACCAATTATTTGTCCCAAAAGAATGTGTTTTAAGTATATATCTGCATTTCTAAGGTAGATTTGGGTACAATAAGAGGCGAAAAAGCAGACTCTAACTAAGATTTTATCGAAATCGGCAACTATTTGACTCAGAAAGGTTGCCTTACGTCGAAATCTAATAGTTTATTAAGGTTTTCGTTACTAAAATGCCCAAAGACGCCGATTTTGACTAGAATTTGAAAGATATTGACATGAATATATAACTGTTTGAATCAAAAAATGATAGTTTAAACTGATATTTGCAGTTTTGATGCGGTTTTAGGTACGATATGAGTCGAAGAAGCCGATTTTGACTAGAATCTGTTTAAAATGACAAAGAAAAACCTATTATCAATTCAAGGAAGTGAATTTTTAAGTAGTTATCTGCAGTTTTAATGTAGATTTCAGTTCGCTAAGTTATGAAAATGCATGTTTTGGCTATAATCTTCCGTAAATCAAAAGCGAAAACCAATTATTTGTCCCAAAAGAAGGTATTTTAAGTATATATCTGCATTTCTAAGGTAGATTTGGGTACAATAAGAGGCGAAAAAGCAGATTCTGACTAAGATTTTATCAAAATCGGCAACTATTTGACTCAGAAAGGTTGCCTTACGTCGAAATCTAATAGTTTATTAAGGTTTTCGTTACTAAAATGCCCATAGACGCCAATTTTGACTAGAATTTGAAAGATATTGACATGAATATATAACTGTTTGTATCAAAAAATGATAGTTTAAACTGATATTTGCAGTTTTGATGCGGTTTTAGATACGATATGAATCGAAGAAGCCGATTTTCACTGGAATCTGTTTAAAATGACAAAGAAAAACCTATTATCAATTCAAGGAAGTGAATTTTTAAGTAGTTATCTGCAGTTTTAATGTAGATTTCAGTTCGCTAAGTTATGAAAATGCATGTTTTGGCTATAATCTTCCGTAAATCAAGGGCGAAAACCAATTATTTGTCCCAAAAGAAGGTGTTTTAAGTATATATCTGCATTTCTAAGGTAGATTTGGGTACAATAAGTGGCGAAAAAGCAGATTCTGACTAAGATTTTATCGAAATCGGCAACTATTTGACTCAGAAAGGTTGACTTACGTCGAAATCTAATAGTTTATTAAGGTTTTCGTTACTAAAATGCCCAAAGACGCCGATTTTGACTAGAATTTGAAAGATATTGACATGAATATATAACTGTTTGTATCAAAAAATGATAGTTTAAACTGATATTTGCAGTTTTGATGCGGTTTTAGGTACGATATGAGTCGAAGAAGCCGATTTTGACTGGAATCTGTTTAAAATGACAAAGAAAAACCTATTATCAATTCAAGGAAGTGAATTTTTAAGTAGTTATCTGCAGTTTTAATGTAGATTTCAGTTCGCTAAGTTATGAAAATGCATGTTTTGGCTATAATCTTCCGTAAATCAAGGGCGAAAACCAATTATTTGTCCCAAAAGAAGGTGTTTTAAGTATATATCTGCATTTCTAAGGTAGATTTGGGTACAATAAGAGGCGAAAAAGCAGATTCTGACTAAGATTTTATCGAAATCGGCAACTATTTGACTCAGAAAGGTTGCCTTACGTCGAAATCTAATAGTTTATTAAGGTTTTCGTTACTAAAATGCCCAAAGACGCCGATTTTGACTAGAATTTGAAAGATATTGACATGAATATATAACTGTTTGTATCAAAAAATGATAGTTAAAACTGATATTTGCAGATTTGATGCGGTTTTAGGTACGATATGAGTCGAAGAAGCCGATTTTGACTGGAATCTGCTTAAAATGACAAAGAAAAACCTATTATCAATTCAAGGAAGTGAATTTTTAAGTAGTTATATGCAGTTTTAATGTAGATTTCAGTTCGCTAAGTTATGAAAATGCATGTTTTGGCTATAATCTTCCGTAAATCAAGGGCGAAAACCAATTATTTGTCCCAAAAGAAGGTGTTTTAAGTATATATCTGCATTTCAAAGGTAGATTTGGGTACAATAAGAGGCGAAAAAGCAGACTCTGACTAAGATTTTATCGAAATCGGCAACTATTTGACTCAGAAAGGTTGCCTTACGTCGAAATCTAATAGTTTATTAAGGTTTTCGTTACTAAAATGCCCAAAGACGCAGATTTTGACTAGAATTTGAAAGATATTGACATGAATATATAACTGTTTGTATCAAAAAATGATAGTTTAAACTGATATTTGCAGTTTTGATGCGGTTTTAGATACGATATGAATCGAAGAAGCCGATTTTGACTGGAATCTGTTTAAAATGACAAAGAAAAACCTATTATCAATTCAAGGAAGTGAATTTTTAAGTAGTTATCTGCAGTTTTAATGTAGATTTCAGTTCGCTAAGTTATGAAAATGCATGTTATGGCTATAATCTTCCGTAAATCAAGGGCGAAAACCAATTATTTGTCCCAAAAGAAGGTGTTTTAAGTATATATCTGCATTTCTAAAGTAGATTTGGGTACAATAAGAGGCGAAAAAGCAGATTCTTACTAAGATTTTATCGAAATCGGCAACTATTTGACTCAGAAATGTTGCCTTACGTCGAAATCTAATAGTTTATTAAGACGCCGATTTTGACTAGAATTTGAAAGATATTGACACGAATATATAACTGTTTGTATCAAAAAATGATAGTTTAAACTGATATTTGCAGTTTTGATGCGGATTTAGATACGATATGAATCGAAGAAGCCGATTTTGACTGGAATCTGTTTAAAATGACAAAGAAAAACCTATTATCAATTCAAGGAAGTGAATTTTTAAGTAGTTATCTGCAGTTTTAATGTAGATTTCAGTTCGCTAAGTTATGAAAATGCATGTTTTGGCTATAATCTTCCGTAAATCAAGGGCGAAAACCAATTATTTGTCCCAAAAGAAGGTGTTTTAAGTATATATCTGCATTTCTAAGGTAGATTTGGGTACAATAAGAGGCGAAAAAGCAGATTCTGGCTAAGATTTTATCGAAATCGGCAACTATTTGACTCAGAAAGGTTGCCTTACGTCGAAATCTAATAGTTTATTAAGGTTTTCGTTACTAAAATGCCCAAAGACGCCGATTTTGACTAGAATTTGAAAGATATTGACATGAATATATAACTGTTTGTATCAAAAAATGATAGTTAAAACTGATATTTGCAGATTTGATGCGGTTTTAGGTACGATATGAGTCGAAGAAGCCGATTTTGACTGGAATCTGCTTAAAATGACAAAGAAAAACCTATTATCAATTCAAGGAAGTGAATTTTTAAGTAGTTATATGCAGTTTTAATGTAGATTTCAGTTCGCTAAGTTATGAAAATGCATGTTTTGGCTATAATCTTCCGTAAATCAAGGGCGAAAACCAATTATTTGTCCCAAAAGAAGGTGTTTTAAGTATATATCTGCATTTCAAAGGTAGATTTGGGTACAATAAGAGGCGAAAAAGCAGACTCTGACTAAGATTTTATCGAAAACGGCAACTATTTGACTCAGAAAGGTTGCCTTACGTCGAAATCTAATAGTTTATTAAGGTTTTCGTTACTAAAATGCCCAAAGACGCAGATTTTGACTAGAATTTGAAAGATATTGACATGAATATATAACTGTTTGTATCAAAAAATGATAGTTTAAACTGATATTTGCAGTTTTGATGCGGTTTTAGATACGATATGAATCGAAGAAGCCGATTTTGACTGGAATCTGTTTAAAATGACAAAGAAAAACCTATTATCAATTCAAGGAAGTGAATTTTTAAGTAGTTATCTGCAGTTTTAATGTAGATTTCAGTTCGCTAAGTTATGAAAATGCATGTTATGGCTATAATCTTCCGTAAATCAAGGGCGAAAACCAATTATTTGTCCCAAAAGAAGGTGTTTTAAGTATATATCTGCATTTCTAAGGTAGATTTGGGTACAATAAGAGGCGAAAAAGCAGATTCTGACTAAGATTTTATCAAAATCGGCAACTATTTGACTCAGAAAGGTTGCCTTACGTCGAAATCTAATAGTTTATTAAGGTTTTCGTTACTAAAATGCCCATAGACGCCAATTTTGACTAGAATTTGAAAGATATTGACATGAATATATAACTGTTTGTATCAAAAAATGATAGTTTAAACTGATATTTGCAGTTTTGATGCGGTTTTAGATACGATATGAATCGAAGAAGCCGATTTTCACTGGAATCTGTTTAAAATGACAAAGAAAAACCTATTATCAATTCAAGGAAGTGAATTTTTAAGTAGTTATCTGCAGTTTTAATGTAGATTTCAGTTCGCTAAGTTATGAAAATGCATGTTTTGGCTATAATCTTCCGTAAATCAAGGGCGAAAACCAATTATTTGTCCCAAAAGAAGGTGTTTTAAGTATATATCTGCATTTCTAAGGTAGATTTGGGTACAATAAGTGGCGAAAAAGCAGATTCTGACTAAGATTTTATCGAAATCGGCAACTATTTGACTCAGAAAGGTTGACTTACGTCGAAATCTAATAGTTTATTAAGGTTTTCGTTACTAAAATGCCCAAAGACGCCGATTTTGACTAGAATTTGAAAGATATTGACATGAATATATAACTGTTTGTATCAAAAAATGATAGTTTAAACTGATATTTGCAGTTTTGATGCGGTTTTAGGTACGATATGAGTCGAAGAAGCCGATTTTGACTGGAATCTGTTTAAAATGACAAAGAAAAACCTATTATCAATTCAAGGAAGTGAATTTTTAAGTAGTTATCTGCAGTTTTAATGTAGATTTCAGTTCGCTAAGTTATGAAAATGCATGTTTTGGCTATAATCTTCCGTAAATCAAGGGCGAAAACCAATTATTTGTCCCAAAAGAAGGTGTTTTAAGTATATATCTGCATTTCTAAGGTAGATTTGGGTACAATAAGAGGCGAAAAAGCAGATTCTGACTAAGATTTTATCGAAATCGGCAACTATTTGACTCAGAAAGGTTGCCTTACGTCGAAATCTAATAGTTTATTAAGGTTTTCGTTACTAAAATGCCCAAAGACGCCGATTTTGACTAGAATTTGAAAGATATTGACATGAATATATAACTGTTTGTATCAAAAAATGATAGTTAAAACTGATATTTGCAGATTTGATGCGGTTTTAGGTACGATATGAGTCGAAGAAGCCGATTTTGACTGGAATCTGCTTAAAATGACAAAGAAAAACCTATTATCAATTCAAGGAAGTGAATTTTTAAGTAGTTATATGCAGTTTTAATGTAGATTTCAGTTCGCTAAGTTATGAAAATGCATGTTTTGGCTATAATCTTCCGTAAATCAAGGGCGAAAACCAATTATTTGTCCCAAAAGAAGGTGTTTTAAGTATATATCTGCATTTCAAAGGTAGATTTGGGTACAATAAGAGGCGAAAAAGCAGACTCTGACTAAGATTTTATCGAAATCGGCAACTATTTGACTCAGAAAGGTTGCCTTACGTCGAAATCTAATAGTTTATTAAGGTTTTCGTTACTAAAATGCCCAAAGACGCAGATTTTGACTAGAATTTGAAAGATATTGACATGAATATATAACTGTTTGTATCAAAAAATGATAGTTTAAACTGATATTTGCAGTTTTGATGCGGTTTTAGATACGATATGAATCGAAGAAGCCGATTTTGACTGGAATCTGTTTAAAATGACAAAGAAAAACCTATTATCAATTCAAGGAAGTGAATTTTTAAGTAGTTATCTGCAGTTTTAATGTAGATTTCAGTTCGCTAAGTTATGAAAATGCATGTTATGGCTATAATCTTCCGTAAATCAAGGGCGAAAACCAATTATTTGTCCCAAAAGAAGGTGTTTTAAGTATATATCTGCATTTCTAAGGTAGATTTGGGTACAATAAGAGGCGAAAAAGCAGATTCTGACTAAGATTTTATCAAAATCGGCAACTATTTGACTCAGAAAGGTTGCCTTACGTCGAAATCTAATAGTTTATTAAGGTTTTCGTTACTAAAATGCCCATAGACGCCAATTTTGACTAGAATTTGAAAGATATTGACATGAATATATAACTGTTTGTATCAAAAAATGATAGTTTAAACTGATATTTGCAGTTTTGATGCGGTTTTAGATACGATATGAATCGAAGAAGCCGATTTTCACTGGAATCTGTTTAAAATGACAAAGAAAAACCTATTATCAATTCAAGGAAGTGAATTTTTAAGTAGTTATCTGCAGTTTTAATGTAGATTTCAGTTCGCTAAGTTATGAAAATGCATGTTTTGGCTATAATCTTCCGTAAATCAAGGGCGAAAACCAATTATTTGTCCCAAAAGAAGGTGTTTTAAGTATATATCTGCATTTCTAAGGTAGATTTGGGTACAATAAGTGGCGAAAAAGCAGATTCTGACTAAGATTTTATCGAAATCGGCAACTATTTGACTCAGAAAGGTTGACTTACGTCGAAATCTAATAGTTTATTAAGGTTTTCGTTACTAAAATGCCCAAAGACGCCGATTTTGACTAGAATTTGAAAGATATTGACATGAATATATAACTGTTTGTATCAAAAAATGATAGTTTAAACTGATATTTGCAGTTTTGATGCGGTTTTAGGTACGATATGAGTCGAAGAAGCCGATTTTGACTGGAATCTGTTTAAAATGACAAAGAAAAACCTATTATCAATTCAAGGAAGTGAATTTTTAAGTAGTTATCTGCAGTTTTAATGTAGATTTCAGTTCGCTAAGTTATGAAAATGCATGTTTTGGCTATAATCTTCCGTAAATCAAGGGCGAAAACCAATTATTTGTCCCAAAAGAAGGTGTTTTAAGTATATATCTGCATTTCTAAGGTAGATTTGGGTACAATAAGAGGCGAAAAAGCAGATTCTGACTAAGATTTTATCGAAATCGGCAACTATTTGACTCAGAAAGGTTGCCTTACGTCGAAATCTAATAGTTTATTAAGGTTTTCGTTACTAAAATGCCCAAAGACGCCGATTTTGACTAGAATTTGAAAGATATTGACATGAATATATAACTGTTTGTATCAAAAAATGATAGTTAAAACTGATATTTGCAGATTTGATGCGGTTTTAGGTACGATATGAGTCGAAGAAGCCGATTTTGACTGGAATCTGCTTAAAATGACAAAGAAAAACCTATTATCAATTCAAGGAAGTGAATTTTTAAGTAGTTATATGCAGTTTTAATGTAGATTTCAGTTCGCTAAGTTATGAAAATGCATGTTTTGGCTATAATCTTCCGTAAATCAAGGGCGAAAACCAATTATTTGTCCCAAAAGAAGGTGTTTTAAGTATATATCTGCATTTCAAAGGTAGATTTGGGTACAATAAGAGGCGAAAAAGCAGACTCTGACTAAGATTTTATCGAAATCGGCAACTATTTGACTCAGAAAGGTTGCCTTACGTCGAAATCTAATAGTTTATTAAGGTTTTCGTTACTAAAATGCCCAAAGACGCAGATTTTGACTAGAATTTGAAAGATATTGACATGAATATATAACTGTTTGTATCAAAAAATGATAGTTTAAACTGATATTTGCAGTTTTGATGCGGTTTTAGATACGATATGAATCGAAGAAGCCGATTTTGACTGGAATCTGTTTAAAATGACAAAGAAAAACCTATTATCAATTCAAGGAAGTGAATTTTTAAGTAGTTATCTGCAGTTTTAATGTAGATTTCAGTTCGCTAAGTTATGAAAATGCATGTTATGGCTATAATCTTCCGTAAATCAAGGGCGAAAACCAATTATTTGTCCCAAAAGAAGGTGTTTTAAGTATATATCTGCATTTCTAAAGTAGATTTGGGTACAATAAGAGGCGAAAAAGCAGATTCTTACTAAGATTTTATCGAAATCGGCAACTATTTGACTCAGAAATGTTGCCTTACGTCGAAATCTAATAGTTTATTAAGGTTTTCGTTACTAAAATGCCCAAAGACGCCGATTTTGACTAGAATTTGAAAGATATTGACACGAATATATAACTGTTTGTATCAAAAAATGATAGTTTAAACTGATATTTGCAGTTTTGATGCGGATTTAGATACGATATGAATCGAAGAAGCCGATTTTGACTGGAATCTGTTTAAAATGACAAAGAAAAACCTATTATCAATTCAAGGAAGTGAATTTTTAAGTAGTTATCTGCAGTTTTAATGTAGATTTCAGTTCGCTAAGTTATGAAAATGCATGTTTTGGCTATAATCTTCCGTAAATCAAGGGCGAAAACCAATTATTTGTCCCAAAAGAAGGTGTTTTAAGTATATATCTGCATTTCTAAGGTAGATTTGGGTACAATAAGAGGCGAAAAAGCAGATTCTGGCTAAGATTTTATCGAAATCGGCAACTATTTGACTCAGAAAGGTTGCCTTACGTCGAAATCTAATAGTTTATTAAGGTTTTCGTTACTAAAATGCCCAAAGACGCCGATTTTGACTAGAATTTGAAAGATATTGACATGAATATATAACTGTTTGAATCAAAAAATGATAGTTTAAACTGATATTTGCAGTTTTGATGCGGTTTTAGGTACGATATGAGTCGAAGAAGCCGATTTTGACTAGAATCTGTTTAAAATGACAAAGAAAAACCTATTATCAATTCAAGGAAGTGAATTTTTAAGTAGTTATCTGCAGTTTTAATGTAGATTTCAGTTCGCTAAGTTATGAAAATGCATGTTTTGGCTATAATCTTCCGTAAATCAAAAGCGAAAACCAATTATTTGTCCCAAAAGAAGGTATTTTAAGTATATATCTGCATTTCTAAGGTAGATTTGGGTACAATAAGAGGCGAAAAAGCAGATTCTGACTAAGATTTTATCAAAATCGGCAACTATTTGACTCAGAAAGGTTGCCTTACGTCGAAATCTAATAGTTTATTAAGGTTTTCGTTACTAAAATGCCCATAGACGCCAATTTTGACTAGAATTTGAAAGATATTGACATGAATATATAACTGTTTGTATCAAAAAATGATAGTTTAAACTGATATTTGCAGTTTTGATGCGGTTTTAGATACGATATGAATCGAAGAAGCCGATTTTCACTGGAATCTGTTTAAAATGACAAAGAAAAACCTATTATCAATTCAAGGAAGTGAATTTTTAAGTAGTTATCTGCAGTTTTAATGTAGATTTCAGTTCGCTAAGTTATGAAAATGCATGTTTTGGCTATAATCTTCCGTAAATCAAGGGCGAAAACCAATTATTTGTCCCAAAAGAAGGTGTTTTAAGTATTATCTGCATTTCTAAGGTAGATTTGGGTACAATAAGTGGCGAAAAAGCAGATTCTGACTAAGATTTTATCGAAATCGGCAACTATTTGACTCAGAAAGGTTGACTTACGTCGAAATCTAATAGTTTATTAAGGTTTTCGTTACTAAAATGCCCAAAGACGCCGATTTTGACTAGAATTTGAAAGATATTGACATGAATATATAACTGTTTGTATCAAAAAATGATAGTTTAAACTGATATTTGCAGTTTTGATGCGGTTTTAGGTACGATATGAGTCGAAGAAGCCGATTTTGACTGGAATCTGTTTAAAATGACAAAGAAAAACCTATTATCAATTCAAGGAAGTGAATTTTTAAGTAGTTATCTGCAGTTTTAATGTAGATTTCAGTTCGCTAAGTTATGAAAATGCATGTTTTGGCTATAATCTTCCGTAAATCAAGGGCGAAAACCAATTATTTGTCCCAAAAGAAGGTGTTTTAAGTATATATCTGCATTTCTAAGGTAGATTTGGGTACAATAAGAGGCGAAAAAGCAGATTCTGACTAAGATTTTATCGAAATCGGCAACTATTTGACTCAGAAAGGTTGCCTTACGTCGAAATCTAATAGTTTATTAAGGTTTTCGTTACTAAAATGCCCAAAGACGCCGATTTTGACTAGAATTTGAAAGATATTGACATGAATATATAACTGTTTGTATCAAAAAATGATAGTTAAAACTGATATTTGCAGATTTGATGCGGTTTTAGGTACGATATGAGTCGAAGAAGCCGATTTTGACTGGAATCTGCTTAAAATGACAAAGAAAAACCTATTATCAATTCAAGGAAGTGAATTTTTAAGTAGTTATATGCAGTTTTAATGTAGATTTCAGTTCGCTAAGTTATGAAAATGCATGTTTTGGCTATAATCTTCCGTAAATCAAGGGCGAAAACCAATTATTTGTCCCAAAAGAAGGTGTTTTAAGTATATATCTGCATTTCAAAGGTAGATTTGGGTACAATAAGAGGCGAAAAAGCAGACTCTGACTAAGATTTTATCGAAATCGGCAACTATTTGACTCAGAAAGGTTGCCTTACGTCGAAATCTAATAGTTTATTAAGGTTTTCGTTACTAAAATGCCCAAAGACGCAGATTTTGACTAGAATTTGAAAGATATTGACATGAATATATAACTGTTTGTATCAAAAAATGATAGTTTAAACTGATATTTGCAGTTTTGATGCGGTTTTAGATACGATATGAATCGAAGAAGCCGATTTTGACTGGAATCTGTTTAAAATGACAAAGAAAAACCTATTATCATTTCAAGGAAGTGAATTTTTAAGTAGTTATCTGCAGTTTTAATGTAGATTTCAGTTCGCTAAGTTATGAAAATGCATGTTATGGCTATAATCTTCCGTAAATCAAGGGCGAAAACCAATTATTTGTCCCAAAAGAAGGTGTTTTAAGTATATATCTGCATTTCTAAAGTAGATTTGGGTACAATAAGAGGCGAAAAAGCAGATTCTTACTAAGATTTTATCGAAATCGGCAACTATTTGACTCAGAAATGTTGCCTTACGTCGAAATCTAATAGTTTATTAAGGTTTTCGTTACTAAAATGCCCAAAGACGCCGATTTTGACTAGAATTTGAAAGATATTGACACGAATATATAACTGTTTGTATCAAAAAATGATAGTTTAAACTGATATTTGCAGTTTTGATGCGGATTTAGATACGATATGAATCGAAGAAGCCGATTTTGACTGGAATCTGTTTAAAATGACAAAGAAAAACCTATTATCAATTCAAGGAAGTGAATTTTTAAGTAGTTATCTGCAGTTTTAATGTAGATTTCAGTTCGCTAAGTTATGAAAATGCATGTTTTGGCTATAATCTTCCGTAAATCAAGGGCGAAAACCAATTATTTGTCCCAAAAGAAGGTGTTTTAAGTATATATCTGCATTTCTAAGGTAGATTTGGGTACAATAAGAGGCGAAAAAGCAGATTCTGGCTAAGATTTTATCGAAATCGGCAACTATTTGACTCAGAAAGGTTGCCTTACGTCGAAATCTAATAATTTATTAAGGTTTTCGTTACTAAAATGCCCAAAGACGCCGATTTTGACTAGAATTTGAAAGATATTGACATGAATATATAACTGTTTGTATCAAAAAATGATAGTTAAAACTGATATTTGCAGATTTGATGCGGTTTTAGGTACGATATGAGTCGAAGAAGCCGATTTTGACTGGAATCTGCTTAAAATGACAAAGAAAAACCTATTATCAATTCAAGGAAGTGAATTTTTAAGTAGTTATATGCAGTTTTAATGTAGATTTCAGTTCGCTAAGTTATGAAAATGCATGTTTTGGCTATAATCTTCCGTAAATCAAGGGCGAAAACCAATTATTTGTCCCAAAAGAAGGTGTTTTAAGTATATATCTGCATTTCAAAGGTAGATTTGGGTACAATAAGAGGCGAAAAAGCAGACTCTGACTAAGATTTTATCGAAATCGGCAACTATTTGACTCAGAAAGGTTGCCTTACGTCGAAATCTAATAGTTTATTAAGGTTTTCGTTACTAAAATGCCCAAAGACGCAGATTTTGACTAGAATTTGAAAGATATTGACATGAATATATAACTGTTTGTATCAAAAAATGATAGTTTAAACTGATATTTGCAGTTTTGATGCGGTTTTAGATACGATATGAATCGAAGAAGCCGATTTTGACTGGAATCTGTTTAAAATGACAAAGAAAAACCTATTATCAATTCAAGGAAGTGAATTTTTAAGTAGTTATCTGCAGTTTTAATGTAGATTTCAGTTCGCTAAGTTATGAAAATGCATGTTATGGCTATAATCTTCCGTAAATCAAGGGCGAAAACCAATTATTTGTCCCAAAAGAAGGTGTTTTAAGTATATATCTGCATTTCTAAAGTAGATTTGGGTACAATAAGAGGCGAAAAAGCAGATTCTTACTAAGATTTTATCGAAATCGGCAACTATTTGACTCAGAAATGTTGCCTTACGTCGAAATCTAATAGTTTATTAAGGTTTTCGTTACTAAAATGCCCAAAGACGCCGATTTTGACTAGAATTTGAAAGATATTGACACGAATATATAACTGTTTGTATCAAAAAATGATAGTTTAAACTGATATTTGCAGTTTTGATGCGGTTTTAGATACGATATGAATCGAAGAAGCCGATTTTGACTGGAATCTGTTTAAAATGACAAAGAAAAACCTATTATCAATTCAAGGAAGTGAATTTTTAAGTAGTTATCTGCAGTTTTAATGTAGATTTCAGTTCGCTAAGTTATGAAAATGCATGTTTTGGCTATAATCTTCCGTAAATCAAGGGCGAAAACCAATTATTTGTCCCAAAAGAAGGTGTTTTAAGTATATATCTGCATTTCTAAGGTAGATTTGGGTACAATAAGAGGCGAAAAAGCAGATTCTGGCTAAGATTTTATCGAAATCGGCAACTATTTGACTCAGAAAGGTTGCCTTACGTCGAAATCTAATAGTTTATTAAGGTTTTCGTTACTAAAATGCCCAAAGACGCCGATTTTGACTAGAATTTGAAAGATATTGACATGAATATATAACTGTTTGTATCAAAAAATGATAGTTTAAACTGATATTTGCAGTTTTGATGCGGTTTTAGGTACGATATGAGTCGAAGAAGCCGATTTTGACTGGAATCTGTTTAAAATGACAAAGAAAAACCTATTATCAATTCAAGGAAGTGAATTTTTAAGTAGTTATCTGCAGTTTTAATGTAGATTTCAGTTCGCTAAGTTATGAAAATGCATGTTTTGGCTATAATCTTCTGTAAATCAATGGCGAAAACCAATTATTTGTCCCAAAAGAAGGTGTTTTAAGTATATATCTGCATTTCTAAGGTAGATTTGGGTACAATAAGAGGCGAAGAAGCAGATTCTGACTAAGATTTTATCGAAATCGGCAACTATTTGACTCAGAAAGGTTGCCTTACGTCGAAATCTAATAGTTTATTAAGGTTTTCGTTACTAAAATGCCCAAAGACGCCGATTTTGACTAGAATTTGAAAGATATTGACATGAATATATAACTGTTTGAATCAAAAAATGATAGTTTAAACTGATATTTGCAGTTTTGATGCGGTTTTAGGTACGATATGAGTCGAAGAAGGCGATTTTGACTAGAATCTGTTTAAAATGACAAAGAAAAACCTATTATCAATTCAAGGAAGTGAATTTTTAAGTAGTTATCTGCAGTTTTAATGTAGATTTCAGTTCGCTAAGTTATGAAAATGCATGTTTTGGCTATAATCTTCCGTAAATCAAGGGCGAAAACCAATTATTTGTCCCAAAAGAAGGTATTTTAAGTATATATCTGCATTTCTAAGGTAGATTTGGGTACAATAAGAGGCGAAAAAGCAGATTCTGACTAAGATTTTATCGAAATCGGCAACTATTTGACTCAGAAAGGTTGCCTTACGTCGAAATCTAATAGTTTATTAAGGTGTTCGTTACTAAAATGCCCAAAGACGCCGATTTTGACTAGAATTTGAAAGATATTGACATGAATATATAACTGTTTGAATCAAAAAATGATAGTTTAAACTGATATTTGCAGTTTTGATGCGGTTTTAGGTACGATATGAGTCGAAGAAGGCGATTTTGACTAGAATCTGTTTAAAATGACAAAGAAAAACCTATTATCAATTCAAGGAAGTGAATTTTTAAGTAGTTATCTGCAGTTTTAATGTAGATTTCAGTTCGCTAAGTTATGAAAATGCATGTTTTGGCTATAATCTTCCGTAAATCAAGGGCGAAAACCAATTATTTGTCCCAAAAGAAGGTATTTTAAGTATATATCTGCATTTCTAAGGTAGATTTGGGTACAATAAGAGGCGAAAAAGCAGATTCTGCATAAGATTTTATCGAAATCGGCAACTATTTGACTCAGAAAGGTTGCCTTACGTCGAAATCTAATAGTTTATTAAGGTTTTCGTTACTAAAATGCCCATAGACGCCAATTTTGACTAGAATTTGAAAGATATTGACATGAATATATAACTGTTTGTATCAAAAAATGATAGTTTAAACTGATATTTGCAGTATTGATGCGGTTTTAGATACGATATGAATCGAAGAAGCCGATTTTCACTGGAATCTGTTTAAAATGACAATGAAAAACCTATTATCAATTCAAGGAAGTGAATTTTTAAGTAGTTATCTGCAGTTTTAATGTAGATTTCAGTTCGCTAAGTTATGAAAATGCATGTTTTGGCTATAATCTTCCGTAAATCAAGGGCGAAAACCAATTATTTGTCCCAAAAGAAGGTGTTTTAAGTATATATCTGCATTTCTAAGGTAGATTTGGGTACAATAAGTGGCGAAAAAGCAGATTCTGACTAAGATTTTATCGAAATCGGCAACTATTTGACTCAGAAAGGTTGCCTTACGTCGAAATCTAATAGTTTATTAAGGTTTTCGTTACTAAAATGCCCAAAGACGCCGATTTTGACTAGAATTTGAAAGATATTGACATGAATATATAACTGTTTGTATCAAAAAATGATAGTTTAAACTGATATTTGCAGTTTTGATGCGGTTTTAGGTACGATATGAGTCGAAGAAGCCGATTTTGACTGGAATCTGTTTTAAATGACAAAGAAAAACCTATTATCAATTCAAGGAAGTGAATTTTTAAGTAGTTATCTGCAGTTTTAATGTAGATTTCAGTTCGCTAAGTTATGAAAATGCATGTTATAACTATAATCTTCCGTAAATCAAGGGCGAAAACCAATTATTTGTCCCAAAAGAAGGTGTTTTAAGTATATATCTGCATTTCTAAGGTAGATTTGGGTACAATAAGAGGCGAAAAAGCAGATTCTTACTAAGATTTTATCGAAATCGGCAACTATTTGACTCAGAAAGGTTGCCTTACGTCGAAATCTAATAGTTTATTAAGGTTTTCGTTACTAAAATGCCCAAAGACGCCGATTTTGACTAGAATTTGAAAGATATTGACATGAATATATAACTGTTTGAATCAAAAAATGATTGTTTAAACTGATATTTGCAGTTTTGATGCGGTTTTAGGTACGATATGAGTCGAAGAAGCCGATTTTGACTGGAATCTGTTTAAAATGACAAAGAAAAACCTATTATCAATTCAACGAAGTGAATTTTTAAGTAGTTATCTGCAGTTTTAATGTAGATTTCAGTTCGCTTAGTTATGAAAATGCATGTTTTGGCTATAATCTTCCGTAAATCAACTGCGAAAACCAATTATTTGTCCCAAAAGAAGGTGTTTTAAGTATATATCTGCATTTCTAAGGTAGATTTGGGTACAATAAGAGGCGAAAAAGCAGATTCTGACTAAGATTTTATCGAAATCGGCAACTATTTGACTCAGAAAAGTTGCCTTACGTCGAAATCTAATAGTTTATTAAGGTTTTCGTTACTAAAATGCCCAAAGACGCCGATTTTGACTAGAATTTGAAAGATATTGACATGAATATATAACTGTTTGTATCAAAAAATGATAGTTTAAACTGATATTTGCAGTTTTGATGCGGTTTTAGGTACGATATGAGTCGAAGAAGCCGATTTTGACTGGAATCTGTTTAAAATGACAAAGAAAAACCTATTATCAATTCAAGGAAGTGAATTTTTAAGTAGTTATCTGCAGTTTTAATGTAGATTTCAGTTCGCTAAGTTATGAAAATGCATGTTTTGGCTATAATCTTCCGTAAATCAAGGGCGAAAACCAATTATTTGTCTCAAAAGAAGGTGTTTTAAGTATATATCTGCATTTCTAAGGTAGATTTGGGTACAATAAGAGGCGAAAAAGCGGATTCTGACTAAGATTTTATCGAAATCGGCAACTATTTGACTCAGAAAGGTTGCCTTACGTCGAAATCTAATAGTTTATTAAGGTTTTCGTTACTAAAATGCCCAAAGACGCCGATTTTGACTAGAATTTGAAAGATATTGACATGAATATATAACTGTTTGTATCAAAAAATGATAGTTTAAACTGATATTTGCAGTTTTGATGCGGTTTTAGATACTATATGAATCGAAGAAGCCGATTTTGACTGGAATCTGTTTAAAATGACAAAGAAAAACCTATTATCAATTCAAGGAAGTGAATTTTTAAGTAGTTATCTGCAGTTTTAATGTAGATTTCAGTTCGCTAAGTTATGAAAATGCATGTTTTGGCTATAATCTTCCGTAAATCAAGGGCGAAAACCAATTATTTGTCCCAAAAGAAGGTGTTTTAAGTATATATCTGCATTTCTAAGGTAGATTTGGGTACAATAAGAGGCGAAAAAGCAGATTCTGACTAAGATTTTATCGAAATCGGCAACTATTTGACTCAGAAAGGTTGCCTTACTTCGAAATCTAATAGTTTATTAAGGTTTTCGTTACTAAAATGCCCAAAGACACCGATTTTGACTAGAATTTGAAAGATATTGACATGAATATATAACTGTTTGTATCAAAAAATGATAGTTTAAACTGATATTTGCAGTTTTGATGCGGTTTTAGATACGATATGAATCGAAGAAGCCGATTTTCACTGGAATCTGTTTAAAATGACAAAGAAAAACCTATTATCAATTCAAGGAAGTGAATTTTTAAGTAGTTATCTGCAGTTTTAATGTAGATTTCAGTTCGCTAAGTTATGAAAATGCATGTTTTGGCTATAATCTTCCGCAAATCAAGGGCGAAAACCAATTATTTGTCCCAAAAGAAGGTGTTTTAAGTATATATCTGCATTTCTAAGGTAGATTTGGGTACAATAAGTGGCGAAAAAGCAGATTCTGACTAAGATTTTATCGAAATCGGCAACTATTTGACTCAGAAAGGTTGCCTTACGTCGAAATCTAATAGTTTATTAAGGTTTTCGTTACTAAATTGCCCAAAGACGCCGATTTTGACTAGAATTTGAAAGATATTGACATGAATATATAACTGTTTGTATCAAAAAATGATAGTTTAAACTGATATTTGCAGTTTTGATGCGGTTTTAGGTACGATATGAGTCGAAGAAGCCGATTTTGACTGGAATCTGTTTAAAATGACAAAGAAAAACCTATTATCAATTCAAGGAAGTGAATTTTTAAGTAGTTATCTGCAGTTTTAATGTAGATTTCAGTTCGCTTAGTTATGAAAATGCATGTTTTGGCTATAATCTTCCGTAAATCAAGGGCGAAAACGAATTATTTGTCCCAAAAGAAGGTGTTTTAAGTATATATCTGCATTTCTAAGGTAGATTTGGGTACAATAAGAGGCGAAAAAGCAGATTCTTACTAAGATTTTATCGAAATCGGCAACTATTTGACTCAGAAAGGTTGCCTTACGTCGAAATCTAATAGTTTATTAAGGTTTTCGTTACTAAAATGCCCAAAGACGCCGATTTTGACTAGAATTTGAAAGATATTGACATGAATATATAACTGTTTGAATCAAAAAATGATAGTTTAAACTGATATTTGCAGTTTTGATGCGGTTTTAGGTACGATATGAGTCGAAGAAGCCGATTTTGACTGGAATCTGTTTAAAATGACAAAGAAAAACCTATTATCAATTCAAGGAAGTGAATTTTTAAGTAGTTATCTGCAGTTTTAATGTAGATTTCAGTTCGCTAAGTTATGAAAATGCATGTTTTGGCTATAATCTTCCGTAAATCAATTGCGAAAACCAATTATTTGTCCCAAAAGAAAGTGTTTTAAGTATATATCTGCATTTCTAAGGTAGATTTGGGTACAATAAGAGGCGAAAAAGCAGATTCTGACTAAGATTTTATCGAAATCGGCAACTATTTGACTCAGAAAGGTTGCCTTACGTCGAAATCTAATAGTTTATTAAGGTTTTCGTTACTAAAATGCCCAAAGACGCCGATTTTGACTAGAATTTGAAAGATATTGACATGAATATATAACTGTTTGTATCAAAAAATGATAGTTTAAACTGATATTTGCAGTTTTGATGCGGTTTTAGATACGATATGAATCGAAGAAGCCGATTTTGACTGGAATCTGTTTAAAATGACAAAGAAAAACCTATTATCAATTCAAGGAAGTGAATTTTTAAGTAGTTATCTGCAGTTTTAATGTAGATTTCAGTTCGCTAAGTTATGAAAATGCATGTTTTGGCTATAATCTTCCGTAAATCAAGGGCGAAAACCAATTATTTGTCCCAAAAGAAGGTGTTTTAAGTATATATCTGCATTTCTAAGGTAGATTTGGGTACAATAAGAGGCGAAAAAGCAGATTCTGGCTAAGATTTTATAGAAATCGGCAACTATTTGACTCAGAAAGGTTGCCTTACGTCGAAATCTAATAGTTTATTAAGGTTTTCGTTACTAAAATGCCCAAAGACGCCGATTTTGACTAGAATTTGAAAGATATTGACATGAATATATAACTGTTTGTATCAAAAAATGATAGTTTAAACTGATATTTGCAGTTTTGATGCGGTTTTAGATACGATATGAATCGAAGAAGCCGATTTTGACTGGAATCTGTTTAAAATGACAAAGAAAAACCTATTATCAATTCAAGGAAGTGAATTTTTAAGTAGTTATCTGCAGTTTTAATGTAGATTTCAGTTCGCTTAGTTATGAAAATGCATGTTTTGGCTATAATCTTCCGTAAATCAAGGGCGAAAACCAATTATTTGTCCCAAAAGAAGGTGTTTTAAGTATATATCTGCATTTCTAAGGTAGATTTGGGTACAATAAGAGGCGAAAAAGCAGATTCTGACTAAGATTTTATCGAAATCGGCAACTATTTGACTCAGAAAAGTTGCCTTACGTCGAAATCTAATAGTTTATTAAGGTTTTCGTTACTAAAATGCCCAAAGACGCCGATTTTGACTAGAATTTGAAAGATATTGACATGAATATATAACTGTTTGTATCAAAAAATGATAGTTTAAACTGATATTTGCAGTTTTGATGCGGTTTTAGATACGATATGAATCGAAGAAGCCGATTTTGACTGGAATCTGTTTAAAATGACAAAGAAAAACCTATTATCAATTCAAGGAAGTGAATTTTTAAGTAGTTATCTGCAGTTTTAATGTAGATTTCAGTTCGCTAAGTTATGAAAATGCATGTTTTGGCTATAATCTTCCGTAAATCAAGGGCGAAAACCAATTATTTGTCCCAAAAGAAGGTGTTTTAAGTATATATCTGCATTTCTAAGGTAGATTTGGGTACAATAAGAGGCGAAAAAGCAGATTCTGGCTAAGATTTTATAGAAATCGGCAACTATTTGACTCAGAAAGGTTGCCTTACGTCGAAATCTAATAGTTTATTAAGGTTTTCGTTACTAAAATGCCCAAAGACGCCGATTTTGACTAGAATTTGAAAGATATTGACATGAATATATAACTGTTTGTATCAAAAAATGATAGTTTAAACTGATATTTGCAGTTTTGATGCGGTTTTAGATACGATATGAATCGAAGAAGCCGATTTTGACTGGAATCTGTTTAAAATGACAAAGAAAAACCTATTATCAATTCAAGGAAGTGAATTTTTAAGTAGTTATCTGCAGTTTTAATGTAGATTTCAGTTCGCTAAGTTATGAAAATGCATGTTTTGGCTATAATCTTCCGTAAATCAAGGGCGAAAACCAATTATTTGTCCCAAAAGAAGGTGTTTTAAGTATATATCTGCATTTCTAAGGTAGATTTGGGTACAATAAGAGGCGAAAAAGCAGATTCTGACTAAGATTTTATCGAAATCGGCAACTATTTGACTCAGAAAGGTTGCCTTACTTCGAAATCTAATAGTTTATTAAGGTTTTCGTTACTAAAATGCCCAAAGACACCGATTTTGACTAGAATTTGAAAGATATTGACATGAATATATAACTGTTTGTATCAAAAAATGATAGTTTAAACTGATATTTGCAGTTTTGATGCGGTTTTAGATACGATATGAATCGAAGAAGCCGATTTTCACTGGAATCTGTTTAAAATGACAAAGAAAAACCTATTATCAATTCAAGGGAGTGAATTTTTAAGTAGTTATCTGCAGTTTTAATGTAGATTTCAGTTCGCTAAGTTATGAAAATGCATGTTTTGGCTATAATCTTCCGTAAATCAAGGGCGAAAACCAATTATTTGTCCCAAAAGAAGGTGTTTTAAGTATATATCTGCATTTCTAAGGTAGATTTGGGTACAATAAGTGGCGAAAAAGCAGATTCTGACTAAGATTTTATCGAAATCGGCAACTATTTGACTCAGAAAGGTTGCCTTACGTCGAAATCTAATAGTTTATTAAGGTTTTCGTTACTAAATTGCCCAAAGACGCCGATTTTGACTAGAATTTGAAAGATATTGACATGAATATATAACTGTTTGTATCAAAAAATGATTGTTTAAACGGATATTTGCAGTTTTGATGCGGTTTTAGGTACGATATGAGTCGAAGAAGCCGATTTTGATTGGAATCTGTTTAAAATGACAAAGAAAAACCTATTATCAATTCAAGGAAGTCAATTTTTAAGTAGTTATCTGCAGTTTTAATGTAGATTTCAGTTCGCTTAGTTATGAAAATGCATGTTTTGGCTATAATCTTCCGTAAATCAAGGGCGAAAACCAATTATTTGTCCCAAAAGAAGGTGTTTTAAGTATATATCTGCATTTCTAAGGTAGATTTGGGTACAATAAGAGGCGAAAAAGCAGATTCTTACTAAGATTTTATCGAAATCGGCAACTATTTGACTCAGAAAGGTTGCCTTACGTCGAAATCTAATAGTTTATTAAGGTTTTCGTTACTAAAATGCCCAAAGACGCCGATTTTGACTAGAATTTGAAAGATATTGACATGAATATATAACTGTTTGAATCAAAAAATGATAGTTTAAACTGATATTTGCAGTTTTGATGCGGTTTTAGGTACGATATGAGTCGAAGAAGCCGATTTTGACTAGAATCTGTTTAAAATGACAAAGAAAAACCTATTATCAATTCAACGAAGTGAATTTTTAAGTAGTTATCTGCAGTTTTAATGTAGATTTCAGTTCGCTAAGTTATGAAAATGCATGTTTTGGCTATAATCTTCCGTAAATCAAGGGCGAAAACCAATTATTTGTCCCAAAAGAAGGTATTTTAAGTATATAACTGCATTTCTAAGGTAGATTTGGGTACAATAAGAGGCGAAAAAGCAGATTCTGACTAAGATTTTATCGAAATCGGCAACTATTTGACTCAGAAAGGTTGCCTTACGTCGAAATCTAATAGTTTATTAAGGTTTTCGTTACTAAAATGCCCAAAGACGCCGATTTTGACTAGAATTTGAAAGATATTGACATGAATATATAACTGTTTGTATCAAAAAATGATAGTTTAAACTGATATTTGCAGTTTTGATGCGGTTTTAGGTACGATATGAGTCGAAGAAGCCGATTTTGACTGGAATCTGTTTAAAATGACAAAGAAAAACCTATTATCAATTCAAGGAAGTGAATTTTCAAGTAGTTATCTGCAGTTTTAATGTAGATTTCAGTTCGCTAAGTTATGAAAATGCATGTTTTGGCTATAATCTTCCGTAAATCAAGGGCGAAAACCAATTATTTGTCCCAAAAGAAAGTGTTTTAAGTATATATCTGCATTTCTAAGGTAGATTTGGGTACAATAAGAGGCGAAAAAGCAGATTCTGACTAAGATTTTATCGAAATCGGCAACTATTTGACTCAGAAAGGTTGCCTTACGTCGAAATCTAATAGTTTATTAAGGTTTTCGTTACTAAAATGCCCAAAGACGCCGATTTTGACTAGAATTTGAAAGATATTGACATGAATATATAACTGTTTGTATCAAAAAATGATAGTTTAAACTGATATTTGCAGTTTTGATGCGGTTTTAGATACGATATGAATCGAAGAAGCCGATTTTGACTGGAATCTGTTTAAAATGACAAAGAAAAACCTATTATCAATTCAAGGAAGTGAATTTTTAAGTAGTTATCTGCAGTTTTAATGTAGATTTCAGTTCGCTAAGTTATGAAAATGCATGTTTTGGCTATAATCTTCCTTAAATCAAGGGCGAAAACCAATTATTTGTCCCAAAAGAAGGTGTTTTAAGTATATATCTGCATTTCTAAGGTAGATTTGGGTACAATAAGAGGCGAAAAAGCAGATTCTGGCTAAGATTTTATAGAAATCGGCAACTATTTGACTCAGAAAGGTTGCCTTACGTCGAAATCTAATAGTTTATTAAGGTTTTCGTTACTAAAATGCCCAAAGACGCCGATTTTGACTAGAATTTGAAAGATATTGACATGAATATATAACTGTTTGTATCAAAAAATGATAGTTTAAACTGATATTTGCAGTTTTGATGCGGTTTTAGATACGATATGAATCGAAGAAGCCGATTTTGACTGGAATCTGTTTAAAATGACAAAGAAAAACCTATTATCAATTCAAGGAAGTGAATTTTTAAGTAGTTATCTGCAGTTTTAATGTAGATTTCAGTTCGCTAAGTTATGAAAATGCATGTTTTGGCTATAATCTTCCGTAAATCAAGGGCGAAAACCAATTATTTGTCCCAAAAGAAGGTGTTTTAAGTATATATCTGCATTTCTAAGGTAGATTTGGGTACAATAAGAGGCGAAAAAGCAGATTCTGGCTAAGATTTTATAGAAATCGGCAACTATTTGACTCAGAAAGGTTGCCTTACGTCGAAATCTAATAGTTTATTAAGGTTTTCGTTACTAAAATGCCCAAAGACGCCGATTTTGACTAGAATTTGAAAGATATTGACATGAATATATAACTGTTTGTATCAAAAAATGATAGTTTAAACTGATATTTGCAGTTTTGATGCGGTTTTAGATACGATATGAATCGAAGAAGCCGATTTTGACTGGAATCTGTTTAAAATGACAAAGAAAAACCTATTATCAATTCAAGGAAGTGAATTTTTAAGTAGTTATCTGCAGTTTTAATGTAGATTTCAGTTCGCTTAGTTATGAAAATGCATGTTTTGGCTATAATCTTCCGTAAATCAAGGGCGAAAACCAATTATTTGTCCCAAAAGAAGGTGTTTTAATTATATATCTGCATTTCTAAGGTAGATTTGGGTACAATAAGAGGCGAAAAAGCAGATTCTGACTAAGATTTTATCGAAATCGGCAACTATTTGACTCAGAAAGGTTGCCTTACTTCGAAATCTAATAGTTTATTAAGGTTTTCGTTACTAAAATGCCCAAAGACACCGATTTAGACTAGAATTTGAAAGATATTGACATGAATATATAACTGTTTGTATCAAAAAATGATAGTTTAAACTGATATTTGCAGTTTTGATGCGGTTTTAGATACGATATGAATCGAAGAAGCCGATTTTCACTGGAATCTGTTTAAAATGACAAAGAAAAACCTATTATCAATTCAAGGAAGTGAATTTTTAAGTAGTTATCTGCAGTTTTAATGTAGATTTCAGTTCGCTAAGTTATGAAAATGCATGTTTTGGCTATAATCTTCCGTAAATCAAGGGCGAAAACCAATTATTTGTCCCAAAAGAAGGTGTTTTAAGTATATATCTGCATTTCTAAGGTAGATTTGGGTACAATAAGTGGCGAAAAAGCAGATTCTGACTAAGATTTTATCGAAATCGGCAACTATTTGACTCAGAAAGGTTGCCTTACGTCGAAATCTAATAATTTATTAAGGTTTTCGTTACTAAATTGCCCAAAGACGCCGATTTTGACTAGAATTTGAAAGATATTGACATGAATATATAACTGTTTGTATCAAAAAATGATAGTTTAAACTGATATTTGCAGTTTTGATGCGGTTTTAGGTACGATATGAGTCGAAGAAGCCGATTTTGACTGGAATCTGTTTAAAATGACAAAGAAAAACCTATTATCAATTCAAGGAAGTGAATTTTTAAGTAGTTATCTGCAGTTTTAATGTAGATTTCAGTTCGCTTAGTTATGAAAATGCATGTTTTGGCTATAATCTTCCGTAAATCAAGGGCGAAAACCAATTATTTGTCCCAAAAGAAGGTGTTTTAAGTATATATCTGCATTTCTAAGGTAGATTTGGGTACAATAAGAGGCGAAAAAGCAGATTCTTACTAAGATTTTATCGAAATCGGCAACTATTTGACTCAGAAAGGTTGCCTCTACGTCGAAATCTAATAATTTATTAAGGTTTTCGTTACTAAAATGCCCAAAGATATTGACATGAATATATAACTGTTTGAATCAAAAAATGATAGTTTAAACTGATATTTGCAGTTTTGATGCGGTTTTAGGTACGATATGAGTCGAAGAAGCCGATTTTGACTAGAATCTGTTTAAAATGACAAAGAAAAACCTATTATCAATTCAACGAAGTGAATTTTTAAGTAGTTATCTGCAGTTTTAATGTAGATTTCAGTTCGCTAAGTTATGAAAATGCATGTTTTGGCTATAATCTTCCGTAAATCAAGGGCGAAAACCAATTATTTGTCCCAAAAGAAGGTATTTTAAGTATATATCTGCATTTCTAAGGTAGATTTGGGTACAATAAGAGGCGAAAAAGCAGATTCTGACTAAGATTTTATCGAAATCGGCAACTATTTGACTCAGAAAGGTTGCCTTACGTCGAAATCTAATAGTTTATTAAGGTTTTCGTTACTAAAATGCCCAAAGACGCCGATTTTGACTAGAATTTGAAAGATATTGACATGAATATATAACTGTTTGTATCAAAAAATGATAGTTTAAACTGATATTTGCAGTTTTGATGCGGTTTTAGGTACGATATGAGTCGAAGAAGCCGATTTTGACTGGAATCTGTTTAAAATGACAAAGAAAAACCTATTATCAATTCAAGGAAGTGAATTTTTAAGTAGTTATCTGCAGTTTTAATGTAGATTTCAGTTCGCTAAGTTATGAAAATGCATGTTTTGGCTATAATCTTCCGTAAATCAAGGGCGAAAACCAATTATTTGTCCCAAAAGAAAGTGTTTTAAGTATATATCTGCATTTCTAAGGTAGATTTGGGTACAATAAGAGGCGAAAAAGCAGATTCTGACTAAGATTTTATCGAAATCGGCAACTATTTGACTCAGAAAGGTTGCCTTACGTCGAAATCTAATAGTTTATTAAGGTTTTCGTTACCAAAATGCCCAAAGACGCCGATTTTGACTAGAATTTGAAAGATATTGACATGAATATATAACTGTTTGTATCAAAAAATGATAGTTTAAACTGATATTTGCAGTTTTGATGCGGTTTTAGATACGATATGAATCGAAGAAGCCGATTTTGACTGGAATCTGTTTAAAATGACAAAGAAAAACCTATTATCAATTCAAGGAAGTGAATTTTTAAGTAGTTATCTGCAGTTTTAATGTAGATTTCAGTTCGCTAAGTAATGAAAATGCATGTTTTGGCTATAATCTTCCGTAAATCAAGGGCGAAAACCAATTATTTGTCCCAAAAGAAGGTGTTTTAAGTATATATCTGCATTTCTAAGGTAGATTTGGGTACAATAAGAGGCGAAAAAGCAGATTCTGGCTAAGATTTTATAGAAATCGGCAACTATTTGACTCAGAAAGGTTGCCTTACGTCGAAATCTAATAGTTTATTAAGGTTTTCGTTACTAAAATGCCCAAAGACGCCGATTTTGACTAGAATTTGAAAGATATTGACATGAATATATAACTGTTTGTATCAAAAAATGATAGTTTAAACTGATATTTGCAGTTTTGATGCGGTTTTAGATACGATATGAATCGAAGAAGCCGATTTTGACTGGAATCTGTTTAAAATGACAAAGAAAAACCTATTATCAATTCAAGGAAGTGAATTTTTAAGTAGTTATCTGCAGTTTTAATGTAGATTTCAGTTCGCTTAGTTATGAAAATGCATGTTTTGGCTATAATCTTCCGTAAATCAAGGGCGAAAACCAATTATTTGTCCCAAAAGAACGTGTTTTAAGTATATATCTGCATTTCTAAGGTAGATTTGGGTACAATAAGAGGCGAAAAAGCAGATTCTGACTAAGATTTTATCGAAATCGGCAACTATTTGACTCAGAAAAGTTGCCTTACGTCGAAATCTAATAGTTTATTAAGGTTTTCGTTACTAAAATGCCCAAAGACGCCGATTTTGACTAGAATTTGAAAGATATTGACATGAATATATAACTGTTTGTATCAAAAAATGATAGTTTAAACTGATATTTGCAGTTTTGATGCGGTTTTAGGTACGATATGAGTCGAAGAAGCCGATTTTGACTGGAATCTGTTTAAAATGACAAAGAAAAACCTATTATCAATTCAAGGAAGTGAATTTTTAAGTAGTTATCTGCAGTTTTAATGTAGATTTCAGTTCGCTAAGTTATGAAAATGCATGTTTTGGCTATAATCTTCCGTAAATCAAGGGCGAAAACCAATTATTTGTCCCAAAAGAAGGTGTTTTAAGTATATATCTGCATTTCTAAGGTAGATTTGGGTACAATAAGAGGCGAAAAAGCAGATTCTGACTAAGATTTTATCGAAATCGGCAACTATTTGACTCAGAAAGGTTGCCTTACGTCGAAATCTAATAGTTTATTAAGGTTTTCGTTACTAAAATGCCCAAAGACGCCGATTTTGACTAGAATTTGAAAGATATTGACATGAATATATAACTGTTTGTATCAAAAAATGATAGTTTAAACTGATATTTGCAGTTTTGATGCGGTTTTAGATACTATATGAATCGAAGAAGCCGATTTTGACTGGAATCTGTTTAAAATGACAAAGAAAAACCTATTATCAATTCAAGGAAGTGAATTTTTAAGTAGTTATCTGCAGTTTTAATGTAGATTTCAGTTCGCTAAGTTATGAAAATGCATGTTTTGGCTATAATCTTCCGTAAATCAAGGGCGAAAACCAATTATTTGTCCCAAAAGAAGGTGTTTTAAGTATATATCTGCATTTCTAAGGTAGATTTGGGTACAATAAGAGGCGAAAAAGCAGATTCTGACTAAGATTTTATCGAAATCGGCAACTATTTGACTCAGAAAGGTTGCCTTACTTCGAAATCTAATAGTTTATTAAGGTTTTCGTTACTAAAATGCCCAAAGACACCGATTTTGACTAGAATTTGAAAGATATTGACATGAATATATAACTGTTTGTATCAAAAAATGATAGTTTAAACTGATATTTGCAGTTTTGATGCGGTTTTAGATACGATATGAATCGAAGAAGCCGATTTTCACTGGAATCTGTTTAAAATGACAAAGAAAAACCTATTATCAATTCAAGGAAGTGAATTTTTAAGTAGTTATCTGCAGTTTTAATGTAGATTTCAGTTCGCTAAGTTATGAAAATGCATGTTTTGGCTATAATCTTCCGTAAATCAAGGGCGAAAACCAATTATTTGTCCCAAAAGAAGGTGTTTTAAGTATATATCTGCATTTCTAAGGTAGATTTGGGTACAATAAGTGGCGAAAAAGCAGATTCTGACTAAGATTTTATCGAAATCGGCAACTATTTGACTCAGAAAGGTTGCCTTACGTCGAAATCTAATAGTTTATTAAGGTTTTCGTTACTAAATTGCCCAAAGACGCCGATTTTGACTAGAATTTGAAAGATATTGACATGAATATATAACTGTTTGTATCAAAAAATGATAGTTTAAACTGATATTTGCAGTTTTGATGCGGTTTTAGGTACGATATGAGTCGAAGAAGCCGATTTTGACTGGAATCTGTTTAAAATGACAAAGAAAAACCTATTATCAATTCAAGGAAGTGAATTTTTAAGTAGTTATCTGCAGTTTTAATGTAGATTTCAGTTCGCTTAGTTATGAAAATGCATGTTTTGGCTATAATCTTCCGTAAATCAAGGGCGAAAGCCAATTATTTGTCCCAAAAGAAGGTGTTTTAAGTATATATCTGCATTTCTAAGGTAGATTTGGGTACAATAAGAGGCGAAAAAGCAGATTCTGACTAAGATTTTATCGAAATCGGCAACTATTTGACTCAGAAAAGTTGCCTTACGTCGAAATCTAATAGTTTATTAAGGTTTTCGTTACTAAAATGCCCAAAGACGCCGATTTTGACTAGAATTTGAAAGATATTGACATGAATATATAACTGTTTGTATCAAAAAATGATAGTTTAAACTGATATTTGCAGTTTTGATGCGGTTTTAGATACTATATGAATCGAAGAAGCCGATTTTGACTGGAATCTGTTTAAAATGACAAAGAAAAACCTATTATCAATTCAAGGAAGTGAATTTTTAAGTAGTTATCTGCAGTTTTAATGTAGATTTCAGTTCGCTAAGTTATGAAAATGCATGTTTTGGCTATAATCTTCCGTAAATCAAGGGCGAAAACCAATTATTTGTCCCAAAAGAAGGTGTTTTAAGTATATATCTGCATTTCTAAGGTAGATTTGGGTACAATAAGAGGCGAAAAAGCAGATTCTGACTAAGATTTTATCGAAATCGGCAACTATTTGACTCAGAAAGGTTGCCTTACTTCGAAATCTAATAGTTTATTAAGGTTTTCGTTACTAAAATGCCCAAAGACACCGATTTTGACTAGAATTTGAAAGATATTGACATGAATATATAACTGTTTGTATCAAAAAATGATAGTTTAAACTGATATTTGCAGTTTTGATGCGGTTTTAGATACGATATGAATCGAAGAAGCCGATTTTCACTGGAATCTGTTTAAAATGACAAAGAAAAACCTATTATCAATTCAAGGAAGTGAATTTTTAAGTAGTTATCTGCAGTTTTAATGTAGATTTCAGTTCGCTAAGTTATGAAAATGCATGTTTTGGCTATAATCTTCCGTAAATCAAGGGCGAAAACCAATTATTTGTCCCAAAAGAAGGTGTTTTAAGTATATATCTGCATTTCTAAGGTAGATTTGGGTACAATAAGTGGCGAAAAAGCAGATTCTGACTAAGATTTTATCGAAATCGGCAACTATTTGACTCAGAAAGGTTGCCTTACGTCGAAATCTAATAGTTTATTAAGGTTTTCGTTACTAAATTGCCCAAAGACGCCGATTTTGACTAGAATTTGAAAGATATTGACATGAATATATAACTGTTTGTATCAAAAAATGATAGTTTAAACTGATATTTGCAGTTTTGATGCGGTTTTAGGTACGATATGAGTCGAAGAAGCCGATTTTGACTGGAATCTGTTTAAAATGACAAAGAAAAACCTATTATCAATTCAAGGAAGTGAATTTTTAAGTAGTTATCTGCAGTTTTAATGTAGATTTCAGTTCGCTTAGTTATGAAAATGCATGTTTTGGCTATAATCTTCCGTAAATCAAGGGCGAAAACCAATTATTTGTCCCAAAAGAAGGTGTTTTAAGTATATATCTGCATTTCTAAGGTAGATTTGGGTACAATAATAGGCGAAAAAGCAGATTCTGACTAAGATTTTATCGAAATCGGCAACTATTTGACTCAGAAAAGTTGCCTTACGTCGAAATCTAATAGTTTATTAAGGTTTTCGTTACTAAAATGCCCAAAGACGCCGATTTTGACTAGAATTTGAAAGATATTGACATGAATATATAACTGTTTGTATCAAAAAATGATAGTTTAAACTGATATTTGCAGTTTTGATGCGGTTTTAGGTACGATTTGAGTCGAAGAAGCCGATTTTGACTGGAATCTGTTTAAAATGACAAAGAAAAACCTATTATCAATTCAAGGAAGTGAATTTTTAAGTAGTTATCTGCAGTTTTAATGTAGATTTCAGTTCGCTAAGTTATGAAAATGCATGTTTTGGCTATAATCTTCCGTAAATCAAGGGCGAAAACCAATTATTTGTCCCAAAAGAAGGTGTTTTAAGTATATATCTGCATTTCTAAGGTAGATTTGGGTACAATAAGTGGCGAAAAAGCAGATTCTGACTAAGATTTTATCGAAATCGGCAACTATTTGACTCAGAAAGGTTGCCTTACGTCGAAATCTAATAGTTTATTAAGGTTTTCGTTACTAAAATGCCCAAAGACGCCGATTTTGACTAGAATTTGAAAGATATTGACATGAATATGTAACTGTTTGTATCAAAAAATGATAGTTTAAACTGATATTTGCAGTTTTGATGCGGTTTTAGATACGATATGAATCGAAGAAGCCGATTTTCACTGGAATCTGTTTAAAATGACAAAGAAAAACCTATTATCAATTCAAGGAAGTGAATTTTTAAGTAGTTATCTGCAGTTTTAATGTAGATTTCAGTTCGCTAAGTTATGAAAATGCATGTTTTGGCTATAATCTTCCGTAAATCAAGCGCGAAAACCAATTATTTGTCCCAAAAGAAGGTGTTTTAAGTATATATCTGCATTTCTAAGGTAGATTTGGGAACAATAAGAGGCGAAAAAGCAGATTCTGACTAAGATTTTATCGAAATCGGCAACTATTTGACTCAGAAAGGTTGCCTTACGTCGAAATCTAATAGTTTATTAAGGTTTTCGTTACTAAAATGCCCAAAGACGCCGATTTTGACTAGAATTTGAAAGATATTGACATGAATATATAACTGTTTGTATCAAAAAATGATAGTTTAAACTGATATTTGCAGTTTTGATGCGGTTTTAGGTACGATATGAGTCGAAGAAGCCGATTTTCACTGGAATCTGTTTAAAATGACAAAGAAAAACCTATTATCAATTCAAGGAAGTGAATTTTTAAGTAGTTATCTGCAGTTTTAATGTAGATTTCAGTTCGCTAAGTTATGAAAATGCATGTTTTGGCTATAATCTTCCGTAAATCAAGGGCGAAAACCAATTATTTGTCCCAAAAGAAGGTGTTTTAAGTATATATCTGCATTTCTAAGGTAGATTTGAGTACAATAAGTGGCAAAAAAGCAGATTCTGACTAAGATTTTATCGAAATCGGCAACTATTTGACTCAGAAAGGTTCCCTTACGTCGAAATCTAATAGTTTATTAAGGTTTTCGTTACTAAAATGCCCAAAGACGCCGATTTTGACTAGAATTTGAAAGATATTGACATGAATATATAACTGTTTGTATCAAAAAATGATAGTTTAAACTGATATTTGCAGTTTTGATACGATATGAATCGAAGAAGCCGATTTTGACTTTAATCTGTTTAAAATGACAAAGAAAAACCTATTATCAATTCAAGGAAGTGAATTTTTAAGTAGTTATCTGCAGTTTTAATGTAGATTTCAGTTCGCTAAGTAATGAAAATGCATGTTTTGGCTATAATCTTCCGTAAATCAAGGGCGAAAACCAATTATTTGTCCCAAAAGAAGGTGTTTTAAGTATATATCTGCATTTCTAAGGTAGATCTGGGTACAATAAGAGGCGAAAAAGCAGATTCTGACTAAGATTTTATCGAAATCGGCAACTATTTGACTCAGAAAGGTTGCCTTACGTCGAAATCTAATAGTTTATTAAGGTTTTCGTTACTAAAATGCCCAAAGACGCCGATTTTGACTAGAATTTGAAAGATATTGACATGAATATATAACTGTTTGTATCAAAAAATGATAGTTTAAACTGATATTTGCAGTTTTGATGCGGTTTTAGATACGATATGAATCGAAGAAGCCGATTATGACTGGAATCTGTTTAAAATGACAAAGAAAAACTTATTATCAATTCAAGGAAGTGAATTTTTAAGTAGCTATCTGCAGTTTTAATGTAGATTTCAGTTCGCTAAGTTATGAAAATGCATGTTTTGGCTATAATCTTCCGTAAATCAAGGGCGAAAACCAATTATTTGTCCCAAAAGAAGGTGTTTTAAGTATATATCTGCATTTCTAAGGTAGATTTGGGTACAATAAGAGGCGAAAAAGCAGATTCTGACTAAGATTTTATCGAAATCGCCAACTATTTGACTCAGAAAGGTTGCCTCACGTCGAAATCTAAGAGTTTATTAAGGTTTTCGTTACTAAAATGCCCAAAGACGCCGATTTTGACTAGAATTTGAAAGATATTGACATGAATATATAACTGTTTGTATCAAAAAATGATAGTTTAAACTGATATTTGCAGTTTTGTTGCGGTTTTAGATACGATATGAATCGAAGAAGCCGATTTTGACTGGAATCTGTTTTAAATGACAAAGAAAAACCTATTATCAATTCAAGGAAGTGAATTTTTAAGTAGTTATCTGCAGTTTTAATGTAGATTTCAGTTCGCTAAGTTATGAAAATGCATGTTTTGGCTATAATCTTCCGTAAATCAAGGGCGAAAACCAATTATTTGTCCCAAAAGAAGGTGTTTTAAGTATATATCTGCATTTCTAAGGCAGATTTTGGTACAATAAGAGGCGAAAAAGCAGATTCTGACTAAGATTTTATCGAAATCGGCAACTATTTGACTCAGAAAGGTTGCCTTACGTCGAAATCTAATAGTTTATTAAGGTTTTCGTTACTAAAATGCCCAAAGACGCCGATTTTGACTAGAATTTGAAAGATATTGACATGAATATATAACTGTTTGTATCAAAAAATGATAGTTTAAACTGATATTTGCAGTTTTGATGCGGTTTTAGATACGATATGAATCGAAGAAGCCGATTTTGACTGGAATCTGTTTAAAATGACAAAGAAAAACCTATTATCAATTCAAGGAAGTGAATTTTTAAGTAGTTATCTGCAGTTTTAATGTAGATTTCAGTTCGCTAAGTTATGAAAATGCATGTTTTGGCTATAATCTTCCGTAAATCAAGGGCGAAAACCAATTATTTGTCCCAAAAGAAGGTGTTTTAAGTATTTTTCGATTTCGATAAAATCTTAGTCAGAATCTGCTTTTTCGCCTCTTATTGTACCCAAATCTACTTTAGAAATGCAGATATATACTTAAAACACCTTCTTTTGGGACAAATAATTGGTTTTCGCCCTTGATTTACGGAAGATTATAGCCAAAACATGCATTTCCATAACTTAGCGAACTGAAATCTACATTAAAACTGCAGATAACTACTTAAAAATTCACTTCCTTGAATTGATAATAGGTTTTTCTTTGTCATTTTAAACAGATTAAAGTCAAAATCGGCTTCTTCGATTCATATCGTATCTAAAACAGCATCAAAATTGCAAATATCAGTTTAAACTATCATTTTTTCATACAAACAGTTATATATTCATGTCAATATCTTTCAAATTCTAGTCAAAATCGGCGTCTTTGGGCATTTTAGTAACGAAAACCTTAATAAACTATTAGATTTCGACGTAAGGCAACCTTTCTGAGTCAAATAGTTGCCGATTTCGATAAAATCTTAGTCAGAATCTGCTTTTTCGCCTCTTATTGTACACAAATCTACCTTAGAAATGCAGATATATACTTAAAACACCTTTTTTTGGGACAAATAATTGGTTTTCGCCCATGATTTACGGAAGATTATAGCCAAAACATGCATTTTCATAACTTAGCGAACTGAAATCTACAATAAAACTGCAGATAACTACTTAAAAATTCACTTCCTTGAATTGATAATAGGTTTTTCTTTGTCATTTTAAACAGATTTCAGTCAAAATCGGCTTCTTCGATTCATAACGTATCTAAAACCGCATCAAAACTGCAAATATCAGTTTAAACTATCATTTTTTGATACAAACAGTTATATATTCATGTCAATATCTTTCAAATTCTAGTCAAAATCGGCGTCTTTGGGCATTTTAGTAACGAAAACCTTAATAAACTATTAGATTTCGACGTAAGGCAACCTTTCTGAGTCAAATAGTTGCCGATTTCGATAAAATCTTAGTCAGAATCTGCTTTTTCGCCTCTTATTGTACCCAAATCTACCTTAGAAATGCAGATATATACTTAAAACACCTTCTTTTGGGACAAATAATTGGTTTTCGCCCTTGATTTACGGAAGATTATAGCCAAAACATGCATTTTCATAACTTAGCGAACTGAAATCTACATTAAAACTGCAGATAGCTACTTAAAAATTCACTTCCTTGAATTGATAATAGGTTTTTCTTTGTCATTTTAAACAGATTCCAGTCAAAATCGGCTTCTTCGATTTATATCGTATCTAAAACCGCATCAAAACTGCAAATATCACTTTAAACTATCATTTTTTGATACAAACAGTTATATATTCATGTCAATATCTTTCAAATTCTAGTCAAAATCGGCGTTTTTGGGCATTTTAGTAACGAAAACCTTAATAAACCATTAGATTTCGACGTAAGGCAACCTTTCTGAGTCAAATAGTTGCCGATTTCGATAAAATCTTAGTCAGAATCTGCTTTTTCGCCTCTTATTGTACCCAAATCTACCTTAGAAATGCAGATATATACTTAAAACACCTTTTTTGGGACAAATAATTGGTTTTCGCCCTTGATTTACGGAAGATTATAGCCAAAACATGCATTTTCATAACTTAGCGAACTGAAATCTACATTAAAACTGCAGATAACTACTTAAAAATTCACTTCCTTGAATTGATAATAGGTTTTTCTTTGTCATTTTAAAGAGATTCCAGTCAAAATCGGCTTCTTCGACTCACTCATATCGTACCTAAAACCGCATCAAAACTGCAAATATCAGTTTAAAATATCATTTTTTGATACAAACAGTTATATATTCATGTCAATATCTTTCAAATTCTAATCATAATCGACGTCTTTGGGCATTTTAGTAACGAAAACCTTAATAAACTATTAGATTTCGACGTAAGGCAACCTTTCTGAGTCAAATAGTTGCCGATTTCGATAAAATCTTAGTCAGAATCTGCCTTTTCGCATCTTATTGTACCCAAATCTACCTTAGAAATGCAGATATATACTTTAAACACCTTCTTTTGGGACAAATAATTGGTTTTCGCCCTTGATTTACGGAAGATTATAGCCAAAACATGCATTTTCATAACTTAGCGAACTGAAATCTACATTAAAACTGCAGATAACTAGTTAAAAATTCACTTCCTTGAATTGATAATAGGTTTTTCTTTGTCATTTTAAACAGATTCCAGTCAAAATCGGCTTCTTCGATTCATATCGTATCTAAAACCGCATCAAAACTGCAAATATCAGTTTAAACTATCATTTTTTGATACAAACAGTTATATATTCATGTCAATATCTTTCAAATTCTAGTCAAAATCGGCGTCTTTGGGCATTTTAGTAACGAAAACCTTAATAAACTATTAGATTTCGACGTAAGGCAACCTTTCTGAGTCAAATAGTTGCCGATTTCGATAAGATCTTAGTCAGAATCTGCTTTTTCGCCTCTTATTGTACCCAAATCTATCTTAGAAATGCAGATATATACTTAAAACACCTTCTTTTGGGACAAATAATTGGTTTTCGCCCTTGATTTATGGAAGATTATAGCCAAAACATGCATTTTCATAAGTTAGCGAACTGAAATCTATATTAAAACTGCAGATAACTACTTAAAAATTCACTTCCTTGAATTGATAATAGGTTTTTCTTTGTCATTTTAAACAGATTCCAGTCAAAATCGGCTTCTTCGACTCATATCGTACCTAAAACCGCATCAAAACTGCAAATATCAGTTTAAACTATCATTTTTTGATATAAACAGTTATATATTCATGTCAATATCTTTCAAATTCTAGTCAAAATCGGCGTCTTTGGGCATTTTAGTAACGAAAACCTTAATAAACTATTAGATTTCGACGTAAGGCAACCTTTCTGAGTCAAATAGTTGCCGATTTCGATAAAATCTTAGTCAGAATCTGCTTTTTCGCCTCTTATTGTTCCCAAATCTACCTTAGAAATGCAGATATATACTTAAAACACCTTCTTTTGGGACAAATAATTGGTTTTCGCCCTTGATTTACGGAAGATTATAGCCAAAACATGCATTTTCATAACTTAGCGAACTGAAATCTACATTAAAACTGCAGTTAACTACTTAAAAATTCACTTCCTTGAATTGATAATAGGTTTTTCTTTGTCATTTTAAACAGATTCCAGTCAAAATCGGCTTCTTCGATTCATATCGTATCTAAAACCGCATCAAAACTGCAAATATCAGTTTAAACTATCATTTTTTGATACAAACAGTTATATATTCATGTCAATATCTTTCAAATTCTAGTCAAAATCGGCGTCTTTGGGCATTTTAGTAACGAAAACCTTAATAAACTATTAGATTTCGAAGTAAGGCAACCTTTCTGAGTCAAATAGTTGCCGATTTCGATAAAATCTTAGTCAGAATCTGCTTTTTCGCCTCTTATTGTACCCAAATCTACCTTAGAAATGCAGATATATACTTAAAACACCTTCTTTTGGGACAAGTAAATGGTTTTCGCCCTTGATTTACGGAAGATTATAGCCAAAACATGCATTTTCATAACTTAGCGAACTGAAATCTACATTAAAACTGCAGATAACTACTTAAAAATTCACTTCCTTGAATTGATAATAGGTTTTTCTTTGTCATTTTAAATAGATTCCAGTCAAAATCGGCTTCTTCGACTCATATCGTACCTAAAACCACATCAAAACTGCAAATATCAGTTTAAACAATCATTTTTTGATACAAACAGTTATATATTCATGTCAATATCTTTCAAATTCTAGTCAAAATCGGCGTCTTTGGGCATTTTAGTAACGAAAACCTTAATAAACTATTAGATTTCGACGTAAGGCAACCTTTCTGAGTCAAATAGTTGCCGATTTCGATAAAATCTTAGTCAGAATCTGCTTTTTCGCCTCTTATTGTACCCAAATCTACCTTAGAAATGCAGATATATACTTAAAACACCTTCTTTTGGGACAAATAATTGGTTTTCGCCCTTGATTTACGGAAGATTATAGCCAAAACATGCATTTTCATAACTTAGCGAACTGAAATCTACATTAAAACTGCAGATAACTACTTAAAAATTCACTTCCTTGAATTGATAATAGGTTTTTCTTTGTCATTTTAAACAGATTCCAGTCAAAATCGGCTTCTTCGACTCATATCGTACCTAAAACCGCATCAAAACTGCAAATATCAGCTTAAACTATCATTTTTTGATACAAACAGTTATATATTCATGTCAATATCTTTCAAATTCTAGTCAAAATCGGCGTCTTTGGGCATTTTAGTAACGAAAACCTTAATAAACTATTAGATTTCGACGTAAGGCAACCTTTCTGAGTCAAATAGTTGCCGATTTCGATAAAATCTTAGTCAGAATCTGCTTTTTCGCCTCTTATTGTACCCAAATCTACCTTAGAAATGCAGATATATACTTAAAACACCTTCTTTTGGGACAAGTAATTGGTTTTCGCCCTTGATTTACGGAAGATTATAGCCAAAACATGCATTTTCATAACTTAGCGAACTGAAATCTATATTAAAACTGCAGATAACTACTTAAAAATTCACTTCCTTGAATTGATAATAGGTTTTTCTTTGTCATTTTAAACAGATTCCAGTCAAAATCGGCTTCTTCGATTCATATCGTATCTAAAACCGCATCAAAACTGCAAATATCACTTTAAACTATCATTTTTTGATACAAACAGTTATATATTCATGTCAATATCTTTCAAATTCTAGTCAAAATCGGCGTTTTTGGGCATTTTAGTAACGAAAACCTTAATAAACCATTAGATTTCGACGTAAGGCAACCTTTCTGAGTCAAATAGTTGCCGATTTCGATAAAATCTTAGTCAGAATCTGCTTTTTCGCCTCTTATTGTACCCAAATCTACCTTAGAAATGCAGATATATACTTAAAACACCTTTTTTGGGACAAATAATTGGTTTTCGCCCTTGATTTACGGAAGATTATAGCCAAAACATGCATTTTCATAACTTAGCGAACTGAAATCTACATTAAAACTGCAGATAACTACTTAAAAATTCACTTCCTTGAATTGATAATAGGTTTTTCTTTGTCATTTTAAAGAGATTCCAGTCAAAATCGGCTTCTTCGACTCACTCATATCGTACCTAAAACCGCATCAAAACTGCAAATATCAGTTTAAAATATCATTTTTTGATACAAACAGTTATATATTCATGTCAATATCTTTCAAATTCTAATCAAAATCGACGTCTTTGTGCATTTTAGTAACGAAAACCTTAATAAACTATTAGATTTCGACGTAAGGCAACCTTTCTGAGTCAAATAGTTGCCGATTTCGATAAAATCTTAGTCAGAATCTGCTTTTTCGCATCTTATTGTACCCAAATCTACCTTAGAAATGCAGATATATACTTAAAACACCTTGGTTTTCGCCCTTGATTTACGGAAGATTATAGCCAAAACATGCATTTTCATAACTTAGCGAACTGAAATCTACATTAAAACTGCAGATAACTAGTTAAAAATTCACTTCCTTGAATTGATAATAGGTTTTTCTTTGTCATTTTAAACAGATTCCAGTCAAAATCGGCTTCTTCGATTCATATCGTATCTAAAACCTCATCAAAACTGCAAATATCAGTTTAAACTATCATTTTTTGATACAAACAGTTATATATTCATGTCAATATCTTTCAAATTCTAGTCAAAATCGGCGTCTTTGGGCATTTTAGTAACGAAAACCTTAATAAACTATTAGATTTCGACGTAAGGCAACCTTTCTGAGTCAAACAGTTGCCGATTTCGATAAGATCTTAGTCAGAATCTGCTTTTTCGCCTCTTATTGTACCCAAATCTATCTTAGAAATGCAGATATATACTTAAAACACCTTCTTTTGGGACAAATAATTGGTTTTCGCCCTTGATTTACGGAAGATTATAGCCAAAACATGCATTTTCATAAGTTAGCGAACTGAAATCTATATTAAAACTGCACATAACTACTTAAAAATTCACTTCCTTGAATTGATAATAGATTTTTCTTTGTCATTTTAAACAGATTCCAGTCAAAATCGGCTTCTTCGACTCATATCGTACCTAAAACCGCATCAAAACTGCAAATATCAGTTTAAACTATCATTTTTTGATATAAACAGTCATATATTCATGTCAATATCTTTCAAATTCTAGTCAAAATCGGCGTCTTTGGGCATTTTAGTAACGAAAACCTTAATAAACTATTAGATTTCGACGTAAGGCAACCTTTCTGAGTCAAATAGTTGCCGATTTCGATAAAATCTTAGTCAGAATCTGCTTTTTCGCCTCTTATTGTACCCAAATCTACCTTAGAAATGCAGATATATACTTAAAACACCTTCTTTTGGGACAAATAATTGGTTTTCGCCCTTGATTTACGGAAGATTATAGCCAAAACATGCATTTTCATAACTTAGCGAACTGAAATCTACATTAAAACTGCAGTTAACTACTTAAAAATTCACTTCCTTGAATTGATAATAGGTTTTTCTTTGTCATTTTAAACAGATTCCAGTCAAAATCGGCTTCTTCGATTCATATCGTATCTAAAACCGCATCAAAACTGCAAATATCAGTTTAAACTATCATTTTTTGATACAAACAGTTATATATTCATGTCAATATCTTTCAAATTCTAGTCAAAATCGGCGTCTTTGGGCATTTTAGTAACGAAAACCTTAATAAACTATTAGATTTCGACGTAAGGCAACCTTTCTGAGTCAAATAGTTGCCGATTTCGATAAAATCTTAGTCAGAATCTGCTTTTTCGCCTCTTATTGTACCCAAATCTACCTTAGAAATGCAGATATATACTTAAAACACCTTCTTTTGGGACAAGTAATTGGTTTTCGCCCTTGATTTACGGAAGATTATAGCCAAAACATGCATTTTCATAACTTAGCGAACTGAAATCTACATTAAAACTGCAGATAACTACTTAAAAATTCACTTCCTTGAATTGATAATAGGTTTTTCTTTGTCATTTTAAATAGATTCCAGTCAAAATCGGCTTCTTCGACTCATATCGTACCTAAAACCACATCAAAACTGCAAATATCAGTTTAAACTATCATTTTTTGATACAAACAGTTATATATTCATGTCAATATCTTTCAAATTCTAGTCAAAATCGGCGTCTTTGGGCATTTTAGTAACGAAAACCTTAATAAACTATTAGATTTCGACGTAAGGCAACCTTTCTGAGTCAAATAGTTGCCGATTTCGATAAAATCTTAGTCAGAATCTGCTTTTTCGCCTCTCATTGTACCCAAATCTACCTTAAAAATGCAGATATATACTTAAAACACCTTCTTTTGGGACAAATAATTGGTTTTCGCCCTTGATTTACGGAAGATTATAGCCAAAACATGCATTTTCATAACTTAGCGAACTGAAATCTACATTAAAACTGCAGATAACTACTTAAAAATTCACTTCCTTGAATTGATAATAGGTTTTTCTTTGTCATTTTAAACAGATTCCAGTCAAAATCGGCTTCTTCGATTCATATCGTATCTAAAACCGCATCAAAACTGCAAATATCAGTTTAAACTATCATTTTTTGATACAAACAGTTATATATTCATGTCAATATCTTTCAAATTCTAGTCAAAATCGGCGTCTTTGGGCATTTTAGTAACGAAAACCTTAATAAACTATTAGATTTTGACGTAAGGCAACCTTTCTGAGTCAAATAGTTGCCGATTTCGATAAAATCTTAGTCAGAATCTGCTTTTTCGCCTCTTATTGTACCCAAATCTACCTTAGAAATGCAGATATATACTTAAAACACCTTCTTTTGGGACAAATAATTGGTTTTCGCCCTTTATTTACGGAAGATTATAGCCAAAACATGCATTTTCATAACTTAGCGAACTGAAATCTACATTAAAACTGCAGATAACTACTTAAAAATTCACTTCCTTGAATTGATAATAGGTTTTTCTTTGTCATTTTAAACAGATTCCAGTCAAAATCGGCTTCTTCGACTCATATCGTACCTAAAACCGCATCAAAACTGCAAATATCAGTTTAAACTATCATTTTTTGATACAAACAGTTATATATTCATGTCAATATCTTTCAAATTCTAGTCAAAATCGGCGTTTTTGGGAATTTTAGTAACGAAAACCTTAATAAACTATTAGATTTCGACGTAAGGCAACCTTTCTGAGTCAAATAGTTGCCGATTTCGATAAAATCTTAGTCAGAATCTGCTTTTTCGCCTCTTATTGTACCCAAATCTACCTTAGAAATGCAGATATATACTTAAAACACCTTCTTTTGGGACAAATAATTGGTTTTCGCCCTTGATTTACGGAAGATTGTAGCCAAAACATGCATTTTCGTAACTTAGCGAACTGAAATCTACATTAAAACTGCAGATAACTACTTAAAAATTCACTTCCTTGAATTGATAATAGGTTTTTCTTTGTCATTTTAAACAGATTCCAGGCAAAATCGGCTTCTTCGATTCATATCGTATCTAAAACCGCATCAAAACTGCAAATATCAGCTTAAACTATCATTTTTTGATACAAACAGTTATATATTCATGTCAATATCTTTCAAATTCTAGTCAAAATCGGCGTCTTTGGGCATTTTAGTAACGAAAACCTTAATAAACTATTAGATTTCGACGTAAGGCAACCTTTCTGAGTCAAATAGTTGCCGATTTCGATAAAATCTTAGTCAGAATCTGCTTTTTCGCCTCTTATTGTACCCAAATCTACCTTAGAAATGCAGATATATACTTAAAACACCTTCTTTTGGGACAAGTAATTGGTTTTCGCCCTTGATTTACGGAAGATTATAGCCAAAACATGCATTTTCATAACTTAGCGAACTGAAATCTATATTAAAACTGCAGATAACTACTTAAAAATTCACTTCCTTGAATTGATAATAGGTTTTTCTTTGTCATTTTAAACAGATTCCAGTCAAAATCGGCTTCTTCGACTCATATCGTACCTAAAACCGCATCAAAACTGCAAATATCAGTTTAAACTATCATTTTTTGATATAAACAATTATATATTCATGTCAATATCTTTCAAATTCTAGTCAAAATCGGCGTCTTTGGGCATTTAAGTAACGAAAACCTTAATAAACTATTAGATTTCCACGTAAGGCAAGCTTTCTGAGTCAAATAGTTGCCGATTTCGATAAAATCTTAGTCAGAATCTGCTTTTTCGCCTCTTATTGTACCCAAATCTACCTTAGAAATGCAGATATATACTTAAAACACCTTCTTTTTGGGACAAATAATTGTTTTTCGCCCTTGATTTACGGAAGATTATAGCCAAAACATGCATTTTCATAACTTAGCGAACTGAAATCTACATTAAAACTGCAGTTAACTACTTAAAAATTCACTTCCTTGAATTGATAATAGGTTTTTCTTTGTCATTTTAAACAGATTCCAGTCAAAATCGGCTTCTTCGATTCATATCGTATCTAAAACCGCATCAAAACTGCAAATATCAGCTTAAACTATCATTTTTTGACACAAACAGTTATATATTCATGTCAATATCTTTCAAATTCTAGTCAAAATCGGCGTCTTTGGGCATTTTAGTAACGAAAACCTTAATAAACTATTAGATTTCGACGTAAGGCAACCTTTCTGAGTCAAATAGTTGCCGATTTCGATAAAATCTTAGTCAGAATCTGCTTTTTCGCCTCTTATTGTACCCAAATCTACCTTAGAAATGCAGATATATACTTAAAACACCTTCTTTTGGGACAAGTAATTGGTTTTCGCCCTTGATTTACGGAAGATTATAGCCAAAACATGCATTTTCATAACTTAGCGAACTGAAATCTACATTAAAACTGCAGATAACTACTTAAAGATTCACTTCCTTGAATTGATAATAGGTTTTTCTTTGTCATTTTAAACAGATTCCAGTCAAAATCGGCTTCTTCGACTCATATCGTACCTAAAACCGCATCAAAACTGCAAATATCAGTTTAAACTATCATTTTTTGATACAAACAGTTATATATTCATGTCAATATCTTTCAAATTCTAGTCAAAATCGGCGTCTTTGGGCATTTTAGTAACGAAAACCTTAATAAACTATTAGATTTCGACGTAAGGCAACCTTTCTGAGTCAAATAGTTGCCGATTTCGATAAAATCTTAGTCAGAATCTGCTTTTTCGCCTCTTATTGTACCCAAATCTACCTTAGAAATGCAGATATATACTTAAAACACCTTCTTTTGGGACAAATAATTGGTTTTCGCCCTTGATTTACGGAAGATTATAGCCAAAACATGCATTTTCATAACTTAGCGAACTGAAATCTACATTAAAACTGCAGATAACTACTTAAAAATTCACTTCCTTGAATTGATAATAGGTTTTTCTTTGTCATTTTAAACAGATTCCAGTCAAAATCGGCTTCCTCGATTCATATCGTATCTAAAACCGCATCAAAACTGCAAATATCAGTTTAAACTATCATTTTTTGATACAAACATTTATATATTCATGTCAATATCTTTCAAATTCTAGTCAAAATCGGCGTCTTTGGGCATTTTAGTAACGAAAACCTTAATAAACTATTAGATTTCCACGTAAGGCAAGCTTTCTGAGTCAAATAGTTGCCGATTTCGATAAAATCTTAGTCAGAATCTGCTTTTTCGCCTCTTATTGTACCCAAATCTACCTTAGAAATGCAGATATATACTTAAAACACCTTCTTTTGGGACAAATAATTGGTTTTCGCCCTTGATTTACGGAAGATTATAGCCAAAACATGCATTTTCATAACTTAGCGAACTGAAATCTACATTAAAACTGCAGATAACTACTTAAAAATTCACTTCCTTGAATTGATAATAGGTTTTTCTTTGTCATTTTAAACAGATTCCAGTCAAAATCGGCTTCTTCGACTCATATCGTACCTAAAACCGCATCAAAACTGCAAATATCAGTTTAAACTATCATTTTTTGATACAAACAGTTACATATTCATGTCAATATCTTTCAAATTCTAATCAAAATCGGCGTCTTTGTGCATTTTAGTAACGAAAACCTTAATAAACTATTAGATTTCGACGTAAGGCAACCTTTCTGAGTCAAATAGTTGCCGATTTCGATAAAATCTTAGTCAGAATCTCCTTTTTCGCCTCTTATTGTACCCAAATCTACCTTAGAAATGCAGATATATACTTAAAACACCTTCTTTTGGGACAAATAATTGGTTTTCGCCCTTGATTTACGGAAGATTATAGCCAAAACATGCATTTTCATAACTTAGCGAACTGAAATCTACATTAAAACTGCAGATAACTACTTAAAAATTCACTTCCTTGAATTGATAATAGGTTTTTCTTTGTCATTTTAAACAGATTCCAGTCAAAATCGGCTTCTTCGATTCATATTGTATCTAAAACCGCATCAAAACTGCAAATATCAGTTTAAACTATCATTTTTTGATACAAACAGTTATATATTCATGTCAATATCTTTCAAATTCTAGTCAAAATCGGGGTCTTTGGGCATTTTAGTAACGAAAACCTTAATAAACTATTAGATTTTGACGTAAGGCAACCTTTCTGAGTCAAATAGTTGCCGATTTCAATAAAATCTTAGTCAGAATCTGCTTTTTCGCCTCTTATTGTACCCAAATCTACCTTAGAAATGCAGATATATACTTAAAACACCTTCTTTTGGGACAAATAATTGGTTTTCGCCCTTTATTTACGGAAGATTATAGCCAAAACATGCATTTTCATAACTTAGCGAACTGAAATCTACATTAAAACTGCAGATAACTACTTAAAAATTCACTTCCTTTAATTGATAATAGGTTTTTCTTTGTCATTTTAAACCGATTCCAGTCAAAATCGGTTTCTTCGATTCATATCGTATCTAAGACCGCATCAAAACTGCAAATATCAGTTTAAACTATCATTTTTTGATACAAACAGTTATATATTCATGTCAATATCTTTCAAATTCTAGTCAAAATCGGCATCTTTGGGCATTTTAGTAACGAAAACCTTAATAAACTATTAGATTTCGACGTAAGGCAACCTTTTTGAGTCAAATAGTTGCCGATTTCGATAGAATCTTAGTCAGAATCTGCTTTTTCGCCTCTTATTGTACCCAAATCTACCTTAGAAATGCAGATATATACTTAAACACCTTCTTTTGGGACAAATAATTTGTTTTCGCCCTTGATTTACGGAAGATTATAGCCAAAACATGCATTTTCATAACTTAGCGAACTGAAATCTACATTAAAACTGCAGTTAACTACTTAAAAATTCACTTCCTTGAATTGATAATAGGTTTTTCTTTGTCATTTTAAACAGATTCCAGTCAAAATCGGCTTCTTCGATTCATATCGTATCTAAAACCGCATCAAAACTGCAAATATCAGTTTAAACTATCATTTTTTGATACAAACAGTTATATATTCATGTCAATATCTTTCAAATTCTAGTCAAAATCGGCGTCTTTGGGCATTTTAGTAACGAAAACCTTAATAAACTATTAGATTTCGACGTAAGGCAACCTTTCTGAGTCAAATAGTTGCCGATTTCGATAAAATCTTAGTCAGAATCTGCTTTTTCGCCTCTTATTGTACCCAAATCTACCTTAGAAATGCAGATATATACTTAAAACACCTTCTTTTGGGACAAGTAATTGGTTTTCGCCCTTGATTTACGGAAGATTATAGCCAAAACATGCATTTTCATAACTTAGCGAACTGAAATCTACATTAAAACTGCAGATAACTACTTAAAAATTCACTTCCTTGAATTGATAATAGGTTTTTCTTTGTCATTTTAAACAGATTCCAGTCAAAATCGGCTTCTTCGACTCATATCGTACCTAAAACCGCATCAAAACTGCAAATATCAGTTTAAACTATCATTTTTTGATACAAACAGTTATATATTCATGTCAATATCTTTCAAATTCTAGTCAAAATCGGCGTCTTTGGGCATTTTAGTAACGAAAACCTTAATAAACTATTAGATTTCGACGTAAGGCAACCTTTCTGAGTCAAATAGTTGCCGATTTCGATAAAATCTTAGTCAGAATCTGCTTTTTCGCCTCTTATTGTACCCAAATCTACCTTAGAAATGCAGATATATACTTAAAACACCTTCTTTTGGGACAAATAATTGGTTTTCGCCCTTGATTTACGGAAGATTATAGCCAAAACATGCATTTTCATAACTTAGCGAACTGAAATCTACATTAAAACTGCAGATAACTATTTAAAAATTCACTTCCTTGAATTGATAATAGGTTTTTCTTTGTCATTTTAAACAGATTCCAGTCAAAATCGGCTTCTTCGATTCATATCGTATCTAAAACCGCATCAAAACTGCAAATATCAGTTTAAACTATCATTTTTTGATACAAACAGTTATATATTCATGTCAATATCTTTCAAATTCTAGTCAAAATCGGCGTCTTTGGGCATTTTAGTAACGAAAACCTTAATAAACTATTAGATTTCCACGTAAGGCAAGCTTTCTGAGTCAAATAGTTGCCGATTTCGATAAAATCTTAGTCAGAATCTGCTTTTTCGCCTCTTATTGTACCCAAATCTACCTTAGAAATGCAGATATATACTTAAAACACCTTCTTTTGGGACAAATAATTGGTTTTCGCCCTTGATTTACGGAAGATTATAGCCAAAACATGCATTTTCATAACTTAGCGAACTGAAATCTACATTAAAACTGCAGATAACTACTTAAAAATTCACTTCCTTGAATTGATAATAGGTTTTTCTTTGTCATTTTAAACAGATTCCAGTCAAAATCGGCTTCTTCGACTCATATCGTACCTAAAACCGCATCAAAACTGCAAATATCAGTTTAAACTATCATTTTTTGATACAAACAGTTATATATTCATGTCAATATCTTTCAAATTCTAGTCAAAATCGGCGTCTTTGGGCATTTTAGTAACGAAAACCTTAATAAACTATTAGATTTCGACGTAAGGCAACCTTTCTGAGTCAAATAGTTGCCGATTTCGATAAAATCTTAGTCAGAATCTGCTTTTTCGCCTCTTATTGTACCCAAATCTACCTTAGAAATGCAGATATATACTTAAAACACCTTCTTTTGGGACAAATAATTGGTTTTCGCCCTTGATTTACGGAAGATTATAGCCAAAACATGCATTTTCATAACTTAGCGAACTGAAATCTACATTAAAACTGCAGATAACTACTTAAAAATTCACTTCCTTGAATTGATAATAGGTTTTTCTTTGTCATTTTAAACAGATTCCAGTCAAAATCGGCTTCTTCGATTCATATTGTATCTAAAACCGCATCAAAACTGCAAATATCAGTTTAAACTATCATTTTTTGATACAAACAGTTATATATTCATGTCAATATCTTTCAAATTCTAGTCAAAATCGGGGTCTTTGGGCATTTTAGTAACGAAAACCTTAATAAACTATTAGATTTTGACGTAAGGCAACCTTTCTGAGTCAAATAGTTGCCGATTTCGATAAAATCTTAGTCAGAATCTGCTTTTTCGCCTCTTATTGTACCCAAATCTACCTTAGAAATGCAGATATATACTTAAAACACCTTCTTTTGGGACAAATAATTGGTTTTCGCCCTTTATTTACGGAAGATTATAGCCAAAACATGCATTTTCATAACTTACCGAACTGAAATCTACATTAAAACTGCAGATAACTACTTAAAAATTCACTTCCTTTAATTGATAATAGGTTTTTCTTTGTCATTTTAAACAGATTCCAGTCAAAATCGGATTCTTCGATTCATATCGTATCTAAGACCGCATCAAAACTGCAAATATCAGTTTAAACTATCATTTTTTGATACAAACAGTTATATATTCATGTCAATATCTTTCAAATTCTAGTCAAAATCGGCATCTTTGGGCATTTTAGTAACGAAAACCTTAATAAACTATTAGATTTCGACGTAAGGCAACCTTTTTGAGTCAAATAGTTGCCGATTTCGATAGAATCTTAGTCAGAATCTGCTTTTTCGCCTCTTATTGTACCCAAATCTACCTTAGAAATGCAGATATATACTTAAAACACCTTCTTTTGGGACAAATAATTGGTTTTCGCCCTTGATTTACGGAAGATTATAGCCAAAACATGCATTTTCATAACTTAGCGAACTGAAATCTACATTAAAACTGCAGTTAACTACTTAAAAATTCACTTCCTTGAATTGATAATAGGTTTTTCTTTGTCATTTTAAACAGATTCCAGTCAAAATCGGCTTCTTCGATTCATATCGTATCTAAAACCGCATCAAAACTGCAAATATCAGTTTAAACTATCATTTTTTGATACAAACAGTTATATATTCATGTCAATATCTTTCAAATTCTAGTCAAAATCGGCATCTTTGGGCATTTTAGTAACGAAAACCTTAATAAACTATTAGATTTCGACGTAAGGCAACCTTTTTGAGTCAAATAGTTGCCGATTTCGATAGAATCTTAGTCAGAATCTGCTTTTTCGCCTCTTATTGTACCCAAATCTACCTTAGAAATGCAGATATATACTTAAAACACCTTCTTTTGGGACAAATAATTGGTTTTCGCCCTTGATTTACGGAAGATTATAGCCAAAACATGCATTTTCATAACTTAGCGAACTGAAATCTACATTAAAACTGCAGTTAACTACTTAAAAATTCACTTCCATGAATTGATAATAGGTTTTTCTTTGTCATTTTAAACAGATTCCAGTCAAAATCGGCTTCTTCGATTCATATCGTATCTAAAACCGCATCAAAACTGCAAATATCAGTTTAAACTATCATTTTTTGATACAAACAGTTATATATTCATGTCAATATCTTTCAAATTCTAGTCAAAATCGGCGTCTTTGGGCATTTTAGTAACGAAAACCTTAATAAACTATTAGATTTCGACGTAAGGCAACCTTTCTGAGTCAAATAGTTGCCGATTTCGATAAAATCTTAGTCAGAATCTGCTTTTTCGCCTCTTATTGTACCCAAATCTACCTTAGAAATGCAGATATATACTTAAAACACCTTCTTTTGGGACAAGTAATTGGTTTTCGCCCTTGATTTACGGAAGATTATAGCCAAAACATGCATTTTCATAACTTAGCGAACTGAAATCTACATTAAAACTGCAGATAACTACTTAAAAATTCACTTCCTTGAATTGATAATAGGTTTTTCTTTGTCATTTTAAACAGATTCCAGTCAAAATCGGCTTCTTCGATTCATATCGTATCTAAAACCGCATCAAAACTGCAAATATCAGTTTAAACTATCATTTTTTGATAAAAACAGTTATATATTCATGTCAATATCTTTCAAATTCTAGTCAAAATCGGCGTCTTTGGGCATTTTAGTAACGAAAACCTTAATAAACTATTAGATTTTGACGTAAGGCAACCTTTCTGAGTCAAATAGTTGCCGATTTCGATAAAATCTTAGTCAGAATCTGCTTTTTCGCCTCTTATTGTATCCAAATCTACCTTAGAAATGCAGATATATACTTAAAACACCTTCTTTTGGGACAAATAATTGGTTTTCGCCCTTGATTTACGGAAGATTATAGCCAAAACATGCATTTTCATAACTTAGCGAACTGAAATCTACATTAAAACTGCAGTTAACTACTTAAAAATTCAATTCCTTGAATTGATAATAGGTTTTTCTTTGTCATTTTAAACAGATTCCAGTCAAAATCGGCTTCTTCGATTCATATCGTATCTAAAACCGCATCAAAACTGCAAATATCAGTTTAAACTATCATTTTTTGATACAAACAGTTATATATTCATGTCAATATCTTTCAAATTCTAGTCAAAATCGGCATCTTTGGGCATTTTAGTAACGAAAACCTTAATAAACTATTAGATTTCGACGTAAGGCAACCTTTTTGAGTCAAATAGTTGCCGATTTCGATAGAATCTTAGTCAGAATCTGCTTTTTCGCCTCTTATTGTACCCAAATCTACCTTAGAAAAGCAGATATATACTTAAAACACCTTCTTTTGGGACAAATAATTGGTTTTCGCCCTTGATTTACGGAAGATTATAGCCAAAACATGCATTTTCATAACTTAGCGAACTGAAATCTACATTAAAACTGCAGTTAACTACTTAAAAATTCACTTCCTTGAATTGATAATAGGTTTTTCTTTGTCATTTTAAACAGATTCCAGTCAAAATCGGCTTCTTCGATTCATATCGTATCTAAAACCGCATCAAAACTGCAAATATCAGTTTAAACTATCATTTTTTGATACAAACAGTTATATATTCATGTCAATATCTTTCAAATTCTAGTCAAAATCGGCGTCTTTGGGCATTTTAGTAACGAAAACCTTAATAAACTATTAGATTTCGACGTAAGGCAACCTTTCTGAGTCAAATAGTTGCCGATTTCGATAAAATCTTAGTCAGAATCTGCTTTTTCGCCTCTTATTGTACCCAAATCTACCTTAGAAATGCAGATATATACTTAAAACACCTTCTTTTGGGACAAGTAATTGGTTTTCGCCCTTGATTTACGGAAGATTATAGCCAAAACATGCATTTTCATAACTTAGCGAACTGAAATCTACATTAAAACTGCAGATAACTACTTAAAAATTCACTTCCTTGAATTGATAATAGGTTTTTCTTTGTCATTTTAAACAGATTCCAGTCAAAATCGGCTTCTTCGATTCATATCGTATCTAAAACCGCATCAAAACTGCAAATATCAGTTTAAACTATCATTTTTTGATAAAAACAGTTATATATTCATGTCAATATCTTTCAAATTCTAGTCAAAATCGGCGTCTTTGGGCATTTTAGTAACGAAAACCTTAATAAACTATTAGATTTTGACGTAAGGCAACCTTTCTGAGTCAAATAGTTGCCGATTTCGATAAAATCTTAGTCAGAATCTGCTTTTTCGCCTCTTATTGTACCCAAATCTACCTTAGAAATGCAGATATATACTTAAAACACCTTCTTTTGGGACAAATAATTGGTTTTCGCCCTTTATTTACGGAAGATTATAGCCAAAACATGCATTTTCATAACTTAGCGAACTGAAATCTACATTAAAACTGCAGATAACTACTTAAAAATTCACTTCCTTTAATTGATAATAGGTTTTTCTTTGTCATTTTAAACAGATTCCAGTCAAAATCGGTTTCTTCGATTCATATCGTATCTAAAACCGCATCAAAACTGCAAATATCAGTTTAAACTATCATTTTTTGATACAAACAGTTATATATTCATGTCAATATCTTTCAAATTCTAGTCAAAATCGGCATCTTTGGGCATTTTAGTAACGAAAACCTTAATAAACTATTAGATTTCGACGTAAAGCAACCTTTTTGAGTCAAATAGTTGCCGATTTCGATAGAATCTTAGTCAGAATCTGCTTTTTCGCCTCTTATTGTACCCAAATCTACCTTAGAAATGCAGATATATACTTAAAACACCTTCTTTTGGGACAAATAATTGGTTTTCGCCCTTGATTTACGGAAGATTATAGCCAAAACATGCATTTTCATAACTTAGCGAACTGAAATCTACATTAAAACTGCAGATAACTACTTAAAAATTCACTTCCTTGAATTGATAATAGGTTTTTCTTTGTCATTTTAAACAGATTCCAGTCAAAATCGGCTTCTTCGATTCATATCGTATCTAAAACCGCATCAAAACTGCAAATATCAGTTTAAACTATCATTTTTTGATACAAACAGTTATATATTCATGTCAATATCTTTCAAATTCTAGTCAAAATCGGCGTCTTTGGGCATTTTAGTAACGAAAACCTTAATAAACTATTAGATTTTGACGTAAGGCAACCTTTCTGAGTCAAATAGTTGCCGATTTCGATAAAATCTTAGTCAGAATCTGCTTTTTCGCCTCTTATTGTACCCAAATCTACCTTAGAAATGCAGATATATACTTAAAACACCTTCTTTTGGGACAAATAATTGGTTTTCGCCCTTTATTTACGGAAGATTATAGCCAAAACATGCATTTTCATAACTTAGCGAACTGAAATCTACATTAAAACTGCAGATAACTACTTAAAAATTCACTTCCTTTAATTGATAATAGGTTTTTCTTTGTCATTTTAAACAGATTCCAGTCAAAATCGGTTTCTTCGATTCATATCGTATCGAAAACCGCATCAAAACTGCAAATATCAGTTTAAACTATCATTTTTTGATACAAACAGTTATATATTCATGTCAATATCTTTCAAATTCTAGTCAAAATCGGCATCTTTGGGCATTTTAGTAACGAAAACCTTAATAAACTATTAGATTTCGACGTAAGGCAACCTTTTTGAGTCAAATAGTTGCCGATTTCGATAAAATCTTAGTCAGAATCTGCTTTTTCGCCTCTTATTGTACCCAAATCTACCTTAGAAATGCAGATTCATACTTAAAACACCTTCTTTTTGGACAAATAATTGGTTTTCGCCCTTGATTTAAGGAAGATTATAGCCAAAACATGCATTTTCATAACTTAGCGAACTGAAATCTACATTAAAACTGCAGATAACTACTTAAAAATTCACTTCCTTGAATTGATAATACAATAAGAGGCGAAAAAGCAGATTCTGACTAAGATTTTATCGAAATCGGCAACTATTTGACTCAGAAAGGTTGCCTTACGTCGAAATCTAATAGTTTATTAAGGTTTTCGTTACTAAAATGCCCAAAGACGCCGATTTTGACTAGAATTTGAAAGATATTGACATGAATATATAACTGTTTGTATCAAAAAATGATAGTTTAAACTGATATTTGCAGTTTTGATGCGGTTTTAGATACGATATGAATCGAAGAAGCCGATTTTGACTGGAATCTGTTTAAAATGACAAAGAAAAACCTATTATCAATTCAAGGAAGTGAATTTTTAAGTAGTTATCTGCAGTTTTAATGTAGATTTCAGTTCGCTAAGTTATGAAAATGCATGTTTTGGCTATAATCTTCCGTAAATCAAGGGCGAAAACCAATTATTTGTCCCAAAAGAAGGTGTTTTAAGTATATATCTGCATTTCTAAGGTAGATTTGGGTACAATAAGAGGCGAAAAAGCAGATTCTGACTAAGATTTTATCGAAATCGGCAACTATTTGACTCAGAAAAGTTGCCTTACGTTGAAATCTAATAGTTTATTAAGGTTTTCGTTACTAAAATGCTCAAAGACGCCGATTTTGACTAGAATTTGAAAGATATTGACATGAATATATAACTGTTTGTATCAAAAAATGATAGTTTAAACTGATATTTGCAGTTTTGATGCGGTTTTAGGTACGATATGAGTCGAAGAAGCCGATTTTGACTGGAATCTGTTTAAAATGACAAAGAAAAACCTATTATCAATTCAAGGAAGTGAATTTTTAAGTAGTTATCTGCAGTTTTAATGTAGATTTCAGTTCGCTAAGTTATGAAAATGCATGTTTTGGCTATAATCTTCCGTAAATCAAGGGCGAAAACCAATTATTTGTCCCAAAAGAAGGTGTTTTAAGTATATATCTGCATTTCTAAGGTAGATTTGGGTACAATAAGAGGCGAAAAAGCAGATTCTGACTAAGATTTTATCGAAATCGGCAACTATTTGACTCAGAAAGGTTGCCTTACGTTGAAATCTAATAGTTTATTAAGGTTTTCGTTACTAAAATGCCCAAAGACGCCGATTTTGACTAGAATTTGAAAGATATTGACATGAATATATAACTGTTTGTATCAAAAAATGATAGTTTAAACTGATATTTGCAGTTTTGATGCGGTTTTAGGTACGATATGAGTCGAAGAAGCCGATTTTGACTGGAATCTGTTTAAAATGACAAAGAAAAACCTATTATCAATTCAAGGAAGTGAATTTTTAAGTAGTTATCTGCAGTTTTAATGTAGATTTCAGTTCGCTAAGTTATGAAAATGCATGTTTTGGCTATAATCTTCCGTAAATGAAGGGCGAAAACCAATTATTTGTCCCAAAAGAATGTGTTTTAAGTATATGTCTACATTTCTAAGGTAGATTTGGGTACAATAAGAGGCGAAAAAGCAGATTCTGACTAAGATTTTATCGAAATCGGCAACTATTTGACTCAGAAAGGTTGCCTTACGTCGAAATCTAATAGTTTATTAAGATTTTCGTTACTAAAATGCCCAAAGACGCCGATTTTGACTAGAATTTGAAAGATATTTACATGAACATATAACTGTTTGTATCAAAAAATGATAGTTTAAACTGATATTTGCAGTTTTGATGCGGTTTTAGATACGATATGAATCGAAGAAGCCGATTTTGACTGGAATCTGTTTAAAATGACAAAGAAAAACCTATTATCAATTCAAGGAAGTGAATTTTTAAGTAGTTATCTGCAGTTTTAATGTAGATTTCAGTTCGCTAAGTTATGAAAATGCATGTTTTGGCTATAATCTTCCGTAAATCAAGGGCGAAAACCAATTATTTGTCCCAAAAAAAGGTGTTTTAAGTATATATCTGCATTTCTAAGGTAGATTTGGGTACAATAAGAGGCGAAAAAGCAGATTCTGACTAAGATTTTATCGAAATCGGCAACTATTTGACTCAGAAAGGTTGCCTTACGTCGAAATCTAATAGTTTATTAAGGTTTTCGTTACTAAAATGCCCAAAGACGCCGATTTTGACTAGAATTTGAATGATATTGACATGAATATATAACTGTTTGTATCAAAAAATGATAGTTTAAACTGATATTTGCAGTTTTGATGCGGTTTTAGATACGATATGAATCGAAGAATAGATTTGGGTACAATAAGAGGCGAAAAAGCAGATTCTGACTAAGATTTTATCGAAATCGGCAACTATTTGACTCAGAAAGGTTGCCTTACGTCGAAATCTAATAGTTTATTAAGGTTTTCGTTACTAAAATGCCCAAAGACGCCGATTTTGACTAGAATTTGAAAGATATTGACATGAATATATAACTGTTTGTATCAAAAAATGATAGTTTAAACTGCTATTTGCAGTTTTGATGCGGTTTTTGGTACGATATGAGTCGAAGAAGCCGATTTTGACTGGAATCTGTTTAAAATGACAAAGAAAAACCTATTATCAATTCAAGGAAGTGAATTTTTAAGTAGTTATCTGCAGTTTTAATGTAGATTTCAGTTCGCTAAGTTATGAAAATGCATGTTTTGGCTATAATCTTCCGTAAATCAAGGGCGAAAACCAATTATTTGTCCCAAAAGAATGTGTTTTAAGTATATGTCTGCATTTCTAAGGTAGATTTGGTTACAATAAGAGGCGAAAAAGCAGATTCTGACTAAGATTTTATCGAAATCGGCAACTATTTGACTCAGAAAGGTTGCCTTACGTCGAAATCTAATAGTTTATTAAGGTTTTCGTTACTAAAATGCCCAAAGACGCCGATTTTGACTAGAATTTGAAAGATATTGACATGAACATATAACTGTTTGTATCAAAAAATGATAGTTTAAACTGATATTTGCAGTTTTGATGCGGTTTTTGATACGATATGAATCGAAGAAGCCGATTTTGACTGGAATCTGTTTAAAATGACAAAGAAAAACCTATTATCAATTCAAGGAAGTGAATTTTTAAGTAGTTATCTGCAGTTTTAATGTAGATTTCAGTTCGCTAAGTTATGAAAATGCATGTTTTGGCTATAATCTTCCGTAAATCAAGGGCGAAAACCAATTATTTGTCCCAAAAGAAGGTGTTTTAAGTATATATCTGCATTTCTAAGGTAGATTTGGGTACAATAAGAGGCGAAAAAGCAGATTCTGACTAAGATTTTATCGAAATCGGCAACTATTTGACTCAGAAAGGTTGCCTTACGTCGAAATCTAATAGTTTATTAAGGTTTTCGTTACTAAAATGCCCAAAGACGCCGATTTTGACTAGAATTTGAAAGATATTTACATGAACATATAACTGTTTGTATCAAAAAATGATAGTTTAAACTGATATTTGCAGTTTTGATGCGGTTTTAGATACGATATGAATCGAAGAAGCCGATTTTGACTGGAATCTGTTTAAAATGACAAAGAAAAACCTATTATCAATTCAAGGAAGTGAATTTTTAAGTAGTTATCTGCAGTTTTAATGTAGATTTCAGTTCGCTAAGTTATGAAAATGCATGTTTTGGCTATAATCTTCCGTAAATCAAGGGCGAAAACCAATTATTTGTCCCAAAAGAAGGTGTTTTAAGTATATATCTGCATTTCTAAGGTAGATTTGGGTACAATAAGAGGCGAAAAAGCAGATTCTGACTAAGATTTTATCGAAATCGGCAACTATTTGACTCAGAAAGGTTGCCATACGTCGAAATCTAATAGTTTATTAAGGTTTTCGTTACTAAAATGCCCAAAGACGCCGATTTTGACTAGAATTTGAAAGATATTGACATGAATATATAACTGTTTGTATCAAAAAATGATAGTTTAAACTGATATTTGCAGTTTTGATGCGGTTTTAGATACGATATGAATCGAAGAAGCCGATTTTGACTGGAATCTGTTTAAAATGACAAAGAAAAAGCTAATATCAATTCAAGGAAGTGAATTTTTAAGTAGTTATCTGCAGTTTTAATGTAGATTTCAGTTCGCTAAGTTATGAAAATGCATGTTTTGGCTATAATCTTCCGTAAATCAAGGGCGAAAACCAATTATTTGTCCCAAATGAAGGTGTTTTAAGTATATATCTGCATTTCTAAGGTAGATTTGGGTACAATAAGAGGCGAAAAAGCAGATTCTGACTAAGATTTTATCGAAATCGGCAACTATTTGACTCAGAAAGGTTGCCTTACGTCGAAATCTAATAGTTTATTAAGGTTTTCGTTACTAAAATGCCCAAAGACGCCGATTTTGACTAGAATTTGAAAGATATTGACATGAATATATAACTGTTTGTATCAAAAAATGATAGTTTAAACTGATATTTGCAGTTTTGATGCGGTTTTAGGTACGATATGAGTCGAAGAAGCCGATTTTGACTGGAATCTGTTTAAAATGACAAAGAAAAACCTATTATCAATTCAAGGAAGTGAATTTTTAAGTAGTTATCTGCAGTTTTAATGTAGATTTCAGTTCGCTAAGTTATGAAAATGCATGTTTTGGCTATAATCTTCCGTAAATCAAGGGCGAAAACCAATTATCTGTCCCAAAAGAATGTGTTTTAAGTATATGTCTGCATTTCTAAGGTAGATTTGGGTACAATAAGAGGCGAAAAAGCAGATTCTGACTAAGATTTTATCGAAATCGGCAACTGTTTGACTCAGAAAGGTTGCCTTACGTCGAAATCTAATAGTTTATTAAGGTTTTCGTTACTAAAATGCCCAAAGACGCCGATTTTGACTAGAATTTGAAAGATATTGACATGAACATATAACTGCTTGTATCAAAAAATGATAGTTTAAACTGATATTTGCAGTTTTGATGCGGTTTTAGATACGATATGAATCGAAGAAGCCGATTTTGACTGGAATCTGTTTAAAATGACAAAGAAAAACCTATTATCAATTCAAGGAAGTGAATTTTTAAGTAGTTATCTGCAGTTTTAATGTAGATTTCAGTTCGCTAAGTTATGAAAATGCATGTTTTGGCTATAATCTTCCGTAAATCAAGGGCGAAAACCAATTATTTGTCTCAAAAGAAGGTGTTTTAAGTATATATCTGCATTTCTAAGGTAGATTTGGGTACAATAAGAGGCGAAAAAGCAGATTCTGACTAAGATTTTATCGAAATCGGCAACTATTTGACTCAGAAAGGTTGCCTTACGTCGAAATCTAATAGTTTATTAAGGTTTTCGTTACTAAAATGCCCAAAGACGCCGATTTTGACTAGAATTTGAAAGATATTGACATGAATATATAACTGTTTGTATCAAAAAATGATAGTTTAAACTGATATTTGCAGTTTTGATGCGGTTTTTGGTACGATATGAGTCGAAGAAGCCGATTTTGACTGGAATCTGTTTAAAATGACAAAGAAAAACCTATTATCAATTCAAGGAAGTGAATTTTTAAGTAGTTATCTGCAGTTTTAATGTAGATTTCAGTTCGCTAAGTTATGAAAATGCATGTTTTGGCTATAATCTTCCGTAAATCAAGGGCGAAAACCAATTATTTGTCCCAAAAGAATGTGTTTTAAGTATATGTCTGCATTTCTAAGGTAGATTTGGTTACAATAAGAGGCGAAAAAGCAGATTCTGACTAAGATTTTATCGAAATCGGCAACTATTTGACTCAGAAAGGTTGCCTTACGTCGAAATCTAATAGTTTATTAAGGTTTTCGTTACTAAAATGCCCAAAGACGCCGATTTTGACTAGAATTTGAAAGATATTGACATGAACATATAACTGTTTGTATCAAAAAATGATAGTTTAAACTGATATTTGCAGTTTTGATGCGGTTTTAGATACGATATGAATCGAAGAAGCCGATTTTGACTGGAATCTGTTTAAAATGACAAAGAAAAACCTATTATCAATTCAAGGAAGTGAATTTTTAAGTAGTTATCTGCAGTTTTAATGTAGATTTCAGTTCGCTAAGTTATGAAAATGCATGTTTTGGCTATAATCTTAAGTAAATCAAGGGCGAAAACCAATTATTTGTCCCAAAAGAAGGTGTTTTAAGTATATATCTGCATTTCTAAGGTAGATTTGGGTACAATAAGAGGCGAAAAAGCAGATTCTGACTAAGATTTTATCGAAATCGGCAACTATTTGACTCAGAAAGGTTGCCTTACGTCGAAATCTAATAGTTTATTAAGGTTTTCGTTACTAAAATGCCCAAAGACGCCGATTTTGACTAGAATTTGAAAGATATTTACATGAACATATAACTGTTTGTATCAAAAAATGATAGTTTAAACTGATATTTGCAGTTTTGATGCGGTTTTAGATACGATATGAATCGAAGAAGCCGATTTTGACTGGAATCTGTTTAAAATGACAAAGAAAAACCTATTATCAATTCAAGGAAGTGAATTTTTAAGTAGTTATCTGCAGTTTTAATGTAGATTTCAGTTCGCTAAGTTATGAAAATGCATGTTTTGGCTATAATCTTCCGTAAATCAAGGGCGAAAACCAATTATTTGTCCCAAAAGAAGGTGTTTTAAGTATATATCTGCATTTCTAAGGTAGATTTGGGTACAATAAGAGGCGAAAAAGCAGATTCTGACTAAGATTTTATCGAAATCGGCAACTATTTGACTCAGAAAGGTTGCCATACGTCGAAATCTAATAGTTTATTAAGGTTTTCGTTACTAAAATGCCCAAAGACGCCGATTTTGACTAGAATTTGAAAGATATTGACATGAATATATAACTGTTTGTATCAAAAAATGATAGTTTAAACTGATATTTGCAGTTTTGATGCGGTTTTAGGTACGATATGAGTCGAAGAAGCCGATTTTGACTGGAATCTGTTTAAAATGACAAAGAAAAACCTATTATCAATTCAAGGAAGTGAATTTTTAAGTAGTTATCTGCAGTTTTAATGTAGATTTCAGTTCGCTAAGTTATGAAAATGCATGTTTTGGCTATAATCTTCCGTAAATCAAGGGCGAAAACCAATTATCTGTCCCAAAAGAATGTGTTTTAAGTATATGTCTGCATTTCTAAGGTAGATTTGGGTACAATAAGAGGCCAAAAAGCAGATTCTGACTAAGATTTTATCGAAATCGGCAACTGTTTGACTCAGAAAGGTTGCCTTACGTCGAAATCTAATAGTTTATTAAGGTTTTCGTTACTAAAATGCCCAAAGACGCCGATTTTGACTAGAATTTGAAAGATATTGACATGAACATATAACTGTTTGTATCAAAAAATGATAGTTTAAACTGATATTTGCAGTTTTGATGCGGTTTTAGATACGATATGAATCGAAGAAGCCGATTTTGACTGGAATCTGTTTAAAATGACAAAGAAAAACCTATTATCAATTCAAGGAAGTGAATTTTTAAGTAGTTATCTGCAGTTTTAATGTAGATTTCAGTTCGCTAAGTTATGAAAATGCATGTTTTGGCTATAATCTTCCGTAAATCAAGGGCGAAAACCAATTATTTGTCCCAAAAGAAGGTGTTTTAAGTATATATCTGCATTTCTAAGGTAGATTTGGGTACAATAAGAGGCGAAAAAGCAGATTCTGACTAAGATTTTATCGAAATCGGCAACTATTTGACTCAGAAAGGTTGCCTTACGTGGAAATCTAATAGTTTATTAAGGTTTTCGTTACTAAAATGCCCAAAGACGCCGATTTTGACTAGAATTTGAAAGATATTTACATGAACATATAACTGTTTGTATCAAAAAATGATAGTTTAAACTGATATTTGCAGTTTTGATGCGGTTTTAGATACGATATGAATCGAAGAAGCCGATTTTGACTGGAATCTGTTTAAAATGACAAAGAAAAACCTATTATCAATTCAAGGAAGTGAATTTTTAAGTAGTTATCTGCAGTTTTAATGTAGATTTCAGTTCGCTAAGTTATGAAAATGCATGTTTTGGCTATAATCTTCCGTAAATCAAGGGCGAAAACCAATTATTTGTCCCAAAAGAAGGTGTTTTAAGTATATATCTGCATTTCTAAGGTAGATTTGGGTACAATAAGAGGCGAAAAAGCAGATTCTGACTAAGATTTTATCGAAATCGGCAACTATTTGACTCAGAAAGGTTGCCATACGTCGAAATCTAATAGTTTATTAAGGTTTTCGTTACTAAAATGCCCAAAGACGCCGATTTTGACTAGAATTTGAAAGATATTGACATGAATATATAACTGTTTGTATCAAAAAATGATAGTTTAAACTGATATTTGCAGTTTTGATGCGGTTTTAGATACGATATGAGTCGAAGAAGCCGATTTTGACTGGAATCTGTTTAAAATGACAAAGAAAAACCTATTATCAATTCAAGGAAGTGAATTTTTAAGTAGTTATCTGCAGTTTTAATGTAGATTTCAGATCGCTAAGTTATGAAAATGCATGTTTTGGCTATAATCTTCCGTAAATCAAGGGCGAAAACCAATTATCTGTCCCAAAAGAATGTGTTTTAAGTATATGTCTGCATTTCTAAGGTAGATTTGGGTACAATAAGAGGCGAAAAAGCAGATTCTGACTAAGATTTTATCGAAATCGGCAACTATTTGACTCAGAAAGGTTGCCATACGTCGAAATCTAATAGTTTATTAAGGTTTTCGTTACTAAAATGCCCAAAGACGCCGATTTTGACTAGAATTTGAAAGATATTGACATGAATATATAACTGTTTGTATCAAAAAATGATAGTTTAAACTGATATTTGCAGTTTTGATGCGGTTTTAGGTACGATATGAGTCGAAGAAGCCGATTTTGACTGGAATCTGTTTAAAATGACAAAGAAAAACCTATTATCAATTCAAGGAAGTGAATTTTTAAGTAGTTATCTGCAGTTTTAATGTAGATTTCAGTTCGCTAAGTTATGAAAATGCATGTTTTGGCTATAATCTTCCGTAAATCAAGGGCGAAAACCAATTATCTGTCCCAAAAGAATGTGTTTTAAGTATATGTCTGCATTTCTAAGGTAGATTTGGGTACAATAAGAGGCGAAAAAGCAGATTCTGACTAAGATTTTATCGAAATCGGCAACTGTTTGACTCAGAAAGGTTGCCTTACGTCGAAATCTAATAGTTTATTAAGGTTTTCGTTACTAAAATGCCCAAAGACGCCGATTTTGACTAGAATTTGAAAGATATTGACATGAACATATAACTGTTTGTATCAAAAAATGATAGTTTAAACTGATATTTGCAGTTTTGATGCGGTTTTAGATACGATATGAATCGAAGAAGCCGATTTTGACTGGAATCTGTTTAAAATGACAAAGAAAAACCTATTATCAATTCAAGGAAGTGAATTTTTAAGTAGTTATCTGCAGTTTTAATGTAGATTTCAGTTCGCTAAGTTATGAAAATGCATGTTTTGGCTATAATCTTCCGTAAATCAAGGGCGAAAACCAATTATTTGTCCCAAAAGAAGGTGTTTTAAGTATATATCTGCATTTCTAAGGTAGATTTGGGTACAATAAGAGGCGAAAAAGCAGATTCTGACTAAGATTTTATCGAAATCGGCAACTATTTGACTCAGAAAGGTTGCCATACGTCGAAATCTAATAGTTTATTAAGGTTTTCGTTACTAAAATGCCCAAAGACGCCGATTTTGACTAGAATTTGAAAGATATTGACATGAATATATAACTGTTTGTATCAAAAAATGATAGTTTAAACTGATATTTGCAGTTTTGATGCGGTTTTAGGTACGATATGAGTCGAAGAAGCCGATTTTGACTGGAATCTGTTTAAAATGACAAAGAAAAACCTATTATCAATTCAAGGAAGTGAATTTTTAAGTAGTTATCTGCAGTTTTAATGTAGATTTCAGTTCGCTAAGTTATGAAAATGCATGTTTTGGCTATAATCTTCCGTAAATCAAGGGCGAAAACCAATTATCTGTCCCAAAAGAATGTGTTTTAAGTATATGTCTGCATTTCTAAGGTAGATTTGGGTACAATAAGAGGCGAAAAAGCAGATTCTGACTAAGATTTTATCGAAATCGGCAACTGTTTGACTCAGAAAGGTTGCCTTACGTCGAAATCTAATAGTTTATTAAGGTTTTCGTTACTAAAATGCCCAAAGACGCCGATTTTGACTAGAATTTGAAAGATATTGACATGAACATATAACTGTTTGTATCAAAAAATGATAGTTTAATCTGATATTTGCAGTTTTGATGCGGTTTTAGATACGATATGAATCGAAGAAGCCGATTTTGACTGGAATCTGTTTAAAATGACAAAGAAAAACCTATTATCAATTCAAGGAAGTGAATTTTTAAGTAGTTATCTGCAGTTTTAATGTAGATTTCAGTTCGCTAAGTTATGAAAATGCATGTTTTGGCTATAATCTTCCGTAAATCAAGGGCGAAAAACAATTATTTGTCCCAAAAGAAGGTGTTTTAAGTATATATCTGCATTTCTAAGGTAGATTTGGGTACAATAAGAGGCAAAAAAGCAGATTCTGACTAAGATTTTATCGAAATCGGCAACTATTTGACTCAGGAAGGTTGCCTTACGTCGAAATCTAATAGTTTATTAAGGTTTTCGATACTAAAATGCCCAAAGACGCCGATTTTGACTAGAATTTGAAGGATATTGACATGAATATATAACTGTTTGTATCAAATAATGATAGTTTAAACTGATATTTACAGTTTTGATGCGGTTTTAGGTACGATATGAGTCGAAGAAGCCGATTTTGACTAGAATCTGTTTAAAATGACAATGAAAAACCTATTATCAATTCAAGGAAGTGAATTTTTAAGTAGTTATCTGCAGTTTTAATGTAGATTTCAGTTCGCTAAGTTATGAAAATGCATGTTTTGGCTATAATCTTCCGTAAATCAAGGGCGAAAACCAATTATTTGTCCCAAAAGGAGGTATTTTAAGTATATATCTGCATTTCTAAGGTAGATTTGGGTACAATAAGAGGCGAAAAAGCAGATTCTGACTAAGATTTTATCGAAATCGGCAACTATTTGACTCAGAAAGGTTGCCTTGCGTCGAAATCTAATAGTTTATTAAGGTTTTCGTTACTAAAATGCCCAAAGACGCCGATTTTGACTAGAATTTGAAAGATATTGACATGAACATATAACTGTTTGTATCAAAAAATGATAGTTTAAACTGATATTTGCAGTTTTGATGCGGTTTTAGATACGATATGAATCGAAGAAGCCGATTTTGACTGGAATCTGTTTAAAATGACAAAGAAAAACCTATTATCAATTCAAGGAAGTGAATTTTTAAGTTGTTATCTGCAGTTTTAATGTAGATTTCAGTTCGCTAAGTTATGAAAATGCATGTTTTGGCTATAATCTTCCGTAAATCAAGGGCGAAAACCAATTATTAGTCCCAAAAGAAGGTGTTTTAAGTATATATCTGCATTTCTAAGGTAGATTTGGGTACAATAAGAGGCGAAAAAGCAGATTCTGACTAAGATTTTATCGAAATCGGCAACTATTTGACTCAGAAATTTTGCCTTACGTCGAAATCTAATAGTTTATTAAGGTTTTCGTTACTAAAATGCCCAAAGACGCCGATTTTGACTAGAATTTGAATTATATTGACATGAATATATAACTGTTTGTATCAAATAATGATAGTTTAAACTGATATTTGCAGTTTTGATGCGGTTTTAGGTACGATATGAGTCGAAGAAGCCGATTTTGACTAGAATCTGTTTAAAATGACAATGAAAAACCTATTATCAATTCAAGGAAGCGAATTTTTAAGTAGTTATCTGCAGTTTTAATGTAGATTTCAGTTCGCTAAGTTATGAAAATGCATGTTTTGGCTATAATCTTCCGTAAATCAAGGGCGAAAACCAATTATTTGTCCCAAAAGGAGGTATTTTAAGTATATATCTGCATTTCTAAGGTAGATTTGGGTACAATAAGAGGCGAAAAAGCAGATTCTGACTAAGATTTTATCGAAATCGGCAACTATTTGACTCAGAAAGGTTGCCATGCGTCGAAATCTAATAGTTTATTAAGGTTTTCGTTACTAAAATGCCCAAAGACGCCGATTTTGACTAGAATTTGAAAGATATTGACATGAATATATAACTGTTTGTATCAAAAAATGATAGTTTAAACTGATATTTGCAGTTTTGATGCGGTTTTAGATACTATATGAATCGAAGAAGCCGATTTTGACTGGAATCTGTTTAAAATGACAAAGAAAAACCTATTATCAATTCAAGGAAGTGAATTTTTAAGTAGTTATCTGCAGTTTTAATGTAGATTTCAGTTCGCTAAGTTATGAAAATGCATGTTTTGGCTATAATCTTCCGTAAATCAAGGGCGAAAACCAATTATTTGTCCCAAAAGAAGGTATTTTAAGTATATATCTGCATTTCTAAGGTAGATTTGGGTACAATAAGAGGCGAAAAAGCAGATTCTGACTAAGATTTTATCGAAATCGGCAACTATTTGACTCAGAAAGGTTGCCTTACGTCGAAATCTAATAGTTTATTAAGGCTTTCGTTACTAAAATGCCCAAAGACGCCGATTTTGACTAGAATTTGAAAGATATTGACATGAATATATAACTGTTTGTATCAAAAAATGATAGTTTATACTGATATTTGCAGTTTTGATGCGGTTTTAGATACGATATGAATCGAAGAAGCCGATTTTGACTGGAATCTGTTTAAAATGACAAAGAAAAACCTATTATCAATTCAAGGAAGTGAATTTTTAAGTATTTATCTGCAGTTTAAATGTAGATTTCAGTTCGCTAAGTTATGAAAATGCATGTTTTGGCTATAATCTTCCGTAAATCAAGGGCGAAAACCAATTATTTGTCCCAAAAGAAGGTGTTTTAAGTATATATCTGCATTTCTAAGGTAGATTTGGGTACAATAAGAGGCGAAAAAGCAGATTCTGACTAAGATTTTATCGAAATCGGCAACTATTTGACTCAGAAAGGTTGCCTTACGTCGAAATCTAATAGTTTATTAAGGTTTTCGTTACTAAAATGCCCAAAGACGCCGATTTTGACTAGAATTTGAAAGATATTGACATGAACATATAACTGTTTGTATCAAAAAATGATAGTTTAAACTGATATTTGCAGTTTTGATGCGGTTTTAGATACGATATGAATCGAAGAAGCCGATTTTGACTGGAATCTGTTTAAAATGATAAAGAAAAACCTATTATCAATTCAAGGAAGTGAATTTTTAAGTAGTTATCTGCAGTTATAATGTAGATTTCAGTTCGCTAAGTTATGAAAATGCATGTTTTGGCTATAATCTTCCGTAAAACAAGGGCGAAAACCAATTATTTGTCCCAAAAGAAGGTGTTTTAAGTATATATCTGCATTTCTAAGGTAGATTTGGGTACAATAAGAGGCGAAAAAGCAGATTCTGACTAAGATTTTATCGAAATCGGCAACTATTTGACTCAGAAAGGTTGCCTTACGTCGAAATCTAATAGTTTATTAAGGTTTTCGTTACTAAAATGCCCAAAGACGCCGATTTTGACTAGAATTTGAAAGATATTTACATGAACATATAACTGTTTGTATCAAAAAATGATAGTTTAAACTGATATTTGCAGTTTTGATGCGGTTTTAGATACGATATGAATCGAAGAAGCCGATTTTGACTGGAATCTGTTTAAAATGACAAAGAAAAACCTATTATCAATTCAAGGAAGTGAATTTTTAAGTAGTTATCTGCAGTTTTAATGTAGATTTCAGTTCGCTAAGTTATGAAAATGCATGTTTTGGCTATAATCTTCCGTAAATCAAGGGCGAAAACCGATTATTTGTCCCAAAAGAAGGTGTTTTAAGTATATATCTGCATTTCTAAGGTAGATTTGGGTACAATAAGAGGCGAAAAAGCAGATTCTGACTAAGATTTTATCGAAATCGGCAACTATTTGACTCAGAAAGGTTGCCATACGTCGAAATCTAATAGTTTATTAAGGTTTTCGTTACTAAAATGCCCAAAGAAGCCGATTTTGACTAGAATTTGAAAGATATTGACATGAATATATAACTGTTTGTATCAAAAAATGATAGTTTAAACTGATATTTGCAGTTTTGATGCGGTTTTAGATACGATATGAATCGAAGAAGCCGATTTTGACTGGAATCTGTTTAAAATGACAAAGAAAAACCTAATATCAATTCAAGGAAGTGAATTTTTAAGTAGTTATCTGCAGTTTTAATGTAGATTTCAGTTCGCTAAGTTATGAAAATGCATGTTTTGGCTATAATCTTCCGTAAATCAAGGGCGAAAACCAATTATTTGTCCCAAAAGAAGGTGTTTTAAGTATATATCTGCATTTCTAAGGTAGATTTGGGTACAATAAGAGGCGAAAAAGCAGATTCTGACTAAGATTTTATCGAAATCGGCAACTATTTGACTCAGAAAGGTTGCCTTACGTCGAAATCTAATAGTTTATTAAGGTTTTCGTTACTAAAATGCCCAAAGACGCCGATTTTGACTAGAATTTGAAAGATATTGACATGAATATATAACTGTTTGTATCAAAAAATGATAGTTTAAACTGATATTTGCAGTTTTGATGCGGTTTTAGGTACGATATGAGTCGAAGAAGCCGATTTTGACTGGAATCTGTTTAAAATGACAAAGAAAAACCTATTATCAATTCAAGGAAGTGAATTTTTAAGTAGTTATCTGCAGTTTTAATGTAGATTTCAGTTCGCTAAGTTATGAAAATGCATGTTTTGGCTATAATCTTCCGTAAATCAAGGGCGAAAACCAATTATCTGTCCCAAAAGAATGTGTTTTAAGTATATGTCTGCATTTCTAAGGTAGATTTGGGTACAATAAGAGGCGAAAAAGCAGATTCTGACTAAGATTTTATCGAAATCGGCAACTGTTTGACTCAGAAAGGTTGCCTTACGTCGAAATCTAATAGTTTATTAAGGTTTTCGTTACTAAAATGCCCAAAGACGCCGATTTTGACTAGAATTTGAAAGATATTGACATGAACATATAACTGCTTGTATCAAAAAATGATAGTTTAAACTGATATTTGCAGTTTTGATGCGGTTTTAGATACGATATGAATCGAAGAAGCCGATTTTGACTGGAATCTGTTTAAAATGACAAAGAAAAACCTATTATCAATTCAAGGAAGTGAATTTTTAAGTAGTTATCTGCAGTTTTAATGTAGATTTCAGTTCGCTAAGTTATGAAAATGCATGTTTTGGCTATAATCTTCCGTAAATCAAGGGCGAAAACCAATTATTTGTCCCAAAAGAAGGTGTTTTAAGTATATATCTGCATTTCTAAGGTAGATTTGGGTACAATAAGAGGCGAAAAAGCAGATTCTGACTAAGATTTTATCGAAATCGGCAACTATTTGACTCAGAAAGGTTGCCTTACGTCGAAATCTAATAGTTTATTAAGGTTTTCGATACTAAAATGCCCAAAGACGCCGATTTTGACTAGAATTTGAAGGATATTGACATGAATATATAACTGTTTGTATCAAATAATGATAGTTTAAACTGACATTTGCAGTTTTGATGCGGTTTTAGGTACGATATGAGTCGAAGAAGCCGATTTTGACTAGAATCTGTTTAAAATGACAATGAAAAACCTATTATCAATTCAAGGAAGTGAATTTTTAAGTAGTTATCTGCAGTTTTAATGTAGATTTCAGTTCGCTAAGTTATGAAAATGCATGTTTTGGCTATAATCTTCCGTAAATCAAGGGCGAAAACCAATTATTTGTCCCAAAAGGAGGTATTTTAAGTATATATCTGCATTTCTAAGGTAGATTTGGGTACAATAAGAGGCGAAAAAGCAGATTCTGACTAAGATTTTATCGAAATCGGCAACTATTTGACTCAGAAAGGTTGCCTTGCGTCGAAATCTAATAGTTTATTAAGGTTTTCGTTACTAAAATGCCCAAAGACGCCGATTTTGACTAGAATTTGAAAGATATTGACATGAACATATAACTGTTTGTATCAAAAAATGATAGTTTAAACTGATATTTGCAGTTTTGATGCGGTTTTAGATACGATATGAATCGAAGAAGCCGATTTTGACTGGAATCTGTTTAAAATGACAAAGAAAAACCTATTATCAATTCAAGGAAGTGAATTTTTAAGTTGTTATCTGCAGTTTTAATGTAGATTTCAGTTCGCTAAGTTATGAAAATGCATGTTTTGGCTATAATCTTCCGTAAATCAAGGGCGAAAACCAATTATTAGTCCCAAAAGAAGGTGTTTTAAGTATATATCTGCATTTCTAAGGTAGATTTGGGTACAATAAGAGGCGAAAAAGCAGATTCTGACTAAGATTTTATCGAAATCGGCAACTATTTGACTCAGAAAGGTTGCCTTACGTCGAAATCTAATAGTTTATTAAGGTTTTCGTTACTAAAATGCCCAAAGACGCCGATTTTGACTAGAATTTGAATTATATTGACATGAATATATAACTGTTTGTATCAAATAATGATAGTTTAAACTGATATTTGCAGTTTTGATGCGGTTTTAGGTACGATATGAGTCGAAGAAGCCGATTTTGACTAGAATCTGTTTAAAATGACAATGAAAAACCTATTATCAATTCAAGGAAGTGAATTTTTAAGTAGTTATCTGCAGTTTTAATGTAGATTTCAGTTCGCTAAGTTATGAAAATGCATGTTTTGGCTATAATCTTCCGTAAATCAAGGGCGAAAACCAATTATTTGTCCCAAAAGGAGGTATTTTAAGTATATATCTGCATTTCTAAGGTAGATTTGGGTACAATAAAAGGCGAAAAAGCAGATTCTGACTAAGATTTTATCGAAATCGGCAACTATTTGACTCAGAAAGGTTGCCTTGCGTCGAAATCTAATAGTTTATTAAGGTTTTCGTTACTAAAATGCCCAAAGACGCCGATTTTGACTAGAATTTGAAAGATATTGACATGAATATATAACTGTTTGTATCAAAAAATGATAGTTTAAACTGATATTTGCAGTTTTGATGCGGTTTTAGATACTATATGAATCGAAGAAGCCGATTTTGACTGGAATCTGTTTAAAATGACAAAGAAAAACCTATTATCAATTCAAGGAAGTGAATTTTTAAGTAGTTATCTGCAGTTTTAATGTAGATTTCAGTTCGCTAAGTTATGAAAATGCATGTTTTGGCTATAATCTTCCGTAAATCAAGGGCGAAAACCAATTATTTTTCCCAAAAGAAGGTATTTTAAGTATATATCTGCATTTCTAAGGTAGATTTGGGTACAATAAGAGGCGAAAAAGCAGATTCTGACTAAGATTTTATCGAAATCGGCAACTATTTGACTCAGAAAGGTTGCCTTACGTCGAAATCTAATAGTTTATTAAGGTTTTCGTTACTAAAATGCCCAAAGACGCCGATTTTGACTAGAATTTGAAAGATATTGACATGAATATATAACTGTTTGTATCAAAAAATGATAGTTTAAACTGATATTTGCAGTTTTGATGCGGTTTTAGATACGATATGAATCGAAGAAGCCGATTTTGACTGGAATCTGTTTAAAATGACAAAGAAAAACCTATTATCAATTCAAGGAAGTGAATTTTTAAGTATTTATCTGCAGTTTAAATGTAGATTTCAGTTCGCTAAGTTATGAAAATGCATGTTTTGGCTATAATCTTCCGTAAATCAAGGGCGAAAACCAATTATTTGTCCCAAAAGAAGGTGTTTTAAGTATATATCTGCATTTCTAAGGTAGATTTGGGTACAATAAGAGGCGAAAAAGCAGATTCTGACTAAGATTTTATCGAAATCGGCAACTATTTGACTCAGAAAGGTTGCCTTACGTCGAAATCTAATAGTTTAATAAGGTTTTCGTTACTAAAATGCTCAAAGACGCCGATTTTGACTAGAATTTGAAAGATATTGACATGAATATATAACTGTTTGTATCAAAAAATGATAGTTTAAACTGATATTTGCAGTTTTGATGCGGTTTTAGATACGATATGAATCGAAGAAGCCGATTTTGACTGGAATCTGTTTAAAATGACAAAGAAAAACCTATTATCAATTCAAGGAAGTGAATTTTTAAGTAGTTATCTGCAGTTTTAATGTAGATTTCAGTTCGCTAAGTTATGAAAATGCATGTTTTGGCTATAATCTTCCGTAAATCAAGGGCGAAAACCAATTATTTGTCCCAAAAGGAGGTATTTTAAGTATATATCTGCATTTCTAAGGTAGATTTGGGTACAATAAGAGGCGAAAAAGCAGATTCTGACTAAGATTTTATCGAAATCGGCAACTATTTGACTCAGAAAGGTTGCCTTGCGTCGAAATCTAATAGTTTATTAAGGTTTTCGTTACTAAAATGCCCAAAGACGCCGATTTTGACTAGAATTTGAAAGATATTGACATGAATATATAACTGTTTGTATCAAAAAATGATAGTTTAAACTGATATTTGCAGTTTTGATGCGGTTTTAGATACTATATGAATCGAAGAAGCCGATTTTGACTGGAATCTGTTTAAAATGACAAAGAAAAACCTATTATCAATTCAAGGAAGTGAATTTTTAAGTAGTTATCTGCAGTTTTAATGTAGATTTCAGTTCGCTAAGTTATGAAAATGCATGTTTTGGCTATAATCTTCCGTAAATCAAGGGCGAAAACCAATTATTTGTCCCAAAAGAAGGTATTTTAAGTATATATCTGCATTTCTAAGGTAGATTTGGGTACAATAAGAGGCGAAAAAGCAGATTCTGACTAAGATTTTATCGAAATCGGCAACTATTTGACTCAGAAAATCTGTTTAAAATGACAAAGAAAAACCTATTATCAATTCAAGGAAGTGAATTTTTAAGTATTTATCTGCAGTTTAAATGTAGATTTCAGTTCGCTAAGTTATGAAAATGCATGTTTTGGCTATAATCTTCCGTAAATCAAGGGCGAAAACCAATTATTTGTCCCAAAAGAAGGTGTTTTAAGTATATATCTGCATTTCTAAGGTAGATTTGGGTACAATAAGAGGCGAAAAAGCAGATTCTGACTAAGATTTTATCGAAATCGGCAACTATTTGACTCAGAAAGGTTGCCTTACGTCGAAATCTAATAGTTTAATAAGGTTTTCGTTACTAAAATGCTCAAAGACGCCGATTTTGACTAGAATTTGAAAGATATTGACATGAATATATAACTGTTTGTATCAAAAAATGATAGTTTAAACTGATATTTGCAGTTTTGATGCGGTTTTAGATACGATATGAATCGAAGAAGCCGATTTTGACTGGAATCTGTTTAAAATGACAAAGAAAAACCTATTATCAATTCAAGGAAGTGAATTTTTAAGTAGTTATCTGCAGTTTTAATGTAGATTTCAGTTCGCTAAGTTATGAAAATGCATGTTTTGGCTATAATCTTCCGTAAATCAAGGGCGAAAACCAATTATTTGTCCCAAAAGAAGGTGTTTTAAGTATATATCTGCATTTCTAAGGTAGATTTGGGTACAATAAGAGGCGAAAAAGCAGATTCTGACTAAGATTTTATCGAAATCGTCAACTATTTGACTCAGAAAGGTTGCCTTACGTCGAAATCTAATAGTTTATTAAGGTTTTCGTTACTAAAATGCCCAAAGACGCCGATTTTGACTAGAATTTGAAAGATATTGACATGAATATATAACTGTTTGTATCAAAAAATGATAGTTTAAACTGATATTTGCAGTTTTGATGCGGTTTTAGATACGATATGAATCGAAGAAGCCGATTTTGACTGGAATCTGTTTAAAATGACAAAGAAAAACCTATTATCAATTCAAGGAAGTGAATTTTTAAGTAGTTATCTGCAGTTTTAATGTAGATTTCAGTTCGCTAAGTTATGAAAATGCATGTTTTGGCTATAATCTTCCGTAAATCAAGGGCGAAAACCAATTATTTGTCCCAAAAGAAGGTGTTTTAAGTATATATCTGCATTTCTAAGGTAGATTTGGGTACAATAAGAGGCGAAAAAGCAGATTCTGACTAAGATTTTATCGAAATCGTCAACTATTTGACTCAGAAAGGTTGCCTTACGTCGAAATCTAATAGTTTATTAAGGTTTTCGTTACTAAAATGCCCAAAGACGCCGATTTTGACTAGAATTTGAAAGATATTGACATGAATATATAACTGTTTGTATCAAAAAATGATAGTTTAAACTGATATTTGCAGTTTTGATGCGGTTTTAGATACGATATGAATCGAAGAAGCCGATTTTGACTGGAATCTGTTTAAAATGACAAAGAAAAACCTATTGTCAATTCAAGGAAGTGAATTTTTAAGTAGTTATCTGCAGTTTTAATGTAGATTTCAGTTCGCTAAGTTATGAAAATGCATGTTTTGGCTATAATCTTCCGTAAGTCAAGGGCGAAAACCAATTATTTGTCCCAAGAGAAGGTGTTTTAAGTATATATCTGCATTTCTAAGGTAGATTTGGGTACAATAAGAGGCGAAAAGGCAGATTCTGACTAAGATTTTATCGAAATCGGCAACTATTTGACTCAGAAAGGTTGCCTTACGTCGAAATCTAATAGTTTATTAAGGTTTTCGTTACTAAAATGCCCAAAGACGCCGATTTTGACTAGAATTTGAAAGATATTGACATGAATATATAACTGTTTGTATCAAAAAATGATAGTTTAAACTGATATTTGCAGTTTTGATGCGGTTTTAGATACGATATGAATCGAAGAAGCCGATTTTGACTGGAATCTGTTTAAAATGACAAAGAAAAACCTATTATCAATTCAAGGAAGTGAATTTTTAAGTAGTTATCTGCAGTTTTAATGTAGATTTCAGTTCGCTAAGTTATGAAAATGCATGTTTTAGCTATAATCTTCCGTAAATCAAGGGCGAAAACCAATTATTTGTCCAAAAAGAAGGTGTTTTAAGTATATATCTGCATTTCTAAGGTAGATTTGGGTACAATAAGAGGCGAAAAAGCAGATTCTGACTAAGATTTTATTGAAATCGGCAACTATTTGACTCAGAAAGGTTGCCTTACGTCGAAATCTAATAGTTTATTAAGGTTTTCGTTACTAAAATGCCCAAAGACGCCGATTTTGACTCGAATTTGAAAGATATTGACATGAATATATAACTGTTTGTATCAAAAAATGATAGTTTAAACTGATATTTGCAGTTTTGATGCGGTTTTAGATACGATATGAATCGAAGAAGCCGATTTTGACTGGAATCTGTTTAAAATGACAAAGAAAAACCTATTATCAATTCAAGGAAGTGAATTTTTAAGTATTTATCTGCAGTTTAAATGTAGATTTCAGTTCGCTAAGTTATGAAAATGCATGTTTTGGCTATAATCTTCCGTAAATCAAGGGCGAAAACCAATTATTTGTCCCAAAAGAAGGTGTTTTAAGTATATATCTGCATTTCTAAGGTAGATTTGGGTACAATAAGAGGCGAAAAAGCAGATTCTGACTAAGATTTTATCGAAATCGGCAACTATTTGACTCAGAAAGGTTGCCTTACGTCGAAATCTAATAGTTTATTAAGGTTTTCGTTACTAAAATGCCCAAAGACGCCGATTTTGACTAGAATTTGAAAGATATTGACATGAATATATAACTGTTTGTGTCAAAAAATGATAGTTTAAGCTGATATTTGCAGTTTTGATGCGGTTTTAGATACGATATGAATCGAAGAAGCCGATTTTGACTGGAATCTGTTTAAAATGACAAAGAAAAACCTATTATCAATTCAAGGAAGTGAATTTTTAAGTAGATAACTGCAGTTTTAATGTAGATTTCAGTTCGCTAAGTTATGAAAATGCATGTTTTGGCTATAATCTTCCGTAAATCAAGGGCGAAAACCAATTATTTGTCCCAAGAGAAGGTGTTTTAAGTATATATCTGCATTTCTAAGGTAGATTTGGGTACAATAAGAGGCGAAAAGGCAGATTCTGACTAAGATTTTATCGAAATCGGCAACTATTTGACTCAGAAAGGTTGAGTTACGTCGAAATCTAATAGTTTATTAAGGTTTTCGTTACTAAAATGCCCAAAGACGCCGATTTTGACTAGAATTTAAAAGATATTGACATGAATATATAACTGTTGGTATCAAAAAATGATAGTTTAAACTGATATTTGCAGTTTTGATGCGGTTTTAGATACGATATGAATCGAAGAAGCCGATTTTGACTGGAATCTGTTTAAAATGACAAAGAAAAACCTATTATCAATTCAAGGAAGTGAATTTTTAAGTAGCTATCTGCAGTTTTAATGTAGATTTCAGTTCGCTAAGTTATGAAAATGCATGTTTTGGCTATAATTTTCCGTAAATCAAGGGCGAAAACCAATTATTTGTCCCAAAAGAAGGTGTTTTAAGTATATATCTGCATTTCTAAGGTAGATTTGGGTACAATAAGAGGCGAAAAAGCAGATTCTGACTAAGATTTTATCGAAATCGCCAACTATTTGACTAAGAAAGGTTGCCTTACGTCGAAATCTAATAGTTTATTAAGGTTTTCGTTACTAAAATGCCCAAAGACGCCGATTTTGACTAGAATTTGAAAGATATTGACATGAATATATAACTGTTTGTATCAAAAAATGATAGTTTAAACTGATATTTGCAGTTTTGATGCGGTTTTAGATACGATATGAATCGAAGAAGCCGATTTTGACTGGAATCTGTTTAAAATGACAAAGAAAAACCTATTATCAATTCAAGGAAGTGAATTTTTAAGTAGTTATCTGCAGTTTTAATGTAGATTTCAGTTCGCTAAGTTATGAAAATGCATGTTTTGGCTATAATCTTCCGTAAATCAAGGGCGAAAACCAATTATTTGTCCAAAAAGAAGGTGTTTTAAGTATATATCTGCATTTCTAAGGTAGATTTGGGTACAATAAGAGGCGAAAAAGCAGATTCTGACTAAGATTTTATTGAAATCGGCAACTATTTGACTCAGAAAGGTTGCCTTACGTCGAAATCTAATAGTTTATTAAGGTTTTCGTTACTAAAATGCCCAAAGACGCCGATTTTGACTCGAATTTGAAAGATATTGACATGAATATATAACTGTTTGTATCAAAAAATGATAGTTTAAACTGATATTTGCAGTTTTGATGCGGTTTTAGATACGATATGAATCGAAGAAGCCGATTTTGACTGGAATCTGTTTAAAATGACAAAGAAAAACCTATTATCAATTCAAGGAAGTGAATTTTTAAGTATTTATCTGCAGTTTAAATGTAGATTTCAGTTCGCTAAGTTATGAAAATGCATGTTTTGGCTATAATCTTCCGTAAATCAAGGGCGAAAATCAATTATTTGTCCCAAAAGAAGGTGTTTTAAGTATATATCTGCATTTCTAAGGTAGATTTGGGTACAATAAGAGGCGAAAAAGCAGATTCTGACTAAGATTTTATCGAAATCGGCAACTATTTGACTCAGAAAGGTTGCCTTACGTCGAAATCTAATAGTTTAATAAGGTTTTCGTTACTAAAATGCTCAAAGACGCCGATTTTGACTAGAATTTGAAAGATATTGATATGAATATATAACTGTTTGTATCAAAAAATGATAGTTTAAACTGATATTTGCAGTTTTGATGCGGTTTTAGATACGATATGAATCGAAGAAGCCGATTTTGACTGGAATCTGTTTAAAATGACAAAGAAAAACCTATTATCAATTCAAGGAAGTGAATTTTTAAGTAGTTATCTGCAGTTTTAATGTAGATTTCAGTTCGCTAAGTTATGAAAATGCATGTTTTGGCTATAATCTTCCGTAAATCAAGGGCGAAAACCAATTATTTGTCCCAAAAGAAGGTGTTTTAAGTATATATCTGCATTTCTAAGGTAGATTTGGGTACAATAAGAGGCGAAAAAGCAGATTCTGACTAAGATTTTATCGAAATCGGCAACTATTTGACTCAGAAAGGTTGCCTTACGTCGAAATCTAATAGTTTAATAAGGTTTTCGTTACTAAAATGCTCAAAGACGCCGATTTTGACTAGAATTTGAAAGATATTGACATGAATATATAACTGTTTGTATCAAAAAATGATAGTTTAAACTGATATTTGCAGTTTTGATGCGGTTTTAGATACGATATGAATCGAAGAAGCCGATTTTGACTGGAATCTGTTTAAAATGACAAAGAAAAACCTATTATCAATTCAAGGAAGTGAATTTTTAAGTAGTTATCTGCAGTTTTAATGTAGATTTCAGTTCGCTAAGTTATGAAAATGCATGTTTTGGCTATAATCTTCCGTAAATCAAGGGCGAAAACCAATTATTTGTCCCAAAAGAAGGAGTTTTAAGTATATATCTGCATTTCTAAGGTAGATTTGGGTACAATAAGAGGCCAAAAAGCAGATTCTGGCTAAGATTTTATCGAAATCGGCCACTATTTGACTCAGAAAGGTTGCCTTACGTCGAAATCTAATAGTTTATTAAGGTTTTCGTTACTAAAATGCCCAAAGACGCCGATTTTGACTAGAATTTAAAAGATATTGACATGAATATATAACTGTTTGTATCAAAAAATGATAGTTTAAACTGATATTTGCAGTTTTGATGCGGTTTTAGATACGATATGAATCGAAGAAGCCGATTTTGACTGGAATCTGTTTAAAATAACAAAGAAAAACCTATTATCAATTCAAGGAAGTGAATTCTTAAGTAGCTATCTGCAGTTTTAATGTAGATTTTAGTTCGCTAAGTTATGAAAATGCATGTTTTGGCTATAATCTTCCGTAAATCAAGGGCGAAAACCAATTATTTGTCCCAAAAGAAGGTGTTTTAAGTATATATCTGCATTTCTAAGGTAGATTTGGGTACAATAAGAGGCGAAAAAGCAGATTCTGACTAAGATTTTATCGAAATCGTCAACTATTTGACTCAGAAAGGTTGCCTTACGTCGAAATCTAATAGTTTATTAAGGTTTTCGTTACTAAAATGCCCAAAGACGCCGATTTTGACTAGAATTTGAAAGATATTGACATGAATATATAACTGTTTGTATCAAAAAATGATAGTTTAAACTGATATTTGCAGTTTTGATGCGGTTTTAGATACGATATGAATCGAAGAAGCCGATTTTGACTGGAATCTGTTTAAAATGACAAAGAAAAACCTATTATCAATTCAAGGAAGTGAATTTTTAAGTAGTTATCTGCAGTTTTAATGTAGATTTCAGTTCGCTAAGTTATGAAAATGCATGTTTTGGCTATAATCTTCCGTAAATCAAGGGCGAAAACCAATTATTTGTCCCAAAAGAAGGTGTTTTAAGTATATATCTGCATTTCTAAGGTAGATTTGGGTACAATAAGAGGCGAAAAAGCAGATTCTGACTAAGATTTTATCGAAATCGTCAACTATTTGACTCAGAAAGGTTGCCTTACGTCAAAATCTAATAGTTTATTAAGGTTTTCGTTACTAAAATGCCCAAAGACGCCGATTTTGACTTGAATTTGAAAGATATTGACATGAATATATAACTGTTTGTATCAAAAAATGATAGTTTAAACTGATATTTGCAGTTTTGATGCGGTTTTAGATACGATATGAATCGAAGAAGCCGATTTTGACTGGAATCTGTTTAAAATGACAAAGAAAAACCTATTATCAATTCAAGGAAGTGAATTTTTAAGTAGTTATCTGCAGTTTTAATGTAGATTTCAGTTCGCTAAGTTATGAAAATGCATGTTTTGGCTATAATCTTCCGTGAATCAAGGGCGAAAACCAATTATTTGTCCCAAGAGAAGGTGTTTTAAGTATATATCTGCATTTCTAAGGTAGATTTGGGTACAATAAGAGGCGAAAAGGCAGATTCTGACTAAGATTTTATCGAAATCGGCAACTATTTGACTCAGAAAGGTTGCCTTACATCGAAATCTAATAGTTTATTAAGGTTTTCGTTACTAAAATGCCCAAAGACGCCGATTTTGACTAGAATTTAAAAGATATTGACATGAATATATAACTGTTTGTATCAAAAAATGATAGTTTAAACTGATATTTGCAGTTTTGATGCGGTTTTAGATACGATATGAATCGAAGAAGCCGATTTTGACTGGAATCTGTTTAAAATAACAAAGAAAAACCTATTATCAATTCAAGGAAGTGAATTCTTAAGTAGCTATCTGCAGTTTTAATGTAGATTTTAGTTCGCTAAGTTATGAAAATGCATGTTTTGGCTATAATCTTCCGTAAATCAAGGGCGAAAACCAATTATTTGTCCCAAAAGAAGGTGTTTTAAGTATATATCTGCATTTCTAAGGTAGATTTGGGTACAATAAGAGGCGAAAAAGCAGATTCTGACTAAGATTTTATCGAAATCGTCAACTATTTGACTCAGAAAGGTTGCCTTACGTCGAAATCTAATAGTTTATTAAGGTTTTCGTTACTAAAATGCCCAAAGACGCCGATTTTGACTAGAATTTGAAAGATATTGACATGAATATATAACTGTTTGTATCAAAAAATGATAGTTTAAACTGATATTTGCAGTTTTGATGCGGTTTTAGATACGATATGAATCGAAGAAGCCGATTTTGACTGGAATCTGTTTAAAATGACAAAGAAAAACCTATTATCAATTCAAGGAAGTGAATTTTTAAGTAGTTATCTGCAGTTTTAATGTAGATTTCAGTTCGCTAAGTTATGAAAATGCATGTTTTGGCTATAATCTTCCGTAAATCAAGGGCGAAAACCAATTATTTGTCCCAAAAGAAGGTGTTTTAAGTATATATCTGCATTTCTAAGGTAGATTTGGGTACAATAAGAGGCGAAAAAGCAGATTCTGACTAAGATTTTATCGAAATCGTCAACTATTTGACTCAGAAAGGTTGCCTTACGTCAAAATCTAATAGTTTATTAAGGTTTTCGTTACTAAAATGCCCAAAGACGCCGATTTTGACTTGAATTTGAAAGATATTGACATGAATATATAACTGTTTGTATCAAAAAATGATAGTTTAAACTGATATTTGCAGTTTTGATGCGGTTTTAGATACGATATGAATCGAAGAAGCCGATTTTGACTGGAATCTGTTTAAAATGACAAAGAAAAACCTATTATCAATTCAAGGAAGTGAATTTTTAAGTAGTTATCTGCAGTTTTAATGTAGATTTCAGTTCGCTAAGTTATGAAAATGCATGTTTTGGCTATAATCTTCCGTGAATCAAGGGCGAAAACCAATTATTTGTCCCAAGAGAAGGTGTTTTAAGTATATATCTGCATTTCTAAGGTAGATTTGGGTACAATAAGAGGCGAAAAGGCAGATTCTGACTAAGATTTTATCGAAATCGGCAACTATTTGACTCAGAAAGGTTGCCTTACATCGAAATCTAATAGTTTATTAAGGTTTTCGTTACTAAAATGCCCAAAGACGCCGATTTTGACTAGAATTTAAAAGATATTGACATGAATATATAACTGTTTGTATCAAAAAATGATAGTTTAAACTGATATTTGCAGTTTTGATGCGGTTTTAGATACGATATGAATCGAAGAAGCCGATTTTGACTGGAATCTGTTTAAAATGACAAAGAAAAACCTATTATCAATTCAAGGAAGTGAATTTTTAAGTAGCTATCTGCAGTTTTAATGTAGATTTCAGTTCGCTAAGTTATGAAAATGCATGTTTTGGCTATAATTTTCCGTAAATCAAGGGCGAAAACCAATTATTTGTCCCAAAAGAAGGTGTTTTAAGTATATATCTGCATTTCTAAGGTAGATTTGGGTACAATAAGAGGCGAAAAAGCAGATTCTGACTAAGATTTTATCGAAATCGCCAACTATTTGACTCAGAAAGGTTGCCTTACGTCGAAATCTAATAGTTTATTAAGGTTTTCGTTACTAAAATGCCCAAAGACGCCGATTTTGACTAGAATTTGAAAGATATTGACATGAATATATAACTGTTTGTATCAAAAAATGATAGTTTAAACTGATATTTGCAGTTTTGATGCGGTTTTAGATACGATATGAATCGAAGAAGCCGATTTTGACTGGAATCTGTTTAAAATGACAAAGAAAAACCTATTATCAATTCAAGGAAGTGAATTTTTAAGTAGTTATCTGCAGTTTTAATGTAGATTTCAGTTCGCTAAGTTATGAAAATGCATGTTTTGGCTATAATCTTCCGTAAATCAAGGGCGAAAACCAATTATTTGTCCCAAAAGAAATTGTTTTAAGTATATATCTGCATTTCTAAGGTAGATTTGGGTACAATAAGAGGCGAAAAGGCAGATTCTGACTAAGATTTTATCGAAATCGGCAACTATTTGACTCAGAAAGGTTGCCTTACGTCGAAATCTAATAGTTTATTAGGGTTTTCGTTACTAAAATGCCCAAAGACGCCGATTTTGACTAGAATTTGAAAGATATTGACATGAATAGATAACTGTTTGTATCAAAAAATGATAGTTTAAACTGATATTTGCAGTTTTGATGCGGTTTTAGGTACGATATGAGTCGAAGAAGCCGATTTTGACTGGAATCTGTTTAAAATGACAAAGAAAAACCTATTATCAATTCAAGGAAGTGAATTTTTAAGTAGTTATCTGCAGTTTTAATGTAGATTTCAGTTCGCTAAGTTATGAAAATGCATGTTTTGGCTATAATCTTCCGTAAATCAAGGGCGAAAAGCAATTATTTGTCCCAAAAGAAGGTGTTTTAAGTATATATCTGCATTTATATGGTAGATTTGGGTACAATAAGAGGCGAAAAAGCAGATTCTGACTAAGATTTTATCGAAATCGGCAACTATTTGACTCAGAAAGGTTGCCTTACGTCGAAATCTAATAGTTTACTAGGGTTTTCGTTACTAAAATGCCCAAAGACGCAGATTTTGACTAGAATTTGAAAGATATTGACATGAATATATAACTGTTTGTATCAAAAAATGATAGTTTAAACTGATATTTGCAGTTTTGATGCGGTTTTAGATACGATATGAATCGAAGAAGCCGATTTTGACTGGAATCTGTTTAAAATGACAATGAAAAACCTATTATCAATTCAAGGAAGTGAATTTTTAAGTAGTTATCTGCAGTTTTAATGTAGATTTCAGTTCGCTAAGTTATGAAAATGCATGTTTTGGCTATAATCTTCCGTAAATCAAGGGCGAAAACCAATTATTTGTCCCAAAAGAAGGTGTTTTAAGTATATATCTGCATTTCTAAGGTAGATTTGGGTACAATAAGAGGCGAAAAAGCAGATTCTGACTAAGATTTTATCGAAATCGGCAACTATTTGACTCAGAAAGGTTGCCTTACGTCGAAATCTAATAGTTTACTAGGGTTTTCGTTACTAAAATGCCCAAAGACGCAGATTTTGACTAGAATTTGAAAGATATTGACATGAATATATAACTGTTTGTATCAAAAAATGATAGTTTAAACTGATATTTGCAGTTTTGATGCGGTTTTAGATACGATATGAATCGAAGAAGCCGATTTTGACTGGAATCTGTTTAAAATGACAATGAAAAACCTATTATCAATTCAAGGAAGTGAATTTTTAAGTAGTTATCTGCAGTTTTAATGTAGATTTCAGTTCGCTAAGTTATGAAAATGCATGTTTTGGCTATAATCTTCCGTAAATCAAGGGCGAAAACCAATTATTTGTCCCAAAAGAAGGTGTTTTAAGTATATATCTGCATTTCTAAGGTAGATTTGGGTACAATAAGAGGCGAAAAAGCAGATTCTGACTAAGATTTTATCGAAATCGGCAACTATTTGACTCAGAAAGGTTGCCTTACGTCGAAATCTAATAGTTTATTAAGGTTTTCGTTACTAAAATGCCCAAAGACGCCGATTTTGACTAGAATTTGAAAGATATTGACATGAATATATAACTGTTTGTATCAAAAAATGATAGTTTAAACTGATATTTGCAGTTTTGATGCGATTTTAGATACGATATGAATCGAAGAAGCCGATTTTGACTGGAATCTGTTTAAAATGACAAAGAAAAACCTATTATCAATTCAAGGAAGTGAATTTTTAAGTAGTTATCTGCAGTTTTAATGTAGATTTCAGTTTGCTAAGTTATGAAAATGCATGTTTTGGCTATAATCTTCCGTAAATCAAGGGCGAAAACCAATTATTTGTCCCAAAAGAAGGTGTTTTAAGTATATATCTGCATTTCTAAGGTAGATTTGGGTACAATAAGAGGCGAAAAAGCAGATTCTGACTAAGATTTTATCGAAATCGGCAACTATTTGACTCAGAAAGGTTGCCTTACGTCGAAATCTAATAGTTTATTAAGGTTTTCGTTACTAAAATGCCCAAAGACGCCGATTTTGACTAGAATTTGAAAGATATTGACATGAATATATAACTGTTTGTATCAAAAAATGATAGTTTAAACTGATATTTGCAGTTTTGATGCGATTTTAGATACGATATGAATCGAAGAAGCCGATTTTGACTGGAATCTGTTTAAAATGACAAAGAAAAACCTATTATCAATTCAAGGAAGTGAATTTTTAAGTAGTTATCTGCAGTTTTAATGTAGATTTCAGTTTGCTAAGTTATGAAAATGCATGTTTTGGCTATAATCTTCCGTAAATCAAGGGCGAAAACCAATTATTTGTCCCAAAAGAAGGTGTTTTAAGTATATATCTGCATTTCTAAGGTAGATTTGGGTACAATAAGAGGCGAAAAAGCAGATTCTGACTAAGATTTTATCGAAATCGGCAACTATTTGACTCAGAAAGGTTGCCTTACGTCGAAAGAGTTTATTAAGGTTTTCGTTACTAAAATGCCCAAAGACGCCGATTTTGACTAGAATTTGAAAGATATTGACATGAATATATAACTGTTTGTATCAAAAAATGATAGTTTAAACTGATATTTGCAGTTTTGATGCGGTATTAGATACGATATGAATCGAAGAAGCCGATTTTGACTGGAATCTGTTTAAAATGACAAAGAAAAACCTATTATCAATTCAAGGAAGTGAATTTTTAAGTAGTTATCTGCAGTTTTAATGTAGATTTCAGTTCGCTAAGTTATGAAAATGCATGTTTTGGCTATAATCTTAAGTAAATCAAAGGCGAAAACCAATTATTTGTCCCAAAAGAAGGTGTTTTAAGTATATATCTGCATCTCTAAGGTAGATTTGGGTACAATAAGAGGCGAAAAAGCAGATTCTGACTAAGATTTTATCGAAATCGGCAACTATTTGACTCAGAAAGGTTGCCTTACGTCGAAATCTAATATTTTATTAAGGTTTTCGTTACTAAAATGCCCAAAGACGCCGATTTTGACTAGAATTTGAAAGATATTGACATGAATATATAAGTGTTTGTATCAAAAAATGATAGTTTAAACTGATATTTGCAGTTTTGATGCGGTTTTAGATACGATATGAATCGAAGAAGCCGATTTTGACTGGAATCTGTTTAAAATGACAAAGAAAAACCTATTATCAATTCAAGGAAGTGAATTTTTAAGTAGTTATCTGCAATTTTAATGTAGATTTCCGTTCGCTAAGTTATGAAAATGCATGTTTTGGCTATAATCTTCCGTAAATCAAGGGCGAAAACCAATTATTTGTCCCAAAAGAAGGTGTTTTAAGTATATATCTGCATTTCTAAGGTAGATTTGGGTACAATAAGAGGCGAAAAAGCAGATTCTGGCTAAGATTTTATCGAAATCGGCAACTATTTGACTCAGAAGGTTGCCTTACTTCGAAATCTAATAGTTTATTAAGGTTTTCGTTTCTAAAATGCCCAAAGACGCCGATTTTGACTAGAATTTGAAAGATATTGACATGAATATATAACTGTTTGTATCAAAAAATAATAGTTTAAACTGATATTTGCCGTTTTGATGCGGTATTAGATACGATATGAATCGAAGAAGTCGATTTTGACTGGAATCTGTTTAAAATGACAAAGAAAAACCTATTATCAATTCAAGGAAGTGAATTTTTAAGTAGTTATCTGCAGTTTTAATGTAGATTTCCGTTCGCTAAGTTATGAAAATGCATGTTTTGGCTATAATCTTCCGTAAATCAAGGGCGAAAACCAATTATTTGTCCCAAAAGAAGGTGTTTTAAGTATATATCTGCATTTCTAAGGTAGATTTGGGTACAATAAGATGCGAAAAAGCAGATTCTGGTTAAGATTTTATCGAAATCGGCAACTATTTGACTCAGAAAGGTTGCCTTACGTCGAAATCTAATAGTTTATTAAGGTTTTCGTTACCAAAATGCCCAAAGACGCCGATTTTGACAAGAATTTGAAAGATATTGACATGAATATATAACTGTTTGTATCAAAAAATGATAGTTTAAACTGATATTTGCAGTTTTGATGCGGTTTTAGATACTATATGAATCGAAGAAGCCGATTTTGACTGGAATCTGTTTAAAATGACAAAGAAAAACCTATTATCAATTCAAGGAAGTGAATTTTTAAGTAGTTATCTGCAGTTTTAATGTAGATTTCAGTTCGCTAAGTTATGAAAATGCATGTTTTGGCTATAATCTTCCGTAAATCAAGGGCGAAAACCAATTATTTGTCCCAAAAGAAGGTATTTTAAGTATATATCTGCATTTCTAAGGTAGATTTGGGTACAATAAGAGGCGAAAAAGCAGATTCTGACTAAGATTTTATCGAAATCGGCAACTATTTGACTCAGAAAATCTGTTTAAAATGACAAAGAAAAACCTATTATCAATTCAAGGAAGTGAATTTTTAAGTAGTTATCTGCAGTTTTAATGTAGATTTCAGTTCGCTAAGTTATGAAAATGCATGTTTTGGCTATAATCTTCCGTAAATCAAGGGCGAAAACCAATTATTTGTCCCAAAAGAAGGTGTTTTAAGTATATATCTGCATTTCTAAGGTAGATTTGGGTACAATAAGAGGCGAAAAAGCAGATTCTGACTAAGATTTTATCGAAATCGTCAACTATTTGACTCAGAAAGGTTGCCTTACGTCGAAATCTAATAGTTTATTAAGGTTTTCGTTACTAAAATGCCCAAAGACGCCGATTTTGACTAGAATTTGAAAGATATTGACATGAATATATAACTGTTTGTATCAAAAAATGATAGTTTAAACTGATATTTGCAGTTTTGATGCGGTTTTAGATACGATATGAATCGAAGAAGCCGATTTTGACTGGAATCTGTTTAAAATGACAAAGAAAAACCTATTATCAATTCAAGGAAGTGAATTTTTAAGTAGTTATCTGCAGTTTTAATGTAGATTTCAGTTCGCTAAGTTATGAAAATGCATGTTTTGGCTATAATCTTCCGTAAATCAAGGGCGAAAACCAATTATTTGTCCCAAAAGAAGGTGTTTTAAGTATATATCTGCATTTCTAAGGTAGATTTGGGTACAATAAGAGGCGAAAAAGCAGATTCTGACTAAGATTTTATCGAAATCGTCAACTATTTGACTCAGAAAGGTTGCCTTACGTCGAAATCTAATAGTTTATTAAGGTTTTCGTTACTAAAATGCCCAAAGACGCCGATTTTGACTAGAATTTGAAAGATATTGACATGAATATATAACTGTTTGTATCAAAAAATGATAGTTTAAACTGATATTTGCAGTTTTGATGCGGTTTTAGATACGATATGAATCGAAGAAGCCGATTTTGACTGGAATCTGTTTAAAATGACAAAGAAAAACCTATTGTCAATTCAAGGAAGTGAATTTTTAAGTAGTTATCTGCAGTTTTAATGTAGATTTCAGTTCGCTAAGTTATGAAAATGCATGTTTTGGCTATAATCTTCCGTAAATCAAGGGCGAAAACCAATTATTTGTCCCAAGAGAAGGTGTTTTAAGTATATATCTGCATTTCTAAGGTAGATTTGGGTACAATAAGAGGCGAAAAGGCAGATTCTGACTAAGATTTTATCGAAATCGGCAACTATTTGACTCAGAAAGGTTGCCTTACGTCGAAATCTAATAGTTTATTAAGGTTTTCGTTACTAAAATGCCCAAAGACGCCGATTTTGACTAGAATTTAAAAGATATTGACATGAATATATAACTGTTTGTATCAAAAAATGATAGTTTAAACTGATATTTGCAGTTTTGATGCGGTTTTAGATACGATATGAATCGAAGAAGCCGATTTTGACTGGAATCTGTTTAAAATGACAAAGAAAAACCTATTATCAATTCAAGGAAGTGAATTTTTAAGTAGCTATCTGCAGTTTTAATGTAGATTTCAGTTCGCTAAGTTATGAAAATGCATGTTTTGGCTATAATTTTCCGTAAATCAAGGGCGAAAACCAATTATTTGTCCCAAAAGAAGGTGTTTTAAGTATATATCTGCATTTCTAAGGTAGATTTGGGTACAATAAGAGGCGAAAAAGCAGATTCTGACTAAGATTTTATCGAAATCGCCAACTATTTGACTAAGAAAGGTTGCCTTACGTCGAAATCTAATAGTTTATTAAGGTTTTCGTTACTAAAATGAACAAAGACGCCGATTTTGACTAGAATTTGAAAGATATTGACATGAATATATAACTGTTTGTATCAAAAAATGATAGTTTAAACTGATATTTGCAGTTTTGATGCGGTTTTAGATACGATATGAATCGAAGAAGCCGATTTTGACTGGAATCTGTTTAAAATGACAAAGAAAAACCTATTATCAATTCAAGGAAGTGAATTTTTAAGTAGTTATCTGCAGTTTTAATGTAGATTTCAGTTCGCTAAGTTATGAAAATGCATGTTTTGGCTATAATCTTCCGTAAATCAAGGGCGAAAACCAATTATTTGTCCAAAAAGAAGGTGTTTTAAGTATATATCTGCATTTCTAAGGTAGATTTGGGTACAATAAGAGGCGAAAAAGCAGATTCTGACTAAGATTTTATTGAAATCGGCAACTATTTGACTCAGAAAGGTTGCCTTACGTCGAAATCTAATAGTTTATTAAGGTTTTCGTTACTAAAATGCCCAAAGACGCCGATTTTGACTAGAATTTGAAAGATATTGACATGAATATATAACTGTTTGTGTCAAAAAATGATAGTTTAAGCTGATATTTGCAGTTTTGATGCGGTTTTAGATACGATATGAATCGAAGAAGCCGATTTTGACTGGAATCTGTTTAAAATGACAAAGAAAAACCTATTATCAATTCAAGGAAGTGAATTTTTAAGTAGTTATCTGCAGTTTTAATGTAGATTTCAGTTCGCTAAGTTATGAAAATGCATGTTTTGGCTATAATCTTCCGTAAATCAAGGGCGAAAACCAATTATTTGTCCCAAAAGAAGGTGTTTTAAGTATATATCTGCATTTCTAAGGTAGATTTGGGTACAATAAGAGGCGAAAAAGCAGATTCTGACTAAGATTTTATCGAAATCGGCAACTATTTGACTCAGAAAGGTTGCCTTACGTCGAAATCTAATAGTTTATTAAGGTTTTCGTTACTAAAATGCCCAAAGACGCCGATTTTGACTAGAATTTGAAAGATATTGACATGAATATATAACTGTTTGTGTCAAAAAATGATAGTTTAAGCTGATATTTGCAGTTTTGATGCGGTTTTAGATACGATATGAATCGAAGAAGCCGATTTTGACTGGAATCTGTTTAAAATGACAAAGAAAAACCTATTATCAATTCAAGGAAGTGAATTTTTAAGTAGTTAACTGCAGTTTTAATGTAGATTTCAGTTCGCTAAGTTATGAAAATGCATGTTTTGGCTATAATCTTCCGTAAATCAAGGGCGAAAACCAATTATTTGTCCCAAGAGAGGGTGTTTTAAGTATATATCTGCATTTCTAAGGTAGATTTGGGTACAATAAGAGGCGAAAAGGCAGATTCTGACTAAGATTTTATCGAAATCGGCAACTATTTGACTCAGAAAGGTTGCCTTACGTCGAAATCTAATAGTTTATTAAGGTTTTCGTTACTAAAATGCCCAAAGACGCCGATTTTGACTAGAATTTAAAAGATATTGACATGAATATATAACTGTTTGTATCAAAAAATGATAGTTTAAACTGATATTTGCAGTTTTGATGCGGTTTTAGATACGATATGAATCGAAGAAGCCGATTTTGACTGGAATCTGTTTAAAATGACAAAGAAAAACCTATTATCAATTCAAGGAAGTGAATTTTTAAGTAGCTATCTGCAGTTTTAATGTAGATTTCAGTTCGCTAAGTTATGAAAATGCATGTTTTGGCTATAATTTTCCGTAAATCAAGGGCGAAAACCAATTATTTGTCCCAAGAGAAGGTGTTTTAAGTATATATCTGCATTTCTAAGGTAGATTTGGGTACAATAAGAGGCGAAAAAGCAGATTCTGACTAAGATTTTATCGAAATCGCCAACTATTTGACTAAGAAAGGTTGCCTTACGTCGAAATCTAATAGTTTATTAAGGTTTTCGTTACTAAAATGCCCAAAGACGCCGATTTTGACTAGAATATGAAAGATATTGACATGAATATATAACTGTTTGTATCAAAAAATGATAGTTTAAACTGATATTTGCAGTTTTGATGCGGTTTTAGATACGATATGAATCGAAGAAGCCGATTTTGACTGGAATCTGTTTAAAATGACAAAGAAAAACCTATTATCAATTCAAGGAAGTGAATTTTTAAGTAGTTATCTGCAGTTTTAATGTAGATTTCAGTTCGCTAAGTTATGAAAATGCATGTTTTGGCTATAATCTTCCGTAAATCAAGGGCGAAAACCAATTATTTGTCCAAAAAGAAGGTGTTTTAAGTATATATCTGCATTTCTAAGGTAGATTTGGGTACAATAAGAGGCGAAAAAGCAGATTCTGACTAAGATTTTATTGAAATCGGCAACTATTTGACTCAGAAAGGTTGCCTTACGTCGAAATCTAATAGTTTATTAAGGTTTTCGTTACTAAAATGCCCAAAGACGCCGATTTTGACTCGAATTTGAAAGATATTGACATGAATATATAACTGTTTGTATCAAAAAATGATAGTTTAAACTGATATTTGCAGTTTTGATGCGGTTTTAGATACGATATGAATCGAAGAAGCCGATTTTGACTGGAATCTGTTTAAAATGACAAAGAAAAACCTATTATCAATTCAAGGAAGTGAATTTTTAAGTATTTATCTGCAGTTTAAATGTAGATTTCAGTTCGCTAAGTTATGAAAATGCATGTTTTGGCTATAATCTTCCGTAAATCAAGGGCGAAAACCAATTATTTGTCCCAAAAGAAGGTGTTTTAAGTATATATCTGCATTTCTAAGGTAGATTTGGGTACAATAAGAGGCGAAAAAGCAGATTCTGACTAAGATTTTATCGAAATCGGCAACTATTTGACTCAGAAAGGTTGCCTTACGTCGAAATCTAATAGTTTAATAAGGTTTTCGTTACTAAAATGCTCAAAGACGCCGATTTTGACTAGAATTTGAAAGATATTGATATGAATATATAACTGTTTGTATCAAAAAATGATAGTTTAAACTGATATTTGCAGTTTTGATGCGGTTTTAGATACGATATGAATCGAAGAAGCCGATTTTGACTGGAATCTGTTTAAAATGACAAAGAAAAACCTATTATCAATTCAAGGAAGTGAATTTTTAAGTAGTTATCTGCAGTTTTAATGTAGATTTCAGTTCGCTAAGTTATGAAAATGCATGTTTTGGCTATAATCTTCCGTAAATCAAGGGCGAAAACCAATTATTTGTCCCAAAAGAAGGTGTTTTAAGTATATATCTGCATTTCTAAGGTAGATTTGGGTACAATAAGAGGCGAAAAAGCAGATTCTGACTAAGATTTTATCGAAATCGGCAACTATTTGACTCAGAAAGGTTGCCTTACGTCGAAATCTAATAGTTTAATAAGGTTTTCGTTACTAAAATGCTCAAAGACGCCGATTTTGACTAGAATTTGAAAGTTATTGACATGAATATATAACTGTTTGTATCAAAAAATGATAGTTTAAACTGATATTTGCAGTTTTGATGCGGTTTTAGATACGATATGAATCGAAGAAGCCGATTTTGACTGGAATCTGTTTAAAATGACAAAGAAAAACCTATTATCAATTCAAGGAAGTGAATTTTTAAGTAGTTATCTGCAGTTTTAATGTAGATTTCAGTTCGCTAAGTTATGAAAATGCATGTTTTGGCTATAATCTTCCGTAAATCAAGGGCGAAAACCAATTATTTGTCCCAAAAGAAGGAGTTTTAAGTATATATCTGCATTTCTAAGGTAGATTTGGGTACAATAAGAGGCCAAAAAGCAGATTCTGGCTAAGATTTTATCGAAATCGGCCACTATTTGACTCAGAAAGGTTGCCTTACGTCGAAATCTAATAGTTTATTAAGGTTTTCGTTACTAAAATGCCCAAAGACGCCGATTTTGACTAGAATTTAAAAGATATTGACATGAATATATAACTGTTTGTATCAAAAAATGATAGTTTAAACTGATATTTGCAGTTTTGATGCGGTTTTAGATACGATATGAATCGAAGAAGCCGATTTTGACTGGAATCTGTTTAAAATAACAAAGAAAAACCTATTATCAATTCAAGGAAGTGAATTCTTAAGTAGCTATCTGCAGTTTTAATGTAGATTTTAGTTCGCTAAGTTATGAAAATGCATGTTTTGGCTATAATCTTCCGTAAATCAAGGGCGAAAACCAATTATTTGTCCCAAAAGAAGGTGTTTTAAGTATATATCTGCATTTCTAAGGTAGATTTGGGTACAATAAGAGGCGAAAAAGCAGATTCTGACTAAGATTTTATCGAAATCGTCAACTATTTGACTCAGAAAGGTTGCCTTACGTCGAAATCTAATAGTTTATTAAGGTTTTCGTTACTAAAATGCCCAAAGACGCCGATTTTGACTAGAATTTGAAAGATATTGACATGAATATATAACTGTTTGTATCAAAAAATGATAGTTTAAACTGATATTTGCAGTTTTGATGCGGTTTTAGATACGATATGAATCGAAGAAGCCGATTTTGACTGGAATCTGTTTAAAATGACAAAGAAAAACCTATTATCAATTCAAGGAAGTGAATTTTTAAGTAGTTATCTGCAGTTTTAATGTAGATTTCAGTTCGCTAAGTTATGAAAATGCATGTTTTGGCTATAATCTTCCGTAAATCAAGGGCGAAAACCAATTATTTGTCCCAAAAGAAGGTGTTTTAAGTATATATCTGCATTTCTAAGGTAGATTTGGGTACAATAAGAGGCGAAAAAGCAGATTCTGACTAAGATTTTATCGAAATCGTCAACTATTTGACTCAGAAAGGTTGCCTTACGTCGAAATCTAATAGTTTATTAAGGTTTTCGTTACTAAAATGCCCAAAGACGCCGATTTTGACTAGAATTTGAAAGATATTGACATGAATATATAACTGTTTGTATCAAAAAATGATAGTTTAAACTGATATTTGCAGTTTTGATGCGGTTTTAGATACGATATGAATCGAAGAAGCCGATTTTGACTGGAATCTGTTTAAAATGACAAAGAAAAACCTATTATCAATTCAAGGAAGTGAATTTTTAAGTAGTTATCTGCAGTTTTAATGTAGATTTCAGTTCGCTAAGTTATGAAAATGCATGTTTTGGCTATAATCTTCCGTAAATCAAGGGCGAAAACCAATTATTTGTCCCAAGAGAAGGTGTTTTAAGTATATATCTGCATTTCTAAGGTAGATTTGGGTACAATAAGAGGCGAAAAGGCAGATTCTGACTAAGATTTTATCGAAATCGGCAACTATTTGACTCAGAAAGGTTGCCTTACATCGAAATCTAATAGTTTATTAAGGTTTTCGTTACTAAAATGCCCAAAGACGCCGATTTTGACTAGAATTTAAAAGATATTGACATGAATATATAACTGTTTGTATCAAAAAATGATAGTTTAAACTGATATTTGCAGTTTTGATGCGGTTTTAGATACGATATGAATCGAAGAAGCCGATTTTGACTGGAATCTGTTTAAAATGACAAAGAAAAACCTATTATCAATTCAAGGAAGTGAATTTTTAAGTAGCTATCTGCAGTTTTAATGTAGATTTCAGTTCGCTAAGTTATGAAAATGCATGTTTTGGCTATAATTTTCCGTAAATCAAGGGCGAAAACCAATTATTTGTCCCAAAAGAAGGTGTTTTAAGTATATATCTGCATTTCTAAGGTACATTTGGGTACAATAAGAGGCGAAAAAGCAGATTCTGACTAAGATTTTATCGAAATCGCCAACTATTTGACTCAGAAAGGTTGCCTTACGTCGAAATCTAATAGTTTATTAAGGTTTTCGTTACTAAAATGCCCAAAGACGCCGATTTTGACTAGAATTTGAAAGATATTGACATGAATATATAACTGTTTGTATCAAAAAATGATAGTTTAAACTGATATTTGCAGTTTTGATGCGGTTTTAGATACGATATGAATCGAAGAAGCCGATTTTGACTGGAATCTGTTTAAAATGACAAAGAAAAACCTATTATCAATTCAAGGAAGTGAATTTTTAAGTAGTTATATGCAGTTTTAATGTAGATTTCAGTTCGCTAAGTTATGAAAATGCATGTTTTGGCTATAATCTTCCGTAAATCAAGGGCGAAAACCAATTATTTGTCCCAAAAGAAATTGTTTTAAGTATATATCTGCATTTCTAAGGTAGATTTGGGTACAATAAGAGGCGAAAAGGCAGATTCTGACTAAGATTTTATCGAAATCGGCAACTATTTGACTCAGAAAGGTTGCCTTACGTCGAAATCTAATAGTTTATTAGGGTTTTCGTTACTAAAATGCCCAAAGACGCCGATTTTGACTAGAATTTGAAAGATATTGACATGAATAGATAACTGTTTGTATCAAAAAATGATAGTTTAAACTGATATTTGCAGTTTTGATGCGGTTTTAGGTACGATATGAGTCGAAGAAGCCGATTTTGACTGGAATCTGTTTAAAATGACAAAGAAAAACCTATTATCAATTCAAGGAAGTGAATTTTTAAGTAGTTATCTGCAGTTTTAATGTAGATTTCAGTTCGCTAAGTTATGAAAATGCATGTTTTGGCTATAATCTTCCGTAAATCAAGGGCGAAAACCAATTATTTGTCCCAAAAGAAGGTGTTTTAAGTATATATCTGCATTTATATGGTAGATTTGGGTACAATAAGAGGCGAAAAAGCAGATTCTGACTAAGATTTTATCGAAATCGGCAACTATTTGACTCAGAAAGGTTGCCTTACGTCGAAATCTAATAGTTTACTAGGGTTTTCGTTACTAAAATGCCCAAAGACGCCGATTTTGACTAGAATTTGAAAGTTATTGACATGAATATATAACTGTTTGTATCAAAAAATGATAGTTTAAACTGATATTTGCAGTTTTGATGCGGTTTTAGATACGATATGAATCGAAGAAGCCGATTTTGACTGGAATCTGTTTAAAATGACAATGAAAAACCTATTATCAATTCAAGGAAGTGAATTTTTAAGTAGTTATCTGCAGTTTTAATGTAGATTTCAGTTCGCTAAGTTATGAAAATGCATGTTTTGGCTATAATCTTCCGTAAATCAAGGGCGAAAACCAATTATTTGTCCCAAAAGAAGGTGTTTTAAGTATATATCTGCATTTCTAAGGTAGATTTGGGTACAATAAGAGGCGAAAAAGCAGATTCTGACTAAGATTTTATCGAAATCGTCAACTATTTGACTCAGAAAGGTTGCCTTACGTCGAAATCTAATAGTTTATTAAGGTTTTCGTTACTAAAATGCCCAAAGACGCCGATTTTGACTAGAATTTGAAAGATATTGACATGAATATATAACTGTTTGTATCAAAAAATGATAGTTTAAACTGATATTTGCAGTTTTGATGCGGTATTAGATACGATATGAATCGAAGAAGCCGATTTTGACTGGAATCTGTTTAAAATGACAAAGAAAAACCTATTATCAATTCAAGGAAGTGAATTTTTAAGTAGTTATCTGCAGTTTTAATGTAGATTTCAGTTCGCTAAGTTATGAAAATGCCTGTTTTGGCTATAATCTTAAGTAAATCAAGGGCGAAAACCAATTATTTGTCCCAAAAGAAGGTGTTTTAAGTATATATCTGCATCTCTAAGGTAGATTTGGGTACAATAAGAGGCGAAAAAGCAGATTCTGACTAAGATTTTATCGAAATCGGCAACTATTTGACTCAGAAAGGTTGCCTTACGTCGAAATCTAATATTTTATTAAGGTTTTCGTTACTAAAATGCCCAAAGACGCCGATTTTGACTAGAATTTGAAAGATATTGACATGAATATATAACTGTTTGTATCAAAAAATGATAGTTTAAACTGATATTTGCAGTTTTGATGCGGTTTTAGATACGATATGAATCGAAGAAGCCGATTTTGACTGGAATCTGTTTAAAATGACAAAGAAAAACCTATTATCAATTCAAGGAAGTGAATTTTTAAGTAGTTATCTGCAATTTTAATGTAGATTTCCGTTCGCTAAGTTATGAAAATGCATGTTTTGGCTATAATCTTCCGTAAATCAAGGGCGAAAACCAATTATTTGTCCCAAAAGAAGGTGTTTTAAGTATATATCTGCATTTCTAAATTAGATTTGGGTACAATAAGAGGCGAAAAAGCAGATTCTGGCTAAGATTTTATCGAAATCGGCAACTATTTGACTCAGAAGGTTGCCTTACTTCGAAATCTAATAGTTTATTAAGGTTTTCGTTTCTAAAATGCCCAAAGACGCCGATTTTGACTAGAATTTGAAAGATATTGACATGAATATATAACTGTTTGTATCAAAAAATAATAGTTTAAACTGATATTTGCCGTTTTGATGCGGTATTAGATACGATATGAATCGAAGAAGTCGATTTTGACTGGAATCTGTTTAAAATGACAAAGAAAAACCTATTATCAATTCAAGGAAGTGAATTTTTAAGTAGTTATCTGCAGTTTTAATGTAGATTTCCGTTCGCTAAGTTATGAAAATGCATGTTTTGGCTATAATCTTCCGTAAATCAAGGGCGAAAACCAATTATTTGTCCCAAAAAAGGTGTTTTAAGTATATATCTGCATTTCTAAGGTAGATTTGGGTACAATAAGATGCGAAAAAGCAGATTCTGGTTAAGATTTTATCGAAATCGGCAACTATTTGACTCAGAAAGGTTGCCTTACGTCGAAATCTAATAGTTTATTAAGGTTTTCGTTACCAAAATGCCCAAAGACGCCGATTTTGACAAGAATTTGAAAGATATTGACATGAATATATAACTGTTTGTATCAAAAAATGATAGTTTAAACTGATATTTGCAGTTTTGATGCGGTTTTAGATACGATATGAATCGAAGAAGCCGATTTTGACTGGAATCTGTTTAAAATGACAAAGAAAAACCTATTATCAATACAAGGAAGTGAATTTTTAAGTAGTTATCTGCAGTTTTAATGTACATTTCAGTTCGCTAAGTTATGAAAATGCATGTTTTGGCTATAATCTTCCGTAAATCAAGGGCGAAAACCAATTATTTGTCCCAAAAGAAGGTGTTCTAAGTATATATCTGCATTTCTAAGGTAGATTTGGGTACAATAAATCAAGGGCGAAAACCAATTATTTGTCCCAAAAGAAGGTGTTTTAAGTATATATCTGCATTTCTAAGGTAGATTTGGGTACAATAAGAATCGAAAAAGCAGATTCTGACTAAGATTTTATCGAAATCGGCAACTATTTGACTCAGAAAGGTGGCCTTACGTCGAAATCTAATAGTTTATTAAGGTTTTCGTTACTAAAATGCCCAAAAACGCCGATTTTGACTAGAATTTGAAAGATATTGACATGAATATATAACTGTTTGTATCAAAAAATGATAGTTTAAACTGATATTTGCAGTTTTGATGCGGTTTTAGATACGATATGAATCGAAGAAGCCGATTTTGACTGGAATCTGTTTAAAATGACAAAGAAAAACCTATTATCAATTCAAGGAAGTGAATTTTTAAGTAGTTATCTGCAGTTTTAATGTAGATTTCAGTTCGCTAAGTTATGAAAATGCATGTTTTGGCTATAATCTTCCGTAAATCAAGGGCGAAAACCAATTATTTGTCCCAAAAGAAATTGTTTTAAGTATATATCTGCATTTCTGAGGTAGATTTGGGCACAATAAGAGGCGAAAAGGCAGATTCTGACTAAGATTTTATCGAAATCGGCAACTATTTGACTCAGAAAGGTTGCCTTACGTCGAAATCTAATAGTTTATTAGGGTTTTCGTTACTAAAATGCCCAAAGACGCCGATTTTGACTAGAATTTGAAAGATATTGACATGAATATATAACTGTTTGTATCAAAAAATGATGGTTTAAACTGATATTTGCAGTTTTGATGCGGTTTTAGATACGATATGAATCGAAGAAGCCGATTTTGACTGGAATCTGTTTAAAATGACAAAGAAAAACCTATTATCAATTCAAGGAAGTGAATTTTTAAGAAGTTATCTGCAGTTTTATTGTAGATTTCAGTTCGCTAAGTTATGAAAATGCATGTTTTGGCTATAATCTTCCGTAAATCAAGGGCGAAAACCAATTATTTGTCCCAAAAGAAGGTGTTTTAAGTATATATCTGCATTTCTAAGGTAGATTTGGGTACAATAAGAGGCGAAAAAGCAGATTCTGAATAAGATTTTGTCGAAATCGGCAACTATTTGACTCAGAAAGGTTGCCTTACGTCGAAATCTAATAGTTTATTAAGGTTTTCGTTACTAAAATGCCCAAAGACGCCGATTTTAACTAGAATTTGAAAGATATTGACATGAATATATAACTGTTTGTATCAAAAAATGATAGTTTAAACTGATATTTGCAGTTTTGATGCGGTTTTAGATACGATATGAATCGAAGAAGCCGATTTTGACTGGAATCTGTTTAAAATGACAAAGAAAAACCTATTATCAATTCAATTTAGTGAATTTTTAAGTAGTTATCTGCAGTTTTAATGTAGATTTTAGTTCGCTAAGTTATGAAAAAGCATGTTTTGGCTATAATCTTCCGTAAATCAAGGGCGAAAACCAATTATTTGTCCCAAAAGAAGGTGTTTTAAGTATATATCTGCATTTCTAAGGTAGATTTGGGTACAATAAGAGGCGAAAAAGCAGATTCTGAATAAGATTTTGTCGAAATCGGCAACTATTTGACTCAGAAAGGTTGCCTTACGTCGAAATCTAATAGTTTATTAAGGTTTTCGTTACTAAAATGCCCAAAGACGCCGATTTTAACTAGAATTTGAAAGATATTGACATGAATATATAACTGTTTGTATCAAAAAATGATAGTTTAAACTGATATTTGCAGTTTTGATGCGGTTTTAGATACGATATGAATCGAAGAAGCCGATTTTGACTGGAATCTGTTTAAAATGACAAAGAAAAACCTATTATCAATTCAAGGCAGTGAATCTTTAAGTAGTTATCTGCAGTTTTAATGTAGATTTCAGTTCGCTAAGTTATGAAAATGCATGTTTTGGCTATAATCTTCCGTAAATCAAGGGCGAAAACCAATTATTTGTCCCAAAAGAAGGTGTTTTAAGTATATATCTGCATTTCTAAGGTAGATTTAGGTACAATAAGAGGCGAAAAAGCAGATTCTGACTAAGATTTTATCGAAATCGGCAATTATTTGACTCAGAAAGGTTGCCTTACGTCGAAATCTAATAGTTTATTAAGGTTTTCCTTACTAAAATGCCCAAAGACGCCGATTTTGACTAGAATTTGAAAGATATTGACATGAATATATAACTGTTTGTATCAAAAAATGATAGTTTAAACTGATATTTGCAGTTTTGATGCGGTTTTAGATACGATATGAATCGAAGAAGCCGATTTTGACTGGAATCTGTTTAAAATGACAAAGAAAAACCTATTATCAATTCAAGGAAGTGAATCTTTAAGTAGTTATCTGCAGTTTTAATGTAGATTTCAGTTCGCTAAGTTATGAAAATGCATGTTTTGGCTATAATCTTCCGTAAATCAAGGGCGAAAACCAATTATTTGTCCCAAAAGAAGGTGTTTTAAGTATATATCTGCATTTCTAAGGTAGATTTGGGTACAATAAGAGGCGAAAAAGCAGATTCTGACTAAGATTTTATCGAAATCGCCAACTATTTGACTCAGAAAGGTTGCCTTACGTCGAAATCTAATAGTTTATTAAGGTTTTCGTTACTAAAATGCCCAAAGACGCCGATTTTGACTAGAATTTGAAAGATATTGACATGAATATATAACTGTTTGTATCAAAAAATGATAGTTTAAACTGATATTTGCAGTTTTGATGCGGTTTTAGATACGATATGAATCGAAGAAGCCGATTTTGACTGGAATCTGTTTAAAATGACAAAGAAAAACCTATTATCAATTCAAGGAAGTGAATTTTTAAGTAGTTATCTGCAGTTTTAATGTAGATTTCAGTTCGCTAAGTTATGAAAATGCATGTTTTGGCTATAATCTTCCGTAAATCAAGAGCGAAAACCAATTATTTGTCGCAAAAGAAGGTGTTTTAAGTATATATCTGCATTTCAAAGGTAGATTTGGGTACAATAAGAGGCGAAAAAGCAGATTCTGACTAAGATTTTATCGAAATCGGCAACTATTTGACTCAGAAAGGTTGCCTTACATCGAAATCTAATAGTTTATTAAGGTTTTCGTTACTAAAATGCCCAAAGACGCCGATTTTGACTAGAATTTGAAAGATATTGACATGAATATATAACTGTTTGTATCAAAAAATGATAGTTTAAACTGATATTTGCAGTTTTCATGCGGTTTTAGATACGATATGAATCGAAGAAGCCGATTTTGACTGGAATCTGTTTAAAATGACAAAGAAAAACCTATTATCAATTCAAGGAAGTGAATTTTTAAGTAGTTATCTGCAGTTTTAATGTAGATTTCAGTTCGCTAAGTTATGAAAATCCATGTTTTGGCTATAATCTTCCGTAAATCAAGTTCGAAAACCAATTATTTGTCCCAAAAGAAGGTGTTTTAAGTATATATCTGCATTTCTAAGGTAGATTTGGGTACAATAAGAGGCGAAAAAGCAGATTCTGACTAAGATTTTATCGAAATCGGCAACTATTTGACTCAGAAAGGTTGCCTTACGTCGAAATCTAATAGTTTATTAAGGTTTTCGTTACTAAAATGCCCAAAGACGCCGATTTTGACTAGAATTTGAAAGATATTGACATGAATATATAACTGTTTGTATCAAAAAATGATAGTTTAAACTGATATTTGCAGTTTTGATGCGGTTTTAGATACGATATGAATCGAAGAAGCCGATTTTGACTGGAATCTGTTTAAAATGACAAAGAAAAACCTATTATCCATTCAAGGAAGTGAATTTTTAAGTAGTTATCTGCAATTTTAATGTAGATTTCAGTTCGCTAAGTTATGAAAATGCATGTTTTGGCTATAATCTTCCGTAAATCAAGGGCGAAAACCAATTATTTGTCCCAAAAGAAGGTGTTTTAAGTATATATCTGCATTTCTAAGGTAGATTTGGGTACAATAAGAATCGAAAAAGCAGATTCTGACTAAGATTTTATCGAAATCGGCAACTATTTGACTCAGAAAGGTGGCCTTACGTCGAAATCTAATAGTTTATTAAGGTTTTCGTTACTAAAATGCCCAAAAACGCCGATTTTGACTAGAATTTGAAAGATATTGACATGAATATATAACTGTTTGTATCAAAAAATGATAGTTTAAACTGATATTTGCAGTTTTGATGCGGTTTTAGATACGATATGAATCGAAGAAGCCGATTTTGACTGGAATCTGTTTAAAATGACAAAGAAACACCTATTATCAATTCAAGGAAGTGAATTTTTAAGTAGTTATCTGCAGTTTTAATGTAGATTTCAGTTCGCTAAGTTATGAAAATTCATGTTTTGGCTATAATCTTCCGTAAATCAAGGGCGAAAACCAATTATTTGTCCAAAAAGAAATTGTTTTAAGTATATATCTGCATTTCTGAGGTAGATTTGGGCACAATAAGAGGCGAAAAGGCAGATTCTGACTAAGATTTTATCGAAATCGGCAACTATTTGACTCAGAAAGTTTGCCTTACGTCGAAATCTAATAGTTTATTAGGGTTTTCGTTACTAAAATGCCCAAAGACGCCGATTTTGACTAGAATTTGAAAGATATTGACATGAATATATAACTGTTTGTATCAAAAAATGATAGTTTAAACTGATATTTGCAGTTTTGATGCGGTTTTAGATACGATATGAATCGAAGAAGCCGATTTTGACTGGAATCTGTTTAAAATGACAAAGAAAAACCTATTATCAATTCAAGGAAGTGAATCTTTAAGTAGTTATCTGCAGTTTTAATGTAGATTTCAGTTCGCTAAGTTATAAAAATGCATGTTTTGGCTATAATCTTCCGTAAATCAAGGGCGAAAACCAATTATTTGTCCCAAAAGAAGGTGTTTTAAGTATATATCTGCATTTCTAAGGTAGGTTTGGGTACAATAAGAGGCGAAAAAGCAGATTCTGAATAAGATTTTGTCGAAATCGGCAACTATTTGACTCAGAAAGGTTGCCTTACGTCGAAATCTAATAGTTTATTAAGGTTTTCGTTACTAAAATGCCCAAAGACGCCGATTTTGACTAGAATTTGAAAGATATTGACATGAATATATAACTGTTTGTATCAAAAAATGATAGTTTAAACTGATATTTGCAGTTTTGATGCGGTTTTAGATACGATATGAATCGAAGAAGCCGATTTTGACTGGAATCTGTTTAAAATGACAAAGAAAAACCTATTATCAATTCAAGGAAGTGAATCTTTAAGTAGTTATCTGCAGTTTTAATGTAGATTTCAGTTCGCTAAGTTATAAAAATGCATGTTTTGGCTATAATCTTCCGTAAATCAAGGGCGAAAACCAATTATTTGTCCCAAAAGAAGGTGTTTTAAGTATATATCTGCATTTCTAAGGTAGATTTGGGTACAATAAGAGGCGAAAAAGCAGATTCTGACTAAGATTTTATCGAAATCGGCAACTATTTGACTCAGAAAGGTTGCCTTACGTCGAAATCTAATAGTTTATTAAGGTTTTCGTTACTAAAATGCCCAAAGACGCCGATTTTGACTAGAATTTGAAAGATATTGACATGAATATATAACTGTTTGTATCAAAAAATGATAGTTTAAACTGATATTTGCAGTTTTGATGCGGTTTTAGGTACGATATGAGTCGAAGAAGCCGATTTTGACTGGAATCTGTTTAAAATGACAAAGAAAAACCTATTATCAACTCAAGGAAGTGAATTTTTAAGTAGTTATCTGCAGTTTTAATGTAGATTTCAGTTCGCTAAGTTATGAAAATGCATGTTTTGGCTATAATCTTCCGTAAATCAAGGGCGAAAACCAATTATTTGTCCCAAAAGAAGGTGTTTTAAGTATATATCTGCATTTCTATGGTAGATTTGGGTACAATAAGAGGCGAAAAACCAGATTCTGACTAAGATTTTATCGAAATCGGCAATTATTTGACTCAAAAAGGTTGCCTTACGTCGAAATCTAATAGTTTATTAAGGTTTTCGTTACTAAAATGCCCAAAGACGCCGATTTTGACTAGAATTTGAAAGATATTGACATGAATATATAACTGTTTGTATCAAAAAATTATAGTTTAAACTGATATTTGCAGTTTTGATGCGGTTTTAGATACGATATGAATCGAAGAAGCCGATTTTGACTGGAATCTGTTTAAAATGACAAAGAAAAACCTATTATCAATTCAAGGAAGTGAATTTTTAAGTAGTTATCTGCAGTTTTAATGTAGATTTCAGTTCGCTAAGTTATGAAAATGCATGTTTTGGCTATAATCTTCCGTAAATCAAGGGTGAAAACCAATTATTTGTCCCAAAAGAAGGTGTTTTAAGTATATATCTGCATTTCTAAGGTAGATTTGGTTACAATAAGAGGCGAAAAAGCAGATTCTGACTAAGATTTTATCGAAATCGCCAACTATTTGACTCAGAAAGGTTGCCTTACGTCGAAATCTAATAGTTTATTAAGGTTTTCGTTACTAAAATGCCCAAAGACGCCGATTTTGACTAGAATTTGAAAGATATTGACATGAATATATAACTGTTTGTATCAAAAAATGATAGTTTAAACTGATATTTGCAGTTTTGATGCGGTTTTAGATACGATATGAATCGAAGAAGCCGATTTTGACTGGAATCTGTTTAAAATGACAAAGAAAAACCTATTATCAATTCAAGGAAGTGAATTTTTAAGTAGTTATCTGCAGTTTTAATGTAGATTTCAGTTCGCTAAGTTATGAAAATGCATGTTTTGGCTATAATCTTCCGTAAATCAAGAGCGAAAACCAATTATTTGTCGCAAAAGAAGGTGTTTTAAGTATATATCTGCATTTCAAAGGTAGATTTGGGTACAATAAGAGGCGAAAAAGCAGATTCTGACTAAGATTTTATCGAAATCGGCAACTATTTGACTCAGAAAGGTTGCCTTACATCGAAATCTAATAGTTTATTAAGGTTTTCGTTACTAAAATGCCCAAAGACGCCGATTTTGACTAGAATTTGAAAGATATTGACATGAATATATAACTGTTTGTATCAAAAAATGATAGTTTAAACTGATATTTGCAGTTTTCATGCGGTTTTAGATACGATATGAATCGAAGAAGCCGATTTTGACTGGAATCTGTTTAAAATGACAAAGAAAAACCTATTATCAATTCAAGGAAGTGAATTTTTAAGTAGTTATCTGCAGTTTTAATGTAGATTTCAGTTCGCTAAGTTATGAAAATCCATGTTTTGGCTATAATCTTCCGTAAATCAAGTTCGAAAACCAATTATTTGTCCCAAAAGAAGGTGTTTTAAGAATATATCTGCATTTCTAAGGTAGATTTGGGTACAATAAGAGGCGAAAAAGCAGATTCTGACTAAGATTTTATCGAAATCGGCAACTATTTGATTCAGAAAGGTTGCCTTACGTCGAAATCTAATAGTTTATTAAGGTTTTCGTTACTAAAATGCCCAAAGACGCCGATTTTGACTAGAATTTGAAAGATATTGACATGAATATATAACTGTTTGTATCAAAAAATGATAGTTTAAACTGATATTTGCAGTTTTGATGCGGTTTTAGATACGATATGAATCGAAGAAGCCGATTTTGACTGGAATCTGTTTAAAATGACAAAGAAAAACCTATTATCCATTCAAGGAAGTGAATTTTTAAGTAGTTATCTGCAGTTTTAATGTAGATTTCAGTTCGCTAAGTTATGAAAATGCATGTTTTGGCTATAGTCTTCCGTAAATCAAGAGCGAAAACCAATTATTTGTCGCAAAAGAAGGTGTTTTAAGTATATATCTGCATTTCAAAGGTAGATTTGGGTACAATAAGAGGCGAAAAAGCAGATTCTGACTAAGATTTTATCGAAATCGGCAACTATTTGACTCAGAAAGGTTGCCTTACATCGAAATCTAATAGTTTATTAAGGTTTTCGTTACTAAAATGCCCAAAGACGCCGATTTTGACTAGAATTTGAAAGATATTGACATGAATATATAACTGTTTGTATCAAAAAATGATAGTTTAAACTGATATTTGCAGTTTTGATGCGGTTTTAGGTACGATATGAGTCGAAGAAGCCGATTTTGACTGGAATCTGTTTAAAATGACAAAGAAAAACCTATTATCAATTCAAAGAAGTGAATTTTTAAGTAGTTATCTGCAGTTTTAATGTAGATTTCAGTTCGCTAAGTTATGAAAATGCATGTTTTGGCTATAATCTTCCGTAAATCAAGGGCGAAAACCAATTATTTGTCCCAAAAGAAGGTGTTTTAAGTATATATCTGCATTTCTAAGGTAGATTTGGGTACAATAAGAGGCGAAAAAGCAGATTCTGACTAAGATTTTATCGAAATCGGCAACTATTTGACTCAGAAAAGTTGCCTTACGTCGAAATCTAATAGTTTATTAAGGTTTTCGTTACTAAAATGCCCAAAGACGCCGATTTTGACTTGAATTTGAAAGATATTGACATGAATATATAACTGTTTGTATCAAATAATGATAGTTTAAACTGATATTTGCAGTTTTGATGCGGTTTTAGATACGATATGAATCGAAGAAGCCGATTTTGACTGGAATCTGTTTAAAATGACAAAGAAAAACCTATTATCAATTCAAGGAAGTGAATTTTTAAGTAGTTATCTGCAGTTTTAATGTAGATTTCAGTTCGCTAAGTTATGAAAATGCATGTTTTGGCTATAATCTTCCGTAAATCAAGGGCGAAAACCAATTATTTGTCCCAAAAGAAGGTGTTTTAAGTATATATCTGCATTTCTATGGTAGATTTGGGTACAATAAGAGGCGAAAAAGCAGATTCTGACTAAGATTTTATCGAAATCGGCAATTATTTGACTCAAACAGGTTGCCTTACGTCGAAATCTAATAGTTTATTAAGGTTTTCGTTACTAAAATGCCCAAAGACGCCGATTTTGACTAGAATTTGAAAGATATTGACATGAATATATAACTGTTTGTATCAAAAAATGATAGTTTAAACTGATATTTGCAGTTTTGATGCGGTTTTAGATACGATATGAATCGAAGAAGCCGATTTTGACTGGAATCTGTTTAAAATGACAAAGAAAAACCTATTATCAATTCAAGGAAGTGAATTTTTAAGTAGTTATCTACAGTTTTAATGTAGATTTCAGTTCGCTAAGTTATGAAAATGCATGTTTTGGCTACAATCTTCCGTAAATCATGGCGAAAACCAATTATTTGTCCCAAAAGAAGGTGTTTTAAGTATATATCTGCATTTCTAAGGTAGATTTGGGTACAATAAGAGGCGAAAAAGCAGATTCTGACCAAGATTTTATCGAAATCGGCAACTATTTGACTCAGAAAGGTTGCCTTACGTCGAAATCTAAAAGTTACTAGGGTTTTCGTTACTAAAATGCCCAAAGACGCCGATTTTGACTAGAATTTGAAAGATATTGACATGAATATATAACTCTTTGTATCAAAAAATGATAGTTTAAACTGATATTTGCAGTTTTGATGCGGTTTTAGGTACGATATGAGTCGAAGAAGCCGATTTTGACTGGAATCTGTTTAAAATGACAAAGAAAAACCTATTATCAATTCAAGGAAGTGAATTTTTAAGTAGTTATCTGCAGTTTTAATGTAGATTTCAGTTCGCTAAGTTATGAAAATGCATGTTTTGGCTATAATCTTCCGTAAATCAAGTTCGAAAACCAATTATTTGTCCCAAAAGAAGGTGTTTTAAGTATATATCTGCATTTCTAAGGTAGATTTGGGTACAATAAGAGGCGTAAAAGCAGATTCTGACTAAGATTTTATCGAAATCGGCAACTATTTGACTCAGAAAGGTTGCCTTACGTCGAAATCTAATAGTTTATTAAGGTTTTCGTTACTAAAATGCCCAAAGACGCCGATTTTGACTAGAATTTGAAAGATATTGAGATGAATATATAACTGTTTGCATCAAAAAATGATAGTTTAAACTGATATTTGCAGTTTTGATGCGGTTTTAGATACGATATGAATCGAAGAAGCCGATTTTGACTGGAATCTGTTTAAAATGACAAAGAAAAACCTAATATCAATTCAAGGAAGTGAATTTTTAAGTAGTTATCTGCAGTTTTAATGTAGATTTCAGTTCGCTAAGTTATGAAAATGCATGTTTTGGCTATAATCTTCCGTAAATCAAGGGCGAAAACCAATTATTTGTCTCAAAAGAAGGTGTTTTAAGTATATATCTGCTTTTCTAAGGTAGATTTGGGTACAATAAGATTCGAAAAAGCAGATTCTGACCAAGATTTTATCGAAATCGCCAACTATTTGACTCAGAAAGGTTGCCTTACGTCGAAATCTAATAGTTTATTAAGGTTTTCGTTTCTAAAATGCCCAAAGACGCCGATTTTGACTAGAATTTGAAAGATATTGACATGAATATATAACTGTTTGTATCAAAAAATGATAGTTTAAACTGATATTTGCAGTTTTGATGCGGTTTTAGATACGATATGAATCGAAGAAGCCGATTTTGACTGGAATCTGTTTAAAATGACAAAGAAAAACCTATTATCAATTCAAGGAAGTGAATTTTTAAGTAGTTATCTGCAGTTTTAATGTAGATTTCAGTTCGCTAAGTTATGAAAATGCATGTTTTGGCTATAATCTTCCGTAAATCAAGGGCGAAAACCAATTATTTGTCCCAAAAGAAGGTGTTTTAAGTATATATCTGCATTTCTAAGGTAGATTTGGGTACAATAAGAGGCGTAAAAGCAGATTCTGACTAAGATTTTATCGAAATCGGCAACTATTTGACTCAGAAAGGTTGCCTTACGTCGAAATCTAATAGTTTATTAAGGTTTTCGTTACTAAAATGCCCAAAGACGCCGATTTTGACTAGAATTTGAAAGATATTGACATGAATATATAACTGTTTGTATCAAAAAATGATAGTTTAAACTGATATTTGCAGTTTTGATGCGGTTTTAGATACGATATGAATCGAAGAAGCCGATTTTGACTGGAATCTGTTTAAAATGACAAAGAAAAACCTATTATCAATTCAAGGAAGTGAATTTTTAAGTAGTTATCTGCAGTTTTAATGTAGATTTCAGTTCGCTAAGTTATGAAAATGCATGTTTTGGCTATAATCTTCTGTAAATCAAGGGCGAAAACTAATTATTTGTCCCAAAAGAAGGTGTTTTAAGTATATATCTGCATTTCTAAGGTAGATTTGGGTACAATAAGAGGCGAAAAAGCAGATTCTGACTAAGATTTTATCGAAATCGGCAACTATTTGACTCAGAAAGGTTGCCTTACGTCGAAATCTAATAGTTTATTAAGGTTTTCGTTACTAAAATGCCCAAAGACGCCGATTTTGACTAGAATTTGAAAGATATTAACATGAATATATAACTGTTTGTATCAAAAAATGATAGTTTAAACTGATATTTGCAGTTTTGATGCGGTTTTAGATACGATATGAATCGAAGAAGCCGATTTTGACTGGAATCTGTTTAAAATGACAAAGAAAAACCTATTATCAATTCAAGGAAGTGAATTTTTAAGTAGTTATCTGCAGTTTTAATGTAGATTTCAGTTCGCTAAGTTATGAAAATGCATGTTTTGGCTATAATCTTCCGTAAATCAAGGGCGAAAACCAATTATTTGTCCCAAAAGAAGGTGTTTTAAGTATATATCTGCATTTCTAAGGTAGATTTGGGTACAATAAGAGGCGAAAAAGCAGATTCTGACTAAGATTTTATCGAAATCGGCAACTATTTGACTCAGAAAGGTTGCCTTACGTCGAAATCTAATAGTTTATTAAGGTTTTCGTTACTAAAATGCCCAAAGACGCCGATTTTGACTAGAATTTGAAAGATATTAACATGAATATATAACTGTTTGTATCAAAAAATGATAGTTTAAACTGATATTTGCAGTTTTGATGCGGTTTTAGATACGATATGAATCGAAGAAGCCGATTTTGACTGGAATCTGTTTAAAATGACAAAGAAAAACCTATTATCAATTCAAGGAAGTGAATTTTTAAGTAGTTATCTGCAGTTTTAATGTAGATTTCAGTTCGCTAAGTTATGAAAATGCATGTTTTGGCTATAATCTTCCGTAAATCAAGGGCGAAAACCAATTATTTGTCCCAAAAGAAGGTGTTTTAAGTATATATCTGCATTTCTAAGTTAGATTTGGGTACAATAAGAGGCGAAAAAGCAGATTCTGACTATGATTTTATCGAAATCGGCAACTATTTGACTCAGAAAGGTTACCTTACGTCGAAATCTAATAGTTTATTAAGGTTTTCGTTACTAAAATGCCCAAAGACGCCGATTTTGACTAGAATTTGAAAGATATTGACATGAATATATAACTGTTTGTATCAAAAAATGATAGTTTAAACTGATATTTGCAGTTTTGATGCGGTTTTAGACACGATATGAATCGAAGAAGCCGATTTTGACTGGAATCTGTTTAAAATGACAAAGAAAAACCTATTATCAATTCAAGGAAGTGAATTTTTAAGTAGTTATCTGCAGTTTTAATGTAGATTTCAGTTCGCTAAGTTATGAAAATGCATGTTTTGGCCATAATCTTCCGTAAATCAAGGGCGAAAACCAATTATTTGTCCCAAAAGAAGGTGTTTTAAGTATATATCTGCATTTCTAAGGTAGATTTGGGTACAATAAGAGGCGAAAAAGCAGATTCTGACTAAGATTTTATCGAAATCGACAACTATTTGACTCAGAAAGGTTGCCTTACGTCGAAATCTAATAGTTTATTAAGGTTTTCGTTACTAAAATGCCCAAAGACGCCGATTTTGACTAGAATTTGAAAGATATTGACATAAATATATAACTGTTTGTATCAAAAAATGATAGTTTAAACTGATATTTGCAGTTTTGATGCGGTTTTAGATACGATATGAATCGAAGAAGCCGATTTTGACTGGAATCTGTTTAAAATGACAAAGAAAAACCTATTATCAATTCAAGGAAGTGAATTTTTAAGTAGTTATCTGCAGTTTTAATGTAGATTTCAGTTCGCTAAGTTATGAAAATGCATGTTTTGGCTATAATCTTCCGTAAATCAAGGGCGAAAACCAATTATTTGTCCCAAAAGAAGGTGTTTTAAGTATATATCTGCATTTCTAAGGTAGATTTGGGTACAATAAGAGGCGAAAAAGCAGATTCTGTCTAAGATTTTATCGAAATCGGCAACTATTTGACTCAGAAAGGTTGCCTTACGTCGAAATCTAATAGTTTATTAAGGTTTTCGTTACTAAAATGCCCAAAGACGCCGATTTTGACTAGAATTTGAAAGATATTGACATGAATATATAACTGTTTGTATCAAAAAATGATAGATTAAACTGATATTTGCAGTTTTGATGCGGTTTTAGGTACGATATGAGTCGAAGAAGCCGATTTTGTCTGGAATCTGTTTAAAATGACAAAGAAAAACCTATTATCAATTCAAGGAAGTGAATTTTTAAGTAGTTATCTGCAGTTTTAATGTAGATTTCAGTTCGCTAAGTTATGAAAATGCATGTTTTGGCCATAATCTTCCGTAAATCAAGGGCGAAAACCAATTATTTGTCCCAAAAGAAGGTGTTTTAAGTATATATCTGCATTTCTAATGTAGATTTGGGTACAATAAGAGGCGAAAAAGCAGATTCTGACTAAGATTTTATCGAAATCGGCAACTATTTGACTCCGAAAGGTTGCCTTACGTCGAAATCTAATAGTTTATTAAGGTTTTCGTTACTAAAATGCCCAAAGACGCCGATTTTGACTAGAATTTGAAAGATATTGACATGAATATATAACTGTTTGTATCAAAAAATGATAGTTTAAACTGACATTTGCAGTTTTGATGCGGTTTTAGATACGATATGAATCGAAGAAGCCGATTTTGACTGGAATCTGTTTAAAATGACAAAGAAAAACCTATTATCAGTTCAAGGAAGTGAATTTTTAAGTAGTTATCTGCAGTTTTAATGTAGATTTCAGTTCGCTAAGTTATGAAAATGCATGTTTTGGCTATAATCTTCCGTAAATCAAGGGCGAAAACCAATTATTTGTCCCAAAAGGAGGTGTTTTAAGTATATATCTGCATTTCTAAGGTAGATTTGGGTACAATAAGAGGCGAAAAAGCAGATTCTAAGATTTTATCGAAATCGGCAACTATTTGACTCAGAAAGGTTGCCCTACGTCGAAATCTAATAGTTTATTAAGGTTTTCGTTACTAAAATGCCCAAAGACGCCGATTTTGACTAGAATTTGAAAGATATTGACATGAATATATAACTGTTTCTATCAAAAAATGATAGATTAAACTGATATTTGCAGTTTTGATGCGGTTTTAGATACGATATGAATCGAAGAAGCCGATTTTGACTGGAATCTGTTTAAAATGACAAAGAAAAACCTATTATCAATTCAAGGAAGTGAATTTTTAAGTAGTTATCTGCAGTTTTAATGTAGATTTCAGTTCGCTAAGTTATGAAAATGCATGTTTTGGCTATATTCTTCCGTAAATCAAGGGCGAAAACCAATTGTTTGTCCCAAAAGGAGGTGTTTTAAGTATATATCTGCATTTCTAAGGTAGATTTGGGTACAATAAGATGCGAAAAAGCAGATTCTGACTAAGATTTTATCGAAATCGGCAACTATTTGACTCAGAAAGGTTGCCTTACGTCGAAATCTAATAGTTTATTAAGGTTTTCGTTACTAAAATGCCCAAAGACGCCGATTTTGACTAGAATTTGAAAGATATTGACATGAATATATAACTGTTTGTATCAAAAAATGTTAGTTTAAACTGATATTTGCAGTTTTGATGCGGTTTTAGATACGATATGAATCGAAGAAGCCGATTTTGACTGGAATCTGTTTAAAATGACAAAGAAAAACCTATTATCAATTCAAGGAAGTGAATTTTTAAGTAGTTATCTGCAGTTTTAATGTAGATTTCAGTTCGCTAAGTTATGAAAATGCATGTTTTGGCTATAATCTTCCGTAAATCAAGGGCGAAAACCAATTATTTGTCCCAAAAGAAGGTGTTTTAAGTATATATCTGCATTTCTAAGGTAGATCTGGGTACAATAAGAGGCGAAAAAGCAGATTCTGACTAAGATTTTAACGAAATCGGCAACTATTTGACTCAGAAAGGTTGCCTTACGTCGAAATCTAATAGTTTATTAAGGTTTTCGTTACTAAAATGCCCAAAGACGCCGATTTTGACTAGAATTTGAAAGATATTGGCATGAATATATAACTGTTTGTATCAAAAAATGATAGTTTAAAGTGATATTTGCAGTTTTGATGCGGTTTTAGATACGATATGAATCGAAGAAGCCGATTTTGACTGGAATCTGTTTAAAATGACAAAGAAAAACCTATTATCAATTCAAGGAAGTGAATTTTTAAGTAGTTATCTGCAGTTTTAATGTAGATTTCAGTTCGCTAAGTTATGAAAATGCATGTTTTGGCTATAATCTTCCGTAAATCAAGGGCGAAAACCAATTATTTGTCCCAAAAGAAGGTGTTTTAAGTATATATCTGCATTTCTAAGGTAGATTTGGGTACAATAAGAGGCGTAAAAGCAGATTCTGACTAAGATTTTATCGAAATCGGCAACTATTTGACTCAGAAAGGTTGCCTTACGTCGAAATCTAATAGTTTATTAAGGTTTTCGTTACTAAAATGCCCAAAGACGCCGATTTTGACTAGAATTTGAAAGATATTGAGATGAATATATAACTGTTTGCATCAAAAAATGATAGTTTAAACTGATATTTGCAGTTTTGATGCGGTTTTAGATACGATATGAATCGAAGAAGCCGATTTTGACTGGAATCTGTTTAAAATGACAAAGAAAAACCTAATATCAATTCAAGGAAGTGAATTTTTAAGTAGTTATCTGCAGTTTTAATGTAGATTTCAGTTCGCTAAGTTATGAAAATGCATGTTTTGGCTATAATCTTCCGTAAATCAAGGGCGAAAACCAATTATTTGTCCCAAAAGAAGGTGTTTTAAGTATATATCTGCATTTCTAAGGTAGATTTGGGTACAATAAGAGGCGAAAAAGCAGATTCTGACTAAGATTTTATCGAAATCGCCAACTATTTGACTCAGAAAGGTTGCCTTACGTCGAAATCTAATAGTTTATTAAGGTTTTCGTTTCTAAAATGCCCAAAGACGCCGATTTTGACTAGAATTTGAAAGATATTGACATGAATATATAACTCTTTGTATCAAAAAATGATAGTTTAAACTGATATTTGCAGTTTTGATGCGGTTTTAGGTACGATATGAGTCGAAGAAGCCGATTTTGACTGGAATCTGTTTAAAATGACAAAGAAAAACCTATTATCAATTCAAGGAAGTGAATTTTTAAGTAGTTATCTGCAGTTTTAATGTAGATTTCAGTTCGCTAAGTTATGAAAATGCATGTTTTGGCTATAATCTTCCGTAAATCAAGTTCGAAAACCAATTATTTGTCCCAAAAGAAGGTGTTTTAAGTATATATCTGCATTTCTAAGGTAGATTTGGGTACAATAAGAGGCGTAAAAGCAGATTCTGACTAAGATTTTATCGAAATCGGCAACTATTTGACTCAGAAAGGTTGCCTTACGTCGAAATCTAAAAGTTACTAGGGTTTTCGTTACTAAAATGCCCAAAGACGCCGATTTTGACTAGAATTTGAAAGATATTGACATGAATATATAACTCTTTGTATCAAAAAATGATAGTTTAAACTGATATTTGCAGTTTTGATGCGGTTTTAGGTACGATATGAGTCGAAGAAGCCGATTTTGACTGGAATCTGTTTAAAATGACAAAGAAAAACCTATTATCAATTCAAGGAAGTGAATTTTTAAGTAGTTATCTGCAGTTTTAATGTAGATTTCAGTTCGCTAAGTTATGAAAATGCATGTTTTGGCTATAATCTTCCGTAAATCAAGTTCGAAAACCAATTATTTGTCCCAAAAGAAGGTGTTTTAAGTATATATCTGCATTTCTAAGGTAGATTTGGGTACAATAAGAGGCGTAAAAGCAGATTCTGACTAAGATTTTATCGAAATCGGCAACTATTTGACTCAGAAAGGTTGCCTTACGTCGAAATCTAATAGTTTATTAAGGTTTTCGTTACTAAAATGCCCAAAGACGCCGATTTTGACTAGAATTTGAAAGATATTGAGATGAATATATAACTGTTTGCATCAAAAAATGATAGTTTAAACTGATATTTGCAGTTTTGATGCGGTTTTAGATACGATATGAATCGAAGAAGCCGATTTTGACTGGAATCTGTTTAAAATGACAAAGAAAAACCTAATATCAATTCAAGGAAGTGAATTTTTAAGTAGTTATCTGCAGTTTTAATGTAGATTTCAGTTCGCTAAGTTATGAAAATGCATGTTTTGGCTATAATCTTCCGTAAATCAAGGGCGAAAACCAATTATTTGTCTCAAAAGAAGGTGTTTTAAGTATATATCTGCTTTTCTAAGGTAGATTTGGGTACAATAAGATTCGAAAAAGCAGATTCTGACCAAGATTTTATCGAAATCGCCAACTATTTGACTCAGAAAGGTTGCCTTACGTCGAAATCTAATAGTTTATTAAGGTTTTCGTTTCTAAAATGCCCAAAGACGCCGATTTTGACTAGAATTTGAAAGATATTGACATGAATATATAACTGTTTGTATCAAAAAATGATAGTTTAAACTGATATTTGCAGTTTTGATGCGGTTTTAGATACGATATGAATCGAAGAAGCCGATTTTGACTGGAATCTGTTTAAAATGACAAAGAAAAACCTATTATCAATTCAAGGAAGTGAATTTTTAAGTAGTTATCTGCAGTTTTAATGTAGATTTCAGTTCGCTAAGTTATGAAAATGCATGTTTTGGCTATAATCTTCCGTAAATCAAGGGCGAAAACCAATTATTTGTCCCAAAAGAAGGTGTTTTAAGTATATATCTGCATTTCTAAGGTAGATTTGGGTACAATAAGAGGCGTAAAAGCAGATTCTGACTAAGATTTTATCGAAATCGGCAACTATTTGACTCAGAAAGGTTGCCTTACGTCGAAATCTAATAGTTTATTAAGGTTTTCGTTACTAAAATGCCCAAAGACGCCGATTTTGACTAGAATTTGAAAGATATTGACATGAATATATAACTGTTTGTATCAAAAAATGATAGTTTAAACTGATATTTGCAGTTTTGATGCGGTTTTAGATACGATATGAATCGAAGAAGCCGATTTTGACTGGAATCTGTTTAAAATGACAAAGAAAAACCTATTATCAATTCAAGGAAGTGAATTTTTAAGTAGTTATCTGCAGTTTTAATGTAGATTTCAGTTCGCTAAGTTATGAAAATGCATGTTTTGGCTATAATCTTCTGTAAATCAAGGGCGAAAACTAATTATTTGTCCCAAAAGAAGGTGTTTTAAGTATATATCTGCATTTCTAAGGTAGATTTGGGTACAATAAGAGGCGAAAAAGCAGATTCTGACTAAGATTTTATCGAAATCGGCAACTATTTGACTCAGAAAGGTTGCCTTACGTCGAAATCTAATAGTTTATTAAGGTTTTCGTTACTAAAATGCCCAAAGACGCCGATTTTGACTAGAATTTGAAAGATATTAACATGAATATATAACTGTTTGTATCAAAAAATGATAGTTTAAACTGATATTTGCAGTTTTGATGCGGTTTTAGATACGATATGAATCGAAGAAGCCGATTTTGACTGGAATCTGTTTAAAATGACAAAGAAAAACCTATTATCAATTCAAGGAAGTGAATTTTTAAGTAGTTATCTGCAGTTTTAATGTAGATTTCAGTTCGCTAAGTTATGAAAATGCATGTTTTGGCTATAATCTTCCGTAAATCAAGGGCGAAAACCAATTATTTGTCCCAAAAGAAGGTGTTTTAAGTATATATCTGCATTTCTAAGGTAGATTTGGGTACAATAAGAGGCGAAAAAGCAGATTCTGACTAAGATTTTATCGAAATCGGCAACTATTTGACTCAGAAAGGTTGCCTTACGTCGAAATCTAATAGTTTATTAAGGTTTTCGTTACTAAAATGCCCAAAGACGCCGATTTTGACTAGAATTTGAAAGATATTAACATGAATATATAACTGTTTGTATCAAAAAATGATAGTTTAAACTGATATTTGCAGTTTTGATGCGGTTTTAGATACGATATGAATCGAAGAAGCCGATTTTGACTGGAATCTGTTTAAAATGACAAAGAAAAACCTATTATCAATTCAAGGAAGTGAATTTTTAAGTAGTTATCTGCAGTTTTAATGTAGATTTCAGTTCGCTAAGTTATGAAAATGCATGTTTTGGCTATAATCTTCCGTAAATCAAGGGCGAAAACCAATTATTTGTCCCAAAAGAAGGTGTTTTAAGTATATATCTGCATTTCTAAGTTAGATTTGGGTACAATAAGAGGCGAAAAAGCAGATTCTGACTATGATTTTATCGAAATCGGCAACTATTTGACTCAGAAAGGTTACCTTACGTCGAAATCTAATAGTTTATTAAGGTTTTCGTTACTAAAATGCCCAAAGACGCCGATTTTGACTAGAATTTGAAAGATATTGACATGAATATATAACTGTTTGTATCAAAAAATGATAGTTTAAACTGATATTTGCAGTTTTGATGCGGTTTTAGACACGATATGAATCGAAGAAGCCGATTTTGACTGGAATCTGTTTAAAATGACAAAGAAAAACCTATTATCAATTCAAGGAAGTGAATTTTTAAGTAGTTATCTGCAGTTTTAATGTAGATTTCAGTTCGCTAAGTTATGAAAATGCATGTTTTGGCCATAATCTTCCGTAAATCAAGGGCGAAAACCAATTATTTGTCCCAAAAGAAGGTGTTTTAAGTATATATCTGCATTTCTAAGGTAGATTTGGGTACAATAAGAGGCGAAAAAGCAGATTCTGACTAAGATTTTATCGAAATCGACAACTATTTGACTCAGAAAGGTTGCCTTACGTCGAAATCTAATAGTTTATTAAGGTTTTCGTTACTAAAATGCCCAAAGACGCCGATTTTGACTAGAATTTGAAAGATATTGACATAAATATATAACTGTTTGTATCAAAAAATGATAGTTTAAACTGATATTTGCAGTTTTGATGCGGTTTTAGATACGATATGAATCGAAGAAGCCGATTTTGACTGGAATCTGTTTAAAATGACAAAGAAAAACCTATTATCAATTCAAGGAAGTGAATTTTTAAGTAGTTATCTGCAGTTTTAATGTAGATTTCAGTTCGCTAAGTTATGAAAATGCATGTTTTGGCTATAATCTTCCGTAAATCAAGGGCGAAAACCAATTATTTGTCCCAAAAGAAGGTGTTTTAAGTATATATCTGCATTTCTAAGGTAGATTTGGGTACAATAAGAGGCGAAAAAGCAGATTCTGTCTAAGATTTTATCGAAATCGGCAACTATTTGACTCAGAAAGGTTGCCTTACGTCGAAATCTAATAGTTTATTAAGGTTTTCGTTACTAAAATGCCCAAAGACGCCGATTTTGACTAGAATTTGAAAGATATTGACATGAATATATAACTGTTTGTATCAAAAAATGATAGATTAAACTGATATTTGCAGTTTTGATGCGGTTTTAGGTACGATATGAGTCGAAGAAGCCGATTTTGTCTGGAATCTGTTTAAAATGACAAAGAAAAACCTATTATCAATTCAAGGAAGTGAATTTTTAAGTAGTTATCTGCAGTTTTAATGTAGATTTCAGTTCGCTAAGTTATGAAAATGCATGTTTTGGCCATAATCTTCCGTAAATCAAGGGCGAAAACCAATTATTTGTCCCAAAAGAAGGTGTTTTAAGTATATATCTGCATTTCTAATGTAGATTTGGGTACAATAAGAGGCGAAAAAGCAGATTCTGACTAAGATTTTATCGAAATCGGCAACTATTTGACTCCGAAAGGTTGCCTTACGTCGAAATCTAATAGTTTATTAAGGTTTTCGTTACTAAAATGCCCAAAGACGCCGATTTTGACTAGAATTTGAAAGATATTGACATGAATATATAACTGTTTGTATCAAAAAATGATAGTTTAAACTGACATTTGCAGTTTTGATGCGGTTTTAGATACGATATGAATCGAAGAAGCCGATTTTGACTGGAATCTGTTTAAAATGACAAAGAAAAACCTATTATCAGTTCAAGGAAGTGAATTTTTAAGTAGTTATCTGCAGTTTTAATGTAGATTTCAGTTCGCTAAGTTATGAAAATGCATGTTTTGGCTATAATCTTCCGTAAATCAAGGGCGAAAACCAATTATTTGTCCCAAAAGGAGGTGTTTTAAGTATATATCTGCATTTCTAAGGTAGATTTGGGTACAATAAGAGGCGAAAAAGCAGATTCTAAGATTTTATCGAAATCGGCAACTATTTGACTCAGAAAGGTTGCCCTACGTCGAAATCTAATAGTTTATTAAGGTTTTCGTTACTAAAATGCCCAAAGACGCCGATTTTGACTAGAATTTGAAAGATATTGACATGAATATATAACTGTTTCTATCAAAAAATGATAGATTAAACTGATATTTGCAGTTTTGATGCGGTTTTAGATACGATATGAATCGAAGAAGCCGATTTTGACTGGAATCTGTTTAAAATGACAAAGAAAAACCTATTATCAATTCAAGGAAGTGAATTTTTAAGTAGTTATCTGCAGTTTTAATGTAGATTTCAGTTCGCTAAGTTATGAAAATGCATGTTTTGGCTATATTCTTCCGTAAATCAAGGGCGAAAACCAATTGTTTGTCCCAAAAGGAGGTGTTTTAAGTATATATCTGCATTTCTAAGGTAGATTTGGGTACAATAAGATGCGAAAAAGCAGATTCTGACTAAGATTTTATCGAAATCGGCAACTATTTGACTCAGAAAGGTTGCCTTACGTCGAAATCTAATAGTTTATTAAGGTTTTCGTTACTAAAATGCCCAAAGACGCCGATTTTGACTAGAATTTGAAAGATATTGACATGAATATATAACTGTTTGTATCAAAAAATGTTAGTTTAAACTGATATTTGCAGTTTTGATGCGGTTTTAGATACGATATGAATCGAAGAAGCCGATTTTGACTGGAATCTGTTTAAAATGACAAAGAAAAACCTATTATCAATTCAAGGAAGTGAATTTTTAAGTAGTTATCTGCAGTTTTAATGTAGATTTCAGTTCGCTAAGTTATGAAAATGCATGTTTTGGCTATAATCTTCCGTAAATCAAGGGCGAAAACCAATTATTTGTCCCAAAAGAAGGTGTTTTAAGTATATATCTGCATTTCTAAGGTAGATCTGGGTACAATAAGAGGCGAAAAAGCAGATTCTGACTAAGATTTTAACGAAATCGGCAACTATTTGACTCAGAAAGGTTGCCTTACGTCGAAATCTAATAGTTTATTAAGGTTTTCGTTACTAAAATGCCCAAAGACGCCGATTTTGACTAGAATTTGAAAGATATTGGCATGAATATATAACTGTTTGTATCAAAAAATGATAGTTTAAAGTGATATTTGCAGTTTTGATGCGGTTTTAGATACGATATGAATCGAAGAAGCCGATTTTGACTGGAATCTGTTTAAAATGACAAAGAAAAACCTATTATCAATTCAAGGAAGTGAATTTTTAAGTAGTTATCTGCAGTTTTAATGTAGATTTCAGATCGCTAAGTTATGAAAATGCATGTTTTGGCTATAATCTTCTGTAAATCAAGGGCGAAAACCAATTATTTGTCCCAAAAGAAGGTGTTTTAAGTATATATCTGCATTTCTAAGGTAGATTTGGGTACAATAAGAGGCGAAAAAGCAGATTCTGACTAAGATTTTATCGAAATCGGCAACTATTTGACTCAGAAAGGTTGCCTTACGTCGAAATCTAATAGTTTATTAAGGTTTTCGTTACTAAAATGCCCAAAGACGCCGATTTTGACTAGAATTTGAAAGATATTAACATGAATATATAACTGTTTGTATCAAAAAATGATAGTTTAAACTGATATTTGCAGTTTTGATGCGGTTTTAGATACGATATGAATCGAAGAAGCCGATTTTGACTGGAATCTGTTTAAAATGACAAAGAAAAACCTATTATCAATTCAAGGAAGTGAACTTTTAAGTAGTTATCTGCAGTTTTAATGTAGATTTCAGTTCGCTAAGTTATGAAAATGCATTTTTTGGCTATAATCTTCCGTAAATCAAGGGCGAAAACCAATTATTTGTCCCAAAAGAAGGTGTTTAAGTATATATCTGCATTTCTAAGGTATATTTGGGTACAATAAGAGGCGAAAAAGCAGATTCTGACTATGATTTTATCGAAATCGGCAACTATTTGACTCAGAAAGGTTACCTTACGTCGAAATCTAATAGTTTATTAAGGTTTTCGTTACTAAAATGCCCAAAGACGCCGATTTTGACTAGAATTTGAAAGATATTGACATGAATATATAACTGTTTGTATCAAAAAATGATAGTTTAAACTGATATTTGCAGTTTTGATGCGGTTTTAGATACGATATGAATCGAAGAAGCCGATTTTGACTGGAATCTGTTTAAAATGACAAAGAAAAACCTATTATCAATTCAAGGAAGTGAATTTTTAAGTAGTTATCTGCAGTTTTAATGTAGATTTCAGTTCGCTAAGTTATGAAAATGCATGTTTTGGCCATAATCTTCCGTAAATCAAAGGCGAAAACCAATTATTTGTCCCAAAAGAAGGTGTTTTAAGTATATATCTGCATTTCTAAGGTAGATTTGGGTACAATAAGAGGCGAAAAAGCAGATTCTGACTAAGATTTTATCGAAATCGGCAACTATTTGACTCAGAAAGGTTGCCTTACGTCGAAATCTAATAGTTTATTAAGGTTTTCGTTACTAAAATGCCCAAAGACGCCGATTTTGACTAGAATTTGAAAGATATTGACATAAATATATAACTGTTTGTATCAAAAAATGATAGTTTAAACTGATATTTGCAGTTTTGATGCGGTTTTAGATACGATATGAATCGAAGAAGCCGATTTTGACTGGAATCTGTTTAAAATGACAAAGAAAAACCTATTATCAATTCAAGGAAGTGAATTTTTAAGTAGTTATCTGCAGTTTTAATGTAGATTTCAGTTCGCTAAGTTATGAAAATGCATGTTTTGGCTATAATCTTCCGTAAATCAAGGGCGAAAACCAATTATTTGTCCCAAAAGAAGGTGTTTTAAGTATATATCTGCATTTCTAAGGTAGATTTGGGTACAATAAGAGGCGAAAAAGCAGATTCTGACTAAGATTTTATCGAAATCGGCAACTATTTGACTCAGAAAGGTTGCCTTACGTCAAAATCTAATAGTTTATTAAGGTTTTCGTTACTAAAATGCCCAAAGACGCCGATTTTGACTAGAATTTGAAAGATATTGACATGAATATATAACTGTTTGTATCAAAAAATGATAGTTTAAACTGATATTTGCAGTTTTGATGCGGTTTTAGATACGATATGAATCGAAGAAGCCGATTTTGACTGGAATCTGTTTAAAATGACCAAGAAAAACCTATTATCAATTCAAGGAAGTGAATTTTTAAGTAGTTATCTGCAGTTTTAATGTAGATTTCAGTTCGCTAAGTTATGAAAATGCATGTTTTGGCTATAATCTTCCGTTAATCAAGGGCGAAAACCAATTATTTGTCCCAAAAGAAGGTGTTTTAAGTATATATCTGCATTTCTAAGGTAGATTTGGGTACAATAAGAGGCGAAAAAGCAGATTCTGACTAAGATTTTATCGAAATCGGCAACTATTTGACTCAGAAAGGTTGCCTTACGTCGAAATCTAATGGTTTATTAAGGTTTTCGTTACTAAAATGCCCAAAGACGCCGATTTTGACTAGAATTTGAAAGATATTGGCATGAATATATAACTGTTTGTATCAAAAAATGATAGTTTAAAGTGATATTTGCAGTTTTGATGCGGTTTTAGATACGATATGAATCGAAGAAGCCGATTTTGACTGGAATCTGTTTAAAATGACAAAGAAAAACCTATTATCAATTCGAGGAAGTGAATTTTTAAGTAGTTATCTGCAGTTTTAATGTAGATTTCAGATCGCTAAGTTATGAAAATGCATGTTTTGGCTATAATCTTCTGTAAATCAAGGGCGAAAACCAATTATTTGTCCCAAAAGAAGGTGTTTTAAGTATATATCTGCATTTCTAAGGTAGATTTGGGTACAATAAGAGGCGAAAAAGCAGATTCTGACTAAGATTTTATCGAAATCGGCAACTATTTGACTCAGAAAGGTTGCCTTACGTCGAAATCTAATAGTTTATTAAGGTTTTCGTTACTAAAATGCCCAAAGACGCCGATTTTGACTAGAATTTGAAAGATATTAACATGAATATATAACTGTTTGTATCAAAAAATGATAGTTTAAACTGATATTTGCAGTTTTGATGCGGTTTTAGATACGATATGAATCGAAGAAGATGATTTTGACTGGAATCTGTTTAAAATGACAAAGAAAAACCTATTATCAATTCAAGGAAGTGAACTTTTAAGTAGTTATCTGCAGTTTAAATGTAGATTTCAGTTCGCTAAGTTATGAAAATGCATGTTTTGGCTATAATCTTCCGTAAATCAAGGGCGAAAACCAATTATTTGTCCCAAAAGAAGGTGTTTAAGTATATATCTGCATTTCTAAGGTAGATTTGGGTACAATAAGAGGCGAAAAAGCAGATTCTGACTATGATTTTATCGAAATCGGCAACTATTTGACTCAGAAAGGTTACCTTACGTCGAAATCTAATAGTTTATTAAGGTTTTCGTTACTAAAATGCCCAAAGACGCCGATTTTGACTAGAATTTGAAGGATATTGACATGAATATATAACTGTTTGTATCAAAAAATGATAGTTTAAACTGATATTTGCAGTTTTGATGCGGTTTTAGATACGATATGAATCGAAGAAGCCGATTTTGACTGGAATCTGTTTAAAATGACAAAGAAAAACCTATTATCAATTCAAGGAAGTGAATTTTTAAGTAGTTATCTGCAGTTTTAATGTAGATTTCAGTTCGCTAAGTTATGAAAATGCATGTTTTGGCCATAATCTTCCGTAAATCAAAGGCGAAAACCAATTATTTGTCCCAAAAGAAGGTGTTTTAAGTATATATCTGCATTTCTAAGGTAGATTTGGGTACAATAAGAGGCGAAAAAGCAGATTCTGACTAAGATTTTATCGAAATCGGCAACTATTTGACTCAGAAAGGTTGCCTTACGTCGAAATCTAATAGTTTATTAAGGTTTTCGTTACTAAAATGCCCAAAGACGCCGATTTTGACTAGAATTTGAAAGATATTGACATAAATATATAACTGTTTGTATCAAAAAATGATAGTTTAAACTGATATTTGCAGTTTTGATGCGGTTTTAGATACGATATGAATCGAAGAAGCCGATTTTGACTGGAATCTGTTTAAAATGACAAAGAAAAACCTATTATCAATTCAAGGAAGTGAATTTTTAAGTAGTTATCTGCAGTTTTAATGTAGATTTCAGTTCGCTAAGTTATGAAAATGCATGTTTTGGCTATAATCTTCCGTAAATCAAGGGCGAAAACCAATTATTTGTCCCAAAAGAAGGTGTTTTAAGTATATATCTGCATTTCTAAGGTAGATTTGGGTACAATAAGAGGCGAAAAAGCAGATTCTGACTAAGATTTTATCGAAATCGGCAACTATTTGACTCAGAAAGGTTGCCTTATGTCGAAATCTAATAGTTTATTAAGGTTTTCGTTACTAAAATGCCCAAAGACGCCGATTTTGACTAGAATTTGAAAGATATTGACATGAATATATAACTGTTTGTATCAAAAAATGATAGTTTAAACTGATATTTGCAGTTTTGATGCGGTTTTAGATACGATATGAATCGAAGAAGCCGATTTTGAATGGAATCTGTTTAAAATGACCAAGAAAAACCTATTATCAATTCAAGGAAGTGAATTTTTAAGTAGTTATCTGCAGTTTTAATGTAGATTTCAGTTCGCTAAGTTATGAAAATGCATGTTTTGGCTATAATCTTCCGTAAATCAAGGGCGAAAACCAATTATTTGTCCCAAAAGAAGGTGTCTTAAGTATATATCTGCATTTCTAAGGTAGATTTGGGTACAATAAGAGGCGAAAAAGCAGATTCTGACTAAGATTTTATCGAAATCGGCAACTATTTGACTCAGAAAGGTTGCCTTACGTCAAAATCTAATAGTTTATTAAGGTTTTCGTTACTAAAATGCCCAAAGACGCCGATTTTGACTAGAATTTGAAAGATATTGACATGAATATATAACTGTTTGTATCAAAAAATGATAGTTTAAACTGATATTTGCAGTTTTGATGCGGTTTTAGATACGATATGAATCGAAGAAGCCGATTTTGACTGGAATCTGTTTAAAATGACCAAGAAAAACCTATTATCAATTCAAGGAAGTGAATTTTTAAGTAGTTATCTGCAGTTTTAATGTAGATTTCAGTTCGCTAAGTTATGAAAATGCATGTTTTGGCTATAATCTTCCGTAAATCAAGGGCGAAAACCAATTATTTGTCCCAAAAGAAGGTGTTTTAAGTATATATCTGCATTTCTAAGGTAGATTTGGGTACAATAAGAGGCGAAAAAGCAGATTCTGACTAAGATTTTATCGAAATCGGCAACTATTTGACTCAGAAAGGTTGCCTTACGTCGAAATCTAATGGTTTATTAAGGTTTTCGTTACTAAAATGCCCAAAGACGCCGATTTTGACTAGAATTTGAAAGATATTGACATGAATATATAACTGTTTGTATCAAAAAATGATAGTTTAAACTGACATTTGCAGTTTTGATGCGGTTTTAGATACGATATGAATCGAAGAAGCCGATTTTGACTGGAATCTGTTTAAAATGACAAAGAAAAACCTATTATCAATTCAAGGAAGTGAATTTTTAAGTAGTTATCTGCAGTTTTAATGTAGATTTCAGTTCGCTAAGTTATGAAAATGCATGTTTTGGCTATAATCTTCCGTAAATCAAGGGCGAAAACCAATTATTTGTCCCAAAAGGAGGTGTTTTAAGTATATATCTGCATTTCTAAGGTAGATTTGGGTACAATAAGAGGCGAAAAAGCAGATTCTAAGATTTTATCGAAATCGGCAACTATTTGACTCAGAAAGGTTGCCCTACGTCGAAATCTAATAGTTTATTAAGGTTTTCGTTACTAAAATGCCCAAAGACGCCGATTTTGACTAGAATTTGAAAGATATTGACATGAATATATAACTGTTTGTATCAAAAAATGATAGATTAAACTGATATTTGCAGTTTTGATGCGGTTTTGGGTACGATATGAGTCGAAGAAGCCGATTTTGACTGGAATCTGTTTAAAATGACAAAGAAAAACCTATTATCAATTCAAGGAAGTGAATTTTTAAGTAGTTATCTGCAGTTTTAATGTAGATTTCAGTTCGCTAAGTTATGAAAATACATGTTTTGGCCATAATCTTCCGTAAATCAAGGGCGAAAACCAATTATTTGTCCCAATAGAAGGTGTTTTAAGTATATATCTGCATTTCTAAGGTAGATTTGGGTACAATAAGAGGCGAAAAAGCAGATTCTGACTAAGATTTTATCGAAATCGGCAACTATTTGACTCAGAAAGGTTGCCTTACGTCGAAATCTAATAGTTTATTAAGGTTTTCGTTACTAAAATGCCCAAAGACGCCGATTTTGACTAGAATTTGAAAGATATTGACATGAATATATAACTGTTTGTATCAAAAAATGTTAGTTTAAACTGATAATTGCAGTTTTGATGCGGTTTTAGATACGATATGAATCGAAGAAGCCGATTTTGACTGGAATCTGTTTAAAATGACAAAGAAAAACCTATTATCAATTCAAGGAAGTGAACTTTTTAGTAGTTATCTGCAGTTTTAATGTAGATTTCAGTTCGCTAAGTTATGAAAATGCATGTTTTGGCTATAATCTTCCGTAAATCAAGGGCGAAAACCAATTATTTGTCCCAAAAGAAGGTGTTTTAAGTATATATCTGCATTTCTAAGGTAGATTTGGGTACAATAAGAGGCGAAAAAGCAGATTCTAAGATTTTATCGAAATCGGCAACTATTTGACTCAGAAAGGTTGCCTTACGTCGAAATCTAATAGTTTATTAAGGTTTTCGTTACTAAAATGCCCAAAGACGCCGATTTTGGCTAGAATTTGAAAGATATTGACATGAATATATAACTGTTTCTATCAAAAAATGATAGATTAAACTGATATTTGCAGTTTTGATGCGGTTTTAGATACGATATGAACCGAAGAAGCCGATTTTGACTGGAATCTGTTTAAAATGATAAAGAAAAACCTATTATCAATTCAAGGAAGTGAATTTTTAAGTAGTTATCTGCAGTTTTAATGTAGATTTCAGTTCGCTAAGTTATGAAAATGCATGTTTTGGCTATAATCTTCCGTAAATCAAGGGCGAAAACCAATTATTTGTCCCAAAAGAAGGTGTTTTAAGTATATATCTGCATTTCTAAGGTAGATTTGGGTACAATAAGAGGCGAAAAAGCAGATTCTGACTAAGATTTTATCGAAATCGGCAACTATTTGTCTCAGAAAGGTTGCCTTACGTCGAAATCTAATAGTTTATTAAGGTTTTCGTTACTAAAATGCCCAAAGACGCCGATTTTGACTAGAATTTGAAAGATATTGACATGAATATATAACTGTTTGTATCAAAAAATGATAGTTTAAACAGATATTTGCAGTTTTGATGCGGTTTCAGATACGATATGAATCGAAGAAGCCGATTTTGACTGGAATCTGTTTAAAATGACAAAGAAAAACCTATTATCAATTCAAGGAAGTGAATTTTTAAGTAGTTATCTTCAGTTTTAATGTAGATTTCAGTTCGCTAAGTTATGAAAATGCATGTTTTGGCTATAATCTTCCATAAATCAAGGGCGAAAACCAATTATTTGTCCCAAAAGAAGGTGTTTTAAGTATATATCTGCATTTCTAAGGTAGATTTGGGTACAATAGGAGGCGAAAAAGCAGATTCTGACTAAGATTTTATCGAAATCGGCAATTATTTGACTCAGAAAGGTTGCCTTACGTCGAAATCTAATAGTTTATTAAGGTTTTCGTTACTAAAATGCCCAAAGACGCCGATTTTGACTAGAATTTGAAAGATATTGACATGAATATATAACTGTTTGTATCAAAAAATGATAGTTTAAACTGATATTTGCAGTTTTGATGCGGTTTTAGATACGATATGAATCGAAGAAGCCGATTTTGACTGGAATCTGTTTAAAATGACCAAGAAAAACCTATTATCAATTCAAGGAAGTGAATTTTTAAGTAGTTATCTGCAGTTTTAATGTAGATTTCAGTTCGCTAAGTTATGAAAATGCATGTTTTGGCTATAATCTTCGGTAAATCAAGGGCGAAAACCAATTATTTGTCCCAAAAGAAGGTGTTTTAAGTATATATCTGCATTTCTAAGGTAGATTTGGGTACAATAAGAGGCGAAAAAGCAGATTCTGACTAAGATTTTATCGAAATCGGCAACTATTTGACTCAGAAAGGTTGCCTTAGGTCAAAATCTAATAGTTTATTAAGGTTTTCGTTACTAAAATGCCCAAAGACCCCGATTTTGACTAGAATTTGAAAGATATTGACATGAATATATAACTGTTTGTATCAAAAAATGATAGTTTAAACTGATATTTGCAGTTTTGATGCGGTTTTAGATACGATATGAATCGAAGAAGCCGATTTTGACTGGAATCTGTTTAAAATGACCAAGAAAAACCTATTATCAATTCAAGGAAGTGAATTTTTAAGTAGTTATCTGCAGTTTTAATGTAGATTTCAGTTCGCTAAGTTATGAAAATGCATGTTTTGGCTATAATCTTCCGTAAATCAAGGGCGAAAACCAATTATTTGTCCCAAAAGAAGGTGTTTTAAGTATATATCTGCATTTCTAAGGTAGATTTGGGTACAATAAGAGGCGAAAAAGCAGATTCTGACTAAGATTTTATCGAAATCGGCAACTATTTGACTCAGAAAGGTTGCCTTACGTCGAAATCTAATAGTTTATTAAGGTTTTCGTTACTAAAATGCCCAAAGACGCCGATTTTGACTAGAATTTGAAAGATATTGACATGAATATATAACTGTTTGTATTAAAAAATGATAGATTAAACTGATATTTGCAGTTTTGATGCGGTTTTAGGTACGATATGAGTCGAAGAAGCCGATTTTGTCTGGAATCTGTTTAAAATGACAAAGAAAAACCTATTATCAAATCAAGGAAGTGAATTTTTAAGTAGTTATCTGCAGTTTTAATGTAGATTTCAGTTCGCTAAGTTATGAAAATGCATGTTTTGGCCATAATCTTCCGTAAATCAAGGGCGAAAACCAATTATTTGTCCCAAAAGAAGGTGTTTTAAGTATATATCTGCATTTCTAATGTAGATTTGGGTACAATAAGAGGCTAAAAAGCAGATTCTGACTAAGATTTTATCGAAATCGGCAACTATTTGACTCAGAAAGGTTGCCTTACGTCGAAATCTAATGGTTTATTAAGGTTTTCGTTACTAAAATGCCCAAAGACGCCGATTTTGACTAGAATTTAAAAGATATTGACATGAATATATAACTGTTTGTATCAAAAAATGATAGTTTAAACTGACATTTGCAGTTTTGATGCGGTTTTAGATACGATATGAATCGAAGAAGCCGATTTTGACTGGAATCTGTTTAAAATGACAAAGAAAAACCTATTATCAATTCAAGGAAGTGAATTTTTAAGTAGTTATCTGCAGTTTTAATGTAGATTTAAGTTCGCTAAGTTATGAAAATGCATGTTTTGGCTATAATCTTCCGTAAATCAAGGGCGAAAACCAATTATTTGTCCCAAAAGGAGGTGTTTTAAGTATATATCTGCATTTCTAAGGTAGATTTGGGTACAATAAGAGGCGAAAAAGCAGATTCTAAGATTTTATCGAAATCGGCAACTATTTGACTCAGAAAGGTTGCCCTACGTCGAAATCTAATAGTTTATTAAGGTTTTCGTTACTAAAATGCCCAAAGACGCCGATTTTGACTAGAATTTGAAAGATATTGACATGAATATATAACTGTTTCTATCAAAAAATGATAGATTAAACTGATATTTGCAGTTTTGATGCGGTTTTAGGTACGATATGAGTCGAAGAAGCCGATTTTGACTGGAATCTGTTTAAAATGACAAAGAAAAACCTATTATCAATTCAAGGAAGTGAATTTTTAAGTAGTTATCTGCAGTTTTAATGTAGATTTCAGTTCGCTAAGTTATGAAAATACATGTTTTGGCCATAATCTTCCGTAAATCAAGGGCGAAAACCAATTATTTGTCCCAATAGAAGGTGTTTTAAGTATATATCTGCATTTCTAAGGTAGATTTGGGTACAATAAGAGGCGAAAAAGCAGATTCTGACTAAGATTTTATCGAAATCGGCAACTATTTGACTCAGAAAGGTTGCCTTACGTCGAAATCTAATAGTTTATTAAGGTTTTCGTTACTAAAATGCCCAAAGACGCCGATTTTGACTAGAATTTGAAAGATATTGACATGAATATATAACTGTATCAAAAAATGATAGTTTAAACTGATATTTGCAGTTTTGATGCGGTTTTAGATACGATATGAACCGAAGAAGCCGATTTTGACTGCAATCTGTTTAAAATGACAAAGAAAAACCTATTATCAATTCAAGGAAGTGAATTTTTAAGTAGTTATCTGCAGTTTTAATGTGGATTTCAGTTCGCTAAGTTATGAAAATGCATGTTTTGGCTATAATCTTATGTAAATCAAGGGCGAAAACCAATTATTTGTCCCAAAAGAAGGTGTTTTAAGTATATATCTGCATTTCTAAGGTAGATTTGGGTACAATAAGAGGCGAAAAAGCAGATTCTAAGATTTTATCGAATTCGGCAACTATTTGACTCAGAAAGGTTGCATTACGTCGAAATCTAATAGTTTATTAAGGTTTTCGTTACTAAAATGCCCAAAGACGCCGATTTTGGCTAGAATTTGAAAGATATTGACATGAATATATAACTGTTTCTATCAAAAAATGATAGATTAAACTGATATTTGCAGTTTTGATGCGGTTTTAGATGCGATATGAACCGAAGAAGCCGATTTTGACTGGAATCTGTTTAAAATGACAAAGAAAAACCTATTATCAATTCAAGGAAGTGAATTTTTAAGTAGTTATCTTCAGTTTTAATGTAGATTTCAGTTCGCTAAGTTATGAAAATGCATGTTTTGGCTATAATCTTCCGTAAATCAAGGGCGAAAACCAATTATTTGTTCCAAAAGAAGGTGTTTTAAGTATATATCTGCATTTCTAATGTAGATTTGGGTACAATAAGAGGCGAAAAAGCAGATTCTGACTAAGATTTTATCGAAATCGGCAACTATTTGACTCAGAAAGGTTGCCTTACGTCGAAATCTAATGGTTTATTAAGGTTTTCGTTACTAAAATGCCCAAAGACGCCGATTTTGACTAGAATTTAAAAGATATTGACATGAATATATAACTGTTTGTATCAAAAAATGATAGTTTAAACTGACATTTGCAGTTTTGATGCGGTTTTAGATACGATATGAATCGAAGAAGCCGATTTTGACTGGAATCTGTTTAAAATGACAAAGAAAAACCTATTATCAATTCAAGGAAGTGAATTTTTAAGTAGTTATCTGCAGTTTTAATGTAGATTTCAGTTCGCTAAGTTATGAAAATGCATGTTTTGGCTATAATCTTCCGTAAATCAAGGGCGAAAACCAATTATTTGTCCCAAAAGGAGGTGTTTTAAGTATATATCTGCATTTCTAAGGTAGATTTGGGTACAATAAGAGGCGAAAAAGCAGATTCTAAGATTTTATCGAAATCGGCAACTATTTGACTCAGAAAGGTTGCCCTACGTCGAAATCTAATAGTTTATTAAGGTTTTCGTTACTAAAATGCCCAAAGACGCCGATTTTGACTAGAATTTGAAAGATATTGACATGAATATATAACTGTTTCTATCAAAAAATGATAGATTAAACTGATATTTGCAGTTTTGATGCGGTTTTAGGTACGATATGAGTCGAAGAAGCCGATTTTGACTGGAATCTGTTTAAAATGACAAAGAAAAACCTATTATCAATTCAAGGAAGTGAATTTTTAAGTAGTTATCTGCAGTTTTAATGTAGATTTCAGTTCGCTAAGTTATGAAAATACATGTTTTGGCCATAATCTTCCGTAAATCAAGGGCGAAAACCAATTATTTGTCCCAATAGAAGGTGTTTTAAGTATATATCTGCATTTCTAAGGTAGATTTGGGTACAATAAGAGGCGAAAAAGCAGATTCTGACTAAGATTTTATCGAAATCGGCAACTATTTGACTCAGAAAGGTTGCCTTACGTCGAAATCTAATAGTTTATTAAGGTTTTCGTTACTAAAATGCCCAAAGACGCCGATTTTGACTAGAATTTGAAAGATATTGACATGAATATATAACTGTTTGTATCAAAAAATGATAGTTTAAACTGATATTTGCAGTTTTGATGCGGTTTTAGATACGATATGAACCGAAGAAGCCGATTTTGACTGCAATCTGTTTAAAATGACAAAGAAAAACCTATTATCAATTCAAGGAAGTGAATTTTTAAGTAGTTATCTGCAGTTTTAATGTGGATTTCAGTTCGCTAAGTTATGAAAATGCATGTTTTGGCTATAATCTTCCGTAAATCAAGGGCGAAAACCAATTATTTGTCCCAAAAGAAGGTGTTTTAAGTATATATCTGCATTTCTAAGGTAGATTTGGGTACAATAAGAGGCGAAAAAGCAGATTCTAAGATTTTATCGAAATCGGCAACTATTTGACTCAGAAAGGTTGCATTACGTCGAAATCTAATAGTTTATTAAGGTTTTCGTTACTAAAATGCCCAAAGACGCCGATTTTGGCTAGAATTTGAAAGATATTGACATGAATATATAACTGTTTCTATCAAAAAATGATTGATTAAACTGATATTTGCAGTTTTGATGCGGTTTTAGATACGATATGAACCGAAGAAGCCGATTTTGACTGGAATCTGTTTAAAATGACAAAGAAAAACCTATTATCAATTCAAGGAAGTGAATTTTTAAGTAGTTATCTTCAGTTTTAATGTAGATTTCAGTTCGCTAAGTTATGAAAATGCATGTTTTGGCAATAATCTTCCGTAAATCAAGGGCGAAAACCAATTATTTGTTCCAAAAGAAGGTGTTTTAAGTATATATCTGCATTTCTAAGGTACATTTGGGTACAATAAGAGGCGAAAAAGCAGATTCTGACTAAGATTTTATCGAAATCGGCAACTATTTGACTCAGAAAGGTTGCTTTACGTCGAAATCTAATAGTTTATTAAGGTTTTCGTTACTAAAATGCCCAAAGACGCCGATTTTGACTAGAATTTGAAAGATATTGACATGAATATATAACTGTTTGTATCAAAAAATGATAGTTTAAACTGATATTTGCAGTTTTGATGCGGTTTTAGATACGATATGAATCGAAGAAGCCGATTTTGACTGGAATCTGTTTAAAATGACAAAGAAAAACCTATTATCAATTCAAGGAAGTGAATTTTTAAGTAGTTATCTGCAGTTTTAATGTAGATTTCAGTTCGCTAAGTTATGAAAATACATGTTTTGGCCATAATCTTCCGTAAATCAAGGGCGAAAACCAATTATTTGTCCCAATAGAAGGTGTTTTAAGTATATATCTGCATTTCTAAGGTAGATTTGGGTACAATAAGAGGCGAAAAAGCAGATTCTGACTAAGATTTTATCGAAATCGGCAACTATTTGACTCAGAAAGGTTGCCTTACGTCGAAATCTAATAGTTTATTAAGGTTTTCGTTACTAAAATGCCCAAAGACGCCGATTTTGACTAGAATTTGAAAGATATTGACATGAATATATAACTGTTTGTATCAAAAAATGATAGTTTAAACTGATATTTGCAGTTTTGATGCGGTTTTAGATACGATATGAACCGAAGAAGCCGATTTTGACTAGAATTTGAAAGATATTGACATGAATATATAACTGTTTGTATCAAAAAATGATAGTTTAAACTGATATTTGCAGTTTTGATGCGGTTTTAGATACGATATGAACCGAAGAAGCCGATTTTGACTGCAATCTGTTTAAAATGACAAAGAAAAACCTATTATCAATTCAAGGAAGTGAATTTTTAAGTAGTTATCTGCAGTTTTAATGTGGATTTCAGTTCGCTAAGTTATGAAAATGCATGTTTTGGCTATAATCTTCCGTAAATCAAGGGCGAAAACCAATTATTTGTCCCAAAAGAAGGTGTTTTAAGTATATATCTGCATTTCTAAGGTAGATTTGGGTACAATAAGAGGCGAAAAAGCAGATTCTAAGATTTTATCGAAATCGGCAACTATTTGACTCAGAAAGGTTGCATTACGTCGAAATCTAATAGTTTATTAAGGTTTTCGTTACTAAAATGCCCAAAGACGCCGATTTTGGCTAGAATTTGAAAGATATTGACATGAATATATAACTGTTTCTATCAAAAAATGATTGATTAAACTGATATTTGCAGTTTTGATGCGGTTTTAGATACGATATGAACCGAAGAAGCCGATTTTGACTGGAATCTGTTTAAAATGACAAAGAAAAACCTATTATCAATTCAAGGAAGTGAATTTTTAAGTAGTTATCTTCAGTTTTAATGTAGATTTCAGTTCGCTAAGTTATGAAAATGCATGTTTTGGCTATAATCTTCCGTAAATCAAGGGCGAAAACCAATTATTTGTTCCAAAAGAAGGTGTTTTAAGTATATATCTGCATTTCTAAGGTACATTTGGGTACAATAAGAGGCGAAAAAGCAGATTCTGACTAAGATTTTATCGAAATCGGCAACTATTTGACTCAGAAAGGTTGCTTTACGTCGAAATCTAATAGTTTATTAAGGTTTTCGTTACTAAAATGCCCAAAGACGCCGATTTTGACTAGAATTTGAAAGATATTGACATGAATATATAACTGTTTGTATCAAAAAATGATAGTTTAAACTGATATTTGCAGTTTTGATGCGGTTTTAGATACGATATGAATCGAAGAAGCCGATTTTGACTGGAATCTGTTTAAAATGACAAAGAAAAACCTATTATCAATTCAAGGAAGTGAATTTTTAAGTAGTTATCTGAAGTTTTAATGTAGATTTCAGTTCGCTAAGTTATGAAAATGCATGTTTTGACTATAATCTTCCGTAAATCAAGGGCGAAAACCAATTATTTGTCCAAAAGAAGGTGTTTTAAGTATATATCTGCATTTCTAAGGTAGATTTGGGTACAATAAGAGGCGAAAAAGCAGATTCTGACTAAGATTTTATCGAAATCGGCAACTATTTGACTCAGAAAGGTTGCCTTACGTCGAAATCTAATAGTTTATTAAGGTTTTCGTTAGTAAAATGCCCAAAGACGCCGATTTCGACTAGAATTTGAAAGATATTGGCATGAATATATAACTGTTTGTATCAAAAAATGATAGTTTAAACTGATATTTGCAGTTTTGATGCGGTTTTAGATACGATATGAATCGAAGAAGCCGATTTTGACTGGAATCTGTTTAAAATGACAAAGAAAAACCTATTATCAATTCAAGGAAGTGAATTTTTCAGTAGTTATCTGAAGTTTTAATGTAGATTTCAGTTCGCTAAGTTATGAAAATGCATGTTTTGACTATAAACTTCCGTAAATCAAGGGCGAAAACCAATTATTTGTCCCAAAAGAAGGTGTTTTAAGTATATATCTGCATTTCTAAGGTAGATTTGGGTACAATAAGAGGCGAAAAAGCAGATTCTGAGTAAGATTTTATCGAAATGGGCAACTATTTGACTCAGAAAGGTTGCCTTACGTCGAAATCTAATAGTTTATTAAGGTTTTCGTTACTAAAATGCCCAAAGACGCCGATTTTGACTAGAATTTGAAAGATATTGACATGAATATATAACTGTTTGTATCAAAAAATGATAGATTAAACTGATATTTGCAGTTTTGATGCGGTTTTAGGTACGATATGAGTCGAAGAAGCCGATTTTGACTGGAATCTGTTTAAAATGACAAAGAAAAACCTATTATCAATTCAAGGAAGTGAATTTTTAAGTAGTTATCTGCAGTTTTAATGTAGATTTCAGTTCGCTAAGTGATGAAAATGCATGTTTTGGCTATAATCTTCCGTAAATCAAGGGCGAAAACCAATTATTTGTCCCAAAAGAAGGTGTTTTAAGTATATATCTGCATTTCTAAGGTAGATTTGGGTACAATAAGAGGCGAAAAAGCAGATTCTGACTAAGATTTAATCGAAATCGGCAACTATTTGACTCAGAAAGGTTGCCTTACGTCGAAATCTAATAGTTTATTAAGGTTTTCGTTATTAAAATGCCCAAAGACGCCGATTTTGACTAGAATTTGAAAGATATTGACATGAATATATAACTGTTGGTATCAAAAAATGATAGATTAAACTGATATTTGCAGTTTAGATGCGGTTTTAGGTACGATATGAGTCGAAGAAGCCGATTTTGACTGGAATCTGTTTAAAATGACAAAGAAAAACCTATTATTAATTCAAGGAAGTGAATTTTTAAGTAGTTATCTGCAGTTTTAATGTAGATTTCAGTTCGCTAAGTTATGAAAATGCATGTTTTGGCTATAATCTTCCGTAAATCAAGGGCGAAAACCAATTATTTGTCCCAAAAGAAGGTGTTTTAAGTATATATCTGCATTTCTAAGGTAGATTTGGGTACAATAAGAGGCGAAAAAGCAGATTCTGACTAAGATTTAGTCGAAATCGGCAACTATTTGACTCAGAAAAATTGCCTTACGTCGAAATCTAATAGTTTATTAAGGTTTTCGTTCATAAAATGCCCAAAGACGCCGATTTTGACTAGAATTTGAAAGATATTGACATGAATATATAACTGTTTGTATCAAAAAATGATAGTTTAAAATGATATTTGCAGTTTTGATGCGGTTTTAGGTACGATATGAGTCGAAGAAGCCGATTTTGACTGGAATCTGTTTAAAATGACAAAGAAAAACCTATTATCAATTCAAGGAAGTGAATTTTTAAGTAGTTATCTGCAGTTTTAATGTAGATTTCAGTTCGCTAAGTTATGAAAATGCATGTTTTGGCTATAAGCTTCCGTAAATCAAGGGCGAAAAAAAATTATTTGTCCCAAAAGAAGGTGTTTTAAGTATATATCTGCATTTCTAAGGTAGATTTGGGTACAATAATAGGCGAAAAAGCAGATTCTGACTAAGATTTTATCGAAATCGGCAACTATTTGACTCAGAAAGGTTGCCTTACGTCGAAATCTAATAGTTTATTAAGGTTTTCGTTACTAAAATGCAAAAAGACGCCGATTTTGACTAGAATTTGAAAGATATTGACATGAATATATAACTGTTTGTATCAAAAAATGATAGTTTAAACTGATATTTGCAGTTTTGATGCGGTTTTAGATACGATATGAATCGAAGAAGCCGATTTTGACTGGAATCTGTTTAAAATGACAAAGAAAAACCTATTATCAATTCAAGGAAGTGAATTTTTAAGTAGTTATCTGCAGTTTTAATGTAGATTTCAGGTCGCTAAGTTATGAAAATGTATGTTTTGGCTATAATCTTCCGCAAATCAAGGGCGAAAACCAATTATTTGTTCCAAAAGAAGGTGTTTTAAGTATATATCTGCATTTCTAAGGTAGATTTGGGTACAATAAGAGGCGAAAAAGCAGATTCTGACTAAGATTTTATCGAAATCGGCAACTATTTGACTCAGAAAGGTTGCTTTACGTCGAAATCTAGTAGTTTATTAAGGTTTTCGTTACTAAAATGCCCAAAGACGCCGATTTTGACTAGAATTTGAAAGATATTGACATGAATATATAACTGTTTGTATCAAAAAATGATAGTTTAAACTGATATTTGCAGTTTTGATGCGGTTTTAGATACGATATGAATCGAAGAAGCCGATTTTGACTGGAATCTGTTTAAAATGACAAAGAAAAACCTATTATCAATTCAAGGAAGTGAATTTTTAAGTAGTTATCTGCAGTTTTAATGTAGATTTCAGTTCGCTAAGTTATGAAAATGTATGTTTTGGCTATAATCTTCCGCAAATCAAGGGCGAAAACCAATTATTTGTTCCAAAAGAAGGTGTTTTAAGTATATATCTGCATTTCTAAGGTAGATTTGGGTACAATAAGAGGCGAAAAAGCAGATTCTGACTAAGATTTTATCGAAATCGGCAACTATTTGACTCAGAAAGGTTGCTTTACGTCGAAATCTAGTAGTTTATTAAGGTTTTCGTTACTAAAATGCCCAAAGACGCCGATTTTGACTAGAATTTGAAAGATATTGACATGAATATATAACTGTTTGTATCAAAAAATGATAGTTTAAACTGATATTTGCAGTTTTGATGCGGTTTTAGATACGATATGAATCGAAGAAGCCGATTTTGACTGGAATCTGTTTAAAATGACAAAGAAAAACCTATTATCAATTCAAGGAAGTGAATTTTTAAGTAGTTATCTGCAGTTTTAATGTAGATTTCAGTTCGCTAAGTTATGAAAATGTATGTTTTGGCTATAATCTTCCGCAAATCAAGGGCGAAAACCAATTATTTGTTCCAAAAGAAGGTGTTTTAAGTATATATCTGCATTTCTAAGGTAGATTTGGGTACAATAAGAGGCGAAAAAGCAGATTCTGACTAAGATTTTATCGAAATCGGCAACTATTTGACTCAGAAAGGTTGCTTTACGTCGAAATCTAGTAGTTTATTAAGGTTTTCGTTACTAAAATGCCCAAAGACGCCGATTTTGACTAGAATTTGAAAGATATTGACATGAATATATAACTGTTTGTATCAAAAAATGATAGTTTAAACTGATATTTGCAGTTTTGATGCGGTTTTAGATACGATATGAATCGAAGAAGCCGATTTTGACTGGAATCTGTTTAAAATGACAAAGAAAAACCTATTATCAATTCAAGGAAGTGAATTTTTAAGTAGTTATCTGAAGTTTTAATGTAGATTTCAGTTCGCTAATTTATGAAAATGCATGTTTTGACTATAATCTTCCGTAAATCAAGGGCGAAAACCAATTATTTGTCCAAAAGAAGGTGTTTTAAGTATATATCTGCATTTCTAAGGTAGATTTGGGTACAATAAGAGGCGAAAAAGCAGATTCTGACTAAGATTTTATCGAAATCGGCAACTATTTGACTCAGAAAGGTTGCCTTACGTCGAAATCTAATTGTTTATTAAGGTTTTCGTTGGTAAAATGCCCAAAGACGCCGATTTCGACTAGAATTTGAAAGATATTGGCATGAATATATAACTGTTTGTATCAAAAAATGATAGTTTAAACTGATATTTGCAGTTTTGTTGCGGTTTTAGATACGATATGAATCGAAGAAGCCGATTTTGACTGGAATCTGTTTAAAATGACAAAGTAAAACCTATTATCAATTCAAGGAAGTGAATTTATAAGTAGTTATCTGCAGTTTTAATGTAGATTTCAGTTCGCTAAGTTATGAAAATGCATGTTTTGGCTATAATCTTCCGTAAATCAAGGGCGAAAACCAATTATTTGTCCCAAAAGAAGGTGTTTTAAATATATATCTGCATTTCTAAGGTAGATTTGGGTACAATAAGAGGCGAAAAAGCAGATTCTGAATAAGATTTTATCGAAATCGGCAACTATTTGACTCAGAAAGGTTGCCTTACGTCGAAATCTAATAGTTTATTAAGGTTTTCGTTACTAAAATGCCCAAAGACGCCGATTTTGACTAGAATTTGAAAGATATTGACATGAATATATAACTGTTTGTATCAAAAAATGATAGTTTAAACTGATATTTGCAGTTTTGATGCGGTTTTAGATACGATATGAATCGAAGAACCCGATTTTGACTGGAATCTGTTTAAAATGACAAAGAAAAACCTATTATCAATTCAAGGAAGTGAATTTTTAAGGAGTTATCTGCAGTTTTAATGTAGATTTCAGATCGCTAAGTTATGAAAATGCATGTTTTGGCTATAATCTTCCGTAAATCAAGGGCGAAAACCAATTATTTGTCCCAAAAGAAGGTGTTTTAAGTATATATCTGCATTTCTAAGGTAGATTTGGGTACAATAAGAGGCGAAAAAGCAGATTCTGACTAAGATTTTATCGAAATCGGCAACTATTTGACTCAGAAAGGTTGCCTTACGTCGAAATCTAATAGTTTATTAAGGTTTTCGTTACTAAAATGCCCAAAGACCCCGATTTTGACTAGAATTTGAAAGATATTGACATGAATATATAACTGTTTGTATCAAAAAATGATAGTTTAAACTGATATTTGCAGTTTTGATGCGGTTTTAGATACGATATGAATCGAAGAAGCCGATTTTGACTGGAATCTGTTTAAAATGACAAAGAAAAACCTATTATCAATTCAAGGAAGTGAATTTTTAAGTAGTTATCTGAAGTTTTAATGTAGATTTCAGTTCGCTAAGTTATGAAAATGCATGTTTTGACTATAATCTTCCGTAAATCAAGGGCGAAAACCAATTATTTGTCCCAAAAGAAGGTGTTTTAAGTATATATCTGCATTTCTAAGGTAGATTTGGGTACAATAAGAGGCGAAAAAGCAGATTCTGACTAAGATTTTATCGAAATGGGCAACTATTTGACTCAGAAAGGTTGCCTTACGTCGAAATCTAATAGTTTATTAAGGTTTTCGTTACTAAAATGCCCAAAGACGCCGATTTTGACTAGAATTTGAAAGATATTGACATGAATATATAACTGTTTGTATCAAAAAATGATTGATTAAACTGATATTTGCAGTTTTGATGCGGTTTTAGGTACGATATGAGTCGAAGAAGCCGATTTTGACTGGAATCTGTTTAAAATGACAAAGAAAAACCTATTATCAATTCAAGGAAGTGAATTTTTAAGTAGTTATCTGCAGTTTTAATGTAGATTTCAGTTCGCTAAGTTATGAAAATGCATGTTTTGGCTATAATCTTCCGTAAATCAAGGGCGAAAACCAATTATTTGTCCCAAAAGAAGGTGTTTTAAGTATACATCTGCATTTCTAAAGTAGATTTGGGTACAATAAGAGGCGAAAAAGCAGATTCTGACTAAGATTTTATCGAAATCGGCAACTATTTGACTCAGAAAAATTGCCTTACGTCGAAATCTAATAGTTTATTAAGGTTTTCGTTCATAAAATGCCCAAAGACGCCGATTTTGACTAGAATTTGAAAGATATTGACATGAATATATAACTGTTTGTATCAAAAAATGATAGTTTAAAATGATATTTGCAGTTTTGATGCGGTTTTAGGTACGATATGAGTCGAAGAAGCCGATTTTGACTGGAATCTGTTTAAAATGACAAAGAAAAACCTATTATCAATTCAAGGAAGTGAATTTTTAAGTAGTTATCTGCAGTTTTAATGTAGATTTCAGTTCGCTAAGTTATGAAAATGCATGTTTTGACTATAATCTTCCGTAAATCAAGGGCGAAAACCAATTATTTTTCCCAAAAGAAGGTGTTTTAAGTATATATCTGCATTTCTAAGGTAGATTTGGGTACAATAAGAGGCGAAAAAGCAGATTCTGACTAAGATTTTATCGAAATCGGCAACTATTTGACTCAGAAAGGTTGCCTTACGTCGAAATCTAATAGTTTATTAAGGTTTTCGTTACTAAAATGCCCAAAGACCCCGATTTTGACTAGAATTTGAAAGATATTGACATGAATATATAACTGTTTGTATCAAAAAATGATAGTTTAAACTGATATTTGCAGTTTTGATGCGGTTTTAGATACGATATGAATCGAAGAAGCCGATTTTGACTGGAATCTGTTTAAAATGACAAAGAAAAACCTATTATCAATTCAAGGAAGTGAATTTTTAAGTAGTTATCTTCAGTTTTAATGTAGATTTCAGTTCGCTAAGTTATGAAAATGCATGTTTTGGCTATAATCTTCCATAAATCAAGGGCGAAAACCAATTATTTGTCCCAAAAGAAGGTGTTTTAAGTATATATCTGCATTTCTAAGGTAGATTTGGGTACAATAAGAGGCGAAAAAGCAGATTCTGACTAAGATTTTATCGAAATCGGCAATTATTTGACTCAGAAAGGTTGCCTTACGTCGAAATCTAATAGTTTATTAAGGTTTTCGTTACTAAAATGCCCAAAGACGCCGATTTTGACTAGAATTTGAAAGATATTGACATGAATATATAACTGTTTGTATCAAAAAATGATAGTTTAAACTGATATTTGCAGTTTTGATGAGGTTTTAGATACGATATGAATCGAAGAAGCCGATTTTGACTGGAATCTGTTTAAAATGACAAAGAAAAACCTATTATCAATTCAAGGAAGTGAATTTTTAAGTAGTTATCTGCAGTTTTAATGTAGATTTCAGTTCGCTAAGTTATGAAAATGCATGTTTTGGCTATAATCTTCCGCAAATCAAGGGCGAAAACCAATTATTTGTTCCAAAAGAAGGTGTTTTAAGTATATATCTGCATTTCTAAGGTAGATTTGGGTACAATAAGAGGCGACAAAGCAGATTCTGACTAAGATTTTATCGAAATCGGCAACTATTTGACTCAGAAAGGTTGCTTTACGTCGAAATCTAGTAGTTTATTAAGGTTTTCGTTACTAAAATGCCCAAAGACGCCGATTTTGACTAGAATTTGAAAGATATTGACATGAATATATAACTGTTTGTATCAAAAAATGATAGTTTAAACTGATATTTGCAGTTTTGATGCGGTTTTAGATACGATATGAATCGAAGAAGCCGATTTTGACTGGAATCTGTTTAAAATGACAAAGAAAAACCTATTATCAATTCAAGGAAGTGAATTTTTAAGTAGTTATCTGAAGTTTTAATGTAGATTTCAGTTCGCTAAGTTATGAAAATGCATGTTTTGACTATAATCTTCCGTAAATCAAGGGCGAAAACCAATTATTTGTCCAAAAGAAGGTGTTTTAAGTATATATCTGCATTTCTAAGGTAGATTTGGGTACAATAAGAGGCGAAAAAGCAGATTCTGACTAAGATTTTATCGAAATCGGCAACTATTTGACTCAGAAAGGTTGCCTTACGTCGAAATCTAATTGTTTATTAAGGTTTTCGTTAGTAAAATGCCCAAAGACGCCGATTTCGACTAGAATTTGAAAGATATTGGCATGAATATATAACTGTTTGTATCAAAAAATGATAGTTTAAACTGATATTTGCAGTTTTGTTGCGGTTTTAGATACGATATGAATCGAAGAAGCCGATTTTGACTGGAATCTGTTTAAAATGACAAAGTAAAACCTATTATCAATTCAAGGAAGTGAATTTATAAGTAGTTATCTGCAGTTTTAATGTAGATTTCAGTTCGCTAAGTTATGAAAATGCATGTTTTGGCTATAATCTTCCGTAAATCAAGGGCGAAAACCAATTATTTGTCCCAAAAGAAATTGTTTTAAATATATATCTGCATTTCTAAGGTAGATTTGGGTACAATAAGAGGCGAAAAAGCAGATTCTGAATAAGATTTTATCGAAATCGGCAACTATTTGACTCAGAAAGGTTGCCTTACGTCGAAATCTAATAGTTTATTAAGGTTTTCGTTACTAAAATGCCCAAAGACGCCGATTTTGACTAGAATTTGAAAGATATTGACATGAATATATAACTGTTTGTATCAAAAAATGATAGTTTAAACTGATATTTGCAGTTTTGATGCGGTTTTAGATACGATATGAATCGAAGAACCCGATTTTGACTGGAATCTGTTTAAAATGACAAAGAAAAACCTATTATCAATTCAAGGAAGTGAATTTTTAAGGAGTTATCTGCAGTTTTAATGTAGATTTCAGTTCGCTAAGTTATGAAAATGCATGTTTTGGCTATAATCTTCCGTAAATCAAGGGCGAAAACCAATTATTTGTCCCAAAAGAAGGTGTTTTAAGTATATATCTGCATTTCTAAGGTAGATTTGGGTACAATAAGAGGCGAAAAAGCAGATTCTGACTAAGATTTTATCGAAATCGGCAACTATTTGACTCAGAAAGGTTGCCTTACGTCGAAATCTAATAGTTTATTAAGGTTTTCGTTACTAAAATGCCCAAAGACCCCGATTTTGACTAGAATTTGAAAGATATTGACATGAATATATAACTGTTTGTATCAAAAAATGATAGTTTAAACTGATATTTGCAGTTTTGATGCGGTTTTAGATACGATATGAATCGAAGAAGCCGATTTTGACTGGAATCTGTTTAAAATGACAAAGAAAAACCTATTATCAATTCAAGGAAGTGAATTTTTAAGTAGTTATCTGAAGTTTTAATGTAGATTTCAGTTCGCTAAGTTATGAAAATGCATGTTTTGACTATAATCTTCCGTAAATCAAGGGCGAAAACCAATTATTTGTCCCAAAAGAAGGTGTTTTAAGTATATATCTGCATTTCTAAGGTAGATTTGGGTACAATAAGAGGCGAAAAAGCAGATTCTGACTAAGATTTTATCGAAATGGGCAACTATTTGACTCAGAAAGGTTGCCTTACGTCGAAATCTAATAGTTTATTAAGGTTTTCGTTACTAAAATGCCCAAAGACGCCGATTTTGACTAGAATTTGAAAGATATTGACATGAATATATAACTGTTTGTATCAAAAAATGATAGTTTAAACTGATATTTGCAGTTTTGATGCGGTTTTAGATACGATATGAATCGAAGAAGCCGATTTTGACTGAAATCTGTTTAAAATGACAAAGAAAAACCTATTATCAATTCAAGGAAGTGAATTTTTAAGTAGTTATCTGCAGTTTTAATGTAGATTTCAGTTCGCTAAGTTATGAAAATGCATGTTTTGACTATAATCTTCCGTAAATCAAGGGCGAAAACCAATTATTTGTCCCAAAAGAAGGTGTTTTAAGTATATATCTGCATTTCTAAGGTAGATTTGGGTACAATAAGAGGCGAAAAAGCAGATTCTGACTAAGATTTTATCGAAATCGGCAACTATTTGACTCAGAAAGGTTGCCTTACGTCGAAATCTAATAGTTTATTAAGGTTTTCGTTATTAAAATGCCCAAAGACGCCGATTTTGACTAGAATTTGAAAGATATTGACATGAATATATAACTGTTGGTATCAAAAAATGATAGATTAAACTGATATTTGCAGTTTTGATGCGGTTTTAGGTACGATATGAGTCGAAGAAGCCGATTTTGACTGGAATCTGTTTAAAATGACAAAGAAAAACCTATTATTAATTCAAGGAAGTGAATTTTTAAGTAGTTATCTGCAGTTTTAATGTAGATTTCAGTTCGCTAAGTTATGAAAATGCATGTTTTGGCTATAATCTTCCGTAAATCAAGGGCGAAAACCAATTATTTGTCCCAAAAGAAGGTGTTTTAAGTATATATCTGCATTTCTAAGGTAGATTTGGGTACAATAAGAGGCGAAAAAGCAGATTCTGACTAAGATTTTATCGAAATCGGCAACTATTTGACTCAGAAAGGTTGCCTTACGTCGAAATCTAATAGTTTATTAAGGTTTTCGTTCATAAAATGCCCAAAGACGCCGATTTTGACTAGAATTTGAAAAATATTGACATGAATATATAACTGTTTGTATCAAAAAATGATAGTTTAAAATGATATTTGCAGTTTTGATGCAGTTTTAGGTACGATATGAGTCGAAGAAGCCGATTTTGACTGGAATCTGTTTAAAATGACAAAGAAAAACCTATTATCAATTCAAGGAAGTGAATTTTTAAGTAGTTATCTGCAGTTTTAATGTAGATTTCAGTTCGCTAAGTTATGAAAATGCATGTTTTGGCTATAAGCTTCCGTAAATCAAGGGCGAAAAAAAATTATTTGTCCCAAAAGAAGGTGTTTTAAGTATATATCTGCATTTCTAAGGTAGATTTGGGTACAATAAGATTCGAAAAAGCAGATTCTGACTAAGATTTTATCGAAATCGGCAACTATTTGACTCAGAAAGATTGCCTTACGTCGAAATCTAATAGTTTATTAAGGTTTTCGTTAATAAAATGCCCAAAGACCCCGATTTTGACTAGAATTTGAAAGATATTGACATGAATATATAACTGCTTGTATCAAAAAATCATAGTTTAAACTGATATTTGCAGTTTTGATGCGGTTTTAGATACGATATGAATCGAAGAAGCCGATTTTGACTGGAATCTGTTTAAAATGACAAAGAAAAACCTATTATCAATTCAAGGAAGTGAATTTTTAAGTAGTTATCTGCAGTTTTAATGTAGATTTCAGTTCGCTAAGTTATGAAAATGCATGTTTTGACTATAATCTTCCGTAAATCAAGGGCGAAAACCAATTATTTGTCCCAAAAGAAGGTGTTTTAAGTATATATCTGCATTTCTAAGGTAGATTTGGGTACAATAAGAGGCGAAAAAGCAGATTCTGACTAAGATTTTATCGAAATCGGCAACTATTTGACTCAGAAAGGTTGCCTTACGTCGAAATCTAATAGTTTATTAAGGTTTTCGTTACTAAAATGCCCAAAGACCCCGATTTTGACTAGAATTTGAAAGATATTGACATGAATATATAACTGTTTGTATCAAAAAATGATAGTTTAAACTGATATTTGCAGTTTTGATGCGGTTTTAGATACGATATGAATCGAAGAAGCCGATTTTGACTGGAATCTGTTTAAAATGACAAAGAAAAACCTATTATCAATTCAAGGAAGTGAATTTTTAAGTAGTTATCTGAAGTTTTAATGTAGATTTCAGTTCGCTAAGTTATGAAAATGCATGTTTTGACTATAATCTTCCGTAAATCAAGGGCGAAAACCAATTATTTGTCCCAAAAGAAGGTGTTTTAAGTATATATCTGCATTTCTAAGGTAGATTTGGGTACAATAAGAGGCGAAAAAGCAGATTCTGACTAAGATTTTATCGAAATCGGCAACTATTTGACTCAGAAAGGTTGCCTTACGTCGAAATCTAATAGTTTATTAAGGTTTTCGTTACTAAAATGCCCAAAGACGCCGATTTCGACTTGAATTTGAAAGATATTGGCATGAATATATAACTGTTTGTATCAAAAAATGATAGTTTAAACTGATATTTGCAGTTTTGATGCGGTTTTAGATACGATATGAATCGAAGAAGCCGATTTTGACTGGAATCTGTTTAAAATGACAAAGTAAAACCTATTATCAATTCAAGGAAGTGAATTTATAAGTAGTTATCTGCAGTTTTAATGTAGATTTCAGTTCGCTAAGTTATGAAAATGCATGTTTTGGCTATAATCTTCCGTAAATCAAGGGCGAAAACCAATTATTTGTCCCAAAAGAAGGTGTTTTAAATATATATCTGCATTTCTAAGGTAGATTTGGGTACAATAAGAGGCGAAAAAGCAGATTCTGACTAAGATTTTATCGAAATCGGCAACTATTTGACTCAGAAAGGTTGCCTTACGTCGAAATCTAATAGTTTATTAAGGTTTTCGTTACTAAAATGCCCAAAGACGCCGATTTTGACTGAAATTTGAAAGATATTGACATGAATATATAACTGTTTGTATCAAAAAATGATAGTTTAAACTGATATTTGCAGTTTTGATGCGGTTTTAGATACGATATGAATCGAAGAAGCCGATTTTGACTGGAATCTGTTTAAAATGACAAAGAAAAACCTATTATCAATTCAAGGAAGTGAATTTTTAAGTAGTTATCTGAAGTTTTAATGTAGATTTCAGTTCGCTAAGTTATGAAAATGCATGTTTTGACTATAATCTTCCGTAAATCAAGGGCGAAAACCAATTATTTGTCCCAAAAGAAGGTGTTTTAAGTATATATCTGCATTTCTAAGGTAGATTTGGGTACAATAAGAGGCGAAAAAGCAGATTCTGACTAAGATTTTATCGAAATCGGCAATTATTTGACTCAGAAAGGTTGCCTTACGTCGAAATCTAATAGTTTATTAAGGTTTTCGTTACTAAAATGCCCAAAGACGCCGATTTTGACTAGAATTTGAAAGATATTGACATGAATATATAACTGTTTGTATCAAACAATGATAGATTAAACTGATATTTGCAGTTTTGATGCGGTTTTAGGTACGATATGAGTCGAAGAAGCCGATTTTGACTGGAATCTGTTTAAAATGACAAAGAAAAACCTATTATCAATTCAAGGAAGTGAATTTTTAAGAAGTTATCTGCAGTTTTAATGTAGATTTCAGTTCGCTAGGTGATGAAAATGCATGTTTTGGCTATAATCTTCCGTAAATCAAGGGCGAAAACCAATTATTTGTCCCAAAAGAAGGTGTTTTAAGTATATATCTGCATTTCTAAGGTAGATTTGGGTACAATAAGAGGCGAAAAAGCAGATTCTGACTAAGATTTTATCGAAATCGGCAACTATTTGACTCAGAAAGGTTGCCTTACGTCGAAATCTAATAGTTTATTAAGGTTTTCGTTACTAAAATGCCCAAAGACGCCGATTTTGACTAGAATTTGAAAGATATTGACATGAATATATAACTGTTTGTATCAAAAAATGATAGTTTAAACTGATATTTGCAGTATTGATGCGGTTTTAGATACGATATGAATCGAAGAAGCCGATTTTGACTGAAATCTGTTTAAAATGACAAAGAAAAACCTATTATCAATTCAAGGAAGTGAATTTTTAAGTAGTTATCTGCAGTTTTAATGTAGATTTCAGTTCGCTAAGTTATGAAAATGCATGTTTTGACTATAATCTTCCGTAAATCAAGGGCGAAAACCAATTATTTGTCCCAAAAGAAGGTGTTTTAAGTATATATCTGCATTTCTAAGGTAGATTTGGGTACAATAAGAAGCGAAAAAGCAGATTCTGACTAAGATTTTATCGAAATCGGCAACTATTTGACTCAGAAAGGTTGCCTTACGTCGAAATCTAATAGTTTATTAAGGTTTTCGTTATTAAAATGCCCAAAGACGCCGATTTTGACTAGAATTTGAAAGATATTGACATGAATATATAACTGTTGGTATCAAAAAATGATAGATTAAACTGATATTTGCAGTTTTGATGCGGTTTTAGGTACGATATGAGTCGAAGAAGCCGATTTTGACTGGAATCTGTTTAAAATGACAAAGAAAAACCTATTATCAATTCAAGGAAGTGAATTTTTAAGTAGTTATCTGCAGTTTTAATGTAGATTTCAGTTCGCTAAGTTATGAAAATGCATGTTTTGGCTATAATCTTCCCTAAATCAAGGGCGAAAACCAATTATTTGTCCCAAAAGAAGGTGTTTTAAGTATATATCTGCATTTCTAAGGTAGATTTGGGTACAATAAGAGGCGAAAAAGCAGATTCTGACTAAGATTTTATCGAAATCGGCAACTATTTGACACAGAAAGGTTGCCTTACGTCGAAATCTAATAGTTTATTAAGGTTTTCGTTACTAAAATGCCCAAAGACGCCGATTTTGACTAGAATTTGAAAGATATTGACATGAATATATAACTGTTTGTATCAAAAAATGATAGTTTAAACTGATATTTGCAGTTTTGATGCGGTTTTAGATACGATATGAATCGAAGAAGCCGATTTTGACTGAAATCTGTTTAAAATGACAAAGAAAAACCTATTATCAATTCAAAGAAGTGAATTTTTAAGTAGTTATCTGCAGTTTTAATGTAGATTTCAGTTCGCTAAGTTATGAAAATGCATGTTTTGGCTATAATCTTCCGTAAATCAAGGGCGAAAACCAATTATTTGTCCCAAAAGAAGGTGTTTTAAGTATATATCTGCATTTCTAAGGTAGATTTGGGTACAATAAGAGGCGAAAAAGCAGATTCTGACTAAGATTTTATCGAAATCGGCAACTATTTGACTCAGAAAGGTTGCCTTACGTCGAAATCTAATAGTTTATTAAGGTTTTCGTTCATAAAATGCCCAAAGACGCCGATTTTGACTAGAATTTGAAAAATATTGACATGAATATATAACTGTTTGTATCAAAAAATGATAGTTTAAAATGATATTTGCAGTTTTGATGCAGTTTTAGGTACGATATGAGTCGAAGAAGCCGATTTTGACTGGAATCTGTTTAAAATGACAAAGAAAAACCTATTATCAATTCAAGGAAGTGAATTTTTAAGTAGTTATCTGCAGTTTTAATGTAGATTTCAGTTCGCTAAGTTATGAAAATGCATGTTTTGGCTATAAGCTTCCGTAAATCAAGGGCGAAAAAAAATTATTTGTCCCAAAAGAAGGTGTTTTAAGTATATATCTGCATTTCTAAGGTAGATTTGGGTACAATAAGATTCGAAAAAGCAGATTCTGACTAAGATTTTATCGAAATCGGCAACTATTTGACTCAGAAAGGTTGCCTTACGTCGAAATCTAATAGTTTATTAAGGTTTTCGTTAATAAAATGCCCAAAGACCCCGATTTTGACTAGAATTTGAAAGATATTGACATGAATATATAACTGCTTGTATCAAAAAATCATAGTTTAAACTGATATTTGCAGTTTTGATGCGGTTTTAGATACGATATGAATCGAAGAAGCCGATTTTGACTGGAATCTGTTTAAAATGACAAAGAAAAACCTATTATCAATTCAAGGAAGTGAATTTTTAAGTAGTTATCTGCAGTTTTAATGTAGATTTCAGTTCGCTAAGTTATGAAAATGCATGTTTTGACTATAATCTTCCGTAAATCAAGGGCGAAAACCAATTATTTGTCCCAAAAGAAGGTGTTTTAAGTATATATCTGCATTTCTAAGGTAGATTTGGGTACAATAAGAGGCGAAAAAGCAGATTCTGACTAAGATTTTATCGAAATCGGCAACTATTTGACTCAGAAAGGTTGCCTTACGTCGAAATCTAATAGTTTATTAAGGTTTTCGTTACTAAAATGCCCAAAGACCCCGATTTTGACTAGAATTTGAAAGATATTGACATGAATATATAACTGTTTGTATCAAAAAATGATAGTTTAAACTGATATTTGCAGTTTTGATGCGGTTTTAGATACGATATGAATCGAAGAAGCCGATTTTGACTGGAATCTGTTTAAAATGACAAAGAAAAACCTATTATCAATTCAAGGAAGTGAATTTTTAAGTAGTTATCTGAAGTTTTAATGTAGATTTCAGTTCGCTAAGTTATGAAAATGCATGTTTTGACTATAATCTTCCGTAAATCAAGGGCGAAAACCAATTATTTGTCCCAAAAGAAGGTGTTTTAAGTATATATCTGCATTTCTAAGGTAGATTTGGGTACAATAAGAGGCGAAAAAGCAGATTCTGACTAAGATTTTATCGAAATCGGCAACTATTTGACTCAGAAAGGTTGCCTTACGTCGAAATCTAATAGTTTATTAAGGTTTTCGTTACTAAAATGCCCAAAGACGCCGATTTCGACTTGAATTTGAAAGATATTGGCATGAATATATAACTGTTTGTATCAAAAAATGATAGTTTAAACTGATATTTGCAGTTTTGATGCGGTTTTAGATACGATATGAATCGAAGAAGCCGATTTTGACTGGAATCTGTTTAAAATGACAAAGTAAAACCTATTATCAATTCAAGGAAGTGAATTTATAAGTAGTTATCTGCAGTTTTAATGTAGATTTCAGTTCGCTAAGTTATGAAAATGCATGTTTTGGCTATAATCTTCCGTAAATCAAGGGCGAAAACCAATTATTTGTCCCAAAAGAAGGTGTTTTAAATATATATCTGCATTTCTAAGGTAGATTTGGGTACAATAAGAGGCGAAAAACCAGATTCTGACTAAGATTTTATCGAAATCGGCAACTATTTGACTCAGAAAGGTTGCCTTACGTCGAAATCTAATAGTTTATTAAGGTTTTCGTTACTAAAATGCCCAAAGACGCCGATTTTGACTGAAATTTGAAAGATATTGACATGAATATATAACTGTTTGTATCAAAAAATGATAGTTTAAACTGATATTTGCAGTTTTGATGCGGTTTTAGATACGATATGAATCGAAGAAGCCGATTTTGACTGGAATCTGTTTAAAATGACAAAGAAAAACCTATTATCAATTCAAGGAAGTGAATTTTTAAGTAGTTATCTGAAGTTTTAATGTAGATTTCAGTTCGCTAAGTTATGAAAATGCATGTTTTGACTATAATCTTCCGTAAATCAAGGGCGAAAACCAATTATTTGTCCCAAAAGAAGGTGTTTTAAGTATATATCTGCATTTCTAAGGTAGATTTGGGTACAATAAGAGGCGAAAAAGCAGATTCTGACTAAGATTTTATCGAAATCGGCAATTATTTGACTCAGAAAGGTTGCCTTACGTCGAAATCTAATAGTTTATTAAGGTTTTCGTTACTAAAATGCCCAAAGACGCCGATTTTGACTAGAATTTGAAAGATATTGACATGAATATATAACTGTTTGTATCAAACAATGATAGATTAAACTGATATTTGCAGTTTTGATGCGGTTTTAGGTACGATATGAGTCGAAGAAGCCGATTTTGACTGGAATCTGTTTAAAATGACAAAGAAAAACCTATTATCAATTCAAGGAAGTGAATTTTTAAGAAGTTATCTGCAGTTTTAATGTAGATTTCAGTTCGCTAGGTGATGAAAATGCATGTTTTGGCTATAATCTTCCGTAAATCAAGGGCGAAAACCAATTATTTGTCCCAAAAGAAGGTGTTTTAAGTATATATCTGCATTTCTAAGGTAGATTTGGGTACAATAAGAGGCGAAAAAGCAGATTCTGACTAAGATTTTATCGAAATCGGCAACTATTTGACTCAGAAAAGTTGCCTTACGTCGAAATCTAATAGTTTATTAAGGTTTTCGTTACTAAAATGCCCAAAGACGCCGATTTTGACTAGAATTTGAAAGATATTGACATGAATATATAACTGTTTGTATCAAAAAATGATAGTTTAAACTGATATTTGCAGTATTGATGCGGTTTTAGATACGATATGAATCGAAGAAGCCGATTTTGACTGAAATCTGTTTAAAATGACAAAGAAAAACCTATTATCAATTCAAGGAAGTGAATTTTTAAGTAGTTATCTGCAGTTTTAATGTAGATTTCAGTTCGCTAAGTTATGAAAATGCATGTTTTGACTATAATCTTCCGTAAATCAAGGGCGAAAACCAATTATTTGTCCCAAAAGAAGGTGTTTTAAGTATATATCTGCATTTCTAAGGTAGATTTGGGTACAATAAGAAGCGAAAAAGCAGATTCTGACTAGGATTTTATCGAAATCGGCAACTATTTGACTCAGAAAGGTTGCCTTACGTCGAAATCTAATAGTTTATTAAGGTTTTCGTTATTAAAATGCCCAAAGACGCCGATTTTGACTAGAATTTGAAAGATATTGACATGAATATATAACTGTTGGTATCAAAAAATGATAGATTAAACTGATATTTGCAGTTTTGATGCGGTTTTAGGTACGATATGAGTCGAAGAAGCCGATTTTGACTGGAATCTGTTTAAAATGACAAAGAAAAACCTATTATCAATTCAAGGAAGTGAATTTTTAAGTAGTTATCTGCAGTTTTAATGTAGATTTCAGTTCGCTAAGTTATGAAAATGCATGTTTTGGCTATAATCTTCCGTAAATCAAGGGCGAAAACCAATTATTTGTCCCAAAAGAAGGTGTTTTAAGTATATATCTGCATTTCTAAGGCAGATTTGGGTACAATAAGAGGCGAAAAAGCAGATTCTGACTAAGATTTTATCGAAATCGGCAACTATTTGACACAGAAAGGTTGCCTTACGTCGAAATCTAATAGTTTATTAAGGTTTTCGTTACTAAAATGCCCAAAGACGCCGATTTTGACTAGAATTTGAAAGATATTGACATGAATATATAACTGTTTGTATCAAAAAATGATAGTTTAAACTGATATTTGCAGTTTTGATGCGGTTTTAGATACGATATGAATCGAAGAAGCCGATTTTGACTGAAATCTGTTTAAAATGACAAAGAAAAACCTATTATCAATTCAAAGAAGTGAATTTTTAAGTAGTTATCTGCAGTTTTAATGTAGATTTCAGTTCGCTAAGTTATGAAAATGCATGTTTTGACTATAATCTTCCGTAAATTAAGGGCGAAAACCAATTATTTGTCCCAAAAGAAGGTGTTTTAAGTATATATCTGCATTTCTAAGGTAGATTTGGGTACAATAAGAAGCGAAAAAGCAGATTCTGACTAAGATTTTATCGAAATCGGCAACTATTTGACTCAGAAAGGTTGCCTTACGTCGAAATCTAATAGTTTATTAAGGTTTTCGTTATTAAAATGCCCAAAGACGCCGATTTTGACTAGAATTTGAAAGATATTGACATGAATATATAACTGTTGGTATCAAAAAATGATAGATTAAACTGATATTTGCAGTTTTGATGCGGTTTTAGGTACGATATGAGTCGAAGAAGCCGATTTTGACTGGAATCTGTTTAAAATGACAAAGAAAAACCTATTATCAATTCAAGGAAGTGAATTTTTAAGTAGTTATCTGCAGTTTTAATGTAGATTTCAGTTCGCTAAGTTATGAAAATGCATGTTTTGGCTATAATCTTCCGTAAATCAAGGGCGAAAACCAATTATTTGTCCCAAAAGAAGGTGTTTTAAGTATATATCTGCATTTCTAAGGTAGATTTGGGTACAATAAGAGGCGAAAAAGCAGATTCTGACTAAGATTTTATCGAAATCGGCAACTATTTGACTCAGAAAGGTTGCCTTACGTCGAAATCTAATAGTTTATTAAGGTTTTCGTTACTAAAATGCCCAAAGACGCCGATTTTGACTAGAATTTGAAAGATATTGACATGAATATATAACTGTTTGTATCAAAAAATGATAGTTTAAACTGATATTTGCAGTTTTGATGCGGTTTTAGATACGATATGAATCGAAGAAGCCGATTTTGACTGAAATCTGTTTAAAATGACAAAGAAAAACCTATTATCAATTCAAGGAAGTGAATTTTTAAGTAGTTATCTGCAGTTTTAATGTAGATTTCAGTTCGCTAAGTTATGAAAATGCATGTTTTGACTATAATCTTCCGTAAATCAAGGGCGAAAACCAATTATTTGTCCCAAAAGAAGGTGTTTTAAGTATATATCTGCATTTCTAAGGTAGATTTGGGTACAATAAGAGGCGAAAAAGCAGATTCTGACTAAGATTTTATCGAAATCGGCAACTATTTGACTCAGAAAGGTTGCCTTACGTCGAAATCTAATAGTTTATTAAGGTTTTCGTTATTAAAATGCCCAAAGACGCCGATTTTGACTAGAATTTGAAAGATATTGACATGAATATATAACTGTTGGTATCAAAAAATGATAGATTAAACTGATATTTGCAGTTTTGATGCGATTTTAGGTACGATATGAGTCGAAGAAGCCGATTTTGACTGGAATCTGTTTAAAATGACAAAGAAAAACCTATTATCAATTCAAGGAAGTGAATTTTTAAGTAGTTATCTGCAGTTTTAATGTAGATTTCAGTTCGCTAAGTTATGAAAATGCATGTTTTGGCTATAATCTTCCGTAAATCAAGGGCGAAAACCAATTATTTGTCCCAAAAGAAGGTGTTTTAAGTATATATCTGCATTTCTAAGGTAGATTTGAGTACAATAAGAGGCGAAAAAGCAGATTCTGACTAAGATTTTATCGAAATCGGCAACTATTTGACTCAGAAAGGTTGCCTTACGTCGAAATCTAATAGTTTATTAAGGTTTTCGTTACTAAAATGCCCAAAGACGCCGATTTTGACTAGAATTTGAAAGATATTGACATGAATATATAACTGTTTGTATCAAAAAATGATAGTTTAAAATGATATTTGCAGTTTTGATGCGGTTTTAGGTACGATATGAGTCGAAGAAGCCGATTTTGACTGGAATCTGTTTAAAATGACAAAGAAAAACCTATTATCAATTCAAGGAAGTGAATTTTTAAGTAGTTATCTGCAGTTTTAATGTAGATTTCAGTTCGCTAAGTTATGAAAATGCATGTTTTGGCTATAAGCTTCCGTAAATCAAGGGCGAAAAAAAATTATTTGTCCCAAAAGAAGGTGTTTTAAGTATATATCTGCATTTCTAAGGTAGATTTGGGTACAATAAGAGGCGAAAAAGCAGATTCTAAGATTTTATCGAAATCGGCAACTATTTGACTCAGAAAGGTTGCCTTACGTCGAAATCTAATAGTTTATTAAGGTTTTCGTTACTAAAAAGCCCAAAGACGCCGATTTTTTTACTAGAATTTGAAAGATATTGACATGAATATATAACTGTTTGTATCAAAAAATGATAGTTTAAACTGATATTTGCAGTTTTGATGCAGTTTTAGATACGATATGAATCGAAGAAGCCGATTTTGACTGGAATCTGTTTAAAATGACAAAGAAAAACCTATTATCAATTCAAGGAAGTGAATTTTTAAGTAGTTATCTGCAGTTTTAATGTAGATTTCAGTTCGCTAAGTTATGAAAATGCATGTTTTGGCTATAATCTTCCGTAAATCAAGGGCGAAAACCAATTATTTGTCCCAAAAGAAGGTGTTTTAAGAATATATCTGCATTTCTAAGGTAGATTTGGGTACAATAAGAGGCGAAAAAGCAGATTCTGACTAAGATTTTATCGAAATCGGCAACTATTTGACTCAGAAAGGTGGCCTTACGTCGAAATCTAATAGTTTATTAAGGTTTTCGTTACTAAAATGCCCAAAGACGCCGATTTTGACTAGAATTTGAAAGATATTGACATGAATATATAACTGTTTGTATCAAAAAATGATAGTTTAAACTGATATTTGCAGTTTTGGTGCGGTTTTAGATACGATATGAATCGAAGAAGCCGATTTTGACTGGAATCTGTTTAAAATGACAAAGAAAAACCTATTATCAATTCAAGGAAGTGAACTTTTTAGTAGTTATCTGCAGTTTTAATGTAGATTTCAGTTCGCTAAGTTATGAAAATGCATGTTTTGGCTATAATCTTCAGTAAATCAAGGGCGAAAACCAATTATTTGTCCCAAAAGAAGGTGTTTTAAGTAAATATCTGCATTTCTAAGGTAGATTTGGGTACAATAAGAGGCGAAAAAGCAGATTCTGACTAAGATTTTATCGAAATCGGCAACTATTTGACTCAGAAAGGTTGCCCTACGTCGAAATCTAATAGTTTATTAAGGTTTTCGTTACTAAAATGCCCAAAGACGCCGATTTTGACTAGAATTTGAAAGATATTGACATGAATATATAACTGTTTGTATCAAAAAATGATAGTTTAAACTGATATTTGCAGTTTTGATTTTGACTGGAATCTGTTTAAAATGACAAAGAAAAACCTATTATCAATTCAAGGAAGTGAATTTTTTAGTAGTTATCTGCAGTTTTAATGTAGATTTCAGTTCGCTAAGTTTTGAAAATGCATGTTTTGGCTATAATCTTCCGTAAATCAAGGGCGAAAACCAATTATTTGTCCCAAAAGAAGGTGTTTTAAGTATATATCTGCATTTCTAAGGTAGATTTGGGTACAATAAGAAGCGAAAAAGCAGATTCTGACTAAGATTTTATCGAAATCGGCAACTATTTGACTCAGAAAGGCTGCCTTACGTCGAAATCTAATAGTTTATTAAGGTTTTCGTTACTAAAATGCCCAAAGACGCCGATTTTGACTAGAATTTGAAAGATATTGACATGAATATATAACTGTTTGTATCAAAAAATGATAGTTTAAACTGATATTTGCAGTTTTGATTTTGACTGGAATCTGTTTAAAATGACAAAGAAAAACCTATTATCAATTCAAGGAAGTGAATTTTTTAGTAGTTATCTGCAGTTTTAATGTAGATTTCAGTTCGCTAAGTTTTGAAAATGCATGTTTTGGCTATAATCTTCCGTAAATCAAGGGCGAAAACCAATTATTTGTCCCAAAAGAAGGTGTTTTAAGTATATATCTGCATTTCTAAGGTAGATTTGGGTACAATAAGAGGCGAAAAAGCAGATTCTGACTAAGATTTTATCGAAATCGGCAACTATTTGACTCAGAAAGGCTGCCTTACGTCGAAATCTAATAGTTTATTAAGGTTTTCGTTACTAAAATGCCCGAAGACGCCGATTTTGACTAGAATTTGAAAGATATTGACATGAATATATAACTGTTTGTATCAAAAAATGATAGTTTAAACTGATATTTGCAGTTTTGATGCGGTTTTAGATACGATATGAATCGAAGAAGCCGATTTTGACTGGAATCTGTTTAAAATGACAAAGAAAAACCTATTATCAATTCAAGGAAGTGAATTTTTAAGTAGTTATCTGCAGTTTTAATGTAGATTTCAGTTCGCTAAGTTATGAAAATGCATGTTTTGGCCATAATCTTCCGTAAATCAAGGGCGAAAACCAATTATTTGTCCCAAAAGAAGGTGTTTTAAGTATATATCTGCATTTCTAAGGTAGATTTGGGTACAATAAGAGGCGAAAAAGCAGATTCTGACTAAGATTTTATCGAAATCGGCAACTATTTGACTCAGAAAGGCTGCCTTACGTCGAAATCTAATAGTTTATTAAGGTTTTCGTTACTAAAATGCCCAAAGACGCCGATTTTGACTAGAATTTGAAAGATATTGACATGAATATATAACTGTTTGTATCAAAAAATGATAGTTTAAACTGATATTTGCAGTTTTGATGCGGTTTTAGATACGATATGAATCGAAGAAGCCGATTTTGACTGGAATCTGTTTAAAATGACAAAGAAAAACCTATTATCAATTCAAGGAAGTGAATTTTTAAGTAGTTATCTGCAGTTTTAATGTAGATTTCAGTTCGCTAAGTTATGAAAATGCATGTTTTGGCTATAATCTTCCGTAAATCAAGGGCGAAAACCAATTATTTGTCCCAAAAGAAGGTGTTTTAAGTATATATCTGCATTTCTAAGGTAGATTTGGGTACAATAAGAGGCGAAAAAGCAGATTATAAGATTTTATCGAAATCGGCAACTATTTGACTCAGAAAGGTTGCCTTACGTCGAAATCTAATAGTTTATTAAGGTTTTCGTTACTAAAATGCCCAAAGACGCCGATTTTGACTAGAATTTGAAAGATATTGACATGAATATATAACTGTTTGTATCAAAAAATGATAGTTTAAACTGATATTTGCAGTTTTGATGCGGTTTTAGATACGATATGAATCGAAGAAGCCGATTTTGACTGGAATCTGTTTAAAATGACAAAGAAAAACCTATTATCAATTCAAGGAAGTGAATTTTTAAGTAGTTATCTGCAGTTTTAATGTAGATTTCAGTTCGCTAAGTTATGAAAATGCATGTTTTGGCTATAATCTTCCGTAAATCAAGGGCGAAAACCAATTATTTGTCCCAAAAGAAGGTGTTTTAAGTATATATCTGCATTTCTAAGGTAGATTTGGGTACAATAAGAGGCGAAAAAGCAGATTCTGACTAAGATTTTATCGAAATCGGCAACTATTTGGCTCAGAAAGGTTGCCTTACGTCGAAATCTAATAGTTTATTAAGGTTTTCGTTACTAAAATGCCCAAAGACGCCGATTTTGACTAGAATTTGAAAGATATTGACATGAATATATAACTGTTTGTATCAAAAAATGATAGTTTAAAATGATATTTGCAGTTTTGATGCGGTTTTAGGTACGATATGAGTCGAAGAAGCCGATTTTGACTGGAATCTGTTTAAAATGACAAAGAAAAACCTATTATCAATTCAAGGAAGTGAATTTTTAAGTAGTTATCTGCAGTTTTAATGTAGATTTCAGTTCGCTAAGTTATGAAAATGCATGTTTTGGCTATAATCTTCCGTAAATCAAGGGCGAAAAAAAATTATTTGTCCCAAAAGAAGGTGTTTTAAATATATATCTGCAATTCTAAGGTAGATTTGGGTACAATAAGAAGCGAAAAAGCAGATTCTGACTAAGATTTTATCGAAATCGGCAACTATTTGACTCAGAAAGGTTGCCTTACGTCGAAATCAAATAGTTTATTAAGGTTTTCGTTACTAAAATGCCCAAAGACGCCGATTTTGACTAGAATTTGAAAGATATTGACATGAATATATAACTGTTTGTATCAAAAAATGATAGTTTAAACTGATATTTGCAGTTTTGATGCGGTTTTAGATACGATATGAATCGAAGAAGCCGATTTTGACTGGAATCTGTTTAAAATGACAAAGAAAAACCTATTATCAATTCAAGGAAGTGAATTTTTAAGTAGTTATCTGCAGTTTTAATGTAGATTTCAGTTCGCTAAGTTATGAAAATGCATGTTTTGGCTATAATCTTCCGTAAATCAAGGGCGAAAACCAATTATTTGTCCCAAAAAAAGGTGTTTTAAGTATATATCTGCATTTCTAAGGTAGATTTGGGTACAATAAGAGGCGAAAAAGCAGATTCTGACTAAGATTTTATCGAAATCGGCAACTATTTGACTCAGAAAGGTTGCCTTACGTCGAAATCTAATAGTTCATTAAGGTTTTCGTTACTAAAATGCCCAAAGACGCCGATTTTGACTAGAATTTGAAAGATATTGACATGAATATATAACTGTGTGTATCAAAAAATGATAGCTAAAACTGATATTTGCAGTTTTGATGCGGTTTTAGATACGATATGAATCGAAGAAGCCGATTTTGACTGGAATCTGTTTAACATGACAAAGAAAAACCTATTATCAATTCAAGGAAGTGAATTTTTTAGTAGTTATCTGCAGTTTTAATGTAGATTTCAGTTCGCTAAGTTATGAAAATGCATGTTCTGGCTATAATCTTCCGTAAATCAAGGGCGAAAACCAATTATTTGTCCCACAAGAAGGTGTTTAGATTTGGGTACAATAAGAGGCGAAAAAGCAGATTCTGACTAAGATTTTATCGAAATCGGCAACTATTTGACTCAGAAAGGTTGCCTTACGTCGAAATCTAATAGTTTATTGAGGTTTTCGTTACTAAAATGCCCAAAGACGCCGATTTTGACTAGAATTTGAAAGATATTGACATGAATATATAACTGTTTGTATCAAAAAATGTTAGTTTAAACTGATATTTGCAGTTTTGATGCGGTTTTAGATACGATATGAATAGAAGAAGCCGATTTTCACTGGAATCTGTTTAAAATGACAAAGAAAAACCTATTATCAATCCAAGGAAGTGAATTTTTAAGTAGTTATCTGCAGTTTTAATGTAGATTTCAGTTCGCTAAGTTATGAAAATGCATGTTTTGGCTATAATCTTCCGTAAATCAAGGGCGAAAACCAATTATTTGTCCCAAAAGAAGGGTTTTAAGTATATATCTGCATTTCTAAGGTAGATTTGGGTACAATAAGAGGCGAAAAAGCAGATTCTGACTAAGATTTTATCGAAATCGGCAACTATTTGACTCAGAAAGGTTGCCTTACGTCGAAATCTAATAGTTTATTAAGGTTTTCGTCACTAAAATGCTCAAAGACGCCGATTTTGACTAGAATTTGAAAGATATTGACATGAATATATAACTGTTTGTATCAAAAAATGATAGTTTAAACTGACATTTGCAGTTTTGATGCGGTTTTAGATAAGATATGAATCGAAGAAGTTGATTTTGACTGGAATCTGTTTAAAATGACAAAGAAAAACCTATTATCAATTCAACGAAGTGAATTTTTAAGTAGTTATCTGCAGTTTTAATGTAGATTTCAGTTCGCTAAGTTATGAAAATGCTTGTTTTGGCTATAATCTTCCGTAAATCAAGGGCGAAAACCAATTATTTGTCCCAAAAGAAGGTGTTTTAAGTATATATCTGCATTTCTAAGGTAGATTTGGGTACAATAAGAGGCGAAAAAGCAGATTCTGACTAAGATTTTATCGAAATCGGCAACTATTTGACTCAGAAAGGTTGCCTTACGTCGAAATCTAATAGTTCATTAAGGTTTTCGTTACTAAAATGCCCAAAGACGCCGATTTTGACTAGAATTTGAAAGATATTGACATGAATATATAACTGTGTGTATCAAAAAATGATAGCTTAAACTGATATTTGCAGTTTTGATGCGGTTTTAGATACGATATGAATCGAAGAAGCCGATTTTGACTGGAATCTGTTTAACATGACAAAGAAAAACCTATTATCAATTCAAGGAAGTAAATTTTTTAGTAGTTATCTGCAGTTTTAATGTAGATTTCAGTTCGCTAAGTTATGAAAATGCATGTTTTGGCTATAATCTTCCGTAAATCAAGGGCGAAAACCAATTATTTGTCCCACAAGAAGGTGTTTAGATTTGGGTACAATAAGAGGCGAAAAAGCAGATTCTGACTAAGATTTTATCGAAATCGGCAACTATTTGACTCAGAAAGGTTGCCTTACGTCGAAATCTAATAGTTTATTGAGGTTTTCGTTACTAAAATGCCCAAAGACGCCGATTTTGACTAGAATTTGAAAGATATTGACATGAATATATAACTGTTTGTATCAAAAAATGATAGTTTAAACTGATATTTGCAGTTTTGATGCGGTTTTAGATACGATATGAATAGAAGAAGCCGATTTTCACTGGAATCTGTTTAAAATGACAAAGAAAAACCTATTATCAATTCAAGGAAGTGAATTTTTAAGTAGTTATCTGCAGTTTTAATGTAGATTTCAGTTCGCTAAGTTATGAAAATGCATGTTTTGGCTATAATCTTCCGTAAATCAAGGGCGAAAACCAATTATTTGTCCCAAAAGAAGGGTTTTAAGTATATATCTGCATTTCTAAGGTAGATTTGGGTACAATAAGAGGCGAAAAAGCAGATTCTGACTAAGATTTTATCGAAATCGGCAACTATTTGACTCAGAAAGGTTGCCTTACGTCGAAATCTAATAGTTTATTAAGGTTTTCGTCACTAAAATGCCCAAAGACGCCGATTTTGACTAGAATTTGAAAGATATTGACATGAATATATAACTGTTTGTATCAAAAAATGATAGTTTAAACTGATATTTGCAGTTTTGATGCGGTTTTAGATAAGATATGAATCGAAGAAGTTGATTTTGACTGGAATCTGTTTAAAATGACAAAGAAAAACCTATTATCAATTCAAGGAAGTGAATTTTTAAGTAGTTATCTGCAGTTTTAATGTAGATTTCAGTTCGCTAAATTATGAAAATGCTTGTTTTGGCTATAATCTTCCGTAAATCAAGGGCGAAAACCAATTATTTTTCCCAAAAGAAGGTGTTTTAAGTATATATCTGCATTTCTAAGGTAGATTTGGGTACAATAAGAGGCGAAAAAGCAGATTCTGACTAAGATTTTATCGAAATCGGCAACTATTTGACTCAGAAAGGTTGCCTTACGTCGAAATCTAATAGTTTATTAAGGTTTTCGTTACTAAAATGCCCAAAGACGCTGATTTTGACTAGAATTTGAAAGATATTGACATGAATATATAACTGTTTGTATCAAAAAATGATAGTTTAAACTGATATTTGCAGTTTTGATGCGGTTTTAGATACGATATGAATCGAAGAAGCCGATTTTGACTGGAATCTGTTTAAAATGACAAAGAAAAACCTATTATCAATTCAAGGAAGTGAATTTTTAAGTAGTTATCTGCAGTTTTAATGTAGATTTCAGTTCGCTAAGTTATGAAAATGCATGTTTTGGCTATAATCTTCCGTAAATCAAGGGCGAAAACGAATTATTTGTCCCAAAAGAAGGTGTTTTAAGTATATATCTGCATTTCTAAGGTAGATTTGGGTACAATAAGAGGCGAAAAAGCAGATTCTGACTAAGATTTTATCGAAATCGGCAACTATTTGACTCAGAAAGGTTGCCTTACGTCGAAATCTAATAGTTTATTAAGGTTTTCGTTATTAAAATGCCCAAAGACGCCGATTTTGACTAGAATTTGAAAGATATTGACATGAATATATAACTGTTTGTATCAAAAAATGATAGTTTAAACTGATATTTGCAGTTTTGATGCGGTTTTAGATACGATATGAATCGAAGAAGCCGATTTTGACTGGAATCTGTTTAAAATGACAAAGAAAAACCTATTATCAATTCAAGGAAGTGAATTTTTAAGTAGTTATCTGCAGTTTTAATGTGGATTTCAGTTCGCTAAGTTATGAAAATGCATGTTTTGGCTATAATCTTCCGTAAATCAAGGGCGAAAACCAATTATTTGCCCCAAAAGAAGGTGTTTTAAGTATATATCGGCATTTCTAAGGTAGATTTGGGTACAATAAGAGGCGAAAAAGCAGATTCTGACTAAGATTTTATCAAAATCGGCAACTATTTGACTCAGAAAGGTTGCCTTACGTCCAAATCTAATAGTTTATTAAGGTTTTCGTTACTAAAATGCCCAAAGACGCCGATTTTGAATAGAATTTGAAAGATATTGACATGAATATGTAACTGTTTGTATCAAAAAATGATAGTTTAAACTGATATTTGCAGTTTTGATGCGGTTTTAGATGCGATATGAATCGAAGAAGCCGATTTTGACTGGAATCTGTTTAAAATGACAAAGAAAAACCTATTATCAATTCAAGGAAGTGAATTTTTAAGTAGTTATCTGCAGTTTTAATGTAGATTTCAGTTCGCTAAGTTATGAAAATGCATGTTTTGGCTATAATGTTAAGTAAATCAAGGGCGAAAACCAATTATTTGGCCCAAAAGAAGGTGTTTTAAGTATATATCTGCATTTCTAAGGTAGATTTGGGTACAATAAGAGGCGAAAAAGCAGATTCTGACTAAGATTTTATCGAAATCGGCAACTATTTGACTCAGAAAGGTTGCCTTACGTCGAAATCTAATAGTTTATTAAGGTTTTCGTTACTAAAATGCCCAAAGACGCCGATTTTGACTAGAATTTGAAAGATATTGACATGAATATATAACTGTTTGTATCAAAAAATGATAGTTTAAACTGATATTTGCAGTTTTGATGCGGTTTTAGATACGATATGAATCGAAGAAGCCGATTTTGACTGGAATCTGTTTAAAATGACAAAGAAAAACCTATTATCAATTCAAGGAAGTGAATTCTTAAGTAGTTATCTGCAGTTTTAATGTAGATTTCAGTTCGCTAAGTTATGAAAATGCATGTTTTGGCTATAATCTTCCGTAAATCAAGGGCGAAAACCAATTATTTGTCCCAAAAGAAGGTGTTTTAGGTATATATCTGCATTTCTAAGGTAGATTTGGGTACAATAAGAGGCGAAAAAGCAGATTCTGACTAAGATTTTATCGAAATCGGCAACTATTTGACTCAGAAAGGTTGCCTTACGTCGAAATCTATTAGTTTATTAGGGTTTTCGTTACTAAAATGCCCAAAGACACCGATTTTGACTAGAATTTGAAAGATATTGACATGAATATATAACTGTTTGTATCAAAAAATGATAGTTTAAACTGATATTTGCAGTTTTGATGCGGTTTTAGATACGATATGAATCGAAGAAGCCGATTTTGACTGGAATCTGTTTAAAATGACAAAGAAAAACCTATTATCAATTCAAGGAAGTGAATTTTTAAGTAGTTATCTGCAGTTTTAGTGTAGATTTCAGTTCGCTAAGTTATGAAAATGCATGTTTTGGCTATAATCTTCCGTAAATCAAGGGCGAAAACCAATTATTTGTCCCAAAAGAAGGTGTTTTAAGTATATATCTGCATTTCTAAGGTAGATTTGGGTACAATAAGAGGCGAAAAAGCAGATTCTGACTAAGATTTTATCGAAATCGGCAACTATTTGACTCAGAAAGGTTGCCTTACGTCGAAATCTAATAGTTTATTAAGGTTTTCGTTACTAAAATGCCCAAAGACGCCGATTTTGACTAGAATTTGAAAGATATTGACATGAATATATAACTGTTTGTATCAAAAAATGATAGTTTAAACTGATATTTGCAGTTTTGATGCGGTTTTAGATACGTTATGAATCGAAGAAGCCGATTTTGACTGGAATCTGTTTAAAATGACAAAGAAAAACCTATTATCAATTCAAGGAAGTGAATTTTTAAGTAGTTATCTGCAGTTTTAATGTAGATTTCAGTTCGCTAAGTTATGAAAATGCATGTTTTGGCTATAACCTTCCGTAAATCAAGGGCGAAAACCAATTATTTGTCCCAAAAGAAGGTGTTTTAAGTATATATCTGCATTTCTAAGGTAGATCTGGGTACAATAAGAGGCGAAAAAGCAGATTCTGACTAAGATTTTTTCGAAATCGGCAACTATTTGACTCAGAAAGGTTGCCTTACGTCGAAATCTAATAGTTTATTAGGGTTTTCGTTACTAAAATGCCCAAAGACGCCGATTTTGACTAGAATTTGAAAGATATTGACATGAATATATAACTGTTTGTATCAAAAAATGATAGTTTAAACTGATATTTGCAGTTTTGATGCGGTTTTAGATACGATATGAGTCGAAGAAGCCGATTTTGACTGGAATCTGTTTAAAATGACAAAGAAAAACCTATTATCAATTCAAGGAAGTGAATTTTTAAGTAGTTATCTGCAGTTTTAATGTAGATTTCAGTTCGCTAAGTTATGAAAATGCATGTTTTGGCTATAATCTTCCGTAAATCAAGTGCGAAAACCAATTATTTGTCCCAAAAGAAGGCGTTTTAAGTATATATCTGCATTTCTAAGGTAGATTTGGGTACAATAAGAGGCGACAAAGCAGATTCTGACTAAGATTTTATCGAAATCGGCAACTATTTGACTCAGAAAGGTTGCCTTACGTCGAAATCTAATAGTTTATTAAGGTTTTCGTTACTAAAATGCCCAAAGACGCCGATTTTGACTAGAATTTGAAAGATATTGACATGAATATATAACTGTTTGTATCAAAAAATGATAGTTTAAACTGATATTTGCAGTTTTGATGCGGTTTTAGATACGATATGAATCGAAGAAGCCGATTTTGACTGGAATCTGTTTAAAATGACAAAGAAAAACCTATTATCAATTCAAGGAAGTGAATTTTTAAGTAGTTATCTGCAGTTTTAATGTAGATTTCAGTTCGCTAAGTTATGAAAATGCATGTTTTGGCTATAATCTTCCGTAAATCAAGGGCGAAAACCAATTATTTGTCCCAAAAGAAATTGTTTTAAGTATATATCTGCATTTCTAAGGTAGATTTGGGTACAATAAGAGGCGAAAAGGCAGATTCTGACTAAGATTTTATCGAAATCGGAAACTATTTGACTCAGAAAGGTTGCCTTACGTCGAAATCTAATAGTTTATTAGGGTTTTCGTTACTAAAATGCCCAAAGACGCCGATTTTGACTAGAATTTGAAAGATATTGACATGAATATATAACTGTTTGTATCAAAAAATGATAGTTTAAACTGATATTTGCAGTTTTGATGCGGTTTTAGATACGATATGGATCGAAGAAGCCGATTTTGACTGGAATCTGTTTAAAATTACAAAGAAAAACCTATTATCAATTCAAGGAAGTGAATTTTTAAGTAGTTATCTGCAGTTTTAATGTAGATTTCAGTTCGCTAAGTTATGAAAATGCATGTTTTGGCTATAATCTTCCGTAAATCAAGGGCGAAAACCAATTATTTGTCCCAAAAGAAGGTGTTTTAAGTATATATCTGCATTTATAAGGTAGATTTGGGAACAATAAGAGGCGAAAAAGCAGATTCTGACTAAGATTTTATCGAAATCGGCAACTATTTGACTCAGAAAGGTTGCCTTACGTCGAAATCTAATAGTTTATTAGGGTTTTCGTTACTAAAATGCCCAAAGACGCCGATTTTGACTAGAATTTGAAAGATATTGACATGAATATATAACTGTTTGTATCAAAAAATGATAGTTTAAACTGATATATGCAGTTTTGATGCGGTTTTAGATACGATATGAATCGAAGAAGCCGATTTTGACTGGAATCTGTTTAAAATGACAAAGAAAAACCTATTATCAATTCAAGGAAGTGAATTTTTAAGTAGTTATCTGCAGTTTTAATGTAGATTTCAGTTCGCTAAGTTATGAAAATGCATGTTTTGGCTATAATCTTCCGTAAATCAAGGGCGAAAACCAATTATTTGTCCCAAAAGAAGGTGTTTTAAGTATATATCTGCATTTCTAAGGTAGATTTGGGTACAATAAGAGGCGAAAAAGCAGATTCTGACTAAGATTTTATCGAAATCGGCAACTATTTGACTCAGAAAGGTTGCCTTACGTCGAAATCTAATAGTTTATTAAGGTTTTCGTTACTAAAATGCCCAAAGACGCCGATTTTGACTAGAATTTGAAAGATATTGACATGAATATATAACTGTTTGTATCAAAAAATGATAGTTTAAAATGATATTTGCAGTTTTGATGCGGTTTTAGGTACGATATGAGTCGAAGAAGACGATTTTGACTGGAATCTGTTTAAAATGACAAAGAAAAACCTATTATCAATTCAAGGAAGTGAATTTTTAAGTAGTTATCTGCAGTTTTAATGTAGATTTCAGTTCGCTAAGTTATGAAAATGCATGTTTTGGCTATAATCTTCCGTAAATCAAGGGCGAAAAAAAATTATTTGTCCCAAAAGAAGGTGTTTTAAGTATATATCTGCAATTCTAAGGTAGATTTGGGTACAATAAGAGGCGAAAAAGCAGATTCTGACTAAGATTTTATCGAAATCGGCAACTATTTGACTCAGAAAGGTTGCCTTACGTCGAAATCAAATAGTTTATTAAGGTTTTCGTTACTAAAATGCCCAAAGACGCCGATTTTGACTAGAATTTGAAAGATATTGACATGAATATATAACTGTTTGTATCAAAAAATGATAGTTTAAACTGATATTTGCAGTTTTGATGCGGTTTTAGATACGATATGAATCGAAGAAGCCGATTTTGACTGGAATCTGTTTAAAATGACAAAGAAAAACCTATTATCAATTCAAGGAAGTGAATTTTTAAGTAGTTATCTGCAGTTTTAATGTAGATTTCAGTTCGCTAAGTTATGAAAATGCATGTTTTGGCTATAATCTTCCGTAAATCAAGGGCGAAAACCAATTATTTGTCCCAAAAGAAGGTGTTTTAAGTATATATCTGCATTTCTAAGGTAGATTTGGGTACAATAAGAGGCGAAAAAGCAGATTCTGACTAAGATTTTATCGAAATCGGCAACTATTTGACTCAGAAAGGTTGCCTTACGTCGAAATCTAATAGTTCATTAAGGTTTTCGTTACTAAAATGCCCAAAGACGCCGATTTTGACTAGAATTTGAAAGATATTGACATGAATATATAACTGTGTGTATCAAAAAATGATAGCTTAAACTGATATTTGCTGTTTTGATGCGGTTTTAGATACGATATGAATCGAAGAAGCCGATTTTGACTGGAATCTGTTTAACATGACAAAGAAAAACCTATTATCAATTCAAGGAAGTGAATTTTTTAGTTGTTATCTGCAGTTTTAATGTAGATTTCAGTTCGCTAAGTTATGAAAATGCATGTTTTGGCTATAATCTTCCGTAAATCAAGGGCGAAAACCAATTATTTGTCCCACAAGAAGGTGTTTAGATTTGGGTACAATAAGAGGCGAAAAAGCAGATTCTGACTAAGATTTTATCGAAATCGGCAACTATTTGACTCAGAAAGGTTGCCTTACGTCGAAATCTAATAGTTTATTAAGGTTTTCGTTACTAAAATGCCCAAAGACGCCGATTTTGACTAGAATTTGAAAGATATTGACATGAATATGTAACTGTTTGTATCAAAAAATGATAGTTTAAACTGATATTTGCAGTTTTGATGCGGTTTTAGATACGATATGAATAGAAGAAGCCGATTTTGACTGGAATCTGTTTAAAATGACAAAGAAAAACCTATTATCAATTCAAGGAAGTGAATTTTTAAGTAGTTATCTGCAGTTTTAATGTAGATTTCAGTTCGCTAAGTTATGAAAATGCATGTTTTGGCTATAATCTTCCGTAAATCAAGGGCGAAAACCAATTATTTGTCCCAAAAGAAGGTGTTTTAAGTATATATCTGCATTTCTAAGGTAGATTTGGGTACAATAAGAGGCGAAAAAGCAGATTCTGACTAAGATTTTATCGAAATCGGCAACTATTTGACTCAGAAAGGTTGCCTTACGTCGAAATCTAATAGTTTATTAAGGTTTTCGTCACTAAAATGCCCAAAGACGCCGATTTTGACTAGAATTTGAAAGATATTGACATGAATATATAACTGTTTGTATCAAAAAATGATAGTTTAAACTGATATTTGCAGTTTTGATGCGGTTTTAGATAAGATATGAATCGAAGAAGTTGATTTTGACTGGAATCTGTTTAAAATGACAAAGAAAAACCTATTATCAATTCAAGGAAGTGAATTTTTAAGTAGTTATCTGCAGTTTTAATGTAGATTTCAGTTCGCTAAGTTATGAAAATGCTTGTTTTGGCTATAATCTTCCGTAAATCAAGGGCGAAAACCAATTATTTGTCCCAAAAGAAGGTGTTTTAAGTATATATCTGCATTTCTAAGGTAGATTTGGGTACAATAAGAGGCGAAAAAGCAGATTCTGACTAAGATTTTATCGAAATCGGCAACTATTTGACTCAGAAAGGTTGCCTTACGTCGAAATCTAATAGTTTATTAAGGTTTTCGTTACTAAAATGCCCAAAGACGCTGATTTTGACTAGAATTTGAAAGATATTGACATGAATATATAACTGTTTGTATCAAAAAATGATAGTTTAAACTGATATTTGCAGTTTTGATGCGGTTTTAGATACGATATGAATCGAAGAAGCCGATTTTGACTGGAATCTGTTTAAAATGACAAAGAAAAACCTATTATCAATTCAAGGAAGTGAATTTTTAAGTAGTTATCTGCAGTTTTAATGTAGATTTCAGTTCGCTAAGTTATGAAAATGCATGTTTTGGCTATAATCTTCCGTAAATCAAGGGCGAAAACGAATTATTTGTCCCAAAAGAAGGTGTTTTAAGTATATATCTGCATTTCTAAGGTCGATTTGGGTACAATAAGAGGCGAAAAAGCAGATTCTGACTAAGATTTTATCGAAATCGGCAACTATTTGACTCAGAAAGGTTGCCTTACGTCGAAATCTAATAGTTTATTAAGGTTTTCGTTACTAAAATGCCCAAAGACGCCGATTTTGACTAGAATTTGAAAGATATTGACATGAATATATAACTGTTTGTATCAAAAAATGATAGTTTAAACTGATATTTGCAGTTTTGATGCGGTTTTAGATACGATATGAATCGAAGAAGCCGATTTTGACTGGAATCTGTTTAAAATTACAAAGAAAAACCTATTATCAATTCAAGGAAGTGAATTTTTAAGTAGTTATCTGCAGTTTTAATGTAGATTTCAGTTCGCTAAGTTATGAAAATGCATGTTTTGGCTATAATCTTCCGTAAATCAAGTTCGAAAACCAATTATTTGTCCCAAAAGAAGGTGTTTTAAGTATATATCTGCATTTATAAGGTAGATTTGGGAACAATAAGAGGCGAAAAAGCAGATTCTGACTAAGATTTTATCGAAATCGGCAACTATTTGACTCAGAAAGGTTGCCTTACGTCGAAATCTAATAGTTTATTAGGGTTTTCGTTACTAAAATGCCCAAAGACGCCGATTTTGACTAGAATTTGAAAGATATTGACATGAATATATAACTGTTTGTATCAAAAAATGATAGTTTAAACTGATATATGCAGTTTTGATGCGGTTTTAGATACGATATGAATCGAAGAAGCCGATTTTGACTGGAATCTGTTTAAAATGACAAAGAAAAACCTATTATCAATTCAAGGAAGTGAATTTTTAAGTAGTTATCTGCAGTTTTAATGTAGATTTCAGTTCGCTAAGTTATGAAAATGCATGTTTTGGCTATAATCTTCCGTAAATCAAGGGCGAAAACCAATTATTTGTCCCAAAAGAAGGTGTTTTAAGTATATATCTGCATTTCTAAGGTAGATTTGGGTACAATAAGAGGCGAAAAAGCAGATTCTGACTAAGATTTTATCGAAATCGGCAACTATTTGACTCAGAAAGGTTGCCTTACGTCGAAATCTAATAGTTTATTAAGGTTTTCGTTACTAAAATGCCCAAAGACGCCGATTTTGACTAGAATTTGAAAGATATTGACATGAATATATAACTGTTTGTATCAAAAAATGATAGTTTAAAATGATATTTGCAGTTTTGATGCGGTTTTAGGTACGATATGAGTCGAAGAAGCCGATTTTGACTGGAATCTGTTTAAAATGACAAAGAAAAACCTATTATCAATTCAAGGAAGTGAATTTTTAAGTAGTTATCTGCAGTTTTAATGTAGATTTCAGTTCGCTAAGTTATGAAAATGCATGTTTTGGCTATAATCTTCCGTAAATCAAGGGCGAAAAAAAATTATTTGTCCCAAAAGAAGGTGTTTTAAGTATATATCTGCAATTCTAAGGTAGATTTGGGTACAATAAGAGGCGAAAAAGCAGATTCTGACTAAGATTTTATCGAAATCGGCAACTATTTGACTCAGAAAGGTTGCCTTACGTCGAAATCAAATAGTTTATTAAGGTTTTCGTTACTAAAATGCCCAAAGACGCCGATTTTGACTAGAATTTGAAAGATATTGACATGAATATATAACTGTTTGTATCAAAAAATGATAGTTTAAACTGATATTTGCAGTTTTGATGCGGTTTTAGATACGATATGAATCGAAGAAGCCGATTTTGACTGGAATCTGTTTAAAATGACAAAGAAAAACCTATTATCAATTCAAGGAAGTGAATTTTTAAGTAGTTATCTGCAGTTTTAATGTAGATTTCAGTTCGCTAAGTTATGAAAATGCATGTTTTGGCTATAATCTTCCGTAAATCAAGGGCGAAAACCAATTATTTGTCCCAAAAGAAGGTGTTTTAAGTATATATCTGCATTTCTAAGGTAGATTTGGGTACAATAAGAGGCGAAAAAGCAGATTCTGACTAAGATTTTATCGAAATCGGCAACTATTTGACTCAGAAAGGTTGCCTTACGTCGAAATCTAATAGTTCATTAAGGTTTTCGTTACTAAAATGCCCAAAGACGCCGATTTTGACTAGAATTTGAAAGATATTGACATGAATATATAACTGTGTGTATCAAAAAATGATAGCTTAAACTGATATTTGCAGTTTTGATGCGGTTTTAGATACGATGTGAATCGAAGAAGCCGATTTTGACTGGAATCTGTTTAACATGACAAAGAAAAACCTATTATCAATTCAAGGAAGTGAATTTTTTAGTTGTTATCTGCAGTTTTAATGTAGATTTCAGTTCGCTAAGTTATGAAAATGCATGTTTTGGCTATAATCTTCCGTAAATCAAGGGCGAAAACCAATTATTTGTCCCACAAGAAGGTGTTTAGATTTGGGTACAATAAGAGGCGAAAAAGCAGATTCTGACTAAGATTTTATCGAAATCGGCAACTATTTGACTCAGAAAGGTTGTCTTACGTCGAAATCTAATAGTTTATTAAGGTTTTCGTTACTAAAATGCCCAAAGACGCCGATTTTGACTAGAATTTGAAAGATATTGACATGAATATATAACTGTTTGTATCAAAAAATGATAGTTTAAACTGATATTTGCAGTTTTGATGCGGTTTTAGATACGATATGAATAGAAGAAGCCGATTTTGACTGGAATCTGTTTAAAATGACAAAGAAAAACCTATTATCAATTCAAGGAAGTGAATTTTTAAGTAGTTATCTGCAGTTTTAATGTAGATTTCAGTTCGCTAAGTTATGAAAATGCATGTTTTGGCTATAATCTTCCGTAAATCAAGGGCGAAAACCAATTATTTGTCCCAAAAGAAGGTGTTTTAAGTATATATCTGCATTTCTAAGGTAGATTTGGGTACAATAAGAGGCGAAAAAGCAGATTCTGACTAAGATTTTATCGAAATCGGCAACTATTTGACTCAGAAAGGTTGCCTTACGTCGAAATCTAATAGTTTATTAAGGTTTTCGTCACTAAAATGCCCAAAGACGCCGATTTTGACTAGAATTTGAAAGATATTGACATGAATATATAACTGTTTGTATCAAAAAATGATAGTTTAAACTGATATTTGCAGTTTTGATGCGGTTTTAGATAAGATATGAATCGAAGAAGTTGATTTTGACTGGAATCTGTTTAAAATGACAAAGAAAAACCTATTATCAATTCAAGGAAGTGAATTTTTAAGTAGTTATCTGCAGTTTTAATGTAGATTTCAGTTCGCTAAGTTATGAAAATGCTTGTTTTGGCTATAATCTTCCGTAAATCAAGGGCGAAAACCAATTATTTGTCCCAAAAGAAGGTGTTTTAAGTATATATCTGCATTTCTAAGGTAGATTTGGGTACAATAAGAGGCGAAAAAGCAGATTCTGACTAAGATTTTATCGAAATCGGCAACTATTTGACTCAGAAAGGTTGCCTTACGTCGAAATCTAATAGTTTATTAAGGTTTTCGTTACTAAAATGCCCAAAGACGCTGATTTTGACTAGAATTTGAAAGATATTGACATGAATATATAACTGTTTGTATCAAAAAATGATAGTTTAAACTGATATTTGCAGTTTTGATGCGGTTTTAGATACGATATGAATCGAAGAAGCCGATTTTGACTGGAATCTGTTTAAAATGACAAAGAAAAACCTATTATCAATTCAAGGAAGTGAATTTTTAAGTAGTTATCTGCAGTTTTAATGTAGATTTCAGTTCGCTAAGTTATGAAAATGCATGTTTTGGCTATAATCTTCCGTAAATCAAGGGCGAAAACGAATTATTTGTCCCAAAAGAAGGTGTTTTAAGTATATATCTGCATTTCTAAGGTAGATTTGGGTACAATAAGAGGCGAAAAAGCAGATTCTGACTAAGATTTTATCGAAATCGGCAACTATTTGACTCAGAAAGGTTGCCTTACGTCGAAATCTAATAGTTTATTAAGGTTTTCGTTACTAAAATGCCCAAAGACGCCGATTTTGACTAGAATTTGAAAGATATTGACATGAATATATAACTGTTTGTATCAAAAAATGATAGTTTAAACTGATATTTGCAGTTTTGATGCGGTTTTAGATACGATATGAATCGAAGAAGCCGATTTTGACTGGAATCTGTTTAAAATGACAAAGAAAAACCTATTATCAATTCAAGGAAGTGAATTTTTAAGTAGTTATCTGCAGTTTTAATGTAGATTTCAGTTCGCTAAGTTATGAAAATGCATGTTTTGGCTATAATCTTCCGTAAATCAAGGGCGAAAACCAATTATTTGCCCCAAAAGAAGGTGTTTTAAGTATATATCGGCATTTCTAAGGTAGATTTGGGTACAATAAGAGGCGAAAAAGCAGATTCTGACTAAGATTTTATCGAAATCGGCAACTATTTGACTCTGAAAGGTTGCCTTACGTCGAAATCTAATAGTTTATTAAGGTTTTCGTTACTAAAATGCCCAAAGACGCCGATTTTGAATAGAATTTGAAAGATATTGACATGAATATATAACTGTTTGTATCAAAAAATGATAGTTTAAACTGATATTTGCAGTTTTGATGAGGCTTTAGATGCGATATGAATCGAAGAAGCCGATTTTGACTGGAATCTGTTTAAAATGACAAAGAAAAACCTATTATCAATTCAAGGAAGTGAATTTTTAAGTAGTTATCTGCAGTTTTAATGTAGATTTCAGTTCGCTAAGTTATGAAAATGCATGTTTTGGCTATAATCTTCCGTAAATCAAGGGCGAAAACCAATTATTTGTCCCAAAAGAAGGTGTTTTAAGTATATATCTGCATTTCTAAGGTAGATTTGGGTACAATAAGAGGCGAAAAAGCAGATTCTGACTAAGATTTTATCGAAATCGGCAACTATTTGACTCAGAAAGGTTGCGTTACGTCGAAATCTAATAGTTTATTAAGGTTTTCGTTACTAAAATGCCCAAAGACGCCGATTTTGACTAGAATTTGAAAGATATTGACATGAATATATAACTGTTTGTATCAAAAAATGATAGTTTAAACTGATATTTGCAGTTTTGATGCGGTTTTAGATACGATATGAATCGAAGAAGCCGATTTTGACTGGAATCTGTTTAAAATGACAATGAAAAACCTATTATCAATTCAAGGAAGTGAATTTTTAAGTAGTTATCTGCAGTTTTAATGTAGATTTCAGTTCGCTAAGTTATGAAAATGCATGTTTTGGCTATAATGTTAAGTAAATCAAGGGCGAAAACCAATTATTTGGCCCAAAAGAAGGTGTTTTAAGTATATATCTGCATTTCTAAGGTAGATTTGGGTACAATAAGAGGCGAAAAAGCAGATTCTGACTAAGATTTTATCGAAATCGGCAACTATTTGACTCAGAAAGGTTGCCTTACGTCGAAATCTAATAGTTTATTAAGGTTTTCGTTACTAAAATGCCCAAAGACGCCGATTTTGACTAGAATTTGAAAGATATTGACATGAATATATAACTGTTTGTATCAAAAAATGATAGTTTAAACTGATATTTGCAGTTTTGATGCGGTTTTAGATACGATATGAATCGAAGAAGCCGATTTTGACTGGAATCTGTTTAAAATGACAAAGAAAAACCTATTATCAATTCAAGGAAGTGAATTCTTAAGTAGTTATCTGCAGTTTTAATGTAGATTTCAGTTCGCTAAGTTATGAAAATGCATGTTTTGGCTATAATCTTCCGTAAATCAAGGGCGAAAACCAATTATTTGTCCCAAAAGAAGGTGTTTTAAGTATATATCTGCATTTCTAAGGTAGATTTGGGTACAATAAGAGGCGAAAAAGCAGATTCTGACTAAGATTTTATCGAAATCGGCAACTATTTGACTCAGAAAGGTTGCCTTACGTCGAAATCTATTAGTTTATTAGGGTTTTCGTTACTAAAATGCCCAAAGACACCGATTTTGACTAGAATTTGAAAGATATTGACATGAATATATAACTGTTTGTATCAAAAAATGATAGTTTAAACTGATATTTGCAGTTTTGATGCGGTTTTAGATACGATATGAATCGAAGAAGCCGATTTTGACTGGAATCTGTTTAAAATGACAAAGAAAAACCTATTATCAATTCAAGGAAGTGAATTTTTAAGTAGTTATCTGCAGTTTTAGTGTAGATTTCAGTTCGCTATGTTATGAAAATGCATGTTTTGGCTATAATCTTCCGTAAATCAAGGGCGAAAACCAATTATTTGTCCCAAAAGAAGGTGTTTTAAGTATATATCTGCATTTCTAAGGTAGATTTGGGTACAATAAGAGGCGAAAAAGCAGATTCTGACTAAGATTTTATCGAAATCGCCAACTATTTGGCTCAGAAAGGTTGCCTTACGTCGAAATCTAATAGTTTATTAAGGTTTTCGTTACTAAAATGCCCAAAGACGCCGATTTTGACTAGAATTTGAAAGATATTGACATGAATATATAACTGTTTGTATCAAAAAATGATAGTTTAAACTGATATTTGCAGTTTTGATGCGGTTTTAGATACGTTATGAATCGAAGAAGCCGATTTTGACTGGAATCTGTTTAAAATGACAAAGAAAAACCTATTATCAATTCAAGGAAGTGAATTTTTAAGTAGTTATCTGCAGTTTTAATGTAGATTTCAGTTCGCTAAGTTATGAAAATGCATGTTTTGGCTATAACCTTCCGTAAATCAAGGGCGAAAACCAATTATTTGTCCCAAAAGAAGGTGTTTTAAGTATATATCTGCATTTCTAAGGTAGATCTGGGTACAATAAGAGGCGAAAAAGCAGATTCTGACTAAGATTTTTTCGAAATCGGCAACTATTTGACTCAGAAAGGTTGCCTTACGTCGAAATCTAATAGTTTATTAGGGTTTTGGTTACTAAAATGCCCAAAGACGCCGATTTTGACTAGAATTTGAAAGATATTGACATGAATATATAACTGTTTGTATCAAAAAATGATAGTTTAAACTGATATTTGCAGTTTTGATGCGGTTTTAGATACGATATGAGTCGAAGAAGCCGATTTTGACTGGAATCTGTTTAAAATGACAAAGAAAAACCTATTATCAATTCAAGGAAGTGAATTTTTAAGTAGTTATCTGCAGTTTTAATGTAGATTTCAGTTCGCTAAGTTATGAAAATGCATGTTTTGGCTATAATCTTCCGTAAATCAAGTGCGAAAACCAATTATTTGTCCCAAAAGAAGGTGTTTTAAGTATATATCTGCATTTCTAAGGTAGATTTGGGTACAATAAGAGGCGAAAAGGCAGATTCTGACTAAGATTTTATCGAAATCGGCAACTATTTGACTCAGAAAGGTTGCCTTACGTCGAAATCTAATAGTTTATTAGGGTTTTCGTTACTAAAATGCCCAAAGACGCCGATTTTGACTAGAATTTGAAAGATATTGACATGAATATATAACTGTTTGTATCAAAAAATGATAGTTTAAACTGATATTTGCAGTTTTGATACGGTTTTAGATACGATATGAATCGAAGAAGCCGATTTTGACTGGAATCTGTTTAAAATTACAAAGAAAAACCTATTATCAATTCAAGGAAGTGAATTTTTAAGTAGTTATCTGCAGTTTTAATGTAGATTTCAGTTCGCTAAGTTATGAAAATGCATGTTTTGGCTATAATCTTCCGTAAATCAAGGGCGAAAACCAATTATTTGTCCCAAAAGAAGGTGTTTTAAGTATATATCTGCATTTATAAGGTAGATTTGGGAACAATAAGAGGCGAAAAAGCAGATTCTGACTAAGATTTTATCGAAATCGGCAACTATTTGACTCAGAAATGTTGCCTTACGTCGAAATCTAATAGTTTATTAGGGTTTTCGTTACTAAAATGCCCAAAGACGCCGATTTTGACTAGAATTTGAAAGATATTGACATGAATATATAACTGTTTGTATCAAAAAATGATAGTTTAAACTGATATATGCAGTTTTGATGCGGTTTTAGATACGATATGAATCGAAGAAGCCGATTTTGACTTTAATCTGTTTAAAATGACAAAGAAAAACCTATTATCAATTCAAGGAAGTCAATTTTTAAGTAGTTATCTGCAGTTTTAATGTAGATTTCAGTTCGCTAAGTTATGAAAATGCATGTTTTGGCTATAATCTTCCGTAAATCAAGGGCGAAAACCAATTATTTGTCCCAAAAGAAGGTGTTTTAAGTATTTTTCGATTTCGATAAAATCTTAGTCAGAATCTGCTTTTTCGCCTCTTATTGTACCCAAATCTACCTTAGAAATGCAGATATATACTTAAAACACCTTTTTTTGGGACAAATAATTGGTTTTCGCGCTTGATTTACGGAAGATTATAGCCAAAACATGCATTTTCATAACTTGGCGAACTGAAATCTACATTAAAACTGCAGATAACTACTTAAAAATTCACTTCCTTGAATTGATAATAGGTTTTTCTTTGTCATTTTAAACAGATTCCAGTCAAAATCGGCTTCTTCGATTCATAACGTATCTAAAACCGCATCAAAACTGCAAATATCAGTTTAAACTATCATTTTTTGATACAAACAGTTATATATTCATGTCAATATCTTTCAAATTCTAGTCAAAATCGGCGTCTTTGGGCATTTTAGTAACGAAAACCTTAATAAACTATTAGATTTCGACGTAAGGCAACCTTTCTGAGTCAAATAGTTGCCGATTTCGATAAAATCTTAGTCAGAATCTGCTTTTTCGCCTCTTATTGTACCCAAATCTACCTTAGAAATGCAGATATATACTTAAAACACCTTCTTTTGGGACAAATAATTGGTTTTCGCCCTTGATTTACGGAAGATTATAGCCAAAACATGCATTTTCATAACTTAGCGAACTGAAATCTACATTAAAACTGCAGATAACTACTTAAAAATTCACTTCCTTGAATTGATAATAGGTTTTTCTTTGTCATTTTAAACAGATTCCAGTCAAAATCGGCTTCTTCGACTCATATCGTACCTAAAACCGCATCAAAACTGCAAATATCAGTTTAAACTATCATTTTTTGATACAAACAGTTATATATTCATGTCAATATCTTTCAAATTCTAGTCAAAATCGGCGTCTTTGGGCATTTTAGTAACGAAAACCTTAATAAACTATTAGATTTCGACGTAAGGCAACCTTTCTGAGTCAAATAGTTGCCGATTTCGATAAAATCTTAGTCAGAATCTGCTTTTTTGCCTCTTATTGTACCCAAATCTACCTTAGAAATGCAGATATATACTCAAAACACCTTCTTTTGGGACAAATAATTGGTTTTCGCCCTTGATTTACGGAAGATTATAGCCAAAACATGCATTTTCGTAACTTAGCGAACTGAAATCTAAATTAAAACTGCAGATAACTACTTAAAAATTCACTTCCTTGAATTGATAAAAGGTTTTTCTTTGTCATTTTAAACAGATTCCAGTCAAAATCGGCTTCTTCGATTCATATCGTATCTAAAACCGCATCAAAACTGCAAATATCAGTTTAAACTATCATTTTTTGATACAAACAGCTATATATTCATGTCAATATCTTTCAAGTTCTAGTCAAAATCGGCGTCTTTGGGCATTTTAGTAACGAAAACCTTAATAAACTATTAGATTTCGACGTAAGGCAACCTTTCTGAGTCAAATAGTTGCCGATTTCGATAAAATCTTAGTCAGAATCTGCTTTTTCGCCTCTTATTGTACCCAAATCTACCTTAGAAATGCAGATATATACTTAAAACACCTTCTTTTGGGACAAATAATTGGTTTTCGCCCTTGATTTACGGAAGATTATAGACAAAACATGCATTTTCATAACTTAGCGAACTGAAATCTACATTAAAACTGCAGATAACTACTTAAAAATTCACTTCCTTGAATTGATAATAGGTTTTTCTTTGTCATTTTAAACAGATTCCAGTCAAAATCGGCTTCTTCAACTCATATCGTACCTAAAACCGCATCAAAACTGCAAATATCAGTTTAAACTATCATTTTTTGATACAAACAGTTATATATTCATGTCAATATCTTTCAAATTCTAGTCAAAATCGGCGTCTTTGGGCATTTTAGTAACGAAAACCTTAATAAACTATTAGATTTCGACGTAAGGCAACCTTTCTGAGTCAAATAGTTGCCGATTTCGATAAAATCTTAGTCAGAATCTGCTTTTTCGCCTCTTATTGTACCCAAATCTACTTTACAAATGCAGATATATACTTAAAACACCTTCTTTTGGGACAAATAATTGGTTTTCGCCCTTGATTTACGGAAGATTATAGCCAAAACATGCATTTTCATAACTTAGCGAACTGAAATCTACATTAAAACTGCAGATAACTACTTAAAAATTCACTTCCTTGAATTGATAATAGGTTTTTCTTTGTCATTTTAAACAGATTCCAGTCAAAATCGGCTTCTTCGATTCATATCGTATCTAAAACCGCATCAAAACTGCAAATATCAGTTTAAACTATCATTTTTTGATACAAACAGTTATATATTCATGTCAATATCTTTCAAATTCTAGTCAAAATCGGCGTCTTTGGGCATTTTAGTAACGAAAACCTTAATAAACTATTAGATTTCGACGTAAGGCAACCTTTCTGAGTCAAATAGTTGCCGATTTCGATAAGATCTTAGTCAGAATCTGCTTTTTCGCCTCTTATTGTACCCAAATCTATCTTAGAAATGCAGATATATACTTAAAACACCTTCTTTTGGGACAAATAATTGGTTTTCGCCCTTGATTTACGGAAGATTATAGCCAAAACATGCATTTTCATAACTTAGCGAACTGAAATCTATATTAAAACTGCAGATAACTACTTAAAAATTCACTTCCTTGAATTGATAATAGGTTTTTCTTTGTCATTTTAAACAGATTCCAGTCAAAATCGGCTTATTCGACTCATATCGTACCTAAAACCGCATCAAAACTGCAAATATCAGTTTAAACTATCATTTTTTGATATAAACAGTTATATATTCATGTCAATATCTTTCAAATTCTAGTCAAAATCGGCGTCTTTGGGCATTTTAGTAACGAAAACCTTAATAAACTATTAGATTTCGACGTAAGGCAACCTTTCTGAGTCAAATAGTTGCCGATTTCGATAAAATCTTAGTCAGAATCTGCTTTTTCGCCTCTTATTGTACCCAAATCTACCTTAGAAATGCAGATATATACTTAAAACACCTTCTTTTGGGACAAATAATTGGTTTTCGCCCTTGATTTACGGAAGATTATAGCCAAAACATGCATTTTCATAACTTAGCGAACTGAAATCTACATTAAAACTGCAGATAACTACTTAAAAATTCACTTCCTTGAATTGATAATAGGTTTTTCTTTGTCATTTTAAACAGATTCCAGTCAAAATCGGCTTCTTCGATTCATATCGTATCTAAAACCGCATCAAAACTGCAAATATCAGTTTAAACTATCATTTTTTGATACAAACAGTTATATATTCATGTCAATATCTTTCAAATTCTAGTCAAAATCGGCGTCTTTGGGCATTTTAGTAACGAAAACCTTAATAAACTATTAGATTTCGACGTAAGGCAACCTTTCTGAGTCAATTAGTTGCCGATTTCGATAAAATCTTAGTCAGAATCTGCTTTTTCGCCTCTTATTGTACCCAAATCTACCTTAGAAATGCAGATATATACTTAAAACACCTTCTTTTGGGACAAATAATTGGTTTTCGCCCTTGATTTACGGAAGATTATAGCCAAAACATGCATTTTCATAATTTAGCGAACTGAAATCTACATTAAAACTGCAGTTAACTACTTAAAAATTCACTTCCTTGAATTGATAATAGGTTTTTCTTTGTCATTTTAAACAGATTCCAGTCAAAATCGGCTTCTTCGATTCATATCGTATCTAAAACCGCATCAAAACTGCAAATATCAGTTTAAACTATCATTTTTTGATACAAACAGTTATATATTCATGTCAATATCTTTCAAATTCTAGTCAAAATCGGCGTCTTTGGGCATTTTAGTAACGAAAACCTTAATAAACTATTAGATTTCGACGTAAGGCAACCTTTCTGAGTCAAATAGTTGCCGATTTCGATAAAATCTTAGTCAGAATCTGCTTTTTCGCCTCTTATTGTACCCAAATCTATCTTAGAAATGCAGATATATACTTAAAACACCTTCTTTTGGGACAAATAATTGGTTTTCGCCCTTGATTTACGGAAGATTATAGCCAAAACATGCATTTTCATAACTTAGCGAACTGAAATCTATATTAAAACTGCAGATAACTACTTAAAAATTCACTTCCTTGAATTGATAATAGGTTTTTCTTTGTCATTTTAAACAGATTCCAGTCAAAATCGGCTTCTTCGACTCATATCGTACCTAAAACCGCATCAAAACTGCAAATATCAGTTTAAACTATCATTTTTTGATATAAACAGTTATATATTCATGTCAATATCTTTCAAATTCTAGTCAAAATCGGCGTCTTTGGGCATTTTAGTAACGAAAACCTTAATAAACTATTAGATTTCGACGTAAGGCAACCTTTCTGAGTCAAATAGTTGCCGATTTCGATAAAATCTTAGTCAGAATCTGCTTTTTCGCCTCTTATTGTACCCAAATCTACCTTAGAAATGCAGATATATACTTAAAACACCTTCTTTTGGGACAAATAATTGGTTTTCGCCCTTGATTTACGGAAGATTATAGCCAAAACATGCATTTTCATAACTTAGCGAACCGAAATCTACATTAAAACTGCAGATAACTACTTAAAAATTCACTTCCTTGAATTGGTAATAGGTTTTTCTTTGTCATTTTAAACAGATTCCAGTCAAAATCGGCTTCTTCGATTCATATCGTATCTAAAACCGCATCAAAACTGCAAATATCAGTTTAAACTATCATTTTTTGATACAAACAGTTATATATTCATGTCAATATCTTTCAAATTCTAGTCAAAATCGGCGTCTTTGGGCATTTTAGTAACGAAAACCTTAATAAACTATTAGATTTCGACGAAAGGCAACCTTTCTGAGTCAAATAGTTGCCGATTTCGATAAAATCTTAGTCAGAATCTGCTTTTTCGCCTCTTATTGTACCCAAATCTACCTTAGAAATGCAGATATATACTTAAAACACCTTCTTTTGGGACAAATAATTGGTTTTCGCCCTTTATTTATGGAAGATTATAGCCAAAACATGCATTTTCATAACTTAGCGAACTGAAATCTACATTAAAACTGCAGATAACTACTTAAAAATTCACTTCCTTTAATTGATAATAGGTTTTTCTTTGTCATTTTAAACAGATTCCAGTCAAAATCGGTTTCTTCGATTCATATCGTATCTAAAACCGCATCAAAACTGCAAATATCAGTTTAAACTATCATTTTTTGATACAAACAGTTATATATTCATGTCAATATCTTTCAAATTCTAATCATAATCGGCGTCTTTGGGCATTTTAGTAACGAAAACCTTAATAAACTATTAGATTTCGACGTAAGGCAACCTTTTTGAGTCAAATAGTTGCCGATTTCGATAAAATCTTAGTCAGAATCTGCTTTTTCGCCTCTTATTGTACCCAAATCTAATTTAGAAATGCAGATATATACTTTAAACACCTTCTTTTTTGACAAATAATTGGTTTTCGCCCTTGATTTACGGAAGATTATAGCCAAAACATGCATTTTCATAACTTAGCGAACTGAAATCTACATTAAAACTGCAGATAACTACTTAAAAATTCACTTCCTTGAATTGATAATAGGTTTTTCTTTGTCATTTTAAACAGATTCCAGTCAAAATCGGCTTCTTCGATTCATATCGTATCTAAAACCGCATCAAAACTGCAAATATCAGTTTAAACCATCATTTTTTGATACAAACAGTTATATATTTATGTCAATATCTTTCAAATTCTAGTCAAAATCGGCGTCTTTGGGCATTTTAGTAACGAAAACCTTAATAAACTATTAGATTTCGACGTAAGGCATCCTTTCTGAGTCAAATAGTTGCCGATTTCGATAAAATCTTAGTCAGAATCTGCTTTTTCGCCTCTTATTGTACCCAAATCTACCTTAGAAATGCAGATATATACTTAAAACACCTTCTTTTGGGACAAATAATCGGTTTTCGCCCTTGATTTACGGAAGATTATAGCCAAAACATGCATTTCCATAACTTAGCGAACTGAAATCTACATTAAAACTGCAGATAACTACTTAAAAATTCACTTCCTTGAATTGATAATAGGTTTTTCTTTGTCATTTTAAACAGATTAAAGTCAAAATCGGCTTCTTCGATTTATATCGTATCTAAAACAGCATCAAAACTGCAAATATCAGTTTAAACTATCATTTTTTGATACAAACAGTTATATATTCATGTCAATATCTTTCAAATTCTAGTCAAAATCGGCGTCTTTGGGCATTTTAGTAACGAAAACCTTAATAAACTATTAGATTTCGACGTAAGGCAACCTTTCTGAGTCAAATAGTTGCCGATTTCGATAAAATCTTAGTCAGAATCTGCTTTTTCGCCTCTTATTGTACACAAATCTACCTTAGAAATGCAGATATATACTTAAAACACCTTTTTTTGGGACAAATAATTGGTTTTCGCCCTTGATTTACGGAAGATTATAGCCAAAACATGCATTTTCATAACTTAGCGAACTGAAATCTACATTAAAACTGCAGATAACTACTTAAAAATTCACTTCCTTGAATTGATAATAGGTTTTTCTTTGTCATTTTAAACAGATTTCAGTCAAAATCGGCTTCTTCGATTCATAACGTATCTAAAACCGCATCAAAACTGCAAATATCAGTTTAAACTATCATTTTTTGATACAAACAGTTATATATTCATGTCAATATCTTTCAAATTCTAGTCAAAATCGGCGTCTTTGGGCATTTTAGTAACGAAAACCTTAATAAACTATTAGATTTCGACGTAAGGCAACCTTTCTGAGTCAAATAGTTGCCGATTTCGATAAAATCTTAGTCAGAATCTGCTTTTTCGCCTCTTATTGTACCCAAATCTACCTTAGAAATGCAGATATATACTTAAAACACCTTCTTTTGGGACAAATAATTGGTTTTCGCCCTTGATTTACGGAAGATTATAGCCAAAACATGCATTTTCATAACTTAGCGAACTGAAATCTACATTAAAACTGCAGATAACTACTTAAAAATTCACTTCCTTGAATTGATAATAGGTTTTTCTTTGTCATTTTAAACAGATTCCAGTCAAAATCGGCTTCTTCGACTCATATCGTACCTCAAGCCGCATCAAAACTGCAAATATCAGTTTAAACTATCATTTTTTGATACAAACAGTTATATATTCATGTCAATATCTTTCAAATTCTAGTCAAAATCGGCGTCTTTGGGCATTTTAGTAACGAAAACCATAATAAACTATTAGATTTCGACGTAAGGCAACCTTTCTGAGTCAAATAGTTGCCGATTTCGATAAAATCTTAGTCAGAATCTGCGTTTTCGCCTCTTATTGTACCCAAATCTAACTTAGAAATGCAGATATATACTTAAAACACCTTCTTTTGGGACAAATAATTGGTTTTCGCCCTTGATTTACGGAAGATTATAGCCAAAACATGCATTTTCGTAACTTAGCGAACTGAAATCTACATTAAAACTGCAGATAACTACTTAAAAATTCACTTCCTTGAATTGATAATAGGTTTTTCTTTGTCATTTTAAACAGATTCCAGTCAAAATCGGCTTCTTCGATTCATATCGTATCTAAAACCGCATCAAAACTGCAAATATCAGTTTAAACTATCATTTTTTGATACAAACAGTTATATATTCATGTCAATATCTTTCAAGTTCTAGTCAAAATCGGCGTCTTTGGGCATTTTGGTAACGAAAACCTTAATAAACTATTAGATTTCGACGTAAGGCAACCTTTCTGAGTCAAATAGTTGCCGATTTCGATAAAATCTTAGTCAGAATCTGCTTTTTCGCCTCTTATTGTACCCAAATCTACCTTAGAAATGCAGATATATACTTAAAACACCTTCTTTTGGGACAAATAATTGGTTTTCGCCCTTGATTTACGGAAGATTATAGCCAAAACATGCATTTTCATAACTTAGCGAACTGAAATCTACATTAAAACTGCAGATAACTACTTAAAAATTCACTTCCTTGAATTGATAATAGGTTTTTCTTTGTCATTTTAAACAGATTCCAGTCAAAATCGGCTTCTTCGACTCATATCGTACCTAAAACCGCATCAAAACTGCAAATATCAGTTTAAACTATCATTTTTTGATACAAACAGTTATATATTCATGTCAATATCTTTCAAATTCTAGTCAAAATCGGCGTCTTTGGGCATTTTAGTAACGAAAACCTTAATAAACTATTAGATTTCGACGTAAGGCAACCTTTCTGAGTCAAATAGTTGCCGATTTCGATAAAATCTTAGTCAGAATCTGCTTTTTCGCCTCTTATTGTACCCAAATCTACCTTAGAAATGCAGATATATACTTAAAACACCTTCTTTTGGGACAAATAATTGGTTTTCGCCCTTGATTTACGGAAGATTATAGCCAAAACATGCATTTTCATAACTTAGCGAACTGAAATCTACATTAAAACTGCAGATAGCTACTTAAAAATTCACTTCCTTGAATTGATAATAGGTTTTTATTTGTCACTTTAAACAGATTCCAGTCAAAATCGGCTTCTTCGATTCATATCGTATCTAAAACCGCATCAAAACTGCAAATATCACTTTAAACTATCATTTTTTGATACAAACAGTTATATATTCATGTCAATATCTTTCAAATTCTAGTCAAAATCGGCGTCTTTGGGCATTTTAGTAACGAAAACCTTAATAAACTATTAGATTTCGACGTAAGGCAATCTTTCTGAGTCAAATAGTTGCCGATTTCGATAAAATCTTAGTCAGAATCTGCTTTTTCGCCTCTTATTGTACCCAAATCTACCTTAGAAATGCAGATATATACTTAAAACACCTTCTTTTGGGACAAATAATTGGTTTTCGCCCTTGATTTACGGAAGATTATAGCCAAAACATGCATTTTCATAACTTAGCGAACTGAAATCTACATTAAAACTGCAGATAGCTACTTAAAAATTCACCTCCTTGAATTGATAATAGGTTTTTCTTTGTCATTTTAAACAGATTCCAGTCAAAATCGGCTTCTTCGATTCATATCGTATCTAAAACCGCATCAAAACTGCAAATATCACTTTAAACTATCATTTTTTGATACAAACAGTTATATATTCATGTCAATATCTTTCAAATTCTAGTCAAAATCGGCGTCTTTGGGCATTTTAGTAACGAAAACCTTAATAAACTATTAGATTTCGACGTAAGGCAACCTTTCTGAGTCAAATAGTTGCCGATTTCGATAAAATCTTAGTCAGAATCTGCTTTTTCGCCTCTTATTGTACCCAAATCTACCTTAGAAATGCAGATATATACTTAAAACACCTTCTTTTGGGACAAATAATTGGTTTTCGCCCTTGATTTACGGAAGATTATAGCCAAAACATGCATTTTCATAACTTAGCGAACTGAAATCTACATTAAAACTGCAGATAACTACTTAAAAATTCACTTCCTTGAATTGATAATAGGTTTTTCTTTGTCATTTTAAACAGATTCCAGTCAAAATCGGCTTCTTCGATTCATATCGTATCTAAAACCGCATCAAAACTGCAAATATCACTTTAAACTATCATTTTTTGATACAAACAGTTATATATTCATGTCAATATCTTTTAAATTCTAGTCAAAATCGGCGTCTTTGGGCATTTTAGTAACGAAAACCTTAATAAACTATTAGATTTCGACGTAAGGCAACCTTTCTGAGTCAAATAGTGGCCGATTTCGATAAAATCTTAGTCAGAATCTGCTTTTTCGCCTCTTATTGTACCCAAATCTACCTTAGAAATGCAGATATATACTTAAAACACCTTCTTTTGGGACAAATAATTGGTTTTCGCCCTTGATTTACGGAAGATTATAGCCAAAACATGCATTTTCATAACTTAGCGAACTGAAATCTACATTAAAACTGCAGATAACTACGTAAAAATTCACTTCCTTGAATTGATAATAGGTTTTTCTTTGTCATTTTAAAGAGATTCCAGTCAAAATCGGCTTCTTCGACTCACTCATATCGTACCTAAAACCGCATCAAAACTGCAAATATCAGTTTAAACTATCATTTTTTGATACAAACAGTTATATATTCATGTCAATATCTTTCAAATTCTAATCAAAATCGGCGTCTTTGGGCATTTTAGTAACGAAAACCTTAATAAACTATTAGATTTCGACGTAAGGCAACCTTTCTGAGTCAAATAGTTGCCGATTTCGATAAAATCTTAGTCAGAATCTGCTTTTTCGCATCTTATTGTACCCAAATCTACCTTAGAAATGCAGATATATACTTAAAACACCTTCTTTTGGGACAAATAATTGGTTTTCGCCCTTGATTTACGGAAGATTATAGCCAAAACATGCATTTTCATAACTTAGCGAACTGAAATCTACATTAAAACTGCAGATAACTAGTTAAAAATTCACTTCCTTGAATTGATAATAGGTTTTTCTTTGTCATTTTAAACAGATTCCAGTCAAAATCGGCTTCTTCGATTCACATCGTATCTAAAACCGCATCAAAACTGCAAATATCAGTTTAAACTATCATTTTTTGATACAAACAGTTATATATTCATGTCAATATCTTTCAAATTCTAGTCAAAATCGGCGTCTTTGGGCATTTTAGTAACGAAAACCTTAATAAACTATTAGATTTCGACGTAAGGCAACCTTTCTGAGTCAAATAGTTGCCGATTTCGATAAAATCTTAGTCAGAATCTGCTTTTTCGCCTCTTATTGTACCCAAATCTATCTTAGAAATGCAGATATATACTTAAAACACCTTCTTTTGGGACAAATAATTGGTTTTCGCCCTTGATTTACGGAAGATTATAGCCAAAACATGCATTTTCATAACTTAGCGAACTGAAATCTATATTAAAACTGCAGATAACTACTTAAAAATTCACTTCCTTGAATTGATAATAGGTTTTTCTCTGTCATTTTAAACAGATTCCAGTCAAAATCGGCTTCTTCGACTCATATCGTACCTAAAACCGCATCAAAACTGCAAATATCAGTTTAAACTATCATTTTTTGATATAAACAGTTATATATTCATGTCAATATCTTTCAAATTCTAGTCAAAATCGGCGTCTTTGGGCATTTTAGTAACGAAAACCTTAATAAACTATTAGATTTCGACGTAAGGCAACCTTTCTGAGTCAAATAGTTGCCGATTTCGATAAAATCTTAGTCAGAATCTGCTTTTTCGCCTCTTATTGTACCCAAATCTACCTTAGAAATGCAGATATATACTTAAAACACCTTCTTTTGGGACAAATAATTGGTTTTCGCCCTTGATTTACGGAAGAATATAGCCAAAACATGCATTTTCATAACTTAGCGAACTGAAATCTACATTAAAACTGCAGTTAACTACTTAAAAATTCACTTCCTTGAATTGATAATAGGTTTTTCTTTGTCATTTTAAACAGATTCCAGTCAAAATCGGCTTCTTCGACTCATATCGTACCTAAAACCGCATCAAAACTGCAAATATCAGTTTAAACTATCATTTTTTGATACAAACAGTTATATATTCATGTCAATATCTTTCAAATTCTAGTCAAAATCGGCGTCTTTGGGCATTTTAGTAACGAAAACCTTAATAAACTATTAGATTTTGACGTAAGGCAACCTTTCTGAGTCAAATAGTTGCCGATTTCGATAAAATCTTAGTCAGAATCTGCTTTTTCGCCTCTTATTGTACCCAAATCTACCTTAGAAATGCAGATATATACTTAAAACACCTTCTTTTGGGACAAATAATTGGTTTTCGCCCTTTATTTACGGAAGATTATAGCCAAAACATGCATTTTCATAACTTAGCGAACTGAAATCTACATTAAAACTGCAGATAACTACTTAAAAATTCACTTCCTTTAATTGATAATAGGTTTTTCTTTGTCATTTTAAACAGATTCTAGTCAAAATCGGTTTCTTCGATTCATATCGTATCTAAAACCGCATCAAAACTGCAAATATCAGTTTAAACTATCATTTTTTGATACAAACAGTTATATATTCATGTCAATATCTTTCAAATTCTAGTCAAAATCGGCATCTTTGGGCATTTTAGTAACGAAAACCTTAATAAACTATTAGATTTCGACGTAAGGCAACCTTTTTGATTCAAATAGTTGCCGATTTCGATAAAATCTTAGTCAGAATCTGCTTTTTCGCCTCTTATTGTACCCAAATCTACCTTAGAAATGCAGATATATACTTAAAACACCTTCTTTTTGGACAAATAATTGGTTTTCGCCCTTGATTTACGGAAGATTATAGCCAAAACATGCATTTTCATAACTTAGCGAACTGAAATCTACATTAAAACTGCAGATAACAACTTAAAAATTCACTTCCTTGAATTGATAATACAATAAGAGGCGAAAAAGCAGATTCTGACTAAGATTTTATCGAAATCGGCAACTATTTGACTCAGAAAGGTTGCCTTACGTCGAAATCTAATAGTTTATTAAGGTTTTCGTTACTAAAATGCCCAAAGACGCCTATTTTGACTAGAATTTGAAAGATATTGACATGAATATATAACTGTTTGTATCAAAAAATGATAGTTTAAACTGATATTTGCAGTTTTGATGCGGTTTTAGATACGATATGAATCGAAGAAGCCGATTTTGACTGGAATCTGTTTAAAATGACAAAGAAAAACCTATTATCAATTCAAGGAAGTGAATTTTTAAGTAGTTATCTGCAGTTTTAATGTAGATTTCAGTTCGCTAAGTTATGAAAATGCATGTTTTGGCTATAATCTTACGTAAATCAAGGGCGAAAACCAATTATTTGTCCCAAAAGAAGGTGTTTTAAGTATATATCTGCATTTCTATGGTAGATTTGGGTACAATAAGAGGCGAAAAAGCAGATTCTGACTAAGATTTTATCGAAATCGGCAACTATTTGACTCAGAAAGGTTGCCTTACGTTGAAATCTAATAGTTTATTAAGGTTTTCGTTATTAAAATGCCCAAAGACGCCGATTTTGACTAGAATTTGAAAGATATTGACATGAATATATAACTGTTTGTATCAAAAAATGATAGTTTAAACTGATATTTGCAGTTTTGATGCGGTTTTAGGTACGATATGAGTCGAAGAAGCCGATTTTGACTGGAATCTGTTTAAAATGACAAAGAAAAACCTATTATCAATTCAAGGAAGTGAATTTTTAAGTAGTTATCTGCAGTTTTAATGTAGATTTCAGTTCGCTAAGTTATGAAAATGCATGTTTTGGCTATAATCTTCCGTAAATCAAGGGCGAAAACCAATTATTTGTCCCAAAAGAAGGTGTTTTAAGTATATATATGCATTTCTAAGGCAGATTTGGGTACAATAAGAGGCGAAAAAGCAGATTCTGACTAAGATTTTATCGAAATCGGCAACTATTTGACTCAGAAAGGTTGCCTTACGTCGAAATCTAATAGTTTATTAAGGTTTTCGTTACTAAAATGCCCAAAGACGCCGATTTTGACTAGAATTTGGAAGATATTGACATGAATATATGACTGTTTGTATCAAAAAATGATAGTTTAAACTGATATTTGCAGTTTTGATGCGGTTTTAGGTACGATATGAGTCGAAGAAGCCGATTTTGACTTTAATCTGTTTAAAATGACAAAGAAAAACCTATTATCAATTCAAGGAAGTGAATTTTTAAGTAGTTATCTGCAGTTTTAATGTAGATTTCAGTTCGCTAAGTTATGAAAATGCATGTTTTGGCTATAATCTTCCGTAAATCAAGGGCGAAAACCAATTATTTGTCCCAAAAGAAGGTGTTTTAAGTATATATCTGCATTTCTATGGTAGATTTGGGTACAATAAGAGGCGAAAAAGCAGATTCTGACTAAGATTTTATCGAAATCGGCAACTATTTGACTCAGAAAGGTTGCCTTACGTTGAAATCTAATAGTTTATTAAGGTTTTCGTTACTAAAATGCCCAAAGACGCCGATTTTGACTAGAATTTGAAAGATATTGACATGAATATATAACTGTTTGTATCAAAAAATGATAGTTTAAACTGATATTTGCAGTTTTGATGCGGTTTTAGGTACGATATGAGTCGAAGAAGCCGATTTTGACTGGAATCTGTTTAAAATGACAAAGAAAAACCTATTATCAATTCAAGGAAGTGAATTTTTAAGTAGTTATCTGCAGTTTTAATGTAGATTTCAGGTCGCTAAGTTATGAAAATGCATGTTTTGGCTATAATCTTCCGTAAATCAAGGGCGAAAACCAATTATTTGTCCCAAAAGAAGGTGTTTTAAGTATATATCTGCATTTCTAAGGTAGATTTGGGTACAATAAGAGGCGAAAAAGCAGATTCTGACTAAGATTTTATCGAAATCGGCAACTATTTGACTCAGAAAGGTTGCCTTACGTCGAAATCTAATAGTTTATTAAGGTTTTCGTTACTAAAATGCCCAAAGACGCCGATTTTGACTAGAATTTGGAAGATATTGACATGAATATATAACTGTTTGTATCAAAAAATGATAGTTTAAACTGATATTTGCAGTTTTGATGCGGTTTTAGGTACGATATGAGTCGAAGAAGCCGATTTTGACTGGAATCTGTTTAAAATGACAAAGAAAAACCTATTATCAATTCAAGGAAGTGAATTTTTAAGTAGTTATCTGCAGTTTTAATGTAGATTTCAGTTCGCTAAGTTATGAAAATGCATGTTTTGGCTATAATCTTCCGTAAATCAAGGGCGAAAACCAATTATTTGTCCCAAAAGAATGTGTTTTAAGTATATGTCTGCATTTCTAAGGTAGATTTGGGTACAATAAGAGGCGAAAAAGCAGATTCTGACTAAGATTTTATCGAAATCGGCAACTATTTGACTCAGAAAGGTTGCCTTACGTCGAAATCTAATAGTTTATTAAGGTTTTCGTTACTAAAATGCCCAAAGACGCCGATTTTGACTAGAATTTGGAAGATATTGACATGAATATATGACTGTTTGTATCAAAAAATGATAGTTTAAACTGATATTTGCAGTTTTGATGCGGTTTTAGGTACGATATGAGTCGAAGAAGCCGATTTTGACTGGAATCTGTTTAAAATGACAAAGAAAAACCTATTATCAATTCAAGGAAGTGAATTTTTAAGTAGTTATCTGCAGTTTTAATGTAGATTTCAGTTCGCTAAGTTATGAAAATGCATGTTTTGGCTATAATCTTCCGTAAATCAAGGGCGAAAACCAATTATTTGTCCCAAAAGAAGGTGTTTTAAGTATATATCTGCATTTCTATGGTAGATTTGGGTACAATAAGAGGCGAAAAAGCAGATTCTGACTAAGATTTTATCGAAATCGGCAACTATTTGACTCAGAAAGGTTGCCTTACGTTGAAATCTAATAGTTTATTAAGGTTTTCGTTACTAAAATGCCCAAAGACGCCGATTTTGACTAGAATTTGAAAGATATTGACATGAATATATAACTGTTTGTATCAAAAAATGATAGTTTAAACTGATATTTGCAGTTTTGATGCGGTTTTAGGTACGATATGAGTCGAAGAAGCCGATTTTGACTGGAATCTGTTTAAAATGACAAAGAAAAACCTATTATCAATTCAAGGAAGTGAATTTTTAAGTAGTTATCTGCAGTTTTAATGTAGATTTCAGGTCGCTAAGTTATGAAAATGCATGTTTTGGCTATAATCTTCCGTAAATCAAGGGCGAAAACCAATTATTTGTCCCAAAAGAAGGTGTTTTAAGTATATATCTGCATTTCTAAGGTAGATTTGGGTACAATAAGAGGCGAAAAAGCAGATTCTGACTAAGATTTTATCGAAATCGGCAACTATTTGACTCAGAAAGGTTGCCTTACGTCGAAATCTAATAGTTTATTAAGGTTTTCGTTACTAAAATGCCCAAAGACGCCGATTTTGACTAGAATTTGGAAGATATTGACATGAATATATAACTGTTTGTATCAAAAAATGATAGTTTAAACTGATATTTGCAGTTTTGATGCGGTTTTAGGTACGATATGAGTCGAAGAAGCCGATTTTGACTGGAATCTGTTTAAAATGACAAAGAAAAACCTATTATCAATTCAAGGAAGTGAATTTTTAAGTAGTTATCTGCAGTTTTAATGTAGATTTCAGTTCGCTAAGTTATGAAAATGCATGTTTTGGCTATAATCTTCCGTAAATCAAGGGCGAAAACCAATTATTTGTCCCAAAAGAATGTGTTTTAAGTATATGTCTGCATTTCTAAGGTAGATTTGGGTACAATAAGAGGCGAAAAAGCAGATTCTGACTAAGATTTTATCGAAATCGGCAACTATTTGACTCAGAAAGGTTGCCTTACGTCGAAATCTAATAGTTTATTAAGGTTTTCGTTACTAAAATGCCCAAAGACGCCGATTTTGACTAGAATTTGAAAGATATTTACATGAACATATAACTGTTTGTATCAAAAAATGATAGTTTAAACCGATATTTGCAGTTTTGATGCGGTTTTAGATACGATATGAATCGAAGAAGCCGATTTTGACTGGAATCTGTTTAAAATGACAAAGAAAAACCTATTATCAATTCAAGGAAGTGAATTTTTAAGTAGTTATCTGCAGTTTTAATGTAGATTTCAGTTCGCTAAGTTATGAAAATGCATGTTTTGGCTATAATCTTCCGTAAATCAAGGGCGAAAACCAATTATTTGTCCCAAAAGAAGGTGTTTTAAGTATATATCTGCATTTCTAAGGTAGATTTGGGTACAATAAGAGGCGAAAAAGCAGATTCTGACTAAGATTTTATCGAAATCGGCAACTATTTGACTCAGAAAGGTTGCCTTACGTCGAAATCTAATAGTTTATTAAGGTTTTCGTTACTAAAATGCCCAAAGACGCCGATTTTGACTAGAATTTGAAAGATATTGACATGAATATATAACTGTTTCTATCAAAAAATGATAGTTTAAACTGATATTTGCAGTTTTGATGCGGTTTTAGATACGATATGAATCGAAGAAGCCGATTTTGACTGGAATCTGTTTAAAATGACAAAGAAAAACCTATTATCAATTCAAGGAAGTGAATTTTTAAGTAGTTATCTGCAGTTTTAATGTAGATTTCAGTTCGCTAAGTTATGAAAATGCATGTTTTGGCTATAATCTTCCGTAAATCAAGGGCGAAAACCAATTATTTGTCCCAAAAGAAGGTGTTTTAAGTATATATCTGCATTTCTAAGGTAGATTTGGGTAGAATAAGAGGCGAAAAAGCAGATTCTGACTAAGATTTTATCGAAATCGGCAACTATTTGACTCAGAAAGGTTGCCTTACGTCGAAATCTAATAGTTTATTAAGGTTTTCATTACTAAAATGCCCAAAGACGCCGATTTTGACTAGAATTTGAAAGATATTGACATGAATATATAACTGTTTGTATCAAAAAATGATAGTTTAAACTGATATTTGCAGTTTTGATGCGGTTTTAGGTACGATATGAGTCGAAGCCGATTTTGACTGGAATCTGTTTAAAATGACAAAGAAAAACCTATTATCAATTCAAGGAAGTGAATTTTTAAGTAGTTATCTGCAGTTTTAATGTAGATTTCAGTTCGCTAAGTTATGAAAATGCATGTTTTGGCTATAATCTTCCGTAAATCAAGGGCGAAAACCAATTATTTGTCCCAAAAGAAGGTGTTTTAAGTATATATCTGCATTTCTAAGGTAGATTTGGGTACAATAAGAGGCGAAAAAGCAGATTCTGACTAAGATTTTATCGAAATCGGCAACTATTTGACTCAGAAAGGTTGCCTTACGTCGAAATCTAATAGTTTATTAAGGTTTTCGTTACTAAAATGCCCAAAGACGCCGATTTTGACTAGAATTTGAAAGATATTTACATGAACATATAACTGTTTGTATCAAAAAATGATAGTTTAAACCGATATTTGCAGTTTTGATGCGGTTTTAGATACGATATGAATCGAAGAAGCCGATTTTGACTGGAATCTGTTTAAAATGACAAAGAAAAACCTATTATCAATTCAAGGAAGTGAATTTTTAAGTAGTTATCTGCAGTTTTAATGTAGATTTCAGTTCGCTAAGTTATGAAAATGCATGTTTTGGCTATAATCTTCCGTAAATCAAGGGCGAAAACCAATTATTTGTCCCAAAAGAAGGTGTTTTAAGTATATATCTGCATTTCTAAGGTAGATTTGGGTACAATAAGAGGCGAAAAAGCAGATTCTGACTAAGATTTTATCGAAATCGGCAACTATTTGACTCAGAAAGGTTGCCTTACGTCGAAATCTAATAGTTTATTAAGGTTTTCATTACTAAAATGCCCAAAGACGCCGATTTTGACTAGAATTTGAAAGATATTGACATGAATATATAACTGTTTGTATCAAAAAATGATAGTTTAAACTGATATTTGCAGTTTTGATGCGGTTTTAGCTACGATATGAGTCGAAGAAGCCGATTTTGACTGGAATCTGTTTAAAATGACAAAGAAAAACCTATTATCAATTCAAGGAAGTGAATTTTTAAGTAGTTATCTGCAGTTTTAATGTAGATTTCAGTTCGCTAAGTTATGAAAATGCATGTTTTGGCTATAATCTTCCGTAAATCAAGGGCGAAAACCAATTATTTGTCCCAAAAGAATGTGTTTTAAGTATATGTCTGCATTTCTAAGGTAGATTTGGGTACAATAAGAGGCGAAAAAGCAGATTCTGACTAAGATTTTATCGAAATCGGCAACTATTTGACTCAGAAAGGTTGCCTTACGTCGAAATCTAATAGTTTATTAAGGTTTTCGTTACTAAAATGCCCAAAGACGCCGATTTTGACTAGAATTTGAAAGATATTTACATGAACATATAACTGTTTGTATCAAAAAATGATAGTTTAAACTGATATTTGCAGTTTTGATGCGGTTTTAGATACGATATGAATCGAAGAAGCCGATTTTGACTGGAATCTGTTTAAAATGACAAAGAAAAACCTATTATCAATTCAAGGAAGTGAATTTTTAAGTAGTTATCTGCAGTTTTAATGTAGATTTCAGTTCGCTAAGTTATGAAAATGCATGTTTTGGCTATAATCTTCCGTAAATCAATGGCGAAAACCAATTATTTGTCCCAAAAGAAGGTGTTTTAAGTATATATCTGCATTTCTAAGGTAGATTTGGGTACAATAAGAGGCGAAAAAGCAGATTCTGACTAAGATTTTATCGAAATCGGCAACTATTTGACTCAGAAAGGTTGCCTTACGTCGAAATCTAATAGTTTATTAAGGTTTTCGTTACTAAAATGACCAAAGACGCCGATTTTGACTAGAATTTGAAAGATATTGACATGAATATATAACTGTTTGTATCAAAAAATGATAGTTTAAACTGATATTTGCAGTTTTGATGCGGTTTTAGATACGATATGAATCGAAGAAGCCGATTTTGACTGGAATCTGTTTAAAATGACAAAGAAAAACCTATTATCAATTCAAGGAAGTGAATTTTTAAGTAGTCATCTGCAGTTTTAATGTAGATTTCAGTTCGCTAAGTTATGAAAATGCATGTTTTGGCTATAATCTTCCGTAAATCAAGGGCGAAAACCAATTATTTGTCCCAAAAGAAGGTGTTTTAAGTATATATCTGCATTTCTAAGGTAGATTTGGGTACAATAAGAGGCGAAAAAGCAGATTCTGACTAAGATTTTATCGAAATCGGCAACTACTTGACTCAGAAAGGTTGCCTTACGTCGAAATCTAATAGTTTATTAAGGTTTTCGTTACTAAAATGCCCAAAGACGCCGATTTTGACTAGAATTTGAAAGATATTGACATGAATATATAACTGTTTGTATCAAAAAATGATAGTTTAAACTGATATTTGCAGTTTTGAGGCGGTTTCAGGTACGATATGAGTCGAAGAAGCCGATTTTGACTGGAATCTGTTTAAAATGACATACAAAAACCTATTATCAATTCAAGGAAGTGAATTTTTAAGTAGTTATCTGCAGTTTTAATGTAGATTTCAGTTCGCTAAGTTATGAAAATGCATGTTTTGGCTATAATCTTCCGTAAATCAAGGGCGAAAACCAATTATTTGTCCCAAAAGAATGTGTTTTAAGTATATGTCTGCATTTCTAAGGTAGATTTGGGTACAATAAGAGGCGAAAAAGCAGATTCTGACTAAGATTTTATCGAAATCGGCAACTATTTGACTCAGAAAGGTTGCCTTACGTCGAAATCTAATAGTTTATTAAGGTTTTCGTTACTAAAATGCCCAAAGACGCCGATTTTGACTAGAATTTGAAAGATATTGACATGAACATATAACTGTTTGTATCAAAAAATGATAGTTTAAACTGATATTTGCAGTTTTGATGCGGTTTTAGATACGATATGAATCGAAGAAGCCGATTTTGACTGGAATCTGTTTAAAATGACAAAGAAAAACCTATTATCAATTCAAGGAAGTGAATTTTTAAGTAGTTATCTGCAGTTTTAATGTAGATTTCATTTCGCTAAGTTATGAAAATGCATGTTTTGGCTATAATCTTCCGTAAATCAAGGGCGAAAACCAATTATTTGTCCCAAAAGAAGGTGTTTTAAGTATATATCTGCATTTCTAAGGTAGATTTGGGTACAATAAGAGGCGAAAAAGCAGATTCTGACTAAGATTTTATCGAAATCGGCAACTATTTGACTCAGAAAGGTTGCCTTACGTCGAAATCTAATAGTTTATTAAGGTTTTCGTTACTAAAATGCCCAAAGACGCCGATTTTGTCTAGAATTTGAAGGATATTGACATGAATATATAACTGTTTGTATCAAAAAATGATAGTTTAAACTGATATTTGCAGTTTTGATGCGGTTTTAGGTACGATATGAGTCGAAGAAGCCGATTTTGACTAGAATCTGTTTAAAATGACAATGAAAAACCTATTATCAATTCAAGGAAGTGAATTTTTAAGTAGTTATCTGCAGTTTTAATGTAGATTTCAGTTCGCTAAGTTATGAAAATGCATGTTTTGGCTATAATCTTAAGTAAATCAAGGGCGAAAACCAATTATTTGTCCCAAAAGAAGGTATTTTAAGTATATATCTGCATTTCTAAGGAAGATTTGGGTACAATAAGAGGCGAAAAAGCAGATTCTGACTAAGATTTTATCGAAATCGGCAACTATTTGACTCAGAAAGGTTGCCTTACGTCGAAATCTAATAGTTTATTAAGGTTTTCGTTACTAAAATGCCCAAAGACGCCGATTTTGACTAGAATTTGAAAGATATTGACATGAATATATAACTGTTTGTATCAAAAAATGATAGTTTAAACTGATATTTGCAGTTTTGATGCGGTTTTAGATACTATATGAATCGAAGAAGCCGATTTTGACTGGAATCTGTTTAAAATGACAAAGAAAAACCTATTATCAATTCAAGGAAGTGAATTTTTAAGTAGTTATCTGCAGTTTTAATGTAGATTTCAGTTCGCTAAGTTATGAAAATGCATGTTTTGGCTATAATCTTCCGTAAATCAAGGGCGAAAACCAATTATTTGTCCCAAAAGAAGGTATTTTAAGTATATATCTGCATTTCTAAGGTAGATTTGGGTACAATAAGAGGCGAAAAAGCAGATTCTGACTAAGATTTTATCGAAATCGGCAACTATTTGACTCAGAAAGGTTGCCTTACGTCGAAATCTAATAGTTTATTAAGGTTTTCGTTACTAAAATGCCCAAAGACGCCGATTTTGACTAGAATTTGAAAGATATTGACATAAATATATAACTGTTTGTATCAAAAAATGATAGTTTAAACTGATATTTGCAGTTTTGATGCGGTTTTAGATACGATATGAATCGAAGAAGCCGATTTTGACTGGAATCTGATTAAAATGACAAAGAAAAACCTATTATCAATTCAAGGAAGTGAATTTTAAAGTATTTATCTGCAGTTTTAATGTAGATTTCAGTTCGCTAAGTTATGAAAATGCATGTTTTGGCTATAATCTTCCGTAAATCAAGGGCGAAAACCAATGATTTGTCCCAAAAGAAGGTGTTTTAAGAATATATCTGCATTTCTAAGGTAGATTTGGGTACAATAAGTGGCGAAAAAGCAGATTCTGACTAAGATTTTATCGAAATCGGCAACTATTTGACTCAGAAAGGTTGCCTTACGTCGAAATCTAATAGTTTATTAAGGTTTTCGTTACTAAAATGCCCAAAGACGCCGATTTTGACTAGAATTTGAAAGATATTGACATGAATATATAACTGTTTGTATCAAAAAATGATAGTTTAAACTGATATTTGCAGTTTTGATGCGGTTTTAGATACGATATGAATCGAAGAAGCCGATTTTGACTGGAATCTGTTTAAAATGACAAAGAAAAACCTATTATCAATTCAAGGAAGTGAATTTTTAAGTAGTTATCTGCAGTTTTAATGTAGATTTCAGTTCGCTAAGTTATGAAAATGCATGTTTTGGCTATAATCTTCCGTAAATCAAGGGCGAAAACCAATTATTTGTCCCAAAAGAAGGTGTTTTAAGTATATATCTGCATTTCTAAGGTAGATTTGGGTACAATAAGAGGCGAAAAAGCAGATTCTGACTAAGATTTTATCGAAATCGGCAACTATTTGACTCAGAAAGGTTGCCTTACGTCGAAATCTAATAGTTTATTAAGGTTTTCGTTACTAAAATGACCAAAGACGCCGATTTTGACTAGAATTTGAAAGATATTGACATGAATATATAACTGTTTGTATCAAAAAATGATAGTTTAAACTGATATTTGCAGTTTTGAGGCGGTTTTAGGTACGATATGAGTCGAAGAAGCCGATTTTGACTGGAATCTGTTTAAAATGACATACAAAAACCTATTATCAATTCAAGGAAGTGAATTTTTAAGTAGTTATCTGCAGTTTTAATGTAGATTTCAGTTCGCTAAGTTATGAAAATGCATGTTTTGGCTATAATCTTCCGTAAATCAAGGGCGAAAACCAATTATTTGTCCCAAAAGAATGTGTTTTAAGTATATGTCTGCATTTCTAAGGTAGATTTGGGTACAATAAGAGGCGAAAAAGCAGATTCTGACTAAGATTTTATCGAAATCGGCAACTATTTGACTCAGAAAGTTTGCCTTACGTCGAAATCTAATAGTTCATTAAGGTTTTCGTTACTAAAATGCCCAAAGACGCCGATTTTGACTAGAATTTGAAAGATATTGACATGAACATATAACTGTTTGTATCAAAAAATGATAGTTTAAACTGATATTTGCAGTTTTGATGCGGTTTTAGATACGATATGAATCGAAGAAGCCGATTTTGACTGGAATCTGTTTAAAATGACAAAGAAAAACCTATTATCAATTCAAGGAAGTGAATTTTTAAGTAGTTATCTGCAGTTTTAATGTAGATTTCATTTCGCTAAGTTATGAAAATGCATGTTTTGGCTATAATCTTCCGTAAATCAAGGGCGAAAACCAATTATTTGTCCCAAAAGAAGGTGTTTTAAGTATATATCTGCATTTCTAAGGTAGATTTGGGTACAATAAGAGGCGAAAAAGCAGATTCTGACTAAGATTTTATCGAAATCGGCAACTATTTGACTCAGAAAGGTTGCCTTACGTCGAAATCTAATAGTTTATTAAGGTTTTCGTTACTAAAATGCCCAAAGACGCCGATTTTGTCTAGAATTTGAAGGATATTGACATGAATATATAACTGTTTGTATCAAAAAATGATAGTTTAAACTGATATTTGCAGTTTTGATGCGGTTTTAGGTACGATATGAGTCGAAGAAGCCGATTTTGACTAGAATCTGTTTAAAATGACAATGAAAAACCTATTATCAATTCAAGGAAGTGAATTTTTAAGTAGTTATCTGCAGTTTTAATGTAGATTTCAGTTCGCTAAGTTATGAAAATGCATGTTTTGGCTATAATCTTAAGTAAATCAAGGGCGAAAACCAATTATTTGTCCCAAAAGAAGGTATTTTAAGTATATATCTGCATTTCTAAGGAAGATTTGGGTACAATAAGAGGCGAAAAAGCAGATTCTGACTAAGATTTTATCGAAATCGGCAACTATTTGACTCAGAAAGGTTGCCTTACGTCGAAATCTAATAGTTTATTAAGGTTTTCGTTACTAAAATGCCCAAAGACGCCGATTTTGACTAGAATTTGAAAGATATTGACATGAATATATAACTGTTTGTATCAAAAAATGATAGTTTAAACTGATATTTGCAGTTTTGATGCGGTTTTAGATACTATATGAATCGAAGAAGCCGATTTTGACTGGAATCTGTTTAAAATGACAAAGAAAAACCTATTATCAATTCAAGGAAGTGAATTTTTAAGTAGTTATCTGCAGTTTTAATGTAGATTTCAGTTCGCTAAGTTATGAAAATGCATGTTTTGGCTATAATCTTCCGTAAATCAAGGGCGAAAACCAATTATTTGTCCCAAAAGAAGGTATTTTAAGTATATATCTGCATTTCTAAGGTAGATTTGGGTACAATAAGAGGCGAAAAAGCAGATTCTGACTAAGATTTTATCGAAATCGGCAACTATTTGACTCAGAAAGGTTGCCTTACGTCGAAATCTAATAGTTTATTAAGGTTTTCGTTACTAAAATGCCCAAAGACGCCGATTTTGACTAGAATTTGAAAGATATTGACATGAATATATAACTGTTTGTATCAAAAAATGATAGTTTAAACTGATATTTGCAGTTTTGATGCGGTTTTAGATACGATATGAATCGAAGAAGCCGATTTTGACTGGAATCTGATTAAAATGACAAAGAAAAACCTATTATCAATTCAAGGAAGTGAATTTTAAAGTATTTATCTGCAGTTTTAATGTAGATTTCAGTTCGCTAAGTTATGAAAATGCATGTTTTGGCTATAATCTTCCTTAAATCAAGGGCGAAAACCAATGATTTGTCCCAAAAGAAGGTGTTTTAAGTATATATCTGCATTTCTAAGGTAGATTTGGGTACAATAAGTGGCGAAAAAGCAGATTCTGACTAAGATTTTATCGAAATCGGCAACTATTTGACTCAGAAAGGTTGCCTTACGTCGAAATCTAATAGTTTATTAAGGTTTTCGTTACTAAAATGCCCAAAGACGCCGATTTTGACTAGAATTTGAAAGATATTGACATGAATATATAACTGTTTGTATCAAAAAATGATAGTTTAAACTGATATTTGCAGTTTTGATGCGGTTTTAGATACGATATGAATCGAAGAAGCCGATTTTGACTGGAATCTGTTTAAAATGACAAAGAAAAACCTATTATCAATTCAAGGAAGTGAATTTTTAAGTAGTTATCTGCAGTTTTAATGTAGATTTCAGTTCGCTAAGTTATGAAAATGCATGTTTTGGCTATAATCTTCCGTAAATCAAGGGCGAAAACCAATTATTTGTCCCAAAAGAAGGAGTTTTAAGTATATATCTGCATTTCTAAGGTAGATTTGGGTACAATAAGAGGCCAAAAAGCAGATTCTGGCTAAGATTTTATCGAAATCGGCCACTATTTGACTCAGAAAGGTTGCCTTACGTCGAAATCTAATAGTTTATTAAGGTTTTCGTTACTAAAATGCCCAAAGACGCCGATTTTGACTAGAATTTAAAAGATATTGACATGAATATATAACTGTTTGTATCAAAAAATGATAGTTTAAACTGATATTTGCAGTTTTGATGCGGTTTTAGATACGATATGAATCGAAGAAGCCGATTTTGACTGGAATATGTTTAAAATAACAAAGAAAAACCTATTATCAATTCAAGGAAGTGAATTCTTAAGTAGCTATCTGCAGTTTTAATGTAGATTTCAGTTCGCTAAGTTATGAAAATGCATGTTTTGGCTATAATCTTCCGTAAATCAAGGGCGAAAACCAATTATTTGTCCCAAAAGAAGGTGTTTTAAGTATATATCTGCATTTCTAAGGTAGATTTGGGTACAATAAGAGGCGAAAAAGCAGATTCTGACTAAGATTTTATCGAAATCGCCAACTATTTGACTCAGAAAGGTTGCCTTACGTCGAAATCTAATAGTTTATTAAGGTTTTCGTTACTAAAATGCCCAGAGACGCCGATTTTGACTAGAATTTGAAAGATATTGACATGAATATATAACTGTTTGTATCAAAAAATGATAGTTTAAACTGATATTTGCAGTTTTGATGCGGTTTTAGATACGATATGAATCGAAGAAGCCGATTTTGACTGGAATCTGTTTAAAATGACAAAGAAAAACCTATTATCAATTCAAGGAAGTGAATTTTTAAGTAGCTATCTGCAGTTTTAATGTAGATTTCAGTTCGCTAAGTTATGAAAATGCATGTTTTGGCTATAATCTTCCGTAAATCAAGAACGAAAACCAATTATTTGTCCCAAAAGAAGGTGTTTTAAGTATATATCTGCATTTCTAAGGTAGATTTGGGTACAATAAGAGGCGAAAAAGCAGATTCTGACTAAGATTTTATCGAAATCGGCAACTATTTGACTCAGAAAGGTTGCCTTACGTCGAAATCTAATAGTTTATTAAGGTTTTCGTTACTAAAATGCCCAAAGACGCCGATTTTGTCTAGAATTTGAAGGATATTGACATGAATATATAACTGTTTGTATCAAAAAATGATAGTTTAAACTGATATTTGCAGTTTTGATGCGGTTTTAGGTACGATATGAGTCGAAGAAGCCGATTTTGACTAGAATCTGTTTAAAATGACAATGAAAAACCTATTATCAATTCAAGGAAGTGAATTTTTAAGTAGTTATCTGCAGTTTTAATGTAGATTTCAGTTCGCTAAGTTATGAAAATGCATGTTTTGGCTATAATCTTAAGTAAATCAAGGGCGAAAACCAATTATTTGTCCCAAAAGAAGGTATTTTAAGTATATATCTGCATTTCTAAGGAAGATTTGGGTACAATAAGAGGCGAAAAAGCAGATTCTGACTAAGATTTTATCGAAATCGGCAACTATTTGACTCAGAAAGGTTGCCTTACGTCGAAATCTAATAGTTTATTAAGGTTTTCGTTACTAAAATGCCCAAAGACGCCGATTTTGACTAGAATTTGAAAGATATTGACATGAATATATAACTGTTTGTATCAAAAAATGATAGTTTAAACTGATATTTGCAGTTTTGATGCGGTTTTAGGTACGATATGAGTCGAAGAAGCCGATTTTGACTGGAATCTGTTTAAAATGACAAAGAAAAACCTATTATCAATTCAAGGAAGTGAATTTTTAAGTAGTTATCTGCAGTTTTAATGTAGATTTTAGGTCGCTAAGTTATGAAAATGCATGTTTTGGCTATAATCTTCCGTAAATCAAGGGCGAAAACCAATTATTTGTCCCAAAAGAAGGTGTTTTAAGTATATATCTGCATTTCTAAGGTAGATTTGGGTACAATAAGAGGCGAAAAAGCAGATTCTGCCTAAGATTTTATCGAAATCGGCAACTATTTGACTCAGAAAGGTTGCCTTACGTCGAAATCTAATAGTTTATTAAGGTTTTCGTTACTAAAATGCCCAAAGACGCCGATTTTGACTAGAATTTGAAAGATATTGACATGAATATATAACTGTTTGTATCAAAAAATGATAGTTTAAACTGATATTTGCAGTTTTGATGCGGTTTTAGATACGATATGAATCGAAGAAGCCGATTTTGACTGGAATCTGTTTAAAATGACAAAGAAAAACCTATTATCAATTCAAGGAAGTGAATTTTTAAGTAGTTATCTGCAGTTTTAATGTAGATTTCAGTTCGCTAAGTTATGAAAATGCATGTTTTGGCTATAATCTTCCGTAAATCAAGGGCGAAAACCAATTATTTGTCCCAAAAGAAGGAGTTTTAAGTATATATCTGCATTTCTAAGGTAGATTTGGGTACAATAAGAGGCCAAAAAGCAGATTCTGGCTAAGATTTTATCGAAATCGGCCACTATTTGACTCAGAAAGGTTGCCTTACGTCGAAATCTAATAGTTTATTAAGGTTTTCGTTACTAAAATGCCCAAAGACGCCGATTTTGACTAGAATTTAAAAGATATTGACATGAATATATAACTGTTTGTATCAAAAAATGATAGTTTAAACTGATATTTGCAGTTTTGATGCGGTTTTAGATACGATATGAATCGAAGAAGCCGATTTTGACTGGAATATGTTTAAAATAACAAAGAAAAACCTATTATCAATTCAAGGAAGTGAATTCTTAAGTAGCTATCTGCAGTTTTAATGTAGATTTCAGTTCGCTAAGTTATGTAAATGCATGTTTTGGCTATAATCTTCCGTAAATCAAGGGCGAAAACCAATTATTTGTCCCAAAAGAAGGTGTTTTAAGTATATATCTGCATTTCTAAGGTAGATTTGGGTACAATAAGAGGAGAAAAAGCAGATTCTGACTAAGATTTTATCGAAATCGGCAACTATTTGACTTAGAAAGGTTGCCTTACGTCGAAATCTAATAGCTTATTAAGGTTTTCGTTACTAAAATGCCCAAAGACGCCGATTTTGACTAGAATTTGAAAGATATTGACATGAATATATAACTGTTTGTATCAAAAAATGATAGTTTAAACTGATATTTGCAGTTTTGATGCGGTTTTAGATACGATATGAATCGAAGAAGCCGATTTTGACTGGAATCTGTTTAAAATGACAAAGAAAAACCTATTATCAATTCAAGGAAGTGAATTTTTAAGTATTTATCTGCAGTTTTAATGTAGATTTCAGTTCGCTAAGTTATGAAAATGCATGTTTTGGCTATAATCTTCCGTAAATCAAGGGCGAAAACCAATTATTTGTCCCAAAAGAAGGTGTTTTAAGTATATATCTGCATTTCTAAGGTAGATTTGGGTACAATAAGAGGCGAAAAAGCAGATTCTGACTAAGATTTTATCGAAATCGCCAACTATTTGACTCAGAAAGGTTGCCTTACGTCGAAATCTAATAGTTTATTAAAGTTTTCGTTACTAAAATGCCCAAAGACGCCGATTTTGACTAGAATTTGAAAGATATTGACATGAATATATAACTGTTTGTATCAAAAAATGATAGTTTAAACTGATATTTGCAGTTTTGATGCGGTTTTAGATACGATATGAATCGAAGAAGCCGATTTTGACTGGAATCTGTTTAAAATGACAAAGAAAAACCTATTATCAATTCAAGGAAGTGAATTTTTAAGAAGCTATCTGCAGTTTTAATGTAGATTTCAGTTCGCTAAGTTATGAAAATGCATGTTTTGGCTATAATCTTCCGTAAATCAATGGCGAAAACCAATTATTTGTCCCAAAAGAAGGTGTTTTAAGTATATATCTGCATTTCTAAGGTAGATTTGGGTACAATAAGAGGCGAAAAAGCAGATTCTGACTAAGATTTTATCGAAATCGCCAACTATTTGACTCAGAAAGGTTGCCTTACGTCGAAATCTAATAGTTTATTAAGGTTTTCGTTACTAAAATGCCCAAAGACGCCGATTTTGACTAGAATTTGAAAGATATTGACATGAATATATAACTGTTTGTATCAAAAAATCATAGTTTAAACTGATATTTGCAGTTTTGATGCGGTTTTAGATACGATATGAATCGAAGAAGCCGATTTTGACTGGAATCTGTTTAAAATGACAAAGAAAAACCTATTATCAATTCAAGGAAGTGAATTTTTAAGTAGTTATCTGCAGTTTTAATGTAGATTTCAGTTCGCTAAGTTATGAAAATGCATGTTTTGGCTATAATCTTCCGTAAATCAAGGGCGAAAACCAATTATTTGTCCAAAAAGAAGGTGTTTTAAGTATATATCTGCATTTCTAAGGTAGATTTGGGTACAATAAGAGGCGAAAAAGCAGATTCTGACTAAGATTTTATTGAAATCGGCAACTATTTGACTCAGAAAGGTTGCCTTACGTCGAAATCTAATAGTTTATTAAGGTTTTCGTTACTAAAATGCCCAAAGACGCCGATTTTGACTAGAATTTGAAAGATATTGACATGAATATATAACTGTTTGTATCAAAAAATGATAGTTTAAACTGATATTTGCAGTTTTGATGCGGTTTTAGGTACGATATGAGTCGAAGAAGCCGATTTTGACTGGAATCTGTTTAAAATGACAAAGAAAAACCTATTATCAATTCAAGGAAGTGAATTTTTAAGTAGTTATCTGCAGTTTTATTGTAGATTTCAGTTCGCTAAGTTATGAAAATGCATGTTTTGGCTATAATCTTCCGTAAATCAAGGGCGAAAACCAATTATTTGTCAAAAAAGAAGGTGTTTTAAGTATATATCTGCATTTCTAAGGTAGATTTGGGTACAATAAGAGGCGAAAAAGCAGATTCTGAATAAGATTTTATCGAAATCGGCAACTATTTGACTCAGAAAGGTTGCCTTACGTCGAAATCTAATAGTTTATTAAGGTTTTCGTTACTAAAATGCCCAAAGACGCCGATTTTGATTAGAATTTGAAAGATATTGACATGAATATATAACTGTTTGTATCAAAAAATGATAGTTTAAACTGATATTTGCAGTTTTGATGCGGTTTTAGATACGATATGAATCGAAGAAGCCGATTTTGACTGGAATCTGTTTAAAATGACAAAGAAAAACCTATTATCAATTCAAGGAAGTGAATTTTTAAGTAGTTATCTGCAGTTTTAATGTAGATTTCAGTTCGCTAATTTATGAAAATGCATGGTTTGGCTATAATCTTCAGTAAATCAAGGGCGAAAACCAATTATTTGTCCCAAGAGAAGGTGTTTTAAGTATATATCTGCATTTCTAAGGTAGATTTGGGTACAATAAGAGGCGAAAAAGCAGATTCTGACTAAGATTTTATCGAAATCGGCAACTATTTGACTCAGAAAGGTTGCCTTACGTCGAAATCTAATAGTTTATTAAGGTTTTCGTTACTAAAATGCCCAAAGACGCCGATTTTGACTAGAATTTGAAAGATATTGACATGAATAGATAACTGTTTGTATCAAAAAATGATAGTTTAAACTGATATTTGCAGTTTTGATGCGGTTTTAGGTACGATATGAGTCGAAGAAGCCGATTTTGACTGGAATCTGTTTAAAATGACAAAGAAAAACCTCTTATCAATTCAAGGAAGTGAATTTTTAAGTAGTTATCTGCAGTTTTATTGTAGATTTCACTTCGCTAAGTTATGAAAATGCATGTTTTGGCTATAATCTTCCGTAAATCAAGGGCGAAAACCAATTATTTGTCCCAAAAGAAGGAGTTTTAAGTATATATCTGCATTTCTAAGGAAGATTTGGGTACAATAAGAGGCCAAAAAGCAGATTCTGGCTAAGATTTTATCGAAATCGGCCACTATTTGACTCAGAAAGGTTGCCTTACGTCGAAATCTAATAGTTTATTAAGGTTTTCGTTACTAAAATGCCCAAAGACGCCGATTTTGACTAGAATTTAAAAGATATTGACATGAATATATAACTGTTTGTATCAAAAAATGATAGTTTAAACTGATATTTGCAGTTTTGATGCGGTTTTAGGTACGATATGAGTCGAAGAAGCCGATTTTGACTGGAATCTGTTTAAAATGACAAAGAAAAACCTATTATCAATTCAAGGAAGTGAATTTTTAAGTAGTTATCTGCAGTTTTATTGTAGATTTCAGTTCGCTAAGTTATGAAAATGCATGTTTTGGCTATAATCTTCCGTAAATCAAGGGCGAAAACCAATTATTTGTCCAAAAAGAAGGTGTTTTAAGTATATATCTGCATTTCTAAGGTAGATTTGGGTACAATAAGAGGCGAAAAAGCAGATTCTGACTAAGATTTTATTGAAATCGGCAACTATTTGACTCAGAAAGGTTGCCTTACGTCGAAATCTAATAGTTTATTAAGGTTTTCGTTACTAAAATGCCCAAAGACGCCGATTTTGACTAGAATTTGAAAGATATTGACATGAATATATAACTGTTTGTATCAAAAAATGATAGTTTAAACTGATATTTGCAGTTTTGATGCGGTTTTAGGTACGATATGAGTCGAAGAAGCCGATTTTGACTGGAATCTGTTTAAAATGACAAAGAAAAACCTATTATCAATTCAAGGAAGTGAATTTTTAAGTAGTTATCTGCAGTTTTATTGTAGATTTCAGTTCGCTAAGTTATGAAAATGCATGTTTTGGCTATAATCTTCCGTAAATCAAGGGCGAAAACCAATTATTTGTCAAAAAAGAAGGTGTTTTAAGTATATATCTGCATTTCTAAGGTAGATTTGGGTACAATAAGAGGCGAAAAAGCAGATTCTGAATAAGATTTTATCGAAATCGGCAACTATTTGACTCAGAAAGGTTGCCTTACGTCGAAATCTAATAGTTTATTAAGGTTTTCGTTACTAAAATGCCCAAAGACGCCGATTTTGATTAGAATTTGAAAGATATTGACATGAATATATAACTGTTTGTATCAAAAAATGATAGTTTAAACTGATATTTGCAGTTTTGATGCGGTTTTAGATACGATATGAATCGAAGAAGCCGATTTTGACTGGAATCTGTTTAAAATGACAAAGAAAAACCTATTATCAATTCAAGGAAGTGAATTTTTAAGTAGTTATCTGCAGTTTTAATGTAGATTTCAGTTCGCTAATTTATGAAAATGCATGGTTTGGCTATAATCTTCAGTAAATCAAGGGCGAAAACCAATTATTTGTCCCAAGAGAAGGTGTTTTAAGTATATATCTGCATTTCTAAGGTAGATTTGGGTACAATAAGAGGCGAAAAAGCAGATTCTGACTAAGATTTTATCGAAATCGGCAACTATTTGACTCAGAAAGGTTGCCTTACGTCGAAATCTAATAGTTTATTAAGGTTTTCGTTACTAAAATGCCCAAAGACGCCGATTTTGACTAGAATTTGAAAGATATTGACATGAATAGATAACTGTTTGTATCAAAAAATGATAGTTTAAACTGATATTTGCAGTTTTGATGCGGTTTTAGGTACGATATGAGTCGAAGAAGCCGATTTTGACTGGAATCTGTTTAAAATGACAAAGAAAAACCTCTTATCAATTCAAGGAAGTGAATTTTTAAGTAGTTATCTGCAGTTTTATTGTAGATTTCACTTCGCTAAGTTATGAAAATGCATGTTTTGGCTATAATCTTCCGTAAATCAAGGGCGAAAACCAATTATTTGTCCCAAAAGAAGGAGTTTTAAGTATATATCTGCATTTCTAAGGAAGATTTGGGTACAATAAGAGGCCAAAAAGCAGATTCTGGCTAAGATTTTATCGAAATCGGCCACTATTTGACTCAGAAAGGTTGCCTTACGTCGAAATCTAATAGTTTATTAAGGTTTTCGTTACTAAAATGCCCAAAGACGCCGATTTTGACTAGAATTTAAAAGATATTGACATGAATATATAACTGTTTGTATCAAAAAATGATAGTTTAAACTGATATTTGCAGTTTTGATGCGGTTTTAGATACGATATGAATCGAAGAAGCCGATTTTGACTGGAATATGTTTAAAATAACAAAGAAAAACCTATTATCAATTCAAGGAAGTGAATTCTTAAGTAGCTATCTGCAGTTTTAATGTAGATTTCAGTTCGCTAAGTTATGAAAATGCATGTTTTGGCTATAATCTTCCGTAAATCAAGGGCGAAAACCAATTATTTGTCCCAAAAGAAGGTGTTTTAAGTATATATCTGCATTTCTAAGGTAGATTTGGGTACAATAAGAGGCGAAAAAGCAGATTCTGACTAAGATTTTATCGAAATCGGCAACTATTTGACTTAGAAAGGTTGCCTTACGTCGAAATCTAATAGCTTATTAAGGTTTTCGTTACTAAAATGCCCAAAGACGCCGATTTTGACTAGAATTTGAAAGATATTGACATGAATATATAACTGTTTGTATCAAAAAATGATAGTTTAAACTGATATTTGCAGTTTTGATGCGGTTTTAGATACGATATGAATCGAAGAAGCCGATTTTGACTGGAATCTGTTTAAAATGACAAAGAAAAACCTATTATCAATTCAAGGAAGTGAATTTTTAAGTATTTATCTGCAGTTTTAATGTAGATTTCAGTTCGCTAAGTTATGAAAATGCATGTTTTGGCTATAAACTTCCGTAAATCAAGGGCGAAAACCAATTATTTGTCCCAAAAGAAGGTGTTTTAAGTATATATCTGCATTTCTAAGGTAGATTTGGGTACAATAAGAGGCGAAAAAGCAGATTCTGACTAAGATTTTATCAAAATCGCCAACTATTTGACTCAGAAAGGTTGCCTTACGTCGAAATCTAATAGTTTATTAAGGTTTTCGTTACTAAAATGCCCAAAGACGCCGATTTTGACTAGAATTTGAAAGATATTGACATGAATATATAACTGTTTGTATCAAAAAATGATAGTTTAAACTGATATTTGCAGTTTTGATGCGGTTTTAGATACGATATGAATCGAAGAAGCCGATTTTGACTGGAATCTGTTTAAAATGACAAAGAAAAACCTATTATCAATTCAAGGAAGTGAATTTTTAAGTAGCTATCTGCAGTTTTAATGTAGATTTCAGTTCGCTAAGTTATGAAAATGCATGTTTTGGCTATAATCTTCCGTAAATCAATGGCGAAAACCAATTATTTGTCCCAAAAGAAGGTGTTTTAAGTATATATCTGCATTTCTAAGGTAGATTTGGGTACAATAAGAGGCGAAAAAGCAGATTCTGAATAAGATTTTATCGAAATCGCCAACTATTTGACTCAGAAAGGTTGCCTTACGTCGAAATCTAATAGTTTATTAAGGTTTTCGTTACTAAAATGCCCAAAGACGCCGATTTTGACTAGAATTTGAAAGATATTGACATGAATATATAACTGTTTGTATCATAAAATGATAGTTTAAACTGATATTTGCAGTTTTCATGCGGTTTTAGATACGATATGAATCGAAGAAGCCGAGTTTGACTGGAATCTGTTTAAAATGACAAAGAAAAACCTATTATCAATTCAAGGAAGTGAATTTTTAAGTAGTTATCTGCAGTTTTAATGTAGATTTCAGTTCGCTAAGTTATGAAAATGCATGTTTTGGCTATAATTTTCCGTAAATCAAGGGCGAAAACCAATTATTTGTCCAAAAAGAAGGTGTTTTAAGTATATATCTGCATTTCTAAGGTAGATTTGGGTACAATAAGAGGCGAAAAAGCAGATTCTGACTAAGATTTTATTGAAATCGGCAACTATTTGACTCAGAAAGGTTGCCTTACGTCGAAATCTAATAGTTTATTAAGGTTTTCGTTACTAAAATGCCCAAAGACGCCGATTTTGACTAGAATTTGAAAGATATTGACATGAATATATAACTGTTTGTATCAAAAAATGATAGTTTAAACTGATATTTGCAGTTTTGATGCGGTTTTAGATACGATATGAATCGAAGAAGCCGATTTTGACTGGAATCTGTTTAAAATGACAAAGAAAAACCTATTATCAATTCAAGGAAGTGAATTTTTAAGTAGTTATCTGCAGTTTTAATGTAGATTTCAGTTCGCTAAGTTATGAAAATGCATGGTTTGGCTATAATCTTCCGTAAATCAAGGGCGAAAACCAATTATTTGTCCCAAGAGAAGGTGTTTTAAGTATATATCTGCATTTCTAAGGTAGATTTGGGTACAATAAGAGGCGAAAAAGCAGATTCTGACTAAGATTTTATCGAAATCGGCAACTATTTGACTCAGAAAGGTTGCCTTACGTCGAAATCTAATAGTTTATTAAGGTTTTCGTTACTAAAATGCCCAAAGACGCCGATTTTGACTAGAATTTGAAAGATATTGACATGAATAGATAACCGTTTGTATCAAAAAATGATAGTTTAAACTGATATTTGCAGTTTTGATGCGGTTTTAGGTACGATATGAGTCGAAGAAGCCGATTTTGACTGGAATCTGTTTAAAATGACAAAGAAAAACCTATTATCAATTCAAGGAAGTGAATTTTTAAGTAGTTATCTGCAGTTTTAATGTAGATTTCAGTTCGCTAAGTTATGAAAATGCATGGTTTGGCTATAATCTTCCGTAAATCAAGGGCGAAAACCAATTATTTGTCCCAAGAGAAGGTGTTTTAAGTATATATCTGCATTTCTAAGGTAGATTTGGGTACAATAAGAGGCGAAAAAGCAGATTCTGACTAAGATTTTATCGAAATCGGCAACTATTTGACTCAGAAAGGTTGCCTTACGTCGAAATCTAATAGTTTATTAAGGTTTTCGTTACTAAAATGCCCAAAGACGCCGATTTTGACTAGAATTTGAAAGATATTGACATGAATAGATAACCGTTTGTATCAAAAAATGATAGCTTAAACTGATATTTGCAGTTTTGATGCGGTTTTAGGTACGATATGAGTCGAAGAAGCCGATTTTGACTGGAATCTGTTTAAAATGACAAAGAAAAACCTATTATCAATTCAAGGAAGTGAATTTTTAAGTAGTTATCTGCAGTTTTATTGTAGATTTCAGTTCGCTAAGTTATGAAAATGCATGTTTTGGCTATAATCTTCCGTAAATCAAGGGCGAAAACCAATTATTTGTCCCAAAAGAAGGTGTTTTAAGTATATATCTGCATTTCTAAGGTAGATTTGGGTACAATAAGAGGCGAAAAAGCAGATTCTGAATAAGATTTTATCGAAATCGGCAACTATTTGACTCAGAAAGGTTGCCTTACGTCGAAATCTAATAGTTTATTAAGGTTTTCGTTACTAAAATGCCCAAAGACGCCGATTTTGATTAGCATTTGGAAGATATTGACATGAATATATAACTGTTTGTATCAAAAAATGATAGTTTAAACTGATATTTGCAGTTTTGATGCGGTTTTAGATACGATATGAATCGAAGAAGCCGATTTTGACTGGAATCTGTTTAAAATGACAAAGAAAAGCCTATTATCAATTCAAGGAAGTGAATCTTTAAGTAGTTATCTGCAGTTTTAATGTAGATTTCAGTTCGCTAAGTTATGAAAATGCATGTTTTGGCTATAATCTTCCGTAAATCAAGGGCGAAAACCAATTATTTGTCCCAAAAGAAGGTGTTTTAAGTATATATCTGCATTTCTAAGGTAGATTTGGGTACAATAAGAGGCGAAAAAGCAGATTCTGACTAAGATTTTATCGAAATCGGCAACTATTTGACTCAGAAAGGTTGCCTTACGTCGAAATCTAATAGTTTATTAAGGTTTTCGTTACTAAAATGCCCAAAGACGCCGATTTTGACTAGAATTTGAAAGATATTGACATGAATAGATAACCGTTTGTATCAAAAAATGATAGTTTAAACTGATATTTGCAGTTTTGATGCGGTTTTAGGTACGATATGAGTCGAAGAAGCCGATTTTGACTGGAATCTGTTTAAAATGACAAAGAAAAACCTATTATCAATTCAAGGAAGTGAATTTTTAAGTAGTTATCTGCAGTTTTATTGTAGATTTCAGTTCGCTAAGTTATGAAAATGCATGTTTTGGCTATAATCTTCCGTAAATCAAGGGCGAAAACCAATTATTTGTCCCAAAAGAAGGTGTTTTAAGTATATATCTGCATTTCTAAGGTAGATTTGGGTACAATAAGAGGCGAAAAAGCAGATTCTGAATAAGATTTTATCGAAATCGGCAACTATTTGACTCAGAAAGGTTGCCTTACGTCGAAATCTGATAGTTTATTAAGGTTTTCGTTACTAAAATGCCCAAAGACGCCGATTTTGATTAGAATTTGAAAGATATTGACATGAATATATAACTGTTTGTATCAAAAAATGATAGTTTAAACTGATATTTGCAGTTTTGATGCGGTTTTAGATACGATATGAATCGAAGAAGCCGATTTTGACTGGAATCTGTTTAAAATGACAAAGAAAAACCTATTATCAATTCAAGGAAGTGAATCTTTAAGTAGTTATCTGCAGTTTTAATGTAGATTTCAGTTCGCTAAGTTATGAAAATGCATGTTTTGGCTATAATCTTCCGTAAATCAAGGGCGAAAACCAATTATTTGTCCCAAAAGAAGGAGTTTTAAGTATATATCTGAATTTCTAAGGTAGATTTGGGTACAATAAGAGGCCAAAAAGCAGATTCTGGCTAAGATTTTATCGAAATCGGCCACTATTTGACTCAGAAAGGTTGCCTTACGTCGAAATCTAATAGTTTATTAAGGTTTTCGTTACTAAAATGCCCAAAGACGCCGATTTTGACTGGAATTTAAAAGATATTGACATGAATATATAACTGTTTGTATCAAAAAATGATTGTTTAAACTGATATTTGCAGTTTTGATGCGGTTTTAGATACGATATGAATCGAAGAAGCCGATTTTGACTGGAATCTGTTTAAAATAACAAAGAAAAACCTATTATCAATTCAAGGAAGTGAATTCTTAAGTAGCTATCTGCAGTTTTAATGTAGATTTCAGTTCGCTAAGTTATGAAAATGCATGTATTGGCTATAATCTTCCGTAAATCAAGGGCGAAAACCAATTATTTGCCCCAAAAGAAGGTGTTTTAAGTATATATCTGCATTTCTAAGGTAGATTTGGATACAATAAGAGGCGAAAAAGCAGATTCTGACTAAGATTTTATCGAAATCGGCAACTATTTGACTTAGAAAGGTTGCCTTACGTCGAAATCTAATAGCTTATTAAGGTTTTCGTTACTAAAATGCCCAAAGACGCCGATTTTGACTAGAATTTGAAAGATATTGACATGAATATATAACTGTTTGTATCAAAAAATGATAGTTTAAACTGATATTTGCAGTTTTGATGCGGTTTTAGATACGATATGAATCGAAGAAGCCGATTTTGACTGGAATCTGTTTAAAATGACAAAGAAAAACCTATTATCAATTCAAGGAAGTGAATTTTTAAGTATTTATCTGCAGTTTTAATGTAGATTTCAGTTCGCTAAGTTATGAAAATGCATGTTTTGGCTATAATCTTCTGTAAATCAAGGGCGAAAACCAATTATTTGTCCCAAAAGAAGGTGTTTCAAGTATATATCTGCATTTCTAAGGTAGATTTGGGTACAATAAGAGGCGAAAAAGCAGATTCTGACTAAGATTTTATCGAAATCGTCAACTATTTGACTCAGAAAGGTTGCCTTACGTCGAAATCTAATAGTTTATTAAGGTTTTCGTTACTAAAATGCCCAAAGACGCCGATTTTGACTAGAATTTGAAAGATATTGACATGAATATATAACTGTTTGTATCAAAAAATGATAGTTTAAACTGATATTTGCAGTTTTGATGCGGTTTTAGATACGATATGAATCGAAGAAGCCGATTTTGACTGGAATCTGTTTAAAATGACAAAGAAAAACCTATTATCAATTCAAGGAAGTGAATTTTTAAGTAGTTATCTGCAGTTTTAATGTAGATTTCAGTTCGCTAAGTTATGAAAATGCATGTTTTGGCTATAATCTTCCGTAAATCAAGGGCGAAAACCAATTATTTGTCCCAAAAGAAGGTGTTTTAAGTATATATCTGCATTTCTAAGGTAGATTTGGGTACAATAAGAGGCGAAAAAGCAGATTCTGACTAAGATTTTATCGAAATCGTCAACTATTTGACTCAGAAAGGTTGCCTTACGTCGAAATCTAATAGTTTATTAAGGTTTTCGTTACTAAAATGCCCAAAGACGCCGATTTTGACTAGAATTTGAAAGATATTGACATGAATATATAACTGTTTGTATCAAAAAATGATAGTTTAAACTGATATTTGCAGTTTTGATGCGGTTTTAGATACGATATGAATCGAAGAAGCCGATTTTGACTGGAATCTGTTTAAAATGACAAAGAAAAACCTATTATCAATTCAAGGAAGTGAATTTTTAAGTAGTTATCTGCAGTTTTAATGTAGATTTCAGTTCGCTAAGTTATGAAAATGCATGTTTTGGCTATAATCTTCCGTAAATCAAGGGCGAAAACCAATTATTTGTCCCAAAAGAAGGTGTTTTAAGTATATATCTGCATTTCTAAGGTAGATTTGGGTACAATAAGAGGCGAAAAAGCAGATTCTGACTAAGATTTTATCGAAATCGGCAACTATTTGACTCAGAAAGGTTGCCTTACGTCGAAATCTAATAGTTTATTAAGGTTTTCGTTACTAAAATGCCCAAAGATCCCGATTTTGACTAGAATTTAAAAGATATTGACATGAATATATAACTGTTTGTATCAAAAAATGATAGTTTAAACTGATATTTGCAGTTTTGATGCGGTTTTAGATACGATATGAATCGAAGAAGCCGATTTGGACTGGAATCTGTTTAAAATGACAAAGAAAAACCTATTATCAATTCAAGGAAGTGAATTTTTAAGTAGCTATCTGCAGTTTTAATGTAGATTTCAGTTCGCTAAGTTATGAAAATGCATGTTTTGGCTATAATCTTCCGTAAATCAAGGGCGAAAACCAATTATTTGTCCCAAAAGAAGGTGTTTTAAGTATATATCTGCATTTCTAAGGTAGATTTGGGTACAATAAGAGGCGAAAAAGCAGATTCTGACTAAGATTTTATCGAAATCGCCAACTATTTGACTCAGAAAGGTTGCCTTACGTCGAAATCTAATAGTTTATTAAGGTTTTCGTTAATAAAATGCCCAAAGACGCCGATTTTGACTAGAATTTGAAAGATATTGACATGAATATATAACTGTTTGTATCAAAAAATGATAGTTTAAACTGATATTTGCAGTTTTGATGCGGTTTTAGATACGATATGAATCGAAGAAGGCGATTTTGACTGGAATCTGTTTAAAATGACAAAGAAAAACCTATTATCAATTCAAGGAAGTGAAATTTTAAGTAGTTATCTGCAGTTCTAATGTAGATTTCAGTTCGCTGAGTTATGAAAATGCATGTTTTGGCTATAATCTTCCGTAAATCAAGGGCGAAAACCAATTATTTGTCCAAAAAGAAGGTGTTTTAAGTATATATCTGCATTTCTAAGGTAGACTTGGGTACAATAAGAGGCGAAAAAGCAGATTCTGACTAAGATTTTATTGAAATCGGCAACTATTTGACACAGAAAGGTTGCCTTACGTCGAAATCTAATAGTTTATTAAGGTTTTCGTTACTAAAATGCCCAAAGACGCCGATTTTGACTAGAATTTGAAAGATATTGACATGAATATATAACTGTTTATATCAAAAAATGATAGTTTAAACTGATATTTGCAGTTTTGATGCGGTTTTAGATACGATATGAATCGAAGAAGCCGATTTTGACTGGAATCTGTTTAAAATGACAAAGAAAAACCTATTATCAATTCAAGGAAGTGAAATTTTAAGTAGTTATCTGCAGTTCTAATGTAGATTTCAGTTCGCTGAGTTATGAAAATGCATGTTTTGGCTATAATCTTCCGTAAATCAAGGGCGAAAACCAATTATTTGTCCAAAAAGAAGGTGTTTTAAGTATATATCTGCATTTCTAAGGTAGATTTGGGTACAATAAGAGGCGAAAAAGCAGATTCTGACTAAGATTTTATCGAAATCGGCAACTATTTGACTCAGAAAGGTTGCCTTACGTCGAAATCTAATAGTTTGTTAGGGTTTTCGTTACTAAAATGCCCAAAGACGCCGATTTTGACTAGAATTTGAAAGATATTGACATGAATAGATAACTGTGTGTATCAAAAAATGATAGTTTAAACTGATATTTGCAGTTTTGATGCGGTTTTAGGTACGATATGTTTAAAATGACAAAGAAAAACCTATTATCAATTCAAGGAAGTGAATTTTTAAGTAGTTATCTGCAGTTTTATTGTAGATTTCAGTTCGCTAAGTTATGAAAATGCATGTTTTGGCTATAATCTTCCGTAAATCAAGGGCGAAAACCAATTATTTGTCCCAAAAGAAGGTGTTTTAAGTATATATCTGCATTTCTAAGGTAGATTTGGGTACAATAAGAGGCGAAAAAGCAGATTCTGAATAAGATTTTTTCGAAATCGGCAACTATTTGACTCAGAAAGGTTGCCTTACGTCGAAATCTAATAGTTTATTAAGGTTTTCGTTACTAAAATGCCCAAAGACGCCGATTTTGATTAGAATTTGAAAGATATTGACATGAATATATAACTGTTTGTATCAAAAAATGATAGTTTAAACTGATATTTGCAGTTTTGATGCGGTTTTAGATACGATATGAATCGAAGAAGCCGATTTTGACTGGAATCTGTTTAAAATGACAAAGAAAAACCTATTATCAATTCAAGGAAGTGAATCTTTAAGTAGTTATCTGCAGTTTTAATGTAGATTTCAGTTCGCTAAGTTATGAAAATGCATGTTTTGGCTATAATCTTCCGTAAATCAAGGGCGAAAACCAATTATTTGTCCCAAAAGAAGGTGTTTTAAGTATATATCTGCATTTCTAAGGTAGATTTGGGTACAATAAGAGGCGAAAAAGCAGATTCTGACTAAGATTTTATCGAAATCGGCAACTATTTGACTCAGAAAGGTTGCCTTACGTCGAAATCTAATAGTTTATTAAGGTTTTCGTTACTAAAATGCCCAAAGACGCCGATTTTGACTAGAATTTGAAAGATATTGACATGAATATATAACTGTTTGTATCAAAAAATGATAGTTTAAACTGATATTTGCAGTTTTGATGCGGTTTTAGATACGATATGAATCGAAGAAGCCGATTTTGACTGGAATCTGTTTAAAATGACAAAGAAAAACCTATTATCAATTCAAGGAAGTGAATTTTTAAGTAGTTATCTGCAGTTTTAATGTAGATTTCAGTTTGCTAAGTTATGAAAATGCATGTTTTGGCTATAATCTTCCGTAAATCAAGGGCGAAAACCAATTATTTGTCCCAAAAGAAGGTGTTTTAAGTATATATCTGCATTTCTAAGGTAGATTTGGGTACAATAAGAGGCCAAAAAGCAGATTCTGGCTAAGATTTTATCGAAATCGGCCACTATTTGACTCAGAAAGGTTGCCTTACGTCGAAATCTAATAGTTTATTAAGGTTTTCGTTACTAAAATGCCCAAAGACGCCGATTTTGACTAGAATTTAAAAGATATTGACATGAATATATAACTGTTTGTATCAAAAAATGATAGTTTAAACTGATATTTGCAGTTTTGATGCGGTTTTAGATACGATATGAATCGAAGAAGCCGATTTTGACTGGAATCTGTTTAAAATGACAAAGAAAAACCTATTATCAATTCAAGGAAGTGAATTTTTAAGTAGCTATCTCCAGTTTTAATGTAGATTTCAGTTCGCTAAGTTATGGAAATGCATGTTTTGGCTATAATCTTCCGTAAATCAAGGGCGAAAACCAATTATTTGTCCCAAAAGAAGGTGTTTTAAGTATATATCTGCATTTCTAAGGTAGATTTGGGTACAATAAATCAAGGGCGAAAACCAATTATTTGTCCCAAAAGAAGGTGTTTTAAGTATATATCTGCATTTCTAAGGTAGATTTGGGTACAATAAGAGGCGAAAAAGCAGATTCTGGCTAAGATTTTATCGAAATCGGCCACTATTTGACTCAGAAAGGTTGCCTTACGTCGAAATCTAATAGTTTATTAAGGTTTTCGTTACTAAAATGCCCAAAGACGCCGATTTTGACTAGAATTTAAAAGATATTGACATGAATATATAACTGTTTGTATCAAAAAATGATAGTTTAAACTGATATTTGCAGTTTTGATGCGGTTTTAGATACGATATGAATCGAAGAAGCCGATTTTGACTGGAATCTGTTTAAAATGACAAAGAAAAACCTATTATCAATTCAAGGAAGTGAATTTTTAAGTAGTTATCTGCAGTTTTAATGTAGATTTCAGTTCGCTAAGTTATGAAAATGCATGTTTTGGCTATAATCTTCCGTAAATCAATGGCGAAAACCAATTATTTGTCCCAAAAGAAATTGTTTTAAGTATATATCTGCATTTCTGAGGTAGATTTCGGCACAATAAGAGGCGAAAAGGCAGATTCTGACTAAGATTTTATCGAAATCGGCAACTATTTGACTCAGAAAGGTTGCCTTACGTCGAAATCTAATAGTTTATTAGGGTTTTCGTTACTAAAATGCCCAAAGACGCCGATTTTGACTAGAATTTGAAAGATATTGACATGAATATATAACTGTTTGTATCAAAAAATGATGGTTTAAACTGATATTTGCAGTTTTGAGGCGGTTTTAGATACGATATGAATCGAAGAAGCCGATTTTGACTGGAATCTGTTTAAAATGACAAAGAAAAACCTATTATCAATTCAAGGAAGTGAATTTTTAAGTAGTTATCTGCAGTTTTAATGTAGATTTCAGTTCGCTAAGTTATGAAAATGCATGTTTTGGCTATAATCTTCCGTAAATCAAGGGCGAAAACCAATTATTTGTCCCAAAAGAAGGTGTTTTAAGTATATATCTGCATTTCTAAGGTAGATTTGGGTACAATAAGAGGCGAAAAAGCAGATTCTGACTAAGATTTTATCGAAATCGGCAACTATTTGACTCAGAAAGGTTGCCTTACGTCGAAATCTAATAGTTTATTAAGGTTTTCGTTAGTAAAATGCCCAAACACGCCGATTTTGATTAGAATTTGAAAGATATTGACATGAATATATAACTGTTTGTATCAAAAAATGATAGTTTAAACTGATATTTGCAGTTTTGATGCGGTTTTAGATACGATATGAATCGAAGAAGCCGATTTTGACTGGAATCTGTTTAAAATGACAAAGAAAAACCTATTATCAATTCAAGGAAGTGAATCTTTAAGTAGTTATCTGCAGTTTTAATGTAGATTTCAGTTCGCTAAGTTATGAAAATGCATGTTTTGGCTATAATCTTCCGTAAATCAAGGGTGAAAACCAATTATTTGTCCCAAAAGAAGGTGTTTTAAGTATATATCTGCATTTCTAAGGTAGATTTGGGTACAATAAGAGGCGAAAAAGCAGATTCTGACTAAGATTTTATCGAAATCGGCAACTATTTGACTCAGAAAGGTTGCCTTACGTCGAAATCTAATAGTTTATTAAGGTTTTCGTTAATAAAATGCCCAAAGACGCCGATTTTGACTAGAATTTGAAAGATATTGACATGAATATATAACTGTTTGTATCAAAAAATGATAGTTTAAACTGATATTTGCAGTTTTGATGCGGTTTTAGATACGATATGAATCGAAGAAGCCGATTTTGACTGGAATCTGTTTAAAATGACAAAGAAAAACCTATTATCAATTCAAGGAAGTGAATTTTTAAGTAGTTATCTGCAGTTTTAATGTAGATTTCAGTTCGCTAAGTTATGAAAATGCATGTTTTGGCTATAATCTTCCGTTAATCAAGGGCGAAAACCAATTATTTGTCCCAAAAAAGGTGTTTTAAGTATATATCTGCATTTCTAAGGTAGATTTGGGTACAATAAGAGGCGAAAAAGCAGATTCTGACTAAGATTTTATCGAAATCGGCAACTATTTGACTCAGAAAGGTTGCCTTACGTCGAAATCTAATAGTTTATTAAGGTTTTCGTTAATAAAATGCCCAAAGACGCCGATTTTGACTAGAATTTGAAAGATATTGACATGAATATATAACTGTTTGTATCAAAAAATGATAGTTTAAACTGATATTTGCAGTTTTGATGCGGTTTTAGATACGATATGAATCGAAGAAGCCGATTTTGACTGGAATCTGTTTAAAATGACAAAGAAAAACCTGTTATCAATTCAAGGAAGTGAATTTTTAAGTAGTTATCTGCAGTTTTAATGTAGATTTCAGTTTGCTAAGTTATGAAAATGCATGTTTTGGCTATAATCTTCCGTAAATCAAGGGCGAAAACCAATTATTTGTCCCAAAAGAAGGTGTTTTAAGTATATATCTGCATTTCTAAGGTAGATTTGGGTACAATAAGAGGCCAAAAAGCAGATTCTGGCTAAGATTTTATCGAAATCGGCCACTATTTGACTCAGAAAGGTTGCCTTACGTCGAAATCTAATAGTTTATTAAGGTTTTCGTTACTAAAATGCCCAAAGACGCCGATTTTGACTAGAATTTAAAAGATATTGACATGAATATATAACTGTTTGTATCAAAAAATGATAGTTTAAACTGATATTTGCAGTTTTGATGCGGTTTTAGATACGATATGAATCGAAGAAGCCGATTTTGACTGGAATCTGTTTAAAATGACAAAGAAAAACCTATTATCAATTCAAGGAAGTGAATTTTTAAGTAGCTATCTCCAGTTTTAATGTAGATTTCAGTTCGCTAAGTTATGAAAATGCATGTTTTGGCTATAATCTTCCGTAAATCAAGGGCGAAAACCAATTATTTGTCCCAAAAGAAGGTGTTTTAAGTATATATCTGCATTTCTAAGGTAGATTTGGGTACAATAAGAGGCGAAAAAGCAGATTCTGAATAAGATTTTATCGAAATCGGCAACTATTTGACTCAGAAAGGTTGCCTTACGTCGAAATCTAATAGTTTATTAAGGTTTTCGTTACTAAAATGCCCAAAGACGCCGATTTTGATTAGAATTTGGAAGATATTGACATGAATATATAACTGTTTGTATCAAAAAATGATAGTTTAAACTGATATTTGCAGTTTTGATGCGGTTTTAGATACGATATGAATCGAAGAAGCCGATTTTGACTGGAATCTGTTTAAAATGACAAAGAAAAGCCTATTATCAATTCAAGGAAGTGAATCTTTAAGTAGTTATCTGCAGTTTTAATGTAGATTTCAGTTCGCTAAGTTATGAAAATGCATGTTTTGGCTATAATCTTCCGTAAATCAAGGGCGAAAACCAATTATTTGTCCCAAAAGAAGGTGTTTTAAGTATATATCTGCATTTCTAAGGTAGATTTGGGTACAATATGAGGCGAAAAAGCAGATTCTGACTAAGATTTTATCGAAATCGGCAACTATTTGACTCAGAAAGGTTTTGACTAGAATTTGAAAGATATTGACATGAATAGATAACCGTTTGTATCAAAAAATGATAGTTTAAACTGATATTTGCAGTTTTGATGCGGTTTTAGGTACGATATGAGTCGAAGAAGCCGATTTTGACTGGAATCTGTTTAAAATGACAAAGAAAAACCTATTATCAATTCAAGGAAGTGAATCTTTAAGTAGTTATCTGCAGTTTTAATGTAGATTTCAGTTCGCTAAGTTATGAAAATGCATGTTTTGGCTATAATCTTCCGTAAATCAAGGGCGAAAACCAATTATTTGTCCCAAAAGAAGGTGTTTTAAGTATATATCTGCATTTCTAAGGTAGATTTGGGTACAATAAGAGGCGAAAAAGCAGATTCTGACTAAGATTTTATCGAAATCGGCAACTATTTGACTCAGAAAGGTTGCCTTACGTCGAAATCTAATAGTTTATTAAGGTTTTCGTTACTAAAATGCCCAAAGACGCCGATTTTGACTAGAATTTGAAAGATATTGACATGAATATATAACTGTTTGTATCAAAAAATGATAGTTTAAACTGATATTTGCAGTTTTGATGCGGTTTTAGATACGATATGAATCGAAGAAGCCGATTTTGACTGGAATCTGTTTAAAATGACAAAGAAAAACCTATTATCAATTCAAGGAAGTGAATTTTTAAGTAGTTATCTGCAGTTTTAATGTAGATTTCAGTTCGCTAAGTTATGAAAATGCATGTTTTGGCTATAATCTTCCGTTAATCAAGGGCGAAAACCAATTATTTGTCCCAAAAAAGGTGTTTTAAGTATATATCTGCATTTCTAAGGTAGATTTGGGTACAATAAGAGGCGAAAAAGCAGATTCTGACTAAGATTTTATCGAAATCGGCAACTATTTGACTCAGAAAGGTTGCCTTACGTCGAAATCTAATAGTTTATTAAGGTTTTCGTTACTAAAATGCCTAAAGACGCCGATTTTGACTAGAATTTGAAAGATATTGACATGAATATATAACTGTTTGTATCAAAAAATGATAGTTTAAACTGATATTTGCAGTTTTGATGCGGTTTTAGATACGATATGAATCGAAGAAGCCGATTTTGACTGGAATCTGTTTAAAATGACAAAGAAAAACCTGTTATCAATTCAAGGAATTGAATTTTTAAGTAGTTATCTGCAGTTTTAATGTAGATTTCAGTTTGCTAAGTTATGAAAATGCATGTTTTGGCTATAATCTTCCGTAAATCAAGGGCGAAAACCAATTATTTGTCCCAAAAGAAGGTGTTTTAAGTATATATCTGCATTTCTAAGGTAGATTTGGGTACAATAAGAGGCCAAAAAGCAGATTCTGGCTAAGATTTTATCGAAATCGGCCACTATTTGACTCAGAAAGGTTGCCTTACGTCGAAATCTAATAGTTTATTAAGGTTTTCGTTACTAAAATGCCCAAAGACGCCGATTTTGACTAGAATTTAAAAGATATTGACATGAATATATAACTGTTTGTATCAAAAAATGATAGTTTAAACTGATATTTGCAGTTTTGATGCGGTTTTAGATACGATATGAATCGAAGAAGCCGATTTTGACTGGAATCTGTTTAAAATGACAAAGAAAAACCTATTATCAATTCAAGGAAGTGAATTTTTAAGTAGCTATCTCCAGTTTTAATGTAGATTTCAGTTCGCTAAGTTATGAAAATGCATGTTTTGGCTATAATCTTCCGTAAATCAAGGGCGAAAACCAATTATTTGTCCCAAAAGAAGGTGTTTTAAGTATATATCTGCATTTCTAAGGTAGATTTGGGTACAATAAGAGGCGAAAAAGCAGATTCTGAATAAGATTTTATCGAAATCGGCAACTATTTGACTCAGAAAGGTTGCCTTACGTCGAAATCTAATAGTTTATTAAGGTTTTCGTTACTAAAATGCCCAAAGACGCCGATTTTGATTAGAATTTGGAAGATATTGACATGAATATATAACTGTTTGTATCAAAAAATGATAGTTTAAACTGATATTTGCAGTTTTGATGCGGTTTTAGATACGATATGAATCGAAGAAGCCGATTTTGACTGGAATCTGTTTAAAATGACAAAGAAAAGCCTATTATCAATTCAAGGAAGTGAATCTTTAAGTAGTTATCTGCAGTTTTAATGTAGATTTCAGTTCGCTAAGTTATGAAAATGCATGTTTTGGCTATAATCTTCCGTAAATCAAGGGCGAAAACCAATTATTTGTCCCAAAAGAAGGTGTTTTAAGTATATATCTGCATTTCTAAGGTAGATTTGGGTACAATATGAGGCGAAAAAGCAGATTCTGACTAAGATTTTATCGAAATCGGCAACTATTTGACTCAGAAAGGTTGCCTTACGTCGAAATCTAATAGTTTATTAAGGTTTTCGTTACTAAAATGCCCAAAGACGCCGATTTTGACTAGAATTTGAAAGATATTGACATGAATAGATAACCGTTTGTATCAAAAAATGATAGTTTAAACTGATATTTGCAGTTTTGATGCGGTTTTAGGTACGATATGAGTCGAAGAAGCCGATTTTGACTGGAATCTGTTTAAAATGACAAAGAAAAACCTATTATCAATTCAAGGAAGTGAATTTTTAAGTAGTTATCTGCAGTTTTATTGTAGATTTCAGTTCGCTAAGTTATGAAAATGCATGTTTTGGCTATAATCTTCCGTAAATCAAGGGCGAAAACCAATTATTTGTCCCAAAAGAAGGTGTTTTAAGTATATATCTGCATTTCTAAGGTAGATTTGGGTACAATAAGAGCCGAAAAAGCAGATTCTGAATAAGATTTTATCGAAATCGGCAACTATTTGACTCAGAAAGGTTGCCTTACGTCGAAATCTAATAGTTTATTAAGGTTTTCGTTACTAAAATGCCCAAAGACGCCGATTTTGATTAGAATTTGAAAGATATTGACATGAATATATAACTGTTTGTATCAAAAAATGATAGTTTAAACTGATATTTGCAGTTTTGATGCGGTTTTAGATACGATATGAATCGAAGAAGCCGATTTTGACTGGAATCTGTTTAAAATGACAAAGAAAAACCTATTATCAATTCAAGGAAGTGAATCTTTAAGTAGTTATCTGCAGTTTTAATGTAGATTTCAGTTCGCTAAGTTATGAAAATGCATGTTTTGGCTATAATCTTCCGTAAATCAAGGGCGAAAACCAATTATTTGTCCCAAAAGAAGGTGTTTTAAGTATATATCTGCATTTCTAAGGTAGATTTGGGTACAATAAGAGGCGAAAAAGCAGATTCTGACTAAGATTTTATCGAAATCGGCAACTATTTGACTCAGAAAGGTTGCCTTACGTCGAAATCTAATAGTTTATTAAGGTTTTCGTTACTAAAATGCCCAAAGACGCCGATTTTGACTAGAATTTGAAAGATATTGACATGAATAGATAACCGTTTGTATCAAAAAATGATAGTTTAAACTGATATTTGCAGTTTTGATGCGGTTTTAGGTACGATATGAGTCGAAGAAGCCGATTTTGACTGGAATCTGTTTAAAATGACAAAGAAAAACCTATTATCAATTCAAGGAAGTGAATTTTTAAGTAGTTATCTGCAGTTTTATTGTAGATTTCAGTTCGCTAAGTTATGAAAATGCATGTTTTGGCTATAATCTTCCGTAAATCAAGGGCGAAAACCAATTATTTGTCCCAAAAGAAGGTGTTTTAAGTATATATCTGCATTTCTAAGGTAGATTTGGGTACAATAAGAGGCGAAAAAGCAGATTCTGAATAAGATTTTATCGAAATCGGCAACTATTTGACTCAGAAAGGTTGCCTTACGTCGAAATCTAATAGTTTATTAAGGTTTTCGTTACTAAAATGCCCAAAGACGCCGATTTTGATTAGAATTTGAAAGATATTGACATGAATATATAACTGTTTGTATCAAAAAATGATAGTTTAAACTGATATTTGCAGTTTTGATGCGGTTTTAGATACGATATGAATCGAAGAAGCCGATTTTGACTGGAATCTGTTTAAAATGACAAAGAAAAACCTATTATCAATTCAAGGAAGTGAATTTTTAAGTAGTTATCTGCAGTTTTAATGTAGATTTCAGTTCGCTAAGTTATGGAAATGCATGTTTTGGCTATAATCTTCCGTAAATCAAGGGCGAAAACCAATTATTTGTCCCAAAAGAAGGAGTTTTAAGTATATATCTGCATTTCTAAGGTAGATTTGGGTACAATAAGAGGCCAAAAAGCAGATTCTGGCTAAGATTTTATCGAAATCGGCCACTATTTGACTCAGAAAGGTTGCCTTACGTCGAAATCTAATAGTTTATTAAGGTTTTCGTTACTAAAATGCCCAAAGACGCCGATTTTGACTGGAATTTAAAAGATATTGACATGAATATATAACTGTTTGTATCAAAAAATGATTGTTTAAACTGATATTTGCAGTTTTGATGCGGTTTTAGATACGATATGAATCGAAGAAGCCGATTTTGACTGGAATCTGTTTAAAATGACAAAGAAAAACCTATTATCAATTCAAGGAAGTGAATTCTTAAGTAGCTATCTGCAGTTTTAATGTAGATTTCAGTTCGCTAAATTATGAAAATGCATGTTTTGGCTATAATCTTCCGTAAATCAAGGGAGAAAACCAATTATTTGTCCCAAAAGAAGGTGTTTTAAGTATATATCTGCATTTCTAAGGTAGATTTGGGTACAATAAGAGGCGAAAAAGCAGATTCTGACTAAGATTTTATCGAAATCGGCAACTATTTGACTTAGAAAGGTTGCCTTACGTCGAAATCTAATAGCTTATTAAGGTTTTCGTTACTAAAATGCCCAAAGACGCCGATTTTGACTAGAATTTGAAAGATATTGACATGAATATATAACTGTTTGTATCAAAAAATGATAGTTTAAACTGATATTTGCAGTTATGATGCGGTTTTAGATACGATATGAATCGAAGAAGCCGATTTTGACTGGAATCTGTTTAAAATGACAAAGAAAAACCTATTATCAATTCAAGGAAGTGAATTTTTAAGTATTTATCTGCAGTTTTAATGTAGATTTCAGTTCGCTAAGTTATGAAAATGCATGTTTTGGCTATAATCTTCCGTAAATCAAGGGCGAAAACCAATTATTTGTCCCAAAAGAAGGTGTTTTAAGTATATATCTGCATTTCTAAGGTAGATTTGGGTACAATAAGAGGCGAAAAAGCAGATTCTGACTAAGTTTTTATCGAAATCGCCAACTGTTTGACTCAGAAAGGTTGCCTTACGTCGAAATCTAATAGTTTATTAAGGTTTTCGTTAATAAAATGCCCAAAGACGCCGATTTTGACTAGAATTTGAAAGATATTGACATGAATATATAACTGTTTGTATCAAAAAATGATAGTTTAAACTGATATTTGCAGTTTTGATGCGGTTTTAGATACGATATGAATCGAAGAAGGCGATTTTGACTGGAATCTGTTTAAAATGACAAAGAAAAACCTATTATCAATTCAAGGAAGTGAATTTTTAAGTAGTTATCTGCAGTTCTAATGTAGATTTCAGTTCGCTGAGTTATGAAAATGCATGTTTTGGCTATAATCTTCCGTAAATCAAGGGCGAAAACCAATTATTTGTCCAAAAAGAAGGTGTTTTAAGTATATATCTGCATTTCTAAGGTAGACTTGGGTACAATAAGAGGCGAAAAAGCAGATTCTGACTAAGATTTTATTGAAATCGCCAACTGTTTGACTCAGAAAGGTTGCCTTACGTCGAAATCTAATAGTTTATTAAGGTTTTCGTTAATAAAATGCCCAAAGACGCCGATTTTGACTAGAATTTGAAAGATATTGACATGAATATATAACTGTTTATATCAAAAAATGATAGTTTAAACTAATATTTGCAGTTTTGATGCGGTTTTAGATACGATATGAATCGAAGAAGCCGATTTTGACTGGAATCTGTTTAAAATGACAAAGAAAAACCTATTATCAATTCAAGGAAGTGAATTTTTAAGTAGTTATCTGCAGTTTTAATGTAGATTTCAGTTCGCTAAGTTATGAAAATGCATGTTTTGGCTATAATCTTCCGTAAATCAATGGCGAAAACCAATTATTTGTCCCAAAAGAAATTGTTTTAAGTATATATCTGCATTTCTAAGGTAGATTTGGGTACAATAAGAGGCGAAAAGGCAGATTCTGACTAAGATTTTATCGAAATCGGCAACTATTTGACTCAGAAAGGTTGCCTTACGTCGAAATCTAATAGTTTATTAGGGTTTTCGTTACTAAAATGCCCAAAGACGCCGATTTTGACTAGAATTTGAAAGATATTGACATGAATAGATAACTGTTTGTATCAAAAAATGATAGTTTAAACTGATATTTGCAGTTTTGATGCGGTTTTAGATACGATATGAATCGAAGAAGCCGATTTTGACTGGAATCTGTTTAAAATGACAAAGAAAAACCTATTATCAATTCAAGGAAGTGAATTTTTAAGTAGTTATCTGCAGTTTTAATGTAGATTTCAGTTTGCTAAGTTATGAAAATGCATGTTATGGCTATAATCTTCCGTAAATCAAGGGCGAAAACCAATTATTTGTCCCAAAAGAAGGTGTTTTAAGTATATATCTGCATTTCTAAGGTAGATTTGGGTACAATAAGAGGCGAAAAAGCAGATTCTGGCTAAGATTTTATCGAAATCGGCCACTATTTGACTCAGAAAGGTTGCCTTACGTCGAAATCTAATAGTTTATTAAGGTTTTCGTTACTAAAATGCCCAAAGACGCCGATTTTGACTAGAATTTAAAAGATATTGACATGAATATATAACTGTTTGTATCAAAAAATGATAGTTTAAACTGATATTTGCAGTTTTGATGCGGTTTTAGATACGATATGAATCGAAGAAGCCGATTTTGACTGGAATCTGTTTAAAATGACAAAGAAAAACCTATTATCAATTCAAGGAAGTGAATTTTTAAGTAGCTATCTCCAGTTTTAATGTAGATTTCAGTTCGCTAAGTTATGAAAATGCATGTTTTGGCTATAATCTTCCGTAAATCAAGGGCGAAAACCAATTATTTGTCCCAAAAAAGGTGTTTTAAGTATATATCTGCATTTCTAAGGTAGATTTGGGTACAATAAATCAAGGGCGAAAACCAATTATTTGTCCCAAAAGAAGGTGTTTTAAGTATATATCTGCATTTCTAAGGTAGATTTGGGTACAATAAGAGGCGAAAAAGCAGATTCTGACTAAGATTTTATCGAAATCGGCAACTATTTGACTCAGAAAGGTTGCCTTACGTCGAAATCTAATAGTTTATTAAGGTTTTCGTTACTAAAATGCCCAAACACGCCGATTTTGATTAGAATTTGAAAGATATTGACATGAATATATAACTGTTTGTATCAAAAAATGATAGTTTAAACTGATATTTGCAGTTTTGATGCGGTTTTAGATACGATATGAATCGAAGAAGCCGATTTTGACTGGAATCTGTTTAAAATGACAAAGAAAAACCTATTATCAATTCAAGGAAGTGAATCTTTAAGTAGTTATCTGCAGTTTTAATGTAGATTTCAGTTCGCTAAGTTATGAAAATGCATGTTTTGGCTATAATCTTCCGTAAATCAAGGGCGAAAACCAATTATTTGTCCCAAAAGAAGGTGTTTTAAGTATATATCTGCATTTCTAAGGTAGATTTGGGTACAATAAGAGGCGAAAAAGCAGATTCTGACTAAGATTTTATCGAAATCGGCAACTATTTGACTCAGAAAGGTTGCCTTACGTCGAAATCTAATAGTTTATTAAGGTTTTCGTTACTAAAATGCCCAAAGACGCCGATTTTGACTAGAATTTGAAAGATATTGACATGAATATATAACTGTTTGTATCAAAAAATGATAGTTTAAACTGATATTTGCAGTTTTGATGCGGTTTTAGATACGATATGAATCGAAGAAGCCGATTTTGACTGGAATCTGTTTAAAATGACAAAGAAAAACCTATTATCAATTCAAGGAAGTGAATTTTTAAGTAGTTATCTGCAGTTTTAATGTAGATTTCAGTTCGCTAAGTTATGAAAATGCATGTTTTGGCTATAATCTTCCGTTAATCAAGGGCGAAAACCAATTATTTGTCCCAAAAAAGGTGTTTTAAGTATATATCTGCATTTCTAAGGTAGATTTGGGTACAATAAGAGGCGAAAAAGCAGATTCTGACTAAGATTTTATCGAAATCGGCAACTATTTGACTCAGAAAGGTTGCCTTACGTCGAAATCTAATAGTTTATTAAGGTTTTCGTTACTAAAATGCCCAAAGACGCCGATTTTGACTAGAATTTGAAAGATATTGACATGAATATATAACTGTTTGTATCAAAAAATGATAGTTTAAACTGATATTTGCAGTTTTGATGCGGTTTTAGATACGATATGAATCGAAGAAGCCGATTTTGACTGGAATCTGTTTAAAATGACAAAGAAAAACCTATTATCAATTCAAGGAAGTGAATTTTTAAGTAGTTATCTGCAGTTTTAATGTAGATTTCAGTTTGCTAAGTTATGAAAATGCATGTTTTGGCTATAATCTTCCGTAAATCAAGGGCGAAAACCAATTATTTGTCCCAAAAGAAGGTGTTTTAAGTATATATCTGCATTTCTAAGGTAGATTTGGGTACAATAAGAGGCCAAAAAGCAGATTCTGGCTAAGATTTTATCGAAATCGGCCACTATTTGACTCAGAAAGGTTGCCTTACGTCGAAATCTAATAGTTTATTAAGGTTTTCGTTACTAAAATGCCCAAAGACGCCGATTTTGACTAGAATTTAAAAGATATTGACATGAATATATAACTGTATCAAAAAATGATAGTTTAAACTGATATTTGCAGTTTTGATGCGGTTTTAGATACGATATGAATCGAAGAAGCCGATTTTGACTGGAATCTGTTTAAAATGACAAAGAAAAACCTATTATCAATTCAAGGAAGTGAATTTTTAAGTAGCTATCTCCAGTTTTAATGTAGATTTCAGTTCGCTAAGTTATGAAAATGCATGTTTTGGCTATAATCTTCCGTAAATAAAGGGCGAAAACCAATTATTTGTCCCAAAAGAAGGTGTTTTAAGTATATATCTGCATTTCTAAGGTAGATTTGGGTACAATAAGAGGCGAAAAAGCAGATTCTGACTAAGATATTATCGAAATCGGCAACTATTTGACTCAGAAAGGTTGCCTTACGTCGAAATCTAATAGTTTATTAAGGTTTTCGTTACTAAAATGCCCAAAGACGCCGATTTTGACTAGAATTTAAAAGATATTGACTTGAATATATAACTGTTTGTATCAAAAAATGATAGTTTAAACTGATATTTGCAGTTTTGATGCGGTTTTAGATACGATATGAATCGAAGAAGCCGATTTTGACTGGAATCTGTTTAAAATGACAAAGAAAAACCTATTATCAATTCAAGGAAGTGAATTTTTAAGTAGCTATCTCCAGTTTTAATGTAGATTTCAGTTCGCTAAGTTATGAAAATGCATGTTTTGGCTATAATCTTCCGTAAATCAAGGGCGAAAACCAATTATTTGTCCCAAAAGAAGGTGTTTTAAGTATATATCTGCATTTCTAAGGTAGATTTGGGTACAATAAGAGGCGAAAAAGCAGATTCTGACTAAGATTTTATCGAAATCGGCAACTATTTGACTCAGAAAGGTTGCCTTACGTCGAAATCTAATAGTTTATTAAGGTTTTCGTTACTAAAATGCCCAAAAACGCCGATTTTGACTAGAATTTGAAAGATATTGACTTGAATATATAACTGTTTGTATCAAAAAATGATAGTTTAAACTGATATTTGCAGTTTTGATGCGGTTTTAGATACGATATGAATCGAAGAAGCCGATTTTGACTGGAATCTGTTTAAAATGACAAAGAAAAACCTATTATCAATTCAAGGAAGTGAATTTTTAAGTAGTTATCTGCAGTTTTAATGTAGATTTCAGTTCGCTAAGTTATGAAAATGCATGTTTTGGCTATAATCTTCCGTAAATCAAGGGCGAAAACCAATTATTTGTCCCAAAAGAAATTGTTTTAAGTATATATCTGCATTTCTGAGGTAGATTTCGGCACAATGAGAGGCGAAAAGGCAGATTCTGACTAAGATTTTATCGAAATCGGCAACTATTTGACTCAGAAAGGTTGCCTTACGTCGAAATCTAATAGTTTATTAGGGTTTTCGTTACTAAAATGCCCAAAGACGCCGATTTTGACTAGAATTTGAAAGATATTGACATGAATATATAACTGTTTGTATCAAAAAATGATAGTTTAAACTGATATTTGCAGTTTTGATGCGGTTTTAGATACGATATGAATCGAAGAAGCCGATTTTGACTGGAATCTGTTTAAAATGACAAAGAAAAACCTATTATCAATTCAAGGAAGTGAATTTTTAAGTAGTTATCTGCAGTTTTAATGTAGATTTCAGTTCGCTAAGTTATGAAAATGCATGTTTTGGCTATAATCTTCCGTAAATCAAGGGCGAAAACCAATTATTTGTCCCAAAAGAAGGTGTTTTAAGTATATATCTGCATTTCTAAGGTAGATTTGGGTACAATAAGAGGCGAAAAAGCAGATTCTGACTAAGATTTTATCGAAATCGGCAACTATTTGACTCAGAAAGGTTGCCTTACGTCGAAATCTAATAGTTTATTAAGGTTTTCGTTACTAAAATGCCCAAAGACGCCGATTTTGACTAGAATTTGAAAGATATTGACATGAATAGATAACTGTTTGTATCAAAAAATGATAGTTTAAACTGATATTTGCAGTTTTGATGCGGTTTTAGATACGATATGAATCGAAGAAGCCGATTTTGACTGGAATCTGTTTAAAATGACAAAGAAAAACCTATTATCAATTCAAGGAAGTGAATTTTTAAGTAGCTATCTCCAGTTTTAATGTAGATTTCAGTTCGCTAAGTTATGAAAATGCATGTTTTGGCTATAATCTTCCGTAAATCAAAGGCGAAAACCAATTATTTGTCCCAAAAGAAGGTGTTTTAAGTATATATCTGCATTTCTAAGGTAGATTTGGGTACAATAAGAGGCGAAAAAGCAGATTCTGAGTAAGATTTTATCGAAATCGGCAACTATTTGACTCAGAAAGGTTGCCTTACGTCGAAATCTAATAGTTTATTAAGGTTTTCGTTACTAAAATGCCCAAAGACGCCGATTTTGACTAGAATTTGAAAGATATTGACATGAATATATAACTGTTTGTATCAAAAAATGATAGTTTAAACTGATATTTGCAGTTTTGATGCGGTTTTAGATACGATATGAATCGAAGAAGCCGATTTTGACTGGAATCTGTTTAAAATGACAAAGAAAAACCTATTATCAATTCAAGGAAGTGAATTTTTAAGTAGTTATCTGCAGTTTTAATGTAGATTTCAGTTTGCTAAGTTATGAAAATGCATGTTTTGGCTATAATCTTTCTTAAATCAAGGGCGAAAACCAATTATTTGTCCCAAAAGAAGGTGTTTTAAGTATATATCTGCATTTCTAAGGTAGATTTGGGTACAATAAGAGGCCAAAAAGCAGCTTCTGGCTAAGATTTTTTCGAAATCGGCCACTATTTGACTCAGAAAGGTTGCCTTACGTCGAAATCTAATAGTTTATTAAGGTTTTCGTTACTAAAATGCCCAAAGACGCCGATTTTGACTAGAATTTAAAAGATATTGACATGAATATATAGCTGTTTGTATCAAAAAATGATAGTTTAAACTGATATTTGCAGTTTTGATGCGGTTTTAGATACGATATGAATCGAAGAAGCCGATTTTGACTGGAATCTGTTTAAAATGACAAAGAAAAACCTATTATCAATTCAAGGAAGTGAATTTTTAAGTAGCTATCTCCAGTTTTAATGTAGATTTCAGTTCGCTAAGTTATGAAAATGCATGTTTTGGCTATAATCTTCCGTAAATCAAGGGCGAAAACCAATTATTTGTCCCAAAAGAAGGTGTTTTAAGTATATATCTGCATTTCTAAGGTAGATTTGGGTACAATAAATCAAGGGCGAAAACCAATTATTTGTCCCAAAAGAAGGTGTTTTAAGTATATATCTGCATTTCTAAGGTAGATTTGGGTACAATAAGAGGCGAAAAAGCAGATTCTGACTAAGATTTTATCGAAATCGGCAACTATTTGACTCAGAAAGGTTGCCTTACGTCGAAATCTAATAGTTTATTAAGGTTTTCGTTACTAAAATGCCCAAAGACGCCGATTTTGACTAGAATTTGAAAGATATTGACATGAATAGATAACTGTTTGTATCAAAAAATGATAGTTTAAACTGATATTTGCAGTTTTGATGCGGTTTTAGGTACGATATGAGTCGAAGAAGCCGATTTTGACTGGAATCTGTTTAAAATGACAAAGAAAAACCTATTATCAATTCAAGGAAGTGAATTTTTAAGAAGTTATCTGCAGTTTTATTGTAGATTTCAGTTCGCTAAGTTATGAAAATGCATGTTTTGGCTATAATCTTCCGTAAATCAAGGGCGAAAACCAATTATTTGTCCCAAAAGAAGGTGTTTTAAGTATATATCTGCATTTCTAAGGTAGATTTGGGTACAATAAGAGGCGAAAAAGCAGATTCTGAATAAGATTTTGTCGAAACCGGCAACTATTTGACTCAGAAAGGTTGCCTTACGTCGAAATCTAATAGTTTATTAAGGTTTTCGTTACTAAAATGCCCAAAGACGCCGATTTTGACTAGAATTTGAAAGATATTGACATGAATATATAACTGTTTGTATCAAAAAATGATAGTTTAAACTGATATTTGCAGTTTTGATGCGGTTTTAGATACGATATGAATCGAAGAAGCCGATTTTGACTGGAATCTGTTTAAAATGACAAAGAAAAACCTATTATCAATTCAAGGAAGTGAATTTTTAAGTAGTTATCTGCAGTTTTAATGTAGATTTCAGTTTGCTAAGTTATGAAAATGCATGTTTTGGCTATAATCTTCCGTAAATCAAGGGCGAAAACCAATTATTTGTCCCAAAAGAAGGTGTTTTAAGTATATATCTGCATTTCTAAGGTAGATTTGGGTACAATAAATCAAGGGCGAAAACCAATTATTTGTCCCAAAAGAAGGTGTTTTAAGTATATATCTGCATTTCTAAGGTAGATTTGGGTACAATAAGAGGCGAAAAAGCAGATTCTGACTAAGATTTTATCGAAATCGGCAACTATTTGACTCAGAAAGGTTGCCTTACGTCGAAATCTAATAGTTTATTAAGGTTTTCGTTACTAAAATGCCCAAAAACGCCGATTTTGACTAGAATTTGAAAGATATTGACATGAATATATAACTGTTTGTATCAAAAAATGATAGTTTAAACTGATATTTGCAGTTTTGATGCGGTTTTAGATACGATATGAATCGAAGAAGCCGATTTTGACTGGAATCTGTTTAAAATGACAAAGAAAAACCTATTATCAATTCAAGGAAGTGAATTTTTAAGTAGTTATCTGCAGTTTTAATGTAGATTTCAGTTCGCTAAGTTATGAAAATGCATGTTTTGGCTATAATCTTCCGTAAATCAAGGGCGAAAACCAATTATTTGTCCCAAAAGAAATTGTTTTAAGTATATATCTGCATTTCTGAGGTAGATTTCGGCACAATAAGAGGCGAAAAGGCAGATTCTGACTAAGATTTTATCGAAATCGGCAACTATTTGACTCAGAAAGGTTGCCTTACGTCGAAATCTAATAGTTTATTAGGGTTTTCGTTACTAAAATGCCCAAAGACGCCGATTTTGACTAGAATTTGAAAGATATTGACATGAATATATAACTGTTTGTATCAAAAAATGATAGTTTAAACTGATATTTGCAGTTTTGATGCGGTTTTAGGTACGATATGAGTCGAAGAAGCCGATTTTGACTGGAATCTGTTTAAAATGACAAAGAAAAACCTATTATCAATTCAAGGAAGTGAATTTTTAAGAAGTTATCTGCAGTTTTATTGTAGATTTCAGTTCGCTAAGTTATGAAAATGCATGTTTTGGCTATAATCTTCCGTAAATCAAGGGCGAAAACCAATTATTTGTCCCAAAAGAAGGTGTTTTAAGTATATATCTGCATTTCTAAGGTAGATTTGGGTACAATAAGAGGCGAAAAAGCAGATTCTGAATAAGATTTTGTCGAAATCGGCAACTATTTGACTCAGAAAGGTTGCCTTACGTCGAAATCTAATAGTTTATTAAGGTTTTCGTTACTAAAATGCCCAAAGACGCCGATTTTGACTAGAATTTGAAAGATATTGACATGAATATATAACTGTTTGTATCAAAAAATGATAGTTTAAACTGATATTTGCAGTTTTGATGCGGTTTTAGATACGATATGAATCGAAGAAGCCGATTTTGACTAAAATCTGTTTAAAATGACAAAGAAAAACCTATTATCAATTCAAGGAAGTGAATCTTTAAGTAGTTATCTGCAGTTTTAATGTAGATTTCAGTTCGCTAAGTTATGAAAATGCATGTTTTGGCTATAATCTTCCGTAAATCAAGGTCGAAAACCAATTATTTGTCCCAAAAGAAGGTGTTTTAAGTATATATCTGCATTTCTAGGGTAGATTTAGGTACAATAAGAGGCGAAAAAGCAGATTCTGACTAAGATTTTATCGAAATCGGCAACTATTTGACTCAGAAAGGTTGCCTTACGTCGAAATCTAATAGTTTATTAAGGTTTTCCTTGCTAAAATGCCCAAAGACGCCGATTTTGAATAGAATTTGAAAGATATTGAGATGAATATATAACTGTTTGTATCAAAAAATGATAGTTTAAACTGATATTTGCAGTTTTGATGCGGTTTTAGATACGATATGAATCGAAGAAGCCGATTTTGACTGGAATCTGTTTAAAATGACAAAGAAAAACCTATTATCCATTCAAGGAAGTGAATTTTTAAGTAGTTATCTGCAGTTTTAATGTAGATTTCAGATCGCTAAGTTATGAAAATGCATGTTTTGGCTATAATCTTCCGTAAATCAAGGGCGAAAACCAATTATTTGTCCCAAAAGAAGGTGTTTTAAGTATATATCTGCATTTCTAAGGTAGATTTTTGTACAATAAGAATCGAAAAAGCAGATTCTGACTAAGATTTTATCGAAATCGCCAACTATTTGACTCAGAAAGGTTGGCTTACGTCGAAATCTAATAGTTTATTAAGGTTTTCGTTACTAAAATGCCCAAAGACGCCGATTTTGACTAGAATTTGAAAGATATTGACATGAATATATAACTGTTTGTATCAAAAAATGATAGTTTAAACTGATATTTGCAGTTTTGATGCGGTTTTAGATACGATATGAATCGAAGAAGCCGATTTTGACTGGAATCTGTTTAAAATGACAAAGAAAAACCTATTATCAATTCAAGGAAGTGAATTTTTAAGTAGTTATCTGCAGTTTTAATGTAGATTTCAGTTCGCTAAGTTATGAAAATGCATGTTTTGGCTATAATCTTCCGTAAATCAAGAGCGAAAACCAATTATTTGTCGCAAAAGAAGGTGTTTTAAGTATATATCTGCATTTCAAAGGTAGATTTGGGTACAATAAGAGGCGAAAAAGCAGATTCTGACTAAGATTTTATCGAAATCGGCAAGTATTTGACTCAGAAAGGTTGCCTTACATCGAAATCTAATAGTTTATTAAGGTTTTCGTTACTAAAATGCCCAAAGACGCCGATTTTGAATAGAATTTGAAAGATATTGACATGAATATATAACTGTTTGTATCAAAAAATGATAGTTTAAACTGATATTTGCAGTTTTGATGCGGTTTTAGGTACGATATGAATCGAAGAAGCCGATTTTGACTGGAATCTGTTTAAAATGACAAAGAAAAACCTATTATCAATTCAAGGAAGTGAATCTTTAAGTAGTTATCTGCAGTTTTAATGTAGATTTCAGTTCGCTAAGTTATGAAAATGCATGTTTTGGCTATAATCTTCCGTAAATCAAGGGCGAAAACCAATTATTTGTCCCAAAAGAAGGTGTTTTAAGTATATATCTGCATTTCTAAGGTAGATTTGGGTACAATAAGAGGCGAAAAAGCAGATTCTGACTAAGATTTTATCGAAATCGGCAACTATTTGACTCAGAAAGGTTGCCTTACGTCGAAATCTAATAGTTTATTAAGGTTTTCGTTACTAAAATGCCCAAAGACGCCGATTTTGACTAGAATTTGAAAGATATTGAGATGAATATATAACTGTTTGTATCAAAAAATGATAGTTTAAACTGATATTTGCAGTTTTGATGCGGTTTTAGATACGATATGAATCGAAGAAGCCGATTTTGACTGGAATCTGTTTAAAATGACAAAGAAAAACCTATTATCCATTCAAGGAAGTGAATTTTTAAGTAGTTATCTGCAGTTTTAATGTAGATTTCAGATCGCTAAGTTATGAAAATGCATGTTTTGGCTATAATCTTCCGTAAATCAAGGGCGAAAACCAATTATTTGTCCCAAAAGAAGGTGTTTTAAGTATATATCTGCATTTCTAAGGTAGATTTTTGTACAATAAGAATCGAAAAAGCAGATTCTGACTAAGATTTTATCGAAATCGCCAACTATTTGACTCAGAAAGGTTGGCTTACGTCGAAATCTAATAGTTTATTAAGGTTTTCGTTACTAAAATGCCCAAAGACGCCGATTTTGACTAGAATTTGAAAGATATTGACATGAATATATAACTGTTTGTATCAAAAAATGATAGTTTAAACTGATATTTGCAGTTTTGATGCGGTTTTAGATACGATATGAATCGAAGAAGCCGATTTTGACTGGAATCTGTTTAAAATGACAAAGAAAAACCTATTATCAATTCAAGGAAGTGAATTTTTAAGTAGTTATCTGCAGTTTTAATGTAGATTTCAGTTCGCTAAGTTATGAAAATGCATGTTTTGGCTATAATCTTCCGTAAATCAAGAGCGAAAACCAATTATTTGTCGCAAAAGAAGGTGTTTTAAGTATATATCTGCATTTCAAAGGTAGATTTGGGTACAATAAGAGGCGAAAAAGCAGATTCTGACTAAGATTTTATCGAAATCGGCAAGTATTTGACTCAGAAAGGTTGCCTTACATCGAAATCTAATAGTTTATTAAGGTTTTCGTTACTAAAATGCCCAAAGACGCCGATTTTGACTAGAATTTGAAAGATATTGACATGAATATATAACTGTTTGTATCAAAAAATGATAGTTTAAACTGATATTTGCAGTTTTGATGCGGTTTTAGGTACGATATGAGTCGAAGAAGCCGATTTTGACTGGAATCTGTTTAAAATGACAAAGAAAAACCTATTATCAATTCAAGGAAGTGAATTTTTAAGTAGTTATCTGCAGTTTTAATGTAGATTTCAGTTCGCTAAGTTATGAAAATGCATGTTTTGGCTATAATCTTCCGTAAATCAAGGGCGAAAACCAATTATTTGTCCCAAAAGAAGGTGTTTTAAGTGTATATCTGCATTTCTAAGGTAGATTTGGGTACAATAAGAGGCGAAAAAGCAGATTCTGACTAAGATTTTATCGAAATCGGCAACTATTTGACTCAGAAAGGTTGCCTTACGTCGAAATCTAATAGTTTACTAGGGTTTTCGTTACTAAAATGCCCAAAGACGCCGATTTTGACTAGAATTTGAAAGATATTGACATGAATATATAACTGTTTGTATCAAAAAATGATAGTTTAAACTGATATTTGCAGTTCTGATGCGGTTTTAGATACGATATGAATCGAAGAAGCCGATTTTGACTGGAATCTGTTTAAAATGACAAAGAAAAACCTATTATCAATTCAAGGAAGTGAATTTTTAAGTAGTTATCTGCAGTTTTAATGTAGATTTCAGTTCGCTAAGTTATGAAAATGCATGTTTTGGCTATAATCTTCCGTAAATCAAGGGCGAAAACCAATTATTTGTCCCAAAAGAAGGTGTTTTAAGTATATATCTGCATTTCTAAGGTAGATTTGGGTACAATATGAGGCGAAAAAGCAGATTCTGACTAAGATTTTATCGAAATCGGCAACTATTTGACTCAGAAAGGTTGCCTTACGTCGAAATCTAATAGTTTATTAAGGTTTTCGTTACTAAAATGCCCAAAGACGCCGATTTTGACTAGAATTTGAAAGATATTAACATGAATATATAACTGTTTGTATCAAAAAATGATAGTTTAAACTGATATTTGCAGTTTTGATGCGGTTTTAGATACGATATGAATCGAAGAAGCCGATTTTGACTGGAATCTGTTTAAAATGACAAAGAAAAACCTATTATCAATTCAAGGAAGTGAATTTTTAAGTAGTTGTCTGCAGTTTTAATGTAGATTTCAGTTCGCTAAGTTATGAAAATGCATGTTTTGGCGATAATCTTCCGTAAATCAAGGGCGAAAACGAATTATTTGTCCCAAAAGAAGGTGTTTTAAGTATATATCTGCATTTCTAAGGTAGATTTGGGTACAATAAGAGGCGAAAAAGCAGATTCTGACTAAGATTTTATCGAAATCGGCAACTATTTGACTCAGAAAGGTTGCCTTACGTCGAAATCTAATAGTTTATTAAGGTTTTCGTTACTAAAATGCCCAAAGACGCCGATTTTGACTAGAATTTGAAAGATATTGACATGAATATATAACTGTTTGTGTCAAAAAATTATAGTTTAAACTGATATTTGCAGTTTTGATGCGGTTTTAGATACGATATGAATCGAAGAAGCCGATTTTGACTGGAATCTGTTTAAAATGACAAAGAAAAACCTATTATCAATTCAAGGAAGTGAATTTTTAAATAGTTATCTGCAGTTTTAATGTAGATTTCAGTTCGCTAAGTTATGAAAATGCATGTTTTGGCTATAATCTTCCGTAAATCAAGGGCGAAAACCAATTATTTGTCCCAAAAGAAGGTGTTTTAAGTATATATCTGCATTTCTAAGGTAGATTTGGGTACAATAAGAGGCGAAAAAGCAGATTCTGACTAAGATTTTATCGAAATCGGCAACTATTTGACTCAGAAAGGTTGCCTTACGTCGAAATCTAATAGTTTATTAAGGTTTTCGTTACTAAAATGCCCAAAGACGCCGATTTTGACTAGAATTTGAAAGATATTGACATGAATATATAACTGTTTGTATCAAAAAATGATAGTTTAAACTGATATTTGCAGTTTTGATGCGGTTTTAGATACGATATGAATCGAAGAAGCCGATTTTGACTGGAATCTGTTTAAAATGACAAAGAAAAACCTATTATCAATTCAAGGAAGTGAACTTTTAAGTAGTTATCTGCAGTTTTAATGTAGATTTCAGTTCGCTAAGTTATGAAAATGCATGTTTTGGCTATAATCTTCCGTAAATCAAGGGCGAAAACCAATTATTTGTCCCAAAAGAAGGTGTTTTAAGTATATATCTGCATTTCTAAGGTAGATTTGGGTACAATAAGAGGCGAAAAAGCAGATTCTGACTAAGATTTTAACGAAATCGGCAACTATTTGACTCAGAAAGGTTGCCTTACGTCGAAATCTAATAGTTTATTAAGGTTTTCGTTACTAAAATGCCCAAAGACGCCGATTTTGACTAGAATTTGAAAGATATTGGCATGATTATATAACTGTTTGTATCAAAAAATGATAGTTTAAACTGATATTTGCAGTTTTGATGCCGTTTTAGATAAGATATGAATCGAAGAAGCCGATTTTGACTGGAATCTGTTTAAAATGACAAAGAAAAACCTATTATCAATTCAAGGAAGTGAATTTTTAAGTAGTTATCTGCAGTTTTAATGTAGATTTCAGTTCGCTAAGTTATGAAAATGCATGTTTTGGCTATAATCTTCCGTAAATCAAGGGCGAAAACCAATTATTTGTCCCAAAAGAAGGTGTTTTAAGTATATATCTGCATTTCTAAGGTAGATTTGGGTACAATAAGAGGCGAAAAAGCAGATTCTGACTAAGATTTTATCGAAATCGGCAACTATTTGACTCAGAAAGGTTGCCTTACGTCGAAATCTAATAGTTTGTTAAGGTTTTCGTTACTAAAATGCCCAAAGACGCCGATTTTGACTAGAATTTGAAAGATATTAACATGAATATATAACTGTTTGTATCAAAAAATGATAGTTTAAACTGATATTTGCAGTTTTGATGCGGTTTTAGATACGATATGAATCGAAGAAGCCGATTTTGACTGGAATCTGTTTAAAATGACAAAGAAAAACCTATTATCAATTCAAGGAAGTGAATTTTTAAGTAGTTATCTGCAGTTTTAATGTAGATTTCAGTTCGCTAAGTTATGAAAATGCATGTTTTGGCGATAATCTTCCGTAAATCAAGGGCGAAAACCAATTATTTGTCCCAAAAGAAGGTGTTTTAAGTATATATCTGCATTTCTAAGGTAGATTTGGGTACAATAAGAGGCGAAAAAGCAGATTCTGACTAAGATTTTATCGAAATCGGCAACTATTTGACTCAGAAAGGTTGCCTTACGTCGAAATCTAATAGTTTATTAAGGTTTTCGTTACTAAAATGCCCAAAGACGCCGATTTTGACTAGAATTTGAAAGATATTGACATGAATATATATCTGTTTGTGTCAAAAAATTATAGTTTAAACTGATATTTGCAGTTTTGATGCGGTTTTAGATACGATATGAATCGAAGAAGCCGATTTTGACTGGAATCTGTTTAAAATGACAAAGAAAAACCTATTATCAATTCAAGGAAGTGAATTTTTAAATAGTTATCTGCAGTTTTAATGTAGATTTCAGTTCGCTAAGTTATGAAAATGCATGTTTTGGCTATAATCTTCCGTAAATCAAGGGCGAAAACCAATTATTTGTCCCAAAAGAAGGTGTTTTAAGTATATATCTGCATTTCTAAGGTAGATCTGGGTACAATAAGAGGCGAAAAAGCAGATTCTGACTAAGATTTTAACGAAATCGGCAACTATTTGACTCAGAAAGGTTGCCTTACGTCGAAATCTAATAGTTTATTAAGGTTTTCGTTACTAAAATGCCCAAAGACGCCGATTTTGACTAGAATTTGAAAGATATTGGCATGAATATATAACTGTTTGTATCAAAAAATGATAGTTTAAACTGATATTTGCAGTTTTGATGCGGTTTTAGATACGATATGAATCGAAGAAGCCGATTTTGACTGGAATCTGTTTAAAATGACAAAGAAAAACCTATTATCAATTCAAGGAAGTGAATTTTTAAGTAGTTATCTGCAGTTTTAATGTAGATTTCAGTTCGCTAAGTTATGAAAATGCATGTTTTGGCTATAATCTTCCGTAAATCAAGGGCGAAAACCAATTATTTGTCCCAAAAGAAGGTGTTTTAAGTATATATCTGCATTTCTAAGGTAGATTTGGGTACAATAAGAGCCGAAAAAGCAGATTCTGACTAAGATTTTATCGAAATCGGCAACTATTTGACTCAGAAAGGTTGCCTTACGTCGAAATCTAATAGTTTATTAAGGTTTTCGTTACTAAAATGCCCAAAGACGCCGATTTTGACTAGAATTTGAAAGATATTAACATGAATATATAACTGTTTGTATCAAAAAATGATAGTTTAAACTGATATTTGCAGTTTTGATGCGGTTTTAGATACGATATGAATCGAAGAAGCCGATTTTGACTGGAATCTGTTTAAAATGACAAAGAAAAACCTATTATCAATTCAAGGAAATGAATTTTTAAGTAGTTATCTGCAGTTTTAATGTAGATTTCAGTTCGCTAAGTTATGAAAATGCATGTTTTGGCTATAATCTTCCGTAAATCAAGGGCGAAAACCAATTATTTGTCCCAAAAGAAGGTGTTTTAAGTATATATCTGCATTTCTAAGGTAGATTTGGGTACAATAAGAGGCGAAAAAGCAGATTCTGACTATGATTTTATCGAAATCGGCAACTATTTGACTCAGAAAGGTTACCTTACGTCGAAATCTAATAGTTTATTAAGGTTTTCGTTACTAAAATGCCCAAAGACGCCGATTTTGACTAGAATTTGAAAGATATTGACATGAATATATAACTGTTTGTATCAAAAAATGATAGTTTAAACTGATATTTGCAGTTTTGATGCGGTTTTAGATACGATATGAATCGAAGAAGCCGATTTTGACTGGAATCTGTTTAAAATGACAAAGAAAAACCTATTATCAATTCAAGGAAGTGAATTTTTAAGTAGTTATCTGCAGTTTTAATGTAGATTTCAGTTCGCTAAGTTATGAAAATGCATGTTTTGGCCATAATCTTCCGTAAATCAAGGGCGAAAACCAATTATTTGTCCCAAAAGAAGGTGTTTTAAGTATATATCTGCATTTCTAAGGTAGATTTGGGTACAATAAGAGGCGAAAAAGCAGATTCTGACTAAGATTTTATCGAAATCGGCAACTATTTGACTCAGAAAAGTTGCCTTACGTCGAAATCTAATAGTTTATTAAAGTTTTCGTTACTAAAATGCCCAAAGACGCCGATTTTGACTAGAATTTGAAAGATATTGACATGAATATATAACTGTTTGTATCAAAAAATGATAGTTTAAACTGATATTTGCAGTTTTGATGCGGTTTAAGATACGATATGAATCGAAGAAGCCGATTTTGACTGAAATCTGTTTAAAATGACCAAGAAAAACCTATTATCAATTCAAGGAAGTGAATTTTTAAGTAGTTATCTGCAGTTTTAATGTAGATTTCAGTTCGCTAAGTTATGAAAATGCATGTTTTGGCTATAATCTTCCGTAAATCAAGGGCGAAAACCAATTATTTGTCCCAAAAGAAGGTGTTTTAAGTATATATCTGCATTTCTAAGGTAGATTTGGGTACAATAAGAGGCGAAAAAGCAGGTTCTGACTAAGATTTTATCGAAATCGGCAACTATTTGACTCAGAAAGGTTGCCTTACGTCGAAATCTAATAGTTTATTAAGGTTTTCGTTACTAAAATGCCCAAAGACGCCGATTTTGACTAGAATTTGAAAGATATTGACATGAATATATAACTGTTTGCATCAAAAAATGATAGTTTAAACTGATATTTGCAGTTTTGATGCGGTTTTAGATACGATATGAATCGAAGAAGCCGATTTTGACTGGAATCTGTTTAAAATGACCAAGAAAAACCTATTATCAATTCAAGGAAGTGAATTTTTAAGTAGTTATCTGCAGTTTTAATGTAGATTTCAGTTCGCTAAGTTATGAAAATGCATGTTTTGGCTATAATCTTCTGTAAATCAAGGGCGAAAACCAATTATTTGTCCCAAAAGAAGGTGTTTTAAGTATATATCTGCATTTCTAAGGTAGATTTGGGTACAATAAGAGGCGAAAAAGCAGATTCTGACTAAGATTTTATCGAAATCGGCAACTATTTGACTCAGAAAGGTTGCCTTACGTCGAAACCTAATAGTTTATTAAGGTTTTCGTTACTAAAATGCCCAAAGACGCCGATTTTGACTAGAATTTGAAAGATATTAACATGAATATATAACTGTTTGTATCAAAAAATGATAGTTTAAACTGATATTTGCAGTTTTGATGCGGTTTTAGATACGATATGAATCGAAGAAGCCGATTTTGACTGGAATCTGTTTAAAATGACAAAGAAAAACCTATTATCAATTCAAGGAAGTGAATTTTTAAGTAGTTATCTGCAGTTTTAATGTAGATTTCAGTTCGCTAAGTTATGAAAATGCATGTTTTGGCTATAATCTTCCGTAAATCAAGGGCGAAAACCAATTATTTGTCCCAAAAGAAGGTGTTTTAAGTATATATCTGCATTTCTAAGGTAGATTTGGGTACAATAAGAGGCGAAAAAGCAGATTCTGACTATGATTTTATCGAAATCGGCAACTATTTGACTCAGAAAGGTTACCTTACGTCGAAATCTAATAGTTTATTAAGGTTTTCGTTACTAAAATGCCCAAAGACGCCGATTTTGACTAGAATTTGAAAGATATTGACATGAATATATAACTGTTTGTATCAAAAAATGATAGTTTAAACTGATATTTGCAGTTTTGATGCGGTTTTAGATACGATATGAATCGAAGAAGCCGATTTTGACTGGAATCTGTTTAAAATGACAAAGAAAAACCTATTATCAATTCAAGGAAGTGAATTTTTAAGTAGTTATCTGCAGTTTTAATGTAGATTTCAGTTCGCTAAGTTATGAAAATGCATGTTTTGGCCATAATCTTCCGTAAATCAAGGGCGAAAACCAATTATTTGTCCCAAAAGAAGGTGTTTTAAGTATATATCTGCATTTCTAAGGTAGATTTGGGTACAATAAGAGGCGAAAAAGCAGATTCTGACTAAGATTTTATCGAAATCGGCAACTATTTGACTCAGAAAAGTTGCCTTACGTCGAAATCTAATAGTTTATTAAGGTTTTCGTTACAAAAATGCCCAAAGACGCCGATTTTGACTAGAATTTGAAAGATATTGACATGAATATATAACTGTTTGTATCAAAAAATGATAGTTTAAACTGATATTTGCAGTTTTGATGCGGTTTTAGATACGATATAAATCGAAGAAGCCGATTTTGACTGAAATCTGTTTAAAATGACCAAGAAAAACCTATTATCAATTCAAGGAAGTGAATTTTTAAGTAGTTATCTGCAGTTTTAATGTAGATTTCAGTTCGCTAAGTTATGAAAATGCATGTTTTGGCTATAATCTTCCGTAAATCAAGGGCGAAAACCAATTATTTGTCCCAAAAGAAGGTGTTTTAAGTATATATCTGCATTTCTAAGGTAGATTTGGGTACAATAAGAGGCGAAAAAGCAGGTTCTGACTAAGATTTTATCGAAATCGGCAACTATTTGACTCAGAAAGGTTGCCTTACGTCGAAATCTAATAGTTTATTAAGGTTTTCGTTACTAAAATGCCCAAAGACGCCGATTTTGACTAGAATTTGAAAGATATTGACATGAATATATAACTGTTTGCATCAAAAAATGATAGTTTAAACTGATATTTGCAGTTTTGATGCGGTTTTAGATACGATATGAATCGAAGAAGCCGATTTTGACTGGAATCTGTTTAAAATGACCAAGAAAAACCTATTATCAATTCAAGGAAGTGAATTTTTGTCCCAAAAGAAGGTGTTTTAAGTATATATCTGCATTTCTAAGGTAGATTTGGGTACAATAAGAGGCGAAAAAGCAGGTTCTGACTAAGATTTTATCGAAATCGGCAACTATTTGACTCAGAAAGGTTGCCTTACGTCGAAATCTAATAGTTTATTAAGGTTTTCGTTACTAAAATGCCCAAAGACGCCGATTTTGACTAGAATTTGAAAGATATTGACATGAATATATAACTGTTTGCATCAAAAAATGATAGTTTAAACTGATATTTGCAGTTTTGATGCGGTTTTAGATACGATATGAATCGAAGAAGCCGATTTTGACTGGAATCTGTTTAAAATGACCAAGAAAAACCTATTATCAATTCAAGGAAGTGAATTTTTAAGTAGTTATCTGTAGTTTTAATGTAGATTTCAGTTCGCTAAGTTATGAAAATGCATGTTTTGGCTATAATCTTATGTAAATCAAGGGCGAAAACCAATTATTTGTCCCAAAAGAAGGTGTTTTAAGTATATATCTGCATTTCTAAGGTAGATTTGGGTACAATAAGAGGCGAAAAAGCAGATTCTGACTAAGATTTTATCGAAATCGGCAACTATTTGACTCAGAAAGGTTGCCTTACGTCGAAATCTAATAGTTTATTAAGGTTTTCGTTACTAAAATGCCCAAAGACGCCGATTTTGACTAGAATTTGAAAGATATTGACATGAATATATAACTGTTTGTATCAAAAAATGATAGTTTAAACTGATATTTGCAGTTTTGATGCGGTTTTAGATACGATATGAATCGAAGAAGCCGATTTTGACTGGATTCTGTTTAAAATGACAAAGAAAAACCTATTATCAATTCAAGGAAGTGAATTTTTAAGTAGTTATCTGCAGTTTTAATGTAGATTTCAGTTCGCTAAGTTATGAAAATGCATGTTTTGGCTATAATCTTCCGTAAATCAAGGGCGAAAACCAATTATTTGTCCCAAAAGAAGGTGTTTTAAGTATATATCTGCATTTCTAAGGTAGATTTGGGCACAATAAGAGGCGAAAAAGCAGATTCTGACTAAGATTTTATCGAAATCGGCAACTATTTGACTCAGAAAGGTTGCCTTACGTCGAAATCTAATAGTTTATTAAGGTTTTCGTTACTAAAATGCCCAAAGACGCCGATTTTGACTAGAATTTGAAAGATATTGACATGAATATATAACTGTTTGTATCAAAAAATGATAGTTTAAACTGATATTTGCAGTTTTGATGCGGTTTTAGATACGATATGAATCGAAGAAGCCGATTTTGACTGGAATCTGTTTAAAATGACCAAGAAAAATCTATTATCAATTCAAGGAAGTGAATTTTTAAGTAGTTATCTGCAGTTTTAATGTAGATTTCAGTTCGCTAAGTTATGAAAATGCATGTTTTGGCTATAATCTTCCGTAAATCAAGGGCGAAAACCAATTATTTGTCCCAAAAGAAGGTGTTTTAAGTATATATCTGCATTTCTAAGGTAGATTTGGGTACAATAAGAGGCGAAAAAGCAGATTCTGACTAAGATTTTATCGAAATCGGCAACTATTTGACTCAGAAAGGTTGCCTTACGTCGAAATCTAATAGTTTATTAAGGTTTTCGTTACTAAAATGCCCAAAGACGCCGATTTTGACTAGAATTTGAAAGATATTGACATGAATATATAACTGTTTGTATCAAAAAATGATAGTTTAAACTGATATTTGCAGTTTTGATGCGGTTTTAGATACGATATGAATCGAAGAAGCCGATTTTGACTGGAATCTGTTTAAAATGACCAAGAAAAACCTATTATCAATTCAAGGAAGTGAATTTTTAAGTAGTTATCTGCAGTTTTAATGTAGATTTCAGTTCGCTAAGTTATGAAAATGCATGTTTTGGCTATAATCTTCCGTAAATCAAGGGCGAAAACCAATTATTTGTCCCAAAAGAAGGTGTTTTAAGTATATATCTGCATTTCTAAGGTAGATTTGGGTACAATAAGAGGCGAAAAAGCAGATTCTGACTAAGATTTTATCGAAATCGGCAACTATTTGACTCAGAAAGGTTGCCTTACGTCGAAATCTAATAGTTTATTAAGGTTTTCGTTACTAAAATGCCCAAAGACGCCGATTTTGACTAGAATTTGAAAGATATTGACATGAATATATAACTGTTTGTATCAAAAAATGATAGATTAAACTGATATTTGCAGTTTTGATGCGGTTTTAGGTACGATATGAGTCGAAGAAGCCGATTTTGTCTGGAATCTGTTTAAAATGACAAAGAAAAACCTATTATCAATTCAAGGAAGTGAATTTTTAAGTAGTTATCTGCAGTTTTAATGTAGATTTCAGTTCGCTAAGTTATGAAAATGCATGTTTTGGCCATAATCTTCGGTAAATCAATTGCGAAAACCAATTATTTGTCCCAAAAGAAGGTGTTTTAAGTATATATCTGCATTTCTAAGGTAGATTTGGGTACAATAAGAGGCGAAAAAGCAGATTCTGACTAAGATGTTATCGAAATCGGCAACTATTTGACTCAGAAAGGTTGCCTTACGTCGAAATCTAATGGTTTATTAAGGTTTTCGTTACTAAAATGCCCAAAGACGCCGATTTTGACTAGAATTTGAAAGATATTGACATGAATATATAATTGTTTGTATCAAAAAATGATAGTTTAAACTGATATTTGCAGTTTTGATGCGGTTTTAGATACGATATGAATCAAAGAAGCCGATTTTGACTGGAATCTGTTTAAAATGACAAAGAAAAACCTATTATCAATTCAAGGAAGTGAATTTTTAAGTAGTTATATGCAGTTTTAATGTAGATTTCAGTTCGCTAAGTTATGAAAATGCATGTTTTGGCTATAATCTTCCGTAAATCATGGGCGAAAACCAATTATTTGTCCCAAAAGAAGGTGTTTTAAGTATATATCTGCATTTCTAAGGTAGATTTGGGTACAATAAGAGGCGAAAAAGCAGATTCTGACTAAGATTTTATCGAAATCGGCAAATATTTGACTCAGAAAGGTTGCCTTACGTCGAAATCTAATAGTTTATTAAGGTTTTCGTTACTAAAATGCCCAAAGACGCCGATTTTGACTAGAATTTAAAAGATATTGACATGAATATATAACTGTTTGTATCAAAAAATGATAGTTTAAACTGATATTTGCAGTTTTGATGCGGTTTTAGATACGATATGAATCGAAGAAGCCGATTTGGACTGGAATCTGTTTAAAATGACAAAGAAAAACCTATTATCAATTCAAGGAAATGAATTTTTAAGTAGTTATCTGCAGTTTTAATGTAGATTTCAGTTCGCTAAGTTATGAAAATACATGTTTTGGCCATAATCTTCCGTAAATCAAGGGCGAAAACCAATTATTTGTCCCAATAGAAGGTGTTTTAAGTATATATCTGCATTTCTAAGGTAGATTTGGGTACAATAAGAGGCGAAAAAGCAGATTCTGACTAAGATTTTATCGAAATCGGCAACTATTTGACTCAGAAAGGTTGCCTTACGTCGAAATCTAATAGTTTATTAAGGTTTTCGTTACTAAAATGCCCAAAGACGCCGATTTTGACTAGAATTTGAAAGATATTGACATGAATATATAACTGTTTGTATCAAAAAATGATAGTTTAAACTGATATTTGCAGTTTTGATGCGGTTTTAGATACGATATGAATCGAAGAAGCCGATTTTGACTGGATTCTGTTTAAAATGACAAAGAAAAACCTATTATCAATTCAAGGAAGTGAATTTTTAAGTAGTTATCTGCAGTTTTAATGTAGATTTCAGTTCGCTAAGTTATGAAAATGCATGTTTTGGCTATAATCTTCCGTAAATCAAGGGCGAAAACCAATTATTTGTCCCAAAAGAAGGTGTTTTAAGTATATATCTGCATTTCTAAGGTAGATTTGGGCACAATAAGAGGCGAAAAAGCAGATTCTGACTAAGATTTTATCGAAATCGGCAACTATTTGACTCAGAAAGGTTGCCTTACGTCGAAATCTAATAGTTTATTAAGGTTTTCGTTACTAAAATGCCCAAAGACGCCGATTTTGACTAGAATTTGAAAGATATTGACATGAATATATAACTGTTTGTATCAAAAAATGATAGTTTAAACTGATATTTGCAGTTTTGATGCGGTTTTAGATACGATATGAATCGAAGAAGCCGATTTTGACTGGAATCTGTTTAAAATGACCAAGAAAAATCTATTATCAATTCAAGGAAGTGAATTTTTAAGTAGTTATCTGCAGTTTTAATGTAGATTTCAGTTCGCTAAGTTATGAAAATGCATGTTTTGGCTATAATCTTCCGTAAATCAAGGGCGAAAACCAATTATTTGTCCCAAAAGAAGGTGTTTTAAGTATATATCTGCATTTCTAAGGTAGATTTGGGTACAATAAGAGGCGAAAAAGCAGATTCTGACTAAGATTTTATCGAAATCGGCAACTATTTGACTCAGAAAGGTTGCCTTACGTCGAAATCTAATAGTTTATTAAGGTTTTCGTTACTAAAATGCCCAAAGACGCCGATTTTGACTAGAATTTGAAAGATATTGACATGAATATATAACTGTTTGTATCAAAAAATGATAGTTTAAACTGATATTTGCAGTTTTGATGCGGTTTTAGATACGATATGAATCGAAGAAGCCGATTTTGACTGGAATCTGTTTAAAATGACCAAGAAAAACCTATTATCAATTCAAGGAAGTGAATTTTTAAGTAGTTATCTGCAGTTTTAATGTAGATTTCAGTTCGCTAAGTTATGAAAATGCATGTTTTGGCTATAATCTTCCGTAAATCAAGGGCGAAAACCAATTATTTGTCCCAAAAGAAGGTGTTTTAAGTATATATCTGCATTTCTAAGGTAGATTTGGGTACAATAAGAGGCGAAAAAGCAGATTCTGACTAAGATTTTATCGAAATCGGCAACTATTTGACTCAGAAAGGTTGCCTTACGTCGAAATCTAATAGTTTATTAAGGTTTTCGTTACTAAAATGCCCAAAGACGCCGATTTTGACTAGAATTTGAAAGATATTGACATGAATATATAACTGTTTGTATCAAAAAATGATAGATTAAACTGATATTTGCAGTTTTGATGCGGTTTTAGGTACGATATGAGTCGAAGAAGCCGATTTTGTCTGGAATCTGTTTAAAATGACAAAGAAAAACCTATTATCAATTCAAGGAAGTGAATTTTTAAGTAGTTATCTGCAGTTTTAATGTAGATTTCAGTTCGCTAAGTTATGAAAATGCATGTTTTGGCCATAATCTTCGGTAAATCAATTGCGAAAACCAATTATTTGTCCCAAAAGAAGGTGTTTTAAGTATATATCTGCATTTCTAAGGTAGATTTGGGTACAATAAGAGGCGAAAAAGCAGATTCTGACTAAGATTTTATCGAAATCGGCAACTATTTGACTCAGAAAGGTTGCCTTACGTCGAAATCTAATAGTTTATTAAGGTTTTCGTTACTAAAATGCCCAAAGACGCCGATTTTGACTAGAATTTGAAAGATATTGACATGAATATATAACTGTTTGTATCAAAAAATGATAGTTTAAACTGATATTTGCAGTTTTGATGCGGTTTTAGATACGATATGAATCGAAGAAGCCGATTTTGACTGGAATCTGTTTAAAATGACCAAGAAAAATCTATTATCAATTCAAGGAAGTGAATTTTTAAGTAGTTATCTGCAGTTTTAATGTAGATTTCAGTTCGCTAAGTTATGAAAATGCATGTTTTGGCTATAATCTTCCGTAAATCAAGGGCGAAAACCAATTATTTGTCCCAAAAGAAGGTGTTTTAAGTATATATCTGCATTTCTAAGGTAGATTTGGGTACAATAAGAGGCGAAAAAGCAGATTCTGACTAAGATTTTATCGAAATCGGCAACTATTTGACTCAGAAAGGTTGCCTTACGTCGAAATCTAATAGTTTATTAAGGTTTTCGTTACTAAAATGCCCAAAGACGCCGATTTTGACTAGAATTTGAAAGATATTGACATGAATATATAACTGTTTGTATCAAAAAATGATAGTTTAAACTGATATTTGCAGTTTTGATGCGGTTTTAGATACGATATGAATCGAAGAAGCCGATTTTGACTGGAATCTGTTTAAAATGACCAAGAAAAACCTATTATCAATTCAAGGAAGTGAATTTTTAAGTAGTTATCTGCAGTTTTAATGTAGATTTCAGTTCGCTAAGTTATGAAAATGCATGTTTTGGCTATAATCTTCCGTAAATCAAGGGCGAAAACCAATTATTTGTCCCAAAAGAAGGTGTTTTAAGTATATATCTGCATTTCTAAGGTAGATTTGGGTACAATAAGAGGCGAAAAAGCAGATTCTGACTAAGATTTTATCGAAATCGGCAACTATTTGACTCAGAAAGGTTGCCTTACGTCGAAATCTAATAGTTTATTAAGGTTTTCGTTACTAAAATGCCCAAAGACGCCGATTTTGACTAGAATTTGAAAGATATTGACATGAATATATAACTGTTTGTATCAAAAAATGATAGATTAAACTGATATTTGCAGTTTTGATGCGGTTTTAGGTACGATATGAGTCGAAGAAGCCGATTTTGTCTGGAATCTGTTTAAAATGACAAAGAAAAACCTATTATCAATTCAAGGAAGTGAATTTTTAAGTAGTTATATGCAGTTTTAATGTAGATTTCAGTTCGCTAAGTTATGAAAATGCATGTTTTGGCTATAATCTTCCGTAAATCATGGGCGAAAACCAATTATTTGTCCCAAAAGAAGGTGTTTTAAGTATATATCTGCATTTCTAAGGTAGATTTGGGTACAATAAGAGGCGAAAAAGCAGATTCTGACTAAGATTTTATCGAAATCGGCAAATATTTGACTCAGAAAGGTTGCCTTACGTCGAAATCTAATAGTTTATTAAGGTTTTCGTTACTAAAATGCCCAAAGACGCCGATTTTGACTAGAATTTAAAAGATATTGACATGAATATATAACTGTTTGTATCAAAAAATGATAGTTTAAACTGATATTTGCAGTTTTGATGCGGTTTTAGATACGATATGAATCGAAGAAGCCGATTTGGACTGGAATCTGTTTAAAATGACAAAGAAAAACCTATTATCAATTCAAGGAAATGAATTTTTAAGTAGTTATCTGCAGTTTTAATGTAGATTTCAGTTCGCTAAGTTATGAAAATACATGTTTTGGCCATAATCTTCCGTAAATCAAGGGCGAAAACCAATTATTTGTCCCAATAGAAGGTGTTTTAAGTATATATCTGCATTTCTAAGGTAGATTTGGATACAATAAGAGGCGAAAAAGCAGATTCTGACTAAGATTTTATCGAAATCGGTAACTATTTGACTCAGAAAGGTTGCCTTAAGTCGAAATCTAATAGTTTATTAAGGTTTTCGTTACTAAAATGCCCAAAGACGCCGATTTTGACTAGAATTTGAAAGATATTGACATGAATATATAACTGTTTGTATCAAAAAATGATAGTTTAAACTGATATTTGCAGTTTTGATGCGGTTTTAGATACGATATGAACCGAAGAAGCCGATCTTGACTGCAATCTGTTTAAAATGACAAAGAAAAACCTATTATCAATTCAAGGAAGTGAATTTTTAAGTAGCTATCTCCAGTTTTAATGTAGATTTCAGTTCGCTAAGTTATGAAAATGCATGTTTTGGTTATAATCTTCCGTAAATCAAGGGCGAAAACCAATTATTTGTCCCAAAAGAAGGTGTTTTAAGTATATATCTGCATTTCTAAGGTGTATTTGGGTACAATAAATCAAGGGCGAAAACCAATTATTTGTCCCAAAAGAAGGTGTTTTAAGTATATATCTGCATTTCTAAGGTAGATTTGGGTACAATAAGAGGCGAAAAAGCAGATTCTGACTAAGATTTTATCGAAATCGGCAACTATTTGACTCAGAAAGGTTGCCTTACGTCGAAATCTAATAGTTTATTAAGGTTTTCGTTACTAAAATGCCCAAAAACGCCGATTTTGACTAGAATTTGAAAGATATTGACATGAATATATAACTGTTTGTATCAAAAAATGATAGTTTAAACTGATATTTGCAGTTTTGATGCGGTTTTAGATACGATATGAATCGAAGAAGCCGATTTTGACTGGAATCTGCTTAAAATGACAAAGAAAAACCAATTATCAATTCAAGGAAGTGAATTTTTAAGTAGTTATCTGCAGTTTTAATGTAGATTTCAGTTCGCTAAGTTATGAAAATGCATGTTTTGGCTATAATCTTCCGTAAATCAAGGGCGAAAACCAATTATTTGTCCCAAAAGAAATTGTTTTAAGTATATATCTGCATTTCTGAGGTAGATTTCGGCACAATAAGAGGCGAAAAGGCAGATTCTGACTAAGATTTTATCGAAATCTTCAGCTATTTGACTCAGAAAGGTTGCCTTACGTCGAAATCTAATAGTTTATTAGGGTTTTCGTTACTAAAATGCCCAAAGACGCCGATTTTGACTAGAATTTGAAAGATATTGACATGAATATATAACTGTTTGTATCAAAAAATGATAGTTTAAACTGATATTTGCAGTTTTGATGCGGTTTTAGATACGATATGAATCGAAGAAGCCGATTTTGACTGGAATCTTTTTAAAATGACAAAGAAAAACCTATTATCAATTCAAGGAAGTGAATTTTTAAGTAGTTATCTGCAGTTTTAATGTAGATTTCAGTTCGCTAAGTTATGAAAATGCATGTTTTGGCTATAATCTTCCGTAAATCAAGGGCGAAAACCAATTATTTGTCCCAAAAGAAGGTGTTTTAAGTATATATCTGCATTTCTAAGGTAGATTTGGGTACAATAAGAGGCGAAAAAGCAGATTCTGACTAAGATTTTATCGAAATCGGCAACTATTTGACTCAGAAAGGTTGCCTTACGTCGAAATCTAATAGTTTATTAAGGTTTTCGTTACTAAAATGCCCAAAGACGCCGATTTTGACTAGAATTTGAAAGATATTGACATGAATAGATAACTGTGTGTATCAAAAAATGATAGTTTAAACTGATATTTGCAGTTTTGATGCGGTTTTAGGTACGATATGAGTCGAAGAAGCCGATTTTGACTGGAATCTGTTTAAAATGACAAAGAAAAACCTATTATCAATTCAAGGAAGTGAATTTTTAAGAAGTTATCTGCAGTTTTATTGTAGATTTCAGTTCGCTAAGTTATGAAAATGCATGTTTTGGCTATAATCTTCCGTAAATCAAGGGCGAAAACCAATTATTTGTCCCAAAAGAAGGTGTTTTAAGTATATATCTGCATTTCTAAGGTAGATTTGGGTACAATAAGAGGCGAAAAAGCAGATTCTGAATAAGATTTTGTCGAAATCGGCAACTATTTGACTCAGAAAGGTTGCCTCACGTCGAAATCTAATAGTTTATTAAGGTTTTCGTTACTAAAATGCCCAAAGACGCCGATTTTGACTAGAATTTGAAAGATATTGACATGAATATATAACTGTTTGTATCAAAAAATGATAGTTTAAACTGATATTTGCAGTTTTGATGGGTTTTAGATACGATATGAATCGAAGAAGCCGATTTTGACTGGAATCTGTTTAAAATGACAAAGAAAAACCTATTATCAATTCAAGGAAGTGAATCTTTAAGTAGTTATCTGCAGTTTTAATGTAGATTTCAGTTCGCTAAGTTATGAAAATGCATGTTTTGGCTATAATCTTCCGTAAATCAAGGTCGAAAACCAATTATTTGTCCCAAAAGAAGGTGTTTTAAGTATATATCTGCATTTCTAGGGTAGATTTAGGCACAATAAGAGGCGAAAAAGCAGATTCTGACTAAGATTTTATCGAAATCGGCAACTATTTGACTCAGAAAGGTTGCCTTACGTCGAAATCTAATAGTTTATTAAGGTTTTCCTTACTAAAATGCCCAAAGACGCCGATTTTGACTAGAATTTGAAAGATATTGACATGAATATATAACTGTTTGTATCAAAAAATGATAGTTTAAACTGATATTTGCAGTTTTGATGCGGTTTTAGATACGATATGAATCGAAGAAGCCGATTTTGACTGGAATCTGATTAAAATGACAAAGAAAAACCTATTATCAATTCAAGGAAGTGAATCTTTAAGTAGTTATCTGCAGTTTTAATGTAGATTTCAGTTCGCTAAGTTATGAAAATGCATGTTTTGGCCATAATCTTCCGTAAATCAATTGCGAAAACCAATTATTTGTCCCAAAAGAAGGTGTTTTAAGTATATATCTGCATTTCTAAGGTAGATTTGGGTACAATAAGAGGCGAAAAAGCAGATTCTGACTAAGATGTTATCGAAATCGGCAACTATTTGACTCAGAAAGGTTGCCTTACGTCGAAATCTAATAGTTTATTAAGGTTTTCGTTACTAAAATGCCCAAAGACGCCGATTTTGACTAGAATTTGAAAGATATTGACGTGAATATATAACTGTTTGTATCAAAAAATGATAGTTTAAACTGATATTTGCAGTTTTGATGCGGTTTTAGATACGATATGAATCGAAGAAGCCGATTTTGACTGGAATCTGTTTAAAATGACAAAGAAAAACCTATTATCCATTCAAGGAAGTGAATTTTTAAGTAGTTATCTGCAGTTTTAATGTAGATTTCAGTTCGCTAAGTTATGAAAATGCATGTTTTGGCTATAATCTTCCGTAAATCAAGGGCGAAAACCAATTATTTGTCCCAAAAGAAGGTTTTTTAAGTATATATCTGCATTTCTAAGGTAGATTTGGGTACAATAAGAATCGAAAAAGCAGATTCTGACTAAGATTTTATCGAAATCGCCATCTATTTGACTCAGAAAGGTTGCCTTACGTCGAAATCTAATAGTTTATTAAGGTTTTCGTTACTAAAATGCCCAAAGACGCCGATTTTGACTAGAATTTGAAAGATATTGACATGAATATATAACTGTTTGTATCAAAAAATGATAGTTTAAACTGATATTTGCAGTTTAGATGCGGTTTTAGATACGATATGAATCGAAGAAGCCGATTTTGACTGGAATCTGTTTAAAATGACAAAGAAAAACCTATTATCAATTCAAGGAAGTGAATTTTTAAGTAGTTATCTGCAGTTTTAATGTAGATTTCAGTTCGCTAAGTTATGAAAATGCATGTTTTGGCTATAATCTTCCGTAAATCAAGGGCGAAAACCAATTATTTGTCCCAAAAGAAGGTGTTTTAAGTATATATCTGCATTTCTAAGGTAGATTTGGGTACAATAAGAGGCGAAAAAGCAGATTCTGACTAAGATTTTATCGAAATCGGCAACTATTTGACTCAGAAAGGTTGCCTTACGTCGAAATCTAATAGTTTATTAAGGTTTTCGTTACTAAAATGCCCAAAGACGCCGATTTTGACTAGAATTTGAAAGATATTGACATGAATATATAACTGTTTGCATCAAAAAATGATAGTTTAAACTGATATTTGCAGTTTTGATGCGGTTTTAGATACGATATGAATCGAAGAAGCCGATTTTGACTGGAATCTGTTTAAAATGACAAAGAAAAACCTATTATCAATTCAAGGAAGTGAGTTTTTAAGTAGTTATCTGCAGTTTTAATGTAGATTTCAGTTCGCTAAGTTTTGAAAATGCATGTTTTGGCTATAATCTTCCGTAAATCAAGGGCGAAAACCAATTATTTGTCCCAAAAGAAGGTGTTTTAAGTATATATCTGCATTTCTAAGGTAGATTTGGGTACAATAAGAGGCGAAAAAGCAGATTCTGAATAAGATTTTGTCGAAATCGGCAACTATTTGACTCAGAAAGGTTGCCTTACGTCGAAATCTAATAGTTTATTAAGGTTTTCGTTACTAAAATGCCCAAAGACGCCGATTTTGACTAGAATTTGAAAGATATTGACATGAATATATAACTGTTTGTATCAAAAAATGATAGTTTAAACTGATATTTGCTGTTTTGATGCGGTTTTAGATACGATATGAATCGAAGAAGCCGATTTTGACTGGAATCTGTTTAAAATGACAAAGAAAAACCTATTATCAATTCAAGGAAGTGAATCTTTAAGTAGTTATCTGCAGTTTTAATGTAGATTTCAGTTCGCTAAATTATGAAAATGCATGTTTTGGCTATAATCTTCCGTAAATCAAGGGCGAAAACCAATTATTTGTCCCAAAAGAAGGTGTTTTAAGTATATATCTGCATTTCTAAGGTAGATTTGGGTACAATAAGAGGCGAAAAAGCAGATTCTGACTAAGATTTTATCGAAATCGGCAACTATTTGACTCAGAAAGGTTGCCTTACGTCGAAATCTAATAGTTTATTAAGGTTTTCGTTACTAAAATGCCCAAAGACGCCGATTTTGACTAGAATTTGAAAGATATTGACATGAATATATAACTGTTTGTATCAAAAAATGATAGTTTAAACTGATATTTGCAGTTTTGATGCGGTTTTAGATACGATATGAATCGAAGAAGCCGATTTTGACTGGAATCTGTTTAAAATGACAAAGAAAAACCTATTATCAATACAAGGAAGTGAACTTTTAAGTAGTTATCTGCAGTTTTAATGTAGATTTCAGTTCGCTAAGTTATGAAAATGCATGTTTTGGCTATAATCTTCCGTAAATCAAGGGCGAAAACCAATTATTTGTCCCAAAAGAAGGTGTTTTAAGTATATATCTGCATTTCTAAGGTAGATTTGGGTACAATAAGAGGAGAAAAAGCAGATTCTGACTAAGATTTTAACGAAATCGGCAACTATTTGACTCAGAAAGGTTGCCTTACGTCGAAATCTAATAGTTTATTAAGGTTTTCGTTACTAAAATGCCCAAAGACGCCGATTTTGACTAGAATTTGAAAGATATTGACATGAATATATAACTGTTTGTATCAAAAAATGATAGTTTAAACTGATATTTGCAGTTTTGATGCGGTTTTAGATACGATATGAATCGAAGAAGCCGATTTTGACTGGAATCTGTCTAAAATGACAAAGAAAAACCTATTATCAATTCAAGGAAGTGAATTTTTAAGTAATTATCTGCAGTTTTAATGTAGATTTCAGTTCGCTAAGTTTTGAAAATGCATGTTTTGGCTATAATCTTCCGTAAATCAAGGGCGAAAACCAATTATTTGTCCCAAAAGAAGGTGTTTTAAGTATATATCTGCATTTCTAAGGTAGATTTGGGTACAATAAGAGGCGAAAAAGCAGATTCTGACTATGATTTTATCGAAATCGGCAACTATTTGACTCAGAAAGGTTACCTTACGTCGAAATCTAATACTTTATTAAGGTTTTCGTTACTAAAATGACCAAAGACGCCGATTTTGACTAGAATTTGAAAGATATTGACATGAATATATAACTGTTTGTATCAAAAAATGATAGTTTAAACTGATATTTGCAGTTTTGATGCGGTTTTAGATACGATATGAATCGAAGAAGCCGATTTTGACTGGAATCTGTTTAAAATGACAAAGAAAAACCTATTATCAATTCAAGGAAGTGAATTTTTAAGTAGTTATCTGCAGTTTCAATGTAGATTTCAGTTCGCTAAGTTATGAAAATGCATGTTTTGGCCATAATCTTCCGTAAATCAAGGGCGAAAACCAATTATTTGTCCCAAAAGAAGGTGTTTTAAGTATATATCTGCATTTCTAAGGTAGATTTGGGTACAATAAGAGGCGAAAAAGCAGATTCTGACTAAGATTTTATCGAAATCGGCAACTATTTGACTCAGAAAGGTTGCCTTACGTCGAAATCTAATAGTTTATTAAGGTTTTCGTTACTAAAATGCCCAAAGACGCCGATTTTGACTAGAATTTGAAAGATATTGACATGAATATATAACTGTTTGTATCAAAAAATGATAGTTTAAACTGATATTTGCAGTTTTGATGCGGTTTTAGATACGATATGAATCGAAGAAGCCGATTTTGACTGGAATCTGTTTAAAATGACAAAGAAAAACCTATTATCAATTCAAGGAAGTGAATTTTTAAGTAGTTATCTGCAGTTTTAATGTAGATTTCAGTTCGCTAAGTTATGAAAATGCATGTTTTGGCTATAATCTTCCGTAAATCAAGGGCGAAAACCAATTATTTGTCCCAAAAGAAGGTGTTTTAAGTATATATCTGCATTTCTAAGGTAGATTTGGGTACAATAAGAGGCGAAAAAGCAGATTCTGACTATGATTTTATCGAAATCGGCAACTATTTGACTCAGAAAGGTTACCTTACGTCGAAATCTAATAGTTTATTAAGGTTTTCGTTACTAAAATGCCCAAAGACGCCGATTTTGACTAGAATTTGAAAGATATTGACATGAATATATAACTGTTTGTATCAAAAAATGATAGTTTAAACTGATATTTGCAGTTTTGATGCGGTTTTAGATACGATATGAATCGAAGAAGCCGATTTTGACTGGAATCTGTTTAAAATGACAAAGAAAAACCTATTATCAATTCAAGGAAGTGAATTTTTAAGTAGTTATCTGCAGTTTTAATGTAGATTTCAGTTCGCTAAGTTATGAAAATGCATGTTTTGGCCATAATCTTCCGTAAATCAAGGGCGAAAACCAATTATTTGTCCCAAAAGAAGGTGTTTTAAGTATATATCTGCATTTCTAAGGTAGATTTGGGTACAATAAGAGGCGAAAAAGCAGATTCTGACTAAGATTTTATCGAAATCGGCAACTATTTGACTCAGAAAGGTTGCCTTACGTCGAAATCTAATAGTTTATTAAGGTTTTCGTTACTAAAATGCCCAAAGACGCCGATTTTGACTAGAATTTGAAAGATATTGACATGAATATATAACTGTTTGTATCAAAAAATGATAGTTTAAACTGATATTTGCAGTTTTGATGCGGTTTTAGATACGATATGAATCGAAGAAGCCGATTTTGACTGGAATCTGTTTAAAATGACAAAGAAAAACCTATTATCAATTCAAGGAAGTGAATTTTTAAGTAGTTATCTTCAGTTTTAATGTAGATTTCAGTTCGCTAAGTTATGAAAATGCATGTTTTGGCTATAATCTTCCATAAATCAAGGGCGAAAACCAATTATTTGTCCCAAAAGAAGGTGTTTTAAGTATATATCTGCATTTCTAAGGTAGATTTGGGTACAATAAGAGGCGAAAAAGCAGATTCTGACTAAGATTTTATCGAAATCGGCAATTATTTGACTCAGAAAGGTTGCCTTACGTCGAAATCTAATAGTATATTAAGGTTTTCGTTACTAAAATGCCCAAAGACGCCGATTTTGACTAGAATTTGAAAGATATTGACATGAATATATAACTGTTTGTATCAAAAAATGATAGTTTAAACTGATATTTGCAGTTTTGATGCGGTTTTAGATACGATATGAATCGAAGAAGCCGATTTTGACTGGAATCTGTTTAAAATGACCAAGAAAAACCTATTATCAATTCAAGGAAGTGAATTTTTAAGTAGTTATCTGCAGTTTTAATGTAGATTTCAGTTCGCTAAGTTATGAAAATGCATGTTTTGGCTATAATCTTCCGTAAATCAAGGGCGAAAACCAATTATTTGTCCCAAAAGAAGGTGTTTTAAGTATATATCTGCATTTCTAAGGTAGGTTTGGGTACAATAAGAGGCGAAAAAGCAGGTTCTGACTATGATTTTATCGAAATCGGCAACTATTTGACTCAGAAAGGTTGCCTTACGTCGAAATCTAATAGTTTATTAAGGTTTTCGTTACTAAAATGCCCAAAGACGCCGATTTTGACTAGAATTTGAAAGATATTGACATGAATATATAACTGTTTGTATCAAAAAATGATAGTTTAAACTGATATTTGCAGTTTTGATGCGGTTTTAGATACGATATGAATCGAAGAAGCCGATTTTGACTGGAATCTGTTTAAAATGACCAAGAAAAACCTATTATCAATTCAAGGAAGTGAATTTTTAAGTAGTTATCTGCAGTTTTAATGTAGATTTCAGTTCGCTAAGTTATGAAAATGCATGTTTTGGCTATAATCTTCCGTAAATCAAGGGCGAAAACCAATTATTTGTCCCAAAAGAAGGTGTTTTAAGTATATATCTGCATTTCTAAGGTAGATTTGGGTACAATAAGGGGCGAAAAAGCAGATTCTGACTAAGATTTTATCGAAATCGGCAACTATTTGACTCAGAAAGGTTGCCTTACGTCGAAATCTAATAGTTTATTAAGGTTTTCGTTACTAAAATGCCCAAAGACGCCGATTTTGACTAGAATTTGAAAGATATTAACATGAATATATAACTGTTTGTATCAAAAAATGATAGTTTAAACTGATATTTGCAGTTTTGATGCGGTTTTAGATACGATATGAATCGAAGAAGCCGATTTTGACTGGAATCTGTTTAAAATGACAAAGAAAAACCTATTATCAATTCAAGGAAGTGAATTTTTAAGTAGTTATCTGCAGTTTTAATGTAGATTTCAGTTCGCTAAGTTATGAAAATGCATGTTTTGGCTATAATCTTCAGTAAATCAAGGGCGAAAACCAATTATTTGTCCCAAAAGAAGGTGTTTTAAGTATATATCTGCATTTCTAAGGTAGATTTGGGTACAATAAGAGGCGAAAAAGCAGGTTCTGACTAAGATTTTATCGAAATCGGCAACTATTTGACTCAGAAAGGTTGCCTTACGTCGAAATCTAATAGTTTATTAAGGTTTTCGTTACTAAATTGCCCAAAGACGCCGATTTTGACTAGAATTTGAAAGATATTGACATGAATATATGACTGTTTGTATCAAAAAATGATAGTTTAAACTGATATTTGCAGTTTTGATGCGGTTTTAGATACGATATGAATCGAAGAAGCCGATTTTGACTGGAATCTGTTTAAAATGACCAAGAAAAACCTATTATCAATTCAAGGAAGTGAATTTTTAAGTAGTTATCTGCAGTTTTAATGTAGATTTCAGTTCGCTAAGTTATGAAAATGCATGTTTTGGCTATAATCTTCCGTAAATCAAGGGCGAAAACCAATTATTTGTCCCAAAAGAAGGTGTTTTAAGTATATATCTGCATTTCTAAGGTAGATTTGGGTACAATAAGAGGAGAAAAAGCAGATTCTGACTAAGATTTTATCGAAATCGGCAACTATTTGACTCAGAAAGGTTGCCTTACGTCGAAATCTAATAGTTTATTAAGGTTTTCGTTACTAAAATGCCCAAAGACGCCGATTTTGACTAGAATTTGAAAGATATTAACATGAATATATAACTGTTTGTATCAAAAAATGATAGTTTAAACTGATATTTGCAGTTTTGATGCGGTTTTAGATTCGATATGAATCGAAGAAGAAGATTTTGACTGGAATCTGTTTAAAATGACAAAGAAAAACCTATTATCAATTCAAGGAAGTGAATTTTTAAGTAGTTATCTGCAGTTTTAATGTAGATTTCAGTTCGCTAAGTTATGAAAATGCATGTTTTGGCTATAATCTTCCGTAAATCAAGGGCGAAAACCAATTATTTGTCCCAAAAAAGGTCTTTTAAGTATATATCTGCATTTCTAAGGTAGATTTGGGTACAATAAGAGGCGAAAAAGCAGATTCTGACTATGATTTTATCGAAATCGGAAACTATTTGACTCAGAAAGGTTACCTTACGTCGAAATCTAATAGTTTATTAAGGTTTTCGTTACTAAAATGCCCAAAGACGCCGATTTTGACTAGAATTTGAAAGATATTGACATGAATATATAACTGTTTGTATCAAAAAATGATAGTTTAAACTGATATTTGCAGTTTTGATGCGGTTTTAGATACGATATGAATCGAAGAAGCCGATTTTGACTGGAATATGTTTAAAATGACAAAGAAAAACCTATTATCAATTCAAGGAAGTGAATTTTTAAGTAGTTATCTGCAGTTTTAATGTAGATTTCAGTTCGCTAAGTTATGAAAATGCATGTTTTGGCCATAATCTTCCGTAAATCTAGGGCGAAAACCAATTATTTGTCCCAAAAGAAGGTGTTTTAGGTATATATCTGCATTTCTAAGGTAGATTTGGGTACAATAAGAGGCGAAAAAGCAGATTCTGACTAAGATTTTATCGAAATCGGCAACTATTTGACTCAGAAAGGTTGCCTTACGTCGAAATCTAATAGTTTATTAAGGTTTTCGTTACTAAAATGCCCAAAGACGCCGATTTTGACTAGAATTTGAAAGATATTGACATGAATATATAACTGTTTGTATCAAAAAATGATAGTTTAAACTGATATTTGCAGTTTTGATGCGGTTTTAGATACGATATGAATCGAAGAAGCCGATTTTGACTGGAATCTGTTTAAAATGACAAAGAAAAACCTATTATCAATTCATGGAAGTGAATTTTTAAGTAGTTATCTGCAGTTTTAATGTAGATTTCAGTTCGCTAAGTTATGGAAATGCATGTTTTGGCTATAATCTTCCGTAAATCAAGGGCGAAAACCAATTATTTGTCCCAAAAGAAGGTGTTTTAAGTATATATCTGCATTTCTAAGGTAGATTTGGGTACAATAAGAGGCGAAAAAGCAGATTCTGACTAAGATTTTATCGAAATCGCCAACTATTTGACTCAGAAAGGTTGCCTTACGTCGAAATCTAATAGTTTATTAAGGTTTTCGTTACTAAAATGCCCAAAGGACGCCGATTTTGACTAGAATTTGAAAGATATTGACATGAATATATAACTGTTTGTATCAAAAAATGATAGTTTAAACTGATATTTGCAGTTTTGATGCGGTTTTAGATACGATATGAATCGAAGAAGCCGATTTTGACTGGAATCTGTTTAAAATGACCAAGAAAAATCTATTATCAATTCAAGGAAGTGAATTTTTAAGTAGTTATCTGCAGTTTTAATGTAGATTTCAGTTCGCTAAGTTAGGAAAATGCATGTTTTGGCTATAATCTTCCGTAAATCAAGGGCGAAAACCAATTATTTGTCCCAAAAGAAGGTGTTTTAAGTTATATCTGCATTTCTAAGGTAAATTTGGGTACAATAAGAGGCGAAAAAGCAGATTCTGACTAAGATTTTATCGAAATCGGCAACTATTTGACTCAGAAAGGTTGCCTTACGTCGAAATCTAATAGTTAATTAAGGTTTTCGTTACTAAAATGCCCAAAGACGCCGATTTTGACTAGAATTTGAAAGATATTGACATGAATATATAACTGTTTGTATCAAAAAATGATAGTTTAAACTGATATTTGCAGTTTTGATGCGGTTTTAGATACGATATGAATCGAAGAAGCCGATTTTGACTGGAATCTGTTTAAAATGATCAAGAAAAACCTATTATCAATTCAAGGAAGTGAATTTTTAAGTAGTTATCTGCAGTTTTAATGTAGATTTCAGTTCGCTAAGTTATGAAAATGCATGTTTTGGCTATGATCTTCCGTAAATCAAGGGCGAAAACCAATTATTTGTCAAAAAAGAAGGTGTTTTAAGTATATATCTGCATTTCTAAGGTAGATTTGGGTACAATAAGAGGCGAAAAAGCAGATTCTGACTAAGATTTTATCGAAATCGGCAACTATTTGACTCAGAAAGGTTGCCTTACGTCGAAATCTAATAGTTTATTAAGGTTTTCGTTACTAAAATGCCCAAAGACGCCGATTTTGACTAGAATTTGAAATATATTGACATGAATATATAACTGTTTGTATCAAAAAATGATAGATTAAACTGATATTTGCAGTTTTGATGCGGTTTTAGGTACGATATGAGTCGAAGAAGCCGATTTTGTCTGGAATCTGTTTAAAATGACAAAGAAAAACCTATAATCAATTCAAGGAAGTGAATTTTTAAGTAGTTATCTGCAGTTTTAATGTAGATTTCAGTTCGCTAAGTTATGAAAATGCATGTTTTGGCCATAATCTTCCGTAAATCAAGGGCGAAAACCAATTATTTGTCCCAAAAGAAGGTGTTTTAAGTATATATCTGCATTTCTAAGGTAGATTTGGGTACAATAAGAGGCGAAAAAGCAGATTCTGACTAAGATTTTATCGAAATCGGCAACTATTTGACTCAGAAAGGTTGCCTTACGTCGAAATCTAATAGTTTATTAAGGTTTTCGTTACTAAAATGCCCAAAGACGCCGATTTTGACTAGAATTTGAAAGATATTGACATGAATATATAACTGTTTGTATCAAAAAATGATAGTTTAAACTGATATTTGCAGTTTTGATGCGGTTTTAGATACGATATGAATCGAAGAAGCCGATTTTGACTGGAATCTGTTTAAAATGACAAAGAAAAACCTATTATCAATTCAAGGAAGTGAATTTTTAAGTAGTTATCTTCAGTTTTAATGTAGATTTCAGTTCGCTAAGTTATGAAAATGCATGTTTTGGCTATAATCTTCCGTAAATCAAGGGCGAAAACCAATTATTTGTCCCAAAAGAAGGTGTTTTAAGTATATATCTGCATTTCTAAGGTAGATTTGGGTACAATAAGAGGCGAAAAAGCAGATTCTGACTAAGATTTTATCGAAATCGGCAATTATTTGACTCAGAAAGGTTGCCTTACGTCGAAATCTAATAGTATATTAAGGTTTTCGTTACTAAAATGCCCAAAGACGCCGATTTTGACTAGAATTTGAAAGATATTGACATGAATATATAACTGTTTGTATCAAAAAATGATAGTTTAAACTGATATTTGCAGTTTTGATGCGGTTTTAGATACGATATGAATCGAAGAAGCCGATTTTGACTGGAATCTGTTTAAAATGACCAAGAAAAACCTATTATCAATTCAAGGAAGTGAATTTTTAAGTAGTTATCTGCAGTTTTAATGTAGATTTCAGTTCGCTAAGTTATGAAAATGCATGTTTTGGCTATAATCTTCCGTAAATCAAGGGCGAAAACCAATTATTTGTCCCAAAAGAAGGTGTTTTAAGTATATATCTGCATTTCTAAGGTAGGTTTGGGTACAATAAGAGGCGAAAAAGCAGGTTCTGACTATGATTTTATCGAAATCGGCAACTATTTGACTCAGAAAGGTTGCCTTACGTCGAAATCTAATAGTTTATTAAGGTTTTCGTTACTAAAATGCCCAAAGACGCCGATTTTGACTAGAATTTGAAAGATATTGACATGAATATATAACTGTTTGTATCAAAAAATGATAGTTTAAACTGATATTTGCAGTTTTGATGCGGTTTTAGATACGATATGAATCGAAGAAGCCGATTTTGACTGGAATCTGTTTAAAATGACCAAGAAAAACCTATTATCAATTCAAGGAAGTGAATTTTTAAGTAGTTATCTGCAGTTTTAATGTAGATTTCAGTTCGCTAAGTTATGAAAATGCATGTTTTGGCTATAATCTTCCGTAAATCAAGGGCGAAAACCAATTATTTGTCCCAAAAGAAGGTGTTTTAAGTATATATCTGCATTTCTAAGGTAGATTTGGGTACAATAAGGGGCGAAAAAGCAGATTCTGACTAAGATTTTATCGAAATCGGCAACTATTTGACTCAGAAAGGTTGCCTTACGTCGAAATCTAATAGTTTATTAAGGTTTTCGTTACTAAAATGCCCAAAGACGCCGATTTTGACTAGAATTTGAAAGATATTAACATGAATATATAACTGTTTGTATCAAAAAATGATAGTTTAAACTGATATTTGCAGTTTTGATGCGGTTTTAGATACGATATGAATCGAAGAAGCCGATTTTGACTGGAATCTGTTTAAAATGACAAAGAAAAACCTATTATCAATTCAAGGAAGTGAATTTTTAAGTAGTTATCTGCAGTTTTAATGTAGATTTCAGTTCGCTAAGTTATGAAAATGCATGTTTTGGCTATAATCTTCAGTAAATCAAGGGCGAAAACCAATTATTTGTCCCAAAAGAAGGTGTTTTAAGTATATATCTGCATTTCTAAGGTAGATTTGGGTACAATAAGAGGCGAAAAAGCAGGTTCTGACTAAGATTTTATCGAAATCGGCAACTATTTGACTCAGAAAGGTTGCCTTACGTCGAAATCTAATAGTTTATTAAGGTTTTCGTTACTAAATTGCCCAAAGACGCCGATTTTGACTAGAATTTGAAAGATATTGACATGAATATATGACTGTTTGTATCAAAAAATGATAGTTTAAACTGATATTTGCAGTTTTGATGCGGTTTTAGATACGATATGAATCGAAGAAGCCGATTTTGACTGGAATCTGTTTAAAATGACCAAGAAAAACCTATTATCAATTCAAGGAAGTGAATTTTTAAGTAGTTATCTGCAGTTTTAATGTAGATTTCAGTTCGCTAAGTTATGAAAATGCATGTTTTGGCTATAATCTTCCGTAAATCAAGGGCGAAAACCAATTATTTGTCCCAAAAGAAGGTGTTTTAAGTATATATCTGCATTTCTAAGGTAGATTTGGGTACAATAAGAGGAGAAAAAGCAGATTCTGACTAAGATTTTATCGAAATCGGCAACTATTTGACTCAGAAAGGTTGCCTTACGTCGAAATCTAATAGTTTATTAAGGTTTTCGTTACTAAAATGCCCAAAGACGCCGATTTTGACTAGAATTTGAAAGATATTAACATGAATATATAACTGTTTGTATCAAAAAATGATAGTTTAAACTGATATTTGCAGTTTTGATGCGGTTTTAGATTCGATATGAATCGAAGAAGAAGATTTTGACTGGAATCTGTTTAAAATGACAAAGAAAAACCTATTATCAATTCAAGGAAGTGAATTTTTAAGTAGTTATCTGCAGTTTTAATGTAGATTTCAGTTCGCTAAGTTATGAAAATGCATGTTTTGGCTATAATCTTCCGTAAATCAAGGGCGAAAACCAATTATTTGTCCCAAAAAAGGTCTTTTAAGTATATATCTGCATTTCTAAGGTAGATTTGGGTACAATAAGAGGCGAAAAAGCAGATTCTGACTATGATTTTATCGAAATCGGAAACTATTTGACTCAGAAAGGTTACCTTACGTCGAAATCTAATAGTTTATTAAGGTTTTCGTTACTAAAATGCCCAAAGACGCCGATTTTGACTAGAATTTGAAAGATATTGACATGAATATATAACTGTTTGTATCAAAAAATGATAGTTTAAACTGATATTTGCAGTTTTGATGCGGTTTTAGATACGATATGAATCGAAGAAGCCGATTTTGACTGGAATATGTTTAAAATGACAAAGAAAAACCTATTATCAATTCAAGGAAGTGAATTTTTAAGTAGTTATCTGCAGTTTTAATGTAGATTTCAGTTCGCTAAGTTATGAAAATGCATGTTTTGGCCATAATCTTCCGTAAATCTAGGGCGAAAACCAATTATTTGTCCCAAAAGAAGGTGTTTTAGGTATATATCTGCATTTCTAAGGTAGATTTGGGTACAATAAGAGGCGAAAAAGCAGATTCTGACTAAGATTTTATCGAAATCGGCAACTATTTGACTCAGAAAGGTTGCCTTACGTCGAAATCTAATAGTTTATTAAGGTTTTCGTTACTAAAATGCCCAAAGACGCCGATTTTGACTAGAATTTGAAAGATATTGACATGAATATATAACTGTTTGTATCAAAAAATGATAGTTTAAACTGATATTTGCAGTTTTGATGCGGTTTTAGATACGATATGAATCGAAGAAGCCGATTTTGACTGGAATCTGTTTAAAATGACAAAGAAAAACCTATTATCAATTCATGGAAGTGAATTTTTAAGTAGTTATCTGCAGTTTTAATGTAGATTTCAGTTCGCTAAGTTATGGAAATGCATGTTTTGGCTATAATCTTCCGTAAATCAAGGGCGAAAACCAATTATTTGTCCCAAAAGAAGGTGTTTTAAGTATATATCTGCATTTCTAAGGTAGATTTGGGTACAATAAGAGGCGAAAAAGCAGATTCTGACTAAGATTTTATCGAAATCGCCAACTATTTGACTCAGAAAGGTTGCCTTACGTCGAAATCTAATAGTTTATTAAGGTTTTCGTTACTAAAATGCCCAAAGGACGCCGATTTTGACTAGAATTTGAAAGATATTGACATGAATATATAACTGTTTGTATCAAAAAATGATAGTTTAAACTGATATTTGCAGTTTTGATGCGGTTTTAGATACGATATGAATCGAAGAAGCCGATTTTGACTGGAATCTGTTTAAAATGACCAAGAAAAATCTATTATCAATTCAAGGAAGTGAATTTTTAAGTAGTTATCTGCAGTTTTAATGTAGATTTCAGTTCGCTAAGTTAGGAAAATGCATGTTTTGGCTATAATCTTCCGTAAATCAAGGGCGAAAACCAATTATTTGTCCCAAAAGAAGGTGTTTTAAGTTATATCTGCATTTCTAAGGTAAATTTGGGTACAATAAGAGGCGAAAAAGCAGATTCTGACTAAGATTTTATCGAAATCGGCAACTATTTGACTCAGAAAGGTTGCCTTACGTCGAAATCTAATAGTTAATTAAGGTTTTCGTTACTAAAATGCCCAAAGACGCCGATTTTGACTAGAATTTGAAAGATATTGACATGAATATATAACTGTTTGTATCAAAAAATGATAGTTTAAACTGATATTTGCAGTTTTGATGCGGTTTTAGATACGATATGAATCGAAGAAGCCGATTTTGACTGGAATCTGTTTAAAATGATCAAGAAAAACCTATTATCAATTCAAGGAAGTGAATTTTTAAGTAGTTATCTGCAGTTTTAATGTAGATTTCAGTTCGCTAAGTTATGAAAATGCATGTTTTGGCTATGATCTTCCGTAAATCAAGGGCGAAAACCAATTATTTGTCAAAAAAGAAGGTGTTTTAAGTATATATCTGCATTTCTAAGGTAGATTTGGGTACAATAAGAGGCGAAAAAGCAGATTCTGACTAAGATTTTATCGAAATCGGCAACTATTTGACTCAGAAAGGTTGCCTTACGTCGAAATCTAATAGTTTATTAAGGTTTTCGTTACTAAAATGCCCAAAGACGCCGATTTTGACTAGAATTTGAAATATATTGACATGAATATATAACTGTTTGTATCAAAAAATGATAGATTAAACTGATATTTGCAGTTTTGATGCGGTTTTAGGTACGATATGAGTCGAAGAAGCCGATTTTGTCTGGAATCTGTTTAAAATGACAAAGAAAAACCTATAATCAATTCAAGGAAGTGAATTTTTAAGTAGTTATCTGCAGTTTTAATGTAGATTTCAGTTCGCTAAGTTATGAAAATGCATGTTTTGGCCATAATCTTCCGTAAATCAAGGGCGAAAACCAATTATTTGTCCCAAAAGAAGGTGTTTTAAGTATATATCTGCATTTCTAAGGTAGATTTGGGTACAATAAGAGGCGAAAAAGCAGATTCTGACTAAGATTTTATCGAAATCGGCAACTATTTGACTCAGAAAGGTTGCCTTACGTCGAAATCTAATAGTTTATTAAGGTTTTCGTTACTAAAATGCCCAAAGACGCCGATTTTGACTAGAATTTGAAAGATATTGACATGAATATATAACTGTTTGTATCAAAAAATGATAGTTTAAACTGATATTTGCAGTTTTGATGCGGTTTTAGATACGATATGAATCAAAGAAGCCGATTTTGACTGGAATCTGTTTAAAATGACAAAGAAAAACCTATTATCAATTCAAGGAAGTGAATTTTTAAGTAGTTATCTGCAGTTTTAATGTAGATTTCAGTTCGCTAAGTTATGAAAATGCATGTTTTGGCTATGATCTTCCGTAAATCAAGGGCGAAAACCAATTATTTGTCCCAAAAGAAGGTGTTTTAAGTATATATCTGCATTTCTAAGGTAGATTTGGGTACAATAAGAGGCGAAAAAGCAGATTCTGACTAAGATTTTATCGAAATCGGCAACTATTTGACTCAGAAAGGTTGCCTTACGTCGAAATCTAATAGTTTATTAAGGTTTTCGTTACTAAAATGCCCAAAGACGCCGATTTTGACTAGAATTTGAAAGATATTGACATGAATATATAACTGTTTGTATCAAAAAATGATAGTTTAAACTGATATTTGCAGTTTTGATGCGGTTTTAGATACGATATGAATCAAAGAAGCCGATTTTGACTGGAATCTGTTTAAAATGACAAAGAAAAACCTATTATCAATTCAAGGAAATGAATTTTTAAGTAGTTATCTGCAGTTTTAATGTAGATTTCAGTTCGCTAAGTTATGAAAATGCATGTTTTGGCTATAATCTTCCGTAAATCAAGGGCGAAAACCAATTATTTGTCCCAAAAGAAGGTGTTTTAAGTATATATCTGCATTTCAAAGGTAGATTTGGGTACAATAAGAGGCGAAAAAGCAGATTCTAAGATTTTATCGAAATCGGCAACTATTTGACTCAGAAAGGTTGCCTTACGTCGAAATCTAATAGTTTATTAAGGTTTTCGTTACTAAAATGCCCAAAGACGCCGATTTTGACTAGAATTTGAAAGATATTGACATGAATATATAACTGTTTCTATCAAAAAATGATAGATTAAACTGATATTTGCAGTTTTGATGCGGTTTTAGGTACGATATGAGTCGAAGAAGCCGATTTTGACTGGAATCTGTTTAAAATGACAAAGAAAAACCTATTATCAATTCAAGGAAGTGAATTTTTAAGTAGTTATCTGCAGTTTTAATGTAGATTTCAGTTCGCTAAGTTATGAAAATACATGTTTTGGCCATAATCTTCCGTAAATCAAGGGCGAAAACCAATTATTTGTCCCAATAGAAGGTGTTTTAAGTATATATCTGCATTTCTAAGGTAGATTTGGGTACAATAAGAGGCGAAAAAGCAGATTCTGACTAAGATTTTATCGAAATCGGTAACTATTTGACTCAGAAAGGTTGCCTTACGTCGAAATCTAATAGTTTATTAAGGTTTTCGTTACTAAAATGCCCAAAGACGCTGATTTTGACTAGAATTTGAAAGATATTGACATGAATATATAACTGTTTGTATCAAAAAATGATAGTTTAAACTGATATTTGCAGTTTTGATGCGGTTTTAGATACGATATGAACCGAAGAAGCCGATTTTGACTGCAATCTGTTTAAAATGACAAAGAAAAACCTATTATCAATTCAAGGAAGTGAATTTTTAAGTAGTTATCTGCAGTTTTAATGTAGATTTCAGTTCGCTAAGTTATGAAAATGCATGTTTTGGCTATAATCTTCCGTAAATCAAGGGCGAAAACCAATTATTTGTCCCAAAAGAAGGTGTTTTAAGTATATATCTGCATTTCTAAGGTAGATTTGGGTACAATAAGAGGCGAAAAAGCAGATTCTAAGATTTTATCGAAATCGGCAACTATTTGACTCAGAAAGGTTGCCTTACGTCGAAATCTAATAGTTTATTAAGGTTTTCGTTACTAAAATGCCCAAAGACGCCGATTTTGACTAGAATTTGAAAGATATTGACATGAATATATAACTGTTTCTATCAAAAAATGATAGATTAAACTGATATTTGCAGTTTTGATGCGGTTTTAGATACGATATGAACCGAAGAAGCCGATTTTGACTGGAATCTGTTTAAAATGACAAAGAAAAACCTATTATCAATTCAAGGAAGTGAATTTTTAAGTAGTTATCTGCAGTTTTAATGTAGATTTCAGTTCGCTAAGTTATGAAAATGCATGTTTTGGCTATAATCTTCCGTAAATCAAGGGCGAAAACCAATTATTTGTCCCAAAAGAAGGTGTTTTAAGTATATATCTGCATTTCTAAGGTAGATTTGGGTACAATAAGAGGCGAAAAAGCAGATTCTGACTAAGATTTTATCGAAATCGGCAACTATTTGACTCAGAAAGGTTGCCTTACGTCGAAATCTAATAGTTTATTAAGGTTTTCGTTACTAAAATGCCCAAAGACGCCGATTTTGACTAGAATTTGAAAGATATTGACATGAATATATAACTGTTTGTATCAAAAAATGATAGTTTAAACTGATATTTGCAGTTTTGATGCGGTTTTAGATACGATATGTATCGAAGAAGCCGATTTTGACTGGAATCTGTTTAAAATGACAAAGAAAAACCTATTATCAATTCAAGGAAGTGAATTTTTAAGTAGTTATCTTCAGTTTTAATGTAGATTTCAGTTCGCTAAGTTATGAAAATGCATGTTTTGGCTATAATCTTCCATAAATCAAGGGCGAAAACCAATTATTTGTCCCAAAAGAAGGTGTTTTAAGTATATATCTGCATTTCTAAGGTAGATTTGGGTACAATAAGAGGCGAAAAAGCAGATTCTGACTAAGATTTTATCGAAATCGGCAATTATTTGACTCAGAAAGGTTGCCTTACGTCGAAATCTAATAGTATATTAAGGTTTTCGTTACTAAAATGCCCAAAGACGCCGATTTTGACTAGAATTTGAAAGATATTGACATGAATATATAACTGTTTGAATCAAAAAATGATAGTTTAAACTGATATTTGCAGTTTTGATGCGGTTTTAGATACGATATGAATCGAAGAAGCCGATTTTGACTGGAATCTGTTTAAAATGACAAAGAAAAACCTATTTTCAATTCAAGGAAGTGAATTTTTAAGTAGTTATCTGCAGTTTTAATGTAGATTTCAGTTCGCTAAGTTATGAAAATGCATGTTTTGACTATAATCTTCCGTAAATCAAGGGCGAAAACCAATTATTTGTCCCAAAAGAAGGTGTTTTAAGTATATATCTGCATTTCTAAGGTAGATTTGGGTACAATAAGAGGCGAAAAAGCAGATTCTGACTAAGATTTTATCGAAATCGGCAACTATTTGACTCAGAAAGGTTGCCTTACGTCAAAATCTAATAGTTTATTAAGGTTTTCGTTACTAAAATGCCCAAAGACGCCGATTTCGACTAGAATTTGAAAGATATTGGCATGAATGTATAACTGTTTGTATCAAAAGATGATAGTTTAATCTGATATTTGCAGTTTTGTTGCGGTTTTAGATACGATATGAATCGAAGAAGCCGATTTTGACTGGAATCTGTTTAAAATGACAAAGTAAAACCTATTATCAATTCAAGGAAGTGAATTTATAAGTAGTTATCTGCAGTTTTAATGTAGATTTCAGTTCGCTAAGTTATGAAAATGCATGTTTTGGCTATAATCTTCCGTAAATCAAGGGCGAAAACCAATTATTTGTCCCAAAAGAAGGTGTTTTAAATATATATCTGCATTTCTAAGGTAGATTTGGGTACAATAAGAGGCGAAAAAGCAGATTCTGACTAAGATTTTATCGAAATCGGCAACTATTTGACTCAGAAAGGTTGCCTTACGTCGAAATCTAATAGTTTATTAAGGTTTTCGTTACTAAAATGCCCAAAGACGCCGATTTTGACTAGAATTTGAAAGATATTGACATGAATATATAACTGTTTGTATCAAAAAATGATAGTTTAAACTGATATTTGCAGTTTTGATGCGGTTTTAGATACGATATGAATCGAAGAAGCCGATTTTGACTGGAATCTGTTTAAAATGACAAAGAAAAACCTATTATCAATTCAAGGAAGGGAATTTTTAAGTAGTTATCTTCAGTTTTAATGTAGATTTCAGTTCGCTAAGTTATGAAAATGCATGTTTTGGCTATAATCTTCCCTAAATCAAGGGCGAAAACCAATTATTTGTCCCAAAAGAAGGTGTTTTAAGTATATATCTGCATTTCTAAGGTAGATTTGGGTACAATAAGAGGCGAAAAAGCAGATTCTGACTAAGATTTTATCGAAATCGGCAATTATTTGACTCAGAAAGGTTGCCTTACGTCGAAATCTAATAGTATATTAAGGTTTTCGTTACTAAAATGCCCAAAGACGCCGATTTTGACTAGAATTTGAAAGATATTGACATGAATATATAACTGTTTGTATCAAAAAATGATAGTTTAAACTGATATTTGCAGTTTTGATGCGGTTTTAGATACGATATGAATCGAAGAAGCCGATTTTGACTGGAATCTGTTTAAAATGACAAAGAAAAACCTATTATCAATTCAAGGAAGTGAATTTTTAAGTAGTTATCTGCAGTTTTAATGTAGATTTCAGTCCGCTAAGTTATGAAAATGCATGTTTTGACTATAATCTTCCGTAAATCAAGGGCGAAAACCAATTATTTGTCCCAAAAGAAGGTGTTTTAAGTATATATCTGCATTTCTAAGGTAGATTTGGGTACAATAAGAGGCGAAAAAGCAGATTCTGACTAAGATTTTATCGAAATCGGCAACTATTTGACTCAGAAAGGTTGCCTTACGTCGAAATCTAATAGTTTATTAAGGTTTTCGTTACTAAAATGCCCAAAGACGCCGATTTCGACTAGAATTTGAAAGATATTGGCATGAATATATAACTGTTTGTATCAAAAAATGATAGTTTAAACTGATATTTGCAGTTTTGTTGCGGTTTTAGTTACGATATGAATCGAAGAAGCCGATTTTGACTGGAATCTGGTTAAAATGACAAAGTAAAACCTATTATCAATTCAAGGAAGTGAATTTATAAGTAGTTATCTGCAGTTTTAATGTAGATTTCAGTTCGCTAAGTTATGAAAATGCATGTTTTGGCTATAATCTTCCGTAAATCAAGGGCGAAAACCAATTATTTGTCCCAAAAGAAGGTGTTTTAAATATATATCTGCATTTCTAAGGTAGATTTGGGTACAATAAGAGGCGAAAAAGCAGATTCTGACTAAGATTTTATCGAAATCGGCAACTATTTGACTCAGAAAGGTTGCCTTACGTCGAAATCTAATAGTTTATTAAGGTTTTCGTTACTAAAATGCCCAAAGACGCCGATTTTGACTAGAATTTGAAAGATATTGACATGAATATATAACTGTTGGTATCAAAAAATGATAGTTTAAACTGATATTTGCAGTTTTGATGCGGTTTTAGATACGATATGAATCGAAGAAGCCGATTTTGACTGGAATCTGTTTAAAATGACAAAGAAAAACCTATTATCAATTCAAGGAAGTGAATTTTTAAGTAGTTATCTGCAGTTTTAATGTAGATTTCAGTTCGCTAAGTTATGAAAATGCATGTTTTGGCTACAATCTTCCGTAAATCAAGGGCGAAAACCAATTATTTGTCCCAAAAGAAGGTGTTTTAAGTATATATCTGCATTTCTAAGGTAGATTTGGGTACAATAAGAGGCGAAAAAGCAGATTCTGACTAAGATTTTATCGAAATCGGCAACTATTTGACTCAGAAAGGTTGCCTTACGTCGAAATCTAATAGTTTATTAAGGTTTTCGTTACTAAAATGCCCAAAGACCCCGATTTTGACTAGAATTTGAAAGATATTGACATGAATATATAACTGTTTGTATCAAAAAATGATAGTTTAAACTGATATTTGCAGTTTTGATGCGGTTTTAGATACGATATGAATCGAAGAAGCCGATTTTGACTGGAATCTGTTTAAAATGACAAAGAAAAACCTATTATCAATTCAAGGAAGTGAATTTTTAAGTAGTTATCTGCAGTTTTAATGTAGATTTCAGTTCGCTAAGTTATGAAAATGCATGTTTTGACTATAATCTTCCGTAAATCAAGGGCGAAAACCAATTATTTGTCCCAAAAGAAGGTGTTTTAAGTATATATCTGCATTTCTAAGGTAGATTTGGGTACAATAAGAGGCGAAAAAGCAGATTCTGACTAAGATTTTATCGAAATCGGCAACTATTTGACTCAGAAAGGTTGCCTTACGTCGAAATCTAATAGTTTATTAAGGTTTTCGTTACTAAAATGCCCAAAGACGCCGAATTTGACTAGAATTTGAAAGATATTGACATGAATATATAACTGTTTTTATCAAAAAATGATAGTTTAAACTGATATTTGCAGTTTTGATGCGGTTTTAGATACGATATGAATCGAAGAAGCCGATTTTGACTGGAATCTGTTTAAAATGACAAGGAAAAACCTATTATCAATTCAAGGAAGTGAATTTTTAAGTAGTTATCTTCAGTTTTAATGTAGATTTCAGTTCGCTAAGTTATGAAAATGCATGTTTTGGCTATAATCTTCCATAAATCAAGGGCGAAAACCAATTATTTGTCCCAAAAGAAAGTGTTTTAAGTATATATCTGCATTTCTAAGGTAGATTTGGGTACAATAAGAAGCGAAAAAGCAGATTCTGACTAAGATTTTATCGAAATCGGCAATTATTTGACTCAGAAAGGTTGCCTTACGTCGAAATCTAATAGTTTATTAAGGTTTTCGTTACTAAAATGCCCAAAGACGCCGATTTTGACTAGAATTTGAAAGATATTGACATGAATATATAACTGTTTGTATCAAAAAATGTTAGTTTAAACTGATATTTGCAGTTTTGATGCGGTTTTAGATACGATATGAATCGAAGAAGCCGATTTTGACTGGAATCTGTTTAAAATGACAAAGAAAAACCTATTATCAATTCAAGGAAGTGAATTTTTAAGTAGTTATCTGCAGTTTTAATGTAGATTTCAGTTCGCTAAGTTATGAAAATGCATGTTTTGTCTATAATCTTCCGTAAATCAAGGGCGAAAACCAATTATTTGTTCCAAAAGAAGGTGTTTTAAGTATATATCTGCATTTCTAAGGTAGATTTGGGTACAATAAGAGGCGAAAAAGCAGATTCTGACTAAGATTTTATCGAAATCGGCAACTATTTGACTCAGAAAGGTTGCCTTACGTCGAAATCTAATAGTTTATTAAGGTTTTCGTTACTAAAATGCCCAAAGACGCCGATTTCGACTAGAATTTGAGAGATATTGGCATGAATATATAACTGTTTGTATCAAAAAATGATAGTTTAAACTGATATTTGCAGTTTTGATGCGGTTTTAGATACGATATGAATCGAAGAAGCCGATTTTGACTGGAATCTGTTTAAAATGACAAAGAAAAACCTATTATCAATTCAAGGAAGTGAATTTTTAAGTAGTTATCTGCAGTTTTAATGTAGATTTCAGTTCGCTAAGTTATGAAAATGCATGTTTTGGCTATAATCTTCCGTAAATCAAGGGCGAAAACCAATTATTTGTCCCAAAAGAAGGTGTTTTAAGTATATATCTGCATTTCTAAGGTAGATTTGGGTACAATAAGAGGCGAAAAAGCAGATTCTGACTAAGATTTTATCGAAATCGGCAACTATTTGACTCAGAAAGGTTGCCTTACGTCGAAATCTAATAGTTTATTAAGGTTTTCGTTACTAAAATGCCCAAAGACGCCGATTTTGACTAGAATTTGAAAGATATTGACATGAATATATAACTGTTTTTATCAAAAAATGATAGTTTAAACTGATATTTGCAGTTTTGATGCGGTTTTAGATACGATATGAATCGAAGAAGCCGATTTTGACTGGAATCTGTTTAAAATGACAAAGAAAAACCTTTTATCAATTCAAGGAAGTGAATTTTTAAGTAGTTATCTTCAGTTTTAATGTAGATTTCAGTTCGCTAAGTTATGAAAATGCATGTTTTGGCTATAATCTTCCATAAATCAAGGGCGAAAACCAATTATTTGTCCCAAAAGAAAGTGTTTTAAGTATATATCTGCATTTCTAAGGTAGATTTGGGTACAATAAGAAGCGAAAAAGCAGATTCTGACTAAGATTTTATCGAAATCGGCAATTATTTGACTCAGAAAGGTTGCCTTACGTCGAAATCTAATAGTTTATTAAGGTTTTCGTTACTAAAATGCCCAAAGACGCCGATTTTGACTAGAATTTGAAAGATATTGACATGAATATATAACTGTTTGTATCAAAAAATGTTAGTTTAAACTGATATTTGCAGTTTTGATGCGGTTTTAGATACGATATGAATCGAAGAAGCCGGTTTTGACTGGAATCTGTTTAAAATGACAAAGAAAAACCTATTATCAATTCAAGGAAGTGAATTTTTAAGTAGTTATCTGCAGTTTTAATGTAGATTTCAGTTCGCTAAGTTATGAAAATGCATGTTTTGTCTATAATCTTCCGTAAATCAAGGGCGAAAACCAATTATTTGTTCCAAAAGAAGGTGTTTTAAGTATATATCTGCATTTCTAAGGTAGATTTGGGTACAATAAGAGGCGAAAAAGCAGATTCTGACTAAGATTTTATCGAAATCGGCAACTATTTGACTCAGAAAGGTTGCCTTACGTCGAAATCTAATAGTTTATTAAGGTTTTCGTTACTAAAATGCCCAAAGACGCCGATTTCGACTAGAATTTGAGAGATATTGGCATGAATATATAACTGTTTGTATTAAAAAATGATAGTTTAAACTGATATTTGCAGTTTTGATGCGGTTTTAGATACGATATGAATCGAAGAAGCCGATTTTGACTGGAATCTGTTTAAAATGACAAAGAAAAACCTATTATCAATTCAAGGAAGTGAATTTTTAAGTAGTTATCTGCAGTTTTAATGTAGATTTCAGTTCGCTAAGTTATGAAAATGCATGTTTTGGCTATAATCTTCCGTAAATCAAGGGAGAAAACCAATTATTTGTCCCAAAAGAAGGTGTTTTAAGTATATATCTGCATTTCTAAGGTAGATTTGGGTACAATAAGAGGCGAAAAAGCAGATTCTGACTAAGATTTTATCGAAATCGGCAACTATTTGACTCAGAAAGGTTGCTTTACGTCGAAATCTAATAGTTTATTGAGGTTTTCGTTACTAAAATGCCCAAAGACGCCGATTTTGACTAGAATTTGAAAGATATTGACATGAATATATAACTGTTTGTATCAAAAAATGATAGTTTAAACTGATATTTGCAGTTTTGATGCGGTTTTAGATACGATATGAATCGAAGAAGCCGATTTTGACTGGAATCTGTTTAAAATGACAAAGAAAAACCTATTATCAATTCAAGGAAGTGAATTTTTAAGTAGTTATCTGCAGTTTTAATGTAGATTTCAGTTCGCTAAGTTATGAAAATGCATGTTTTGGCTATAATCTTCCGTAAATCAAGGGCGAAAACCAATTATTTGTCCCAAAAGAAGGTGTTTTAAGTATATATCTGCATTTCTAAGGTAGATTTGGGTACAATAAGAGGCGAAAAAGCAGATTCTGACTAAGATTTTATCGAAATCGGCAACTATTTGACTCAGAAAGGTTGCCTTACGTCGAAATCTAATAGTTTATTAAGGTTTTCGTTACTAAAATGCCCAAAGACCCCGATTTTGACTAGAATTTGAAAGATATTGACATGAATATATAACTGTTTGTATCAAAAAATGATAGTTTAAACTGATATTTGCAGTTTTGATGCGGTTTTAGATACGATATGAATCGAAGAAGCCGATTTTGACTGGAATCTGTTTAAAATGACAAAGAAAAACCTATTATCAATTCAAGGAAGTGAATTTTTAAGTAGTTATCTGAAGTTTTAATGTAGATTTCAGTTCGCTAAGTTATGAAAATGCATGTTTTGACTATAATCTTCCGTAAATCAAGGGCGAAAACCAATTATTTGTTCCAAAAGAAGGTGTTTTAAGTATATATCTGCATTTCTAAGGTAGATTTGGGTACAATAAGAGGCGAAAAAGCAGATTCTGACTAAGATTTTATCGAAATCGGCAACTATTTGACTCAGAAAGGTTGCCTTACGTCGAAATCTAATAGTTTATTAAGGTTTTCGTTACTAAAATGCCCAAAGACGCCGATTTCGACTAGAATTTGAAAGATATTGGCATGAATATATAACTGTTTGTATCAAAAAATGATAGTTTAAACTGATATTTGCAGTTTTGTTGCGGTTTTAGATACGATATGAATCGAAGAAGCCGATTTTGACTGGAATCTGTTTAAAATGACAAGGTAAAACCTATTATCAATTCAAGGAAGTGAATTTATAAGTAGTTATCTGCAGTTTTAATGTAGATTTCAGTTCGCTAAGTTATGAAAATGCATGTTTTGGCTATAATCTTCCGTAAATCAAGGGCGAAAACCAATTACTTGTCCCAAAAGAAGGTGTTTTAAATATATATCTGCATTTCTAAGGTAGATTTGGGTACAATAAGAGGCGAAAAAGCAGATTCTGACTAAGATTTTATCGAAATCGGCAACTATTTGACTCAGAAAGGTTGCCTTACGTCGAAATCTAATAGTTTATTAAAATTTTCGTTACTAAAATGCCCAAAGACGCCGATTTTGACTAGAATTTGAAAGATATTGACATGAATATATAACTGTTTGTATCAAAAAATGATAGTTTAAACTGATATTTGCAGTTTTGATGCGGTTTTAGATACGATATGAATCGAAGAAGCCGATTTTGACTGGAATCTGTTTAAAATGACAAAGAAAAACCTATTATCAATTCAAGGAAGTGAATTTTTAAGTAGTTATCTGCAGTTTTAATGTAGATTTCAGTTCGCTAAGTTATGAAAATGCATGTTTTGGCTACAATCTTCCGTAAATCAAGGGCGAAAACCAATTATTTGTCCCAAAAGAAGGTGTTTTAAGTATATATCTGCATTTCTAAGGTAGATTTGGGTACAATAAGAGGCGAAAAAGCAGATTCTGACTAAGATTTTATCGAAATCGGCAACTATTTGACTCAGAAAGGTTGCCTTACGTCGAAATCTAATAGTTTATTAAGGTTTTCGTTACTAAAATGCCCAAAGACCCCGATTTTGACTAGAATTTGAAAGATATTGACATGAATATATAACTGTTTGTATCAAAAAATGATAGTTTAAACTGATATTTGCAGTTTTGATGCGGTTTTAGATACGATATGAATCGAAGAAGCCGATTTTGACTGGAATCTGTTTAAAATGGCAAAGAAAAACCTATTATCAATTCAAGAAAGTGAATTTTTAAGTAGTTATCTGAAGTTTTAATGTAGATTTCAGTTCGCTAAGTTATGAAAATGCATGTTTTGACTATAATCTTCCGTAAATCAAGGGCGAAAACCAATTATTTGTCCCAAAAGAAGGTGTTTTAAGTATATATCTGCATTTCTAAGGTAGATTTGGGTACAATAAGAGGCGAAAAAGCAGATTCTGACTAAGATTTTATCGAAATCGGCAACTATTTGACTCAGAAAGGTTGCCTTACGTCGAAATCTAATAGTTTATTAAGGTTTTCGTTACTAAAATGCCCAAAGACGCCGATTTTGACTAGAATTTGAAAGATATTGACATGAATATATAACTGTTTGTATCAAAAAATGATAGATTAAACTGATATTTGCAGTTTTGATGCGGTTTTAGGTACGATATGAGTCGAAGAAGCCGATTTTGACTGGAATCTGTTTAAAATGACAAAGAAAAACCTATTATCAATTCAAGGAAGTGAATTTTTAAGTAGTTATCTGCAGTTTTAATGTAGATTTCAGTTCGCTAAGTTATGAAAATGCATGTTTTGACTATAATCTTCCGTAAATCAAGGGCGAAAACCAATTATTTGTTCCAAAAGAAGGTGTTTTAAGTATATATCTGCATTTCTAAGGTAGATTTGGGTACAATAAGAGGCGAAAAAGCAGATTCTGACTAAGATTTTATCGAAATCGGCAACTATTTGACTCAGAAAGGTTGCCTTACGTCGAAATCTAATAGTTTATTAAGGTTTTCGTTACTAAAATGCCCAAAGACGCCGATTTCGACTAGAATTTGAAAGATATTGGCATGAATATATAACTGTTTGTATCAAAAAATGATAGTTTAAACTGATATTTGCAGTTTTGTTGCGGTTTTAGATACGATATGAATCGAAGAAGCCGATTTTGACTGGAATCTGTTTAAAATGACAAAGTAAAACCTATTATCAATTCAAGGAAGTGAATTTATAAGTAGTTATCTGCAGTTTTAATGTAGATTTCAGTTCGCTAAGTTATGAAAATGCATGTTTTGGCTATAATCTTAAGTAAATCAAGGGCGAAAACCAATTATTTGTCCCAAAAGAAGGTGTTTTAAATATATATCTGCATTTCTAAGGTAGATTTGGGTACAATAAGAGGCGAAAAAGCAGATTCTGACTAAGATTTTATCGAAATCGGCAACTATTTGACTCAGAAAGGTTGCCTTACGTCGAAATCTAATAGTTTATTAAAATTTTCGTTACTAAAATGCCCAAAGACGCCGATTTTGACTAGAATTTGAAAGATATTGACATGAATATATAACTGTTTGTATCAAAAAATGATAGTTTAAACTGATATTTGCAGTTTTGATGCGGTTTTAGATACGATATGAATCGAAGAAGCCGATTTTGACTGGAATCTGTTTAAAATGACAAAGAAAAACCTATTATCAATTCAAGGAAGTGAATTTTTAAGTAGTTATCTGCAGTTTTAATGTAGATTTCAGTTCGCTAAGTTATGAAAATGCATGTTTTGGCTACAATCTTCCGTAAATCAAGGGCGAAAACCAATTATTTGTCCCAAAAGAAGGTGTTTTAAGTATATATCTGCATTTCTAAGGTAGATTTGGGTACAATAAGAGGCGAAAAAGCAGATTCTGACTAAGATTTTATCGAAATCGGCAACTATTTGACTCAGAAAGGTTGCCTTACGTCGAAATCTAATAGTTTATTAAGGTTTTCGTTACTAAAATGCCCAAAGACGCCGATTTCGACTAGAATTTGAAAGATATTGGCATGAATATATAACTGTTTGTATCAAAAAATGATAGTTTAAACTGATATTTGCAGTTTTGTTGCGGTTTTAGATACGATATGAATCGAAGAAGCCGATTTTGACTGGAATCTGTTTAAAATGACAAAGTAAAACCTATTATCAATTCAAGGAAGTGAATTTATAAGTAGTTATCTGCAGTTTTAATGTAGATTTCAGTTCGCTAAGTTATGAAAATGCATGTTTTGGCTATAATCTTCCGTAAATCAAGGGCGAAAACCAATTATTTGTCCCAAAAGAAGGTGTTTTAAATATATATCTGCATTTCTAAGGTAGATTTGGGTACAATAAGAGGCGAAAAAGCAGATTCTGACTAAGATTTTATCGAAATCGGCAACTATTTGACTCAGAAAGGTTGCCTTACGTCGAAATCTAATAGTTTATTAAGGTTTTCGTTACTAAAATGCCCAAAGACGCCGATTTTGACTAGAATTTGAAAGATATTGACATGAATATATAACTGTTTGTATCAAAAAATGATAGTTTATACTGATATTTGCAGTTTTGATGCGGTTTTAGATACGATATGAATCGAAGAAGCCGATTTTGACTGGAATCTGTTTAAAATGACAAAGAAAAACCTATTATCAATTCAATTTAGTGAATTTTTAAGTAGTTATCTGCAGTTTTATTGTAGATTTCAGTTCGCTAAGTTATGAAAATGCATGTTTTGGCTATAATCTTCCGTAAATCAAGGGCGAAAACCAATTATTTGTCCCAAAAGAAGGTGTTTTAAGTATATATCTGCATTTCTAAGGTAGATTTGGGTACAATAAGAGGCGAAAAAGCAGATTCTGACTAAGATTTTATCGAAATCGGCAACTATTTGACTCAGAAAGGTTGCCTTACGTCGAAATCTAATAGTTTATTAAGGTTTTCGTTACTAAAATGCCCAAAGACGCCGATTTTGACTAGAATTTGAAAGATATTGACATGAATATATAACTGTTTGTATCAAAAAATGATAGTTTAAACTGATATTTGCAGTTTTGATGCGGTTTTAGATACGATATGAATCGAAGAAGCCGATTTTGACTGGAATCTGTTTAAAATGACAAAGAAAAACCTATTATCAATTCAAGGAAGTGAATTTTTAAGTAGTTATCTGCAGTTTTAATGTAGATTTCAGTTCGCTAAGTTATGAAAATGCATGTTTTGGCTATAATCTTTCGTAAATCAAGGGCGAAAACCAATTATTTGTCCCAAAAGAAGGTGTTTTAAGTATATATCTGCATTTCTAAGGTAGATTTGGGTACAATAAGAGGCGAAAAAGCAGATTCTGACTAAGATTTTATCGAAATCGGCAACTATTTGACTCAGAAAGGTTGCCTTTCGTCGAAATCTAATAGTTTATTAAGGTTTTCGTTACTAAAATGCCCAAAGACGCCGATTTTGACTAGAATTTGAAAGATATTGACATGAATATATTACTGTTTGTATCAAAAAATGATAGTTTATACTGATATTTGCAGTTTTGATGCGGTTTTAGATACGATATGAATCGAAGAAGCCGATTTTGACTGGAATCTGTTTAAAATGACAAAGAAAAACCTATTATCAATTCAATTTAGTGAATTTTTAAGTAGTTATCTGCAGTTTTAATGTAGATTTCAGTTCGCTAAGTTATGAAAATGCATGTTTTGGCTATAATCTTCCGTAAATCAAGGGCGAAAACCAATTATTTGTCCCAAAAGAAGGTGTTTTAAGTATATATCTGCATTTCTAAGGTAGATTTGGGTACAATAAGAGGCGAAAAAGCAGATTCTGACTAAGATTTTATCGAAATCGGCAACTATTTGACTCAGAAAGGTTGCCTTACGTCGAAATCTAATAGTTTATTAAGGTTTTCGTTACTAAAATGCCCAAAGACGCCGATTTTGACTAGAATTTGAAAGATATTGACATGAATATATAACTGTTTGTATCAAAAAATGATAGTTTAAACTGATATTTGCAGTTTTGATGCGGTTTTAGATACGATATGAATCGAAGAAGCCGATTTTGACTGGAATCTGTTTAAAATGACAAAGAAAAACCTATTATCAATTCAAGGAAGTGAATTTTTAAGTAGTTATCTGCAGTTTTAATGTAGATTTCAGTTCGCTAAGTTATGAAAATGCATGTTTTGGCAATAATCTTCCTTAAATCAAGGGCGAAAACCAATTATTTGTCCCAAAAGAAGGTGTTTTAAGTATATATCTGCATTTCTAAGGTAGATTTGGGTACAATAAGAGGCGAAAAAGCAGATTCTGACTAAGATTTTATCGAAATCGGCAACTATTTGACTCAGAAAGGTTGCCTTACGTCGAAATCTAATAGTTTATTAAGGTTTTCGTTACTAAAATGCCCAAAGACGCCGATTTTGACTAGAATTTGAAAGATATTGACATGAATATATAACTGTTTGTATCAAAAAATGATAGTTTAAAATGATATTTGCAGTTTTGATGCGGTTTTAGATACGATATGAATCGAAGAAGAAGATTTTGACTGGAATCTGTTTAAAATGACAAAGAAAAACCTATTATCAATTCAAGGAAGTGAATTTTTAAGTAGTTATCTGCAGTTTTAATGTAGATTTCAGTTCGCTAAGTTATGAAAAAGCATGTTTTGGCTATAATCTTCCGTAAATCAAGGGCGAAAACCAATTATTTGTCCCAAAAGAAGGTGTTTTAAGTATATATCTGCATTTCTAAGGTAGATTTGGGTACAATAAGAGGCGAAAAAGCAGATTCTGACTAAGATTTTATCGAAATTGGCAACTATTTGACTCAGAAAGGTTGGCTTACGTCGAAATCTAATAGTTTATTAAGGTTTTCGTTACTAAAATGCCCAAAGACGCCGATTTTGACTAGAATTTGAAAGATATTGACATGAATATATAACTGTTTGTATCAAAAAATGATAGTTTAAACTGATATTTGCAGTTTTGATGCGGTTTTAGATACGATATGAATCGAAGAAGCCGATTTTGACTGGAATCTGTTTAAAATGACAAAGAAAAACCTATTATCAATTCAAGGAAGTGAATTTTTAAGTAGTTATCTGCAGTTTTAATGTAGATTTCAGTTCGCTAAGTTATGAAAATGCATGTTTTGGCTATAATCTTCCGTAAATCAAGGGCGAAAACCAATTATTTGTCCCAAAAGAAGGTGTTTTAAGTATATATCTGCATTTCTAAGGTAGATTTGGGTCCAATAAGAGGCGAAAAAGCAGATTCTGACTAAGATTTTATCGAAATCGGCAACTATTTGACTCAGAAAGGTTGCCTTACGTCGAAATCTAATAGTTTATTAAGGTTTTCGTTACTAAAATGCCCAAAGACGCCGATTTTGACTAGAATTTGAAAGATATTGACATGAATATATAACTGTTTGTATCAAAAAATCATAGTTTAAACTGATATTTGCAGTTTTGATGCGGTTTTAGATACGATATGGATCGAAGAAGCCGATTTTGACTGGAATCTGTTTAAAATGACAAAGAAAAACCTATTATCAATTCAAGGAAGTGAATTTTTAAGTAGTTATCTGCAGTTTTAATGTAGATTTCAGTTCGCTAAGTTATGAAAATGCATGTTTTGGCTATAATCTTCCGTAAATCAAGGGCGAAAACCAATTATTTGTCCCAAAAGAAGGTGTTTTAAGTATATATCTGCATTTCTAAGGTAGATTTGGGTCCAATAAGAGGCGAAAAAGCAGATTCTGACTAAGATTTTATCGAAATCGGCAACTATTTGACTCAGAAAGGTTGCCTTACGTCGAAATCTAATAGTTTATTAAGGTTTTCGTTACTAAAATGCCCAAAGACGCCGATTTTGACTAGAATTTGAAAGATATTGACATGAATATATAACTGTTTGTATCAAAAAATGATAGTTTAAACTGATATTTGCAGTTTTGATGCGGTTTTAGATACGATATGAATCGAAGAAGCCGATTTTGACTGGAATCTGTTTAAAATGACAAAGAAAAACCTATTATCAATTCAAGGAAGTGAATTTTTAAGTAGTTATCTGCAGTTTTAATGTAGATTTCAGTTCGCTAAGTTATGAAAATGCATGTTTTGGCTATAATCTTCCGTAAATCAAGGGCGAAAACCAATTATTTGTCCCAAAAGAAGGTGTTTTAAGTATATATCTGCATTTCTAAGGTAGATTTGGGTACAATAAGAGGCGAAAAAGCAGATTCTGACTAAGATTTTATCGAAATCGGCAACTATTTGACTCAGAAAGGTTGCCTTACGTCGAAATCTAATAGTTTATTAAGGTTTTCGTTACTAAAATGCCCAAAGACGCCGATTTTGACTAGAATTTGAAAGATATTGACATGAATATATAACTGTTTGTATCAAAAAATGATAGTTTAAACTGATATTTGCAGTTTTGATGCGGTTTTAGATACGATATGAATCGAAGAAGCCGATTTTGACTGGAATCTGTTTAAAATGACAAAGAAAAACCTATTATCAATTCAAGGAAGTGAATTTTTAAGTAGTTATCTGCAGTTTTAATGTAGATTTCAGTTCGCTAAGTTATGAAAATGCATGTTTTGGCTATAATCTTCCGTAAATCAAGGGCGAAAACCAATTATTTGTCCCAAAAGAAGGTGTTTTAAGTATATATCTGCATTTCTAAGGTAGATTTGGGTCCAATAAGAGGCGAAAAAGCAGATTCTGAATAAGATTTTATCGAAATCGGCAACTATTTGACTCAGAAAGGTTGCCTTACGTCGAAATCTAATAGTTTATTAAGGTTTTCGTTACTAAAATGCCCAAAGACGCCGATTTTGACTAGAATTTGAAAGATATTGACATGAATATATAACTGTTTGTATCAAAAAATCATAGTTTAAACTGATATTTGCAGTTTTGATGCGGTTTTAGATACGATATGGATCGAAGAAGCCGATTTTGACTGGAATCTGTTTAAAATGACAAAGAAAAACCTATTATCAATTCAAGGAAATGAATTTTTAAGTAGTTATCAGCAGTTTTAATGTAGATTTCAGTTAGCTAAGTTATGAAAATGCATGTTTTGGCTATAATCTTCCGTAAATCAAGGGCGAAAACTAATTATTTGTCCCAAAAGAAGGTGTTTTAAGTATATATCTGCATTTCTAAGGTAGATTTGGGTACAATAAGAGGCGAAAAAGCAGATTCTGACTAAGATTTTATCGAAATCGGCAACTATTTGACTCAGGAAGGTTGCCTTACGTCGAAATCTAATAGTTTATTAAGGTTTTCGTTACTAAAATGCCCAAAGACGCCGATTTTGACTAGAATTTGAAAGATATTGACATGAATATATAACTGTTTGTATCAAAAAATGTTAGTTTAAACTGATATTTGCAGTTTTGATGCGGTTTTAGGTACGATATGGGTCGAAGAAGCCGATTTTGACTGGAATCTGTTTAAAATGACAAAGAAAAACCTATTATCAATTCAAGGAAGTGAATTTTTAGGTAGTTATCTGCAGTTTTAATGTAGATTTCAGTTCGCTAAGTTATGAAAATGCATGTTTTGGCTATAATCTTCCGTAAATCAAGGGCGACAACCAATTATTTGTCCCAAAAGAAGGTGTTTTAAGAATATATCTGCATTTCTAAGGTAGATTTGGGTACAATAAGAGGCGAAAAAGCAGATTCTGACTAAGATTTTATCGAATTCGGCAACTATTTGACTCAAAAAGGTTGCCTTACGTCGAAATCTAATAGTTTATTAAGGTTTTCGTTACTAAAATGCCCAAAGACGCCGATTTTGACTAGAATTTGAAAGATATTGACATGAATATATAACTGTTTGTATCAAAAAATGATAGTTTAAACTGATATTTGCAGTTTTGATGCGGTTTTAGATACGATATGAATCGAAGAAGCCGATTTTGACTGGAATCTGTTTAAAATAACAAAGAAAAACCTATTATCAATTCAAGGAAGTGAATTTTTAAGTAGTTATCTGCAGTTTTAATGTAGATTTCAGTTCGCTAAGTTATGAAAATGCATGTTTTGGCTATAATCTTCCGTAAATCAAGGGCGAAAAATAATTATTTGTCCCAAAAGAAGGTGTTTTAAGAATATATCTGCATTTCTAAGGTAGATTTGGGTACAATAAGAGGCGAAAAAGCAGATCCTGACTAAGATTTTATCGAAATCGGCAACTATTTGACTCAGAAAGGTTGCCTTACGTCGAAATCTAATAGTTTATTAAGGTTTTCGTTACTAAAATGCCCAAAGACGCCGATTTTGACTAGAATTTGAAAGATATTGACATGAATATATAACTGTTTGTATCAAAAAATGATAGTTTAAACTGATATTTGCAGTTTTCATGCGGTTTTAGATACGATATGAATCGAAGAAGCCGATTTTGACTGGAATCTGTTTAAAATGACAAAGAAAAACCTATTATCAATTCAAGGAAGTGAATTTTTAAGTAGTTATCTGCAGTTTTAATGTAGATTTCAGTTCGCTAAGTTATGAAAATGCATGTTTTGGCTATAATCTTCCGTAAATCAAGGGCGAAAACCAATTATTTGTCCCAAAAGAAGGTGTTTTAAGTATATATCTGCATTTCTAAGGTAGATTTGGGTACAATAAGAGGCGAAAAAGCAGATTCTGACTAAGATTTTATCGAAATCGGCAACTATTTGACTCAGAAAGGTTGCCTTACGTCGAAATCTAATAGTTTATTAAGGTTTTCGTTACTAAAATGCCCAAAGACGCCGATTTTGACTAGAATTTGAAAGATATTGACATGAATATATAACTGTTTGTATCAAAAAATGATAGTTTATACTGATATTTGCAGTTTTGTTGCGGTTTTAGATACGATATGAATCGAAGAAGCCGATTTTGACTGGAATCTGTTTAAAATGACAAAGAAAAACCTATTATCAATTCAATTTAGTGAATTTTTAAGTAGTTATCTGCAGTTTTAATGTAGATTTCAGTTCGCTAAGTTATGAAAATGCATGTTTTGGCTATAATCTTCCGTAAATCAAGGGCGAAAACCAATTATTTGTCCCAAAAGAAGGTGTTTTAAGTATATATCTGCATTTCTAAGGTAGATTTGGGTACAATAAGAGGCGAAAAAGCAGATTCTGACTAAGATTTTATCGAAATCGGCAACTGTTTGACTCAGAAAGGTTGCCTTACGTCGAAATCTAATAGTTTATTAAGGTTTTCGTTACTAAAATGCCCAAAGACGCCGATTTTGACTAGAATTTGAAAGATATTGACATGAATATATAACTGTTTGTATCAAAAAATGATAGTTTAAACTGATATTTGCAGTTTTGATGCGGTTTTAGATACGATATGAATCGAAGAAGCCGATTTTGACTGGAATCTGTTTAAAATGACAAAGAAAAACCTATTATCAATTCAAGGAAGTGAATTTTTAAGTAGTTATCTGCAGTTTTAATGTAGATTTCAGTTCGCTAAGTTATGAAAATGCATGTTTTGTCTATAATCTTCCGTAAATCAAGGGCGAAAACCAATTATTTGTCCCAAAAGAAGGTGTTTTAAGTATATATCTGCATTTCTAAGGTAGATTTGGGTACAATAAGAGGCGAAAAAGCAGATTCTGACTAAGATTTTATCGAAATCGGCAACTATTTGACTCAGAAAGGTTGCCTTTCGTCGAAATCTAATAGTTTATTAAGGTTTTCGTTACTAAAATGCCCAAAGACGCCGATTTTGACTAGAATTTGAAAGATATTGACATGAATATATTACTGTTTGTATCAAAAAATGATAGTTTATACTGATATTTGCAGTTTTGATGCGGTTTTAGATACGATATGAATCGAAGAAGCCGATTTTGACTGGAATCTGTTTAAAATGACAAAGAAAAACCTATTATCAATTCAATTTAGTGAATTTTTAAGTAGTTATCTGCAGTTTTAATGTAGATTTCAGTTCGCTAAGTTATGAAAATGCATGTTTTGGCTATAATCTTCCGTAAATCAAGGGCGAAAACCAATTATTTGTCCCAAAAGAAGGTGTTTTAAGTATATATCTGCATTTCTAAGGTAGATTTGGGTACAATAAGAGGCGAAAAAGCAGATTCTGACTAAGATTTTATCGAAATCGGCAACTATTTGACTCAGAAAGGTTGCCTTACGTCGAAATCTAATAGTTTATTAAGGTTTTCGTTACTAAAATGCCCAAAGACGCCGATTTTGACTAGAATTTGAAAGATATTGACATGAATATATAACTGTTTGTATCAAAAAATGATAGTTTAAAATGATATTTGCAGTTTTGATGCGGTTTTAGATACGATATGAATCGAAGAAGAAGATTTTGACTGGAATCTGTTTAAAATGACAAAGAAAAACCTATTATCAATTCAAGGAAGTGAATTTTTAAGTAGTTATCTGCAGTTTTAATGTAGATTTCAGTTCGCTAAGTTATGAAAAAGCATGTTTTGGCTATAATCTTCCGTAAATCAAGGGCGAAAACCAATTATTTGTCCCAAAAGAAGGTGTTTTAAGTATATATCTGCATTTCTAAGGTAGATTTGGGTACAATAAGAGGCGAAAAAGCAGATTCTGACTAAGATTTTATCGAAATTGGCAACTATTTGACTCAGAAAGGTTGGCTTACGTCGAAATCTAATAGTTTATTAAGGTTTTCGTTACTAAAATGCCCAAAGACGCCGATTTTGACTAGAATTTGAAAGATATTGACATGAATATATAACTGTTTGTATCAAAAAATGATAGTTTAAACTGATATTTGCAGTTTTGATGCGGTTTTAGATACGATATGAATCGAAGAAGCCGATTTTGACTGGAATCTGTTTAAAATGACAAAGAAAAACCTATTATCAATTCAAGGAAGTGAATTTTTAAGTAGTTATCTGCAGTTTTAATGTAGATTTCAGTTCGCTAAGTTATGAAAATGCATGTTTTGGCTATAATCTTCCGTAAATCAAGGGCGAAAACCAATTATTTGTCCCAAAAGAAGGTGTTTTAAGTATATATCTGCATTTCTAAGGTAGATTTGGGTCCAATAAGAGGCGAAAAAGCAGATTCTGACTAAGATTTTATCGAAATCGGCAACTATTTGACTCAGAAAGGTTGCCTTACGTCGAAATCTAATAGTTTATTAAGGTTTTCGTTACTAAAATGCCCAAAGACGCCGATTTTGACTAGAATTTGAAAGATATTGACATGAATATATAACTGTTTGTATCAAAAAATCATAGTTTAAACTGATATTTGCAGTTTTGATGCGGTTTTAGATACGATATGGATCGAAGAAGCCGATTTTGACTGGAATCTGTTTAAAATGACAAAGAAAAACCTATTATCAATTCAAGGAAGTGAATTTTTAAGTAGTTATCTGCAGTTTTAATGTAGATTTCAGTTCGCTAAGTTATGAAAATGCATGTTTTGGCTATAATCTTCCGTAAATCAAGGGCGAAAACCAATTATTTGTCCCAAAAGAAGGTGTTTTAAGTATATATCTGCATTTCTAAGGTAGATTTGGGTCCAATAAGAGGCGAAAAAGCAGATTCTGACTAAGATTTTATCGAAATCGGCAACTATTTGACTCAGAAAGGTTGCCTTACGTCGAAATCTAATAGTTTATTAAGGTTTTCGTTACTAAAATGCCCAAAGACGCCGATTTTGACTAGAATTTGAAAGATATTGACATGAATATATAACTGTTTGTATCAAAAAATGATAGTTTAAACTGATATTTGCAGTTTTGATGCGGTTTTAGATACGATATGAATCGAAGAAGCCGATTTTGACTGGAATCTGTTTAAAATGACAAAGAAAAACCTATTATCAATTCAAGGAAGTGAATTTTTAAGTAGTTATCTGCAGTTTTAATGTAGATTTCAGTTCGCTAAGTTATGAAAATGCATGTTTTGGCTATAATCTTCCGTAAATCAAGGGCGAAAACCAATTATTTGTCCCAAAAGAAGGTGTTTTAAGTATATATCTGCATTTCTAAGGTAGATTTGGGTACAATAAGAGGCGAAAAAGCAGATTCTGACTAAGATTTTATCGAAATCGGCAACTATTTGACTCAGAAAGGTTGCCTTACGTCGAAATCTAATAGTTTATTAAGGTTTTCGTTACTAAAATGCCCAAAGACGCCGATTTTGACTAGAATTTGAAAGATATTGACATGAATATATAACTGTTTGTATCAAAAAATGATAGTTTAAACTGATATTTGCAGTTTTGATGCGGTTTTAGATACGATATGAATCGAAGAAGCCGATTTTGACTGGAATCTGTTTAAAATGACAAAGAAAAACCTATTATCAATTCAAGGAAGTGAATTTTTAAGTAGTTATCTGCAGTTTTAATGTAGATTTCAGTTCGCTAAGTTATGAAAATGCATGTTTTGGCTATAATCTTCCGTAAATCAAGGGCGAAAACCAATTATTTGTCCCAAAAGAAGGTGTTTTAAGTATATATCTGCATTTCTAAGGTAGATTTGGGTCCAATAAGAGGCGAAAAAGCAGATTCTGACTAAGATTTTATCGAAATCGGCAACTATTTGACTCAGAAAGGTTGCCTTACGTCGAAATCTAATAGTTTATTAAGGTTTTCGTTACTAAAATGCCCAAAGACGCCGATTTTGACTAGAATTTGAAAGATATTGACATGAATATATAACTGTTTGTATCAAAAAATCATAGTTTAAACTGATATTTGCAGTTTTGATGCGGTTTTAGATACGATATGGATCGAAGAAGCCGATTTTGACTGGAATCTGTTTAAAATGACAAAGAAAAACCTATTATCAATTCAAGGAAATGAATTTTTAAGTAGTTATCAGCAGTTTTAATGTAGATTTCAGTTAGCTAAGTTATGAAAATGCATGTTTTGGCTATAATCTTCCGTAAATCAAGGGCGAAAACTAATTATTTGTCCCAAAAGAAGGTGTTTTAAGTATATATCTGCATTTCTAAGGTAGATTTGGGTACAATAAGAGGCGAAAAAGCAGATTCTGACTAAGATTTTATCGAAATCGGCAACTATTTGACTCAGGAAGGTTGCCTTACGTCGAAATCTAATAGTTTATTAAGGTTTTCGTTACTAAAATGCCCAAAGACGCCGATTTTGACTAGAATTTGAAAGATATTGACATGAATATATAACTGTTTGTATCAAAAAATGTTAGTTTAAACTGATATTTGCAGTTTTGATGCGGTTTTAGGTACGATATGGGTCGAAGAAGCCGATTTTGACTGGAATCTGTTTAAAATGACAAAGAAAAACCTATTATCAATTCAAGGAAGTGAATTTTTAGGTAGTTATCTGCAGTTTTAATGTAGATTTCAGTTCGCTAAGTTATGAAAATGCATGTTTTGGCTATAATCTTCCGTAAATCAAGGGCGACAACCAATTATTTGTCCCAAAAGAAGGTGTTTTAAGAATATATCTGCATTTCTAAGGTAGATTTGGGTACAATAAGAGGCGAAAAAGCAGATTCTGACTAAGATTTTATCGAATTCGGCAACTATTTGACTCAAAAAGGTTGCCTTACGTCGAAATCTAATAGTTTATTAAGGTTTTCGTTACTAAAATGCCCAAAGACGCCGATTTTGACTAGAATTTGAAAAATATTGACATGAATATATAACTGTTTGTATCAAAAAATGATAGTTTAAACTGATATTTGCAGTTTTGATGCGGTTTTAGATACGATATGAATCGAAGAAGCCGATTTTGACTGGAATCTGTTTAAAATAACAAAGAAAAACCTATTATCAATTCAAGGAAGTGAATTTTTAAGTAGTTATCTGCAGTTTTAATGTAGATTTCAGTTCGCTAAGTTATGAAAATGCATGTTTTGGCTATAATCTTCCGTAAATCAAGGGCGAAAAATAATTATTTGTCCCAAAAGAAGGTGTTTTAAGAATATATCTGCATTTCTAAGGTAGATTTGGGTACAATAAGAGGCGAAAAAGCAGATCCTGACTAAGATTTTATCGAAATCGGCAACTATTTGACTCAGAAAGGTTGCCTTACGTCGAAATCTAATAGTTTATTAAGGTTTTCGTTACTAAAATGCCCAAAGACGCCGATTTTGACTAGAATTTGAAAGATATTGACATGAATATATAACTGTTTGTATCAAAAAATGATAGTTTAAACTGATATTTGCAGTTTTCATGCGGTTTTAGATACGATATGAATCGAAGAAGCCGATTTTGACTGGAATCTGTTTAAAATGACAAAGAAAAACCTATTATCAATTCAAGGAAGTGAATTTTTAAGTAGTTATCTGCAGTTTTAATGTAGATTTCAGTTCGCTAAGTTATGAAAATGCATGTTTTGGCTATAATCTTCCGTAAATCAAGGGCGAAAACCAATTATTTGTCCCAAAAGAAGGTGTTTTAAGTATATATCTGCATTTCTAAGGTAGATTTGGGTACAATAAGAGGCGAAAAAGCAGATTCTGACTAAGATTTTATCTAAATCGGCAACTATTTGACTCAGAAAGGTTGCCTTACGTCGAAATCTAATAGTTTATTAAGGTTTTCGTTACTAAAATGCCCAAAGACGCCGATTTTGACTAGAATTTGAAAGATATTGACATGAATATATAACTGTTTGTATCAAAAAATGATAGTTTATACTGATATTTGCAGTTTTGTTGCGGTTTTAGATACGATATGAATCGAAGAAGCCGATTTTGACTGGAATCTGTTTAAAATGACAAAGAAAAACCTATTATCAATTCAATTTAGTGAATTTTTAAGTAGTTATCTGCAGTTTTAATGTAGATTTCAGTTCGCTAAGTTATGAAAATGCATGTTTTGGCTATAATCTTCCGTAAATCAAGGGCGAAAACCAATTATTTGTCCCAAAAGAAGGTGTTTTAAGTATATATCTGCATTTCTAAGGTAGATTTGGGTACAATAAGAGGCGAAAAAGCAGATTCTGACTAAGATTTTATCGAAATCGGCAACTGTTTGACTCAGAAAGGTTGCCTTACGTCGAAATCTAATAGTTTATTAAGGTTTTCGTTACTAAAATGCCCAAAGACGCCGATTTTGACTAGAATTTGAAAGATATTGACATGAATATATAACTGTTTGTATCAAAAAATGATAGTTTAAACTGATATTTGCAGTTTTGATGCGGTTTTAGATACGATATGAATCGAAGAAGCCGATTTTGACTGGAATCTGTTTAAAATGACAAAGAAAAACCTATTATCAATTCAAGGAAGTGAATTTTTAAGTAGTTATCTGCAGTTTTAATGTAGATTTCAGTTCGCTAAGTTATGAAAATGCATGTTTTGTCTATAATCTTCCGTAAATCAAGGGCGAAAACCAATTATTTGTCCCAAAAGAAGGTGTTTTAAGTATATATCTGCATTTCTAAGGTAGATTTGGGTACAATAAGAGGCGAAAAAGCAGATTCTGACTAAGATTTTATCGAAATCGGCAACTATTTGACTCAGAAAGGTTGCCTTACGTCGAAATCTAATAGTTTATTAAGGTTTTCGTTACTAAAATGCCCAAAGACGCCGATTTTGACTAGAATTTGAAAGATATTGACATGGATATATAACTGTTTGTATCAAAAAATGATAGTTTATACTGATATTTGCAGTTTTGATGCGGTTTTAGATACGATATGAATCGAAGAAGCCGATTTTGACTGGAACCTGTTTAAAATGACAAAGAAAAACCTATTATCAATTCAATTTAGTGAATTTTTAAGTAGTTATCTGCAGTTTTAATGTAGATTTCAGTTCGCTAAGTTATGAAAATGCATGTTTTGGCTATAATCTTCCGTAAATCAAGGGCGAAAACCAATTATTTGTCCCAAAAGAAGGTGTTTTAAGTATATATCTGCATTTCTAAGGTAGATTTGGGTACAATAAGAGGCGAAAAAGCAGATTCTGACTAAGATTTTATCGAAATCGGCAACTATTTGACTCAGAAAGATTGCCTTACGTCGAAATCTAATAGTTTATTAAGGTTTTCGTTACTAAAATGCCCAAAGACGCCGATTTTGACTAGAATTTGAAAGATATTGACATGAATATATAACTGTTTGTATCAAAAAATGATAGTTTAAACTGATATTTGCAGTTTTGATGCGGTTTTAGATACGATATGAATCGAAGAAGCCGATTTTGACTGGAATCTGTTTAAAATGACAAAGAAAAACCTATTATCAATTCAAGGAAGTGAATTTTTAAGTAGTTATCTGCAGTTTTAATGTAGATTTCAGTTCGCTAAGTTATGAAAAAGCATGTTTTGGCTATAATCTTCCGTAAATCAAGGGCGAAAACCAATTATTTGTCCCAAAAGAAGGTGTTTTAAGTATATATCTGCATTTCTAAGGTAGATTTGGGTACAATAAGAGGCGAAAAAGCAGATTCTGACTAAGATTTTATCGAAATTGGCAACTATTTGACTCAGAAAGGTTGGCTTACGTCGAAATCTAATAGTTTATTAAGGTTTTCGTTACTAAAATGCCCAAAGACGCCGATTTTGACTAGAATTTGAAAGATATTGACATGAATATATAACTGTTTGTATCAAAAAATGATAGTTTAAACTGATATTTGCAGTTTTGATGCGGTTTTAGATACGATATGAATCGAAGAAGCCGATTTTGACTGGAATCTGTTTAAAATGACAAAGAAAAACCTATTATCAATTCAAGGAAGTGAATTTTTAAGTAGTTATCTGCAGTTTTAATGTAGATTTCAGTTCGCTAAGTTATGAAAATGCATGTTTTGGCTATAATCTTCCGTAAATCAAGGGCGAAAACCAATTATTTGTCCCAAAAGAAGGTGTTTTAAGTATATATCTGCATTTCTAAGGTAGATTTGGGTCCAATAAGAGGCGAAAAAGCAGATTCTGACTAAGATTTTATCGAAATCGGCAACTATTTGACTCAGAAAGGTTGCCTTACGTCGAAATCTAATAGTTTATTAAGGTTTTCGTTACTAAAATGCCCAAAGACGCCGATTTTGACTAGAATTTGAAAGATATTGACATGAATATATAACTGTTTGTATCAAAAAATGTTAGTTTAAACTGATATTTGCAGTTTTGATGCGGTTTTAGGTACGATATGAGTCGAAGAAGCCGATTTTGACTGGAATCTGTTTAAAATGACAAAGAAAAACCTATTATCAATTCAAGGAAGTGAATTTTTAGGTAGTTATCTGCAGTTTTAATGTAGATTTCAGTTCGCTAAGTTATGAAAATGCATGTTTTGGCTATAATCTTCCGTAAATCAAGGGCGAAAACCAATTATTTGTCCCAAAAGAAGGTGTTTTAAGAATATATCTGCATTTCTAAGGTAGATTTGGGTACAATAAGAGGCGAAAAAGCAGATTCTGACTAAGATTTTATCGAAATCAGCAACTATTTGACTCAGAAAGGTTGCCTTACGTCGAAATCTAATAGTTTATTAAGGTTTTCGTTACTAAAATGCCCAAAGACGCCGATTTTGACTAGAATTTGAAAGATATTGACATGAATATATAACTGTTTGTATCAAAAAATGATAGTTTAAACTGATATTTGCAGTTTTGATGCGGTTTTAGATACGATATGAATCGAAGAAGCTGATTTTGACTGGAATCTGTTTAAAATGACAAAGAAAAACCTATTATCAATTCAAGGAAGTGAATTTTTAAGTAGTTATCTGCAGTTTTAATGTAGATTTCAGTTCGCTAAGTTATGAAAATGCATGTTTTGGCTATAATCTTCCGTAAATCAAGGGCGAAAACCAATTATTTGTCCCAAAAGAAGGTGTTTTAAGAATATATCTGCATTTCTAAGGTAGATTTGGGTACAATAAGAGGCGAAAAAGCAGATTCTGACTAAGATTTTATCGAAATCGGCAACTATTTGACTCAGAAAGGTTGCCTTACGTCGAAATCTAATAGTTTATTAAGGTTTTCGTTACTAAAATGCCCAAAGACGCCGATTTTGACTAGAATTTGAAAGATATTGACATGAATATATAACTGTTTGTATCAAAAAATGATAGTTTAAACTGATATTTGCAGTTTTGATGCGGTTTTAGATACGATATGAATCGAAGAAGCCGATTTTGACTGGAATCTGTTTCAAATGACAAAGAAAAACCTATTATCAATTCAAGGAAGTGAATTTTTAAGTAGTTATCTGCAGTTTTAATGTAGATTTCAGTTCGCTAAGTTATGAAAATGCATGTTTTGGCTATAATCTTCCGTAAATCAAGGGCGAAAACCAATTATTTGTCCCAAAAGAAGGTGTTTTAAGTATATATCTGCATTTCTAAGGTAGATTTGGGTACAATAAGAGGCGAAAAAGCAGATTCTGACTAAGATTTTATCGAAATCGGAACCTATTTGACTCAGAAAGGTTGCCTTACGTCGAAATCTAATAGTTTATTAAGGTTTTCGTTACGAAAATGCCCAAAGACGCCGATTTTGACTAGAATTTGAAAGATATTGACATGAATATATAACTGTTTGTATCAAAAAATGATAGTTTAAACTGATATTTGCAGTTTTGATGCGGTTTTAGATACGATATGAATCGAAGAAGCCGATTTTGACTGGAATCTGTTTAAAATGACAAAGAAAAACCTATTATCAATTCAAGGAAGTGAATTTTTAAGTAGTTATCTGCAGTTTTAATGTAGATTTCAGTTCGCTAAGTTATGAAAATGCATGTTTTGGCTATAATCTTCCGTAAATCAAGGGCGAAAACCAATTATTTGTCCCAAAAGAAGGTGTTTTAAGTATATATCTGCATTTCTAAGGTAGATTTGGGTAGAATAAGAGGCGAAAAAGCAGATTCTGACTAAGATTTTATCGAAATCGGCAACTATTTGACTCAGAAAGGTTGCCTTACGTCGAAATCTAATAGTTTATTAAGGTTTTCGTTACTAAAATGCCCAAAGACGCCGATTTTGACTAGAATTTGAAAGATATTGACATGAATATATAACTGTTTGTATCAAAAAATGATAGTTTAAACTGAAATTTGCAGTTTTGATGCGGTTTTAGATACGATATGAATCGAAGAAGCCGATTTTGACTGGAATCTGTTTAAAATGACAGAGAAAAACCTATTACCAATTCAAGGAAGTGAATTTTTAAGTAGTTATTTGCAGTTTTAATGTAGATTTCAGTTCGCTAAGTTATGAAAATGCATGTTTTGGCTATAATCTTCCGTAAATCAAGGGCGAAAACCAATTATTTGTCCCAAAAGAAGGTGTTTTAAGTATATATCTGCATTTCTAAGGTAGATTTGGGTACAATAAGAGGCGAAAAAGCAGATTCTGACTAAGATTTTATCGAAATCGGCAACTATTTGACTCAGAAAGGTTGCCTTACGTCGAAATCTAATAGTTTATTAAGGTTTTCGTTACTAAAATGCCCAAAGACGCCGATTTTGACTAGAATTTGAAAGATATTGACATTAATATATTACTGTTTGTATCAAAAAATGATAGTTTAAACTGATATTTGCAGTTTTGATGCGGTTTTAGATACGATATGAATCGAAGAAGCCGATTTTGACTGGAATCTGTTTAAAATGACAAAGAAAAACCTATTATCAATTCAAGGAAGTGAATTTTTAAGTAGTTATCTGCAGTTTTAATGTAGATTTCAGTTCGCTAAGTTATGAAAAAGCTTGTTTTGGCTATAATCTTCCGTAAATCAAGGGCGAAAACCAATTATTTGTCCCAAAAGAAGGTGTTTTAAGTATATATCTGCATTTCTAAGGTAGATTTGGGTACAATAAGAGGCGAAAAAGCAGATTCTGACTAAGATTTTATCGAAATTGGCAACTATTTGACTCAGTAAGGTTGGCTTACGTCGAAATCTAATAGTTTATTAAGGTTTTCGTTACTAAAATGCCCAAAGACGCCGATTTTGACTAGAATTTGAAAGATATTGACATGAATATATAACTGTTTGTATCAAAAAATGATAGTTTAAACTGATATTTGCAGTTTTGATGCGGTTTTAGATACGATATGAATCGAAGAAGCCGATTTTGACTGGAATCTGTTTAAAATGACAAAGAAAAGCCTATTATCAATTCAATTTAGTGAATTTTTAAGTAGTTATCTGCAGTTTTAATGTAGATTTCAGTTCGCTAAGTTATGAAAATGCATGTTTTGGCTATAATCTTCCGTAAATCAAGGGCGAAAACCAATTATTTGTCCCAAAAGAAGGTGTTTTAAGTATATATCTGCATTTCTAAGGTAGATTTGGGTACAATAAGAGGCGAAAAAGCAGATTCTGACTAAGATTTTATCGAAATCGGCAACTATTTGACTCAGAAAGGTTGCCTTACGTCGAAATCTAATAGTTTATTAAGGTTTTCGTTACTAAAATGCCCAAAGACGCCGATTTTGACTAGAATTTGAAAGATATTGACATGAATATATAACTGTTTGTATCAAAAAATGATAGTTTAAACTGATATTTGCAGTTTTGATGCGGTTTTAGATACGATATGAATCGAAGAAGCCGATTTTGACTGGAATCTGTTTAAAATGACAAAGAAAAACCTATTATCAATTCAAGGAAGTGAATTTTTAAGTAGTTATCTGCAGTTTTAATGTAGATTTCAGTTAGCTAAGTTATGAAAATGCATGTTTTGGCTATAATCTTCAGTAAATCAAGGGCGAAAACCAATTATTTGTCCCAAAAGAAGGTGTTTTAAGTATATATCTGCATTTCTAAGGTAGATTTGGGTGCAATAAGAGGCGAAAAAGCAGATTCTGACTAAGATTTTATCGAAATCGGCAACTATTTGACTCAGAAAGGTTGCCTTATGTCGAAATCTAATAGTTTATTAAGGTTTTCGTTACTAAAATGCCCAAAGACGCCGATTTTGACTAGAATTTGAAAGATATTGACATGAATATATAACTGTTTGTATCAAAAAATGATAGTTTAAACTGATATTTGCAGTTTTGATGCGGTTTTAGACACGATATGAATCGAAGAAGCCGATTTTGACTGGAATCTGTTTAAAATGACAGAGAAAAACCTATTACCAATTCAAGGAAGTGAATTTTTAAGTAGTTATTTGCAGTTTTAATGTAGATTTCAGTTCGCTAAGTTATGAAAATGCATGTTTTGGCTATAATCTTCCGTAAATCAAGGGCGAAAACCAATTATTTGTCCCAAAAGAAGGTGTTTTAAGAATATATCTGCATTTCTAAGGTAGATTTGGGTACAATAAGAGGCGAAAAAGCAGATTCTGACTAAGATTTTATCGAAATCGGCAACTATTTGACTCAGAAAGGTTGCCTTACGTCGAAATCTAATAGTTTATTAAGGTTTTCGTTACTAAAATGCCCAAAGACGCCGATTTTGACTAGAATTTGAAAGATATTGACATGAATATATAACTGTTTGTATCAAAAAATGATAGTTTAAACTGATATTTGCAGTTTTGATGCGGTTTTAGATACGATATGAATCGAAGAAGCCGATTTTGACTGGAATCTGTTTAAAATGACAAAGAAAAACCTATTATCAATTCAAGGAAGTGAATTTTTAAGTAGTTATCTGCAGTTTTAATGTAGATTTCAGTTCGCTAAGTTATGAAAAAGCTTGTTTTGGCTATAATTTTCCGTAAATCAAGGGCGAAAACCAATTATTTGTCCCAAAAGAAGGTGTTTTAAGTATATATCTGCATTTCTAAGGTAGATTTGGGTAGAATAAGAGGCGAAAAAGCAGATTCTGACTAAGATTTTATCGAAATCGGCAACTATTTGACTCAGAAAGGTTGCCTTACTTCGAAATCTAATAGTTTATTAAGGTTTTCGTTACTAAAATGCCCAAAGACGCCGATTTTGACTAGAATTTGAAAGATATTGACATGAATATATAACTGTTTGTATCAAAAAATGATAGTTTAAACTGAAATTTGCAGTTTTGATGCGGTTTTAGATACGATATGAATCGAAGAAGCCGATTTTGACTGGAATCTGTTTAAAATGACAGAGAAAAACCTATTACCAATTCAAGGAAGTGAATTTTTAAGTAGTTATTTGCAGTTTTAATGTAGATTTCAGTTCGCTAAGTTATGAAAATGCATGTTTTGGCTATAATCTTCCGTAAATCAAGGGCGAAAACCAATTATTTGTCCCAAAAGAAGGTGTTTTAAGTATATATCTGCATTTCTAAGGTAGATTTGGGTACAATAAGAGGCGAAAAAGCAGATTCTGACTAAGATTTTATCGAAATCGGCAACTATTTGACTCAGAAAGGTTGCCTTACGTCGAAATCAAATAGTTTATTAAGGTTTTCGTTACTAAAATGCCCAAAGACGCCGATTTTGACTAGAATTTGAAAGATATTGACATTAATATATAACTGTTTGTATCAAAAAATGATAGTTTAAACTGATATTTGCAGTTTTGATGCGGTTTTAGATACGATATGAATCGAAGAAGCCGATTTTGACTGGAATCTGTTTAAAATGACAAAGAAAAACCTATTATCAATTCAAGGAAGTGAATTTTTAAGTAGTTATCTGCAGTTTTAATGTAGATTTCAGTTCGCTAAGTTATGAAAAAGCTTGTTTTGGCTATAATCTTCCGTAAATCAAGGGCGAAAACCAATTATTTGTCCCAAAAGAAGGTGTTTTAAGTATATATCTGCATTTCTAAGGTAGATTTGGGTACAATAAGAGGCGAAAAAGCAGATTCTGACTAAGATTTTATCGAAATTGGCAACTATTTGACTCAGAAAGGTTGGCTTACGTCGAAATCTAATAGTTTATTAAGGTTTTCGTTACTAAAATGCCCAAAGACGCCGATTTTGACTAGAATTTGAAAGATATTGACATGAATATATAACTGTTTGTATCAAAAAATGATAGTTTAAACTGATATTTGCAGTTTTGATGCGGTTTTAGATACGATATGAATCGAAGAAGCCGATTTTGACTGGAATCTGTTTAAAATGACAAAGAAAAGCCTATTATCAATTCAATTTAGTGAATTTTTAAGTAGTTATCTGCAGTTTTAATGTAGATTTCAGTTCGCTAAGTTATGAAAATGCATGTTTTGGCTATAATCTTCCGTAAATCAAGGGCGAAAACCAATTATTTGTCTCAAAAGAAGGTGTTTTAAGTATATATCTGCATTTCTAAGGTAGATTTGGGTACAATAAGAGGCGAAAAAGCAGATTCTGACTAAGATTTTATCGAAATCGGCAACTATTTGACTCAGAAAGGTTGCCTTACGTCGAAATCTAATAGTTTATTAAGGTTTTCGTTACTAAAATGCCCAAAGACGCCGATTTTGACTAGAATTTGAAAGATATTGACATGAATATATAACTGTTTGTATCAAAAAATGATAGTTTAAACTGATATTTGCAGTTTTGATGCGGTTTTAGATACGATATGAATCGAAGAAGCCGAGTTTGACTGGAATCTGTTTAAAATGACAAAGAAAAACCTATTATCAATTCAAGGAAGTGAATTTTTAAGTAGTTATCTGCAGTTTTAATGTAGATTTCAGTTAGCTAAGTTATGAAAATGCATGTTTTGGCTATAATCTTCAGTAAATCAAGGGCGAAAACCAATTATTTGTCCCAAAAGAAGGTGTTTTAAGTATATATCTGCATTTCTAAGGTAGATTTGGGTACAATAAGAGGCGAAAAAGCAGATTCTGACTAAGATTTTATCGAAATCGGCAACTATTTGACTCAGAAAGGTTGCCTTATGTCGAAATCTAATAGTTTATTAAGGTTTTCGTTACTAAAATGCCCAAAGACGCCGATTTTGACTAGAATTTGAAAGATATTGACATGAATATATAACTGTTTGTATCAAAAAATGATAGTTTAAACTGATATTTGCAGTTTTGATGCGGTTTTAGACACGATATGAATCGAAGAAGCCGATTTTGACTGGAATCTGTTTAAAATGACAGAGAAAAACCTATTACCAATTCAAGGAAGTGAATTTTTAAGTAGTTATTTGCAGTTTTAATGTAGATTTCAGTTCGCTAAGTTATGAAAATGCATGTTTTGGCTATAATCTTCCGTAAATCAAGGGCGAAAACCAATTATTTGTCCCAAAAGAAGGTGTTTTAAGCATATATCTGCATTTCTAAGGTAGATTTGGGTACAATAAGAGGCGAAAAAGCAGATTCTGACTAAGATTTTATCGAAATCGGCAACTATTTGACTCAGAAAGGTTGCCTTACGTCGAAATCTAATAGTTTATTAAGGTTTTCGATACTAAAATGCCCAAAGACGCCGATTTTGACTAGAATTTGAAAGATATTGACATGAATATATAACTGTTTGTATCAAAAAATGATAGTTTAAACTGATATTTGCAGTTTTGATGCGGTTTTAGATACGATATGAATCGAAGAAGCCGATTTTGACTGGAATCTGTTTAAAATGACAAAGAAAAACCTATTATCAATTCAAGGAAGTGAATTTTTAAGTAGTTATCTGCAGTTTTAATGTAGATTTCAGTTCGCTAAGTTATGAAAAAGCTTGTTTTGGCTATAATTTTCCGTAAATCAAGGGCGAAAACCAATTATTTGTCCCAAAAGAAGGTGTTTTAAGTATATATCTGCATTTCTAAGGTAGATTTGATTACAAAAAGAGGCGAAAAAGCAGATTCTGACTAAGATTTTATCGAAATTGGCAACTATTTGACTCAGAAAGGTTGGCTTACGTCGAAATCTAATAGTTTATTAAGGTTTTCGTTACTAAAATGCCCAAAGACGCCGATTTTGACTAGAATTTGAAAGATATTGACATGAATATATAACTGTTTGTATCAAAAAATGATAGTTTAAACTGATATTTGCAGTTTTGATGCGGTTTTAGATACGATATGAATCGAAGAAGCCGATTTTGACTGGAATCTGTTTAAAATGACAAAGAAAAGCCTATTATCAATTCAATTTAGTGAATTTTTAAGTAGTTATCTGCAGTTTTAATGTAGATTTCAGTTCGCTAAGTTATGAAAATGCATGTTTTGGCTATAATATTCCGTAAATCAAGGGCGAAAACCAATTATTTGTCCCAAAAGAAGGTGTTTTAAGTATATATCTGCATTTCTAAGGTAGATTTGGGTACAATAAGAGGCGAAAAAGCAGATTCTGACTAAGATTTTATCGAAATCGGCAACTATTTGACTCAGGAAGGTTGCCTTACGTCGAAATCTAAGAGTTTATTAAGGTTTTCGTTACTAAAATGCCCAAAGACGCCGATTTTGACAAGAATTTGAAAGATATTGACATGAATATATAACTGTTTGTATCAAAAAATGATAGTTTAAACTGATATTTGCAGTTTTGATGCGGTTTTAGATACGATATGAATCGAAGAAGCCGATTTTGACTGGAATCTGTTTAAAATGACAAAGAAAAACCTATTATCAATTCAAGGAAGTGAATTTTTAAGTAGTTATCTGCAGTTTTAATGTAGATTTCAGTTCGCTAAGTTATGAAAATGCATGTTTTGGCTATAATCTTCCGTAAATCAAGGGCGAAAAATAATTATTTGTCCCAAAAGAAGGTGTTTTAAGAATATATCTGCATTTCTAAGGTAGATTTGGGTACAATAAGAGGCGAAAAAGCAGATCCTGACTAAGATTTTATCGAAATCGGCAACTATTTGACTCAGAAAGGTTGCCTTACGTCGAAATCTAATAGTTTATTAAGGTTTTCGTTACTAAAATGCCCAAAGACGCCGATTTTGACTAGAATTTGAAAGATATTGACATGAATATATAACTGTTTGTATCAAAAAATGATAGTTTAAACTGATATTTGCAGTTTTGATGCGGTTTTAGATACGATATGAATCGAAGAAGCCGATTTTGACTGGAATCTGTTTAAAATGACAAAGAAAAACCTATTATCAATTCAAGGAAGTGAATTTTTAAGTAGTTATCTGCAGTTTTAATGTAGATTTCAGTTCGCTAAGTTATGAAAATGCATGTTTTGTCTATAATCTTCCGTAAATCAAGGGCGAAAACCAATTATTTGTCCCAAAAGAAGGTGTTTTAAGTATATATCTGCATTTCTAAGGTAGATTTGGGTACAATAAGAGGCGAAAAAGCAGATTCTGACTAAGATTTTATCGAAATCGGCAACTATTTGACTCAGAAAGGTTGCCTTACGTCGAAATCTAATAGTTTATTAAGGTTTTCGTTACTAAAATGCCCAAAGACGCCGATTTTGACTAGAATTTGAAAGATATTGACATGGATATATAACTGTTTGTATCAAAAAATGATAGTTTATACTGATATTTGCAGTTTTGATGCGGTTTTAGATACGATATGAATCGAAGAAGCCGATTTTGACTGGAACCTGTTTAAAATGACAAAGAAAAACCTATTATCAATTCAATTTAGTGAATTTTTAAGTAGTTATCTGCAGTTTTAATGTAGATTTCAGTTCGCTAAGTTATGAAAATGCATGTTTTGGCTATAATCTTCCGTAAATCAAGGGCGAAAACCAATTATTTGTCCCAAAAGAAGGTGTTTTAAGTATATATCTGCATTTCTAAGGTAGATTTGGGTACAATAAGAGGCGAAAAAGCAGATTCTGACTAAGATTTTATCGAAATCGCAACTATTTGACTCAGAAAGATTGCCTTACGTCGAAATCTAATAGTTTATTAAGGTTTTCGTTACTAAAATGCCCAAAGACGCCGATTTTGACTAGAATTTGAAAGATATTGACATGAATATATAACTGTTTGTATCAAAAAATGATAGTTTAAACTGATATTTGCAGTTTTGATGCGGTTTTAGATACGATATGAATCGAAGAAGCCGATTTTGACTGGAATCTGTTTAAAATGACAAAGAAAAACCTATTATCAATTCAAGGAAGTGAATTTTTAAGTAGTTATCTGCAGTTTTAATGTAGATTTCAGTTCGCTAAGTTATGAAAAAGCATGTTTTGGCTATAATCTTCCGTAAATCAAGGGCGAAAACCAATTATTTGTCCCAAAAGAAGGTGTTTTAAGTATATATCTGCATTTCTAAGGTAGATTTGGGTACAATAAGAGGCGAAAAAGCAGATTCTGACTAAGATTTTATCGAAATTGGCAACTATTTGACTCAGAAAGGTTGGCTTACGTCGAAATCTAATAGTTTATTAAGGTTTTCGTTACTAAAATGCCCAAAGACGCCGATTTTGACTAGAATTTGAAAGATATTGACATGAATATATAACTGTTTGTATCAAAAAATGATAGTTTAAACTGATATTTGCAGTTTTGATGCGGTTTTAGATACGATATGAATCGAAGAAGCCGATTTTGACTGGAATCTGTTTAAAATGACAAAGAAAAACCTATTATCAATTCAAGGAAGTGAATTTTTAAGTAGTTATCTGCAGTTTTAATGTAGATTTCAGTTCGCTAAGTTATGAAAATGCATGTTTTGGCTATAATCTTCCGTAAATCAAGGGCGAAAACCAATTATTTGTCCCAAAAGAAGGTGTTTTAAGTATATATCTGCATTTCTAAGGTAGATTTGGGTCCAATAAGAGGCGAAAAAGCAGATTCTGACTAAGATTTTATCGAAATCGGCAACTATTTGACTCAGAAAGGTTGCCTTGCGTCGAAATCTAATAGTTTATTAAGGTTTTCGTTACTAAAATGCCCAAAGACGCCGATTTTGACTAGAATTTGAAAGATATTGACATGAATATATAACTGTTTGTATCAAAAAATGTTAGTTTAAACTGATATTTGCAGTTTTGATGCGGTTTTAGGTACGATATGAGTCGAAGAAGCCGATTTTGACTGGAATCTGTTTAAAATGACAAAGAAAAACCTATTATCAATTCAAGGAAGTGAATTTTTAGGTAGTTATCTGCAGTTTTAATGTAGATTTCAGTTCGCTAAGTTATGAAAATGCATGTTTTGGCTATAATCTTCCGTAAATCAAGGGCGAAAACCAATTATTTGTCCCAAAAGAAGGTGTTTTAAGAATATATCTGCATTTCTAAGGTAGATTTGGGTACAATAAGAGGCGAAAAAGCAGATTCTGACTAAGATTTTATCGAAATCAGCAACTATTTGACTCAGAAAGGTTGCCTTACGTCGAAATCTAATAGTTTATTAAGGTTTTCGTTACTAAAATGCCCAAAGACGCCGATTTTGACTAGAATTTGAAAGATATTGACATGAATATATAACTGTTTGTATCAAAAAATGATAGTTTAAACTGATATTTGCAGTTTTGATGCGGTTTTAGATACGATATGAATCGAAGAAGCCGATTTTGACTGGAATCTGTTTAAAATGACAAAGAAAAACCTATTATCAATTCAAGGAAGTGAATTTTTAAGTAGTTATCTGCAGTTTTAATGTAGATTTCAGTTCGCTAAGTTATGAAAATGCATGTTTTGGCTATAATCTTCCGTAAATCAAGGGCGAAAACCAATTATTTGTCCCAAAAGAAGGTGTTTTAAGAATATATCTGCATTTCTAAGGTAGATTTGGGTACAATAAGAGGCGAAAAAGCAGATTCTGACTAAGATTTTATCGAAATCGGCAACTATTTGACTCAGAAAGGTTGCCTTACGTCGAAATCTAATAGTTTATTAAGGTTTTCGTTACTAAAATGCCCAAAGACGCCGATTTTGACTAGAATTTGAAAGATATTGACATGAATATATAACTGTTTGTATCAAAAAATGATAGTTTAAACTGATATTTGCAGTTTTGATGCGGTTTTAGATACGATATGAATCGAAGAAGCCGATTTTGACTGGAATCTGTTTCAAATGACAAAGAAAAACCTATTATCAATTCAAGGAAGTGAATTTTTAAGTAGTTATCTGCAGTTTTAATGTAGATTTCAGTTCGCTAAGTTATGAAAATGCATGTTTTGGCTATAATCTTCCGTAAATCAAGGGCGAAAACCAATTATTTGTCCCAAAAGAAGGTGTTTTAAGTATATATCTGCATTTCTAAGGTAGATTTGGGTACAATAAGAGGCGAAAAAGCAGATTCTGACTAAGATTTTATCGAAATCGGAACCTATTTGACTCAGAAAGGTTGCCTTACGTCGAAATCCAATAGTTTATTAAGGTTTTCGTTACGAAAATGCCCAAAGACGCCGATTTTGACTAGAATTTGAAAGATATTGACATGAATATATAACTGTTTGTATCAAAAAATGATAGTTTAAACTGATATTTGCAGTTTTGATGCGGTTTTAGATACGATATGAATCGAAGAAGCCGATTTTGACTGGAATCTGTTTAAAATGACAAAGAAAAACCTATTATCAATTCAAGGAAGTGAATTTTTAAGTAGTTATCTGCAGTTTTAATGTAGATTTCAGTTCGCTAAGTTATGAAAATGCATGTTTTGGCTATAATCTTCCGTAAATCAAGGGCGAAAACCAATTATTTGTCCCAAAAGAAGGTGTTTTAAGTATATATCTGCATTTCTAAGGTAGATTTGGGTACAATAAGAGGCGAAAAAGCAGATTCTGACTAAGATTTTATCGAAATCGGCAACTATTTGACTCAGAAAGGTTGCCTTACGTCGAAATCTAATAGTTTATTAAGGTTTTCGTTAGTAAAATGCCCAAAGACGCAGATTTTGACTAGAATTTGAAAGATATTGACATGAATATATAACTGTTTGTATCAAAAAATCATAGTTTAAACTGATATTTGCAGTTTTGATGCGGTTTTAGATACGATATGGATCGAAGAAGCCGATTTTGACTGGAATCTGTTTAAAATGACAAAGAAAAACCTATTATCAATTCACGGAAGTGAATTTTTAAGTAGTTATCTGCAGTTTTAATGTAGATTTCAGTTCGCTAAGTTATGAAAATGCATGTTTTGGCTATAATCTTCCGTAAATCAAGGGCGAAAACCATTTATTTGTCCCAAAAGAAGGTGTTTTAATTATATATCTGCATTTCTAAGGTAGATTTGGGTACAATAAGAGGCGAAAAAGCAGATTCTGACTAAGATTTTATCGAAATCGGCAACTATTTGACTCAGAAAGGTTGCCTTACGTCGAAATCTAATAGTTTATTAAGGTTTTCGTTACTAAAATGCCCAAAGACGCCGATTTTGACTAGAATTTGAAAGATATTGACATGAATATATAACTGTTTGTATCAAAAAATGATAGTTTATACTGATATTTGCAGTTTTGATGCGGTTTTAGATACGATATGAATCGAAGAAGCCGATTTTGACTGGAATCTGTTTAAAATGACAAAGAAAAACCTATTATCAATTCAATTTAGTGAATTTTTAAGTAGTTATCTGCAGTTTTATTGTAGATTTCAGTTCGCTAAGTTATGAAAATGCATGTTTTGGCTATAATCTTCCGTAAATCAAGGGCGAAAACCAATTATTTGTCCCAAAAGAAGGTGTTTTAAGTATATATCTGCATTTCTAAGGTAGATTTGGGTACAATAAGAGGCGAAAAAGCAGATTCTGACTAAGATTTTATCGAAATCGGCAACTATTTGACTCAGAAAGGTTGCCTTACGTCGAAATCTAATAGTTTATTAAGGTTTTCGTTACTAAAATGCCCAAAGACGCCGATTTTGACTAGAATTTGAAAGATATTGACATGAATATATAACTGTTTGTATCAAAAAATGATAGTTTAAACTGATATTTGCAGTTTTGATGCGGTTTTAGATACGATATGAATCGAAGAAGCCGATTTTGACTGGAATCTGTTTAAAATGACAAAGAAAAACCTATTATCAATTCAAGGAAGTGAATTTTTAAGTAGTTATCTGCAGTTTTAATGTAGATTTCAGTTCGCTAAGTTATGAAAATGCATGTTTTGGCTATAATCTTTCGTAAATCAAGGGCGAAAACCAATTATTTGTCCCAAAAGAAGGTGTTTTAAGTATATATCTGCATTTCTAAGGTAGATTTGGGTACAATAAGAGGCGAAAAAGCAGATTCTGACTAAGATTTTATCGAAATCGGCAACTATTTGACTCAGAAAGGTTGCCTTTCGTCGAAATCTAATAGTTTATTAAGGTTTTCGTTACTAAAATGCCCAAAGACGCCGATTTTGACTAGAATTTGAAAGATATTGACATGAATATATTACTGTTTGTATCAAAAAATGATAGTTTATACTGATATTTGCAGTTTTGATGCGGTTTTAGATACGATATGAATCGAAGAAGCCGATTTTGACTGGAATCTGTTTAAAATGACAAAGAAAAACCTATTATCAATTCAATTTAGTGAATTTTTAAGTAGTTATCTGCAGTTTTAATGTAGATTTCAGTTCGCTAAGTTATGAAAATGCATGTTTTGGCTATAATCTTCCGTAAATCAAGGGCGAAAACCAATTATTTGTCCCAAAAGAAGGTGTTTTAAGTATATATCTGCATTTCTAAGGTAGATTTGGGTACAATAAGAGGCGAAAAAGCAGATTCTGACTAAGATTTTATCGAAATCGGCAACTATTTGACTCAGAAAGGTTGCCTTACGTCGAAATCTAATAGTTTATTAAGGTTTTCGTTACTAAAATGCCCAAAGACGCCGATTTTGACTAGAATTTGAAAGATATTGACATGAATATATAACTGTTTGTATCAAAAAATGATAGTTTAAACTGATATTTGCAGTTTTGATGCGGTTTTAGATACGATATGAATCGAAGAAGCCGATTTTGACTGGAATCTGTTTAAAATGACAAAGAAAAACCTATTATCAATTCAAGGAAGTGAATTTTTAAGTAGTTATCTGCAGTTTTAATGTAGATTTCAGTTCGCTAAGTTATGAAAATGCATGTTTTGGCAATAATCTTCCGTAAATCAAGGGCGAAAACCAATTATTTGTCCCAAAAGAAGGTGTTTTAAGTATATATCTGCATTTCTAAGGTAGATTTGGGTACAATAAGAGGCGAAAAAGCAGATTCTGACTAAGATTTTATCGAAATCGGCAACTATTTGACTCAGAAAGGTTGCCTTACGTCGAAATCTAATAGTTTATTAAGGTTTTCGTTACTAAAATGCCCAAAGACGCCGATTTTGACTAGAATTTGAAAGATATTGACATGAATATATAACTGTTTGTATCAAAAAATGATAGTTTAAAATGATATTTGCAGTTTTGATGCGGTTTTAGATACGATATGAATCGAAGAAGAAGATTTTGACTGGAATCTGTTTAAAATGACAAAGAAAAACCTATTATCAATTCAAGGAAGTGAATTTTTAAGTAGTTATCTGCAGTTTTAATGTAGATTTCAGTTCGCTAAGTTATGAAAAAGCATGTTTTGGCTATAATCTTCCGTAAATCAAGGGCGAAAACCAATTATTTGTCCCAAAAGAAGGTGTTTTAAGTATATATCTGCATTTCTAAGGTAGATTTGGGTACAATAAGAGGCGAAAAAGCAGATTCTGACTAAGATTTTATCGAAATTGGCAACTATTTGACTCAGAAAGGTTGGCTTACGTCGAAATCTAATAGTTTATTAAGGTTTTCGTTACTAAAATGCCCAAAGACGCCGATTTTGACTAGAATTTGAAAGATATTGACATGAATATATAACTGTTTGTATCAAAAAATGATAGTTTAAACTGATATTTGCAGTTTTGATGCGGTTTTAGATACGATATGAATCGAAGAAGCCGATTTTGACTGGAATCTGTTTAAAATGACAAAGAAAAACCTATTATCAATTCAAGGAAGTGAATTTTTAAGTAGTTATCTGCAGTTTTAATGTAGATTTCAGTTCGCTAAGTTATGAAAATGCATGTTTTGGCTATAATCTTCCGTAAATCAAGGGCGAAAACCAATTATTTGTCCCAAAAGAAGGTGTTTTAAGTATATATCTGCATTTCTAAGGTAGATTTGGGTCCAATAAGAGGCGAAAAAGCAGATTCTGACTAAGATTTTATCGAAATCGGCAACTATTTGACTCAGAAAGGTTGCCTTACGTCGAAATCTAATAGTTTATTAAGGTTTTCGTTACTAAAATGCCCAAAGACGCCGATTTTGACTAGAATTTGAAAGATATTGACATGAATATATAACTGTTTGTATCAAAAAATCATAGTTTAAACTGATATTTGCAGTTTTGATGCGGTTTTAGATACGATATGGATCGAAGAAGCCGATTTTGACTGGAATCTGTTTAAAATGACAAAGAAAAACCTATTATCAATTCAAGGAAGTGAATTTTTAAGTAGTTATCTGCAGTTTTAATGTAGATTTCAGTTCGCTAAGTTATGAAAATGCATGTTTTGGCTATAATCTTCCGTAAATCAAGGGCGAAAACCAATTATTTGTCCCAAAAGAAGGTGTTTTAAGTATATATCTGCATTTCTAAGGTAGATTTGGGTCCAATAAGAGGCGAAAAAGCAGATTCTGACTAAGATTTTATCGAAATCGGCAACTATTTGACTCAGAAAGGTTGCCTTACGTCGAAATCTAATAGTTTATTAAGGTTTTCGTTACTAAAATGCCCAAAGACGCCGATTTTGACTAGAATTTGAAAGATATTGACATGAATATATAACTGTTTGTATCAAAAAATGATAGTTTAAACTGATATTTGCAGTTTTGATGCGGTTTTAGATACGATATGAATCGAAGAAGCCGATTTTGACTGGAATCTGTTTAAAATGACAAAGAAAAACCTATTATCAATTCAAGGAAGTGAATTTTTAAGTAGTTATCTGCAGTTTTAATGTAGATTTCAGTTCGCTAAGTTATGAAAATGCATGTTTTGGCTATAATCTTCCGTAAATCAAGGGCGAAAACCAATTATTTGTCCCAAAAGAAGGTGTTTTAAGTATATATCTGCATTTCTAAGGTAGATTTGGGTACAATAAGAGGCGAAAAAGCAGATTCTGACTAAGATTTTATCGAAATCGGCAACTATTTGACTCAGAAAGGTTGCCTTACGTCGAAATCTAATAGTTTATTAAGGTTTTCGTTACTAAAATGCCCAAAGACGCCGATTTTGACTAGAATTTGAAAGATATTGACATGAATATATAACTGTTTGTATCAAAAAATGATAGTTTAAACTGATATTTGCAGTTTTGATGCGGTTTTAGATACGATATGAATCGAAGAAGCCGATTTTGACTGGAATCTGTTTAAAATGACAAAGAAAAACCTATTATCAATTCAAGGAAGTGAATTTTTAAGTAGTTATCTGCAGTTTTAATGTAGATTTCAGTTCGCTAAGTTATGAAAATGCATGTTTTGGCTATAATCTTCCGTAAATCAAGGGCGAAAACCAATTATTTGTCCCAAAAGAAAGTGTTTTAAGTATATATCTGCATTTCTAAGGTAGATTTGGGTCCAATAAGAGGCGAAAAAGCAGATTCTGACTAAGATTTTATCGAAATCGGCAACTATTTGACTCAGAAAGGTTGCCTTACGTCGAAATCTAATAGTTTATTAAGGTTTTCGTTACTAAAATGCCCAAAGACGCCGATTTTGACTAGAATTTGAAAGATATTGACATGAATATATAACTGTTTGTATCAAAAAATCATAGTTTAAACTGATATTTGCAGTTTTGATGCGGTTTTAGATACGATATGGATCGAAGAAGCCGATTTTGACTGGAATCTGTTTAAAATGACAAAGAAAAACCTATTATCAATTCAAGGAAATGAATTTTTAAGTAGTTATCAGCAGTTTTAATGTAGATTTCAGTTAGCTAAGTTATGAAAATGCATGTTTTGGCTATAATCTTCCGTAAATCAAGGGCGAAAACTAATTATTTGTCCCAAAAGAAGGTGTTTTAAGTATATATCTGCATTTCTAAGGTAGATTTGGGTACAATAAGAGGCGAAAAAGCAGATTCTGACTAAGATTTTATCGAAATCGGCAACTATTTGACTCAGGAAGGTTGCCTTACGTCGAAATCTAATAGTTTATTAAGGTTTTCGTTACTAAAATGCCCAAAGACGCCGATTTTGACTAGAATTTGAAAGATATTGACATGAATATATAACTGTTTGTATCAAAAAATGTTAGTTTAAACTGATATTTGCAGTTTTGATGCGGTTTTAGGTACGATATGGGTCGAAGAAGCCGATTTTGACTGGAATCTGTTTAAAATGACAAAGAAAAACCTATTATCAATTCAAGGAAGTGAATTTTTAGGTAGTTATCTGCAGTTTTAATGTAGATTTCAGTTCGCTAAGTTATGAAAATGCATGTTTTGGCTATAATCTTCCGTAAATCAAGGGCGACAACCAATTATTTGTCCCAAAAGAAGGTGTTTTAAGAATATATCTGCATTTCTAAGGTAGATTTGGGTACAATAAGAGGCGAAAAAGCAGATTCTGACTAAGATTTTATCGAATTCGGCAACTATTTGACTCAAAAAGGTTGCCTTACGTCGAAATCTAATAGTTTATTAAGGTTTTCGTTACTAAAATGCCCAAAGACGCCGATTTTGACTAGAATTTGAAAGATATTGACATGAATATATAACTGTTTGTATCAAAAAATGATAGTTTAAACTGATATTTGCAGTTTTGATGCGGTTTTAGATACGATATGAATCGAAGAAGCCGATTTTGACTGGAATCTGTTTAAAATAACAAAGAAAAACCTATTATCAATTCAAGGAAGTGAATTTTTAAGTAGTTATCTGCAGTTTTAATGTAGATTTCAGTTCGCTAAGTTATGAAAATGAATGTTTTGGCTATAATCTTCCGTAAATCAAGGGCGAAAAATAATTATTTGTCCCAAAAGAAGGTGTTTTAAGAATATATCTGCATTTCTAAGGTAGATTTGGGTACAATAAGAGGCGAAAAAGCAGATCCTGACTAAGATTTTATCGAAATCGGCAACTATTTGACTCAGAAAGGTTGCCTTACGTCGAAATCTAATAGTTTATTAAGGTTTTCGTTACTAAAATGCCCAAAGACGCCGATTTTGACTAGAATTTGAAAGATATTGACATGAATATATAACTGTTTGTATCAAAAAATGATAGTTTAAACTGATATTTGCAGTTTTCATGCGGTTTTAGATACGATATGAATCGAAGAAGCCGATTTTGACTGGAATCTGTTTAAAATGACAAAGAAAAACCTATTATCAATTCAAGGAAGTGAATTTTTAAGTAGTTATCTGCAGTTTTAATGTAGATTTCAGTTCGCTAAGTTATGAAAATGCATGTTTTGGCTATAATCTTCCGTAAATCAAGGGCGAAAACCAATTATTTGTCCCAAAAGAAGGTGTTTTAAGTATATATCTGCATTTCTAAGGTAGATTTGGGTACAATAAGAGGCGAAAAAGCAGATTCTGACTAAGATTTTATCGAAATCGGCAACTATTTGACTCAGAAAGGTTGCCTTACGTCGAAATCTAATAGTTTATTAAGGTTTTCGTTACTAAAATGCCCAAAGACGCCGATTTTGACTAGAATTTGAAAGATATTGACATGAATATATAACTGTTTGTATCAAAAAATGATAGTTTATACTGATATTTGCAGTTTTGTTGCGGTTTTAGATACGATATGAATCGAAGAAGCCGATTTTGACTGGAATCTGTTTAAAATGACAAAGAAAAACCTATTATCAATTCAATTTAGTGAATTTTTAAGTAGTTATCTGCAGTTTTAATGTAGATTTCAGTTCGCTAAGTTATGAAAATGCATGTTTTGGCTATAATCTTCCGTAAATCAAGGGCGAAAACCAATTATTTGTCCCAAAAGAAGGTGTTTTAAGTATATATCTGCATTTCTAAGGTAGATTTGGGTACAATAAGAGGCGAAAAAGCAGATTCTGACTAAGATTTTATCGAAATCGGCAACTGTTTGACTCAGAAAGGTTGCCTTACGTCGAAATCTAATAGTTTATTAAGGTTTTCGTTACTAAAATGCCCAAAGACGCCGATTTTGACTAGAATTTGAAAGATATTGACATGAATATATAACTGTTTGTATCAAAAAATGATAGTTTAAACTGATATTTGCAGTTTTGATGCGGTTTTAGATACGATATGAATCGAAGAAGCCGATTTTGACTGGAATCTGTTTAAAATGACAAAGAAAAACCTATTATCAATTCAAGGAAGTGAATTTTTAAGTAGTTATCTGCAGTTTTAATGTAGATTTCAGTTCGCTAAGTTATGAAAATGCATGTTTTGTCTATAATCTTCCGTAAATCAAGGGCGAAAACCAATTATTTGTCCAAAAAGAAGGTGTTTTAAGTATATATCTGCATTTCTAAGGTAGATTTGGGTACAATAAGAGGCGAAAAAGCAGATTCTGACTAAGATTTTATCGAAATCGGCAACTATTTGACTCAGAAAGGTTGCCTTACGTCGAAATCTAATAGTTTATTAAGGTTTTCGTTACTAAAATGCCCAAAGACGCCGATTTTGACTAGAATTTGAAAGATATTGACATGGATATATAACTGTTTGTATCAAAAAATGATAGTTTATACTGATATTTGCAGTTTTGATGCGGTTTTAGATACGATATGAATCGAAGAAGCCGATTTTGACTGGAACCTGTTTAAAATGACAAAGAAAAACCTATTATCAATTCAATTTAGTGAATTTTTAAGTAGTTATCTGCAGTTTTAATGTAGATTTCAGTTCGCTAAGTTATGAAAATGCATGTTTTGGCTATAATCTTCCGTAAATCAAGGGCGAAAACCAATTATTTGTCCCAAAAGAAGGTGTTTTAAGTATATATCTGCATTTCTAAGGTAGATTTGGGTACAATAAGAGGCGAAAAAGCAGATTCTGACTAAGATTTTATCGAAATCGGCAACTATTTGACTCAGAAAGATTGCCTTACGTCGAAATCTAATAGTTTATTAAGGTTTTCGTTACTAAAATGCCCAAAGACGCCGATTTTGACTAGAATTTGAAAGATATTGACATGAATATATAACTGTTTGTATCAAAAAATGATAGTTTAAACTGATATTTGCAGTTTTGATGCGGTTTTAGATACGATATGAATCGAAGAAGCCGATTTTGACTGGAATCTGTTTAAAATGACAAAGAAAAACCTATTATCAATTCAAGGAAGTGAATTTTTAAGTAGTTATCTGCAGTTTTAATGTAGATTTCAGTTCGCTAAGTTATGAAAAAGCATGTTTTGGCTATAATCTTCCGTAAATCAAGGGCGAAAACCAATTATTTGTCCCAAAAGAAGGTGTTTTAAGTATATATCTGCATTTCTAAGGTAGATTTGGGTACAATAAGAGGCGAAAAAGCAGATTCTGACTAAGATTTTATCGAAATTGGCAACTATTTGACTCAGAAAGGTTGGCTTACGTCGAAATCTAATAGTTTATTAAGGTTTTCGTTACTAAAATGCCCAAAGACGCCGATTTTGACTAGAATTTGAAAGATATTGACATGAATATATAACTGTTTGTATCAAAAAATGATAGTTTAAACTGATATTTGCAGTTTTGATGCGGTTTTAGATACGATATGAATCGAAGAAGCCGATTTTGACTGGAATCTGTTTAAAATGACAAAGAAAAACCTATTATCAATTCAAGGAAGTGAATTTTTAAGTAGTTATCTGCAGTTTTAATGTAGATTTCAGTTCGCTAAGTTATGAAAATGCATGTTTTGGCTATAATCTTCCGTAAATCAAGGGCGAAAACCAATTATTTGTCCCAAAAGAAGGTGTTTTAAGTATATATCTGCATTTCTAAGGTAGATTTGGGTCCAATAAGAGGCGAAAAAGCAGATTCTGACTAAGATTTTATCGAAATCGGCAACTATTTGACTCAGAAAGGTTGCCTTACGTCGAAATCTAATAGTTTATTAAGGTTTTCGTTACTAAAATGCCCAAAGACGCCGATTTTGACTAGAATTTGAAAGATATTGACATGAATATATAACTGTTTGTATCAAAAAATGTTAGTTTAAACTGATATTTGCAGTTTTGATGCGGTTTTAGGTACGATATGAGTCGAAGAAGCCGATTTTGACTGGAATCTGTTTAAAATGACAAAGAAAAACCTATTATCAATTCAAGGAAGTGAATTTTTAGGTAGTTATCTGCAGTTTTAATGTAGATTTCAGTTCGCTAAGTTATGAAAATGCATGTTTTGGCTATAATCTTCCGTAAATCAAGGGCGAAAACCAATTATTTGTCCCAAAAGAAGGTGTTTTAAGAATATATCTGCATTTCTAAGGTAGATTTGGGTACAATAAGAGGCGAAAAAGCAGATTCTGACTAAGATTTTATCGAAATCAGCAACTATTTGACTCAGAAAGGTTGCCTTACGTCGAAATCTAATAGTTTATTAAGGTTTTCGTTACTAAAATGCCCAAAGACGCCGATTTTGACTAGAATTTGAAAGATATTGACATGAATATATAACTGTTTGTATCAAAAAATGATAGTTTAAACTGATATTTGCAGTTTTGATGCGGTTTTAGATACGATATGAATCGAAGAAGCCGATTTTGACTGGAATCTGTTTAAAATGACAAAGAAAAACCTATTATCAATTCAAGGAAGTGAATTTTTAAGTAGTTATCTGCAGTTTTAATGTAGATTTCAGTTCGCTAAGTTATGAAAATGCATGTTTTGGCTATAATCTTCCGTAAATCAAGGGCGAAAACCAATTATTTGTCCCAAAAGAAGGTGTTTTAAGAATATATCTGCATTTCTAAGGTAGATTTGGGTACAATAAGAGGCGAAAAAGCAGATTCTGACTAAGATTTTATCGAAATCGGCAACTATTTGACTCAGAAAGGTTGCCTTACGTCGAAATCTAATAGTTTATTAAGGTTTTCGTTACTAAAATGCCCAAAGACGCCGATTTTGACTAGAATTTGAAAGATATTGACATGAATATATAACTGTTTGTATCAAAAAATGATAGTTTAAACTGATATTTGCAGTTTTGATGCGGTTTTAGATACGATATGAATCGAAGAAGCCGATTTTGACTGGAATCTGTTTCAAATGACAAAGAAAAACCTATTATCAATTCAAGGAAGTGAATTTTTAAGTAGTTATCTGCAGTTTTAATGTAGATTTCAGTTCGCTAAGTTATGAAAATGCATGTTTTGGCTATAATCTTCCGTAAATCAAGGGCGAAAACCAATTATTTGTCCAAAAAGAAGGTGTTTTAAGTATATATCTGCATTTCTAAGGTAGATTTGGGTACAATAAGAGGCGAAAAAGCAGATTCTGACTAAGATTTTATCGAAATCGGCAACTATTTGACTCAGAAAGGTTGCCTTACGTCGAAATCTAATAGTTTATTAAGGTTTTCGTTACTAAAATGCCCAAAGACGCCGATTTTGACTAGAATTTGAAAGATATTGACATGGATATATAACTGTTTGTATCAAAAAATGATAGTTTATACTGATATTTGCAGTTTTGATGCGGTTTTAGATACGATATGAATCGAAGAAGCCGATTTTGACTGGAACCTGTTTAAAATGACAAAGAAAAACCTATTATCAATTCAATTTAGTGAATTTTTAAGTAGTTATCTGCAGTTTTAATGTAGATTTCAGTTCGCTAAGTTATGAAAATGCATGTTTTGGCTATAATCTTCCGTAAATCAAGGGCGAAAACCAATTATTTGTCCCAAAAGAAGGTGTTTTAAGTATATATCTGCATTTCTAAGGTAGATTTGGGTACAATAAGAGGCGAAAAAGCAGATTCTGACTAAGATTTTATCGAAATCGGCAACTATTTGACTCAGAAAGATTGCCTTACGTCGAAATCTAATAGTTTATTAAGGTTTTCGTTACTAAAATGCCCAAAGACGCCGATTTTGACTAGAATTTGAAAGATATTGACATGAATATATAACTGTTTGTATCAAAAAATGATAGTTTAAACTGATATTTGCAGTTTTGATGCGGTTTTAGATACGATATGAATCGAAGAAGCCGATTTTGACTGGAATCTGTTTAAAATGACAAAGAAAAACCTATTATCAATTCAAGGAAGTGAATTTTTAAGTAGTTATCTGCAGTTTTAATGTAGATTTCAGTTCGCTAAGTTATGAAAAAGCATGTTTTGGCTATAATCTTCCGTAAATCAAGGGCGAAAACCAATTATTTGTCCCAAAAGAAGGTGTTTTAAGTATATATCTGCATTTCTAAGGTAGATTTGGGTACAATAAGAGGCGAAAAAGCAGATTCTGACTAAGATTTTATCGAAATTGGCAACTATTTGACTCAGAAAGGTTGGCTTACGTCGAAATCTAATAGTTTATTAAGGTTTTCGTTACTAAAATGCCCAAAGACGCCGATTTTGACTAGAATTTGAAAGATATTGACATGAATATATAACTGTTTGTATCAAAAAATGATAGTTTAAACTGATATTTGCAGTTTTGATGCGGTTTTAGATACGATATGAATCGAAGAAGCCGATTTTGACTGGAATCTGTTTAAAATGACAAAGAAAAACCTATTATCAATTCAAGGAAGTGAATTTTTAAGTAGTTATCTGCAGTTTTAATGTAGATTTCAGTTCGCTAAGTTATGAAAATGCATGTTTTGGCTATAATCTTCCGTAAATCAAGGGCGAAAACCAATTATTTGTCCCAAAAGAAGGTGTTTTAAGTATATATCTGCATTTCTAAGGTAGATTTGGGTCCAATAAGAGGCGAAAAAGCAGATTCTGACTAAGATTTTATCGAAATCGGCAACTATTTGACTCAGAAAGGTTGCCTTACGTCGAAATCTAATAGTTTATTAAGGTTTTCGTTACTAAAATGCCCAAAGACGCCGATTTTGACTAGAATTTGAAAGATATTGACATGAATATATAACTGTTTGTATCAAAAAATGTTAGTTTAAACTGATATTTGCAGTTTTGATGCGGTTTTAGGTACGATATGAGTCGAAGAAGCCGATTTTGACTGGAATCTGTTTAAAATGACAAAGAAAAACCTATTATCAATTCAAGGAAGTGAATTTTTAGGTAGTTATCTGCAGTTTTAATGTAGATTTCAGTTCGCTAAGTTATGAAAATGCATGTTTTGGCTATAATCTTCCGTAAATCAAGGGCGAAAACCAATTATTTGTCCCAAAAGAAGGTGTTTTAAGAATATATCTGCATTTCTAAGGTAGATTTGGGTACAATAAGAGGCGAAAAAGCAGATTCTGACTAAGATTTTATCGAAATCAGCAACTATTTGACTCAGAAAGGTTGCCTTACGTCGAAATCTAATAGTTTATTAAGGTTTTCGTTACTAAAATGCCCAAAGACGCCGATTTTGACTAGAATTTGAAAGATATTGACATGAATATATAACTGTTTGTATCAAAAAATGATAGTTTAAACTGATATTTGCAGTTTTGATGCGGTTTTAGATACGATATGAATCGAAGAAGCCGATTTTGACTGGAATCTGTTTAAAATGACAAAGAAAAACCTATTATCAATTCAAGGAAGTGAATTTTTAAGTAGTTATCTGCAGTTTTAATGTAGATTTCAGTTCGCTAAGTTATGAAAATGCATGTTTTGGCTATAATCTTCCGTAAATCAAGGGCGAAAACCAATTATTTGTCCCAAAAGAAGGTGTTTTAAGAATATATCTGCATTTCTAAGGTAGATTTGGGTACAATAAGAGGCGAAAAAGCAGATTCTGACTAAGATTTTATCGAAATCGGCAACTATTTGACTCAGAAAGGTTGCCTTACGTCGAAATCTAATAGTTTATTAAGGTTTTCGTTACTAAAATGCCCAAAGACGCCGATTTTGACTAGAATTTGAAAGATATTGACATGAATATATAACTGTTTGTATCAAAAAATGATAGTTTAAACTGATATTTGCAGTTTTGATGCGGTTTTAGATACGATATGAATCGAAGAAGCCGATTTTGACTGGAATCTGTTTCAAATGACAAAGAAAAACCTATTATCAATTCAAGGAAGTGAATTTTTAAGTAGTTATCTGCAGTTTTAATGTAGATTTCAGTTCGCTAAGTTATGAAAATGCATGTTTTGGCTATAATCTTCCGTAAATCAAGGGCGAAAACCAATTATTTGTCCCAAAAGAAGGTGTTTTAAGTATATATCTGCATTTCTAAGGTAGATTTGGGTACAATAAGAGGCGAAAAAGCAGATTCTGACTAAGATTTTATCGAAATCGGAACCTATTTGACTCAGAAAGGTTGCCTTACGTCGAAATCTAATAGTTTATTAAGGTTTTCGTTACGAAAATGCCCAAAGACGCCGATTTTGACTAGAATTTGAAAGATATTGACATGAATATATAACTGTTTGTATCAAAAAATGATAGTTTAAACTGATATTTGCAGTTTTGATGCGGTTTTAGATACGATATGAATCGAAGAAGCCGATTTTGACTGGAATCTGTTTAAAATGACAAAGAAAAACCTATTATCAATTCAAGGAAGTGAATTTTTAGGTAGTTATCTGCAGTTTTAATGTAGATTTCAGTTCGCTAAGTTATGAAAATGCATGTTTTGGCTATAATCTTCCGTAAATCAAGGGCGAAAACCAATTATTTGTCCCAAAAGAAGGTGTTTTAAGAATATATCTGCATTTCTAAGGTAGATTTGGGTACAATAAGAGGCGAAAAAGCAGATTCTGACTAAGATTTTATCGAAATCAGCAACTATTTGACTCAGAAAGGTTGCCTTACGTCGAAATCTAATAGTTTATTAAGGTTTTCGTTACTAAAATGCCCAAAGACGCCGATTTTGACTAGAATTTGAAAGATATTGACATGGATATATAACTGTTTGTATCAAAAAATGATAGTTTATACTGATATTTGCAGTTTTGATGCGGTTTTAGATACGATATGAATCGAAGAAGCCGATTTTGACTGGAACCTGTTTAAAATGACAAAGAAAAACCTATTATCAATTCAATTTAGTGAATTTTTAAGTAGTTATCTGCAGTTTTAATGTAGATTTCAGTTCGCTAAGTTATGAAAATGCATGTTTTGGCTATAATCTTCCGTAAATCAAGGGCGAAAACCAATTATTTGTCCCAAAAGAAGGTGTTTTAAGTATATATCTGCATTTCTAAGGTAGATTTGGGTACAATAAGAGGCGAAAAAGCAGATTCTGACTAAGATTTTATCGAAATCGGCAACTATTTGACTCAGAAAGATTGCCTTACGTCGAAATCTAATAGTTTATTAAGGTTTTCGTTACTAAAATGCCCAAAGACGCCGATTTTGACTAGAATTTGAAAGATATTGACATGAATATATAACTGTTTGTATCAAAAAATGATAGTTTAAACTGATATTTGCAGTTTTGATGCGGTTTTAGATACGATATGAATCGAAGAAGCCGATTTTGACTGGAATCTGTTTAAAATGACAAAGAAAAACCTATTATCAATTCAAGGAAGTGAATTTTTAAGTAGTTATCTGCAGTTTTAATGTAGATTTCAGTTCGCTAAGTTATGAAAAAGCATGTTTTGGCTATAATCTTCCGTAAATCAAGGGCGAAAACCAATTATTTGTCCCAAAAGAAGGTGTTTTAAGTATATATCTGCATTTCTAAGGTAGATTTGGGTACAATAAGAGGCGAAAAAGCAGATTCTGACTAAGATTTTATCGAAATTGGCAACTATTTGACTCAGAAAGGTTGGCTTACGTCGAAATCTAATAGTTTATTAAGGTTTTCGTTACTAAAATGCCCAAAGACGCCGATTTTGACTAGAATTTGAAAGATATTGACATGAATATATAACTGTTTGTATCAAAAAATGATAGTTTAAACTGATATTTGCAGTTTTAATGCGGTTTTAGATACGATATGAATCGAAGAAGCCGATTTTGACTGGAATCTGTTTAAAATGACAAAGAAAAACCTATTATCAATTCAAGGAAGTGAATTTTTAAGTAGTTATCTGCAGTTTTAATGTAGATTTCAGTTCGCTAAGTTATGAAAATGCATGTTTTGGCTATAATCTTCCGTAAATCAAGGGCGAAAACCAATTATTTGTCCCAAAAGAAGGTGTTTTAAGTATATATCTGCATTTCTAAGGTAGATTTGGGTCCAATAAGAGGCGAAAAAGCAGATTCTGACTAAGATTTTATCGAAATCGGCAACTATTTGACTCAGAAAGGTTGCCTTACGTCGAAATCTAATAGTTTATTAAGGTTTTCGTTACTAAAATGCCCAAAGACGCCGATTTTGACTAGAATTTGAAAGATATTGACATGAATATATAACTGTTTGTATCAAAAAATGTTAGTTTAAACTGATATTTGCAGTTTTGATGCGGTTTTAGGTACGATATGAGTCGAAGAAGCCGATTTTGACTGGAATCTGTTTAAAATGACAAAGAAAAACCTATTATCAATTCAAGGAAGTGAATTTTTAGGTAGTTATCTGCAGTTTTAATGTAGATTTCAGTTCGCTAAGTTATGAAAATGCATGTTTTGGCTATAATCTTCCGTAAATCAAGGGCGAAAACCAATTATTTGTCCCAAAAGAAGGTGTTTTAAGAATATATCTGCATTTCTAAGGTAGATTTGGGTACAATAAGAGGCGAAAAAGCAGATTCTGACTAAGATTTTATCGAAATCAGCAACTATTTGACTCAGAAAGGTTGCCTTACGTCGAAATCTAATAGTTTATTAAGGTTTTCGTTACTAAAATGCCCAAAGACGCCGATTTTGACTAGAATTTGAAAGATATTGACATGAATATATAACTGTTTGTATCAAAAAATGATAGTTTAAACTGATATTTGCAGTTTTGATGCGGTTTTAGATACGATATGAATCGAAGAAGCCGATTTTGACTGGAATCTGTTTAAAATGACAAAGAAAAACCTATTATCAATTCAAGGAAGTGAATTTTTAAGTAGTTATCTGCAGTTTTAATGTAGATTTCAGTTCGCTAAGTTATGAAAATGCATGTTTTGGCTATAATCTTCCGTAAATCAAGGGCGAAAACCAATTATTTGTCCCAAAAGAAGGTGTTTTAAGAATATATCTGCATTTCTAAGGTAGATTTGGGTACAATAAGAGGCGAAAAAGCAGATTCTGACTAAGATTTTATCGAAATCGGCAACTATTTGACTCAGAAAGGTTGCCTTACGTCGAAATCTAATAGTTTATTAAGGTTTTCGTTACTAAAATGCCCAAAGACGCCGATTTTGACTAGAATTTGAAAGATATTGACATGAATATATAACTGTTTGTATCAAAAAATGATAGTTTAAACTGATATTTGCAGTTTTGATGCGGTTTTAGATACGATATGAATCGAAGAAGCCGATTTTGACTGGAATCTGTTTCAAATGACAAAGAAAAACCTATTATCAATTCAAGGAAGTGAATTTTTAAGTAGTTATCTGCAGTTTTAATGTAGATTTCAGTTCGCTAAGTTATGAAAATGCATGTTTTGGCTATAATCTTCCGTAAATCAAGGGCGAAAACCAATTATTTGTCCCAAAAGAAGGTGTTTTAAGTATATATCTGCATTTCTAAGGTAGATTTGGGTACAATAAGAGGCGAAAAAGCAGATTCTGACTAAGATTTTATCGAAATCGGAACCTATTTGACTCAGAAAGGTTGCCTTACGTCGAAATCTAATAGTTTATTAAGGTTTTCGTTACGAAAATGCCCAAAGACGCCGATTTTGACTAGAATTTGAAAGATATTGACATGAATATATAACTGTTTGTATCAAAAAATGATAGTTTAAACTGATATTTGCAGTTTTGATGCGGTTTTAGATACGATATGAATCGAAGAAGCCGATTTTGACTGGAATCTGTTTAAAATGACAAAGAAAAACCTATTATCAATTCAAGGAAGTGAATTTTTAAGTAGTTATCTGCAGTTTTAATGTAGATTTCAGTTCGCTAAGTTATGAAAATGCATGTTTTGGCTATAATCTTCCGTAAATCAAGGGCGAAAACCAATTATTTGTCCCAAAAGAAGGTGTTTTAAGTATATATCTGCATTTCTAAGGTAGATTTGGGTAGAATAAGAGGCGAAAAAGCAGATTCTGACTAAGATTTTATCGAAATCGGCAACTATTTGACTCAGAAAGGTTGCCTTACGTCGAAATCTAATAGTTTATTAAGGTTTTCGTTACTAAAATGCCCAAAGACGCCGATTTTGACTAGAATTTGAAAGATATTGACATGAATATATAACTGTTTGTATCAAAAAATGATAGTTTAAACTGAAATTTGCAGTTTTGATGCGGTTTTAGATACGATATGAATCGAAGAAGCCGATTTTGACTGGAATCTGTTTAAAATGACAGAGAAAAACCTATTACCAATTCAAGGAAGTGAATTTTTAAGTAGTTATTTGCAGTTTTAATGTAGATTTCAGTTCGCTAAGTTATGAAAATGCATGTTTTGGCTATAATCTTCCGTAAATCAAGGGCGAAAACCAATTATTTGTCCCAAAAGAAGGTGTTTTAAGTATATATCTGCATTTCTAAGGTAGATTTGGGTACAATAAGAGGCGAAAAAGCAGATTCTGACTAAGATTTTATCGAAATCGGCAACTATTTGACTCAGAAAGGTTGCCTTACGTCGAAATCTAATAGTTTATTAAGGTTTTCGTTACTAAAATGCCCAAAGACGCCGATTTTGACTAGAATTTGAAAGATATTGACATGAATATATAACTGTTTGTATCAAAAAATGATAGTTTAAACTGATATTTGCAGTTTTGATGCGGTTTTAGATACGATATGAATCGAAGAAGCCGATTTTGACTGGAATCTGTTTAAAATGACAAAGAAAAACCTATTATCAATTCAAGGAAGTGAATTTTTAAGTAGTTATCTGCAGTTTTAATGTAGATTTCAGTTAGCTAAGTTATGAAAATGCATGTTTTGGCTATAATCTTCAGTAAATCAAGGGCGAAAACCAATTATTTGTCCCAAAAGAAGGTGTTTTAAGTATATATCTGCATTTCTAAGGTAGATTTGGGTGCAATAAGAGGCGAAAAAGCAGATTCTGACTAAGATTTTATCGAAATCGGCAACTATTTGACTCAGAAAGGTTGCCTTATGTCGAAATCTAATAGTTTATTAAGGTTTTCGTTACTAAAATGCCCAAAGACGCCGATTTTGACTAGAATTTGAAAGATATTGACATGAATATATAACTGTTTGTATCAAAAAATGATAGTTTAAACTGATATTTGCAGTTTTGATGCGGTTTTAGACACGATATGAATCGAAGAAGCCGATTTTGACTGGAATCTGTTTAAAATGACAGAGAAAAACCTATTACCAATTCAAGGAAGTGAATTTTTAAGTAGTTATTTGCAGTTTTAATGTAGATTTCAGTTCGCTAAGTTATGAAAATGCATGTTTTGGCTATAATCTTCCGTAAATCAAGGGCGAAAACCAATTATTTGTCCCAAAAGAAGGTGTTTTAAGAATATATCTGCATTTCTAAGGTAGATTTGGGTACAATAAGAGGCGAAAAAGCAGATTCTGACTAAGATTTTATCGAAATCGGCAACTATTTGACTCAGAAAGGTTGCCTTACGTCGAAATCTAATAGTTTATTAAGGTTTTCGTTACTAAAATGCCCAAAGACGCCGATTTTGACTAGAATTTGAAAGATATTGACATGAATATATAACTGTTTGTATCAAAAAATGATAGTTTAAACTGATATTTGCAGTTTTGATGCGGTTTTAGATACGATATGAATCGAAGAAGCCGATTTTGACTGGAATCTGTTTAAAATGACAAAGAAAAACCTATTATCAATTCAAGGAAGTGAATTTTTAAGTAGTTATCTGCAGTTTTAATGTAGATTTCAGTTCGCTAAGTTATGAAAAAGCTTGTTTTGGCTATAATTTTCCGTAAATCAAGGGCGAAAACCAATTATTTGTCCCAAAAGAAGGTGTTTTAAGTATATATCTGCATTTCTAAGGTAGATTTGGGTAGAATAAGAGGCGAAAAAGCAGATTCTGACTAAGATTTTATCGAAATCGGCAACTATTTGACTCAGAAAGGTTGCCTTACGTCGAAATCTAATAGTTTATTAAGGTTTTCGTTACTAAAATGCCCAAAGACGCCGATTTTGACTAGAATTTGAAAGATATTGACATGAATATATAACTGTTTGTATCAAAAAATGATAGTTTAAACTGAAATTTGCAGTTTTGATGCGGTTTTAGATACGATATGAATCGAAGAAGCCGATTTTGACTGGAATCTGTTTAAAATGACAGAGAAAAACCTATTACCAATTCAAGGAAGTGAATTTTTAAGTAGTTATTTGCAGTTTTAATGTAGATTTCAGTTCGCTAAGTTATGAAAATGCATGTTTTGGCTATAATCTTCCGTAAATCAAGGGCGAAAACCAATTATTTGTCCCAAAAGAAGGTGTTTTAAGTATATATCTGCATTTCTAAGGTAGATTTGGGTACAATAAGAGGCGAAAAAGCAGATTCTGACTAAGATTTTATCGAAATCGGCAACTATTTGACTCAGAAAGGTTGCCTTACGTCGAAATCAAATAGTTTATTAAGGTTTTCGTTACTAAAATGCCCAAAGACGCCGATTTTGACTAGAATTTGAAAGATATTGACATTAATATATAACTGTTTGTATCAAAAAATGATAGTTTAAACTGATATTTGCAGTTTTGATGCGGTTTTAGATACGATATGAATCGAAGAAGCCGATTTTGACTGGAATCTGTTTAAAATGACAAAGAAAAACCTATTATCAATTCAAGGAAGTGAATTTTTAAGTAGTTATCTGCAGTTTTAATGTAGATTTCAGTTCGCTAAGTTATGAAAAAGCTTGTTTTGGCTATAATCTTCCGTAAATCAAGGGCGAAAACCAATTATTTGTCCCAAAAGAAGGTGTTTTAAGTATATATCTGCATTTCTAAGGTAGATTTGGGTACAATAAGAGGCGAAAAAGCAGATTCTGACTAAGATTTTATCGAAATTGGCAACTATTTGACTCAGAAAGGTTGGCTTACGTCGAAATCTAATAGTTTATTAAGGTTTTCGTTACTAAAATGCCCAAAGACGCCGATTTTGACTAGAATTTGAAAGATATTGACATGAATATATAACTGTTTGTATCAAAAAATGATAGTTTAAACTGATATTTGCAGTTTTGATGCGGTTTTAGATACGATATGAATCGAAGAAGCCGATTTTGACTGGAATCTGTTTAAAATGACAAAGAAAAGCCTATTATCAATTCAATTTAGTGAATTTTTAAGTAGTTATCTGCAGTTTTAATGTAGATTTCAGTTCGCTAAGTTATGAAAATGCATGTTTTGGCTATAATCTTCCGTAAATCAAGGGCGAAAACCAATTATTTGTCTCAAAAGAAGGTGTTTTAAGTATATATCTGCATTTCTAAGGTAGATTTGGGTACAATAAGAGGCGAAAAAGCAGATTCTGACTAAGATTTTATCGAAATCGGCAACTATTTGACTCAGAAAGGTTGCCTTACGTCGAAATCTAATAGTTTATTAAGGTTTTCGTTACTAAAATGCCCAAAGACGCCGATTTTGACTAGAATTTGAAAGATATTGACATGAATATATAACTGTTTGTATCAAAAAATGATAGTTTAAACTGATATTTGCAGTTTTGATGCGGTTTTAGATACGATATGAATCGAAGAAGCCGAGTTTGACTGGAATCTGTTTAAAATGACAAAGAAAAACCTATTATCAATTCAAGGAAGTGAATTTTTAAGTAGTTATCTGCAGTTTTAATGTAGATTTCAGTTAGCTAAGTTATGAAAATGCATGTTTTGGCTATAATCTTCAGTAAATCAAGGGCGAAAACCAATTATTTGTCCCAAAAGAAGGTGTTTTAAGTATATATCTGCATTTCTAAGGTAGATTTGGGTACAATAAGAGGCGAAAAAGCAGATTCTGACTAAGATTTTATCGAAATCGGCAACTATTTGACTCAGAAAGGTTGCCTTATGTCGAAATCTAATAGTTTATTAAGGTTTTCGTTACTAAAATGCCCAAAGACGCCGATTTTGACTAGAATTTGAAAGATATTGACATGAATATATAACTGTTTGTATCAAAAAATGATAGTTTAAACTGATATTTGCAGTTTTGATGCGGTTTTAGACACGATATGAATCGAAGAAGCCGATTTTGACTGGAATCTGTTTAAAATGACAGAGAAAAACCTATTACCAATTCAAGGAAGTGAATTTTTAAGTAGTTATTTGCAGTTTTAATGTAGATTTCAGTTCGCTAAGTTATGAAAATGCATGTTTTGGCTATAATCTTCCGTAAATCAAGGGCGAAAACCAATTATTTGTCCCAAAAGAAGGTGTTTTAAGCATATATCTGCATTTCTAAGGTAGATTTGGGTACAATAAGAGGCGAAAAAGCAGATTCTGACTAAGATTTTATCGAAATCGGCAACTATTTGACTCAGAAAGGTTGCCTTACGTCGAAATCTAATAGTTTATTAAGGTTTTCGATACTAAAATGCCCAAAGACGCCGATTTTGACTAGAATTTGAAAGATATTGACATGAATATATAACTGTTTGTATCAAAAAATGATAGTTTAAACTGATATTTGCAGTTTTGATGCGGTTTTAGATACGATATGAATCGAAGAAGCCGATTTTGACTGGAATCTGTTTAAAATGACAAAGAAAAACCTATTATCAATTCAAGGAAGTGAATTTTTAAGTAGTTATCTGCAGTTTTAATGTAGATTTCAGTTCGCTAAGTTATGAAAAAGCTTGTTTTGGCTATAATTTTCCGTAAATCAAGGGCGAAAACCAATTATTTGTCCCAAAAGAAGGTGTTTTAAGTATATATCTGCATTTCTAAGGTAGATTTGGGTACAATAAGAGGCGAAAAAGCAGATTCTGACTAAGATTTTATCGAAATCGGCAACTATTTGACTCAGAAAGGTTGCCTTATGTCGAAATCTAATAGTTTATTAAGGTTTTCGTTACTAAAATGCCCAAAGACGCCGATTTTGACTAGAATTTGAAAGATATTGACATGAATATATAACTGTTTGTATCAAAAAATGATAGTTTAAACTGATATTTGCAGTTTTGATGCGGTTTTAGACACGATATGAATCGAAGAAGCCGATTTTGACTGGAATCTGTTTAAAATGACAGAGAAAAACCTATTACCAATTCAAGGAAGTGAATTTTTAAGTAGTTATTTGCAGTTTTAATGTAGATTTCAGTTCGCTAAGTTATGAAAATGCATGTTTTGGCTATAATCTTCCGTAAATCAAGGGCGAAAACCAATTATTTGTCCCAAAAGAAGGTGTTTTAAGCATATATCTGCATTTCTAAGGTAGATTTGGGTACAATAAGAGGCGAAAAAGCAGATTCTGACTAAGATTTTATCGAAATCGGCAACTATTTGACTCAGAAAGGTTGCCTTACGTCGAAATCTAATAGTTTATTAAGGTTTTCGATACTAAAATGCCCAAAGACGCCGATTTTGACTAGAATTTGAAAGATATTGACATGAATATATAACTGTTTGTATCAAAAAATGATAGTTTAAACTGATATTTGCAGTTTTGATGCGGTTTTAGATACGATATGAATCGAAGAAGCCGATTTTGACTGGAATCTGTTTAAAATGACAAAGAAAAACCTATTATCAATTCAAGGAAGTGAATTTTTAAGTAGTTATCTGCAGTTTTAATGTAGATTTCAGTTCGCTAAGTTATGAAAAAGCTTGTTTTGGCTATAATTTTCCGTAAATCAAGGGCGAAAACCAATTATTTGTCCCAAAAGAAGGTGTTTTAAGTATATATCTGCATTTCTAAGGTAGATTTGGGTACAAAAAGAGGCGAAAAAGCAGATTCTGACTAAGATTTTATCGAAATTGGCAACTATTTGACTCAGAAAGGTTGGCTTACGTCGAAATCTAATAGTTTATTAAGGTTTTCGTTACTAAAATGCCCAAAGACGCCGATTTTGACTAGAATTTGAAAGATATTGACATGAATATATAACTGTTTGTATCAAAAAATGATAGTTTAAACTGATATTTGCAGTTTTGATGCGGTTTTAGATACGATATGAATCGAAGAAGCCGATTTTGACTGGAATCTGTTTAAAATGACAAAGAAAAGCCTATTATCAATTCAATTTAGTGAATTTTTAAGTAGTTATCTGCAGTTTTAATGTAGATTTCAGTTCGCTAAGTTATGAAAATGCATGTTTTGGCTATAATATTCCGTAAATCAAGGGCGAAAACCAATTATTTGTCCCAAAAGAAGGTGTTTTAAGTATATATCTGCATTTCTAAGGTAGATTTGGGTACAATAAGAGGCGAAAAAGCAGATTCTGACTAAGATTTTATCGAAATCGGCAACTATTTGACTCAGAAAGGTTGCCTTACGTCGAAATCTAATAGTTTATTAAGGTTTTCGTTACTAAAATGCCCAAAGACGCCGATTTTGACTAGAATTTGAAAGATATTGACATGAATATATAACTGTTTGTATCAAAAAATGATAGTTTAAACTGATATTTGCAGTTTTGATGCGGTTTTAGATACGATATGAATCGAAGAAGCCGATTTTAACTGGAATCTGTTTAAAATGACAAAGAAAAACCTATTATCAATTCAAGGAAGTGAATTTTTAAGTAGTTATCTGCAGTTTTAATGTAGATTTCAGTTCGCTAAGTTATGAAAATGCATGTTTTGGCTATAATCTTCCGTAAATCAAGGGCGAAAACCAATTATTTGTGACAAAAGAAGGTGTTTTAAGTATATATCTGCATTTCTAAGGTAGATTTGGGTACAATAAGAGGCGAAAAAGCAGATTCTGACTAAGATTTTATCGAAATCGGCAACTATTTGACTCAGGAAGGTTGCCTTACGTCGAAATCTAAGAGTTTATTAAGGTTTTCGTTACTAAAATGCCCAAAGACGCCGATTTTGACAAGAATTTGAAAGATATTGACATGAATATATAACTGTTTGTATCAAAAAATGATAGTTTAAACTGATATTTGCAGTTTTGATGCGGTTTTAGATACGATATTAATCGAAGAAGCCGATTTTGACTGGAATCTGTTTAAAATGACAAAGAAAAACCTATTATCAATTCAAGGAAGTGAATTTTTAAGTAGTTATCTGCAGTTTTAATGTAGATTTCAGTTAGCTAAGTTATGAAAATGCATGTTTTGGCTATAATCTTCAGTAAATCAAGGGCGAAAACCAATTATTTGTCCCAAAAGAAGGTGTTTTAATTATATATCTGCATTTCTGAGGTAGATTTGGGTACAATAAGAGGCGAAAAAGCAGATTCTGACTAAGATTTTATCGAAATCGGCAACTATTTGACTCAGAAAGGTTGCCTTACGTCGAAATCTAATAGTTTATTAAGGTTTTCGTTACTAAAATGCCCAAAGACGCCGATTTTGACTAGAATTTGAAAGATATTGACATGAATATATAACTGTTTGTATCAAAAAATGATAGTTTAAACTGAGTTTTTCAGTTTTGATGCGGTTTTAGACACGATATGAATCGAAGAAGCCGATTTTGACTGGAATCTGTTTGAAATGACAAAGAAAAACCTATTATCAATTCAAGGAAGTGAATTTTTAAGTAGTTATCTGCAGTTTTAATGTAGATTTCAGTTCGCTAAGTTATGAAAATGCATGTTTTGGCTATAATCTTCCGTAAATCAAGGGCGAAAACCAATTATTTGTGACAAAAGAAGGTGTTTTAAGTATATATCTGCATTTCTAAGGTAGATTTGGGTACAATAAGAGGCGAAAAAGCAGATTCTGACTAAGATTTTATCGAAATCGGCAACTATTTGACTCAGGAAGGTTGCCTTACGTCGAAATCTAAGAGTTTATTAAGGTTTTCGTTACTAAAATGCCCAAAGACGCCGATTTTGACTAGAATTTGAAAGATATTGACATGAATATATAACTGTTTGTATCAAAAAATGATAGTTTAAACTGATATTTGCAGTTTTGATGCGGTTTTAGATACGATATGAATCGAAGAAGCCGATTTTGACTGGAATCTGTTTAAAATGACAAAGAAAAACCTATTATCAATTCAATTAAGTGAATTTTTAAGTAGTTATCTGCAGTTTTAATGTAGATTTTAGTTCGCTAAGTTATGAAAAAGCATGTTTTGGCTATAATCTTCCGTAAATCAAGGGCGAAAAGCAATTATTTGTCCCAAAAGAAGGTGTTTTAAGTATATATCTGCATTTCTAAGGTAGATTTGGGTACAATAAGAGGCGAAAAAGCAGATTCTGACTAAGATTTTATCGAAATCGGCAACTATTTGACTCAGAAAGGTTGCCTTACGTCGAAATCTAATAGTTTATTAAGGTTTTCGTTACTAAAATGCCCAAAGACGCCGATTTTGACTAGAATTTGAAAGATATTGACATGAATATATAACTGTTTGTATCAAAAAATGATAGTTTAAACTGATATTTGCAGTTTTGATGCGGTTTTAGATACGATATGAATCGAAGAAGCCGATTTTGACTGGAATCTGTTTAAAATGACTAAGAAAAACCTATTATCAATTCAAGGAAGTGAATTTTTAAGTAGTTATCTGCGGTTTTAATGTAGATTTCAGTTCGCTAAGTTATGAAAATGCATGTTTTGGCTATAATCTGCCGTAAATCAAGGGCGAAAACCAATTATTTGTCCCAAAAGAAGGTGTTTTAAGTATATATCTGCATTTCTAAGGTAGATTTGGGTACAATAAGAGGCGAAAAAGCAGATTCTGACTATGATTTTATCGAAATCGGCAACTATTTGACTCAAAAAGGTTGCCTTACGTCGAAATCTAATAGTTTATTAAGGTTTTCGTTACTAAAATGCCCAAAGACGCCGATTTTGACTAGAATTTGAAAGATATTGACATGAATATATAACTGTTTGTATCAAAAAATGATAGTTTAAACTGATATTTGCAGTTTTGATGCGGTTTTAGATACGATATGAATCGAAGAAGCCGATTTTGACTGGAATCTGTTTAAAATGACAAAGAAAAACCTATTATCAATTCAAGGAAGTGAATTTTTAAGTAGTTATCTGCAGTTTTAATGTAGATTTCAGTTCGCTAAGTTATGAAAATGCATGTTTTGGCTATAATCTTCCGTAAATCAAGGGCGAAAACCAATTATTTGTCCCAAAAGAAGGTGTTTTAAGTGTATATCTGCATTTCTAAGGTAGATTTGGGTACAATAAGAGGCGAAAAAGCAGATTCTGACTAAGATTTTATCGAAATCGGCAACTATTTGACTCAGAAAGGTTGCCTTACGTCGAAATCTAATAGTTTATTAAGGTTTTCGTTACTAAAATGCCCAAAGACGCCGATTTTGACTAGAATTTGAAAGATATTGACATGAATATATAACTGTTTGTATCAAAAAATGATAGTTTAAACTGATATTTGCAGTTTTGATGCGGTTTTAGATACGATATGAATCGAAGAAGCCGATTTTGACTGGAATCTCTTTAAAATGACAAAGAAAAACCTATTATCAATTCAAGGAAGTGAATTTTTATAATAATCTTCCGTAAATCAAGGGCGAAAACCAATTATTTGTCCCAAAAGAAGGTGTTTTCAGTATATATCTGCATTTCTAAGGTAGATTTGGGTACAATAAGAGGCGAAAAAGCAGATTCTGACTAAGATTTTATCGAAATCGGCAACAATTTGACTCAAAAAGGTTGCCTTACGTCGAAATCTAATAGTTTATTAAGGTTTTCGTTACTAAAATGCCCAAAGACGCCGATTTTGACTAGAATTTGAAAGATATTGACATGAATATATAACTGTTTGTATCAAAAAATGATAGTTTAAACTGATATTTGCAGTTTTGATGCGGTTTTAGATACGATATGAATCGAAGAAGCCGATTTTGACTGGAATCTGTTTAAAATGACAAAGAAAAACCAATTATCAATTCAAGGAAGTGAATTTTTAAGTAGTTATCTGCAGTTTTAATGTAGATTTCAGTTCGCTAAGTTATGAAAATGCATGTTTTGGCTATAATCTTCCGTAAATCAAGGGCGAAAACCAATTATTTGTCCCAAAAGAAGGGGTTTTAAGTATATATCTGCATTTCTAAGGTAGATTTGGGTACAATAAGAGGCGAAAAAGCAGATTCTGACTAAGATTTTATCGAAATCGGCAACTATTTGACTCAGAAAGGTTGCCTTACGTCGAAATCTAATAGTTTATTAAGGTTTTCGTTACTAAAATGCCCAAAGACGCCGATTTTGACTAGAATTTGAAAGATATTGACATAAATATATAACTCTTTGTATCAAAAAATGATAGTTTAAACTGATATTTGCAGTTTTGATGCGGTTTTAGATACGATATGAATCGAAGAAGCCGATTTTGACTGGAATCTGTTTAAAATGACAAAGAAAAACATATTATCAATTAAAGGAAGTGAATTTTTAAGTAGTTATCTGCAGTTTTAATGTAGATTTCAGTTCGCTAAGTTATGAAAATGCATGTTTTGGCTATAATCTTCCGTAAATCAAGGGCGAAAACCAATTATTTGTCCCAAAAGAAGGTGTTTTAAGAATATATCTGCATTTCTAAGGTAGAATTGGGTACAATAAGAGGCGAAAAAGCAGATTCTGACTAAGATTTTATCGAAATCGGCAACTGTTTGACTCAGAAAGGTTGCCTTACGTCGAAATCTAATAGTTTATTAAGGTTTTCGTTACTAAAATGCCCAAAGACGCCGATTTTGACTAGAATTTGAAAGATATTGACATGAATATATAACTGTTTGTATCAAAAAATGATAGTTTAAACTGATATTTGCAGTTTTGATGCGGTTTTAGATACGATATGAATCGAAGAAGCCGATTTTGACTGGAATCTCTTTAAAATGACAAAGAAAAACCTATTATCAATTCAAGGAAGTGAATTTTTAAGCAGTTATCTGCAGTTTTAATGTAGATTTCAGTTAGCTAAGTTATGAAAATGCATGTTTTGGCTATAATCTTCCGTAAATCAAGGGCGAAAACCAATTATTTGTCCCAAAAGAAGGTGTTTTAAGTATATATCTGCATTTCTAAGGTAGATTTGGGTACAATAAGAGGCGAAAAAGCAGATTCTGACTAAGATTTTATCGAAATCGGCAACTGTTTGACTCAGAAAGGTTGCCTTACGTCGAAATCTAATAGTTTATTAAGGTTTTCGTTATTAAAATGCCCAAAGACGCCGATTTTGACTAGAATTTGAAAGATATTGACATGAATATATAACTGTTTGTATCAAAAAATGATAGTTTAAACTGATATTTGCAGTTTTGATGCGGTTTTAGACACGATATGAATCGAAGAAGCCGATTTTGACTGGAATCTGTTTGAAATGACAAAGAAAAACCTATTATCAATTCAAGGAAGTGAATTTTTAAGTAGTTATCTGCAGTTTTAATGTAGATTTCAGTTCGCTAAGTTATGAAAATGCATGTTTTGGCTATAATCTTTCGTAAATCAAGGGCGAAAACCAATTATTTGTCCCAAAAGAAGGTATTTTAAGTATATATCTGCATTTCTAAGGTAGATTTTGGTACAATAAGAGGCGAAAAAGCAGATTCTGACTAAGATTTTATCGAAATTGGCAACTATTTGACTCAGAAAGGTTGCCTTACGTCGAAATCTAATAGTTTATTAAGGTTTTCGTTACTAAAATGCCCAAAGACGCCGATTTTGACTAGAATTTGAAAGATATTGACATGAATATATAACTGTTTGTATCAAAAAATGATAGTTTAAACTGATATTTGCAGTTTTGATGCGGTTTTAGATGCGATATGAATCGAAGAAGCCGATTTTGACTGGAATCTGTTTAAAATGACAAAGAAAAACCTATTATCAATTCAATTTAGTGAATTTTTAAGTAGTTATCTGCAGTTTTAATGTAGATTTCAGTTCGCTAAGTTATGAAAATGCATGTTTTGGCTATAATCTTCCGTAAATCAAGGGCGAAAACCAATTATTTGTCCCAAAAGAAGGTGTTTTAAGTATATATCTGCATTTCTAAGGTAGATTTGGGTACAATAAGAGGCGAAAAAGCAGATTCTGACTAAGATTTTATCGAAATCGGCAACTATTTGACTCAGAAAGGTTGCCTTACGTCGAAATCTAATAGTTTATTAAGGTTTTCGTTACTAAAATGCCCAAAGACGCCGATTTTGACTAGAATTTGAAAGATATTGACATGAATATATAACTGTTTGTATCAAAAAATGATAGTTTAAACTGATATTTGCAGTTTTGATGCGGTTTTAGATACGATATGAATCGAAGAAGCCGATTTTGACTGGAATCTCTTTAAAATGACAAAGAAAAACCTATTATCAATTCAAGGAAGTGAATTTTTAAGCAGTTATCTGCAGTTTTAATGTAGATTTCAGTTAGCTAAGTTATGAAAATGCATGTTTTGGCTATAATCTTCCGTAAATCAAGAGCGAAAACCAATTATTTGTCCCAAAAGAAGGTGTTTTAAGTATATATCTGCATTTCTAAGCTAGATTTGGGTACAATAAGAGGCGAAAAAGCAGATTCTGACTAAGATTTTATCGAAATCGGCAACTGTTTGACTCAGAAAGGTTGCCTTACGTCGAAATCTAATAGTTTATTAAGGTTTTCGTTATTAAAATGCCCAAAGACGCCGATTTTGAGTAGAATTTGAAAGATATTGACATGAATATATAACTGTTTGTATCAAAAAATGATAGTTTAAACTGATATTTGCAGTTTTGATGCGGTTTTAGACACGATATGAATCGAAGAAGCCGATTTTGACTGGAATCTGTTTGAAATGACAAAGAAAAACCTATTATCAATTCAAGGAAGTGAATTTTTAAGTAGTTATCTGCAGTTTTAATGTAGATTTCAGTTCGCTAAGTTATGAAAATGCATGTTTTGGTTATAATCTTTCGTAAATCAAGGGCGAAAACCAATTATTTGTCCCAAAAGAAGGTATTTTAAGTATATATCTGCATTTCTAAGGTAGATTTTGGTACAATAAGAGGCGAAAAAGCAGATTCTGACTAAGATTTTATCGAAATTGGCAACTATTTGACTCAGAAAGGTTGCCTTACGTCGAAATCTAATAGTTTATTAAGGTTTTCGTTACTAAAATGCCCAAAGACGCCGATTTTGACTAGAATTTGAAAGATATTGACATGAATATATAACTGTTTGTATCAAAAAATGATAGTTTAAACTGATATTTGCAGTTTTGATGCGGTTTTAGATGCGATATGAATCGAAGAAGCCGATTTTGACTGGAATCTGTTTAAAATGACAAAGAAAAACCTATTATCAATTCAATTTAGTGAATTTTTAAGTAGTTATCTGCAGTTTTAATGTAGATTTCAGTTCGCTAAGTTATGAAAATGCATGTTTTGGCTATAATCTTCCGTAAATCAAGGGCGAAAACCAATTATTTGTCCCAAAAGAAGGTGTTTTAAGTATATATCTGCATTTCTAAGGTAGATTTGGGTACAATAAGAGGCGAAAAAGCAGATTCTGACTAAGATTTTATCGAAATCGGCAACTATTTGACTCAGAAAGGTTGCCTTACGTCGAAATCTAATAGTTTATTAAGGTTTTCGTTACTAAAATGCCCAAAGACGCCGATTTTGACTAGAATTTGAAAGATACTGACATGAATATATAACTGTTTGTATCAAAAAATGATAGTTTAAACTGATATTTGCAGTTTTGATGCGGTTTTAGATACGATATGAATCGAAGAAGCCGATTTTGACTGGAATCTGTTTAAAATGACAAAGAAAAACCTATTATCAATTCAAGGAAGTGAATTTTTAAGTAGTTATCTGCAGTTTTAATGTAGATTTCAGTTCGCTAAGTTATGAAAATGCATGTTTTGGCTATAATCTTCCGTAAATCAAGGGCGAAAACCAATAATTTGTCCCAAAAGAAGGTGTTTTAAATATATATCTGCATTTCTAAGGTAGATTTGGGTACAATAAGAGGCGAAAAAGCAGATTCTGACTAAGATTTTATCGAAATCGGCAACTATTTGACTCAGAAAGGTTGCCTTACGTCGAAATCTAATAGTTTATTAAGGTTTTCGTTACTAAAATGCCCAAAGACGCCGATTTTGACTAGAATTTGAAAGATATTGACATGAATATATAACTGTTTGTATCAAAAAATTATAGTTTAAACTGATATTTGCAGTTTTGATGCGGTTTTAGATACGATATGAATCGAAGAAGCCGATTTTGACTGGAATCTGTTTAAAATGACAAAGAAAAACATATTATCAATTAATGGAAGTGAATTTTTAAGTAGTTATCTGCACTTTTAATGTAGATTTCAGTTCGCTAAGTTATGAAAATGCATGTTTTGGCTATAATCTTCCGTAAATCAAGGGCGAAAACCAATTATTTGTCCCAAAAGAAGGTGTTTTAAGAATATATCTGCATTTCTAAGGTAGATTTGGGTACAATAAGAGGCGAAAAAGCAGATTCTGACTAAGATTTTATCGAAATCGGCAACTATTTGACTCAGAAAGGTTGCCTTACGTCGAAATCTAATAGTTTATTAAGGTTTTCGTTACTAAAATGCCCAAAGACGCCGATTTTGACTAGAATTTGAAAGATATTGACATGAATATATAACTGTTTGTATCAAAAAATGATAGTTTAAACTGATATTTGCAGTTTTGATGCGGTTTTAGATACGATATGAATCGAAGAAGCCGATTTTGACTGGAATCTCTTTAAAATGACAAAGAAAAACCTATTATCAATTCAAGGAAGTGAATTTTTAAGTAGTTATCTGCAGTTTTAATGTAGATTTCAGTTAGCTAAGTTATGAAAATGCATGTTTTGGCTATAATCTTCCGTAAATCAAGGGCGAAAACCAATTATTTGTCCCAAAAGAAGGTGTTTTCAGTATATATCTGCATTTCTAAGGTAGATTTGGGTACAATAAGAGGCGAAAAAGCAGATTCTGACTAAGATTTTATCGAAATCGGCAACTATTTGACTCAAAAAGGTTGCCTTACGTCGAAATCTAATAGTTTATTAAGGTTTTCGTTACTAAAATGCCCAAAGACGCCGATTTTGACTAGAATTTGAAAGATATTGACATGAATATATAACTGTTTGTATCAAAAAATGATAGTTTAAACTGATATTTGCAGTTTTGATGCGGTTTTAGATACGATATGAATCGAAGAAGCCGATTTTGACTGGAATCTGTTTAAAATGACAAAGAAAAACCTATTATCAATTCAAGGAAGTGAATTTTTAAGTAGTTATCTGCAGTTTTAATGTAGATTTCAGTTCGCTAAGTTATGAAAATGCATGTTTTGGCTATAATCTTCCGTAAATCAAGGGCGAAAACCAATTATTTGTCCCAAAAGAAGGTGTTTTAAGTATATATCTGCATTTCTAAGGCAGATTTGGGTACAATAAGAGGCGAAAAAGCAGATTCTGACTAAGATTTTATCGAAATCGGCAACTATTTGACTCAGAAAGGTTGCCTTACTTCGAAATCTAATAGTTTATTAAGGTTTTCGTTACTAAAATGCCCAAAGACGCCGATTTTGACTAGAATTTGAAAGATATTGACATGAATATATAACTGTTTGTATCAAAAAATGATAGTTTAAACTGAAATTTGCAGTTTTGATGCGGTTTTAGATACGATATGAATCGAAGAAGCCGATTTTGACTGGAATCTGTTTAAAATGACAAAGAAAAACCTATTACCAATTCAAGGAAGTGAATTTTTAAGTAGTTATTTGCAGTTTTAATGTAGATTTCAGTTCGCTAAGTTATGAAAATGCATGTTTTGGCTATAATCTTCCGTAAATCAAGGGCGAAAACCAATTATTTGTCCCAAAAGAAGGTGTTTTAAGTATATATCTGCATTTCTAAAATAGATTTGGGTACAATAAGAGGCGAAAAAGCAGATTCTGACTAAGATTTTATCGAAATTGGCAACTATTTGACTCAGAAAGGTTGCCTTACGTCGAAATCTAATAGTTTATTAAGGTTTTCGTTACTAAAATGCCCAAAGACGCCGATTTTGACTAGAATTTGAAAGATATTGACATGAATATATAACTGTTTGTATTAAAAAATGATAGTTTAAACTGATATTTGCAGTTTTGATGCGGTTTTAGATACGATATGAATCGAAGAAGCCGATTTTGACTGGAATCTGTTTAAAATGACAAAGAAAAACCTATTATCAATTCAATTTAGTGAATTTTTAAGTAGTTATCTGCAGTTTTAATGTAGATTTCAGTTCGCTAAGTTATGAAAATGCATGTTTTGGCTATAATCTTCCGTAAATCAAGGGCGAAAACCAATTATTTGTCCCAAAAGAAGGTGTTTTAAGTATATATCTGCATTTCTAAGGTAGATTTGGGTACAATAAGAGGCGAAAAAGCAGATTCTGACTAAGATTTTATCGAAATCGGCAACTATTTGACTCAGAAAGGTTGCCTTACGTCGAAATCTAATAGTTTATTAAGGTTTTCGTTACTAAAATGCCCAAAGACGCCGATTTTGACTAGAATTTGAAAGATATTGACATGAATATATAACTGTTTGTATCAAAAAATGATAGTTTAAACTGATATTTGCAGTTTTGATGCGGTTTTAGATACGATATGAATCGAAGAAGCCGATTTTGACTGGAATCTGTTTAAAATGACAAAGAAAAACCTATTATCAATTCAAGGAAGTGAATTTTTAAGTAGTTATCTGCAGTTTTAATGTAGATTTCAGTTCGCTAAGTTATGAAAATGCATGTTTTGGCTATAATCTTCCGTAAATCAAGGGCGAAAACCAATTATTTGTCCCAAAAGAAGGTGTTTTAAGTATATATCTGCATTTCTAAGGTAGATTTGATTACAATAAGAGGCGAAAAAGCAGATTCTGACTAGGATTTTATCGAAATCGGCAACTATTTGACTCAGAAAGGTTGCCTTACGTCGAAATGTAATAGTTTATTAAGGTTTTCGTTACTAAAATGCCCAAAGACGCCGATTTTGACTAGAATTTGAAAGATATTGACATGAATATATAACTGTTTGTATCAAAAAATGATAGTTTAAACTGATATTTGCAGTTTTGATGCGGTTTTAGATACGATATGAATCGAAGAAGCCGATTTTGACTGGAATCTGTTTAAAATGACAAAGAAAAACCTATTATCAATTCAAGGAAGTGAATTTTTAAGTAGTTATCTGCAGTTTTAATGTAGATTTCAGTTCGCTAAGTTATGAAAATGCATGTTTTGGCTATAATCTTCCGTAAATCAAGGGCGAAAACCAATTATTTGTCCCAAAAGAAGGTGTTTTAAGTATATATCTGCATTTCTAAGGCAGATTTGGGTACAATAAGAGGCGAAAAAGCAGATTCTGACTAAGATTTTATCGAAATCGGCAACTATTTGACTCAGAAAGGTTGCCTTACTTCGAAATCTAATAGTTTATTAAGGTTTTCGTTACTAAAATGCCCAAAGACGCCGATTTTGACTAGAATTTGAAAGATATTGACATGAATATATAACTGTTTGTATCAAAAAATGATAGTTTAAACTGAAATTTGCAGTTTTGATGCGGTTTTAGATACGATATGAATCGAAGAAGCCGATTTTGACTGGAATCTGTTTAAAATGACAAAGAAAAACCTATTACCAATTCAAGGAAGTGAATTTTTAAGTAGTTATTTGCAGTTTTAATGTAGATTTCAGTTCGCTAAGTTATGAAAATGCATGTTTTGGCTATAATCTTCCGTAAATCAAGGGCGAAAACCAATTATTTGTCCCAAAAGAAGGTGTTTTAAGTATATATCTGCATTTCTAAAATAGATTTGGGTACAATAAGAGGCGAAAAAGCAGATTCTGACTAAGATTTTATCGAAATTGGCAACTATTTGACTCAGAAAGGTTGCCTTACGTCGAAATCTAATAGTTTATTAAGGTTTTCGTTACTAAAATGCCCAAAGACGCCGATTTTGACTAGAATTTGAAAGATATTGACATGAATATATAACTGTTTGTATTAAAAAATGATAGTTTAAACTGATATTTGCAGTTTTGATGCGGTTTTAGATACGATATGAATCGAAGAAGCCGATTTTGACTGGAATCTGTTTAAAATGACAAAGAAAAACCTATTATCAATTCAATTTAGTGAATTTTTAAGTAGTTATCTGCAGTTTTAATGTAGATTTCAGTTCGCTAAGTTATGAAAATGCATGTTTTGGCTATAATCTTCCGTAAATCAAGCGCGAAAACCAATTATTTGTCCCAAAAGAAGGTGTTTTAAGTATATATCTGCATTTCTAAGGTAGATTTGGGTACAATAAGAGGCGAAAAAGCAGATTCTGACTAAGATTTTATCGAAATCGGCAACTATTTGACTCAGAAAGGTTGCCTTACGTCGAAATCTAATAGTTTATTAAGGTTTTCGTTACTAAAATGCCCAAAGACGCCGATTTTGACTAGAATTTGAAAGATATTGACATGAATATATAACTGTTTGTATCAAAAAATGATAGTTTAAACTGATATTTGCAGTTTTGATGCGGTTTTAGATACGATATGAATCGAAGAAGCCGATTTTGACTGGAATCTGTTTAAAATGACAAAGAAAAACCTATTATCAATTCAAGGAAGTGAATTTTTAAGTAGTTATCTGCAGTTTTAATGTAGATTTCAGTTCGCTAAGTTATGAAAATGCATGTTTTGGCTATAATCTTCCGTAAATCAAGGGCGAAAACCAATTATTTGTCCCAAAAGAAGGTGTTTTAAGTATATATCTGCATTTCTAAGGTAGATTTGGGTACAATAAGAGGCGAAAAAGCAGATTCTGACTAGGATTTTATCGAAATCGGCAACTATTTGACTCAGAAAGGTTGCCTTACGTCGAAATCTAATAGTTTATTAAGGTTTTCGTTACTAAAATGCCCAAAGACGCCGATTTTGACTAGAATTTGAAAGATATTGACATGAATATATAACTGTTTGTATCAAAAAATGATAGTTTAAACTGATATTTGCAGTTTTGATGCGGTTTTAGATACGATATGAATCGAAGAAGCCGATTTTGACTTGAATCTGTTTAAAATGACAAAGAAAAACCTATTATCAATTCAAGGAAGTGAATTTTTAAGTAGCTATCTGCAGTTTTAATGTAGATTTCAGTTCGCTAAGTTATGAAAATGCATGTTCTGGCTATAATCTTTCGTAAATCAAGGACGAAAACCAATTATTTGTCCCAAAAGAAGGTGTTTTAAGTATATATCTGCATTTCTAAGGTAGATTTGGGTACAATAAGAGGCGAAAAAGCAGATTCTGACTAAGATTTTATCGAAATCGACAACTATTTGACTCAGAAAGGTTGCCTTACGTCGAAATCTAATAGTTTATTAAGGTTTTCGTTACTAAAATGCCCAAAGACGCCGATTTTGACTAGAATTTGAAAGATATTGACATGAATATATAACTGCTTGTATCAAAAAATGTTAGTTTAAACTGATATTTGCAGTTTTGATGCGGTTTTAGGTACGATATGAGTCGAAGAAGCCGATTTTGAATGGAATCTGTTTAAAATGACAAAGAAAAACCTATTATTAATTCAAGGAAGTGAATTTTTAAGTAGTTATCTGCAGTTTTAATGTAGATTTCAGTTCGCTAAGTTATGAAAATGCATGTTTTGGCTATAATCTTCCGTAAATCAAGGGCGAAAACCAATTATTTGTCCCAAAAGAAGGTGTTTTAAGTATATATCTGCATTTCTAAGGTAGATTTGGGTACAATAAGAGGCGAAAAAGCAGATTCTGACTAAGATTTTATCGAAATCGGCAACTATTTGACTCAGAAAGGTTGCCTTACGTCGAAATCTAATAGTTTATTAAGGTTTTCGTTACTAAAATGCCCAAAGACGCCGATTTTGACTAGAATTTGAAAGATATTGACATGAATATATAACTGCTTGTATCAAAAAATGTTAGTTTAAACTGATATTTGCAGTTTTGATGCGGTTTTAGATACGATATGAACCGAAGAAGCCGATTTTGACTGGAATCTCTTTAAAATGACAAAGAAAAACCTATTATCAATTCAAGGAAGTGAATTTTTAAGTAGTTATCTGCAGTTTTAATGTAGATTTCAGTTAGCTAAGTTATGAAAATGCATGTTTTGGCTATAATCTTCCGTAAATCAAGGGCGAAAACCAATTATTTGTCCCAAAAGAAGGTGTTTTAAGTATATATCTGCATTTCTAAGGTAGATTTGGGTACAATAAGAGGCGAAAAAGCAGATTCTGACTAAGATTTTATCGAAATCGGCAACTATTTGACTCAGAAAGGTTGCCTTACGTCGAAATCTAATAGTTTATTAAGGTTTTCGTTACTAAAATGGCCAAAGACGCCGATTTTGACTAGAATTTGAAAGATATTGACATGAATATATAACTGTTTGTATCAAAAAATGATAGTTTAAACTGATATTTGCAGTTTTGATGCGGTTTTAGATACGATATGAATCGAAGAAGCCGATTTTGACTGGAATCTGTTTAAAATGACAAAGAAAAACCTATTATCAATTCAAGGAAGTGAATTTTTAAGTAGTTATCTGCAGTTTTAATGTAGATTTCAGTTCGCTAAGTTATGAAAATGCATGTTTTGGCTATAATCTTTCGTAAATCAAGGGCGAAAACCAATTATTTGTCCCAAAAGAAGGTGTTTTAAGTATATATCTGCATTTCTAAGGTAGATTTGGGTACAATAAGAGGCGAAAAAGCAGATTCTGACTAAGATTTTATCGAAATCGGCAACTATTTGACTCAGAAAGGTTGCCTTACGTCGAAATCTAATAGTTTATTAAGGTTTTCGTTACTAAAATGCCCAAAGACGCCGATTTTGACTAGAATTTGAAAGATATTGACATGAATATATACCTGTTTGTATCAAAAAATGATAGTTTAAACTGATATTTGCAGTTTTGATGCGGTATTAGATACGATATGGATCGAAGAAGCCGATTTTGACTGGAATCTGTTTAAAATGACAAAGAAAAACCTATTATCAATTCAAGGAAGTGAATTTTTAAGTAGTTATCTGCAGTTTTAATGTAGATTTCAGTTCGCTAAGTTATGAAAATGCATGTTTTGGCTATAATCTTCCGTAAATCAAGGGCGAAAACCAATTATTTGTCCCAAAAGAAGGTGTTTTAAGTATATATCTGCATTTCTAAGGTAGATTTGGGTACAATAAGAGGCGAAAAAGCAGATTCTGACTAAGATTTTATCGAAATCGGCAACTGTTTGACTCAGAAAGGTTGCCTTACGTCAAAATCTAATAGTTTGTTAAGGTTTTCGTTACTAAAATGCCCAAAGACGCCGATTTTGACTAGAATTTGAAAGATATTGACATGAATATATAACTGTTTGTATCAAAAAATGATAGTTTAAACTGATATTTGCAGTTTTGATGCGGTTTTAGATACGATATGAATCAAAGATGCCGATTTTGACTGGAATCTGTTTAAAATGACAAAGAAAAACCTATTATCAATTCAAGGAAGTGAATTTTTAAGTAGTTATCTGCAGTTTTAATGTAGATTTCAGTTCGCTAAGTTATGAAAATGCATGTTTTGGCTATAATCTTCCGTAAATCAAGGGCGAAAACCAATTATTTGTCCCAAAAGAAGGTGTTTTAAGTATATATCTGCATTTCTAAGGTAGATTTGGGTACAATAAGAGGCGAAAAAGCAGATTCTGACTAAGATTTTATCGAAATCGGCAACTGTTTGACTCAGAAAGGTTGCCTTACGTCGAAATCTAATAGTTTATTAAGGTTTTCGTTACTAAAATGCCCAAAGACGCCGATTTTGACTAGAATTTGAAAGATATTGACATGAATATATAACTGTTTGTATCAAAAAATGATAGTTTAAACTGATATTTGCAGTTTTGATGCGGTTTTAGATACGATATGAATCGAAGAAGCCGATTTTGACTGGAATCTGTTTAAAATGACAAAGAAAAACCTATTATCAATTCAAGGAAGTGAATTTTTAAGTAGTTATCTGCAGTTTTAATGTAGATTTCAGTTCGCTAAGTTATGAAAATGCATGTTTTGGCTATTATCTTTCGTAAATCAAGGGCGAAAACCAATTATTTGTCCCAAAAGAAGGTGTTTTAAGTATATATCTGCATTTCTAAGGTAGATTTGGGTACAATAAGAGGCGAAAAAGCAGATTCTGACTAAGATTTTATCGAAATCGGCAACTATTTGACTCAGAAAGGTTGCCTTACGTCGAAATCTAATAGTTTATTAAGGTTTTCGTTACTAAAATGCCCAAAGACGCCGATTTTGACTAGAATTTGAAAGATATTGACATGAATATATAACTGTTTGTATCAAAAAATGTTAGTTTAAACTGATATTTGCAGTTTTGATGCGGTTTTAGGTACGATATGAGTCGAAGAAGCCGATTTTGACTGGAATCTGTTTAAAATGACAAAGAAAAACCTATTATCAATTCAAGGAAGTGAATTTTTAAGTAGTTATCTGCAGTTTTAATGTAGATTTCAGTTCGCTAAGTTATGAAAATGCATGTTTTGGCTATAATCTTCCGTAAATCAAGGGCGAAAACCAATTACTTGTCCCAAAAGAAGGTGTTTTAAGTATATATCTGCATTTCTAAGGTAGATTTGGGTACAATAAGAGGCGAAAAAGCAGATTCTGACCAAGGTTTTATCGAAATCGGCAACTATTTGACTCAGAAAGGTTGCCTTACGTCGAAATCTAATAGTTTATTAAGGTTTTCGTTACTAAAATGCCCAAAGACGCCGATTTTGACTAGAATTTGAAAGATATTGACATGAATATATAACTGTTTGTATCAAAAAATGATAGTTTAAACTGATATTTGCAGTTTTGATGCGGTTTTAGATACGATATGAATCGAAGAAGCCGATTTTGACTGGAATCTGTTTCAAATGACAAAGAAAAACCTATTATCAATTCAAGGAAGTGAATTTTTAAGTAGTTATCTGCAGTTTTAATGTAGATTTCAGTTCGCTAATTTATGAAAATGCATGTTTTGGCTATAATCTTCCGTAAATCAAGGGCGAAAACCAATTATTTGTCCCAAAAGAAGGTGTTTTAAGTATATATCTGCATTTCTAAGGTAGATTTGGGTACAATAAGAGGCGAAAAAGCAGATTCTGACTAAGATTTTATCGAAATCGCAACTATTTGACTCAGAAAGGTTGCCTTACGTCGAAATCTAATAGTTTATTAAGGTTTTCGTTACTAAAATGCCCAAAGACGCCGATTTTGACTAGAATTTGAAAGATATGGACATGAATATATAACTGTTTGTATCAAAAAATGATAGTTTAAACTGATATTTGCAGTTTTGATTCGGTTTTAGATACGATATGAATCGAAGAAGCCGATTTTGACTGGAATCTGTTTAAAATGACAAAGAAAAACCTATTATCAATTCAAGAAAGTGAATTTTTAAGTAGTTATCTGCAGTTTTAATGTAGATTTCAGTTCGCTAAGTTATGAAAATGCATGTTTTGGCTATAATCTTCCGTAAATCAAGGGCGAAAACCAATTACTTGTCCCAAAAGAAGGTGTTTTAAGTATATATCTGCATTTCTAAGGTAGATTTGGGTACAATAAGAGGCGAAAAAGCAGATTCTGACTAAGATTTTATCGAAATCGGCAACTATTTGACTCAGAAAGTTTGCCTTACGTCGAAATCTAATAGTTTATTAAGGTTTTCGTTACTAAAATGCCCAAAGACGCCGATTTTGACTAGAATTTGAAGGATATTGACATGAATATATAACTTTTTGTATCAAAAAATGATAGTTTAAACTGATATTTGCAGTTTTGATACGGTTTTAGGTACGATATGAGTCGAAGAAGCCGATTTTGACTGGAATCTGTTTAAAATGACAAAGAAAAACCTATTATCAATTCAAGGAAGTGAATTTTTAAGTAGTTATCTGCAGTTTTAATGTAGATTTCAGTTCGCTAAGTTATGAAAATGCATGTTTTGGCTATAATCTTCCGTAAATCAAGGGCGAAAACCAATTACTTGTCCCAAAAGAAGGTGTTTTAAGTATATATTTGCATTTCTAAGGTAGATTTGGGTACAATAAGAGGCGAAAAAGCAGATTCTGACTAAGATTTTATCGAAATCGCAACTATTTGACTCAGAAAGGTTGCCTTACGTCGAAATCTAATAGTTTATTAAGGTTTTCGTTACTAAAATGCCCAAAGACGCCGATTTTGACTAGAATTTGAAAGATATTGACATGAATATATAACTGTTTGTATCAAAAAATGATAGCTTAAACTGATATTTGCAGTTTTGATTCGGTTTTAGATACGATATGAATCGAAGAAGCCGATTTTGACTGGAATCTGTTTAAAATGACAAAGAAAAACCTATTATCAATTCAAGGAAGTGAATTTTTAAGTAGTTATCTGCAGTTTTAATGTAGATTTCAGTTCGCTAAGTTATGAAAATGCATGTTTTGGCTATAATCTTCCGTAAATCAAGGGCGAAAACCAATTACTTGTCCCAAAAGAAGGTGTTTTAAGTATATATCTGCATTTCTAAGGTAGATTTGGGTACAATAAGAGGCGAAAAAGCAGATTCTGACTAAGATTTTATCGAAATCGGCAACTATTTGATTCAGAAAGGTTGCCTTACGTCGAAATCTAATAGTTTATTAAGGTTTTCGTTACCAAAATGCCCAAAGACGCCGATTTTGACTAGAATTTGAAAGATATTGACATGAATATATAACTGTTTGTATCAAAAAATGATAGTTTAAACTGATATTTGCAGTTTTGATGCGGTATTAGATACGATATGGATCGAAGAAGCCGATTTTGACTGGAATCTGTTTAAAATGACAAAGAAAAACCTATTATCAATTCAAGGAAGTGAATTTTTAAGTAGTTATCTGCAGTTTTAATGTAGATTTCAGTTCGCTAAGTTATGAAAATGCATGTTTTGGCTATAATCTTCCGTAAATCAAGGGCGAAAACCAATTATTTGTCCCAAAAGAAGGTGTTTTAAGTATATATCTGCATTTCTAAGGTAGATTTGGGTACAATAAGAGGCGAAAAAGCAGATTCTGGCTAAGATTTTATCGAAATCGGCAACTGTTTGACTCAGAAAGGTTGCCTTACGTCGAAATCTAATAGTTTATTAAGGTTTTCGTTACTAAAATGCCCAAAGACGCCGATTTTGACTAGAATTTGAAAGATATTGACATGAATATATAACTGTTTGTATCAAAAAATGATAGTTTAAACTGATATTTGCAGTTTTGATGCGGTTTTAGATACGATATGAATCGAAGAAGCCGATTTTGACTGGAATCTGTTTAAAATGACAAAGAAAAACCTATTATCAATTCAAGGAAGTGAATTTTTAAGTAGTTATCTGCAGTTTTAATGTAGATTTCAGTTCGCTAAGTTATGAAAATGCATGTTTTGGCTATAATCTTCCGTAAATCAAGGGCGAAATCCAATTATTTGTCTCAAAAGAAGGTGTTTTAAGTATATATCTGCATTTCTAAGGTAGATTTGGGTACAATAGGAGGCGAAAAACCAGATTCTGACTAAGATTTTATCGAAATCGCAACTATTTGACTCAGAAAGGTTGCCTTACGTCGAAATCTAATAGTTTACTAAGGTTTTCGTTACTAAAATGCCCAAAGACGCCGATTTTGACTAGAATTTGAAAGATATTGACATGAATATATAACTGTTTGTATCAAAAAATGATAGTTTAAACTGATATTTGCAGTTTTGATGTGGTTTTAGATACGATATGAATCGAAGAAGCCGATTTTGACTGGAATCTGTTTAAAATGACAAAGAAAAACCTATTATCAATTCAAGGAAGTGAATTTTTAAGTAGTTATCTGCAGTTTTAATGTAGATTTCAGTTCGCTAAGTTATGAAAATGCATGTTTTGGCTATAATCTTCCGTAAATCAAGGGCGAAATCCAATTATTTGTCTCAAAAGAAGGTGTTTTAAGTATATATCTGCATTTCTAAGGTAGATTTGGGTACAATAGGAGGCGAAAAACCAGATTCTGACTAAGATTTTATCGAAATCGCAACTATTTGACTCAGAAAGTTTGCCTTACGTCGAAATCTAATAGTTTACTAAGGTTTTCGTTACTAAAATGCCCAAAGACGCCGATTTTGACTAGAATTTGAAAGATATTGACATGAATATATAACTGTTTGTATCAAAAAATGATAGTTTAAACTGATATTTGCAGTTTTGATGTGGTTTTAGATACGATATGAATCGAAGAAGCCGATTTTGACTGGAATCTGTTTAAAATGACAAAGAAAAACCTATTATCAAATCAAGGAAGTGAATTTTTAAGTAGTTATCTGCAGTTTTAATGTAGATTTCAGTTCGCTAAGTTATGAAAATGCATGTTTTGGCTATAATCTTCCGTAAATCAAGGGCGAAAACCAATTATTTGTCCCAAAAGAAGGTGTTTTAAGTATATATCTGCATTTCTAAGGTAGATTTGGGTACAATAAGAGGCGAAAAAGCAGATTCTGACTAAGATTTTATCGAAATCGGCAACTATTTGACTCAGAAAGGTTGCCTTACGTCGAAATCTAATAGTTTATTAAGGTTTTCGTTACTAAAATGCCCAAAGACGCCGATTTTGACTAGAATTTGAAAGATATTGACATGAATATATAACTGTTTGTATCAAAAAATGATAGTTTAAACGGATATTTGCAGTTTTGATGCGGTTTTAGATACGATATGAATCGAAGAAGCCGATTTTGACTGGAATCTGTTTAAAATGACAAAGAAAAACCTATTATCAATTCAAGGAAGTGAATTTTTAAGTTGTTATCTGCAGTTTTAATGTAGATTTCAGTTCGCTAAGTTATGAAAATGCATGTTTTGGCTATAATCCTCCGTAAATCAAGGGCGAAAACCAATTATTTGTCCCAAAAGAAGGTGTTTTAAGTATATATCTGCATTTCTAAGGTAGATTTGGGTACAATAAGAGGCGAAAAAGCAGATTCTGACTAAGATTTTATCGAAATCGGCAACTATTTGACTCAGAAAGGTTGCCTTACTTCGAAATCTAATAGTTTATTAAGGTTTTCGTTACTAAAATGCCCAAAGACTCCGATTTTGACTAGAATTTGAAAGATGTTGACATGAATATATAACTGTTTGTATCAAAAAATGATAGTTTAAACTGATATTTGCAGTTTTGATGCGGTTTTAGATACGATATGAATCGAAGAAGCCGATTTTGACTGGAATCTGTTTAAAATGACAAAGAAAAACCTATTATCAATTCAAGGAAGTGAATTTTTAAGTAGTTATCTGCAGTTTTAATGTAGATTTCAGTTCGCTAAGTTATGAAAATGCATGTTTTGGCTATAATCTTCCGTAAATCAAGGGCGAAAACCAATTATTTGTCCCAAAAGAAGGTGTTTTAAGTATATATCTGCATTTCTAAGGTAGATTTGGGTACAATAAGAGGCGAAAAAGCAGATTCTGACTAAGATTTTATCGAAATCGGCAACTATTTGACTCAGAAAGGTTGCCTTACGTCGAAATCTAATAGTTTATTAAGGTTTTCGTTACTAAAATGCCCAAAGACGCCGATTTTGACTAGAATTTGAAAGATATTGACATGAATATATAACTGTTTGTATCAAAAAATGATAGTTTAAACTGATATTTGCAGTTTTGATGCGGTTTTAGATACGATATGAATCGAAGAAGCCGATTTTGACTGGAATCTGTTTAAAATGACAAAGAAAAACCTATTATCAATTCAAGGAAGCGAATTTTTAAGTAGTTATCTGCAGTTTTAATGTAGATTTCAGTTCGCTAATTTATGAAAATGCATGTTTTGGCTATAATCTTCCGTAAATCAAGGGCGAAAACCAATTATTTGTCCCAAAAGAAGGTGTTTTAAGTATATATCTGCATTTCTAAGGTAGATTTGGGTACAATAAGAGGCGAAAAAGCAGATTCTGACTAAGATTTTATCGAAATCGGCAACTATTTGACTCAAAAAGGTTGCCTTACGTTGAAATCTAATAGTTTATTAAGGTTTTCGTTACTAAAATGCCCAAAGACGCCGATTTTGACTAGAATTTGAAAGATATTGACATGAATATATAACTGTTTGTATCAAAAAATGATAGTTTAAACTGATATTTGCAGTTTTGATGCGGTTTTAGGTACGATATGAGTCAAAGAAGCCGATTTTGACTGGAATCTGTTTAAAATGACAAAGAAAAACCTATTATCAATTCAAGGAAGTGAATTTTTAAGTAGTTATCTGCAGTTTTAATGTAGATTTCAGTTCGCTAAGTTATGAAAATGCATGTTTTGGCTATAATCTTCCGTAAATCAAGGGCGAAAACCAATTATTTGTCCCAAAAGAAGGTGTTTTAAGTATATATCTGCATTTCTAAGGTAGATTTGGGTACAATAAGAGGCGAAAAACAGATTCTGACTAAGATTTTATCGAAATCGGCAACTATTTGACTCAGAAAGGTTGCCTTACGTCGAAATCTAATAGTTTATTAAGGTTTTCGTTACGAAAATGCCCAAAGACGCCGATTTTGACTAGAATTTGAAAGATATTGACATGAATATATAACTGTTTGTATCAAAAAATGATAGTTTAAACTGATATTTGCAGTTTTGATGCGGTTTTAGATACGATATGAAACGAAGAAGCCGATTTTGACTGGAATCTGTTTAAAATGACAAAGAAAAACCTATTATCAATTCAAGGAAGTGAATTTTTAAGTAGTTATCTGCAGTTTTAATGTAGATTTCAGTTCGCTAAGTTATGAAAATGCATGTTTTGGCTATAATCTTCCGTAAATCAAGGGCGAAAACCAATTATTTGTCCCAAAAGAAGGTGTTTTAAGTATATATCTGCATTTCTAAGGTAGATTTGGGTACAATAAGAGGCGAAAAAGCAGATTCTGACTAAGATTTTATCGAAATCGGCAACTATTTGACTCAGAAACTTTGCCTTACGTCGAAATCTAATAGTTTATTAAGGTTTTCGTTACTAAAATGCCCAAAGACGCCGATTTTGACTAGAATTTGAAAGATATTGACATGAATATATAACCGTTTGTATCAAAAAATGATAGTTTAAACTGATATTTGCAGTTTTGATGCGGTTTTAGGTACGATATGAGTCGAAGAAGCCGATTTTGACTGGAATCTGTTTAAAATGACAAAGAAAAACCTATTATCAATTCAAGGAAGTGAATTTTTAAGTAGTTATCTGCAGTTTTAATGTAGATTTCAGTTCGCTAAGTTATGAAAATGCCTGTTTTGGCTATAATCTTCCGTAAATCAAGGGCGAAAACCAATTATTTGTCCCAAAAGAAGGTGTTTTAAGTATATATCTGCATTTCTAAGGTAGATTTGGGTACAATAAGAGGCGAAAAAGCAGATTCTGACTAAGATTTTATCGAAATCGGCAACTATTTGACTCAGAAAGGTTGCCTTACTTCGAAATCTAATAGTTTATTAAGGTTTTCGTTACTAAAATGCCCAAAGACGCCGATTTTGACTAGAACTTGAAAGATATTGACATGAATATATAACTGTTTGTATCAAAAAATAATAGTTTAAACTGATATTTGCAGTTATGATGCGGTTTTAGATACGATATGAATCGAAGAAGCCGATTTTGACTGGAATCTGTTTAAAATGACAAAGAAAAACCTATTATCAATTCAAGGAAGTGAATTTTTAAGTAGTTATCTGCAGTTTTAATGTAGATTTCAGTTCGCTAAGTAATGAAAATGCATGTTTTGGCTATAATCTTCCGTAAATCAAGGGCGAAAACCAATTATTTGTCCCAAAAGAAGGTGTTTTAAGTATATATCTGCATTTCTAAGGTAGATTTGGGTACAATAAGAGGCGAAAAAGCAGATTCTGACTAAGATTTTATCGAAATCGGCAACTATTTGACTCAGAAAGGTTGCCTTACGTCGAAATCTAATAGTTTATTAAGGTTTTCGTTACTAAAATGCCCAAAGGCGCCGATTTTGACTAGAATTTGAAAGATATTGACATGAATATATAACCGTTTGTATCAAAAAATGATAGTTTAAACTGATATTTGCAGTTTTGATGCGGTTTTAGGTACGATATGAGTCGAAGAAGCCGATTTTGACTGGAATCTGTTTAAAATGGCAAGGAAAAACCTATTATCAATTCAAGGAAGTGAATTTTTAAGTAGGTATCTGCAGTTTTAATGAAGATTTCAGTTCGCTAAGTTATGAAAATGCATGTTTTGGCTATAATCTTCCGTAAATTAAGGGCGAAAACCAATTATTTGTCCCAAAAGAAGGTGTTTTAAGTATATATCTGCATTTCTAAGGTAGATTTGGGTACAATAAGAGGCGAAAAAGCAGATTCTGACTAAGATTTTATCGAAATCGGCAACTATTTGACTCAGAAAGGTTGCCTTACGTCGAAATATAATAGTTTATTTAGGTTTTCGTTACTAAAATGCCCAAAGACGCCGATTTTGACTAGAATTTGAAAGATATTGACATGAATATATAACTGTTTGTATCAAAAAATGATAGTTTAAACTGATATTTGCAGTTTTGATGCGGTTTTAGATACGATATGAATCGAAGAAGCCGATTTTGACTGGAATCTGTTTAAAATGACAAAGAAAAACCTATTATCAATTCAAGGAAGTGAATTTTTAAGTAGTTATCTGCAGTTTTAATGTAGATTTCAGTTCGCTAAGTTATGAAAATGCATGTTTTGGCTATAATCTTCCGTAAATCAAGGGCGAAAACCAATTATTTGTCCCAAAAGAAGGTGTTTTAAGTATATATCTGCATTTCTAAGGTAGATTTGGGTACAATAAGAGGCGAAAAAGCAGATTCTGACTAAGATTTTATCGAAATCGGCAACTATTTGACTCAGAAAGTTTGCCTTACGTCGAATTCTAATAGTTTATTAAGGTTTTCGTTACTAAAATGCCCAAAGACGCCGATTTTGACTAGAATTTGAAAGATATTGACATGAATATATAACTGTTTGTATCAAAGAATGATAGTTTAAACTGATATTTGCAGTTTTCATGCGGTTTTAGATACGATATGAATCGAAGAAGCAGATTTTGACTGGAATCTGTTTAAAATGACAAAGAAAAACCTATTATCAATTCAAGGAAGTGAATTTTTAAGTTGTTATCTGCAGTTTTAATGTAGATTTCAGTTCGCTAAGTAATGAAAATGCATGTTTTGGCTATAATCTTCCGTAAATCAAGGGCGAAAACCAATTATTTGTCCCAAAAGAAGGTGTTTTAAGTATATATCTGCATTTCTAAGGTAGATTTGGGTACAATAAGAGGCGAAAAAGCAGATTCTGACTAAGATTTTATCGAAATCGGCAACTATTTGACTCAGAAAGGTTGCCTTACGTCGAAATCTAATAATTTATTAAGGTTTTCGTTACTAAAATGCCCAAAGACGCCGATTTTGACCAGAATTTGAAAGATATTGACATGAATATATAACTGTTTATATCAAAAAATGATAGTTTAAACTGATATTTGCAGTTTTGATGCGGTTTTAGATACGATATGAATCGAAGAAGCCGATTTTGACTGGAATCTGTTTAAAATGACAAAGAAAAACCTATTATCAATTCAAGGAAATGAATTTTTAAGTAGTTATCTGCAGTTTTAATGTAGATTTCAGTTCGCTAAGTTATGAAAATGCATGTTTTGGCTATAATCTTCCGTAAATCAATTGCGAAAACCAATTATTTGTCCCAAAAGAAGGTGTTTTAAGTATATATCTGCATTTCTAAGGTAGATTTGGGTACAATAAGAGGCGAAAAAGCAGATTCTGACTAAGATTTTATCGAAATCGGCAACTATTTGACTCAGAAAGGTTGCCTTACGTCGAAATCTAATTGTTTATTAAGGTTTTCGTTACTAAAATGCCCAAAGTCGCCGATTTTGACTAGAATTTGAAAGATATTGACATGAATATATAACTGCTTGTATCATAAAATGATAGTTTAAACTGATATTTGCAGTTTTGATGCGGTTTTAGATACGATATGAATCGAAGAAGCCGATTTTGACTGGAATCTGTTTAAAATGACAAAGAAAAACCTATTATCAATTCAAGGAAGTGAATTTTTAAGTAGTTATCTGCAGTTTTAATGTAGATTTCAGTTCGCTAAGTTATGAAAATGCATGTTTTGGCTATAATCTTCCGTAAATCAAGGGCGAAAACCAATTATTTGTCCCAAAAGAAGGTGTTTTAAGTATATATCTGCATTTCTAAGGTAGATTTGGGTACAATAAGAGGCGAAAAAGCAGATTCTGACTAAGATTTTATCGAAATCGGCAACTATTTGACTCAGAAAGGTTGCCTTACGTCGAAATCTAATAGTTTATTAAGGTTTTCGTTACTAAAATGCCCAAAGACGCCGATTTTGACTAGAATTTGAAAGATATTGACATGAATATATAACTGTTTGTATCAAAAAATGATAGTTTAAACTGATATTTGCAGTTTTGATGCGGTTTTAGATACGATATGAATCGAAGAAGCCGATTTTGACTGGAATCTGTTTAAAATGACAAAGAAAAACCTATTATCAATTCAAGGAAGTGAATTTTTAAGTAGTTATCTGCAGTTTTAATGTAGATTTCAGTTCGCTAAGTTATGAAAATGCATGTTTTGGCTATAATCTTCCGTAAATCAAGGGCGAAAAAAAATTATTTGTACAAAAGAAGGTGTTTTAAGTATATATCTGCATTTCGAAGGTAGATTTGGGTACAATAAGAGGCGAAAAAGCAGATTCTGACTAAGATTTTATCGAAATCGGCAACTATTTGACTCAGAAAGTTTGCCTTACGTCGAAATCTAATAGTTTATTAAAGTTTTCGTTACTAAAATGCCCAAAGACGCCGATTTTGACTAGAATTTGAAAGATATTGCATGAATATATAACTGTTTGTATCAAAAAATGATAGTTTAAACTGATATTTGCAGTTTTCATGCGGTTTTAGATACGATATGAATCGAAGAAGCCGATTTTGACTGGAATCTGTTTAAAATGACAAAGAAAAACCTATTATCAATTCAAGGAAGTGAATTTTTAAGTAGTTATCTGCAGTTTTAATGTAGATTTCAGTTCGCTAAGTTATGAAAATGCATGTTTTGGCTATAATCTTCCGTAAATCAAGGGCGAAAACCAATTATTTGTCCCAAAAGAAGGTGTTTTAAGTATATATCTGCATTTCTAAGGTAGATTTGGGTACAATAAGAGGCGAAAAAGCAGATTCTGACTAAGATTTTATCGAAATCGGCAACTATTTGACTCAGAAAGGTTGCCTTACGTCGAAATCTAATAGTTTATTAAGGTTTTCGTTACTAAAATGCCCAAAGGCGCCGATTTTGACTAGAATTTGAAAGATATTGACATGAATATTTAACTGTTTGTATCAAAAAATGATAGTTTAAACTGATATTTGCAGTTTTGATGCGGTTTTAGATACGATATGAATCGAAGAAGCCGATTTTGACTGGAATCTGTTTAAAATGACAAAGAAAAACCTATTATCAATTCAAGGAAGTGAATTTTTAATTAGTTATCTGCAGTTTTAATGTAGGTTTCAGTCCGCTAAGTTATGAAAATGCATGTTTTGGCTATAATCTTCCGTAAATCAAGGGCGAAAACCAATTATTTGTCCCAAAAGAAGGTGTTTTAAGCATATATCTGCATTTCTAAGGTAGATTTGGGTACAATAAGAGGCGAAAAAGCAGATTCTGACTAAGATTTTATCGGAATCGGCAACTATTTGACTCAGAAAGGTTGCCTTACGTCGAAATCTAATAGTTTATTAAGGTTTTCGTTACTAAAATGCCCAAAGACGCCGATTTTGACTAGAATTTGAAAGATATTGACATGAATATATAACTGTTTGTATCAAAAAATGATAGTTTAAACTGATATTTGCAGTTTTGATGCGGTTTTAGGTACGATATGAGTCGAAGAAGCCGATTTTGACTGGAATCTGTTTAAAATGGCAAAGAAAAACCTATTACCAATTCAAGGAAGTGAATTTTTAAGTAGGTATCTGCAGGTTTAATGTAGATTTCAGTTCGCTAAGTTATGAAAATGCATGTTTTGGCTATAATCTTCCGTAAATTAAGGGCGAAAACCAATTATTTGTCCCAAAAGAAGGTGTTTTAAGTATATATCTGCATTTCTAAGGTAGATTTGGGTACAATAAGAGGCGAAAAAGCAGATTCTGACTAAGATTTTATCGAAATCGGCAACTATTTGACTCAGAAAGGTTGCCTTACGTCGAAATATAAAAGTTTATTTAGGTTTTCGTTACTAAAATGCCCAAAGACGCCGATTTTCACTAGAATTTGAAAGATATTGACATGAATATATAACTGTTTGTATCAAAAAATGATAGTTTAAACTGATATTTGCAGTTTTGATGCGGTTTTAGATACGATATGAATCGAAGAAGCCGATTTTGACTGGAATCTGTTTAAAATGACAAAGAAAAACCTATTATCAATTCAAGGAAGTGAATTTTTAAGTAGTTATCTGCAGTTTTAATGTAGATTTCAGTTCGCTAAGTTATGAAAATGCATGTTTTGGCTATAATCTTCCGTAAATCAAGGGCGAAAACCAATTATTTGTCCCAAAAGAAGGTGTTTTAAGTATATATCTGCATTTCTAAGGTAGATTTGGGTACAATAAGAGGCGAAAAAGCAGATTCTGACTAAGATTTTATCGAAATCGGCAACTATTTGACTCAGAAAGTTTGCCTTACGTCGAATTCTAATAGTTTATTAAGGTTTTCGTTACTAAAATGCCCAAAGACGCCGATTTTGACTAGAATTTGAAAGATATTGACATGAATATATAACTCTTTGTATCAAAAAATGATAGTTTAAACTGATATTTGCAGTTTTCATGCGGTTTTAGATACGATATGAATCGAAGAAGCCGATTTTGACTGGAATCTGTTTAAAATGAAAAAGAAAAACCTATTATCAATTCAAGGAAGTGAATTTTTAAGTAGTTATCTGCAGTTTTAATGTAGATTTCAGTTCGCTAAGTAATGAAAATGCATGTTTTGGCTATAATCTTCCGTAAATCAAGGGCGAAAACCAATTATTTGTCCCAAAAGAAGGTGTTTTAAGTATATATCTGCATTTCTAAGGTAGATTTGGGTACAATAAGAGGCGAAAAAGCAGATTCTGACTAAGATTTTATCGAAATCGGCAACTATTTGACTCAGAAAGGTTGCCTTACGTCGAAATCTAATAATTTATTAAGGTTTTCGTTACTAAAATGCCCAAAGACGCCGATTTTGACCAGAATTTGAAAGATATTGACATGAATATATAACTGTTTGTATCAAAAAATGATAGTTTAAACTGATATTTGCAGTTTTGATGCGGTTTTAGATACGATATGAATCGAAGAAGCCGATTTAGACTGGAATCTGTTTAAAATGACAAAGAAAAACCTATTATCAATTCAAGGAAATGAATTTTTAAGTAGTTATCTGCAGTTTTAATGTAGATTTCAGTTCGCTAAGTTATGAAAATGCATGTTTTGGCTATAATCTTCCGTAAATCAAGGGCGAAAACCAATTATTTGTCCCAAAAGAAGGTGTTTTAAGTATATATCTGCATTTCTAAGGTAGATTTGGGTACAATAAGAGGCGAAAAAGCAGATTCTGACTAAGATTTTATCGAAATCGGCAACTATTTGACTCAGTAAGGTTGCCTTACGTCGAAATCTAATAGTTTATTAAGGCTTTCGTTACTAAAATGCCCAAAGTCGCCGATTTTGACTAGAATTTGAAAGATATTGACATGAATATATAACTGTTTGTATCAAAAAATGATAGTTTAAACTGATATTTGCAGTTTTCATGCGGTTTTAGATACGATATGAATCGAAGAAGCCGATTTTGACTGGAATCTGTTTAAAATGACAAAGAAAAACCTATTATCAATTCAAAGAAGTGAATTTTTAAGTAGTTATCTGCAGTTTTAATGTAGATTTCAGTTCGCTAAGTAATGAAAATGCATGTTTTGGCTATAATCTTCCGTAAATCAAGGGCGAAAACCAATTATTTGTCCCAAAAGAAGGTGTTTTAAGTATATATCTGTATTTCTAAGGTAGATTTGGGTACAATAAGAGGCGAAAAAGCAGATTCTGACAAAGATTTTATCGAAATCGGCAACTATTTGACTCAGAAAGGTTGCCTTACGTCGAAATCTAATAATTTATTCAGGTTTTCGTTACTAAAATGCCCAAAGACGCCGATTTTGACTAGAATTTGAAAGATATTGAAATGAATATATAACTGTTTGTATCAAAAAATGATAGTTTAAACTGATATTTGCAGTTTTGATGCGGTTTTAGATACGATATGAATCGAAGAAGCCGATTTTGACTGGAATCTGTTTAAAATGACAAAGAAAAACCTATTATCAATTCAAGGAAGTGAATTTTTAAGTAGTTATCTGCAGTTTTAATGTAGATTTCAGTTCGCTAAGTTATGAAAATGCATGTTTTGGCTATAATCTTCCGTAAATCAAGGGCGAAAACCAATTATTTGTCCCAAAAGAAGGTGTTTTAAGTATATATCTGCATTTCTAAGGTAGATTTGGGTACAATAAGAGGCGAAAAAGCAGATTCTGACTAAGATTTTATCGAAATCGGCAACTATTTGACTCAGAAAGGTTGCCTTACGTCGAAATCTAATAGTTTATTAAGGTTTTCGTTACTAAAATGCCCAAAGACGCCGATTTTGACTAGAATTTGAAAGATATTGACATGAATATATAACTGTTTGTATCAAAAAATGATAGTTTAAACTGATATTTGCAGTTTTGATGCGGTTTTAGATACGATATGAATCGAAGAAGCCGATTTTGACTGGAATCTGTTTAAAATGACAAAGAAAAACCTATTATCAATTCAAGGAAGTGAATTTTTAAGTAGTTATCTGCAGTTTTAATGTAGATTTCAGTTCGCTAAGTTATGAAAATGCATGTTTTGGCTATAATCTTCCGTAAATCAAGGGCGAAAACCAATTATTTGTCCCAAAAGAAGGTGTTTTAAGTATATATCTGCATTTCTAAGGTAGATTTGGGTACAATAAGAGGCGAAAAAGCAGATTCTGACTAAGATTTTATCGAAATCGGCAACTATTTGACTCAGAAAGGTTGCCTTACGTCGAAATCTAATAGTTTATTAAGGTTTTCGTTACTAAAATGCCCAAAGACGCCGATTTTGACTAGAATTTGAAAGATATTGACATGAATATATAACTGTTTGTATCAAAAAATGATAGTTTAAACTGATATTTGCAGTTTTGATGCGGTTTTAGATACGATATGAATCGAAGAAGCCGATTTTGACTGGAATCTGTTTAAAATGACAAAGAAAAACCTATTATCAATTCAAGGAAGTGAATTTTTAAGTAGTTATCTGCAGTTTTAATGTAGATTTCAGTTCGCTAAGTTATGAAAATGCATGTTTTGGCTATAATCTTCCGTAAATCAAGGGCGAAAACCAATTATTTGTCCCAAAAGAAGGTGTTTTAAGTATATATCTGCATTTCTAAGGTAGATTTGGGTACAATAAGAGGCGAAAAAGCAGATTCTGACTAAGATTTAATCGAAATCTGCAACTATTTGACTCAGAAAGGTTGCCTTACGTCGAAATCTAATAGTTTATTAAGGTTTTCGTTACTAAAATGCCCAAAGGCGCCGATTTTGACTAGAATTTGAAAGATATTGACATGAATATATAACTGTTTGTATCAAAAAATGATAGTTTAAACTGATATTTGCAGTTTTGATGCGGTTTTAGATACGATATGAATCGAAGAAGCCGATTTTGACTGGAATCTGTCTAAAATGACAAAGAAAAACCTATTATCAATTCAAGGAAGTGAATTTTTAAGTAGTTATCTGCAGTTTTAATGTAGATTTCAGTCCGCTAAGTTATGAAAATGCATGTTTTGGCTATAATCTTCCGTAAATCAACGGCGAAAACCAATCATTTGTCCCAAAAGAAGGTGTTTTAAGTATATATCTGCATTTCTAAGGTAGATTTGGGTACAATAATAGGCGAAAAAGCAGATTCTGACTAAGATTTTTTCGAAATCGGCAACTATTTGACTCAGAAAGGTTGCCTTACGTCGAAATCTAATAGTTTATTAAGGTTTTCGTTACTAAAATGCCCAAAGACGCCGATTTTGACTAGAATTTGAAAGATATTGAAATGAATATATAACTGTTTGTATCAAAAAATGATAGTTTAAACTGATATTTGCAGTTTTGATGCGGTTTTAGATACGATATGAATCGAAGAAGCCGATTTTGACTGGAATCTGTTTAAAATGACAAAGAAAAACCTATTATCAATTCAAGGAAGTGAATTTTTAAGTAGTTATCTGCAGTTTTAATGTAGATTTCAGTTCGCTAAGTTATGAAGATGCATGTTTTGGCTATAATCTTCCGCAAATCAAGGGCGAAAACCAATTATTTGTCCCAAAAGAAGGTGTTTTAAGTATATATCTGCATTTCTAAGGTAGATTTGGGTACAATAAGAGGCGAAAAAGCAGATTCTGACTAAGATTTTATCGAAATCGGCAACTATTTGACTTAGAAAGGTTGCCTTACGTCGAAATCTAATAGTTTATTAAGGTTTTCGTTACTAAAATGCCCAAAGACGCCGATTTTGACTAGAATTTGAAAGATATTGACATGAATATATAACTGTTTGTATCAAAAAATGATAGTTTAAACTGATATTTGCAGTTTTGATGCGGTTTTAGATACGATATGAATCGAAGAAGCCGATTTTGACTGGAATCTGTTTAAAATGACAAAGAAAAACCTATTATCAATTCAAGGAAGTGAATTTTTAAGGAGTTATCTGCAGTTTTAATGTAGATTTCAGTTCGCTAAGTTATGAAAATGCATGTTTTGGCTATAATCTTCCGTAAATCAAGGGCGAAAACAAATTATTTGTCCCAAAAGAAGGTGTTTTAAGTATATATCTGCATTTCTAAGGTAGATTTGGGTACAATAAGAGGCGAAAAAGCAGATTCTGACTAAGATTTTATCGAAATCGGCAACTATTTGACTCAGAAAGGTTGCCTTACGTCGAAATCTAAAAGTTTATTAAGGTTTTCGTTACTAAAATGCCCAAAGACGCCGATTTTGACTAGAATTTGAAAGATATTGACATTAATATATAACTGTTTGTATCAAAAAATGATAGTTTAAACTGATATTTGCAGTTTTCATGCGGTTTTAGATACGATATGAATCGAAGAAGCCGATTTTGACTGGAATCTGTTTAAAATGACAAAGAAAAACCTATTATCAATTCAAGGAAGTGAATTTTTAAGTAGTTATCTGCAGTTTTAATGTAGATTTCAGTTCGCTAAGTTATCAAAATGCATGTTTTGACTATAATCTTCCGTAAATCAAGGGCGAAAACCAATTATTTGTCCCAAAAGAAGGTGTTTTAAGTATATATCTGCATTTCTAAGGTAGATTTGGGTACAATAAGAGGCGAAAAAGCAGATTCTGACTAAGATTTTATCGAAATCGGCAACTATTTGACTCAGAAAGGTTGCCTTAGGTCGAAATCTAATAGTTTATTAAGGTTTTCGTTACTAAAATGCCCAAAGACGCCGATTTTGACTAGAATTTGAAAGATATTGACATGAATATATAACTGTTTGTATCAAAAAATGATAGTTTAAACTGATATTTGCAGTTTTGATGCGGTTTTAGATACGATATGAATCGAAGAAGCCGATTTTGACTATAATCTGTTTAAAATGACAAAGAAAAACCTATTATCAATTCAAGGAAGTGAATTTTTAAGTAGTTATCTGCAGTTTTAATGTAGATTTCAGTTCGCTAAGTTATGAAAATGCATGTTTTGGCTATAATCTTCCGTAAATCAAGGGCGAAAACCAATTATTTGTCCCAAATGAAGGTGTTTTAAGTATATATCTGCATTTCTAAGGTAGATTTGGGTACAATAAGAGGCGAAAAAGCAGATTCTGACTAAGATTTTATCGAAATCGGCAACTATTTGACTCAGAAAGGTTGCCTTACGTCGAAATCTAATAGTTTATTAAGGTTTTCGTTACTAAAATGCCCAAAGGCGCCGATTTTGACTAGAATTTGAAAGATATTGACATGAATATTTAACTGTTTGTATCAAAAAATTATAGTTTAAACTGATATTTGCAGTTTTGATGCGGTTTTAGATACGATATGAATCGAAGAAGCCGATTTTGACTGGAATCTGTTTAAAATGACAAATAAAAACCTATTATCAATTCAAGGAAGTGAATTTTTAAGTAGTTATCTGCAGTTTTAATGTAGATTTCAGTCCGCTAAGTTATGAAAATGCATGTTTTGGCTATAATCTTCCGTAAATAAAGGGCGAAAACCAATTATTTGTCCCAAAAGAAGGTGTTTTAAGTATATATCTGCATTTCTAAGGTAGATTTGGGTACAATAAGAGGCGAAAAAGCAGATTCTGACTAAGATTTTATCGAAATCGGCAACTATTTGACTCAGAAAGGTTGCCTTGAAATCTAATAGTTTATTAAGGTTTTCGTTACTAAAATGCCCAAAGACGCCGATTTTGACTAGAATTTGAAAGATATTGACATGAATATATAACTGTTTGTATCAAAAAATGATAGTTTAAACTGATATTTGCAGTTTTGATGCGGTTTTAGGTACGATATGAGTCGAAGAAGCCGATTTTGACTGGAATCTGTTTAAAATGACAAAGAAAAACCTATTATCAATTCAAGGAAGTGAATTTTTAAGTAGGTATCTGCCGTTTTAATGTAGATTTCAGTTCGCTAAGTTATGAAAATGCATGTTTTGGCTATAATCTTCCGTAAATTAAGGGCGAAAACCAATTATTTGTCCCAAAAGAAGGTGTTTTAAGTATATATCTGCATTTCTAAGGTAGATTTGGGTACAATAAGAGGCGAAAAAGCAGATTCTGACTAAGATTTTATCGAAATCGGCAACTATTTGACTCAGAAAGGTTGCCTTACGTCGAAATCTAATAGTTTATTATTGTTTTCGTTACTAAAATGCCCAAAGACGCCGATTTTGACTAGAATTTGAAAGATATTGACATGAATATATAACTGTTTGTATCAAAAAATGATAGTTTAAACTGATATTTGCAGTTTTGATGCGGTTTAAGATATATGAATCGAAGAAGCCGATTTTGACTGGAATCTGTTTAAAATGACAAAGAAAAACCTATTATCAATTCAAGGAAGTGAATTTTTAAGTAGTTATCTGCAGTTTTAATATAGATTTCAGTTCGCTAAGTTATGAAAATCCATGTTTTGGCTATAATCCTCCGTAAATCAAGGGCGAAAACCAATTATTTGTCCCAAAAGAAGGTGTTTTAAGTATATATCTGCATTTCTAAGGTAGATTTGGGTACAATAAGAGGCGAAAAAGCAGATTCTGACTAAGATTTTATCGAAATCGGCAACTATTTGACTCAGAAAGGTTGCCTTACGTCGAAATCTAATAGTTTATTATTGTTTTCGTTACTAAAATGCCCAAAGACGCCGATTTTGACTAGAATTTGAAAGATATTGACATGAATATATAACTGTTTGTATCAAAAAATGATAGTTTAAACTGATATTTGCAGTTTTCATGCGGTTTTAGATACGATATGAATCGAAGAAGCCGATTTTGACTGGAATCTGTTTAAAATGACAAAGAAAAACCTATTATCAATTCAAGGAAGTGAATTTTTAAGTAGTTATCTGCAGTTTTAATGTAGATTTCAGTTCGCTAAGTTATGAAAATGCATGTTTTGGCTATAATCTTCCGTAAATCAAGGGCGAAAACCAATTATTTGTCCCAAAAGAAGGTGTTTTAAGTATATATCTGCATTTCTAAGGTAGATTTGGGTACAATAAGAGGCGAAAAAGCAGATTCTGACTAAGATTTTATCGAAATCGGCAACTATTTGACTCAGAAACTTTGCCTTACGTCGAAATCTAATAGTTTATTAAGGTTTTCGTTACTAAAATGCCCAAAGACGCCGATTTTGACTAGAATTTGAAAGATATTGACATGAATATATAACTGTTTGTATCAAAAAATGATAGTTTAAACTGATATTTGCAGTTTTGATGCGGTTTTAGGTACGATATGAGTCGAAGAAGCCGATTTTGACTGGAATCTGTTTAAAATGACAAAGAAAAACCTATTATCAATTCAAGGAAGTGAATTTTTAAGTAGGTATCTGCCGTTTTAATGTAGATTTCAGTTCGCTAAATTATGAAAATGCATGTTTTGGCTATAATCTTCCGTAAATTAAGGGCGAAAACCAATTATTTGTCCCAAAAGAAGGTGTTTTAAGTATATATCTGCATTTCTAAGGTAGATTTGGATACAATAAGAGGCGAAAAACAGATTCTGACTAAGATTTTATCGAAATCGGCAACTATTTGACTCAGAAAGGTTGCCTTACGTCGAAGTATAATAGTTTATTAAGGTTTTCGTTACTAAAATGCCCAAAGACGCCGATTTTGACTAGAATTTGAAAGATATTGACATGAATATATAACTGTTTGTATCAAAAAATGATAGTTTAAACTGATATTTGCAGTTTTGATGCGGTTTTAGATATATGAATCGAAGAAGCCGATTTTGACTGGAATCTGTTTAAAATGACAAAGAAAAACCTATTATCAATTCAAGGAAGTGAATTTTTAAGTAGTTATCTGCAGTTTTAATATAGATTTCAGTTCGCTAAGTTATGAAAATCCATGTTTTGGCTATAATCTTCCGTAAATCAAGGGCGAAAACCAATTATTTGTCCCAAAAGAAGGTGTTTTAAGTATATATCTGCATTTCTAAGGTAGATTTGGGTACAATAAGAGGCGAAAAAGCAGATTCTGACTAAGATTTTATCGAAATCGGCAACTATTTGACTCAGAAAGGTTGCCTTACGTCGAAATCTAATAGTTTATTATTGTTTTCGTTACTAAAATGCCCAAAGACGCCGATTTTGACTAGAATTTGAAAGATATTGACATGAATATATAACTGTTTGTATCAAAAAATGATAGTTTAAACTGATATTTGCAGTTTTCATGCGGTTTTAGATACGATATGAATCGAAGAAGCCGATTTTGAGTGGAATCTGTTTAAAATGACAAAGAAAAACCTATTATCAATTCAAGGAATTGAATTTTTAAGTAGTTATCTGCAGTTTTAATGCAGATTTCAGTTCGCTAAGTTATGAAAATGCATGTTTTGGCTATAATCTTCCGTAAATCAAGGGCGAAAACCAATTATTTGTCCCAAAAGAAGGTGTTTTAAGTATATATCTGCATTTCTAAGGTAGATTTGGGTACAATAAGAGGCGAAAAAGCAGATTCTGACTAAGATTTTATCGAAATCGGCAACTATTTGACTCAGAAACTTTGCCTTACGTCGAAATCTAATAGTTTATTAAGGTTTTCGTTACTAAAATGCCCAAAGACGCCGATTTTGACTAGAATTTGAAAGATATTGACATGAATATATAACTGTTTGTATCAAAAAATGATAGTTTAAACTGATATTTGCAGTTTTGATGCGGTTTCAGGTACGATATGAGTCGAAGAAGCCGATTTTGACTGGAATCTGTTTAAAATGACAAAGAAAAACCTATTATCAATTCAAGGAAGTGAATTTTTAAGTAATTATCTGCAGTTTTAATGTAGATTTCAGTTCGCTAAGTTATGAAAATGCATGTTTTGGCTATAATCTTCCCTAAATCAAGGGCGAAAACCAATTATTTGTCCCAAAAGAAGGTGTTTTAAGTATATATCTGCATTTCTAAGGTAGATTTGGGTACAATAAGAGGCGAAAAAGCAGATTCAGACTAAGATTTTATCGAAATCGGCAACTATTTGACTCAGAAAGTTTGCCTTACGTCGAAATCTAATAGTTTATTAAGGTTTTCGTTACTAAAATGCCCAAAGACGCCGATTTTGACTAGAATTTGAAAGATATTGACATGAATATATAACTGTTTGTATCAAAAAATGATAGTTTAAACTGATATTTGCAGTTTTCATGCGGTTTTAGATACGATATGAATCGAAGAAGCCGATTTTGACTGGAATCTGTTTAAAATGACAAAGAAAAACCTATTATCAATTCAAGGAAGTGAATTTTTAAGTAGTTATCTGCAGTTTTAATGTAGATTTCAGTTCGCTAAGTAATGAAAATGCATGTTTTGGCTATAATCTTCCGTAATCAAGGGCGAAAACCAATTATTTGTCCCAAAAGAAGGTGTTTTAAGTATATATCTGCATTTCTAAGGTAGATTTGGGTACAATAAGAGGCGAAAAAGCAGATTCTGACTAAGATTTTATCGAAATCGGCAACTATTTGACTCAGAAAGGTTGCCATACGTCGAAATCTAATAATTTATTAAGGTTTTCGTTACTAAAATGCCCAAAGACGCCGATTTTGACTAGAATTTGAAAGATATTGACATGAATATATAACTGTTTGTATCAAAAAATGATAGTTTAAACTGATATTTGCAGTTTTGATGCGGTTTTAGATACGATATGAATCGAAGAAGCCGATTTTGACTGCAATCTGTTTAAAATGACAAAGAAAAACCTATTATCAAATCAAGGAAGTGAATTTTTAAGTAGTTATCTGCAGTTTTAATGTAGATTTCAGTTCGCTAAGTTATGAAAATGCATGTTTTGGCTATAATCTTCCGTAAATCAAGGGCGAAAACCAATTATTTGTCAAAAAAGAAGGTGTTTTAAGTATATATCTGCATTTCTAAGGTAGATTTGGGTACAATAAGAGGCGAAAAAGCAGATTCTGACTAAGATTTTATCGAAATCGGCAACTATTTGACTCAGAAAGGTTGCCTTACGTCGAAATCTAATAGTTTATTAAGGTTTTCGTTACTAAAATGCCCAAAGACGCCGATTTTGACTAGAATTTGAAAGATATTGACATGAATATATAACTGTTTGTATCAAAAAATGATAGTTTAAACTGATATTTGCAGTTTTGATGCGGTTTTAGATACGATATGAATCGAAGAAGCCGATTTTGACTGGAATCTGTTTAAAATGACAAAGAAAAACCTATTATCAATTCAAGGAAGTGAATTTTTAAGTAGTTATCTGCAGTTTTAATGTAGATTTCAGTTCGCTAAGTTATGAAAATGCATGTTTTGGCTATAATCTTCCGTAAATCAAGGGCGAAAACCAATTATTTGTCGCAAAAGAAGGTGTTTTAAGTATATATCTGCATTTCTAAGGTAGATTTGGGTACAATAAGAGGCGAAAAAGCAGATTCTGACTAAGATTTTATCGAAATCGGCAACTATTTGACTCAGAAAGGTTGCCTTACGTCGAAATCTAATAGTTTATTATTGTTTTCGTTACTAAAATGCCCAAAGACGCCGATTTTGACTAGAATTTGAAAGATATTGACATGAATATATAACTGTTTGTATCAAAAAATGATAGTTTAAACTGATATTTGCAGTTTTCATGCGGTTTTAGGTACGATATGAGTCGAAGAAGCCGATTTTGACTGGAATCTGTTTAAAATGACAAAGAAAAACCTATTATCAATTCAAGGAAGTGAATTTTTAAGTAGTTATCTGCAGTTTTAATGTAGATTTCAGTTCGCTAAGTTATGAAAATGCATGTTTTGGCTATAATCTTCCGTAAATCAAGGGCGAAAACCAATTATTTGTCCCAAAAGAAGGTGTTTTAAGTATATATCTGCAATTCTAAGGTAGATTTGGGTACAATAAGAGGCGAAAAAGCAGATTCTGACTAAGATTTTATCGAAATCGGCAACTATTTGACTCAGAAACTTTGCCTTACGTCGAAATCTAATAGTTTATTAAGGTTTTCGTTACTAAAATGCCCAAAGACGCCGATTTTGACTAGAATTTGAAAGATATTGACATGAATATATAACTGTTTGTATCAAAAAATGATAGTTTAGACTGATATTTGCAGTTTTAGATACGATATGAATCGAAGAAGCCGATTTTGACTGGAATCTGTTTAAAATGACAAAGAAAAACCTATTATCAATTCAAGGAAGTGAATTTTTAAGTAGTTATCTGCAGTTTTAATGTAGAATTCAGTTCGCTAAGTTATGAAAATGCATGTTTTGGCTATAATCTTCCCTAAATCAAGGGCGAAAACCAATTATTTGTCCCAAAAGAAGGGGTTTTAAGTATATATCTGCATTTCTAAGGTAGATTTGGGTACAATAAGAGGCGAAAAAGCAGATTCTGACTCAGATTTTATCGAAATCGGCAACTATTTGACTCAGAAAGGTTGCCTTTCGTCGAAATCTAATAGTTTATTAAGGTTTTCGTTACTAAAATGCCCAAAGACGCCGATTTTGACTAGAATTTGAAAGATATTGACATGAATATATAACTGTTTGTATCAAAAAATGATAGTTTAAACTGATATTTGCAGTTTTCATGCGGTTTTAGATACGATATGAATCGAAGAAGCCGATTTTGACTGGAATCTGTTTAAAATGACAAAGAAAAACCTATTATCAATTCAAGGAAGTGAATTTTTAAGTAGTTATCTGCAGTTTTAATGTAGATTTCAGTTCGCTAAGTTATGAAAATGCATGTTTTGGCTATAATCTTCCGTAAATCAAGGGCGAAAACCAATTATTTGTCCCAAAAGAAGGTGTTTTAAGTATATATCTGCATTTCTAAGGTAGATTTGGGTACAATAAGAGGCGAAAAAGCAGATTCTGACTAAGATTTTATCGAAATCGGCAACTATTTGACTCAGAAACTTTGCCTTACGTCGAAATCTAATAGTTTATTAAGGTTTTCGTTACTAAAATGCCCAAAGACGCCGATTTTGACTAGAATTTGAAAGATATTGACATGAATATATAACTGTTTGTATCAAAAAATGATAGTTTAGACTGATATTTGCAGTTTTGATGCGGTTTTAGATACGATATGAATCGAAGAAGCCGATTTTGACTGGAATCTGTTTAAAATGACAAAGAAAAACCTATTATCAATTCAAGGAAGTGAATTTTTAAGTAGTTATCTGCAGTTTTAATGTAGAATTCAGTTCGCTAAGTTATGAAAATGCATGTTTTGGCTATAATCTTCCCTAAATCAAGGGCGAAAACCAATTATTTGTCCCAAAAGAAGATGTTTTAAGTATATATCTGCATTTCTAAGGTAGATTTGGGTACAATAAGAGGCGAAAAAGCAGATCCTGACTAAGATTTTATCGAAATCGGCAACTATTTGACTCAGAAAGGTTGCCTTTCGTCGAAATCTAATAGTTTATTAAGGTTTTCGTTACTAAAATGCCCAAAGACGCCGATTTTGACTAGAATTTGAAAGATATTGACATGAATATATATCTGTTTGTATCAAAAAATGATAGTTTAATCTGATATTAGCAGTTTTGATGCGGTTTTAGATACGATATGAATCGAAGAAGCCGATTTTGACTGGAATCTGTTTAAAATGACAAAGAAAAACCTATTATCAATTCAAGGAAGTGAATTTTTAAGTAGTTATCTGCAGTTTTAATGTAGATTTCAGTTCGCTAAGTTATGGAAATGCATGTTTTTTCTATAATCTTCCGTAAATCAAGGGCGAAAACCAATTATTTGTCCCAAAAGAAGGTGTTTTAAGTATATATCTGCATTTCTAAGGTAGATTTGGGTACAATAAGAGGCGAAAAACAGATTCTGACTAAGATTTTATCAAAATCGGCAACTATTTTACTCAGAAAGGTTGCCTTACGTCGAAATCTAATAGTTTATTAAGGTTTTCGTTACTAAAATGCCCAAAGACGCCGATTTTGACTAGAATTTGAAAGATATTGACATGAATATATAACTGTTTGTATCAAAAAATGATAGTTTAAACTGATATTTGCAGTTTTCATGCGGTTTTAGATACGATATGAATCGAAGAAGCCGATTTTGACTGGAATCTGTTTAAAATGACAAAGAAAAACCTATTATCAATTCAAGGAAGTGAATTTTTAAGTAGTTATCTGCAGTTTTAATGTAGATTTCAGTTCGCTAAGTAATGAAAATGCATGTTTTGGCTATAATCTTCCGTAAATCAAGGGCGAAAACCAATTATTTGTCCCAAAAGAAGGTGTTTTAAGTATATATCTGCATTTCTAAGGTAGATTTGGGTACAATAAGAGGCGAAAAAGCAGATTCTGACTAAGATTTTATCGAAATCGGCATCTATTTGACTCAGAAAGGTTGCCTTACGTCGAAATCTAATAGTTTATTAAGGCTTTCGTTACTAAAATGCCCAAAGTCGCCGATTTTGACTAGAATTTGAAAGATATTGACATGAATATATAACTGCTTGTATCAAAAAATGATAGTTTAAACTGATATTTGCAGTTTTGATGCGGTTTTAGATACGATATGAATCGAAGAAGCCGATTTTGACTGGAATCTGTTTAAAATGACAAAGAAAAACCTATTATCAATTCAAGGAAGTGGATTTTTAAGTAGTTATCTGCAGTTTTAATGTAGATTTCAGTTCGCTAAGTTATGAAAATGCATGTTTTGGCTATAATCTTCCGTAAATCAAGGGCGAAAACCAATTATTTGTCCCAAAAGAAGGTGTTTTAAGTATATATCTGCATTTCTAAGGTAGATTTGGGTACAATAAGAGGCGAAAAAGCAGATTCTGACTAAGATTTTATCGAAATCGGCAACTATTTGACTCAGAAAGGTTGCCTTACGTCGAAATCTAATAGTTTATTAAGGTTTTCGTTACTAAAATGCCCAAAGACGCCGATTTTGACTAGAATTTGAAAGATATTGACATGAATATATAACTGTTTGTATCAAAAAATGATAGTTTAAACTGATATTTGCAGTTTTGATGCGGTTTTAGATACGATATGAATCGAAGAAGCCGATTTTGACTGGAATCTGTTTAAAATGACAAAGAAAAACCTATTATCAATTCAAGGAAGTGAATTTTTAAGTGGTTATCTGCAGTTTTAATGTAGATTTCAGTTCGCTAAGTAATGAAAATGCATGTTTTGGCTATAATCTTCCGTAAATCAAGGGCGAAAACCAATTATTTGTCCCAAAAGAAGGTGTTTTAAGTATATATCTGTATTTCTAAGGTAGATTTGGGTACAATAAGAGGCGAAAAAGCAGATTCTGACTAAGATTTTATCGAAATCGGCAACTATTTGACTCAGAAAGGTTGCCTTACGTCGAAATCTAATAATTTATTAAGGTTTTCGTTACTAAAATGCCCAAAGACGCCGATTTTGACTAGAATTTGAAAGATATTGAAATGAATATATAACTGTTTGTATCAAAAAATGATAATTTAAACTGATATTTGCAGTTTTGATGCGGTTTTAGATACGATATGAATCGAAGAAGCCGATTTTGACTGGAATCTGTTTAAAATGACAAAGAAAAACCTATTATCAATTCAAGGAAGTGAATTTTTAAGTAGTTATCTGCAGGTTTAATGTAGATTTCAGTTCGCTAAGTTATGAAAATGCATGTTTTGGCTATAATCTTCCGTAAATCAAGGGCGAAAACCAATTATTTGTCCCAAAAGAAGGTGTTTTAAGTATATATCTGCATTTCTAAGGTAGATTTGGGTACAATAAGAGGCGAAAAAGCAGATTCTGACTAAGATTTTATCGAAATCTGCAACTATTTGACTCAGAAAGGTTGCCTTACGTCGAAATCTAATAGTTTATTAAGGTTTTCGTTACTAAAATGCCCAAATTCGCCGATTTTGACTAGAATTTGATAGATATTGACATGAATATATAACTGTTTGTATCAAATAATGATAGTTTAAACTGATATTTGCAGTTTTGATGCGGTTTTAGATACGATATGAATCGAAGAAGCCGATTTTGACTGGAATCTGTCTAAAATGACAAAGAAAAACCTATTATCAATTCAAGGAAGTGAATTTTTAAGTAGTTATCTGCAGTTTTAATGTAGATTTCAGTCCGCTTAGTTATGAAAATGCATGTTTTGGCTATAATCTTCCGTAAATCAAGGGCGAAAACCAATTATTTGTCCCAAAAGAAGGTGTTTTAAGTATATATCTGCATTTCTAAGGTAGATTTGGGTACAATAAGAGGCGAAAAAGCAGATTCTGACTAAGATTTTATCGAAATCGGCAACTATTTGACTCAGAAAGGTTGCCTTACGTCGAAATCTAATAGTTTATTAAGGTTTTCGTTACTAAAATGCCCAAAGACGCCGATTTTGACTAGAATTTGAAAGATATTGAAATGAATATATAACTGTTTGTATCAAAAAATGATAGTTTAAACTGATATTTGCAGTTTTGATGCGGTTTAAGATACGATATGAATCGAAGAAGCCGATTTTGACTGGAATCTGTTTAAAATGACAAAGAAAAACCTATTATCAATTCAAGGAAGTGAATTTTTAAGTAGTTATCTGCAGTTTTAATGTAGATTTCAGTTCGCTAAGTTATGAAGATGCATGTTTTGGCTATAATCTTCCGCAAATCAAGGGCGAAAACCAATTATTTGTCCCAAAAGAAGGTGTTTTAAGTATATATCTGCATTTCTAAGGTAGATTTGGGTACAATAAGAGGCGAAAAAGCAGATTCTGACTAAGATTTTATCGAAATCGGCAACTATTTGACTCAGAAACTTTGCCTTACGTCGAAATCTAATAGTTTATTAAGGTTTTCGTTACTAAAATGCCCAAAGACGCCGATTTTGACTAGAATTTGAAAGATATTGACATGAATATAAAACTGTTTGTATCAAAAAATGATAGTTTAAACTGATATTTGCAGTTTTGATGCGGTTTTAGGTACGATATGAGTCGAAGAAGCCGATTTTGACTGGAATCTGTTTAAAATGACAAAGAAAAACCTATTATCAATTCAAGGAAGTGAATTTTTAAGTAGTTATCTGCAGTTTTAATGTAGATTTCAGTTCGCTAAGTTATGAAAATGCATGCTTTGGCTATAATCTTCCATAAATCAAGGGCGAAAACCAATTATTTGTCCCAAAAGAAGGTGTTTTAAGAATATATCTGCATTTCTAAGGTAGATTTGGGTACAATAAGAGGCGAAAAAGCAGATTCTGACTAAGATTTTATCGAAATCGGCAACTATTTGACTCAGAAAGGTTGCCTTATGTCGAAATCTAATAGTTTATTAAGGTTTTCGTTACTAAAATGCCCAAAGACGCCGATTTTGACTAGAATTTGAAAGATATTGACATGAATATATAACTGTTTGTATCAAAAAATGATAGTTTAGACTGATATTTGCAGTTTTGATGCGGTTTTAGATACGATATGAATCGAAGAAGCCGATTTTGACTGGAATCTGTTTAAAATGACAAAGAAAAACCTATTATCTATTCAAGGAAGTGAATTTTTAAGTAGTTATCTGCAGTTTTAATGTAGAATTCAGTTCGCTAAGTTATGAAAATGCATGTTTTGGCTATAATCTTCCCTAAATCAAGGGCGAAAACCAATTATTTGTCCCAAAAGAAGGTGTTTTAAGTATATATCTGCATTTCTAAGGTAGATTTGGGTACAATAAGAGGCGAAAAAGCAGATTCTGACTAAGATTTTATCGAAATCGGCAACTATTTGACTCAGAAAGTTTGCCTTACGTCGAAATCTAATAGTTTATTAAGGTTTTCGTTACTAAAATGCCCAAAGACGCCGATTTTGACTAGAATTTGAAAGATATTGACATGAATATATTACTGTTTGTATCAAAAAATGATAGTTTAAACTGATATTTGCAGTTTTCATGCGGTTTTAGATACGATATGAATCGAAGAAGCCGATTTTGACTGGAATCTGTTTAAAATGACAAAGAAAAACCTATTATCAAATCAAGGAAGTGAATTTTTAAGTAGTTATCTGCAGTTTTAATGTAGATTTCAGTTCGCTAAGTTATGAAAATGCATGTTTTGGCTATAATCTTCCGTAAATCAAGGGCGAAAACCAATTATTTGTCCCAAAAGAAGGTGTTTTAAGTATATATCTGCATTTCTAAGGTAGATTTGGGTACAATAAGAGGCGAAAAAGCAGATTCTGACTAAGATTTTATCGAAATCGGCAACTATTTGACTCAGAAAGGTTGCCTTACGTCGAAATCTAATAGTTTATTAAGGTTTTCGTTACTAAAATGCCCAAAGACGCCGATTTTGACTAGAATTTGAAAGATATTGACATGAATATATAACTGTTTGTATCAAAAAATGATAGTTTAAACTGATATTTGCAGTTTTGATGCGGTTTTAGATACGATATGAATCGAAGAAGCCGATTTTGACTGGAATCTGTTTAAAATGACAAAGAAAAACCTATTATCAATTCAAGGAAGTGAATTTTTAAGTAGTTATCTGCAGTTTTAATGTAGATTTCAGTTCGCTAAGTTATGAAAATGCATGTTTTGGCTATAATCCTCCGTAAATCAAGGGCGAAAACCAATTATTTGTCCCAAAAGAAGGTGTTTTAAGTATATATCTGCATTTCTAAGGTAGATTTGGGTACAATAAGAGGCGAAAAAGCAGATTCTGACTAAGATTTTATCGAAATCGGCAACTATTTGACTCAGAAAGGTTGCCTTACTTCGAAATCTAATAGTTTATTAAGGTTTTCGTTACTAAAATGCCCAAAGACGCCGATTTTGACTAGAATTTGAAAGATGTTGACATGAATATATAACTGTTTGTATCAAAAAATGATAGTTTAAACTGATATTTGCAGTTTTGATGCGGTTTTAGATACGATATGAATCGAAGAAGCCGATTTTGACTGGAATCTGTTTAAAATGACAAAGAAAAACCTATTATCAATTCAAGGAAGTGAATTTTTAAGTAGTTATCTGCAGTTTTAATGTAGATTTCAGTTCGCTAAGTTATGAAAATGCATGTTTTGGCTATAATCTTCCGTAAATCAAGGGCGAAAACCAATTATTTGTCCCAAAAGAAGGTGTTTTAAGTATATATCTGCATTTCTAAGGTAGATTTGGGTACAATAAGAGGCGAAAAAGCAGATTCTGACTAAGATTTTATCGAAATCGGCAACTATTTGACTCAAAAAGGTTGCCTTACGTTGAAATCTAATAGTTTATTAAGGTTTTCGTTACTAAAATGCCCAAAGACGCCGATTTTGACTAGAATTTGAAAGATATTGACATGAATATATAACTGTTTGTATCAAAAAATGATAGTTTAAACTGATATTTGCAGTTTTGATGCGGTTTTAGGTACGATATGAGTCGAAGAAGCCGATTTTGACTGGAATCTGTTTAAAATGACAAAGAAAAACCTATTATCAATTCAAGGAAGTGAATTTTTAAGTAGTTATCTGCAGTTTTAATGTAGATTTCAGTTCGCTAAGTTATGAAAATGCATGTTTTGGCTATAATCTTCCGTAAATCAAGGGCGAAAACCAATTATTTGTCCCAAAAGAAGGTGTTTTAAGTATATATCTGCATTTCTAAGGTAGATTTGGGTACAATAAGAGGCGAAAAACAGATTCTGACTAAGATTTTATCGAAATCGGCAACTATTTGACTCAGAAAGGTTGCCTTACGTCGAAATCTAATAGTTTATTAAGGTTTTCGTTACGAAAATGCCCAAAGACGCCGATTTTGACTAGAATTTGAAAGATATTGACATGAATATATAACTGTTTGTATCAAAAAATGATAGTTTAAACTGATATTTGCAGTTTTGATGCGGTTTTAGATACGATATGAATCGAAGAAGCCGATTTTGACTGGAATCTGTTTAAAATGACAAAGAAAAACCTATTATCAATTCAAGGAAGTGAATTTTTAAGTAGTTATCTGCAGTTTTAATGTAGATTTCAGTTCGCTAAGTTATGAAAATGCCTGTTTTGGCTATAATCTTCCGTAAATCAAGGGCGAAAACCAATTATTTGTCCCAAAAGAAGGTGTTTTAAGTATATATCTGCATTTCTAAGGTAGATTTGGGTACAATAAGAGGCGAAAAAGCAGATTCTGACTAAGATTTTATCGAAATCGGCAACTATTTGACTCAGAAAGGTTGCCTTACGTCGAAATCTAATAGTTTATTAAGGTTTTCGTTACTAAAATGCCCAAAGACTCCGATTTTGACTAGAATTTGAAAGATATTGACATGAATATATAACTGTTTGTATCAAATAATGATAGTTTAAACTGATATTTGCAGTTTTGATGCGGTTTTAGGTACGATATGAGTCGAAGAAGCCGATTTTGACTGGAATCTGTTTAAAATGACAAAGAAAAACCTATTATCAATTCAAGGAAGTGAATTTTTAAGTAGTTATCTGCAGTTTTAATGTAGATTTCATTTCGCTAAGTAATGAAAATGCATGTTTTGGCTATAATCTTCCGTAAATCAAGGGCGAAAACCAATTATTTGTCCCAAAAGGAGGTGTTTTAAGTATATATCTGCATTTCTACGGTAGATTTGGGTACAATAAGAGGCGAAAAAGCAGATTCTGACTAAGATTTTATCGAAATCGGCAACTATTTGACTCAGAAAGGTTGCCTTACGTCGAAATCTAATAGTTTATTAAGGTTTTCGTTACTAAAATGCCCAAAGACGCCGATTTTGACTAGAATTTGAAAGATATTGACATGAATATATAACTGTTTGTATCAAAAAATGATAGTTTAAACTGATATTTGCAGTTTTGATGCGGTTTTAGATACGATATGAATCGAAGAAGCCGATTTTGACTGGAATCTGTTTAAAATGACAAAGAAAAACCTATTATCAATTCAAGGAGGTGAATTTTTAAGTAGTTATCTGCAGTTTTAATGTAGATTTCAGTTCGCTAAGTTATGAAAATGCATGTTTTGGCTATAATCCTCCGTAAATCAAGGGCGAAAACCAATTATTTGTCCCAAAAGAAGGTGTTTTAAGTATATATCTGCATTTCTAAGGTAGATTTGGGTACAATAAGAGGCGAAAAAGCATATTCTGACTAAGATTTTATCGAAATCGGCAACTATTTGACTCAGAAAGGTTGCCTTACTTCGAAATCTAATAGTTTATTAAGGTTTTCGTTACTAAAATGCCCAAAGACGCCGATTTTGACTAGAATTTGAAAGATGTTGACATGAATATATAACTGTTTGTATCAAAAAATGATAGTTTAAACTGATATTTGCAGTTTTGATGCGGTTTTAGATACGATATGAATCGAAGAAGCCGATTTTGACTGGAATCTGTTTAAAATGACAAAGAAAAACCTATTATCAATTCAAGGAAGTGAATTTTTAAGTAGTTATCTGCAGTTTTAATGTAGATTTCAGTTCGCTAAGTTATGAAAATGCATGTTTTGGCTATAATCTTCCGTAAATCAAGGGCGAAAACCAATTATTTGTCCCAAAAGAAGGTGTTTTAAGTATATATCTGCATTTCTAAGGTAGATTTGGGTACAATAAGAGGCGAAAAAGCAGATTCTGACTAAGATTTTATCGAAATCGGCAACTATTTGACTCAGAAACTTTGCCTTACGTCGAAATCTAATAGTTTATTAAGGTTTTCGTTACTAAAATGCCCAAAGACGCCGATTTTGACTAGAATTTGAAAGATATTGACATGAATATATAACTGTTTGTATCAAAAAATGATAGTTTAAACTGATATTTGCAGTTTTGATGCGGTTTTAGGTACGATATGAGTCGAAGAAGCCGATTTTGACTGGAATCTGTTTAAAATGACAAAGAAAAACCTATTATCAATTCAAGGAAGTGAATTTTTAAGTAGCTATCTGCCGTTTTAATGTAGATTTCAGTTCGCTAAGTTATGAAAATGCATGTTTTGGCTATAATCTTCCGTAAATTAAGGGCGAAAACCAATTATTTGTCCCAAAAGAAGGTGTTTTAAGTATATATCTGCATTTCTAAGGTAGATTTGGGTACAATAAGAGGCGAAAAAGCAGATTCTGACTAAGATTTTATCGAAATCGGCAACTATTTGACTCAGAAAGGTTGCCTTACGTCGAAGTATAATAGTTTATTAAGGTTTTCGTTACTAAAATGCCCAAAGACGCCGATTTTGACTAGAATTTTAAAGATATTGACATGAATATATAACTGTTTGTATCAAAAAATGATAGTTTAAACTGATATTTGCAGTTTTCATGCGGTTTTAGATACGATATGAATCGAAGAAGCCGATTTTGACTATAATCTGTTTAAAATGACAAAGAAAAACCTATTATCAATTCAAGGAAGTGAATTTTTAAGTAGTTATCTGCAGTTTTAATGTAGATTTCAGTTCGGCAAGTTATGAAAATGCATGTTTTGGCTATAATCTTCCGTAAATCAAGGGCGAAAACCAATTATTTGTCCCAAAAGAAGGTGTTTTAAGTATATATCTGCATTTCTAAGGTAGATTTGGGTACAATAAGAGGCGAAAAAGCAGATTCTGACTAAGATTTTATCGAAATCGGCAACTATTTGACTCAGAAACTTTGCCTTACGTCGAAATCTAATAGTTTATTAAGGTTTTCGTTACTAAAATGCCCAAAGACGCCGATTTTGACTAGAATTTGAAAGATATTGACATGAATATATAACTGTTTGTATCAAAAAATGATAGTTTAAACTGATATTTGCAGTTTTGATGCGGTTTTAGGTACGATATGAGTCGAAGAAGCCGATTTTGACTGGAATCTGTTTAAAATGACAAAGAAAAACCTATTATCAATTCAAGGAAGTGAATTTTTAAGTAGTTATCTGCAGTTTTAATGTAGATTTCAGTTCGCTAAGTTATGAAAATGCATGCTTTGGCTATAATCTTCCGTAAATCAAGGGCGAAAACCAATTATTTGTCCCAAAAGAAGGTGTTTTAAGTATATATCTGCATTTCTAAGGTAGATTTGGGTACAATAAGAGGCGAAAAAGCAGATTCTGACTAAGATTTTATCGAAATCGGCAACTATTTGACTCAGAAACTTTGCCTTACGTCGAAATCTAATAGTTTATTAAGGTTTTCGTTACTAAAATGCCCAAAGACGCCGATTTTGACTAGAATTTGAAAGATATTGACATGAATATATAACTGTTTGTATCAAAAAATGATAGTTTAAACTGATATTTGCAGTTTTGATGCGGTTTTAGGTACGATATGAGTCGAAGAAGCCGATTTTGACTGGAATCTGTTTAAAATGACAAAGAAAAACCTATTATCAATTCAAGGAAGTGAATTTTTAAGTAGCTATCTGCCGTTTTAATGTAGATTTCAGTTCGCTAAGTTATGAAAATGCATGTTTTGGCTATAATCTTCCGTAAATTAAGGGCGAAAACCAATTATTTGTCCCAAAAGAAGGTGTTTTAAGTATATATCTGCATTTCTAAGGTAGATTTGGGTACAATAAGAGGCGAAAAAGCAGATTCTGACTAAGATTTTATCGAAATCGGCAACTATTTGACTCAGAAAGGTTGCCTTACGTCGAAGTATAATAGTTTATTAAGGTTTTCGTTACTAAAATGCCCAAAGACGCCGATTTTGACTAGAATTTTAAAGATATTGACATGAATATATAACTGTTTGTATCAAAAAATGATAGTTTAAACTGATATTTGCAGTTTTGATGCGGTTTTAGATATATGAATCGAAGAAGCCGATTTTGACTGGAATCTGTTTAAAATGACAAAGAAAAACCTATTATCAATTCAAGGAAGTGAATTTTTAAGTAGTTATCTGCAGTTTTAATATAGATTTCAGTTCGCTAAGTTATGAAAATCCATGTTTTGGCTATAATCTTCCGTAAATCAAGGGCGAAAACCAATTATTTGTCCCAAAAGAAGGTGTTTTAAGTATATATCTGCATTTCTAAGGTAGATTTGGGTACAATAAGAGGCGAAAAAGCAGATTCTGACTAAGATTTTATCGAAATCGGCAACTATTTGACTCAGAAAGGTTGCCTTACGTCGAAATCTAATAGTTTATTATAGTTTTCGTTACTAAAATGCCCAAAGACGCCGATTTTGACTAGAATTTGAAAGATATTGACATGAATATATAACTGTTTGTATCAAAAAATGATAGTTTAAACTGATATTTGCAGTTTTCATGCGGTTTTAGATACGATATGAATCGAAGAAGCCGATTTTGACTGGAATCTGTTTAAAATGACAAAGAAAAACCTATTATCAATTCAAGGAAGTGAATTTTTAAGTAGTTATCTGCAGTTTTAATGTAGATTTCAGTTCGCTAAGTTATGAAAATGCATGTTTTGGCTATAATCTTCCGTAAATCAAGGGCGAAAACCAATTATTTGTCCCAAAAGAAGGTGTTTTAAGTATATATCTGCATTTCTAAGGTAGATTTGGGTACAATAAGAGGCGAAAAAGCAGATTCTGACTAAGATTTTATCGAAATCGGCAACTATTTGACTCAGAAACTTTGCCTTACGTCGAAATCTAATAGTTTATTAAGGTTTTCGTTACTAAAATGCCCAAAGACGCCGATTTTGACTAGAATTTGAAAGATATTGACATGAATATATAACTGTTTGTATCAAAAAATGATAGTTTAAACTGATATTTGCAGTTTTGATGCGGTTTTAGGTACGATATGAGTCGAAGAAGCCGATTTTGACTGGAATCTGTTTAAAATGACAAAGGAAAACCTATTATCAATTCAAGGAAGTGAATTTTTAAGTAGTTATCTGCAGTTTTAATGTAGATTTCAGTTCGCTAAGTTATGAAAATGCATGCTTTGGCTATAATCTTCCATAAATCAAGGGCGAAAACCAATTATTTGTCCCAAAAGAAGGTGTTTTAAGAATATATCTGCATTTCTAAGGTAGATTTGGGTACAATAAGAGGCGAAAAAGCAGATTCTGACTAAGATTTTATCGAAATCGGCAACTATTTGACTCAGAAAGGTTGCCTTATGTCGAAATCTAATAGTTTATTAAGGTTTTCGTTACTAAAATGCCCAAAGACGCCGATTTTGACTAGAATTTGAAAGATATTGACATGAATATATAACTGTTTGTATCAAAAAATGATAGTTTAGACTGATATTTGCAGTTTTGATGCGGTTTTAGATACGATATGAATCGAAGAAGCCGATTTTGACTGGAATCTGTTTAAAATGACAAAGGAAAACCTATTATCAATTCAAGGAAGTGAATTTTTAAGTAGTTATCTGCAGTTTTAATGTAGATTTCAGTTCGCTAAGTTATGAAAATGCATGCTTTGGCTATAATCTTCCATAAATCAAGGGCGAAAACCAATTATTTGTCCCAAAAGAAGGTGTTTTAAGAATATATCTGCATTTCTAAGGTAGATTTGGGTACAATAAGAGGCGAAAAAGCAGATTCTGACTAAGATTTTATCGAAATCGGCAACTATTTGACTCAGAAAGTTTGCCTTACGTCGAAATCTAATAGTTTATTAAGGTTTTCGTTACTAAAATGCCCAAAGACGCCGATTTTGACTAGAATTTGAAAGATATTGACATGAATATATAACTGTTTGTATCAAAAAATGATAGTTTAAACTGATATTTGCAGTTTTGATGCGGTTTTAGATACGATATGAATCGAAGAAGCCGATTTTGACTGGAATCTGTTTAAAATGACAAAGAAAAACCTATTATCAATTCAAGGAAGCGAATTTTTAAGTAGTTATCTGCAGTTTTAATGTAGATTTCAGTTCGCTAATTTATGAAAATGCATGTTTTGGCTATAATCTTCCGTAAATCAAGGGCGAAAACCAATTATTTGTCCCAAAATGTGTTTTAAGTATATATCTGCATTTCTAAGGTAGATTTGGGTACAATAAGAGGCGAAAAAGCAGATTCTGACTAAGATTTTATCGAAATCGGCAACTATTTGACTCAAAAGGGTTGCCTTACGTTGAAATCTAATAGTTTATTAAGGTTTTCGTTACTAAAATGCCCAAAGACGCCGATTTTGACTAGAATTTGAAAGATATTGACATGAATATATAACTGTTTGTATCAAAAAATGATAGTTTAAACTGATATTTGCAGTTTTGATGCGGTTTTAGGTACGATATGAGTCGAAGAAGCCGATTTTGACTGGAATCTGTTTAAAATGACAAAGAAAAACCTATTATCAATTCAAGGAAGTGAATTTTTAAGTAGTTATCTGCAGTTTTAATGTAGATTTCAGTTCGCTAAGTTATGAAAATGCATGTTTTGGCTATAATCTTCCGTAAATCAAGGGCGAAAACCAATTATTTGTCCCAAAAGAAGGTGTTTTAAGTATATATCTGCATTTCTAAGGTAGATTTGGGTACAATAAGAGGCGAAAAACAGATTCTGACTAAGATTTTATCGAAATCGGCAACTATTTGACTCAGAAAGGTTGCCTTACGTCGAAATCTAATAGTTTATTAAGGTTTTCGTTACGAAAATGCCCAAAGACGCCGATTTTGACTAGAATTTGAAAGATATTGACATGAATATATAACTGTTTGTATCAAAAAATGATGGTTTAAACTGATATTTGCAGTTTTGATGCGGTTTTAGATACGATATGAATCGAAGAAGCCGATTTTGACTGGAATCTGTTTAAAATGACAAAGAAAAACCTATTATCAATTCAAGGAAGTGAATTTTTAAGTAGTTATCTGCAGTTTTAATGTAGATTTCAGTTCGCTAAGTTATGAAAATGCCTGTTTTGGCTATAATCTTCCGTAAATCAAGGGCGAAAACCAATTATTTGTCCCAAAAGAAGGTGTTTTAAGTATATATCTGCATTTCTAAGGTAGATTTGGGTACAATAAGAGGCGAAAAAGCAGATTCTGACTAAGATTTTATCGAAATCGGCAACTATTTGACTCAGAAAGGTTGCCTTACGTCGAAATCTAATAGTTTATTAAGGTTTTCGTTACTAAAATGCCCAAAGACGCCGATTTTGACTAGAATTTGAAAGATATTGACATGAATATATAACTGTTTGTATCAAATAATGATAGTTTAAGCTGATATTTGCAGTTTTGATGCGGTTTTAGGTACGATATGAGTCGAAGAAGCCGATTTTGACTGGAATCTGTTTAAAATGACAAAGAAAAACCTATTATCAATTCAAGGAAGTGAATTTTTAAGTAGTTAACTGCAGTTTTAATGTAGATTTCATTTCGCTAAGTAATGAAAATGCATGTTTTGGCTATAATCTTCCGTAAATCAAGGGCGAAAACCAATTATTTGTCCCAAAAGGAGGTGTTTTAAGTATATATCTGCATTTCTACGGTAGATTTGGGTACAATAAGAGGCGAAAAAGCAGATTCTGACTAAGATTTTATCGAAATCGGCAACTATTTGACTCAGAAAGGTTGCCTTACGTCGAAATCTAATAGTTTATTAAGGTTTTCGTTACTAAAATGCCCAAAGACGCCGATTTTGACTAGAATTTGAAAGATATTGACATGAATATATAACTGTTTGTATCAAAAAATGATAGTTTAAACTGATATTTGCAGTTTTGATGCGGTTTTAGATACGATATGAATCGAAGAAGCCGATTTTGACTGGAATCTGTTTAAAATGACAAAGAAAAACCTATTATCAATTCAAGGAAGTGAATTTTTAAGTAGTTATCTGCAGTTTTAATGTAGATTTCAGTTCGCTAAGTTATGAAAATGCATGTTTTGGCTATAATCCTCCGTAAATCAAGGGCGAAAACCAATTATTTGTCCCAAAAGAAGGTGTTTTAAGTATATATCTGCATTTCTAAGGTAGATTTGGGTACAATAAGAGGCGAAAAAGCAGATTCTGACTAAGATTTTATCGAAATCGGCAACTATTTGACTCAGAAAGGTTGCCTTACTTCGAAATCTAATAGTTTATTAAGGTTTTCGTTACTAAAATGCCCAAAGACGCCGATTTTGACTAGAATTTGAAAGATGTTGACATGAATATATAACTGTTTGTATCAAAAAATGATAGTTTAAACTGATATTTGCAGTTTTGATGCGGTTTTAGATACGATATGAATCGAAGAAGCCGATTTTGACTGGAATCTGTTTAAAATGACAAAGAAAAACCTATTATCAATTCAAGGAAGTGAATTTTTAAGTAGTTATCTGCAGTTTTAATGTAGATTTCAGTTCGCTAAGTTATGAAAATGCATGTTTTGGCTATAATCTTCCGTAAATCAAGGGCGAAAACCAATTATTTGTCCCAAAAGTAGGTGTTTTAAGTATATATCTGCATTTCTAAGGTAGATTTGGGTACAATAAGAGGCGAAAAAGCAGATTCTGACTAAGATTTTATCGAAATCGGCAACTATTTGACTCAGAAAGGTTGCCTTACGTCGAAATCTAATAGTTTATTAAGGTTTTCGTTACTAAAATGCCCAAAGACGCCGATTTTGACTAGAATTTGAAAGATATTGACATGAATATATAACTGTTTGTATCAAAAAATGATAGTTTAAACTGATATTTGCAGTTTTGATGCGGTTTTAGATACGATATGAATCGAAGAAGCCGATTTTGACTGGAATCTGTTTAAAATGACAAAGAAAAACCTATTATCAATTCAAGGAAGTGAATTTTTAAGTAGTTATCTGCAGTTTTAATGTAGATTTCAGTTCGCTAAGTTATGAAAATGCATGTTTTGGCTATAATCTTCCGTAAATCAAGGGCGAAAACCAATTATTTGTCCCAAAAGAAGGTGTTTTAAGTATATATCTGCATTTCTAAGGTAGATTTGGGTACAATAAGAGGCGAAAAAGCAGATTCTGACTAAGATTTTATCGAAATCGGCAACTATTTGACTCAAAAAGGTTGCCTTACGTTGAAATCTAATAGTTAATTAAGGTTTTCGTTACTAAAATGCCCAAAGACGCCGATTTTGACTAGAATTTGAAAGATATTGACATGAATATATAACTGTTTGTATCAAAAAATGATAGTTTAAACTGATATTTGCAGTTTTGATGCGGTTTTAGGTACGATATGAGTCGAAGAAGCCGATTTTGACTGGAATCTGTTTAAAATGACAAAGAAAAACCTATTATCAATTCAAGGAAGTGAATTTTTAAGTAGTTATCTGCAGTTTTAATGTAGATTTCAGTTCGCTAAGTTATGAAAATGCATGTTTTGGCTATAATCTTCCGTAAATCAAGGGCGAAAACCAATTATTTGTCCCAAAAGAAGGTGTTTTAAGTATATATCTGCATTTCTAAGGTAGATTTGGGAACAATAAGAGGCGAAAAAGCAGATTCTGACTAAGATTTTATCGAAATCGGCAACTATTTAACTCAGAAAGGTTGCCTTACGTCGAAATCAAATAGTTTATTATTGTTTTCGTTACTAAAATGCCCAAAGACGCCGATTTTGACTAGAATTTGAAAGATATTGACATGAATATATAACTGTTTGTATCAAAAAATGATAGTTTAAACTGATATTTGCAGTTTTCATGCGGTTTTAGATACGATATGAATCGAAGAAGCCGATTTTGACTGGAATCTGTTTAAAATGACAAAGAAAAACCTATTATCAATTCAAGGAAGTGAATTTTTAAGTAGTTATCTGCAGTTTTAATGTAGATTTCAGTTCGCTAAGTTATGAAAATGCATGCTTTGGCTATAATCTTCCATAAATCAAGGGCGAAAACCAATTATTTGTTCCAAAAGAAGGTGTTTTAAGAATATATCTGCATTTCTAAGGTAGATTTGGGTACAATAAGAGGCGAAAAAGCAGATTCTGACTAAGATTTTATCGAAATCGGCAACTATTTGACTCAGAAAGGTTGCCTTATGTCGAAATCTAATAGTTTATTAAGGTTTTCGTTACTAAAATACCCAAAGACGCCGATTTTGACTAGAATTTGAAAGATATTGACATGAATATATAACCGTTTGTATCAAAAAATGATAGTTTAGACTGATATTTGCAGTTTTGATGCGGTTTTAGATACGATATGAATCGAAGAAGCCCATTTTGACTGGAATCTGTTTAAAATGACAAAGAAAAACCTATTATCAATTCAAGGAAGTGAATTTTTAAGTAGTTATCTGCAGTTTTAATGTAGAATTCAGTTCGCTAAGTTATGAAAATGCATGTTTTGGCTATAATCTTCCCTAAATCAAGGGCGAAAACCAATTATTTGTCCCAAAAGAAGGTGTTTTAAGTATATATCTGCATTTCTAAGGTAGATTTGGGTACAATAAGAGGCGAAAAAGCAGATTCTGACTAAGATTTTATCGAAATCGGCAACTATTTGACTCAGAAAGTTTGCCTTACGTCGAAATCTAATAGTTTATTAAGGTTTTCGTTACTAAAATGCCCAAAGACGCCGATTTTGACTAGAATTTGAAAGATATTGACATGAATATATAACTGTTTGTATCAAAAAATGATAGTTTAAACTGATATTTGCAGTTTTCATGCGGTTTTAGATACGATATGAATCGAAGAAGCCGATTTCGACTGGAATCTGTTTAAAATGACAAAGAAAAACCTATTATCAATTCAAGGAAGTGAATTTTTAAGTAGTTATCTGCAGTTTTAATGTAGATTTCAGTTCGCTAAGTTATGAAAATGCATGTTTTGGCTATAATCTTCCGTAAATCAAGGGCGAAAACCAATTATTTGTCCCAAAAGAAGGTGTTTTAAGTATATATCTGCATTTCTAAGGTAGATTTGGGTACAATAAGAGGCGAAAAAGCAGATTCTGACTAAGATTTTATCGAAATCGGCAACTATTTGACTCAGAAAGGTTGCCATACGTCGAAATCTAATAATTTATTAAGGTTTTCGTTACTAAAATGCCCAAAGACGCCGATTTTGACTAGAATTTGAAAGATATTTACATGAATATATAACTGTTTGTATCAAAAAATGATAGTTTAAACTGATATTTGCAGTTTTGATGCGGTTTTAGATACGATATGAATCGAAGAAGCCGATTTTGACTGGAATCTGTTTAAAATGACAAAGAAAAACCTATTATCAAATCAAGGAAGTGAATTTTTAAGTAGTTATCTGCAGTTTTAATGTAGATTTCAGTTCGCTAAGTTATGAAAATGCATGTTTTGGCTATAATCTTCCGTAAATCAAGGGCGAAAACCAATTATTTGTCCCAAAAGAAGGTGTTTTAAGTATATATCTGCATTTCTAAGGTAGATTTGGGTACAATAAGAGGCGAAAAAGCAGATTCTGACTAAGATTTTATCGAAATCGGCAACTATTTGACTCAGAAAGGTTGCCTTACGTCGAAATCTAATAGTTTATTAAGGTTTTCGTTACTAAAATGCCCAAAGACGCCGATTTTGACTAGAATTTGAAAGATATTGACATGAATATATAACTGTTTGTATCAAAAAATGATAGTTTAAACTGATATTTGCAGTTTTGATGCGGTTTTAGATACGATATGAATCGAAGAAGCCGATTTTGACTGGAATCTGTTTAAAATGACAAAGAAAAACCTATTATCAATTCAAGGAAGTGAATTTTTAAGTAGTTATCTGCAGTTTTAATGTAGATTTCAGTTCGCTAAGTTATGAAAATGCATGTTTTGGCTATAATCCTCCGTAAATCAAGGGCGAAAACCAATTATTTGTCCCAAAAGAAGGTGTTTTAAGTATATATCTGCATTTCTAAGGTAGATTTGGGTACAATAAGAGGCGAAAAAGCAGATTCTGACTAAGATTTTATCGAAATCGGCAACTATTTGACTCAGAAAGGTTGCCTTACTTCGAAATCTAATAGTTTATTAAGGTTTTCGTTACTAAAATGCCCAAAGACTCCGATTTTGACTAGAATTTGAAAGATGTTGACATGAATATATAACTGTTTGTATCAAAAAATGATAGTTTAAACTGATATTTGCAGTTTTGATGCGGTTTTAGATACGATATGAATCGAAGAAGCCGATTTTGACTGGAATCTGTTTAAAATGACAAAGAAAAACCTATTATCAATTCAAGGAAGTGAATTTTTAAGTAGTTATCTGCAGTTTTAATGTAGATTTCAGTTCGCTAAGTTATGAAAATGCATGTTTTGGCTATAATCTTCCGTAAATCAAGGGCGAAAACCAATTATTTGTCCCAAAAGAAGGTGTTTTAAGTATATATCTGCATTTCTAAGGTAGATTTGGGTACAATAAGAGGCGAAAAAGCAGATTCTGACTAAGATTTTATCGAAATCGGCAACTATTTGACTCAGAAAGGTTGCCTTACGTCGAAATCTAATAGTTTATTAAGGTTTTCGTTACTAAAATGCCCAAAGACGCCGATTTTGACTAGAATTTGAAAGATATTGACATGAATATATAACTGTTTGTATCAAAAAATGATAGTTTAAACTGATATTTGCAGTTTTGATGCGGTTTTAGATACGATATGAATCGAAGAAGCCGATTTTGACTGGAATCTGTTTAAAATGACAAAGAAAAACCTATTATCAATTCAAGGAAGCGAATTTTTAAGTAGTTATCTGCAGTTTTAATGTAGATTTCAGTTCGCTAATTTATGAAAATGCATGTTTTGGCTATAATCTTCCGTAAATCAAGGGCGAAAACCAATTATTTGTCCCAAAAGAAGGTGTTTTAAGTATATATCTGCATTTCTAAGGTAGATTTGGGTACAATAAGAGGCGAAAAAGCAGATTCTGACTAAGATTTTATCGAAATCGGCAACTATTTGACTCAAAAAGGTTGCCTTACGTTGAAATCTAATAGTTTATTAAGGTTTTCGTTACTAAAATGCCCAAAGACGCCGATTTTGACTAGAATTTGAAAGATATTGACATGAATATATAACTGTTTGTATCAAAAAATGATAGTTTAAACTGATATTTGCAGTTTTGATGCGGTTTTAGGTACGATATGAGTCAAAGAAGCCGATTTTGACTGGAATCTGTTTAAAATGACAAAGAAAAACCTATTATCAATTCAAGGAAGTGAATTTTTAAGTAGTTATCTGCAGTTTTAATGTAGATTTCAGTTCGCTAAGTTATGAAAATGCATGTTTTGGCTATAATCTTCCGTAAATCAAGGGCGAAAACCAATTATTTGTCCCAAAAGAAGGTGTTTTAAGTATATATCTGCATTTCTAAGGTAGATTTGGGTACAATAAGAGGCGAAAAAGCAGATTCTGACTAAGATTTTATCGAAATCGGCAACTATTTGACTCAGAAACTTTGCCTTACGTCGAAATCTAATAGTTTATTAAGGTTTTCGTTACTAAAATGCCCAAAGACGCCGATTTTGACTAGAATTTGAAAGATATTGACATGAATATATAACCGTTTGTATCAAAAAATGATAGTTTAAACTGATATTTGCAGTTTTGATGCGGTTTTAGGTACGATATGAGTCGAAGAAGCCGATTTTGACTGGAATCTGTTTAAAATGACAAAGAAAAACCTATTATCAATTCAAGGAAGTGAATTTTTAAGTAGTTATCTGCAGTTTTAATGTAGATTTCATTTCGCTAAGTAATGAAAATGCATGTTTTGGCTATAATCTTCCGTAAATCAAGGGCGAAAACCAATTATTTGTCCCAAAAGGAGGTGTTTTAAGTATATATCTGCATTTCTACGGTAGATTTGGGTACAATAAGAGGCGAAAAAGCAGATTCTGACTAAGATTTTATCGAAATTGGCAACTATTTGACTCAGAAAGGTTGCCTTACGTCGAAATCTAATAGTTTATTAAGGTTTTCGTTACTAAAATGCCCAAAGACGCCGATTTTGACTAGAATTTGAAAGATATTGACATGAATATATAACTGTTTGTATCAAAAAATGATAGTTTAAACTGATATTTGCAGTTTTGATGCGGTTTTAGATACGATATGAATCGAAGAAGCCGATTTTGACTGGAATCTGTTTAAAATGACAAAGAAAAACCTATTATCAATTCAAGGAAGTGAATTTTTAAGTAGTTATCTGCAGTTTTAATGTAGATTTCAGTTCGCTAAGTTATGAAAATGCATGTTTTGGCTATAATCCTCCGTAAATCAAGGGCGAAAACCAATTATTTGTCCCAAAAGAAGGTGTTTTAAGTATATATCTGCATTTCTAAGGTAGATTTGGGTACAATAAGAGGCGAAAAAGCAGATTCTGACTAAGATTTTATCGAAATCGGCAACTATTTGACTCAGAAAGGTTGCCTTACTTCGAAATCTAATAGTTTATTAAGGTTTTCGTTACTAAAATGCCCAAAGACGCCGATTTTGACTAGAATTTGAAAGATGTTGACATGAATATATAACTGTTTGTATCAAAAAATGATAGTTTAAACTGATATTTGCAGTTTTGATGCGGTTTTAGATACGATATGAATCGAAGAAGCCGATTTTGACTGGAATCTGTTTAAAATGACAAAGAAAAACCTATTATCAATTCAAGGAAGTGATTTTTAAGTAGTTATCTGCAGTTTTAATGTAGATTTCAGTTCGCTAAGTTATGAAAATGCATGTTTTGGCTATAATCTTCCGTAAATCAAGGGCGAAAACCAATTATTTGTCCCAAAAGTAGGTGTTTTAAGTATATATCTGCATTTCTAAGGTAGATTTGGGTACAATAAGAGGCGAAAAAGCAGATTCTGACTAAGATTTTATCGAAATCGGCAACTATTTGACTCAGAAAGGTTGCCTTACGTCGAAATCTAATAGTTTACTAAGGTTTTCGTTAATAAAATGCCCAAAGACGCCGATTTTGACTAGAATTTGAAAGATATTGACATGAATATATAACTGTTTGTATCAAAAAATGATAGTTTAAACTGATATTTGCAGTTTTGATGCGGTTTTAGATACGATATGAATCGAAGAAGCCGATTTTGACTGGAATCTGTTTAAAATGACAAAGAAAAACCTATTATCAATTCAAGGAAGCGAATTTTTAAGTAGTTATCTGCAGTTTTAATGTAGATTTCAGTTCGCTAATTTATGAAAATGCATGTTTTGGCTATAATCTTCCGTAAATCAAGGGCGAAAACCAATTATTTGTCCCAAAAGAAGGTGTTTTAAGTATATATCTGCATTTCTAAGGTAGATTTGGGTACAATAAGAGGCGAAAAAGCAGATTCTGACTAAGATTTTATCGAAATCGGCAACTATTTGACTCAAAAAGGTTGCCTTACGTTGAAATCTAATAGTTTATTAAGGTTTTCGTTACTAAAATGCCCAAAGACGCCGATTTTGACTAGAATTTGAAAGATATTGACATGAATATATAACTGTTTGTATCAAAAAATGATAGTTTAAACTGATATTTGCAGTTTTGATGCGGTTTTAGGTACGATATGAGTCGAAGAAGCCGATTTTGACTGGAATCTGTTTAAAATGACAAAGAAAAACCTATTATCAATTCAAGGAAGTGAATTTTTAAGTAGTTATCTGCAGTTTTAATGTAGATTTCAGTTCGCTAAGTTATGAAAATGCATGTTTTGGCTATAATCTTCCGTAAATCAAGGGCGAAAACCAATTATTTGTCCCAAAAGAAGGTGTTTTAAGTATATATCTGCATTTCTAAGGTAGATTTGGGAACAATAAGAGGCGAAAAAGCAGATTCTGACTAAGATTTTATCGAAATCGGCAACTATTTGACTCAGAAAGGTTGCCTTACGTCGAAATCAAAAAGTTTATTATTGTTTTCGTTACTAAAATGCCCAAAGACGCCGATTTTGACTAGAATTTGAAAGATATTGACATGAATATATAACTGTTTGTATCAAAAAATGATAGTTTAAACTGATATTTGCAGTTTTCATGCGGTTTTAGATACGATATGAATCGAAGAAGCCGATTTTGACTGGAATCTGTTTAAAATGACAAAGAAAAACCTATTATCAATTCAAGGAAGTGAATTTTTAAGTAGTTATCTGCAGTTTTAATGTAGATTTCAGTTCGCTAAGTTATGAAAATGCATGTTTTGGCTATAATCTTCCGTAAATCAAGGGCGAAAACCAATTATTTGTCCCAAAAGAAGGTGTTTTAAGTATATATCTGCATTTCTAAGGTAGATTTGGGTACAATAAGAGGCGAAAAAGCAGATTCTGACTAAGATTTTATCGAAATCGGCAACTATTTGACTCAGAAACTTTGCCTTACGTCGAAATCTAATAGTTTATTAAGGTTTTCGTTACTAAAATGCCCAAAGACGCCGATTTTGACTAGAATTTGAAAGATATTGACATGAATATATAACTGTTTGTATCAAAAAATGATAGTTTAAACTGATATTTGCAGTTTTGATGCGGTTTTAGGTACGATATGAGTCGAAGAAGCCGATTTTGACTGGAATCTGTTTAAAATGACAAAGAAAAACCTATTATCAATTCAAGGAAGTGAATTTTTAAGTAGTTATCTGCAGTTTTAATGTAGATTTCAGTTCGCTAAGTTATGAAAATGCATGCTTTGGCTATAATCTTCCATAAATCAAGGGCGAAAACCAATTATTTGTCCCAAAAGAAGGTGTTTTAAGAATATATCTGCATTTCTAAGGTAGATTTGGGTACAATAAGAGGCGAAAAAGCAGATTCTGACTAAGATTTTATCGAAATCGGCAACTATTTGACTCAGAAAGGTTGCCTTATGTCGAAATCTAATAGTTTATTAAGGTTTTCGTTACTAAAATACCCAAAGACGCCGATTTTGACTAGAATTTGAAAGATATTGACATGAATATATAACTGTTTGTTTCAAAAAATGATAGTTTAGACTGATATTTGCAGTTTTGATGCGGTTTTAGATACGATATGAATCGAAGAAGCCGATTTTGACTGGAATCTGTTTAAAATGACAAAGAAAAACCTATTATCAATTCAAGGAAGTGAATTTTTAAGTAGTTATCTGCAGTTTTAATGTAGAATTCAGTTCGCTAAGTTATGAAAATGCATGTTTTGGCTATAATCTTCCCTAAATCAAGGGCGAAAACCAATTATTTGTCCCAAAAGAAGGTGTTTTAAGTATATATCTGCATTTCTAAGGTAGATTTGGGTACAACAAGAGGCGAAAAAGCAGATTCTGACTAAGATTTTATCGAAATCGGCAACTATTTGACTCAGAAAGTTTGCCTTACGTCGAAATCTAATAGTTTATTAAGGTTTTCGTTACTAAAATGCCCAAAGACGCCGATTTTGACTAGAATTTGAAAGATATTGACATGAATATATAACTGTTTGTATCAAAAAATGATAGTTTAAACTGATATTTGCAGTTTTCATGCGGTTTTAGATACGATATGAATCGAAGAAGCCGATTTTGACTGGAATCTGTTTAAAATGACAAAGAAAAACCTATTATCAATTCAAGGAAGTGAATTTTTAAGTAGTTATCTGCAGTTTTAATGTAGATTTCAGTTCGCTAAGTTATGAAAATGCATGTTTTGGCTATAATCTTCCGTAAATCAAGGGCGAAAACCAATTATTTGTCCCAAAAGAAGGTGTTTTAAGTATATATCTGCATTTCTAAGGTAGATTTGGGTACAATAAGAGGCGAAAAAGCAGATTCTGACTAAGATTTTATCGAAATCGGCAACTATTTGACTCAGAAAGTTTGCCATACGTCGAAATCTAATAATTTATTAAGGTTTTCGTTACTAAAATGCCCAAAGACGCCGATTTTGACTAGAATTTGAAAGATATTTACATGAATATATAACTGTTTGTATCAAAAAATGATAGTTTAAACTGATATTTGCAGTTTTGATGCGGTTTTAGATACGATATGAATCGAAGAAGCCGATTTTGACTGGAATCTGTTTAAAATGACAAAGAAAAACCTATTATCAAATCAAGGAAGTGAATTTTTAAGTAGTTATCTGCAGTTTTAATGTAGATTTCAGTTCGCTAAGTTATGAAAATGCATGTTTTGGCTATAATCTTCCGTAAATCAAGGGCGAAAACCAATTATTTGTCCAAAAAGAAGGTGTTTTAAGTATATATCTGCATTTCTAAGGTAGATTTGGGTACAATAAGAGGCGAAAAAGCAGATTCTGACTAAGATTTTATCGAAATCGGCAACTATTTGACTCAGAAAGGTTGCCATACGTCGAAATCTAATAATTTATTAAGGTTTTCGTTACTAAAATGCCCAAAGACGCCGATTTTGACTAGAATTTGAAAGATATTTACATGAATATATAACTGTTTGTATCAAAAAATGATAGTTTAAACTGATATTTGCAGTTTTGATGCGGTTTTAGATACGATATGAATCGAAGAAGCCGATTTTGACTGGAATCTGTTTAAAATGACAAAGAAAAACCTATTATCAATTCAAGGAAGTGAATTTTTAAGTAGTTATCTGCAGTTTTAATGTAGATTTCAGTTCGCTAAGTTATGAAAATGCATGTTTTGGCTATAATCTTCCGTAAATCAAGGGCGAAAACCAATTATTTGTCCCAAAAGAAGGTGTTTTAAGTACATATCTGCATTTCTAAGGTAGATTTGGGTACAATAAGAGGCGAAAAAGCAGATTCTGACTAAGATTTTATCGAAATCGGCAACTATTTGACTCAGAAAGGTTGCCATACGTCGAAATCTAATAATTTATTAAGGTTTTCGTTACTAAAATGCCCAAAGACGCCGATTTTGACTAGAATTTGAAAGATATTTACATGAATATATAACTGTTTGTATCAAAAAATGATAGTTTAAACTGATATTTGCAGTTTTGATGCGGTTTTAGATACGATATGAATCGAAGAAGCCGATTTTGACTGGAATCTGTTTAAAATGACAAAGAAAAACCTATTATCAATTCAAGGAAGTGAATTTTTAAGTAGTTATCTGCAGTTTTAATGTAGATTTCAGTTCGCTAAGTTATGAAAATGCATGTTTTGGCTATAATCTTCCGTAAATCAAGGGCGAAAACCAATTATTTGTCCCAAAAGAAGGTGTTTTAAGTATATATCTGCATTTCTAAGGTAGATTTGGGTACAATAAGAAGCGAAAAAGCAGATTCTGACTAAGATTTTATCGAAATCGGCAACTATTTGACTCAGAAAGGTTGCCTTACGTCGAAATCTAATAGTTTATTAAGGTTTTCGTTACTAAAATGCCCAAAGACGCCGATTTTGACTAGAATTTGAAAGATATTGACATGAATATATAACTGTTTGTATCAAAAAATGATAGTTTAAACTGATATTTGCAGTTTTGATGCGGTTTTAGATACGATATGAATCGAAGAAGCCGATTTTGACTGGAATCTGTTTAAAATGACAAAGAAAAACCTATTATCAATTCAAGGAAGTGAATTTTTAAGTAGTTATCTGCAGTTTTAATGTAGATTTCAGTTCGCTAAGCTATGAAAATGCATGTTTTGGCTATAATCCTCCGTAAATCAAGGGCGAAAACCAATTATTTGTCCCAAAAGAAGGTGTTTTAAGTATATATCTGCATTTCTAAGGTAGATTTGGGTACAATAAGAGGCGAAAAAGCAGATTCTGACTAAGATTTTATCGAAATCGGCAACTATTTGACTCAGAAAGGTTGCCTTACTTCGAAATCTAATAGTTTATTAAGGTTTTCGTTACTAAAATGCCCAAAGACTCCGATTTTGACTAGAATTTGAAAGATGTTGACATGAATATATAACTGTTTGTATCAAAAAATGATAGTTTAAACTGATATTTGCAGTTTTGATGCGGTTTTAGATACGATATGAATCGAAGAAGCCGATTTTGACTGGAATTTGTTTAAAATGACAAAGAAAAACCTATTATCAATTCAAGGAAGTGAATTTTTAAGTAGTTATCTGCAGTTTTAATGTAGATTTCAGTTCGCTAAGTTATGAAAATGCATGTTTTGGCTATAATCTTCCGTAAATCAAGGGCGAAAACCAATTATTTGTCCCAAAAGAAGGTGTTTTAAGTATATATCTGCATTTCTAAGGTAGATTTGGGTACAATAAGAGGCGAAAAAGCAGATTCTGACTAAGATTTTATCGAAATCGGCAACTATTTGACTCAGAAAGGTTGCCTTACGTCGAAATCTAATAGTTTATTAAGGTTTTCGTTACTAAAATGCCCAAAGACGCCGATTTTGACTAGAATTTGAAAGATATTGACATGAATATATAACTGTTTGTATCAAAAAATGATAGTTTAAACTGATATTTGCAGTTTTGATGCGGTTTTAGATACGATATGAATCGAAGAAGCCGATTTTGACTGGAATCTGTTTAAAATGACAAAGAAAAACCTATTATCAATTCAAGGAAGCGAATTTTTAAGTAGTTATCTGCAGTTTTAATGTAGATTTCAGTTCGCTAATTTATGAAAATGCATGTTTTGGCTATAATCTTCCGTAAATCAAGGGCGAAAACCAATTATTTGTCCCAAAAGAAGGTGTTTTAAGTATATATCTGCATTTCTAAGGTAGATTTGGGTACAATAAGAGGCGAAAAAGCAGATTCTGACTAAGATTTTATCGAAATCGGCAACTATTTGACTCAAAAAGGTTGCCTTACGTTGAAATCTAATAGTTTATTAAGGTTTTCGTTACTAAAATGCCCAAAGACGCCGATTTTGACTAGAATTTGAAAGATATTGAGATGAATATATAACTATTTGTATCAAAAAATGATAGTTTAAACTGATATTTGCAGTTTTGATGCGGTTTTAGGTACGATATGAGTCAAAGAAGCCGATTTTGACTGGAATCTGTTTAAAATGACAAAGAAAAACCTATTATCAATTCAAGGAAGTGAATTTTTAAGTAGTTATCTGCAGTTTTAATGTAGATTTCAGTTCGCTAAGTTATGAAAATGCATGTTTTGGCTATAATCTTCCGTAAATCAAGGGCGAAAACCAATTATTTGTCCCAAAAGAAGGTGTTTTAAGTATATATCTGCATTTCTAAGGTAGATTTGGGTACAATAAGAGGCGAAAAAGCAGATTCTGACTAAGATTTTATCGAAATCGGCAACTATTTGACTCAGAAACTTTGCCTTACGTCGAAATCTAATAGTTTATTAAGGTTTTCGTTACTAAAATGCCCAAAGACGCCGATTTTGACTAGAATTTGAAAGATATTGACATGAATATAAAACTGTTTGTATCAAAAAATGATAGTTTAAACTGATATTTGCAGTTTTGATGCGGTTTTAGGTACGATATGAGTCGAAGAAGCCGATTTTGACTGGAATCTGTTTAAAATGACAAAGAAAAACCTATTATCAATTCAAGGAAGTGAATTTTTAAGTAGTTATCTGCAGTTTTAATGTAGATTTCAGTTCGCTAAGTTATGAAAATGCATGCTTTGGCTATAATCTTCCATAAATCAAGGGCGAAAACCAATTATTTGTCCCAAAAGAAGGTGTTTTAAGAATATATCTGCATTTCTAAGGTAGATTTGGGTACAATAAGAGGCGAAAAAGCAGATTCTGACTAAGATTTTATCGAAATCGGCAACTATTTGACTCAGAAAGGTTGCCTTATGTCGAAATCTAATAGTTTATTAAGGTTTTCGTTACTAAAATGCCCAAAGACGCCGATTTTGACTAGAATTTGAAAGATATTGACATGAATATATAACTGTTTGTATCAAAAAATGATAGTTTAGACTGATATTTGCAGTTTTGATGCGGTTTTAGATACGATATGAATCGAAGAAGCCGATTTTGACTGGAATCTGTTTAAAATGACAAAGAAAAACCTATTATCTATTCAAGGAAGTGAATTTTTAAGTAGTTATCTGCAGTTTTAATGTAGAATTCAGTTCGCTAAGTTATGAAAATGCATGTTTTGGCTATAATCTTCCCTAAATCAAGGGCGAAAACCAATTATTTGTCCCAAAAGAAGGTGTTTTAAGTATATATCTGCATTTCTAAGGTAGATTTGGGTACAATAAGAGGCGAAAAAGCAGATTCTGACTAAGATTTTATCGAAATCGGCAACTATTTGACTCAGAAAGTTTGCCTTACGTCGAAATCTAATAGTTTATTAAGGTTTTCGTTACTAAAATGCCCAAAGACGCCGATTTTGACTAGAATTTGAAAGATATTGACATGAATATATTACTGTTTGTATCAAAAAATGATAGTTTAAACTGATATTTGCAGTTTTCATGCGGTTTTAGATACGATATGAATCGAAGAAGCCGATTTTGACTGGAATCTGTTTAAAATGACAAAGAAAAACCTATTATCAATTCAAGGAAGTGAATTTTTAAGTAGTTATCTGCAGTTTTAATGTAGATTTCAGTTCGCTAAGTTATGAAAATGCATGTTTTGGCTATAATCTTCCGTAAATCAAGGGCGAAAACCAATTATTTGTCCCAAAAGAAGGTGTTTTAAGTATATATCTGCATTTCTAAGGTAGATTTGGGTACAATAAGAGGCGAAAAAGCAGATTCTGACTAAGATTTTATCGAAATCGGCAACTATTTGACTCAGAAACTTTGCCTTACGTCGAAATCTAATAGTTTATTAAGGTTTTCGTTACTAAAATGCCCAAAGACGCCGATTTTGACTAGAATTTGAAAGATATTGACATGAATATAAAACTGTTTGTATCAAAAAATGATAGTTTAAACTGATATTTGCAGTTTTGATGCGGTTTTAGGTACGATATGAGTCGAAGAAGCCGATTTTGACTGGAATCTGTTTAAAATGACAAAGAAAAACCTATTATCAATTCAAGGAAGTGAATTTTTAAGTAGTTATCTGCAGTTTTAATGTAGATTTCAGTTCGCTAAGTTATGAAAATGCATGCTTTGGCTATAATCTTCCATAAATCAAGGGCGAAAACCAATTATTTGTCCCAAAAGAAGGTGTTTTAAGAATATATCTGCATTTCTAAGGTAGATTTGGGTACAATAAGAGGCGAAAAAGCAGATTCTGACTAAGATTTTATCGAAATCGGCAACTATTTGACTCAGAAAGGTTGCCTTATGTCGAAATCTAATAGTTTATTAAGGTTTTCGTTACTAAAATGCCCAAAGACGCCGATTTTGACTAGAATTTGAAAGATATTGACATGAATATATAACTGTTTGTATCAAAAAATGATAGTTTAGACTGATATTTGCAGTTTTGATGCGGTTTTAGATACGATATGAATCGAAGAAGCCGATTTTGACTGGAATCTGTTTAAAATGACAAAGAAAAACCTATTATCTATTCAAGGAAGTGAATTTTTAAGTAGTTATCTGCAGTTTTAATGTAGAATTCAGTTCGCTAAGTTATGAAAATGCATGTTTTGGCTATAATCTTCCCTAAATCAAGGGCGAAAACCAATTATTTGTCCCAAAAGAAGGTGTTTTAAGTATATATCTGCATTTCTAAGGTAGATTTGGGTACAATAAGAGGCGAAAAAGCAGATTCTGACTAAGATTTTATCGAAATCGGCAACTATTTGACTCAGAAAGTTTGCCTTACGTCGAAATCTAATAGTTTATTAAGGTTTTCGTTACTAAAATGCCCAAAGACGCCGATTTTGACTAGAATTTGAAAGATATTGACATGAATATATTACTGTTTGTATCAAAAAATGATAGTTTAAACTGATATTTGCAGTTTTCATGCGGTTTTAGATACGATATGAATCGAAGAAGCCGATTTTGACTGGAATCTGTTTAAAATGACAAAGAAAAACCTATTATCAAATCAAGGAAGTGAATTTTTAAGTAGTTATCTGCAGTTTTAATGTAGATTTCAGTTCGCTAAGTTATGAAAATGCATGTTTTGGCTATAATCTTCCGTAAATCAAGGGCGAAAACCAATTATTTGTCCCAAAAGAAGGTGTTTTAAGTATATATCTGCATTTCTAAGGTAGATTTGGGTACAATAAGAGGCGAAAAAGCAGATTCTGACTAAGATTTTATCGAAATCGGCAACTATTTGACTCAGAAAGGTTGCCTTACGTCGAAATCTAATAGTTTATTAAGGTTTTCGTTACTAAAATGCCCAAAGACGCCGATTTTGACTAGAATTTGAAAGATATTGACATGAATATATAACTGTTTGTATCAAAAAATGATAGTTTAAACTGATATTTGCAGTTTTGATGCGGTTTTAGATACGATATGAATCGAAGAAGCCGATTTTGACTGGAATCTGTTTAAAATGACAAAGAAAAACCTATTATCAATTCAAGGAAGTGAATTTTTAAGTAGTTATCTGCAGTTTTAATGTAGATTTCAGTTCGCTAAGTTATGAAAATGCATGTTTTGGCTATAATCCTCCGTAAATCAAGGGCGAAAACCAATTATTTGTCCCAAAAGAAGGTGTTTTAAGTATATATCTGCATTTCTAAGGTAGATTTGGGTACAATAAGAGGCGAAAAAGCAGATTCTGACTAAGATTTTATCGAAATCGGCAACTATTTGACTCAGAAAGGTTGCCTTACTTCGAAATCTAATAGTTTATTAAGGTTTTCGTTACTAAAATGCCCAAAGACGCCGATTTTGACTAGAATTTGAAAGATGTTGACATGAATATATAACTGTTTGTATCAAAAAATGATAGTTTAAACTGATATTTGCAGTTTTGATGCGGTTTTAGATACGATATGAATCGAAGAAGCCGATTTTGACTGGAATCTGTTTAAAATGACAAAGAAAAACCTATTATCAATTCAAGGAAGTGAATTTTTAAGTAGTTATCTGCAGTTTTAATGTAGATTTCAGTTCGCTAAGTTATGAAAATGCATGTTTTGGCTATAATCTTCCGTAAATCAAGGGCGAAAACCAATTATTTGTCCCAAAAGAAGGTGTTTTAAGTATATATCTGCATTTCTAAGGTAGATTTGGGTACAATAAGAGGCGAAAAAGCAGATTCTGACTAAGATTTTATCGAAATCGGCAACTATTTGACTCAAAAAGGTTGCCTTACGTTGAAATCTAATAGTTTATTAAGGTTTTCGTTACTAAAATGCCCAAAGACGCCGATTTTGACTAGAATTTGAAAGATATTGACATGAATATATAACTGTTTGTATCAAAAAATGATAGTTTAAACTGATATTTGCAGTTTTGATGCGGTTTTAGGTACGATATGAGTCGAAGAAGCCGATTTTGACTGGAATCTGTTTAAAATGACAAAGAAAAACCTATTATCAATTCAAGGAAGTGAATTTTTAAGTAGTTATCTGCAGTTTTAATGTAGATTTCAGTTCGCTAAGTTATGAAAATGCATGTTTTGGCTATAATCTTCCGTAAATCAAGGGCGAAAACCAATTATTTGTCCCAAAAGAAGGTGTTTTAAGTATATATCTGCATTTCTAAGGTAGATTTGGGTACAATAAGAGGCGAAAAACAGATTCTGACTAAGATTTTATCGAAATCGGCAACTATTTGACTCAGAAAGGTTGCCTTACGTCGAAATCTAATAGTTTATTAAGGTTTTCGTTACGAAAATGCCCAAAGACGCCGATTTTGACTAGAATTTGAAAGATATTGACATGAATATATAACTGTTTGTATCAAAAAATGATAGTTTAAACTGATATTTGCAGTTTTGATGCGGTTTTAGATACGATATGAATCGAAGAAGCCGATTTTGACTGGAATCTGTTTAAAATGACAAAGAAAAACCTATTATCAATTCAAGGAAGTGAATTTTTAAGTAGTTATCTGCAGTTTTAATGTAGATTTCAGTTCGCTAAGTTATGAAAATGCCTGTTTTGGCTATAATCTTCCGTAAATCAAGGGCGAAAACCAATTATTTGTCCCAAAAGAAGGTGTTTTAAGTATATATCTGCATTTCTAAGGTAGATTTGGGTACAATAAGAGGCGAAAAAGCAGATTCTGACTAAGATTTTATCGAAATCGGCAACTATTTGACTCAGAAAGGTTGCCTTACGTCGAAATCTAATAGTTTATTAAGGTTTTCGTTACTAAAATGCCCAAAGACTCCGATTTTGACTAGAATTTGAAAGATATTGACATGAATATATAACTGTTTGTATCAAATAATGATAGTTTAAACTGATATTTGCAGTTTTGATGCGGTTTTAGGTACGATATGAGTCGAAGAAGCCGATTTTGACTGGAATCTGTTTAAAATGACAAAGAAAAACCTATTATCAATTCAAGGAAGTGAATTTTTAAGTAGTTATCTGCAGTTTTAATGTAGATTTCATTTCGCTAAGTAATGAAAATGCATGTTTTGGCTATAATCTTCCGTAAATCAAGGGCGAAAACCAATTATTTGTAACAAAAGGAGGTGTTTTAAGTATATATCTGCATTTCTACGGTAGATTTGGGTACAATAAGAGGCGAAAAAGCAGATTCTGACTAAGATTTTATCGAAATCGGCAACTATTTGACTCAGAAAGGTTGCCTTACGTCGAAATCTAATAGTTTATTAAGGTTTTCGTTACTAAAATGCCCAAAGACGCCGATTTTGACTAGAATTTGAAAGATATTGACATGAATATATAACTGTTTGTATCAAAAAATGATAGTTTAAACTGATATTTGCAGTTTTGATGCGGTTTTAGATACGATATGAATCGAAGAAGCCGATTTTGACTGGAATCTGTTTAAAATGACAAAGAAAAACCTATTATCAATTCAAGGAGGTGAATTTTTAAGTAGTTATCTGCAGTTTTAATGTAGATTTCAGTTCGCTAAGTTATGAAAATGCATGTTTTGGCTATAATCCTCCGTAAATCAAGGGCGAAAACCAATTATTTGTCCCAAAAGAAGGTGTTTTAAGTATATATCTGCATTTCTAAGGTAGATTTGGGTACAATAAGAGGCGAAAAAGCATATTCTGACTAAGATTTTATCGAAATCGGCAACTATTTGACTCAGAAAGGTTGCCTTACTTCGAAATCTAATAGTTTATTAAGGTTTTCGTTACTAAAATGCCCAAAGACGCCGATTTTGACTAGAATTTGAAAGATGTTGACATGAATATATAACTGTTTGTATCAAAAAATGATAGTTTAAACTGATATTTGCAGTTTTGATGCGGTTTTAGATACGATATGAATCGAAGAAGCCGATTTTGACTGGAATCTGTTTAAAATGACAAAGAAAAACCTATTATCAATTCAAGGAAGTGAATTTTTAAGTAGTTATCTGCAGTTTTAATGTAGATTTCAGTTCGCTAAGTTATGAAAATGCATGTTTTGGCTATAATCTTCCGTAAATCAAGGGCGAAAACCAATTATTTGTCCCAAAAGAAGGTGTTTTAAGTATATATCTGCATTTCTAAGGTAGATTTGGGTACAATAAGAGGCGAAAAAGCAGATTCTGACTAAGATTTTATCGAAATCGGCAACTATTTGACTCAGAAACTTTGCCTTACGTCGAAATCTAATAGTTTATTAAGGTTTTCGTTACTAAAATGCCCAAAGACGCCGATTTTGACTAGAATTTGAAAGATATTGACATGAATATATAACTGTTTGTATCAAAAAATGATAGTTTAAACTGATATTTGCAGTTTTGATGCGGTTTTAGGTACGATATGAGTCGAAGAAGCCGATTTTGACTGGAATCTGTTTAAAATGACAAAGAAAAACCTATTATCAATTCAAGGAAGTGAATTTTTAAGTAGCTATCTGCCGTTTTAATGTAGATTTCAGTTCGCTAAGTTATGAAAATGCATGTTTTGGCTATAATCTTCCGTAAATTAAGGGCGAAAACCAATTATTTGTCCCAAAAGAAGGTGTTTTAAGTATATATCTGCATTTCTAAGGTAGATTTGGGTACAATAAGAGGCGAAAAAGCAGATTCTGACTAAGATTTTATCGAAATCGGCAACTATTTGACTCAGAAAGGTTGCCTTACGTCGAAGTATAATAGTTTATTAAGGTTTTCGTTACTAAAATGCCCAAAGACGCCGATTTTGACTAGAATTTTAAAGATATTGACATGAATATATAACTGTTTGTATCAAAAAATGATAGTTTAAACTGATATTTGCAGTTTTGATGCGGTTTTAGATATATGAATCGAAGAAGCCGATTTTGACTGGAATCTGTTTAAAATGACAAAGAAAAACCTATTATCAATTCAAGGAAGTGAATTTTTAAGTAGTTATCTGCAGTTTTAATATAGATTTCAGTTCGCTAAGTTATGAAAATCCATGTTTTGGCTATAATCTTCCGTAAATCAAGGGCGAAAACCAATTATTTGTCCCAAAAGAAGGTGTTTTAAGTATATATCTGCATTTCTAAGGTAGATTTGGGTACAATAAGAGGCGAAAAAGCAGATTCTGACTAAGATTTTATCGAAATCGGCAACTATTTGACTCAGAAAGGTTGCCTTACGTCGAAATCTATTAGTTTATTATTGTTTTCGTTACTAAAATGCCCAAAGACGCCGATTTTGACTAGAATTTGAAAGATATTGACATGAATATATAACTGTTTGTATCAAAAAATGATAGTTTAAACTGATATTTGCAGTTTTCATGCGGTTTTAGATACGATATGAATCGAAGAAGCCGATTTTGACTGGAATCTGTTTAAAATGACAAAGAAAAACCTATTATCAATTCAAGGAAGTGAATTTTTAAGTAGTTATCTGCAGTTTTAATGTAGATTTCAGTTCGCTGAGTTATGAAAATGCATGTTTTGGCTATAATCTTCCGTAAATCAAGGGCGAAAACCAATTATTTGTCCCAAAAGAAGGTGTTTTAAGTATATATCTGCATTTCTAAGGTAGATTTGGGTACAATAAGAAGCGAAAAAGCAGATTCTGACTAAGATTTTATCGAAATCGGCAACTATTTGACTCAGAAACTTTGCCTTACGTCGAAATCTAATAGTTTATTAAGGTTTTCGTTACTAAAATGCCCAAAGACGCCGATTTTGACTAGAATTTGAAAGATATTGACATGAATATATAACTGTTTGTATCAAAAAATGATAGTTTAAACTGATATTTGCAGTTTTGATGCGGTTTTAGGTACGATATGAGTCGAAGAAGCCGATTTTGACTGGAATCTGTTTAAAATGACAAAGAAAAACCTATTATCAATTCAAGGAAGTGAATTTTTAAGTAGTTATCTGCAGTTTTAATGTAGATTTCAGTTCGCTAAGTTATGAAAATGCATGCTTTGGCTATAATCTTCCATAAATCAAGGGCGAAAACCAATTATTTGTCCCAAAAGAAGGTGTTTTAAGAATATATCTGCATTTCTAAGGTAGATTTGGGTACAATAAGAGGCGAAACAGCAGATTCTGACTAAGATTTTATCGAAATCGGCAACTATTTGACTCAGAAAGGTTGCCTTATGTCGAAATCTAATAGTTTATTAAGGTTTTCGTTACTAAAATGCCCAAAGACGCCGATTTTGACTAGAATTTGAAAGATATTGACATGAATATATAACTGTTTGTATCAAAAAATGATAGTTTAGACTGATATTTGCAGTTTTGATGCGGTTTTAGATACGATATGAATCGAAGAAGCCGATTTTGACTGGAATCTGTTTAAAATGACAAAGAAAAACCTATTATCAATTCAAGGAAGTGAATTTTTAAGTAGTTATCTGCAGTTTTAATGTAGAATTCAGTTCGCTAAGTTATGAAAATGCATGTTTTGGCTATAATCTTCCCTAAATCAAGGGCGAAAACCAATTATTTGTCCCAAAAGAAGGTGTTTTAAGTATATATCTGCATTTCTAAGGTAGATTTGGGTACAATAAGAGGCGAAAAAGCAGATTCTGACTAAGATTTTATCGAAATCGGCAACTATTTGACTCAGAAAGTTTGCCTTACGTCGAAATCTAATAGTTTATTAAGGTTTTCGTTACTAAAATGCCCAAAGACGCCGATTTTGACTAGAATTTGAAAGATATTGACATGAATATATAACTGTTTGTATCAAAAAATGATAGTTTAAACTGATATTTGCACTTTTCATGCGGTTTTAGATACGATATGAATCGAAGAAGCCGATTTTGACTGGAATCTGTTTAAAATGACAAAGAAAAACCTATTATCAATTCAAGGAAGTGAATTTTTAAGTAGTTATCTGCAGTTTTAATGTAGATTTCAGTTCGCTAAGTTATGAAAATGCATGTTTTGGCTATAATCTTCCGTAAATCAAGGGCGAAAACCAATTATTTGTCCCAAAAGAAGGTGTTTTAAGTATATATCTGCATTTCTAAGGTAGATTTGGGTACAATAAGAGGCGAAAAAGCAGATTCTGACTAAGATTTTATCGAAATCGGCAACTATTTGACTCAGAAAGGTTGCCATACGTCGAAATCTAATAATTTATTAAGGTTTTCGTTACTAAAATGCCCAAAGACGCCGATTTTGACTAGAATTTGAAAGATATTGACATGAATATATAACTGTTTGTATAAAAAAATGATAGTTTAAACTGATATTTGCAGTTTTGATGCGGTTTTAGATACGATATGAATCGAAGAAGCCGATTTTGACTGGAATCTGTTTAAAATGACAAAGAAAAACCTATTATCAAATCAAGGAAGTGAATTTTTAAGTAGTTATCTGCAGTTTTAATGTAGTTTTCAGTTCGCTAAGTTATGAAAATGCATGTTTTGGCTATAATCTTCCGTAAATCAAGGGCGAAAACCAATTATTTGTCCCAAAAGAAGGTGTTTTAAGTATATATCTGCATTTCTAAGGTAGATTTGGGTACAATAAGAGGCGAAAAAGCAGATTCTGACTAAGATTTTATCGAAATCGGCAACTATTTGACTCAGAAAGGTTGCCTTACGTCGAAATCTAATAGTTTATTAAGGTTTTCGTTACTAAAATGCCCAAAGACGCCGATTTTGACTAGAATTTGAAAGATATTGACATGAATATATAACTGTTTGTATCAAAAAATGATAGTTTAAACTGATATTTGCAGTTTTGATGCGGTTTTAGATACGATATGAATCGAAGAAGCCGATTTTGACTGGAATCTGGTTAAAATGACAAAGAAAAACCTATTATCAATTCAAGGAAGTGAATTTTTAAGTAGTTATCTGCAGTTTTAATGTAGATTTCAGTTCGCTAAGTTATGAAAATGCATGTTTTGGCTATAATCCTCCGTAAATCAAGGGCGAAAACCAATTATTTGTCCCAAAAGAAGGTGTTTTAAGTATATATCTGCATTTCTAAGGTAGATTTGGGTACAATAAGAGGCGAAAAAGCAGATTCTGACTAAGATTTTATCGAAATCGGCAACTATTTGACTCAGAAAGGTTGCCTTACTTCGAAATCTAATAGTTTATTAAGGTTTTCGTTACTAAAATGCCCAAAGACGCCGATTTTGACTAGAATTTGAAAGATGTTGACATGAATATATAACTGTTTGTATCAAAAAATGATAGTTTAAACTGATATTTGCAGTTTTGATGCGGTTTTAGATACGATATGAATCGAAGAAGCCGATTTTGACTGGAATCTGTTTAAAATGACAAAGAAAAACCTATTATCAATTCAAGGAAGTGAATTTTTAAGTAGTTATCTGCAGTTTTAATGTAGATTTCAGTTCGCTAAGTTATGAAAATGCATGTTTTGGCTATAATCTTCCGTAAATCAAGGGCGAAAACCAATTATTTGTCCCAAAAGAAGGTGTTTTAAGTATATATCTGCATTTCTAAGGTAGATTTGGGTACAATAAGAGGCGAAAAAGCAGATTCTGACTAAGATTTTATCGAAATCGGCAACTATTTGACTCAGAAAGGTTGCCTTACGTCGAAATCTAATAGTTTATTAAGGTTTTCGTTACTAAAATGCCCAAAGACGCCGATTTTGACTAGAATTTGAAAGATATTGACATGAATATATAACTGTTTGTATCAAAAAATGATAGTTTAAACTGATATTTGCAGTTTTGATGCGGTTTTAGATACGATATGAATCGAAGAAGCCGATTTTGACTCGAATCTGTTTAAAATGACAAAGAAAAACCTATTATCAATTCAAGGAAGCGAATTTTTAAGTAGTTATCTGCAGTTTTAATGTAGATTTCAGTTCGCTAATTTATGAAAATGCATGTTTTGGCTATAATCTTCCGTAAATCAAGGGCGAAAACCAATTATTTGTCCCAAAAGAAGGTGTTTTAAGTATATATCTGCATTTCTAAGGTAGATTTGGGTACAATAAGAGGCGAAAAAGCAGATTCTGACTAAGATTTTATCGAAATCGGCAACTATTTGACTCAAAAAGGTTGCCTTACGTTGAAATCTAATAGTTTATTAAGGTTTTCGTTACTAAAATGCCCAAAGACGCCGATTTTGACTAGAATTTGAAAGATATTGACATGAATATATAACTGTTTGTATCAAAAAATGATAGTTTAAACTGATATTTGCAGTTTTGATGCGGTTTTAGGTACGATATGAGTCGAAGAAGCCGATTTTGACTGGAATCTGTTTAAAATGACAAAGAAAAACCTATTATCAATTCAAGGAAGTGAATTTTTAAGTAATTATCTGCAGTTTTAATGTAGATTTCAGTTCGCTAAGTTATGAAAATGCATGTTTTGGCTATAATCTTCCGTAAATCAAGGGCGAAAACCAATTATTTGTCCCAAAAGAAGGTGTTTTAAGTATATATCTGCATTTCTAAGGTAGATTTGGGTACAATAAGAGGCGAAAAACAGATTCTGACTAAGATTTTATCGAAATCGGCAACTATTTGACTCAGAAAGGTTGCCTTACGTCGAAATCTAATAGTTTATTAAGGTTTTCGTTACGAAAATGCCCAAAGACGCCGATTTTGACTAGAATTTGAAAGATATTGACATGAATATATAACTGTTTGTATCAAAAAATGATAGTTTAAACTGATATTTGCAGTTTTGATGCGGTTTTAGATACGATATGAATCGAAGAAGCCGATTTTGACTGGAATCTGTTTAAAATGACAAAGAAAAACCTATTATCAATTCAAGGAAGTGAATTTTTAAGTAGTTATCTGCAGTTTTAATGTAGATTTCATTTCGCTAAATAATGAAAATGCATGTTTTGGCTATAATCTTCCGTAAATCAAGGGCGAAAACCAATTATTTGTCCCAAAAGGAGGTGTTTTAAGTATTTATCTGCATTTCTACGGTAGATTTGGGTACAATAAGAGGCGAAAAAGCAGATTCTGACTAAGATTTTATCGAAATCGGCAACTATTTGACTCAGAAAGGTTGCCTTACGTCGAAATCTAATAGTTTATTAAGGTTTTCGTTACTAAAATGCCCAAAGACGCCGATTTTGACTAGAATTTGAAAGATATTGACATGAATATATAACTGTTTGTATCAAAAAATGATAGTTTAAACTGATATTTGCAGTTTTGATTCGGTTTTAGATACGATATGAATCGAAGAAGCCGATTTTGACTGGAATCTGTTTAAAATGACAAAGAAAAACCTATTATCAATTCAAGGAAGTGAATTTTTAAGTAGTTATCTGCAGTTTTAATGTAGATTTCAGTTCGCTAAGTTATGAAAATGCAGGTTTTGGCTATAATCCTAAGTAAATCAAGGGCGAAAACCAATTATTTGTCCCAAAAGAAGGTGTTTTAAGTATATATCTGCATTTCTAAGGTAGATTTGGGTACAATAAGAGGCGAAAAAGCAGATTCTGACTAAGATTTTATCGAAATCGGCAACTATTTGACTCAGAAAGGTTGCCTTACTTCGAAATCTAATAGTGTATTAAGGTTTTCGTTACTAAAATGCCCAAAGACGCCGATTTTGACTAGAATTTGAAAGATGTTGACATGAATATATAACTGTTTGTATCAAAAAATGATAGTTTAAACTGATATTTGCAGTTTTGATGCGGTTTTAGATACGATATGACTCGAAGAAGCCGATTTTGACTGGAATCTGTTTAAAATGACAAAGAAAAACCTATTATCAATTCAAGGAAGTGAATTTTTAAGTAGTTATCTGCAGTTTTAATGTAGATTTCAGTTCGCTAAGTTATGAAAATGCATGTTTTGGCTATAATCTTCCGTAAATCAAGGGCGAAAACCAATTATTTGTCCCAAAAGAAGGTGTTTTAAGTATATATCTACATTTCTAAGGTAGATTTGGGTACAATAAGAGGCGAAAAAGCAGATTCTGACTAAGATTTTATCGAAATCGGCAACTATTTGACTCAGAAAGGTTGCCTTACGTCGAAATCTAATAGTTTATTAAGGTTTTCGTTACTAAAATGCCCAAAGACGCCGATTTTGACTAGAATTTGAAAGATATTGACATGAATATATAACTGTTTGTATCAAAAAATGATAGTTTAAACTGATATTTGCAGTTTTGATGCGGTTTTAGATACGATATGAATCGAAGAAGCCGATTTTGACTGGAATCTGTTTAAAATGACAAAGAAAAACCTATTATCAATTCAAGGAAGCGAATTTTTAAGTAGTTATCTGCAGTTTTAATGTAGATTTCAGTTCGCTAATTTATGAAAATGCATGTTTTGGCTATAATCTTCCGTAAATCAAGGGCGAAAACCAATTATTTGTCCCAAAAGAAGGTGTTTTAAGTATATATCTGCATTTCTAAGGTAGATTTGGGTACAATAAGAGGCGAAAAAGCAGATTCTGACTAAGATTTTATCGAAATCGGCAACTATTTGACTCAAAAAGGTTGCCTTACGTTGAAATCTAATAGTTTATTAAGGTTTTCGTTACTAAAATGCCCAAAGACGCCGATTTTGACTAGAATTTGAAAGATATTGACATGAATATATAACTGTTTGTATCAAAAAATGATAGTTTAAACTGATATTTGCAGTTTTGATGCGGTTTTAGGTACGATATGAGTCGAAGAAGCCGATTTTGACTGGAATCTGTTTAAAATGACAAAGAAAAACCTATTATCAATTCAAGGAAGTGAATTTTTAAGTAGTTATCTGCAGTTTTAATGTAGATTTCAGTTCGCTAAGTTATGAAAATGCATGTTTTGGCTATAATCTTCCGTAAATCAAGGGCGAAAACCAATTATTTGTCCCAAAAGAAGGTGTTTTAAGTATATATCTGCATTTCTAAGGTAGATTTGGGTACAATAAGAGGCGAAAAAGCAGATTTTGACTAAGATTTTATCGAAATCGGCAACTATTTGACTCAGAAAGGTTGCCTTACGTCGAAATCTAATAGTTTATTAAGGTTTTCGTTACTAAAATGCCCAAAGACGCCGATTTTGACTAGAATTTGAAAGATATTGACATGAATATATAACTGTTTGTATCAAAAAATGATAGTTTAAACTGATATTTGCAGTTTTGATGCGGTATTAGATACGATATGAATCGAAGAAGCCGATTTTGACTGGAATCTGTTTAAAATGACAAAGAAAAACCTATTATCAATTCAAGGAAGTGAATTTTTAAGTAGTTATCTGCAGTTTTAATGTAGATTTCCGTTCGCTAAGTTATGAAAATGCATGTTTTGGCTATAATCTTCCGTAAATCGAGGGCGAAAACCAATTATTTGTCCCAAAAGAAGGTGTTTTAAGTATATATCTGCATTTCTAAGGTAGATTTGGGTACAATAAGAGGCGAAAAAGCAGATTCTGGCTAAGATTTTATCGAAATCGGCAACTATTTGACTCAGAAAGGTTGCCTTACGTCGAAATCTAATAGTTTATTAAGGTTTTCGTTACTAAAATGCCCAAAGACGCCGATTTTGACAAGAATTTGAAAGATATTGACAAAAAATGATAGTTTAAACTGATATTTGCAGTTTTGATGCGGTTTTAGATACGATATGAATCGAAGAAGCCGATTTTGACTGGAATCTGTTTAAAATGACCAAGAAAAACCTATTATCAATTCAAGGAAGTGAATTTTTAAGTAGTTATCTGCAGTTTTAATGTAGATTTCAGTTCGCTAAGTTATGAAAATGCATGTTTTGGCTATAATCTTCCGTAAATCAAGGGCGAAAACCAATTATTTGTCCCAAAAGAAGGTGTTTTAAGTATATATCTGCATTTCTAAGGTAGATTTGGGTACAATAAGGGGCGAAAAAGCAGATTCTGACTAAGATTTTATCGAAATCGGCAACTATTTGACTCAGAAAGGTTGCCTTACGTCGAAATCTAATAGTTTATTAAGGTTTTCGTTACTAAAATGCCCAAAGACGCCGATTTTGACAAGAATTTGAAAGATATTGACATGAATATATAACTGTTTGTATCAAAAAATGATAGTTTAAACTGATATTTGCAGTTTTGATGCGGTTTTAGATACGATATGAATCGAAGAAGCCGATTTTGACTGGAATCTGTTTAAAATGACAAAGAAAAACCTATTATCAATTCAAGGAAGTGAATTTTTAAGTAGTTATCTGCAGTTTTAATGTAGATTTCAGTTCGCTAAGTTATGAAAATGCATGTTTTGGCTATAATCTTCCGTAAATCAAGGGCGAAAACCAATTATTTGTCCCAAAAGAAGGTGTTTTAAGTATATATCTGCATTTCTAAGGTAGATTTGGGTACAATAAGAGGCGAAAAAGCAGATTCTGACTAAGATTTTATCGAAATCGGCAACTATTTGACTCAGAAAGGTTGCCTTACGTCGAAATCTAATAGTTTATTAAGGTTTTCGTTACTAAAATGCCCAAAGACGCCGATTTTGACTAGAATTTGAAAGATATTGACATGAATATATAACTGTTTGTATCAAAAAATGATAGTTTAAACTGATATTTGCAGTTTTGATGTGGTTTTAGATACGATATGAATCGAAGAAGCCGATTTTGACTGGAATCTGTTTAAAATGACAAAGAAAAACCTATTATCAATTCAAGGAAGTGAATTTTTAAGTAGTTATCTGCAGTTTTAATGTAGATTTCAGTTCGCTAAATTATGAAAATGCATGTTTTGGCTATAATCTTCCGTAAATCAAGGGCGAAAACCAATTATTTGTCCCAAAAGAAGGTGTTTTAAGTATATATCTGCATTTCTAAGGTAGATTTGGGTACAATAAGGGGCGAAAAAGCAGATTCTGACTAAGATTTTATCGAAATCGGCAACTATTTGACTCAGAAAGGTTGCCTTACGTCGAAAGAGTTTATTAAGGTTTTCGACGCCGATTTTGACTAGAATTTGAAAGATATTGACATGAATATATAACTGTTTGTATCAAAAAATGATAGTTTAAACTGATATTTGCAGTTTTGATGCGGTATTAGATACGATATGAATCGAAGAAGCCGATTTTGACTGGAATCTGTTTAAAATGACAAAGAAAAACCTATTATCAATTCAAGGAAGTGAATTATTAAGTAGTCATCTGCAGTTTTAATGTAGATTTCAGTTCGCTAAGTTATGAAAATGCATGTTTTGGCTATAATCTTCCGTAAATCAAGGGCGAAAACCAATTATTTGTCCCAAAAGAAGGTGTTTTAAGTATATATCTGCATTTCTAAGGTAGATTTGGGTACAATAAGAGGCGAAAAAGCAGATTCTGACTAAGATTTTATCGAAATCGGCAACTATTTGACTCAAAAAATTTGCCTTACGTTGAAATCTAATAGTTTATTAAGGTTTTCGTTACTAAAATGCCCAAAGACGCCGATTTTGACTAGAATTTGAAAGATATTGACATGAATATATAACTGTTTGTATCAAAAAATGATAGTTTAAACTGATATTTGCAGTTTTGATGCGGTTTTAGGTACGATATGAGTCGAAGAAGCCGATTTTGACTGGAATCTGTTTAAAATGACAAAGAAAAACCTATTATCAATTCAAGGAAGTGAGTTTTTAAGTTGTTATCTGCAGTTTTAATGTAGATTTCAGTTCGCTAAGTTATGAAAATGCATGTTTTGGCTATAATCTTCCGTAAATCAAGGGCGAAAACCAATTATTTGTCCTAAAAGAAGGTGTTTTAAGTATATATCTGCATTTCTAAGGTAGATTTGGGTACAATAAGAGGCGAAAAACAGATTCTGACTAAGATTTTATCGAAATCGGCAACTATTTGACTCAGAAAGGTTGCCTTACGTCGAAATCTAATAGTTTATTAAGGTTTTCGTTACGAAAATGCCCAAAGACGCCGATTTTGACTAGAATTTGAAAGATATTGACATGAATATATAACTGTTTGTATCAAAAAATGATAGTTTAAACTGATATTTGCAGTTTTGATGCGGTTTTAGATACGATATGAATCGAAGAAGCCGATTTTGACTGGAATCTGTTTAAAATGACAAAGAAAAACCTATTATCAATTCAAGGAAGTGAATTTTTAAGTAGTTATCTGCAGTTTTAATGTAGATTTCAGTTCGCTAAGTTATGAAAATGCCTGTTTTGGCTATAATCTTCCGTAAATCAAGGGCGAAAACCAATTATTTGTCCCAAAAGAAGGTGTTTTAAGTATATATCTGCATTTCTAAGGTAGATTTGGGTACAATAAGAGGCGAAAAAGCAGATTCTGACTAAGATTTTATCGAAATCGGCAACTATTTGACTCAGAAAGGTTGCCTTACGTCGAAATCTAATAGTTTATTAAGATTTTCGTTACTAAAATGCCCAAAGACGCCGATTTTGACTAGAATTTGAAAGATATTGACATGAATGTATAACTGTTTGTATCAAATAATGATAGTTTAAACTGATATTTGCAGTTTAGATGCGGTTTTAGGTACGATATGAGTCGAAGAAGCCGATTTTGACTGGAATCTGTTTAAAATGACAAAGAAAAACCTATTATCAATTCAAGGAAGTGAATTTTTAAGTAGTTATCTGCAGTTTTAATGTAGATTTCAGTTCGCTAAGTTATGAAAATGCATGTTTTGGCTATAATCTTCCGTAAATCAAGGGCGAAAACCAATTATTTGTCCCAAAAGGAGGTGTTTTAAGTATATATCTGCATTTCTAAGGTAGATTTGGGTACAATAAGAGGCGAAAAAGCAGATTCTGACTAAGATTTTATCGAAATCGGCAACTATTTGACTCAGAAAGGTTGCCTTACGTCGAAATCTAATAGTTTATTAAGGTTTTCGTTACTAAAATGCCCAAAGAAGCCGATTTTGACTAGAATTTGAAAGATATTGACATGAATATATAACTGTTTGTATCAAAAAATGATAGTTTAAACTGATATTTGCAGTTTTGATGCGGTATTAGATACGATATGAATCGAAGAAGCCGATTTTGACTGGAATCTGTTTAAAATGACAAAGAAAAACCTATTATCAATTCAAGGAAGTGAATTTTTAAGTAGTTATCTGCAGTTTTAATGTAGATTTCCGTTCGCTAAGTTATGAAAATGCATGTTTTGGCTATAATCTTCCGTAAATCGAGGGCGAAAACCAATTATTTGTCCCAAAAGAAGGTGTTTTAAGTATATATCTGCATTTCTAAGGTAGATTTGGGTACAATAAGAGGCGAAAAAGCAGATTCTGGCTAAGATTTTATCGAAATCGGCAACTATTTGACTCAGAAAGGTTGCCTTACGTCGAAATCTAATAGTTTATTAAGGTTTTCGTTACTAAAATGCCCATAGACGCCGATTTTGACAAGAATTTGAAAGATATTGACATGAATATATAACTGTTTGTATCAAAAAATGATAGTTTAAACTGATATTTGCAGTTTTGATGCGGTTTTAGATACGATATGAATCGAAGAAGCCGATTTTGACTGGAATCTGTTTAAAATGACAAAGAAAAACCTATTATCAATTCAAGGAAGTGAATTTTTAAGTAGTTATCTGCAGTTTTAATGTAGATTTCAGTTCGCTAAGTTATGAAAATGCATGTTTTGGCTATAATCTTCCGTAAATCAAGGGCGAAAACCAATTATTTGTCCCAAAAGAAGGTGTTTTAAGTATATATCTGCATTTCTAAGGTAGATTTGGGTACAATAAGGGGCGAAAAAGCAGATTCTGACTAAGATTTTATCGAAATCGGCAACTATTTGACTCAGAAAGGTTGCCTTACGTCGAAATCTAATAGTTTATTAAGGTTTTCGTTACTAAAATGCCCAAAGACCCCGATTTTGACTAGAATTTGAAAGATATTGACATGAATATATAACTGTTTGTATCAAAAAATGATAGTTTAAACTGATATTTGCAGTTTTGATGCGGTTTTAGATACGATATGAATCGAAGAAGCCGATTTTGACTGGAATCTGTTTAAAATGACAAAAAAACCTATTATCAATTCAAGGAAGTGAATTTTTAAGTAGTTATCTGCAGTTTTAATGTAGATTTCAGTTCGCTAAGTTATGAAAATGCATGTTTTGGCTATAATCTTCCGTAAATCAAGGGCGAAAACCAATTATTTGTCCCAAAAGAAGGTGTTTTAAGTATATATCTGCATTTCTAAGGTAGATTTGGGTACAATAAGAGGCGAAAAAGCAGATTCTGACTAAGATTTTATCGAAATCGGCAACTATTTGACTCAGAAAGGTTGCCTTACGTCGAAATCTAATAGTTTATTAAGGTTTTCGTTACTAAAATGCCCAAAGACGCCGATTTTGACAAGAATTTGAAAGATATTGACATGAATATATAACTGTTTGTATCAAAAAATGATAGTTTAAACTGATATTTGCAGTTTTGATGCGGTTTTAGATACGATATGAATCGAAGAAGCCGATTTTGACTGGAATCTGTTTAAAATGACAAAGAAAAACCTATTATCAATTCAAGGAAATGAATTTTTAAGTAGTTATCTGCAGTTTTAATGTAGATTTCAGTTCGCTAAGTTATGAAAATGCCTGTTTTGGCTATAATCTTCCGTAAATCAAGGGCGAAAACCAATTATTTGTCCCAAAAGAAGGTGTTTTAAGTATATATCTGCATTTCTAAGGTAGATTTGGGTACAATAAGAGGCGAAAAAGCAGATTCTGACTAAGATTTTATCGAAATCGGCAACTATTTGACTCAGAAAGGTTGCCTTACGTCGAAATCTAATAGTTTATTAAGGTTTTCGTTACTAAAATGCCCAAAGACGCCGATTTTGACTAGAATTTGAAAGATATTGACATGAATATATAACTGTTTGTATCAAATAATGATAGTTTAAACTGATATTTGCAGTTTAGATGCGGTTTTAGGTACGATATGAGTCGAAGAAGCCGATTTTGACTGGAATCTGTTTAAAATGACAAAGAAAAACCTATTATCAATTCAAGGAAGTGAATTTTTAAGTAGTTATCTGCAGTTTTAATGTAGATTTCAGTTCGCTAAGTTATGAAAATGCATGTTTTGGCTATAATCTTCCGTAAATCAAGGGCGAAAACCAATTATTTGTCCCAAAAGGAGGTGTTTTAAGTATATATCTGCATTTCTAAGGTAGATTTGGGTACAATAAGAGGCGAAAAAGCAGATTCTGACTAAGATTTTATCGAAATCGGCAACTATTTGACTCAGAAAGGTTGCCTTACGTCGAAATCTAATAGTTTATTAAGGTTTTCGTTACTAAAATGCCCAAAGACGCCGATTTTGACTAGAATTTGAAAGATATTGACATGAATATATAACTGTTTGTATCAAAAAATGATAGTTTAAACTGATATTTGCAGTTTTGATGCGGTATTAGATACGATATGAATCGAAGAAGCCGATTTTGACTGGAATCTGTTTAAAATGACAAAGAAAAACCTATTATCAATTCAAGGAAGTGAATTTTTAAGTAGTTATCTGCAGTTTTAATGTAGATTTCCGTTCGCTAAGTTATGAAAATGCATGTTTTGGCTATAATCTTCCGTAAATCGAGGGCGAAAACCAATTATTTGTCCCAAAAGAAGGTGTTTTAAGTATATATCTGCATTTCTAAGGTAGATTTGGGTACAATAAGAGGCGAAAAAGCAGATTCTGGCTAAGATTTTATCGAAATCGGCAACTATTTGACTCAGAAAGGTTGCCTTACGTCGAAATCTAATAGTTTATTAAGGTTTTCGTTACTAAAATGCCCATAGACGCCGATTTTGACAAGAATTTGAAAGATATTGACATGAATATATAACTGTTTGTATCAAAAAATGATAGTTTAAACTGATATTTGCAGTTTTGATGCGGTTTTAGATACGATATGAATCGAAGAAGCCGATTTTGACTGGAATCTGTTTAAAATGACAAAGAAAAACCTATTATCAATTCAAGGAAGTGAATTTTTAAGTAGTTATCTGCAGTTTTAATGTAGATTTCAGTTCGCTAAGTTATGAAAATGCATGTTTTGGCTATAATCTTCCGTAAATCAAGGGCGAAAACCAATTATTTGTCCCAAAAGAAGGTGTTTTAAGTATATATCTGCATTTCTAAGGTAGATTTGGGTACAATAAGGGGCGAAAAAGCAGATTCTGACTTAGATTTTATCGAAATCGGCAACTATTTGACTCAGAAAGGTTGCCTTACGTCGAAATCTAATAGTTTATTAAGGTTTTCGTTACTAAAATGCTCAAAGACCCCGATTTTGACTAGAATTTGAAAGATATTGACATGAATATATAACTGTTTGTATCAAAAAATGATAGTTTAAACTGATATTTGCAGTTTTGATGCGGTTTTAGATACGATATGTATCGAAGAAGCCGATTTTGACTGGAATCTGTTTAAAATGACAAAAAAACCTATTATCAATTCAAGGAAGTGAATTTTTAAGTAGTTATCTGCAGTTTTAATGTAGATTTCAGTTCGCTAAGTTATGAAAATGCATGTTTTGGCTATAATCTTCCGTAAATCAAGGGCGAAAACCAATTATTTGTCCCAAAAGAAGGTGTTTTAAGTATATATCTGCATTTCTAAGGTAGATTTGGGTACAATAAGAGGCGAAAAAGCAGATTCTGACTAAGATTTTATCGAAATCGGCAACTATTTGACTCAGAAAGGTTGCCTTACGTCGAAATCTAATAGTTAATTAAGGTTTTCGTTACTAAAATGCCCAAAGACGCCGATTTTGACAAGAATTTGAAAGATATTGACATGAATATATAACTGTTTGTATCAAAAAATGATAGTTTAAACTGATATTTGCAGTTTTGATGCGGTTTTAGATACGATATGAATCGAAGAAGCCGATTTTGACTGGAATCTGTTTAAAATGACAAAGAAAAACCTATTATCAATTCAAGGAAGTGAATTTTTAAGTAGTTATCTGCAGTTTTAATGTAGATTTCAGTTCGCTAAGTTATGAAAATGCATGTTTTGGCTATAATCTTCCGTAAATCAAGGGCGAAAACCAATTATTTGTCGCAAAAGAAGGTGTTTTAAGTATATATCTGCATTTCTAAGGTAGATTTGGGTACAATAAGAGGCGAAAAAGCAGATTCTGACTAAGATTTTATCGAAATCGGCAACTATTTGACTCAGAAAGGTTGCCTTACGTCGAAATCTAATAGTTTATTAAGGTTTTCGTTACTAAAATGCCCAAAGACGCCGATTTTGACTAGAATTTGAAAGATATTGACATGAATATATAACTGTTTGTATCAAAAAATGATAGTTTAAACTGATATTTGCAGTTTTGATGTGGTTTTAGATACGATATGAATCGAAGAAGCCGATTTTGACTGGAATCTGTTTAAAATGACAAAGAAAAACCTATTATCAATTCAAGGAAGTGAATTTTTAAGTAGTTATCTGCAGTTTTAATGTAGATTTCAGTTCGCTAAGTTATGAAAATGCATGTTTTGGCTATAATCTTCCGTAAATCAAGGGCGAAAACCAATTATTTGTCCCAAAAGAAGGTGTTTTAAGTATATATCTGCATTTCTAAGGTAGATTTGGGTACAATAGGGGGCGAAAAAGCAGATTCTGACTAAGATTTTATCGAAATCGGCAACTATTTGACTCAGAAAGGTTGCCTTACGTCGAAAGAGTTTATTAAGGTTTTCGTTACTAAAATGCCCAAAGACGCCGATTTTGACTAGAATTTGAAAGATATTGACATGAATATATAACTGTTTGTATCAAAAAATGATAGTTTAAACTAATATTTGCAGTTTTGATGCGGTATTAGATACGATATGAATCGAAGAAGCCGATTTTGACTGGAATCTGTTTAAAATGACAAAGAAAAACCTATTATCAATTCAAGGAAGTGAATTATTAAGTAGTCATCTGCAGTTTTAATGTAGATTTCAGTTCGCTAAGTTATGAAAATGCATGTTTTGGCTATAATCTTCCGTAAATCAAGGGCGAAAACCAATTATTTGTCCCAAAAGAAGGTGTTTTAAGTATATATCTGCATTTCTAAGGTAGATTTGGGTACAATAAGAGGCGAAAAAGCAGATTCTGACTAAGATTTTATCGAAATCGGCAACTATTTGACTCAGAAAGGTTGCCTTACGTCGAAATCTAATAGTTTATTAAGGTTTTCGTTACTAAAATGCCCAAAGACGCCGATTTTGACTAGAATTTGAAAGATATTGACATGAATATATAACTGTTTGTATCAAAAAATGATAGTTTAAACTGATATTTGCAGTTTTGATGTGGTTTTAGATACGATATGAATCGAAGAAGCCGATTTTGACTGGAATCTGTTTAAAATGACAAAGAAAAACCTATTATCAATTCAAGGAAGTGAATTATTAAGTAGTCATCTGCAGTTTTAATGTAGATTTCAGTTCGCTAAGTTATGAAAATGCATGTTTTGGCTATAATCTTCCGTAAATCAAGGGCGAAAACCAATTATTTGTCCCAAAAGAAGGTGTTTTAAGTATATATCTGCATTTCTAAGGTAGATTTGGGTACAATAAGAGGCGAAAAAGCAGATTCTGACTAAGATTTTATCGAAATCGGCAACTATTTGACTCAAAAAGGTTGCCTTACGTTGAAATCTAATAGTTTATTAAGGTTTTCGTTACTAAAATGCCCAAAGACGCCGATTTTGACTAGAATTTGAAAGATATTGACATGAATATATAACTGTTTGTATCAAAAAATGATAGTTTAAACTGATATTTGCAGTTTTGATGCGGTTTTAGGTACAATATGAGTCGAAGAAGCCGATTTTGACTGGAATCTGTTTAAAATGACAAAGAAAAACCTATTATCAATTCAAGGAAGTGAATTTTTAAGTAGTTATCTGCAGTTTTAATGTAGATTTCAGTTCGCTAAGTTACGAAAATGCATGTTTTGGCTATAATCTTCCGTAAATCAAGGGCGAAAACCAATTATTTGTCCCAAAAGAAGGTGTTTTAAGTATATATCTGCATTTCTAAGGTAGATTTGGGTACAATAAGAGGCGAAAAACAGATTCTGACTAAGATTTTATCGAAATCGGCAACTATTTGACTCAGAAAGGTTGCCTTACGTCGAAATCTAATAGTTTATTAAGGTTTTCGTTACGAAAATGCCCAAAGACGCCGATTTTGACTAGAATTTGAAAGATATTGACATGAATATATAACTGTTTGTATCAAAAAATGATAGTTTAAACTGATATTTGCAGTTTTGATGCGGTTTTAGATACGATATGAATCGAAGAAGCCGATTTTGACTGGAATCTGTTTAAAATGACAAAGAAAAACCTATTATCAATTCAAGGAAGTGAATTTTTAAGTAGTTATCTGCAGTTTTAATGTAGATTTCAGTTCGCTAAGTTATGAAAATGCCTGTTTTGGCTATAATCTTCCGTAAATCAAGGGCGAAAACCAATTATTTGTCCCAAAAGAAGGTGTTTTAAGTATATATCTGCATTTCTAAGGTAGATTTGGGTACAATAAGAGGCGAAAAAGCAGATTCTGACTAAGATTTTATCGAAATCGGCAACTATTTGACTCAGAAAGGTTGCCTTACGTCGAAATCTAATAGTTTATTAAGGTTTTCGTTACTAAAATGCCCAAAGACGCCGATTTTGACTAGAATTTGAAAGATATTGACATGAATATATAACTGTTTGTATCAAATAATGATAGTTTAAACTGATATTTGCAGTTTTGATGCGGTTTTAGGTACGATATGAGTCGAAGAAGCCGATTTTGACTGGAATCTGTTTAAAATGACAAAGAAAAACCTATTATCAATTCAAGGAAGTGAATTTTTAAGTAGTTATCTGCAGTTTTAATGTAGATTTCATTTCGCTAAGTAATGAAAATGCATGTTTTGGCTATAATCTTCCGTAAATCAAGGGCGAAAACCAATTATTTGTCCCAAAAGGAGGTGTTTTAAGTATATATCTGCATTTCTAAGGTAGATTTGGGTACAATAAGAGGCGAAAAAGCAGATTCTGACTAAGATTTTATCGAAATCGGCAACTATTTGACTCAGAAAGGTTGCCTTACGTCGAAATCTAATAGTTTATTAAGGTTTTCGTTACTAAAATGCCCAAAGACGCCGATTTTGACTAGAATTTGAAAGATATTGACATGAATATATAACTGTTTGTATCAAAAAATGATAGTTTAAACTGATATTTGCAGTTTTGATGTGGTTTTAGATACGATATGAATCGAAGAAGCCGATTTTGACTGGAATCTGTTTAAAATGACAAAGAAAAACCTATTATCAATTCAAGGAAGTGAATTTTTAAGTAGTTATCTGCAGTTTTAATGTAGATTTCAGTTCGCTAAGTTATGAAAATGCATGTTTTGGCTATAATCTTCCGTAAATCAAGGGCGAAAACCAATTATTTGTCCAAAAAGAAGGTGTTTTAAGTATATATCTGCATTTCTAAGGTAGATTTGGGTACAATAAGAGGCGAAAAAGCAGATTCTGACTAAGATTTTATCGAAATCGGCAACTATTTGACTCAGAAAGGTTGCCTTACGTCGAAATCTAATAGTTTATTAAGGTTTTCGTTACTAAAATGCCCAAAGACGCCGATTTTGACTAGAATTTGAAAGATATTGACATGAATATATAACTGTTTGTATCAAAAAATGATAGTTTAAACTGATATTTGCAGTTTTGATGCGGTATTAGATACGATATGAATCGAAGAAGCCGATTTTGACTGGAATCTGTTTAAAATGACAAAGAAAAACCTATTATCAATTCAAGGAAGTGAATTTTTAAGTAGTTATCTGCAGTTTTAATGTAGATTTCCGTTCGCTAAGTTATGAAAATGCATGTTTTGGCTATAATCTTCCGTAAATCGAGGGCGAAAACCAATTATTTGTCCAAAAGAAGGTGTTTTAAGTATATATCTGCATTTCTAAGGTAGATTTGGGTACAATAAGAGGCGAAAAAGCAGATTCTGGCTAAGATTTTATCGAAATCGGCAACTATTTGACTCAGAAAGGTTGCCTTACGTCGAAATCTAATAGTTTATTAAGGTTTTCGTTACTAAAATGCCCAAAGACGCCGATTTTGACAAGAATTTGAAAGATATTGACATGAATATATAACTGTTTGTATCAAAAAATGATAGTTTAAACTGATATTTGCAGTTTTGATGCGGTTTTAGATACGATATGAATCGAAGAAGCCGATTTTGACTGGAATCTGTTTAAAATGACAAAGAAAAACCTATTATCAATTCAAGGAAGTGAATTTTTAAGTAGTTATCTGCAGTTTTAATGTAGATTTCAGTTCGCTAAGCTATGAAAATGCATGTTTTGGCTATAATCTTCCGTAAATCAAGGGCGAAAACCAATTATTTGTCCCAAAAGAAGGTGTTTTAAGTATATATCTGCATTTCTAAGGTAGATTTGGGTACAATAAGGGGCGAAAAAGCAGATTCTGACTAAGATTTTATCGAAATCGGCAACTATTTGACTCAGAAAGGTTGCCTTACGTCGAAATCTAATAGTTTATTAAGGTTTTCGTTACTAAAATGCCCAAAGACGCCGATTTTGACTAGAATTTGAAAGATATTGACATGAATATATAACTGTTTGTATCAAAAAATGATAGTTTAAACTGATATTTGCAGTTTTGATGCGGTTTTAGATACGATATGAATCGAAGAAGCCGATTTTGACTGGAATCTGTTTAAAATGACAAAAAAACCTATTATCAATTCAAGGAAGTGAATTTTTAAGTAGTTATCTGCAGTTTTAATGTAGATTTCAGTTCGCTAAGTTATGAAAATGCATGTTTTGGCTATAATCTTCCGTAAATCAAGGGCGAAAACCAATTATTTGTCCCAAAAGAAGGTGTTTTAAGTATATATCTGCATTTCTAAGGTAGATTTGGGTACAATAAGAGGCGAAAAAGCAGATTCTGACTAAGATTTTATCGAAATCGGCAACTATTTGACTCAGAAAGGTTGCCTTACGTCGAAATCTAATAGTTTATTAAGGTTTTCGTTACTAAAATGCCCAAAGACGCCGATTTTGACTAGAATTTGAAAGATATTGACATGAATATATAACTGTTTGTATCAAAAAATGATAGTTTAAACTGATATTTGCAGTTTTGATGTGGTTTTAGATACGATATGAATCGAAGAAGCCGATTTTGACTGGAATCTGTTTAAAATGACAAAGAAAAACCTATTATCAATTCAAGGAAGTGAATTTTTAAGTAGTTATCTGCAGTTTTAATTTAGATTTCAGTTCGCTAAGTTATGAAAATGCATGTTTTGGCTATAATCTTCCGTAAATCAAGGGCGAAAACCAATTATTTGTCCCAAAAGAAGGTGTTTTAAGTATATATCTGCATTTCTAAGGTAGATTTGGGTACAATAAGGGGCGAAAAAGCAGATTCTGACTAAGATTTTATCGAAATCGGCAACTATTTGACTCAGAAAGGTTTCCTTACGTCGAAAGAGTTTATTAAGGTTTTCGTTACTAAAATGCCCAAAGACGCCGATTTTGACTAGAATTTGAAAGATATTGACATGAACATATAACTGTTTGTATCAAAAAATGATAGTTTAAACTGATATTTGCAGTTTTGATGCGGTATTAGATACGATATGAATCGAAGAAGCCGATTTTGACTGGAATCTGTTTAAAATGACAAAGAAAAACCTATTATCAATTCAAGGAAGTGAATTATTAAGTAGTCATCTGCAGTTTTAATGTAGATTTCAGTTCGCTAAATTATGAAAATGCATGTTTTGGCTATAATCTTCCGTAAATCAAGGGCGAAAACCAATTATTTGTCCCAAAAGAAGGTGTTTTAAGTATATATCTGCATTTCTAAGGTAGATTTGGGTACAATAAGAGGCGAAAAAGCAGATTCTGACTAAGATTTTATCGAAATCGGCAACTATTTGACTCAGAAAGGTTGCCTTACGTCGAAATCTAATAGTTTATTAAGGTTTTCGTTACTAAAATGCCCAAAGACGTCGATTTTGACTAGAATTTGAAAGATATTGACATGAATATATAACTGTTTGTATAAAAAAATGATAGTTTAAAATGAAATTTGCAGTTTTGATGCGGTTTTAGGTACGATATGAGTCGAAGAAGCCGATTTTGACTGGAATCTGTTTAAAATGATAAGGAACAACCTACTATCAATCCAAGAAAGTGAATTTTGTGTGAAGTTGGTGAAGTTACCTGTAGTTTTAATGTAAATATCATTCCGCTAAGTTATGGCCACGTGGAGACGTCGGGCCAGTTCGTACCTATATCCGCAGCAGGTCTCCAAGGTGAAGAGCCTCTAGTCGATAGAATAATGTCGGTAATTGAAGTCGGCAAATTGGATCCGTAACTTCGGGATAAGGATTGGCTCTAAGGATCGGGGCATGTCGGGCTTGGCGAGGAAGCGAGTTCCGGTTAACGAGCCGATCCGAACCCGGTCCCGAGCTTTGGCCTCCCGCGGAACCGCCTCGCTACGAGACCTGGAAAACTCCGGTTTTCCGGTGTTCTCTTCGCCCGCTATTTAACAGTCAGCTCAGAACTGGCACGAACCGGGGGAATCCGACTGTCTAATTAAAACAAAGCATTGCGATGGTCTTAACGTGATGTTGACGCAATGTGATTTGTGCCCAGCTATCTGCAGTTTTAATGTAGATTTTAGTTCGCTAAGTTATGAAAATGCATGTTTTGGCTATAATCTTCCGTAAATCAAGGGCGAAAACCAATTATTTGTCCCAAAAGAAGGTGTTTTAAGTATATATCTGCATTTCTAAGGTAGATTTGGGTACAATAAGAGGCGAAAAAGCAGATTCTGACTAAGATTTTATCGAAATCGGCAACTATTTGACTCAGAAAGGTTGCCTTACGTCGAAATCTAATAGTTTATTAAGGTTTTCGTTACTAAAATGCCCAAAGACGCCGATTTTGACTAGAATTTGAAAGATATTGACATGAATATATAACTGTTTGTATCAAAAAATGATAGTTTAAACTGATATTTGCAGTTTTGATGCGGTATTAGATACGATATGAATCGAAGAAGCCGATTTTGACTGGAATCTGTTTAAAATGACAAAGAAAAACCTATTATCAATTCAAGGAAGTGAATTTTTAAGTAGTCATCTGCAGTTTTAATGTAGATTTCAGTTCGCTAAGTTATGAAAATGCATGTTTTGGCTATAATCTTCCGTAAATCAAGGGCGAAAACCAATTATCTGTCCCAAAAGAAGGTGTTTTTAGTATATATCTGCATTTCTAAGGTAGATTTGGGTACAATAAGAGGCGAAAAAGCAGATTCTGACTAAGATTTTATCGAAATCGGCAACTATTTGACTCAGAAAGGTTGCCTTACGTCGAAATCTAATAGTTTATTAAGGTTTTCGTTACTAAAATGCCCAAAGACGTCGATTTTGACTAGAATTTGAAAGATATTGACATGAATATATAACTGTTTGTATCAAAAAATGATAGTTTAAACTGATATTTGCAGTTTTGATGCGGTTTTAGATACGATATGAATCGAAGAAGCCGATTTTGACTGGAATCTGTTTAAAATGACAAAAAAACCTATTATCAATTCAAGGAAGTGAATTTTTAAGTAGTTATCTGCAGTTTTAATGTAGATTTCAGTTCGCTAAGTTATGAAAATGCATGTTTTGGCTATAATCTTCCGTAAATCAAGGGCGAAAACCAATTATTTGTCCCAAAAGAAGGTGTTTTAAGTATATATCTGCATTTCTAATGTAGATTTGGGTAGAATAAGAGGCGAAAAAGCAGATTCTGACTAAGATTTTATCGAAATCGGCAACTATTTGACTCAGAAAGGTTGCCTTACGTCGAAATCTAATAGTTTATTAAGGTTTTCGTTACTAAAATGCCCAAAGACGCCGATTTTGACAAGAATTTGAAAGATATTGACATGAATATATAACTGTTTGTATCAAAAAATGATAGTTTAAACTGATATTTGCAGTTTTGATGCGGTTTTAGATACGATATGAATCGAAGAAGCCGATTTTGACTGGAATCTGTTTAAAATGACAAAGAAAAACCTATTATCAATTCAAGGAAGTGAATTTTTAAGTAGTTATCTGCAGTTTTAATGTAGATTTCAGTTCGCTAAGTTATGAAAATGCATGTTTTGGCTATAATCTTCCGTAAATCAAGGGCGAAAACCAATTATTTGTCCCAAAAGAAGGTGTTTTAAGTATATATCTGCATTTCTAAGGTAGATTTGGGTACAATAAGAGGCGAAAAAGCAGATTCTGACTAAGATTTTATCGAAATCGGCAACTATTTGACTCAGAAAGGTTGCCTTACGTCGAAATCTAATAGTTTATTAAGGTTTTCGTTACTAAAATGCCCAAAGACGCCGATTTTGACTAGAATTTGAAAGATATTGACATGAATATATAACTGTTTGTATCAAAAAATGATAGTTTAAACTGATATTTGCAGTTTTGATGTGGTTTTAGATACGATATGAATCGAAGAAGCCGATTTTGACTGGAATCTGTTTAAAATGACAAAGAAAAACCTATTATCAATTCAAGGAAGTGAATTTTTAAGTAGTTATCTGCAGTTTTAATGTAGATTTCAGTTCGCTAAGTTATGAAAATGCATGTTTTGGCTATAATCTTCCGTAAATCAAGGGCGAAAACCAATTATTTGTCCCAAAAGAAGGTGTTTTAAGTATATATCTGCATTTCTAAGGTAGATTTGGGTACAATAGGGGGCGAAAAAGTAGATTCTGACTAAGATTTTATCGAAATCGGCAACTATTTGACTCAGAAAGGTTGCCTTACGTCGAAAGAGTTTATTAAGGTTTTCGTTACTAAAATGCCCAAAGACGCCGATTTTGACTAGAATTTGAAAGATATTGACATGAATATATAACTGTTTGTATCAAAAAATGATAGTTTAAACTGATATTTGCAGTTTTGATGCGGTATTAGATACGATATGAATCGAAGAAGCCGATTTTGACTGGAATCTGTTTAAAATGACAAAGAAAAACCTATTATCAATTCAAGGAAGTGAATTGTTAAGTAGTCATCTGCAGTTTTAATGTAGATTTCAGTTCGCTAAGTTATGAAAATGCATGTTTTGGCTATAATCTTCCGTAAATCAAGGGCGAAAACCAATTATTTGTCCCAAAAGAAGGTGTTTTAAGTATATATCTGCATTTCTAAGGTAGATTTGGGTACAATAAGAGGCGAAAAAGCAGATTCTGACTAAGATTTTATCGAAATCGGCAACTATTTGACTCAAAAAGGTTGCCTTACGTTGAAATCTAATAGTTTATTAAGGTTTTCGTTACTAAAATGCCCAAAGACGCCGATTTTGACTAGAATTTGAAAGATATTGACATGAATATATAACTGTTTGTATCAAAAAATGATAGTTTAAACTGATATTTGCAGTTTTGATGCGGTTTTAGGTACAATATGAGTCGAAGAAGCCGATTTTGACTGGAATCTGTTTAAAATGACAAAGAAAAACCTATTATCAATTCAAGGAAGTGAATTTTTAAGTAGTTATCTGCAGTTTTAATGTAGATTTCAGTTCGCTAAGTTATGAAAATGCATGTTTTGGCTATAATCTTCCGTAAATCAAGGGCGAAAACCAATTATTTGTCCCAAAAGAAGGTGTTTTAAGTATATATCTGCATTTCTAAGGTAGATTTGGGTACAATAAGAGGCGAAAAACAGATTCTGACTAAGATTTTATCGAAATCGGCAACTATTTGACTCAGAAAGGTTGCCTTACGTCGAAATCTAATAGTTTATTAAGGTTTTCGTTACGAAAATGCCCAAAGACGCCGATTTTGACTAGAATTTGAAAGATATTGACATGAATATATAACTGTTTGTATCAAAAAATGATAGTTTAAACTGATATTTGCAGTTTTGATGCGGTTTTAGATACGATATGAATCGAAGAAGCCGATTTTGACTGGAATCTGTTTAAAATGACAAAGAAAAACCTATTATCAATTCAAGGAAGTGCATTTTTAAGTAGTTATCTGCAGTTTTAATGTAGATTTCAGTTCGCTAAGTTATGAAAATGCCTGTTTTGGCTATAATCTTCCGTAAATCAAGGGCGAAAACCAATTATTTGTCCCAAAAGAAGGTGTTTTAAGTATATATCTGCATTTCTAAGGTAGATTTGGGTACAATAAGAGGCGAAAAAGCAGATTCTGACTAAGATTTTATCGAAATCGGCAACTATTTGACTCAGAAAGGTTGCCTTACGTCGAAATCTAATAGTTTATTAAGGTTTTCGTTACTAAAATGCCCAAAGACGCCGATTTTGACTAGAATTTGAAAGATATTGACATGAATATATAACTGTTTGTATCAAAAAATGATAGTTTAAACTGATATTTGCAGTTTTGATGCGGTTTTAGATACGATATGAATCGAAGAAGCCGATTTTGACTGGAATCTGTTTAAAATGACAAAAAAACCTATTATCAATTCAAGGAAGTGAATTTTTAAGTAGTTATCTGCAGTTTTAATGTAGATTTCAGTTCGCTAAGTTATGAAAATGCATGTTTTGGCTATAATCTTCCGTAAATCAAGGGCGAAAACCAATTATTTGTCCCAAAAGAAGGTGTTTTAAGTATATATCTGCATTCCTAAGGTAGATTTGGGTACAATAAGAGGCGAAAAAGCAGATTCTGACTAAGATTTTATCGAAATCGGCAACTATTTGACTCAGAAAGGTTGCCTTACGTCGAAATCTAATAGTTTATTAAGGTTTTCGTTACTAAAATGCCCAAAGACGCCGATTTTGACAAGAATTTGAAAGATATTGACATGAATATATAACTGTTTGTATCAAAAAATGATAGTTTAAACTGATATTTGCAGTTTTGATGCGGTTTTAGATACGATATGAATCGAAGAAGCCGATTTTGACTGGAATCTGTTTAAAATGACAAAGAAAAACCTATTATCAATTCAAGGAAGTGAATTTTTAAGTAGTTATCTGCAGTTTTAATGTAGATTTCAGTTCGCTAAGTTATGAAAATGCATGTTTTGGCTATAATCTTCCGTAAATCAAGGGCGAAAACCAATTATTTGTCCCAAAAGAAGGTGTTTTAAGTATATATCTGCATTTCTAAGGTAGATTTGGGTACAATAAGAGGCGAAAAAGCAGATTCTGACTAAGATTTTATCGAAATCGGCAACTATTTGACTCAGAAAGGTTGCCTTACGTCGAAATCTAATAGTTTATTAAGGTTTTCGTTACTAAAATGCCCAAAGACGCCGATTTTGACTAGAATTTGAAAGATATTGACATGAATATATAACTGTTTGTATCAAAAAATGATAGTTTAAACTGATATTTGCAGTTTTGATGTGGTTTTAGATACGATATGAATCGAAGAAGCCGATTTTGACTGGAATCTGTTTAAAATGACAAAGAAAAACCTATTATCAATTCAAGGAAGTGAATTTTTAAGTAGTTATCTGCAGTTTTAATGTAGATTTCAGTTCGCTAAGTTATGAAAATGCATGTTTTGGCTATAATCTTCCGTAAATCAAGGGCGAAAACCAATTATTTGTCCCAAAAGAAGGTGTTTTAAGTATATATCTGCATTTCTAAGGTAGATTTGGGTACAATAAGGGGCGAAAAAGCAGATTCTGACTAAGATTTTATCGAAATCGGCAACTATTTGACTCAGAAAGGTTTCCTTACGTCGAAAGAGTTTATTAAGGTTTTCGTTACTAAAATGCCCAAAGACGCCGATTTTGACTAGAATTTGAAAGATATTGACATGAATATATAACTGTTTGTATCAAAAAATGATAGTTTAAACTGATATTTGCAGTTTTGATGCGGTATTAGATACGATATGAATCGAAGAAGCCGATTTTGACTGGAATCTGTTTAAAATGTATATATCTGCATTTCTAAGGTAGATTTGGGTACAATAAGACGCGAAAAAGCAGATTCTGACTAAGATTTTATCGAAATCGGCAACTATTTGACTCAGAAAGGTTGAATTACGTCGAAAGAGTTTATTAAGGTTTTCGTTACTAAAATGCCCAAAGACGCCGATTTTGACTAGAATTTGAAAGACATTGACATGAATATATAACTGTTTGTATCAAAAAATGATAGTTTAAACTGATATTTGCAGTTTTGATGCGGTATTAGATACGATATGAATCGAAGAAGCCGATTTTGACTGGAATCTGTTTAAAATGACAAAGAAAAACCTATTATCAATTCAAGGAAGTGAATTTTTAAGTAGTCATCTGCAGTTTTAATGTAGATTTCAGCTCGCTAAGTTATGAAAATGCATGTTTTGGCTATAATCTTCCGTAAATCAAGGGCGAAAACCAATTATCTGTCCCAAAAGAAGGTGTTTTAAGTATATATCTGCATTTCTAAGGTAGATTTGGGTACAATAAGAGGCGAAAAAGCAGATTCTGACTAAGATTTTATCGAAATCGGCAACTATTTGACTCAGAAAGGTTGCCTTACGTCGAAATCTAATAGTTTATTAAGGTTTTCGTTACTAAAATGCCCAAAGACGTCGATTTTGACTAGAATTTGAAAGATATTGACATGAATATATAACTGTTTGTATCAAAAAATGATAGTTTAAACTGAAATTTGCAGTTTTGATGCGGTTTTAGGTACGATATGAGTAGAAGAAGCCGATTTTGACTGGAATCTGTTTAAAATGATAAGGAACAACCTACTATCAATCCAAGAAAGTGAATTTTGTGTGAAGTTGGTGAAGTTACCTGTAGTTTTAATGTAAATATCATTCCGCTAAGTTATGGCCACGTGGAGACGTCGGGCCAGTTCGTACCTATATCCGCAGCAGGTCTCCAAGGTGAAGAGCCTCTAGTCGATAGAATAATGTCGGTAATTGAAGTCGGCAAATTGGATCCGTAACTTCGGGATAAGGATTGGCTCTAAGGATCGGGGCATGTCGGGCTTGGCGAGGAAGCGAGTTCCGGTTAACGAGCCGATCCGAACCCGGTCCCGAGCTTTGGCCTCCCGCGGAACCGCCTCGCTACGAGACCTGGAAAACTCCGGTTTTCCGGTGTTCTCTTCGCCCGCTATTTAACAGTCAGCTCAGAACTGGCACGAACCGGGGGAATCCGACTGTCTAATTAAAACAAAGCATTGCGATGGTCTTAACGTGATGTTGACGCAATGTGATTTGTGCCCAGTGCTATGAATGTCAAAGTGAAAAAATTCAATCCAGCGCGGGTAAACGGTGGGAGTAACTTAACTATGCCTCTCTTGAGAGAGGTCGTCGAGTGTGGACATGCGTTTCGCGGCTGCTCGTAAATCGGGGCTTTTCGCCATCGCCCTTGCGCCATCGAATCCGGGATAGTCGCGTGTGTCGTCTTAACGTGTTGTGTGCGTTCTGTGGCTTTCCCGATGGGCGTTTCGGGCATTTCGGGACAGATTGTGGAGACAGTGACAACCCCCTCATCTACACTATCTTGGAGCATTTCTAAACCTAATATGCGCCCCAGCCCTTCACTATTGCAGTAGAATGTCGCAACAGCACAGGGGTTAACCGCCAAACAACTTCGTGCGCGTCGTATTGCTTCCCAGGGGATTTCCCCTGCCGACTTCCCTTACCGACATTATTCTATCGACTAGAGTCTGTTCACCCTGGAGACCTGCTGCGGATATAGGTACGAACTGGCCCGACGTCTCCACGTGGCCATAACTTAGCGGAATGAAATTTACATTAAAACTACAGGTAACTTCACCAACTTCACACAAAATTCACTTTCTTGGATTGATAGTAGGTTTTTCCTTATCATTTTAAACAGATTCCAGTCAAAATCGGCTTCTTCGACTCATATCGTACCTAAAACCGCATCAAAACTGCAAATATCAGTTTAAACTATCATTTTTTGATACGAACAGTTATATATTCATGTCAATATCTTTCAAATTCTAGTCAAAATCGGCGTCTTTGGGCATTTTAGTAACGAAAACCTTAATAAACTATTAGATTTCGACGTAAGGCAACCTTTCTGAGTCAAATAGTTGCCGATTTCGATAAAATCTTAGTCAGAATCTGCTTTTTCGCCTCTTATTGTACCCAAATCTACCTTAGAAATGCAGATATATACTTAAAACACCTTCTTTTGGGACAAATAATTGGTTTTCGCCCTTGATTTACGAAAGATTATAGCCAAAACATGCATTTTCATAACTTAGCGAACTGAAATCTACATTAAAACTGCAGATAACTACTTAAAAATTCACTTCCTTGAATTGATAATAGGTTTTTCTTTGTCATTTTAAACAGATTCCAGTCAAAATCGGCTTCTTCGATTCATATCGTATCTAAAACCGCATCAAAACTGCAAATTTCATTTTAAACTATCATTTTTTGATACAAACAGTTATATATTCATGTCAATATCTTTCAAATTCTAGTCAAAATCGGCGTCTTTGGGCATTTTAGTAACGAAAACCTTAATAAACTATTAGATTTCGACGTAAGGCAACCTTTCTGAGTCAAATAGTTGCCGATTTCGATAAAATCTTAGTCAGAATCTGCTTTCTCGCCTCTTATTGTACCCAAATCTACCTTAGAAATGCAGATATATACTTAAAACACCTTCTTTTGGGACAAATAATTGGTTTTCGCCCTTGATTTACAGAAGATTATAGCCAAAACATGCATTTTCATAACTTAGCGAACTGAAATCTGCATTCAAACTGCAGATAACTACTTAAAAATTCACTTCCTTGAATTGATAATAGGTTTTTCTTTGTCTTTTTAAACAGATTCCAGTCAAAATCGGCTTCTTCGATTCATATCGTATCTAAAACCTCATCAAAACTGCAAATATCAGTTTAAACTATCATTTTTTGATACAAACAGTTATATATTCATGTCAATATCTTTCAAGTTCTAGTCAAAATCGGCGTCTTTGGGCATTTTAGTAACGAAAACCTTAATAAACTATTAGATTTCGACGTAAGGCAACCTTTCTGAGTCAAAGAGTTGCCGATTTCGATAAAACCTTGGTCAGAATCTGCTTTTTCGCCTCTTATTGTACCCAAATCTACCTTAGAAATGCAGATATATACTTAAAACACCTTCTTTTGGGACAAATAATTGGTTTTCGCCCTTGATTTACGAAAGATTATAGCCAAAACATGCATTTTCATAACTTAGCGAACTGAAATCTACATTAAAACTGCAGATAACTACTTAAAAATTCACTTCCTTGAATTGATAATAGGTTTTTCTTTGTCATTTTAAACAGATTCCAGTCAAAATCGGCTTCTTCGATTCATATCGTATCTAAAACCGCATCAAAACTGCAAATATCAGTTTAATCTATCATTTTTTGATACAAACAGTTATATGTTCATGTCATATCTTTCAAATTCTAGTCAAAATCGGCGTCTTTGGGCATTTTAGTAACGAAAACCTTAATAAACTATTAGATTTCGACGTAAGGCAACCTTTCTGAGTCAAATAGTTGCCGATTTCGATAAAATCTTATTCAGAATCTGCTTTTTCGCCTCTTATTGTACCCAAATCTACCTTAGAAATGCAGATATATACTTAAAACACCTTCTTTTGGGACAAATAATTGGTTTTCGAACTTGATTTACGGAAGATTATAGCCAAAACATGCATTTTCATAACTTAGCGAACTGAAATCTACATTAAAACTGCAGATAACTACCTAAAAATTCACTTCCTTGAATTGATATTAGGTTTTTCTTTGTCATTTTAAACAGATTCCAGTCAAAATCGGCTTCTTTGATTCATATTGTTTCTAAAACCGCATCAAAACTGCAAATATCAGTTTAAACTATCCTTTTTTGATACAAACAGTTATATATTCATTCATGTCAATATCTTTCAAATTCTAGTCAAAATCGGCGTCTTTGGGCATTTTAGTAACGAAAACACTAATAAACTATTAGATTTCGACGTAAGGCAACCTTTCTGAGTCAAATAGTTGCCGATTTCGATAAAATCTTAGTCAGAATCTGCTTTTTCGCCTCTTATTGTACCCAAATCTACCTTAGAAATGCAGATATATACTTAAAACACCTTCTTTTGGGACAAATAATTGGTTTTCGCCCTTGATTTACGGAAGATTATAGCCAAAACATGCATTTTCATAACTTAGCGAACTGAAATCTACATTAAAACTGCAGATAACTGCTTAAAAATTCACTTTCTTGAATTGATAATAGGTTTTTCTTTGTCATTTTAAACAGATTCCAGTCAAAATCGGCTTCTTCGATTCATATCGTATCTAAAACCGCATCAAAACTGCAAATATCAGTTTAAACTATCATTTTTTGATACAAACAGTTATATATTCATGTCAATATCTTTCAAATTCTAGTCAAAATCGGCGTCTTTGGGCATTTTAGTAACGAAAACCTTAATAAACTATTAGATTTCGACGTAAGGCAACCTTTCTGAATCAAATAGTTGCCGATTTTGATAAAATCTTAGTCAGAATCTGCTTTTTCGCCTCTTATTGTACCCAAATCTACCTTAGAAATGCAGATATATACTTAAAACACCTTCTTTTGGGACAAATAATTGGTTTTCGCCCTTGATTTACGAAAGATTATAGAAAAAACATGCATTTTCATAACTTAGCGAACTGAAATCTACATTAAAACTGCAGATAACTACTTAAAAATTCACTTCCTTGAATTGATAATAGGTTTTTCTTTGTCATTTTAAACAGATTCCAGTCAAAATCGGCTTCTTCGATTCATATCGTATCTAAAACCGCATCAAAACTGCAAATATCAGTTTAAACTATCATTTTTTGATACAAACAGTTATATATTCATGTCAATATCTTTCAAATTCTAGTCAAAATCGGCGTCTTCTGGCATTTTAGTAACGAAAACCTTAATAAACTATTAGATTTCGACGTAAGGCAACCTTTCTGAGTCAAATAGTTACCGATTTCGATAAAATCTTAGTCAGAATCTGCTTTTTCGCCTCTTATTGTACCCAAATCTACCTTAGAAATGCAGATATATAATTAAAACACCTTCTTTTGGGACAAATAATTGGTTTTCGCCCTTGATTTACGGAAGATTATAGCCAAAACATGCATTTTCATAACTTAGCGAACTGAAATCTACATTAGAACTGCAGATAACTACTTAAAAATTCACTTCCTTGAATTGAAAATAGGTTTTTCTTTGTCATTTTAAAGAGATTCCAGTCAAAATCGGCTTCTTCGATTCATATCGTATCTAAAACCGCATCAAAACTGCAAATATCAGTTTAAACTATCATTTTTTGATACAAACAGTTATATGTTCATGTCAATATCTTTCAAATTCTAGTCAAAATCGGCGTCTTTGGGCATTTTAGTAACGAAAACCTTAATAAACTATTAGATTTCGACGTAAGGCAACCTTTCTGAGTCAAATAGTTGCCGATTTCGATAAAATCTTAGTCAGAATCTGCTTTTTCGCCTCTTATTGTACCCAAATCTACCTTAGAAATGCAGATATATATACTTAAAACACCTTCTTTTGGGACAAATAATTGGTTTTCGCCCTTGATTTACGGAAGATTATAGCCAAAACATGCATTTTCATAACTTAGCGAACTGAAATCTACATTAAAACTGCAGATAACTACTTAAAAATTCACCTCCTTGAATTGATAATAGGTTTTTCTTTGTCATTTTAAACAGATTCCAGTCAAAATCGGCTTCTTCGACTCATATCGTACCTTAAACCGCATCAAAACTGCAAATATCAGTTTAAACTATCATTTTTTGATACAAACAGTTATATATTCATGTCAATATCTTTCAAATTCTAGTCAAAATCGGAGTCTTTGGGCATTTTAGTAACGAAAACCTTAATAAACTATTAGATTTCGACGTAAGGCAACCTTTCTGAGTCAAATAGTTACCGATTTCGATAAAATCTTAGTCAGAATCTGCTTTTTCGCCTCTTATTGTAATCAAATCTACCTTAGAAATGCAGATATATAATTAAAACACCTTCTTTTGGGACAAATAATTGGTTTTCGCCCTTGATTTACGGAAGATTATAGCCAAAACATGCATTTTCATAACTTAGCGAACTGAAATCTACATTAGAACTGCAAATAACTACTTAAAAATTCACTTCCTTGAATTGAAAATAGGTTTTTCTTTGTCATTTTAAAGAGATTCCAGTTAAAATCGGCTTCTTCGATTCATATCGTATCTAAAACCGCATCAAAACTGCAAATATCAGTTTAAACTATCATTTTTTGATACAAACAGTTATATATTCATGTCAATATCTTTCAAATTCTAGTCAAAATCGGCGTCTTTGGGCATTTTAGTAACGAAAACCTTCATAAACTATTAGATTTCGACGTAAGGCAACCTTTCTGAGTCAAATAGTTGCCGATTTCGATAAAATCTTAGTCAGAATCTGCTTTTTCGCCTCTTATTGTACCCAAATCTACCTTAGAAATGCAGATATATACTTAAAACACCTTCTTTTGGGACAAATAATTGGTTTTCGCCCTTGATTTACGGAAGATTATAGCCAAAACATGCATTTTCATAACTTAGCGAACTGAAATCTACATTAAAACTGCAGATAACTGCTTAAAAATTCACTTTCTTGAATTGATAATAGGTTTTTCTTTGTCATTTTAAACAGATTCCAGTCAAAATCGGCTTCTTCGATTCATATCGTATCTAAAACCGCATCAAAACTGCAAATATCAGTTTAAACTATCATTTTTTGATACAAACAGTTATATATTCATGTCAATATCTTTCAAATTCTAGTCAAAATCGGCGTCTTTGGGCATTTTAGTAACGAAAACCTTAATAAACTATTAGATTTCGACGTAAGGCAACCTTTCTGAATCAAATAGTTGCCGATTTTGATAAAATCTTAGTCAGAATCTGCTTTTTCGCCTCTTATTGTACCCAAATCTACCTTAGAAATGCAGATATATACTTAAAACACCTTCTTTTGGGACAAATAATTGGTTTTCGCCCTTGATTTACGAAAGATTATAGAAAAAACATGCATTTTCATAACTTAGCGAACTGAAATCTACATTAAAACTGCAGATAACTACTTAAAAATTCACTTCCTTGAATTGATAATAGGTTTTTCTTTGTCATTTTAAACAGATTCCAGTCAAAATCGGCTTCTTCGATTCATATCGTATCTAAAACCGCATCAAAACTGCAAATATCAGTTTAAACTATCATTTTTTGATACAAACAGTTATATATTCATGTCAATATCTTTCAAATTCTAGTCAAAATCGGCGTCTTCTGGCATTTTAGTAACGAAAACCTTAATAAACTATTAGATTTCGACGTAAGGCAACCTTTCTGAGTCAAATAGTTACCGATTTCGATAAAATCTTAGTCAGAATCTGCTTTTTCGCCTCTTATTGTACCCAAATCTACCTTAGAAATGCAGATATATAATTAAAACACCTTCTTTTGGGACAAATAATTGGTTTTCGCCCTTGATTTACGGAAGATTATAGCCAAAACATGCATTTTCATAACTTAGCGAACTGAAATCTACATTAGAACTGCAGATAACTACTTAAAAATTCACTTCCTTGAATTGAAAATAGGTTTTTCTTTGTCATTTTAAAGAGATTCCAGTCAAAATCGGCTTCTTCGATTCATATCGTATCTAAAACCGCATCAAAACTGCAAATATCAGTTTAAACTATCATTTTTTGATACAAACAGTTATATGTTCATGTCAATATCTTTCAAATTCTAGTCAAAATCGGCGTCTTTGGGCATTTTAGTAACGAAAACCTTAATAAACTATTAGATTTCGACGTAAGGCAACCTTTCTGAGTCAAATAGTTGCCGATTTCGATAAAATCTTAGTCAGAATCTGCTTTTTCGCCTCTTATTGTACCCAAATCTACCTTAGAAATGCAGATATATATACTTAAAACACCTTCTTTTGGGACAAATAATTGGTTTTCGCCCTTGATTTACGGAAGATTATAGCCAAAACATGCATTTTCATAACTTAGCGAACTGAAATCTACATTAAAACTGCAGATAACTACTTAAAAATTCACCTCCTTGAATTGATAATAGGTTTTTCTTTGTCATTTTAAACAGATTCCAGTCAAAATCGGCTTCTTCGACTCATATCGTACCTTAAACCGCATCAAAACTGCAAATATCAGTTTAAACTATCATTTTTTGATACAAACAGTTATATATTCATGTCAATATCTTTCAAATTCTAGTCAAAATCGGAGTCTTTGGGCATTTTAGTAACGAAAACCTTAATAAACTATTAGATTTCGACGTAAGGCAACCTTTCTGAGTCAAATAGTTACCGATTTCGATAAAATCTTAGTCAGAATCTGCTTTTTCGCCTCTTATTGTAATCAAATCTACCTTAGAAATGCAGATATATAATTAAAACACCTTCTTTTGGGACAAATAATTGGTTTTCGCCCTTGATTTACGGAAGATTATAGCCAAAACATGCATTTTCATAACTTAGCGAACTGAAATCTACATTAGAACTGCAAATAACTACTTAAAAATTCACTTCCTTGAATTGAAAATAGGTTTTTCTTTGTCATTTTAAAGAGATTCCAGTTAAAATCGGCTTCTTCGATTCATATCGTATCTAAAACCGCATCAAAACTGCAAATATCAGTTTAAACTATCATTTTTTGATACAAACAGTTATATATTCATGTCAATATCTTTCAAATTCTAGTCAAAATCGGCGTCTTTGGGCATTTTAGTAACGAAAACCTTAATAAACTATTAGATTTCGACGTAAGGCAACCTTTCTGAGTCAAATAGTTGCCGATTTCGATAAAATCTTAGTCAGAATCTGCTTTTTCGCCTCTTATTGTACCCAAATCTACCTTAGAAATGCAGATATATACTTAAAACACCTTCTTTTGGGACAAATAATTGTTTTTCGCCCTTGATTTACGGAAGATTATAGCCAAAACATGCATTTTCATAACTTAGCGAACTGAAATCTACATTAAAACTGCAGATGACTACTTAAAAATTCACCTCCTTGAATTGATAATAGGTTTTTCTTTGTCATTTTAAACAGATTCCAGTCAAAATGGGCTTCTTCGACTCATATCGTACCTTAAACCGCATCAAAACTGCAAATATCAGTTTAAACTATCATTTTTTGATACAAACAGTTATATATTCATGTCAATATCTTTCAAATTCTAGTCAAAATCGGAGTCTTTGGGCATTTTAGTAACGAAAACCTTAATAAACTATTAGATTTCGACGTAAGGCAACCTTTCTGAGTCAAATAGTTACCGATTTCGATAAAATCTTAGTCAGAATCTGCTTTTTCGCCTCTTATTGTAATCAAATCTACCTTAGAAATGCAGATATATAATTAAAACACCTTCTTTTGGGACAAATAATTGGTTTTCGCCCTTGATTTACGGAAGATTATAGCCAAAACATGCATTTTCATAACTTAGCGAACTGAAATCTACATTAGAACTGCAAATAACTACTTAAAAATTCACTTCCTTGAATTGAAAATAGGTTTTTCTTTGTCATTTTAAAGAGATTCCAGTTAAAATCGGCTTCTTCGATTCATATCGTATCTAAAACCGCATCAAAACTGCAAATATCAGTTTAAACTATCATTTTTTGATACAAACAGTTATATATTCATGTCAATATCTTTCAAATTCTAGTCAAAATCGGCGTCTTTGGGCATTTTAGTAACGAAAACCTTAATAAACTCTTTCGACGTAAGGCAACCTTTCTGAGTCAAATAGTTGCCGATTTCGATAAAATCTTAGTCAGAATCTGCTTTTTCGCCTCTTATTGTACCCAAATCTACCTTAGAAATGCAGATATATATACTTAAAACACCTTCTTTTGGGACAAATAATTGGTTTTCGCCCTTGATTTACGGAAGATTATAGCCAAAACATGCATTTTCATAACTTAGCGAACTGAAATCTACATTAAAACTGCAGATAACTACTTGAAAATTCACCTCCTTGAATTGATAATAGGTTTTTCTTTGTCATTTTAAACAGATTCCAGTCAAAATCGGCTTCTTCGACTCATATCGTACCTTAAACCGCATCAAAACTGCAAATATCAGTTTAAACTATCATTTTTTGATACAAACAGTTATATATTCATGTCAATATCTTTCAAATTCTAGTCAAAATCGGCGTCTTTGGGCATTTTAGTAACGAAAACCTTAATAAACTATTAGATTTCGACGTAAGGCAACCTTTCTGAGTCAAATAGTTGCCGATTTCGATAAAATCTTAGTCAGAATCTGCTTTTTCGCCTCTTATTGTACCCAAATCTACCTTAGAAATGCAGATATATACTTAAAACACCTTCTTTTGCGACAAATAATTGTTTTTCGCCCTTGATTTACGGAAGATTATAGCCAAAACATGCATTTTCATAACTTAGCGAACTGAAATCTACATTAAAACTGCAGATAACTACTTAAAAATTCACTTCCTTGAATTGATAATAGGTTTTTCTTTGTCATTTTAAACAGATTCCAGTCAAAATCGGCTTCTTCGATTCATATCGTATCTAAAACCGCATCAAAACTGCAAATATCAGTTTAAACTATCATTTTTTGATACAAACAGTTATATATTCATGTCAATATCTTTCAAATTCTAGTCAAAATCGGCGTCTTTGGGCATTTTAGTAACGAAAACCTTAATAAACTATTAGATTTCGACGTAAGGCAACCTTTCTGAGTCAAATAGTTGCCGATTTCGATAAAATCTTAGTAAGAATCTGCTTTTTCGCCTCTTATTGTACCCAAATCTACCTTAGAAATGCAGATATATACTTAAAACACCTTCTTTTGGGACAAATAATTGGTTTTCGCCCTTGATTTACGGAAGATTATAGCCAAAACATGCATTTTCATAACTTAGCGAACTGAAATCTACATTAAAACTGCAGATAACTACTTAAAAATTCACTTCCTTGAATTGATAATAGGTTTTTCTTTGTCATTTTAAACAGATTCCAGTCAAAATCGGCTTCTTCGATTCATATCGTATCTAAAACCGCATCAAAACTGCAAAATATCAGTTTAAACTATCATTTTTTGATACAAACAGTTATATATTCATGTCAATATCTTTCAAATTCTAGTCAAAATCGGCGTCTGTGGGCATTTTAGTAACGAAAACCTTAATAAACTATTAGATTTCGACGTAAGGCAACCTTTCTGAGTCAAATAGTTGCCGATTTCGATAAAATCTTAGTCAGAATCTGCTTTTTCGCCTCTTATTGTACCCAAATCTACCTTAGAAATGCAGATATATACTTAAAACACCTTCTTTTGGGACAAATAATTGGTTTTCGCCCTTGATTTAACTAACATTATAGCCAAAACATGCATTTTCAAAACTTAGCGAACTGAAATCTACATTAAAACTGCAGATAACTACTTAAAAATTCACTTCCTTGAAATGATAATAAGTTTTTCTTTGTCATTTTAAACAGATTCCAATCAAAATCGGCTTCTTCGATTCATATCGTATCTAAAACCGCATCAAAACTGCAAATATCAGTTGAAACTATCATTTTTTGATACAAACAGTTATATATTCATGTCAATATCATTCAAATTCTAGTCAAAATCGGCGTCTTTGGGCATTTTAGTAACGAAAACCTTAATAAACTATTAGATTTCGACGTAAGGCAACCTTTCTGAGTCAAATAGTTGCCGATTTCGATAAAATCTTAGTCAGAATCTGCTTTTTCGCCTCTTATTGTACCCAAATCTACCTTAGAAATGCAGATATATACTTAAAACACCTTCTTTTGGGACAAATAATTGGTTTTCGCCCTTGATTTACGGAAGATTATAGCCAAAACATGGATTTTCATAACTTAGCGAACTGAAATCTACATTAAAACTGCAGATAACTACTTAAAAATTCACTTCCTTGAATTGATAATAGGTTTTTCTTTGTCATTTTAAACAGATTCCAGTCAAAATCGGCTTCTTCGATTCATATCGTATCTAAAACCGCATCAAAACTGCAAATATCAGTTTAAACTATCATTTTTTGATACAAACAGTTATATATTCATGTCAATATCTTTCAAATTCTAGTCAAAATCGGCGTCTTTGGGCATTTTAGTAACGAAAACCTTAATAAACTATTAGATTTCGACGTAAGGCAACCTTTCTGAGTCAAATAGTTGCCGATTTCGATAAAATCTTAGTCAGAATCTGCTTTTTCGCCTCTTATTGTACCCAAATCTACCTTAGAAATGCAGATATATACTTAAAACACCTTCTTTTGGGACAAATAATTGGTTTTCGCCCTTGATTTACGGAAGATTATAGCCAAAACATGCATTTTCATAACTTAGCGAACTGAAATCTACAATAGAACTGCAGATAACTACTTAAAAATTCACTTCCTTGAATTGATAATAGGTTTTTCTTTGTCATTTTAAACAGATTCCAGTCAAAATCGGCTTCTTCGATTCATATCGTATCTAAAACCGCATCAAAACTGCAAATATCAGTTTAAACTATCATTTTTTGATACAAACAGTTATATATTCATGTCAATATCTTTCAAGTTCTAGTCAAAATCGGCGTCTTTGGGCATTTTAGTAACGAAAACCTTAATAAACTATTAGATTTTGACGTAAGGCAACCTTTCTGAGTCAAATAGTTGCCGATTTCGATAAAACCTTAGTCAGAATCTGCTTTTTCGCCTCTTATTGTACCCAAATCTACCTTAGAAATGCAGATATATACTTAAAACACCTTCTTTTGGGACAAATAATTGGTTTTCGCCCTTGATTTACGAAAGATTAAAGCCAAAACATGCATTTTCATAACTTAGCGAACTGAAATCTACATTAAAACTGCAGATAACTACTTAAAAATTCACTTCCTTGAATTGATAATAGGTTTTTCTTTGTCATTTTAAACAGATTCCAGTCAAAATCGGCTTCTTCGATTCATATCGTATCTAAAACCGCATCAAAACTGCAAATATCAGTTTAATCTATCATTTTTTGATACAAACAGTTATATATTCATGTCAATATCTTTCAAATTCTAGTCAAAATCGGCGTCTTTGGGCATTTTAGTAACGAAAACCTTAATAAACTATTAGATTTCGACGTAAGGCAACCTTTCTGAGTCAAATAGTTGCCGATTTCGATAGAATCTTAGTCAGAATCTGCTTTTTCGCCTCTTATTGTACCCAAATCTACCTTAGAAATGCAGATATATACTTAAAACACCTTCTTTTGGGACAAATAATTGGTTTTCGCCCTTGATTTACGGAAGATTATAGCCAAAACATGCATTTTCATAACTTAGCGAACTGAAATCTACATTAAAACTGCAGATAACTACTTAAAAATTCACTTCCTTGAATTGATAATAGGTTTTTCTTTGTCATTTTAAACAGATTCCAGTCAAAATCGGCTTCTTTGATTCATATCGTATCTAAAACCGCATCAAAACTGCAAATATCAGTTTAAACTATCCTTTTTTGATACAAACAGTTATATATTCATGTCAATATCTTTCAAATTCTAGTCAAAATCGGCGTCTTTGGGCATTTTAGTAACGAAAACCCTAATAAACTATTAGATTTCGACGTAAGGCAACCTTTCTGAGTCAAATAGTTGCCGATTTCGATAAAATCTCAGTCAGAATCTGCTTTTTCGCCTCTTATTGTACCCAAATCTACCTTAGAAATGCAGATATATACTTAAAACACCTTCTTTTGGGACAAATAATTGGTTTTCGCCCTTGATTTACGGAAGATTATAGCCAAAACATGCATTTTCATAACTTAGCGAACTGAAATCTACATTAAAACTGCAGATAACTACTTAAAAATTCACTTCCTTGAATTGATAATAGGTTTTTCTTTGTCATTTTAAACAGATTCCAGTTAAAATCGGCTTCTTCGATTCATATCGTATCTAAAACCGCATCAAAACTGCAAAAATCAGTTTAAACTATCATTTTTTGATACAAACAGTTATATATTCATGTCAATATCTTTCAAATTCTAGTCAAAATCGGCGTCTTTGGGCATTTTAGTAACGAAAACCTTAATAAACTATTAGATTTCGACGTAAGGCAACCTTTCTGAATCAAATAGTTGCCGATTTTGATAAAATCTTAGTCAGAATCTGCTTTTTCGCCTCTTATTGTACCCAAATCTACCTTAGAAATGCAGATATATACTTAAAACACCTTCTTTTGGGACAAATAATTGGTTTTCGCCCTTGATTTACGGAAAATTATAGAAAAAACATGCATTTTCATAACTTAGCGAACTGAAATCTACATTAAAACTGCAGATAACTAGTTAAAAATTTACTTCCTTGAATTGATAATAGGTTTTTCTTTGTCATTTTAAACAGATTCCAGTCAAAATCGGCTTCTTCGATTCATATCGTATCTAAAACCGCATCAAAACTGCAAATATCAGTTTAAACTATCATTTTTTGATACAAACAGTTATATATTCATGTCAATATCTTTCAAATTCTAGTCAAAATCGGCGTCTTTGGGCATTTTAGTAACGAAAACCTTAATAAACTATTAGATTTCGACGTAAGGCAACCTTTCTGAGTCAAATAGTTGCCGATTTCGATAAAACCTTAGTCAGAATCTGCTTTTTCGCCTCTTATTGTACCCAAATCTACCTTAGAAATGTAGATATATACTTAAAACACCTTCTTTTGGGACAAATAATTGGTTTTCGCCCTTGATTTACGAAAGATTATAGCCAAAACATGCATTTTCATAACTTAGCGAACTGAAATCTAGATTAAAACTGCAGAAAACTACTTAAAAATTCACCTCCTTGAATTGATAATAGGTTTTTCTTTGTCATTTTAAACAGATTCCAGTCAAAATCGGCTTCTTCGACTCATATCGTACCTTAAACCGCATCAAAACTGCAAATATCAGTTTAAACTATCATTTTTTGATACAAACAGTTATATATTCATGTCAATATCTTTCAAATTCTAGTCAAAATCGGAGTCTTTGGGCATTTTAGTAACGAAAACCTTAATAAACTATTAGATTTCGACGTAAGGCAACCTTTCTGAGTCAAATAGTTACCGATTTCGATAAAATCTTAGTCAGAATCTGCTTTTTCGCCTCTTATTGTACCCAAATCTACCTTAGAAATGCAGATATATAATTAAAACACCTTCTTTTGGGACAAATAATTGGTTTTCGCCCTTGATTTACGGAAGATTATAGCCAAAACATGCATCTTCATAACTTAGCGAACTGAAATCTACATTAGAACTGCAGATAACTACTTAAAAATTCACTTCCTTGAATTGAAAATAGGTTTTTCTTTGTCATTTTAAAGAGATTCCAGTCAAAATCGGCTTCTTCGATTCATATCGTATCTAAAACCGCATCAAAACTGCAAATATCAGTTTAAACTATCATTTTTTGATACAAACAGTTATATATTCATGTCAATATCTTTCAAATTCTAGTCAAAATCGGCGTCTTTGGGCATTTTAGTAACGAAAACCTTAATAAACTATTAGATTTCGACGTAAGGCAACCTTTCTGAGTCAAATAGTTGCCGATTTCGATAAAATCTTAGTCAGAATCTGCTTTTTCGCCTCTTATTGTACCCAAATCTACCTTAGAAATGCAGATATATATACTTAAAACACCTTCTTTTGGGACAAATAATTGGTTTTCGCCCTTGATTTACGGAAGATTATAGCCAAAACATGCATTTTCATAACTTAGCGAACTGAAATCTACATTAAAACTGCAGATAACTACTTAAAAATTCACTTCCTTGAATTGATAATAGGTTTTTCTTTGTCATTTTAAACAGATTCCAGTCAAAATCGGCTTCTTCGATTCATATCGTATCTAAAACCGCATCAAAACTGCAAAATATCAGTTTAAACTATCATTTTTTGATACAAACAGTTATATATTCATGTCAATATCTTTCAAATTCTAGTCAAAATCGGCGTCTGTGGGCATTTTAGTAACGAAAACCTTAATAAACTATTAGATTTCGACGTTAGGCAACCTTTCTGAGTCAAATAGTTGCCGATTTCGATAAAATCTTAGTCAGAATCTGCTTTTTCGCCTCTTATTGTACCCAAATCTACCTTAGAAATGCAGATATATACTTAAAACACCTTCTTTTGGGACAAATAATTGGTTTTCGCCCTTGATTTACGGAAGATTATAGCCAAAACATGCATTTTCTTAACTTAGCGAACTGAAATCTACATTAGAACTGCAGATAACTACTTAAAAATTCACTTCCTTGAATTGCTAATAGGTTTTTCTTTGTCATTTTAAACAGATTCCAGTCAAAATCGGCTTCTTCGATTCATATCGTATCTAAAACCGCATCAAAACTGCAAATATCAGTTTAAACTATCATTTTTTGATACAAACAGTTATATATTCATGTCAATATCTTTCAAATTCTAGTCAAAATCAGCGTCTTTGGGCATTTTAGTAACGAAAACCTTAATAAACTATTAGATTTCGACGTAAGGCAACCTTTCTGAGTCAAATAGTTGCCGATTTCGATAAAATCTTAGTCAGAATCTGCTTTTTCGCCTCTTATTGTACCCAAACTACCTTAGAAATGCAGATATATACTTAAAACACCTTCTTTTGGGACAAATAATTGGTTTTCGCCCTTGATTTACGGAAGATTATAGCCAAAATATGCATTTTCATAACTTAGCGAATTGAAATCTACATTAAAACTGCAGATAACTACTTAAAAATTCACCTCCTTGAATTGATAATAGGTTTTTCTTTGTCATTTTAAACAGATTCCAGTCAAAATCGGCTACTTCGACTCATATCGTACCTTAAACCGCATCAAAACTGCAAATATCAGTTTAAACTATCATTTTTTGATACAAACAGTTACATATTCATGTCAATATCTTTCAAATTCTAGTCAAAATCGGCGTCTTTGGGCATTTTAGAAACGAAAACCTTAATAAACTATTAGATTTCGACGTAAGGCAACCTTTCTGAGTCAAATAGTTGCCTATTTCGATAAAATCTTAGTCAGAATCTGCTTTTTCGCCTCTTATTGTACCCAAATCTACCTTAGAAATGCAGATATATACTTAAAACACCTTCTTTTGGGACAAATAATTGGTTTTCGCCCTTGATTTACGGAACATTATAGCCAAAACATGCATTTTCAAAACTTAGCGAACTGAAATCTACATTAAAACTGCAGATAACTACTTAAAAATTCACTTCCTTGAAATGATAATAGGTTTTTCTTTGTCATTTTAAACAGATTCCAATCAAAATCGGCTTCTTCGATTCATATCGTATCTAAAACCGCATCAAAACTGCAAATATCAGTTTAAACTATCATTTTTTGATACAAACAGTTATATATTCATGTCGATATCTTTCAAATTCTAGTCAAAATCGGCGTCTTTGGGCATTTTAGTAACGAAAACCTTAATAAACTATTAGATTTCGACGTAAGGCAACCTTTCTGAGTCAAATAGTTGCCGATTTCGATAAAATCTTAGTCAGAATCTGCTTTTTCGCCTCTTATTGTACCCAAATCTACCTTAGAAATGCAGATATATACTTAAAACACCTTCTTTTGGGACAAATAATTGGTTTTCGCCCTTGATTTACGGAAGATTATAGCCAAAACATGCATTTTCATAACTTAGCGAACTGAAATCTACATTAAAACTGCAGATAACTACTTAAAAATTCACTTCCTTGAATTGATAATAGGTTTTTCTTTGTCATTTTAAACAGATTCCAGTCAAAATCGGCTTCTTCGATTCATATCGTATCTAAAACCGCATCAAAACTGCAAATATCAGTTTAAACTATCATTTTTTGATACAAACAGTTATATATTCATGTCAATATCTTTCAAATTCTAGTCAAAATCGGCGTCTTTGGGCATTTTAGTAACGAAAACCTTAATAAACTATTAGATTTCGACGTAAGGCAACCTTTCTGAGTCAAATAGTTGCCGATTTCGATAAAATCTTAGTCAGAATCTGCTTTTTCGCCTCTTATTGTACCCAAATCTACCTTAGAAATGCAGATATATACTTAAAACACCTTCTTTTGGGACAAATAATTGGTTTTCGCCCTTGATTTACGGAAGATTATAGCCAAAACATGCATTTTCATAACTTAGCGAACTGAAATCTACATTAGAACTGCAGATAACTACTTAAAAATTCACTTCCTTGAATTGATAATAGGTTTTTCTTTGTCATTTTAAACAGATTCCAGTCAAAATCGGCTTCTTCGATTCATATCGTATCTAAAACCGCATCAAAACTGCAAATATCAGTTTAAACTATCATTTTTTGATACAAACAGTTATATATTCATGTCAATATCTTTCAAATTCTAGTCAAAATCGGCGTCTTTGGGCATTTTAGTAACGAAAACCTTAATAAAGTATTAGATTTCGACGTAAGGCAACCTTTCTGAGTCAAATAGTTGCCGATTTCGATAAAATCTTAGTCAAAATCTGCTTTTTCGCCTCTTATTGTACCCAAATCTACCTTAGAAATGCAGATATATACTTAAAACACCTTCTTTTGGGACAAATAATTGGTTTTCGCCCTTGATTTACGGAAGATTATAGCCAAAACATGCATTTTCATAACTTAGCGAACTGAAATCTACATTAAAACTGCAGATAACTACTTAAAAATTCACTTCCTTGAATTGATAATAGGTTTTTCTTTGTCATTTTAAACAGATTCCAGTCAAAATCGGATTCTTCGATTCATATCGTATCTAAAACCGCATCAAAACTGCAAATATCAGTTTAAACTATCATTTTTTGATACAAACAGTTATATATTCATATCAATATCTTTCAAATTCTAGTCAAAATCGGCGTCATTGGGCATTTTAGTAACGAAAACCTTAATAAACTATTAGATTTCGACGTAAGGCAACCTTTCTGAGTCAAATAGTTGCCGATTTCGATAAAATCTTAGTCAGAATCTGCTTTTTCGCCTCTTATTGTACCCAAATCTACCTTAGAAATGCAGATATATACTTAAAACACCTTCTTTTGGGACAAATAATTGGTTTTCGCCCTTGATTTACGGAAGATTATAGCCAAAACATGCATTTTCATAACTTAGCGAACTGAAATCTACATTAAAACTGCAGATAACTACTTAAAAATTCATTTCCTTGAATTGATAATAGGTTTTTCTTTGTCATTTTAAACAGATTCCAGTCAAAATCGGCTTCTTCGATTCATATCGTATCTAAAACCGCATCAAAACTGCAAATATCAGTTTAAACTATCATTTTTTGATACAAACAGTTATATATTCATATCAATATCTTTCAAATTCTAGTCAAAATCGGCGTCTTTGGGCATTTTAGTAACGAAAACCTTAATAAACTATTAGATTTCGACGTAAGGCAACCTTTCTGAGTCAAATAGTTGCCGATTTCGATAAAATCTTAGTCAGAATCTGCTTTTTCGCCTCTTATTGTACCCAAATCTACCTTAGAAATGCAGATATATACTTAAAACACCTTCTTTTGGGACAAATAATTGGTTTTCGCCCTTGATTTACGGAAGATTATAGCCAAAACATGCATTTTCATAACTTAGCGAACTGAAATCTACATTAAAACTGCAGATAACTACTTAAAAATTCACTTCCTTGAATTGATAATAGGTTTTTCTTTGTCATTTTAAACAGATTCCAGTCAAAAGCGGCTTCTTCGATTCATATCGTATCTAAAACCGCATCAAAACTGCAAATATCAGTTTAAACTATCATTTTTTGATACAAACAGTTATATATTCATGTCAATATCTTTCAAATTCTAGTCAAAATCGGCGTCTTTGGGCATTTTAGTAACGAAAACCTTAATAAATATTAGATTTCGACGTAAGGCAACCTTTCTGAGTCAAATAGTTGCCTATTTCGATAAAATCTTAGTCAGAATCTGCTTTTTCGCCTCTTATTGTACCCAAATCTACCTTAGAAATGCAGATATATACTTAAAACACCTTCTTTTGGGACAAATAATTGGTTTTCGCCCTTGATTTACGGAAGATTATAGCCAAAACATGCATTTTCATAACTTAGCGAACTGAAATCTACATTAAAAATGCAGATAACTACTTAAAAATTCACTTCCTTGAATTGATAATAGGTTTTTCTTTGTCATTTTAAACATATTCCAGTCAAAATCGGCTTCTTCGATTCATATCGTATCTAAAACCCCATCAAAACTGCAAATATCAGTTTAAACTATCATTTTTTGATACAAACAGTTATATATTCATGTCAATATCTTTCAAATTCTAGTCAAAATCGGCGTCTTTGGGCATTTTAGTAACGAAAACCTTAATAAACTATTAGATTTCGACGTAAGGCAACCTTTCTGAGTCAAATAGTTGCCGATTTCGATAAAATCTTAGTCAGAATCTGCTTTTTCGCCTCTTATTGTACCCAAATCTACCTTAGAAATGCAGATATATACTTAAAACACCTTCTTTTGGGACAAATAATTGGTTTTCGCCCTTGATTTACGGAAGATTATAGCCAAAACATGCATTTTCATAACTTAGCGAACTGAAATCTACATTAAAACTGCAGATAACTACTTAAAAATTCACTTCCTTGAATTGATAATAGGTTTTTCTTTGTCATTTTAAACAGATTCCAGTCAAAATCGGCTTCTTCGATTCATATCGTATCTAAAACCGCATCAAAACTGCAAATATCAGTTTAAACTATCATTTTTTGATACAAACAGTTATATATTCATGTCAATATCTTTCAAATTCTAGTCAAAATCGGCGTCTTTGGGCATTTTAGTAACGAAAACCTTAATAAACTATTAGATTTCGACGTAAGGCAACCTTTCTGAGTCAAATAGTTGCCGATTTCGATAAAATCTTAGTCAGAATCTGCTTTTTTGCCTCTTATTGTACCCAAATCTACCTTAGAAATGCAGATATATACTTAAAACACCTTCTTTTGGGACATATAATTGGTTTTCGCCCTTGATTTACGGAAGATTATAGCCAAAACATGCATTTTCATAACTTAGCGAACTGAAATCTACATTAAAACTGCAGATAACTACTTAAAAATTCACTTCCTTGAATTGATAATAGGTTTTTCTTTGTCATTTTAAACAGATTCCAGTCAAAATCGGCTTCTTCGATTCATATCGTATCTAAAACCGCATCAAAACTGCAAATATCAGTTTAAACTATCATTTTTTGATACAAACAGTTATATATTCATGTCAATATCTTTCAAATTCTAGTCAAAATCGGCGTCTTTGTGCATTTTAGTAACGAAAACCTTAATAAACTATTAGATTTCGACGTAAGGCAACCTTTCTGAGTCAAATAGTTGCCGATTTCTATAAAATCTTAGTCAGAATCTGCTTTTTCGCCTCTTATTGTACCCAAATCTACCTTAGAAATGCAGATATATACTTAAAACACCTTCTTTTGGGACAAATAATTGGTTTTCGCCCTTGATTTACGGAAGATTATAGCCAAAACATGCATTTTCATAACTTAGCGAACTGAAATCTACATTAAAACTGCAGATAACTACTTAAAAATTCACTTCCTTGAATTGATAATAGGTTTTTCTTTGTCATTTTAAACAGATTCCAGTCAAAATCGGCTTCTTCGATTCATATCGTATCTAAAACGGCATCAAAACTGCAAATATCAGTTTAAACTATCATTTTTTGATACAAACAGTTATATATTCATGTCAATATCTTTCAAATTCTAGTCAAAATCGGCGTCTTTGGGCATTTCAGTAACGAAAACCTTAATAAATATTAGATTTCGACGTAAGGCAACCTTTCTGAGTCAAATAGTTGCCGATTTCGATAAAATCTTAGTCAGAATCTGCTTTTTCGCCTCTTATTGTACCCAAATCTACCTTAGAGATGCAGATATATACTTAAAACACCTTCTTTTGGGACAAATAATTGGTTTTCGCCCTTGATTTACGGAAGATTATAGCCAAAACATGCATTTTCATAAATTAGCGAACTGAAATCTACATTAAAACTGCAGATAACTACTTAAAAATTCACTTCTTTGAATTGATAATAGGTTTTTCTTTGTCATTTTAAACAGATTCCAGTCAAAATCGGCTTCTTCGATTCATATCGTATCTAAAACCGCATCAAAACTGCAAATATCAGTTTATACTATCATTTTTTGATACAAACAGTTATATATTCATGTCAATATCTTTCAAATTCTAGTCAAAATCGGCGTTTTTGGCCATTTTAGTAACGAAAACCTTAATAAACTATTAGATTTCGACGTAAGGCAACCTTTCTGAGTCAAATAGTTGCCGATTTCGATAAAATCTTAGTCAGAATCTGCTTTTTCGCCTCTTATTGTACCCAAATCTACCTTAGAAATGCAGATATATACTTACTTACTCTTTTGGGACAAATAATTGGTTTTCGCCCTTGATTTACGGAAGATTATAGCCAAAACATGCATTTTCATAACGTAGCGCACTGAAATCTACATTAAAACTGCAGATAACTACTTAAAAATTCACTTCCTCGAATTGATAATAGGTTTTCCTTTGTCATTTTAAACAGATTCCAGTCAAAATCGGCTTCTTCGATCCATATCGTATCTAAAACCGCATCAAAACTGCAAATATCAGTTTAAACTATCATTTTTTGATACAAACAGTTATATATTCATGTCAATATCTTTCAAATTCTAGTCAAAATCGGCGTCTTTGGGCATTTTAGTAACGAAAACCTTAATAAACTATTAGATTTCGACGTAAGGCAACCTTTCTGAGTCAAATAGTTGCCGATTTCGATAAATTCCTAGTCAGAATCTGCTTTTTCGCCTCTTATTGTACCCAAATCTACCTTAGAAATGCAGATATATACTTAAAACACCTTCTTTTGGGACAAATAATTGGTTTTCGCCCTTGATTTACGGAAGATTATAGCCAAAACATGCATTTTCATAACTTAGCGAACTGAAATCTACATTAAAACTGCAGATAACTACTTAAAAATTCACTTCCTTGAATTGATAATAGGTTGTTCTTTGTCATTTTAAACAGATTCCAGTCAAAATCGGCTTCTTCGACTCATATCGTACCTAAAACCGCATCAAAACTGCAAATATCAGTTTAAACTATCATTTTTTGATACAAACAGTTATATATTCATGTCAATATCTTTCAAATTCTAGTCAAAATCGGCGTCTTTGGGCATTTTAGTAACGAAAACCTTAATAAACTATTAGATTTCGACGTAAGGCAACCTTTCTAAGTCAAATAGTTGCCGATTTCGATAAAATCTTAGTCAGAATCTGCTTTTTCGCCTCTTATTGTACCCAAATCTACCTTAGAAATGCAGATATATACTTAAAACACCTTCTTTTGATACAAATAATTGGTTTTCGCCCTTGATTTACGGAAGATTATAGCCAAAACATGCATTTTCATAAATTAGCGAACTGAAATCTACATTAAAACTGCAGATAACTACTTAAAAATTCACTTCTTTGAATTGATAATAGGTTTTTCTTTGTCATTTTAAACAGATTCCAGTCAAAATCGGCTTCTTCGATTCATATCGTATCTAAAACCGCATCAAAACTGCAAATATCAGTTTATACTATCATTTTTTGATACAAACAGTTATATATTCATGTCAATATCTTTCAAATTCTAGTCAAAATCGGCGTTTTTGGCCATTTTAGTAACGAAAACCTTAATAAACTATTAGATTTCGACGTAAGGCAACCTTTCTGAGTCAAATAGTTGCCGATTTCGATAAAATCTTAGTCAGAATCTGCTTTTTCGCCTCTTATTGTACCCAAATCTACCTTAGAAATGCAGATATATACTTACTTACTCTTTTGGGACAAATAATTGGTTTTCGCCCTTGATTTACGGAAGATTATAGCCAAAACATGCATTTTCATAACGTAGCGCACTGAAATCTACATTAAAACTGCAGATAACTACTTAAAAATTCACTTCCTCGAATTGATAATAGGTTTTCCTTTGTCATTTTAAACAGATTCCAGTCAAAATCGGCTTCTTCGATCCATATCGTATCTAAAACCGCATCAAAACTGCAAATATCAGTTTAAATTATCATTTTTTGATACAAACAGTTATATATTCATGTCAATATCTTTCAAATTCTAGTCAAAATCGGCGTCTTTGGGCATTTTAGTAACGAAAACCTTAATAAACTATTAGATTTCGACGTAAGGCAACCTTTCTGAGTCAAATAGTTGCCGATTTCGATAAAATCTTAGTCAGAATCTGCTTTTTCGCCTCTTATTGTACCCAAATCTACCTTAGAAATGCAGATATATACTTACTTACTCTTTTGGGACAAATAATTGGTTTTCGCCCTTGATTTACGGAAGATTATAGCCAAAACATGCATTTTCATAACTTAGCGAACTGAAATCTACATTAAAACTGCAGATAACTACTTAAAAATTCACTTCCTCGAATTGATAATAGGTTTTCCTTTGTCATTTTAAACAGATTCCAGTCAAAATCGGCTTCTTCGATCCATATCGTATCTAAAACCGCATCAAAACTGCAAATATCAGTTTAAACTATCATTTTTTGATACAAACAGTTATATATTCATGTCAATATCTTTCAAATTCTAGTCAAAATCGGCGTCTTTGGGCATTTTAGTAACGAAAACCTTAATAAACTATTAGATTTCGACGTAAGGCAACCTTTCTGAGTCAAATAGTTGCCGATTTCGATAAATTCTTAGTCAGAATCTGCTTTTTCGCCTCTTATTGTACCCAAATCTACCTTAGAAATGCAGATATATACTTAAAACACCTTCTTTTGGGACAAATAATTGGTTTTCGCCCTTGATTTACGGAAGATTATAGCCAAAACATGCATTTTCATAACTTAGCGAACTGAAATCTACATTAAAACTGCAGATAGCTACTTAAAAATTCACTTCCTTGAATTGATAATAGGTTTTTCTTTGTCATTTTAAACAGATTCCAGTCAAAATCGGCTTCTTCGATTCATATCGTATCTAAAACCGCATCAAAACTGCAAATACCAGTATAAACTATCATTTTTTGATACAAACAGTTATATATTCATGTCAATATCTTTCAAATTCTAGTCAAAATCGGCGTCTTTGGGCATTTTAGTAACGAAAACCTTAATAAACTATTAGATTTCGACGTAAGGCAACCTTTCTGAGTCAAATAGTTGCCGATTTCGATAAAATCTTAGTCAGAATCTGCTTTTTCGCCTCTTATTGTACCCAAATCTACCTTAGAAATGCAGATATATACTTACTTACTCTTTTGGGACAAATAATTGGTTTTCGCCCTTGATTTACGGAAGATTATAGCCAAAACATGCATTTTCATAACTTAGCGAACTGAAATCTACATTAAAACTGCAGATAACTACTTAAAAATTCACTTCCTCGAATTGATAATAGGTTTTCCTTTGTCATTTTAAACAGATTCCAGTCAAAATCGGCTTCTTCGATCCATATCGTATCTAAAACCGCATCAAAACTGCAAATATCAGTTTAAACTATCATTTTTTGATACAAACAGTTATATATTCATGTCAATATCTTTCAAATTCTAGTCAAAATCGGCGTCTTTGGGCATTTTAGTAACGAAAACCTTAATAAACTATTAGATTTCGACGTAAGGCAACCTTTCTGAGTCAAATAGTTGCCGATTTCGATAAATTCTTAGTCAGAATCTGCTTTTTCGCCTCTTATTGTACCCAAATCTACCTTAGAAATGCAGATATATACTTAAAACACCTTCTTTTGGGACAAATAATTGGTTTTCGCCCTTGATTTACGGAAGATTATAGCCAAAACATGCATTTTCATAACTTAGCGAACTGAAATCTACATTAAAACTGCAGATAACTACTTAAAAATTCACTTCCTTGAATTGATAATAGGTTGTTCTTTGTCATTTTAAACAGATTCCAGTCAAAATCGGCTTCTTCGACTCATATCGTACCTAAAACCGCATCAAAACTGCAAATATCAGTTTAAACTATCATTTTTTGATACAAACAGTTATATATTCATGTCAATATCTTTCAAATTCTAGTCAAAATCGGCGTCTTTGGGCATTTTAGTAACGAAAACCTTAATAAACTATTAGATTTCGACGTAAGGCAACCTTTCTAAGTCAAATAGTTGCCGATTTCGATAAAATCTTAGTCAGAATCTGCTTTTTCGCCTCTTATTGTACCCAAATCTACCTTAGAAATGCAGATATATACTTAAAACACCTTCTTTTGATACAAATAATTGGTTTTCGCCCTTGATTTACGGAAGATTATAGCCAAAACATGCATTTTCATAACTTAGCGAACTGAAATCTACATTAAAACTGCAGATAACTACTTAAAAATTCACTTCCTTGAATTGATAATAGGTTGTTCTTTGTCATTTTAAACAGATTCCAGTCAAAATCGGCTTCTTCGACTCATATCGTACCTAAAACCGCATCAAAACTGCAAATATCAGTTTAAACTATCATTTTTTGATACAAACAGTTATATATTCATGTCAATATCTTTCAAATTCTAGTCAAAATTGGCGTCTTTGGGCATTTTAGTAACGAAAACCTTAATAAACTATTAGATTTCGACGTAAGGCAACCTTTCTAAGTCAAATAGTTGCCGATTTCGATAAAATCTTAGTCAGAATCTGCTTTTTCGCCTCTTATTGTACCCAAATCTACCTTAGAAATGCAGATATATACTTAAAACATCTTCTTTTGGGACAAATAATTGGTTTTCGCCCTTGATTTACGGAAGATTATAGCCAAAACATGCATTTTCATAACTTAGCGAACTGAAATCTACATTAAAACTGCAGATAGCTACTTAAAAATTCACTTCCTTGAATTGATAATAGGTTTTTCTTTGTCATTTTAAACAGATTCCAGTCAAAATCGGCTTCTTCGATTCATATCGTATCTAAAACCGCATCAAAACTGCAAATACCAGTATAAACTATCATTTTTTGATACAAACAGTTATATATTCATGTCAATATCTTTCAAATTCTAGTCAAAATCGGCGTCTTTGGGCATTTTAGTAACGAAAACCTTAATAAACTATTAGATTTCGACGTAAGGCAACCTTTCTGAGTCAAATAGTTGCCGATTTCGATAAAATCATAGTCAGAATCTGCTTTTTCGCCTCTTATTGTACCCAAAACTACCTTAGAAATGCAGATATATACTTAATACACCTTCTTTTGGGACAAATAATTGGTTTTCGCCCTTGATTTACGGAAGATTATAGCCAAAACACGCATTTTCATAACTTAGCGAACTGAAATCTACATTAAAACTGCAGATAACTACTTAAAAATTCACTTCCTTGAATTGATAATAGGTTTTTCTTTGTCATTTTAAACAGATTCCAGTCAAAATCGGCTTCTTCGATTCATATCGTATCTAAAACCGCATCAAAACTGCAAATATCAGTTTAAACTATCATTTTTTGATACAAACAGTTATATATTCATGTCAATATCTTTCAAATTCTAGTCAAAATCGGCGTCTTTGGGCATTTTAGTAACGAAAACCTTAATAAACTATTAGATTTCGACGTAAGGCAACCTTTCTGAGTCAAATAGTTGCCGATTTCGATAAAATCTTAGTCAGAATCTGCTTTTTCGCCTCTTATTGTGCCCAAATCTACCTTAGAAATGCAGATATATACTTAAAACACCTTCTTTTGGGACAAATAATTGGTTTTCGCCCTTGATTTACGGAAGATTATAGCCAAAACATGCATTTTCATAACTTAGCGAACTGAAATCTACATTAAAACTGCAGATAACTACTTAAAAATTCACTTCCTTGAATTGATAATAGGTTTTTCTTTGTCATTTTAAACAGATTCCAGTCAAAGTCGGCTTCTTCGATTCATATCGTATCTAAAACCGCATCAAAACTGCAAATATCAGTTTAAACTATCATTTTTTGATACAAACAGTTATATATTCATGTCAATATCTTTCAAATTCTAGTCAAAATCGGCGTCTTTGGGCATTTTAGTAACGAAAACCTTAATAAACTATTAGATTTCGACGTAAGGCAACCTTTCTGAGTCAAATAGTTGCCGATTTCGATAAAATCTGAGTCAGAATCTGCTTTTTCGCCTCTTATTGTACCCAAATCTACCTTAGAAATGCAGATATATACTTAAAACGCCTTCTTTTGGGACAAATAATTGGTTTTCGCCCTTGAATTACGGAAGATTATAGCCAAAACATGCATTTTCATAACTTAGCGAACTGAAATCTACATTTAAACTGCAGATAGCTACTTAAAAATTCAATTCCTTGAATTGATAATAGGTTTTTCTTTGTCATTTTAAACAGATTCCAGTCAAAATCGGCTTCTTCGATTCATATCGTATCTAAAACCGCATCAAAACTGCAAATATCAGTTTAAACTATCATTTTTTGATACAAACAGTTATATATTCATGTCAATATCTTTCAAATTCTAGTCAAAATCGGCGTCTTTGGGCATTTTAGTAACGAAAACCTTAATAAACTATTAGATTTCGACGTAAGGCAACCTTTCTGAGTCAAATAGTTGCCGATTTCGATAAAATCTTAGTCAGAATCTGCTTTTTCGCCTCTTATTGTACCCAAATCTACCTTAGAAATGCAGATATATACTTAAAACACCTTCTTTTGGGACAAATAATTGGATTTCGCCCTTGATTTACGGAAGATTATAGCCAAAACATGCATTTTCATAACTTAGCGAACTGAAATCTACATTAAAACTGCAGATAACTACTTAAAAATTCACTTCCTTGAATTGATAATAGGTTTTTCTTTGTCATTTTAAACAGATTCCAGTCAAAATCGGCTTCTTCGATTCATATCGTATCTAAAACCGCATCAAAACTGCAAATATCAGTTTAAACTATCATTTTTTGATACAAACGGTTATATATTCATGTCAATATCTTTCAAATTCTAGTCAAAATCGGCGTCTTTGGGCATTTTAGTAACGAAAACCTTAATAAACTATTAGATTTCGACGTAAGGCAACCTTTCTGAGTCAAATAGTTGCCGATTTCGATAAAATCTTAGTCAGAATCTGCTTTTTCGCCTCTTATTGTACCCAAATCTACCTTAGAAATGCAGATATATACTTAAAACACCTTCTTTTGGGACAAATAATTGGATTTCGCCCTTGATTTACGGAAGATTATAGCCAAAACACGCATTTTCATAACTTAGCGAACTGAAATCTACATTAAAACTGCAGATAACTACTTAAAAATTCACTTCCTTGAATTGATAATAGGTTTTTCTTTGTCATTTTAAACAGATTCCAGTCAAAATCGGCTTCTTCGATTCATATCGTATCTAACACCGCATCAAAACTGCAAATATCAGTTTAAACTATCATTTTTTGATACAAACGGTTATATATTCATGTCAATATCTTTCAAATTCTAGTCAAAATCGGCGTCTTTGGGCATTTTAGTAACGAAAACCTTAATAAACTATTAGATTTCGACGTAAGGCAACCTTTCTGAGTCAAATAGTTGCCGATTTCGATAAAATCTTAGTCAGAATCTGCTTTTTCGCCTCTTATTGTGCCCAAATCTACCTTAGAAATGCAGATATATACTTAAAACACCTTCTTTTGGGACAAATAATTGGTTTTCGCCCTTGATTTACGGAAGATTATAGCCAAAACATGCATTTTCATAACTTAGCGAACTGAAATCTACATTAAAACTGCAGATAACTACTTAAAAATTCACTTCCTTGAATTGATAATAGGTTTTTCTTTGTCATTTTAAACAGATTCCAGTCAAAATCGGCTTCTTCGATTCATATCGTATCTAAAACCGCATCAAAACTGCAAATATCAGTTTAAACTATCATTTTTTGATACAAACAGTTATATATTCATGTCAATATCTTTCAAATTCTAGTCAAAATCGGCGTCTTTGGGCATTTTAGTAACGAAAACCTTAATAAACTATTAGATTTCGACGTAAGGCAACCTTTCTGAGTCAAATAGTTGCCGATTTCGATAAAATCTGAGTCAGAATCTGCTTTTTCGCCTCTTATTGTACCCAAATCTACCTTAGAAATGCAGATATATACTTAAAACGCCTTCTTTTGGGACAAATAATTGGTTTTCGCCCTTGAATTACGGAAGATTATAGCCAAAACATGCATTTTCATAACTTAGCGAACTGAAATCTACATTTAAACTGCAGATAGCTACTTAAAAATTCAATTCCTTGAATTGATAATAGGTTTTTCTTTGTCATTTTAAACAGATTCCAGTCAAAATCGGCTTCTTCGATTCATATCGTATCTAAAACCGCATCAAAACTGCAAATATCAGTTTAAACTATCATTTTTTGATACAAACAGTTATATATTCATGTCAATATCTTTCAAATTCTAGTCAAAATCGGCGTCTTTGGGCATTTTAGTAACGAAAACCTTAATAAACTATTAGATTTCGACGTAAGGCAACCTTTCTGAGTCAAATAGTTGCCGATTTCGATAAAATCTTAGTCAGAATCTGATTTTCGCCTCTTATTGTGCCCAAATCTACCTTAGAAATGCAGATATATACTTAAAACACCTTCTTTTGGGACAAATAATTGGTTTTCGCCCTTGATTTACGGAAGATTATAGCCAAAACATGCATTTTCATAACTTAGCGAACTGAAATCTACATTAAAACTGCAGATAACTACTTAAAAATTCACTTCCTTGAATTGATAATAGGTTTTTCTTTGTCATTTTAAACAGATTCCAGTCAAAATCGGCTTCTTCGATTCATATCGTATCTAAAACCGCATCAAAACTGCAAATATCAGTTTAAACTATCATTTTTTGATACAAACAGTTATATATTCATGTCAATATCTTTCAAATTCTAGTCAAAATCGGCGTCTTTGGGCATTTTAGTAACGAAAACCTTAATAAACTATTAGATTTCGACGTAAGGCAACCTTTCTGAGTCAAATAGTTGCCGATTTCGATAAAATCTGAGTCAGAATCTGCTTTTTCGCCTCTTATTGTACCCAAATCTACCTTAGAAATGCAGATATATACTTAAAACGCCTTCTTTTGGGACAAATAATTGGTTTTCGCCCTTGAATTACGGAAGATTATAGCCAAAACATGCATTTTCATAACTTAGCGAACTGAAATCTACATTTAAACTGCAGATAGCTACTTAAAAATTCAATTCCTTGAATTGATAATAGGTTTTTCTTTGTCATTTTAAACAGATTCCAGTCAAAATCGGCTTCTTCGATTCATATCGTATCTAAAACCGCATCAAAACTGCAAATATCAGTTTAAACTATCATTTTTTGATACAAACAGTTATATATTCATGTCAATATCTTTCAAATTCTAGTCAAAATCGGCGTCTTTGGGCATTTTAGTAACGAAAACCTTAATAAACTATTAGATTTCGACGTAAGGCAACCTTTCTGAGTCAAATAGTTGCCGATTTCGATAAAATCTTAGTCAGAATCTGCTTTTTCGCCTCTTATTGTACCCAAATCTACCTTAGAAATGCAGATATATACTTAAAACACCTTCTTTTGGGACAAATAATTGGATTTCGCCCTTGATTTACGGAAGATTATAGCCAAAACATGCATTTTCATAACTTAGCGAACTGAAATCTACATTAAAACTGCAGATAACTACTTAAAAATTCACTTCCTTGAATTGATAATAGGTTTTTCTTTGTCATTTTAAACAGATTCCAGTCAAAATCGGCTTCTTCGATTCATATCGTATCTAAAACCGCATCAAAACTGCAAATATCAGTTTAAACTATCATTTTTTGATACAAACGGTTATATATTCATGTCAATATCTTTCAAATTCTAGTCAAAATCGGCGTCTTTGGGCATTTTAGTAACGAAAACCTTAATAAACTATTAGATTTCGACGTAAGGCAACCTTTCTGAGTCAAATAGTTGCCGATTTCGATAAAATCTTAGTCAGAATCTGCTTTTTCGCCTCTTATTGTACCCAAATCTACCTTAGAAATGCAGATATATACTTAAAACACCTTCTTTTGGGACAAATAATTGGATTTCGCCCTTGATTTACGGAAGATTATAGCCAAAACATGCATTTTCATAACTTAGCGAACTGAAATCTACATTAAAACTGCAGATAACTACTTAAAAATTCACTTCCTTGAATTGATAATAGGTTTTTCTTTGTCATTTTAAACAGATTCCAGTCAAAATCGGCTTCTTCGATTCATATCGTATCTAAAACCGCATCAAAACTGCAAATATCAGTTTAAACTATCATTTTTTGATACAAACGGTTATATATTCATGTCAATATCTTTCAAATTCTAGTCAAAATCGGCGTCTTTGGGCATTTTAGTAACGAAAACCCTAATAAACTATTAGATTTCGAAGTAAGGCAACCTTTCTGAGTCAAATAGTTGCCGATTTCGATGAAATCTTAGTCAGAATCTGCTTTTTCGCCTCTTATTGTACCCAAATCTACCTTAGAAATGCAGATATATACTTAAAACACCTTCTTTTGGGACAAATAATTGGTTTTCGCCCTTGATTTACGGAAGATTATAGCCAAAACATGCATTTTCATAACTTAGCGAACTGAAATCTACATTAAAACTGCAGATAACTACTTAAAAATTCACTTCCTTGAATTGATAATAGGTTTTTCTTTGTCATTTTAAACAGATTCCAGTCAAAATCGGCTTCTTCGATTCATATCGTATCTAAAACCGCATCAAAACTGCAAATATCAGTTTAAACTATCATTTTTTGATACAAACAGTTATATATTCATCTTTCAAATTCTAGTCAAAATCGGCGTCTTTGGGCATTTTAGTAACGAAAACCTTAATAAACTATTAGATTTCGACGTAAGGCAACCTTTCTGAGTCAAATAGTTGCCGATTTCGATAAAATCTTAGTCAGAATCTGCTTTTTCGCCTCTTATTGTACCCAAATCTACCTTAGAAATGCAGATATATACTTAAAACACCTTCTTTTGGGACAAATAATTGGTTTTCGCCCATGATTTACGGAAGATAATAGCCAAAACATGCATTTTCATAACTTAGCGAACTGAAATCTACATTAAAACTGCAGATAACTATTTAAAAATTCACTTCCTTGAATTGATAATAGGTTTTTCTTTGTCATTTTGAACAGATTCCAGTCAAAATCGGCTTCTTCGATTCATATCGTATCTAAAACCGCATCAAAACTGCAAATATCAGTTTAAACTATCATTTTTTGATACAAACAGTTATATATTCATGTCAATATCTTTCAAATTCTAGTCAAAATCGGCGTCTTTGGGCATTTTAGTAACGAAAACCTTAATAAACTAGTAGATTTCGACGTAAGGCAACCTTTCTGAGTCAAATAGTTGCCGATTTCGATAAAATCTTAGTCAGAATCTGCTTTTTCGCCTCTTATTGTACCCAAATCTACCTTAGAAATGCAGATATATACTTAAAACACCTTCTTTTGGGACAAATAATTGGTTTTCGCCCTTGATTTACGGAAGATTATAGCCAAAACATGCATTTTCATAACTTAGCGAACTGAAATCTACATTAAAACTGCAGATAACTACTTAAAAATTCACTTCCTTGAATTGATAATAGGTTTTTCTTTGTCATTTTAAACAGATTCCAGTCAAAATCGGCTTCATCGATTCATATCGTATCTAAAACCGCATCAAAACTGCAAATATCAGTTTAAACTATCATTTTTTGATACAAACAGTTATATATTCATGTCAATATCTTTCAAATTCTAGTCAAAATCGGCGTCTTTGGGCATTTTAGTAACGAAAACCTTAATAAACTATTAGATTTCGACGTAAGGCAACCTTTCTGAGTCAAATAGTTGCAGATTTCGATAAAATCTTAGTCAGAATCTGCTTTTTCGCCTCTTATTGTACCCAAATCTACCTTAGAAATGCAGATATATACTTAAAACACCTTCCTTTGGGACAAATAATTGGTTTTCGCCATTGATTTACGGAAGATTATAGCCAAAACATGCATTTTCATAACTTAGCGAACTGAAATCTACATTGAAACTGCAGATAACTACTTAAAAATCCACTTCCTTGAATTGATAATAGGTTTTTCTTTGTCATTTTAAACAGATTCCAGTCAAAATCGGCTTCTTCGACTCATATCGTACCTAAAAAACCGCATCAAAACTGCAAATATCAGTTTAAACTATCATTTTTTGATACAAACAGTTATATATTCATGTCAATATCTTTCAAATTCTAGTCAAAATCGGCGTCTTTGGGCATTTTAGTAACGAAAACCTTAATAAACTATTAGATTTCGACGTAAGGCAACCTTTCTGAGTCAAATAGTTGCCGATTTCGATAAAATCTTAGTCAGAATCTGCTTTTTCGCCTCTTATTGTACCCAAATCTACCTTAGAAATGCAGATATATACCTAAAACACCTTCTTTTGGGACAAATAATTGGTTTTCGCCCTTGATTTACGGAAGATTATAGCCAAAACATGCATTTTCATAACTTAGCGAACTGAAATCTACATTAAAACTGCAGATAACTACTTAAAAATTCACTTCCTTGAATTGATAATAGGTTTTTCTTTGTCATTTTAAACAGATTCCAGTCAAAATCGGCTTCTTCGATTCATATCGTATCTAAAACCGCATCAAAACTGCAAATATCAGTTTAAACTATCATTTTTTGATACAAACGGTTATATATTCATGTCAATATCTTTCAAATTCTAGTCAAAATCGGCGTCTTTGGGCATTTTAGTAACGAAAACCCTAATAAACTATTAGATTTCGAAGTAAGGCAACCTTTCTGAGTCAAATAGTTGCCGATTTCGATAAAATCTTAGTCAGAATCTGCTTTTTCGCCTCTTATTGTACCCAAATCTACCTTAGAAATGCAGATATATACTTAAAACACCTTCTTTTGGGACAAATAATTGGTTTTCGCCCTTGATTTACGGAAGATTATAGCCAAAACATGCATTTTCATAACTTAGCGAACTGAAATCTACATTAAAACTGCAGATAACTACTTAAAAATTCACTTCCTTGAATTGATAATAGGTTTTTCTTTGTCATTTTAAACAGATTCCAGTCAAAATCGGCTTCTTCGATTCATATCGTATCTAAAACCGCATCAAAACTGCAAATATCAGTTTAAACTATCATTTTTTGATACAAACAGTTATATATTCATGTCAATATCTTTCAAATTCTAGTCAAAATCGGCGTCTTTGGGCATTTTAGTAACGAAAGCCTTAATAAACTAGTAGATTTCGACGTAAGGCAACCTTTCTGAGTCAAATAGTTGCCGATTTCGATAAAATCTTAGTCAGAATCTGCTTTTTCGCCTCTTATTGTACTCAAATCTACCTTAGAAATGCAGATATATACTTAAAACACCTTCTTTTGGGACAAATAATTGGTTTTCGCCCTTGATTTACGGAAGATTATAGCCAAAACATGCATTTTCATAACTTAGCGAACTGAAATCTACATTAAAACTGCAGATAACTACTTAAAAATTCACTTCCTTGAATTGATAATAGGTTTTTTTTTTGTCATTTTAAACAGATTCCAGTCAAAATCGGCTTCTTCGACTCATATCGTACCTAAAACCGCATCAAACTGCAAATATCAGTTTAAACTATCATTTTTTGATACAAACAGTTATATATTCATGTCAATATCTTTCAAATTCTAGTCAAAATCGGCGTTTTTGGGCATTTTTGTAACGAAAACCTTAATAAACTATTAGATTTCGACGAAAGGCAACCTTTCTGAGTCAAATAGTTGCCGATTTCGATAAAATCTTAGTCAGAATCTGCTTTTTCGCCTCTTATTGTACCCAAATCTACCTTAGAAATGCAGACATATACTTAAAACACCTTCTTTTGGGACAAATAATTGGTTTTCGCCCTTGATTTACGGAAGATTATAGCCAAAACATGCATTTTCATAACTTAGCGAACTGAAATCTACATTAAAACTGCAGATAGCTACTTAAAAATTCACTTCCTTGAATTGATAATAGGTTTTTCTTTGTCATTTTAAACAGATTCCAGTCAAAGTCGGCTTCTTCTATTCATATCGTATCTAAAACCGCATCAAAACTGCAAATATCAGTTTAAACTATCATTCTTTGATACAAACAGTTATATATTCATGTCAATATCTTTCAAATTCTAGTCAAAATCGGCGTCTTTGGGCATTTTAGTAACGAAAACCTTAATAAACTATTAGATTTCGACGTAAGGCAACCTTTCTGAGTCAAATAGTTGCCGATTTCGATAAAATCTTAGTCAGAATCTGCTTTTTCGCCTCTTATTGTACCCAAATCTACCTTAGAAATGCAGATATATACTTAAAACACCTTCTTTTGGGACAAATAATTGGTTTTCGCCCTTGATTTACGGAAGATTATAGCCAAAACATGCATTTTCATAACTTAGCGAACTGAAATCTACATTAAAACTGCAGATAACTACTTAAAAATTCACTTCCTTGAATTGATAATAGGTTTTTCTTTGTCATTTCAAACAGATTCCAGTCAAAATCGGCTTCTTCGACTCATATCGTACCTAAAACCGCATCAAAACTGCAAATATCAGTTTAAAATATCATTTTTTGATACAAACAGTTATATATTCATGTCAATATCTTTCAAATTCTAGTCAAAATCGGCGTCTTTGGGCATTTTAGTAACGAAAACCTTAATAAACTATTAGATTTCGACGTAAGGCAACCTTTCTGAGTCAAATAGTTGCCGATTTCGATAAAATCTTAGTCAGAATCTGTTTTTTCGCCTCTTATTGTACCCAAATCTACCTTAGAAATGCAGATATATACTTAAAACACCTTCTTTTGGGACAAATAATTGGTTTTCGCCCTTGATTTACGGAAGATTATAGCCAAAACATAATAAACAGATTCCAGTCAAAATCGGCTTCTTCGATTCATATCGTATCTAAAACCGCATCAAAACTGCAAATATCAGTTTAAACTATCATTTTTTGATACAAACAGTTATATATTCATGTCAATATCTTTCAAATTCTAGTCAAAATCGGCGTCTTTGGGCATTTTAGTAACGAAAACCTTAATAAACTAGTAGATTTCGACGTAAGGCAACCTTTCTGAGTCAAATAGTTGCCGATTTCGATAAAATCTTAGTCAGAATCTGCTTTTTCGCCTCTTATTGTACTCAAATCTACCTTAGAAATGCAGATATATACTTAAAACACCTTCTTTTGGGACAAATAATTGGTTTTCGCCCTTGATTTACGGAAGATTATAGCCAAAACATGCATTTTCATAACTTAGCGAACTGAAATCTACATTAAAACTGCAGATAACTACTTAAAAATTCACTTCCTTGAATTGATAATAGGTTTTTTTTTGTCATTTTAAACAGATTCCAGTCAAAATCGGCTTCTTCGACTCATATCGTACCTAAAACCGCATCAAACTGCAAATATCAGTTTAAACTATCATTTTTTGATACAAACAGTTATATATTCATGTCAATATCTTTCAAATTCTAGTCAAAATCGGCGTTTTTGGGCATTTTTGTAACGAAAACCTTAATAAACTATTAGATTTCGACGAAAGGCAACCTTTCTGAGTCAAATAGTTGCCGATTTCGATAAAATCTTAGTCAGAATCTGCTTTTTCGCCTCTTATTGTACCCAAATCTACCTTAGAAATGCAGACATATACTTAAAACACCTTCTTTTGGGACAAATAATTGGTTTTCGCCCTTGATTTACGGAAGATTATAGCCAAAACATGCATTTTCATAACTTAGCGAACTGAAATCTACATTAAAACTGCAGATAGCTACTTAAAAATTCACTTCCTTGAATTGATAATAGGTTTTTCTTTGTCATTTTAAACAGATTCCAGTCAAAGTCGGCTTCTTCTATTCATATCGTATCTAAAACCGCATCAAAACTGCAAATATCAGTTTAAACTATCATTCTTTGATACAAACAGTTATATATTCATGTCAATATCTTTCAAATTCTAGTCAAAATCGGCGTCTTTGGGCATTTTAGTAACGAAAACCTTAATAAACTATTAGATTTCGACGTAAGGCAACCTTTCTGAGTCAAATAGTTGCCGATTTCGATAAAATCTTAGTCAGAATCTGCTTTTTCGCCTCTTATTGTACCCAAATCTACCTTAGAAATGCAGATATATACTTAAAACACCTTCTTTTGGGACAAATAATTGGTTTTCGCCCTTGATTTACGGAAGATTATAGCCAAAACATGCATTTTCATAACTTAGCGAACTGAAATCTACATTAAAACTGCAGATAACTACTTAAAAATTCACTTCCTTGAATTGATAATAGGTTTTTCTTTGTCATTTCAAACAGATTCCAGTCAAAATCGGCTTCTTCGACTCATATCGTACCTAAAACCGCATCAAAACTGCAAATATCAGTTTAAAATATCATTTTTTGATACAAACAGTTATATATTCATGTCAATATCTTTCAAATTCTAGTCAAAATCGGCGTCTTTGGGCATTTTAGTAACGAAAACCTTAATAAACTATTAGATTTCGACGTAAGGCAACCTTTCTGAGTCAAATAGTTGCCGATTTCGATAAAATCTTAGTCAGAATCTGTTTTTTCGCCTCTTATTGTACCCAAATCTACCTTAGAAATGCAGATATATACTTAAAACACCTTCTTTTGGGACAAATAATTGGTTTTCGCCCTTGATTTACGGAAGATTATAGCCAAAACATAATAAACAGATTCCAGTCAAAATCGGCTTCTTCGATTCATATCGTATCTAAAACCGCATCAAAACTGCAAATATCAGTTTAAACTATCATTTTTTGATACAAACAGTTATATATTCATGTCAATATCTTTCAAATTCTAGTCAAAATCGGCGTCTTTGGGCATTTTAGTAACGAAAACCTTAATAAACTAGTAGATTTCGACGTAAGGCAACCTTTCTGAGTCAAATAGTTGCCGATTTCGATAAAATCTTAGTCAGAATCTGCTTTTTCGCCTCTTATTGTACCCAAATCTACCTTAGAAATGCAGATATATACTTAAAACACCTTCTTTTGGGACAAATAATTGGTTTTCGCCCTTGATTTACGGAAGATTATAGCCAAAACATGCATTTTCATAACTTAGCGAACTGAAATCTACATTAAAACTGCAGATAACTACTTAAAAATTCACTTCCTTGAATTGATAATAGGTTTTTCTTTGTCATTTTAAACAGATTCCAGTCAAAATCGGCTTCTTCGATTCATATCGTATCTAAAACCGCATCAAAACTGCAAATATCAGTTTAAACTATCATTTTTTGATACAAACAGTTATATATTCATGTCAATATCTTTCAAATTCTAGTCAAAATCGGCGTCTTTGGGCATTTTAGTAACGAAAACCTTAATAAACTATTAGATTTCGACGTAAGGCAACCTTTCTGAGTCAAATAGTTGCAGATTTCGATAAAATCTTAGTCAGAATCTGCTTTTTCGCCTCTTATTGTACCCAAATCTACCTTAGAAATGCAGATATATACTTAAAACACCTTCTTTTGGGACAAATAATTGGTTTTCGCCATTGATTTACGGATGATTATAGCCAAAACATGCATTTTCATAACTTAGCGAACTGAAATCTACATTGAAACTGCAGATAACTACTTAAAAATTCACTTCCTTGAATTGATAATAGGTTTTTCTTGGTCATTTTAAACAGATTCCAGTCAAAATCGGCTTCTTCGACTCATATCGTACCTAAAACCGCATCAAAACTGCAAATATCAGTTTAAACTATCATTTTTTGATACAAACAGTTATATATTCATGTCAATATCTTTCAAATTCTAGTCAAAATCGGCGTCTTTGGGCATTTTAGTAACGAAAACCTTAATAAACTATTAGATTTCGACGTAAGGCAACCTTTCTGAGTCAAATAGTTGCCGATTTCGATAAAATCTTAGTCAGAATCTGCTTTTTCGCCTCTTATTGTACCCAAATCTACCTTAGAAATGCAGATATATACTTAAAACACCTTCTTTTGGGACAAATAATTGGTTTTCGCCCATGATTTACGGAAGATTATAGCCAAAACATGCATTTTCATAACTTAGCGAACTGAAATCTACATTAAAACTGCAGATAACTATTTAAAAATTCACTTCCTTGAATTGATAATAGGTTTTTCTTTGTCATTTTAAACAGATTCCAGTCAAAATCGGCTTCTTCGATTCATATCGTATCTAAAACCGCATCAAAACTGCAAATATCAGTTTAAACTATCATTTTTTGATACAAACAGTTATATATTCATGTCAATATCTTTCAAATTCTAGTCAAAATCGGCGTCTTTGGGCATTTTAGTAACGAAAACCTTAATAAACTAGTAGATTTCGACGTAAGGCAACCTTTCTGAGTCAAATAGTTGCCGATTTCGATAAAATCTTAGTCAGAATCTGCTTTTTCGCCTCTTATTGTACCCAAATCTACCTTAGAAATGCAGATATATACTTAAAACACCTTCTTTTGGGACAAATAATTGGTTTTCGCCCTTGATTTACAGAAGATTATAGCCAAAACATGCATTTTCATAACTTAGCGAACTGAAATCTACATTAAAACTGCAGATAACTACTTAAAAATTCACTTCCTTGAATTGATAATAGGTTTTTCATTGTCATTTTAAACAGATTCCAGTCAAAATCGGCTTCTTCGATTCATATCGTATCTAAAACCGCATCAAAACTGCAAATATCAGTTTAAACTATCATTTTTTGATACAAACAGTTATATATTCATGTCAATATCTTTCAAATTCTAGTCAAAATCGGCGTCTTTGGGCATTTTAGTAACGATAACCTTAATAAACTATTAGATTTCGACGTAAGGCAACCTTTCTGAGTCAAATAGTTGCAGATTTCGATAAAATCTTAGTCAGAATCTGCTTTTTCGCCTCTTATTGTATCCAAATCTACCTTAGAAATGCAGATATATACTTAAAACACCTTCTTTTGGGACAAATAATTGGTTTTCGCCATTGATTTACGGAAGATTATAGCCAAAACATGCATTTTCATAACTTAGCGAACTGAAATCTACATTGAAACTGCAGATAACTACTTAAAAATTCACTTCCTTGAATTGATAATAGGTTTTTCTTTGTCATTTTAAACAGATTCCAGTCAAAATCGGCTTCTTCGACTCATATCGTACCTAAAACCGCATCAAAACTGCAAATATCAGTTTAAACTATCATTTTTTGATACAAACAGTTATATATTCATGTCAATATCTTTCAAATTCTAGTCAAAATCGGCGTCTTTGGGCATTTTAGTAACGAAAACCTTAATAAACTATTAGATTTCGACGTAAGGCAACCTTTCTGAGTCAAATAGTTGCCGATTTCGATAAAATCTTAGTCAGAATCTGCTTTTTCGCCTCTTATTGTACCCAAATCTACCTTAGAAATGCAGATATATACTTAAAACACCTTCTTTTGGGACAAATAATTGGTTTTCGCCCTTGATTTACGGAAGATTATAGCCAAAACATGCATTTTCATAACTTAGCGAACTGAAATCTACATTGAAACTGCAGATAACTACTTAAAAATTCACTTCCTTGAATTGATAATAGGTTTTTCTTTGTCATTTTAAACAGATTCCAGTCAAAATCGGCTTCTTCGACTCATATCGTACCTAAAACCGCATCAAAACTGCAAATATCAGTTTAAACTATCATTTTTTGATACAAACAGTTATATATTCATGTCAATATCTTTCAAATTCTAGTCAAAATCGGCGTCTTTGGGCATTTTAGTAACGAAAACCTTAATAAACTATTAGATTTCGACGTAAGGCAACCTTTCTGAGTCAAATAGTTGCCGATTTCGATAAAATCTTAGTCAGAATCTGCTTTTTCGCCTCTTATTGTACCCAAATCTACCTTAGAAATGCAGATATATACTTAAAACACCTTCTTTTGGGACAAATAATTGGTTTTCGCCCATGATTTACGGAAGATTATAGCCAAAACATGCATTTTCATAACTTAGCGAACTGAAATCTACATTAAAACTGCAGATAACTATTTAAAAATTCACTTCCTTGAATTGATAATAGGTTTTTCTTTGTCATTTTAAACAGATTCCAGTCAAAATCGGCTTCTTCGATTCATATCGTATCTAAAACCGCATCAAAACTGCAAATATCAGTTTAAACTATCATTTTTTGATACAAACAGTTATATATTCATGTCAATATCTTTCAAATTCTAGTCAAAATCGGCGTCTTTGGGCATTTTAGTAACGAAAACCTTAATAAACTAGTAGATTTCGACGTAAGGCAACCTTTCTGAGTCAAATAGTTGCCGATTTCGATAAAATCTTAGTCAGAATCTGCTTTTTCGCCTCTTATTGTACCCAAATCTACCTTAGAAATGCAGATATATACTTAAAACACCTTCTTTTGGGACAAATAATTGGTTTTCGCCCTTGATTTACGGAAGATTATAGCCAAAACATGCATTTTCATAACTTAGCGAACTGAAATCTACATTAAAACTGCAGATAACTACTTAAAAATTCACTTCCTTGAATTGATAATAGGTTTTTCATTGTCATTTTAAACAGATTCCAGTCAAAATCGGCTTCTTCGATTCATATCGTATCTAAAACCGCATCAAAACTGCAAATATCAGTTTAAACTATCATTTTTTGATACAAACAGTTATATATTCATGTCAATATCTTTCAAATTCTAGTCAAAATCGGCGTCTTTGGGCATTTTAGTAACGAAAACCTTAATAAACTATTAGATTTCGACGTAAGGCAACCTTTCTGAGTCAAATAGTTGCAGATTTCGATAAAATCTTAGTCAGAATCTGCTTTTTCGCCTCTTATTGTACCCAAATCTACCTTAGAAATGCAGATATATACTTAAAACACCTTCTTTTGGGACAAATAATTGGTTTTCGCCATTGATTTACGGAAGATTATAGCCAAAACATGCATTTTCATAACTTAGCGAACTGAAATCTACATTGAAACTGCAGATAACTACTTAAAAATTCACTTCCTTGAATTGATAATAGGTTTTTCTTTGTCATTTTAAACAGATTCCAGTCAAAATCGGCTTCTTCGACTCATATCGTACCTAAAACCGCATCAAAACTGCAAATATCAGTTTAAACTATCATTTTTTGATACAAACAGTTATATATTCATGTCAATATCTTTCAAATTCTAGTCAAAATCGGCGTCTTTGGGCATTTTAGTAACGAAAACCTTAATAAACTATTAGATTTCGACGTAAGGCAACCTTTCTGAGTCAAATAGTTGCCGATTTCGATAAAATCTTAGTCAGAATCTGCTTTTTCGCCTCTTATTGTACCCAAATCTACCTTAGAAATGCAGATATATACTTAAAACACCTTCTTTTGGGACAAATAATTGGTTTTCGCCCGTGATTTACGGAAGATTATAGCCAAAACATGCATTTTCATAACTTAGCGAACTGAAATCTACATTAAAACTGCAGATAACTACTTAAAAATTCACTTCCTTGAATTGATAATAGGTTTTTCTTTGTCATTTTAAACAGATTCCAGTCAAAATCGGCTTCTTCGATTCATATCGTATCTAAAACCGCATCAAAACTGCAAATATCAGTTTAAACTATCATTTTTTGATACAAACAGTTATATATTCATGTCAATATCTTTCAAATTCTAGTCAAAATCGGCGTCTTTGGGCATTTTAGTAACGAAAACCCTAATAAACTATTAGATTTCGAAGTAAGGCAACCTTTCTGAGTCAAATAGTTGCCGATTTCGATAAAATCTTAGTCAGAATCTGCTTTTTCGCCTCTTATTGTACCCAAATCTACCTTAGAAATGCAGATATATACTTAAAACACCTTCTTTTGGGACAAATAATTGGTTTTCGCATTTGATTTACGGAAGATTATAGCCAAAACATGCATTTTCATAACTTAGCAAACTGAAATCTACATTAAAACTGCAGATAACTACTTAAAAATTCACTTCCTTGAATTGATAATAGGTTTTTCTTTGTCATTTTAAACAGATTCCAGTCAAAATCGGCTTCTTCGATTCATATCGTATCTAAAACCGCATCAAAACTGCAAATATCAGTTTAAACTATCATTTTTTGATACAAACAGTTATATATTCATGTCAATATCTTTCAAATTCTAGTCAAAATCGGCGTCTTTGGGCATTTTAGTAACGAAAGCCTTAATAAACTAGTAGATTTCGACGTAAGGCAACCTTTCTGAGTCAAATAGTTGCCGATTTCGATAAAATCTTAGTCAGAATCTGCTTTTTCGCCTCTTATTGTACCCAAATCTACCTTAGAAATGCAGATATATACTTAAAACACCTTCTTTTGGGACAAATAATTGGTTTTCGCCCTTGATTTACGGAAGATTATAGCCAAAACATGCATTTTCATAACTTAGCGAACTGAAATCTACATTAAAACTGCAGATAACTACTTAAAAATTCACTTCCTTGAATTGATAATAGGTTTTTTTTTGTCATTTTAAACAGATTCCAGTCAAAATCGGCTTCTTCGACTCATATCGTACCTAAAACCGCATCAAACTGCAAATATCAGTTTAAACTATCATTTTTTGATACAAACAGTTATATATTCATGTCAATATCTTTCAAATTCTAGTCAAAATCGGCGTCTTTGGGCATTTTAGTAACGAAAACCTTAATAAACTATTAGATTTCGACGTAAGGCAACCTTTCTGAGTCAAAGAGTTGCCGATTTCGATAAAATCTTAGTCAGAATCTGCTTTTTCGCCTCCTATGGTACCAAAATCTACCTTAGAAATGCAGATATATACTTAAAACACTTTCTTTTGGGACAAATAATTGGTTTTCACCCTTGATTTACGGAAGATTATAGCCAAAACATGCATTTTCATAACTTAGCGAACTGAAATCTACATTAAAACTGCAGATAGCTACTTAAAAATTCACTTCCTTGAATTGATAATAGGTTTTTCTTTGTCATTTTAAACAGATTCCAGTCAAAATCGGCTTCTTCTATTCATATCGTATCTAAAACCGCATCAAAACTGCAAATATCAGTTTAAACTATCATTCTTTGATACAAACAGTTATATATTCATGTCAATATCTTTCAAATTCTAGTCAAAATCGGCGTCTTTGGGCATTTTAGTAACGAAAACCTTAATAAACTATTAGATTTCGACGTAAGGCAACCTTTCTGAGTCAAATAGTTGCCGGTTTCGATAAAATCTTAGTCAGAATCTGTTTTTTCGCCTCTTATTGTACCCAAATCTACCTTAGAAATGCAGATATATACTTAAAACACCTTCTTTTGGGACAAATAATTGGTTTTCGCCCTTGATTTACGGAAGATTATAGCCAAAACATGCATTTTCATAACTTAGCGAACTGAAATCTACATTAAAACTGCAGATAACTACTTAAAAATTCACTTCCTTGAATTGATAATAGGTTTTTCTTTGTCATTTTAAACAGATTCCAGTCAAAATCGGCTTCTTCGATTCATATCGTATCTAAAACCGCATCAAAACTGCAAATATCAGTTTAAACTATCATTTTTTGATACAAACAGTTATATATTCATGTCAATATCTTTCAAATTCTAGTCAAAATCGGCGTCTTTGGGCATTTTAGTAACGAAAACCTTAATAAACTATTAGATTTCGACGTAAGACAACCTTTCTGAGTCAAATAGTTGCCGATTTCGATAAAATCTTAGTCAGAATCTGCTTTTTCGCCTCTTATTGTACCCAAATCTACCTTAGAAATGCAGATATATACTTAAAACACCTTCTTTTGGGACAAATAATTGGTTTTCGCCCTTGATTTACGGAAGATTATAGCCAAAACATGCATTTTCATAACTTAGCGAACTGAAATCTACATTAAAACTGCAGATAACTACTTAAAAATTCACTTCCTTGAATTGATAATAGGTTTTTCTTTGTCATTTTAAACAGATTCCAGTCAAAATCGGCTTCTTCGATTCATATCGTATCTAAAACCGCATCAAAACTGCAAATATCAGTTTAAACTATCATTTTTTGATACAAACAGTTATATATTCATGTCAATATCTTTCAAATTCTAGTCAAAATCGGCGTCTTTGGGCATTTTAGTAACGAAAACCTTAATAAACTATTAGATTTCGACGTAAGGCAACCTTTATGAGTCAAATAGTTGCGGATTTCGATAAAATCTTAGTCAGAATCTGCTTTTTCGCCTCTTATTGTACCCAAATCTACCTTAGAAATGCAGATATATACTTAAAACACCTTCTTTTGGGACAAATAATAACAGATTCCAGTCAAAATCGGCTTCTTCGATTCATATCGTATCTAAAACCGCATCAAAACTGCAAATATCAGTTTAAACTATCATTTTTTGATACAAACAGTTATATATTCATGTCAATATCTTTCAAATTCTAGTCAAAATCGGCGTCTTTGGGCATTTTAGTAACGAAAACCTTAATAAACTATTAGATTTCGACGTAAGGCAACCTTTCTGAGTCAAATAGTTGCCGATTTCGATAAAATCTTAGTCAGAATCTGCTTTTTCGCCTCTTATTGTACCCAAATCTACCTTAGAAATGCAGATATATACTTAAAACACCTTCTTTTGGGACAAATAATTGGTTTTCGCCCTTGATTTACGGAAGATTATAGCCAAAACATGCATTTTCATAACTTAGCGAACTGAAATCTACATTAAAACTGCAGATAACTACTTAAAAATTCACTTCCTTGAATTGATAATAGGTTTTTCTTTGTCATTTTAAACAGATTCCAGTCAAAATCGGCTTCTTCGACTCATATCGTACCTAAAACCGCATCAAAACTGCAAATATCAGTTTAAACTATCATTTTTTGATACAAACAGTTATATATTCATGTCAATATCTTTTGAAATTCTAGTCAAAATCGGCGTCTTTGGGCATTTTAGTAACGAAAACCTTAATAAACTATTAGATTTCGACGTAAGACAACCTTTCTGAGTCAAATAGTTGCCGATTTCGATAAAATCTTAGTCAGAATCTGCTTTTTCGCCTCTTATTGTACCCAAATCTACCTTAGAAATGCAGATATATACTTAAAACACCTTCTTTTGGGACAAATAATTGGTTTTCGCCCTTGATTTACGGAAGATTATAGCCAAAACATGCATTTTCATAACTTAGCGAACTGAAATCTACATTAAAACTGCAGATAACTACTTAAAAATTCACTTCCTTGAATTGATAATAGGTTTTTCTTTGTCATTTCAAACAGATTCCAGTCAAAATCGGCTTCTTCGATTCATATCGTATCTAAAACCGCATCAAAACTGCAAATATCAGTTTAAACTATCATTTTTTGATACAAACAGTTATATATTCATGTCAATATCTTTCAAATTCTAGTCAAAATCAGCGTCTTTGGGCAATTTAGAAACGAAAACCTTAATAAACTATTAGATTTCGACGTAAGGCAACCTTTCTGAGTCAAATAGTTGCCGATTTCGATAAAATCTTAGTCAGAATCTGCTTTTTCTCCTCTTATTGTACCCAAATCTACCTTAGAAATGCAGAAATCCAGAAAGGTTGCCTTACGTCGAAATCTGATAATTTATTAAGGTTTTCGTTACTAAAATGCCCAAAGACGCCGATTTTGACTAGAATTTGAAAGATATTGACATGAATATATAACTGTTTGTATCAAAAAATGATAGTTTAAACTGATATTTGCAGTTTTGGTTAGTTTTGGTTAGTTTTAGTTAGTTAGAAAACCTTAATAAACTATTAGATTTCGACGTAAGGCAACCTTTCTGAGTCAAATAGTTGCCGATTTCGATAAAATCTTAGTCAGAATCTGCTTTTTCGCCTCTTATTGTTCCCAAATCTACCTTAGAAATGCAGATATATACTTAAAACACCTTCTTTTGGGACAAATAATTGGTTTTCGCCCTTGATTTACGGAAGATTATAGCCAAAACATGCATTTTCATAACTTAGCGAACTGAAATCTACTTTAAAACTGCAGATAACTACTTAAAAATTCACTTCCTTGAATTGATAATAGGTTTTTCTTTGTCATTTTAAACAGATTCCAGTCAAAATCGGCTTCTTCGATTCATATCGTATCTAAAACCGCATCAAAACTGCAAATATCAGTTTAAACTATCATTTTTTGATACAAACAGTTATATATTCATGTCAATATCTTTCAAATTCTAGTCAAAATCGGCGTCTTTGGGCATTTTAGTAACGAAAACCTTAATAAACTATTAGATTTCGACGTAAGGGAACCTTTCTGAGTCAAATAGTTGCCGATTTCGATAAAATCTTAGTCAGAATCTGCTTTTTCGCCTCTTATTGTATCCAAATCTACCTTAGAAATGCAGATATATACTTAAAACACCTTCTTTTGGGACAAATAATTGGTTCTCGCCCTTGATTTACGGAAGATTATAGCCAAAACATGCATTTTCATAACTTAGCGAACTGAAATCTACATTAAAACTGCAGATAACTACTTAAAAATTCACTTCCTTGAATTGATATTAGGTTTTTCTTTGTCATTTTAAACAGATTCCAGTCAAAATCGGCTTCTTCGATTCATATCGTATCTAAAACCGCATCAAGACTGCAAATATCAGTTTAAACTATCATTTTTTGATACAAACAGTTATATATTTATTTCAATATCTTTCAAATTCCAGTCAAAATCGGCGTCTTTGGGCATTTTAGTAACGAAAAAATTAATAAACTAATAGATTTCGACGTAAGGCAACCTTTCTGAGTCAAATAGTTGCCGATTTCGATAAAATCTTAGTCAGAATCTGCTTTTTCGCCTCTTATTGTACCCAAATCTACCTTAGAAATGCAGATATATACTTAAAACACCTTCTTTTGGGACAAATAATTGGTTTTCGCCCTTGATTTACGGAAGATTATAGCCAAAACATGCATTTTCATAACTTAGCGAACTGAAATCTACATTAAAACTGCAGATAACTACTTAAAAATTCACTTCCTTGAATTGATAATAGGTTTATCTTTGTCATTTTAAACAGATTCCAATCAAAATCGGCTTCTTCGATTCATATCGTATCTAAAACCGCATCAAAACTGCAAATATCAGTTTAAACTATCATTTTTTGATACAAACAGTTATATATTCATGTCAATATCTTTCAAATTCTAGTCAAAATCGGCGTCTTTGGGCATTTTAGTAACGAAAACCTTAATAAACTATTAGATTTCGACGTAAGGCAACCTTTCTGAGTCAAATAGTTGCCGATTTCGATAAAATCTTAGTCAGAATCTGCTTTTTCTCCTCTTATTGTACCCAAATCTACCTTAGAAATGCAGAAATCCAGAAAGGTTGCCTTACGTCGAAATCTGATAATTTATTAAGGTTTTCGTTACTAAAATGCCCAAAGACGCCGATTTTGACTAGAATTTGAAAGATATTGACATGAATATATAACTGTTTGTATCAAAAAATGATAGTTTAAACTGATATTTGCAGTTTTGGTTAGTTTTGGTTAGTTTTAGTTAGTTAGAAAACCTTAATAAACTATTAGATTTCGACGTAAGGCAACCTTTCTGAGTCAAATAGTTGCCGATTTCGATATAATCTTAGTCAGAATCTGCTTTTTCGCCTCTTATTGTTCCCAAATCTACCTTAGAAATGCAGATATATACTTAAAACACCTTCTTTTGGGACAAATAATTGGTTTTCGCCCTTGATTTACGGAAGATTATAGCCAAAACATGCATTTTCACAACTTAGCGAACTGAAATCTACTTTAAAACTGCAGATAACTACTTAAAAATTCACTTCCTTGAATTGATAATAGGTTTTTCTTTGTCATTTTAAACAGATTCCAGTCAAAATCGGCTTCTTCGATTCATATCGTATCTAAAACCGCATCAAAACTGCAAATATCAGTTTAAACTATCATTTTTTGATACAAACAGTTATATATTCATGTCAATATCTTTCAAATTCTAGTCAAAATCGGCGTCTTTGGGCATTTTAGTAACGAAAACCTTAATAAACTATTAGATTTCGACGTAAGGGAACCTTTCTGAGTCAAATAGTTGCCGATTTCGATAAAATCTTAGTCAGAATCTGCTTTTTCGCCTCTTATTGTATCCAAATCTACCTTAGAAATGCAGATATATACTTAAAACACCTTCTTTTGGGACAAATAATTGGTTCTCGCCCTTGATTTACGGAAGATTATAGCCAAAACATGCATTTTCATAACTTAGCGAACTGAAATCTACATTAAAACTGCAGATAACTACTTAAAAATTCACTTCCTTGAATTGATATTAGGTTTTTCTTTGTCATTTTAAACAGATTCCAGTCAAAATCGGCTTCTTCGATTCATATCGTATCTAAAACCGCATCAAGACTGCAAATATCAGTTTAAACTATCATTTTTTGATACAAACAGTTATATATTTATTTCAATATCTTTCAAATTCCAGTCAAAATCGGCGTCTTTGGGCATTTTAGTAACGAAAAAATTAATAAACTAATAGATTTCGACGTAAGGCAACCTTTCTGAGTCAAATAGTTGCCGATTTCGATAAAATCTTAGTCAGAATCTGCTTTTTCGCCTCTTATTGTACCCAAATCTACCTTAGAAATGCAGATATATACTTAAAACACCTTCTTTTGGGACAAATAATTGGTTTTCGCCCTTGATTTACGGAAGATTATAGCCAAAACATGCATTTTCATAACTTAGCGAACTGAAATCTACATTAAAACTGCAGATAACTACTTAAAAATTCACTTCCTTGAATTGATAATAGGTTTATCTTTGTCATTTTAAACAGATTCCAATCAAAATCGGCTTCTTCGATTCATATCGTATCTAAAACCGCATCAAAACTGCAAATATCAGTTTAAACTATCATTTTTTGATACAAACAGTTATATATTCATGTCAATATCTTTCAAATTCTAGTCAAAATCGGCGTCTTTGGGCATTTTAGTAACGAAAACCTTAATAAACTATTAGATTTCGACGTAAGGCAACCTGTCTGAGTCAAATAGTTGCCGATTTCGATAAAATCTTAGTCAGAACCTGCTTTTTCGCCTCTTATTGTACCCAAATCTACCTTAGAAATGCAGATATATACTTAAAACACCTTCTTTTGGGACAAATAATTGGTTTTCGCCCTTGATTTACTTAAGATTATAGCCAAAACATGCATTTTCATAACTTAGCGAACTGAAATCTACATTAAAACTGCAGATAACTACTTAAAAATTCACTTCCTTGAATTGATAATAGGTTTTTCTTTGTCATTTTAAACAGATTCCAGTCAAAATCGGCTTCTTCGATTCATATCGTATCTAAAACCGCATCAAAACTGCAAATATCAGTTTAAACTATCATTTTTTGATACAAACAGTTATATATTCATGTCAATATCTTTCAAATTCTAGTCAAAATCGGCGTCTTTGGGCATTTTAGTAACGAAAACCTTAATAAACTATTAGATTTCGACGTAAGGCAACCTTTCTGAGTCAAATAGTTGCCGATTTCGATAAAATCTTAGTCAGAATCTGCTTTTTCTCCTCTTATTGTACCCGAATCTACCTTAGAAATGCAGAAATCCAGAAAGGTTGCCTTACGTCGAAATCTGATAATTTATTAAGGTTTTCGTTACTAAAATGCCCAAAGACGCCGATTTTGACTAGAATTGGAAAGATATTGACATGAATATATAACTGTTTGTATCAAAAAATGATAGTTTAAACTGATATTTGCAGTTTTGGTTAGTTTTGGTTAGTTTTGGTTAGTTTTAGTTAGTTAGAAAACCTTAATAAACTATTAGATTTCGACGTAAGGCAACCTTTCTGAGTCAAATAGTTGCCGATTTCGATAAAATCTTAGTCAGAACCTGCTTTTTCGCCTCTTATTGTACCCAAATCTACCTTGGAAATGCAGATATATACTTAAAACACCTTCTTTTGGGACAAATAATTGGTTTTCGCCCTTGATTTACGGAAGATTATAGCCAAAACATGCATTTTCATAACTGAGCGAACTGAAATCTACATTAAAACTGCAGATAACTACTTAAAAATTCACTTCCTTGAATTGATAATAGGTTTTTCTTTGTCATTTTAAACAGATTCCAGTCAAAATCGGCTTCTTCGATTCATATCGTATCTAAAACCGCATCAAGACTGCAAATATCAGTTTAAACTATCATTTTTTGATACAAACAGTTATATATTTATGTCAATATCTTTCAAATTCTAGTCAAAATCGGCGTCTTTGGGCATTTTAGTAACGAAAACCTTAATAAACTATTAGATTTCGACGTAAGGCAACCTTTCTGAGTCAAATAGTTGCCGATTTCGATAAAATCTTAGTCAGAATCTGCTTCTTCGCCTCTTATTGTACCCAAATCTACCTTAGAAATGCAGATATATACTTAAAACACCTTCTTTTGGGACAAATAATTGGTTCTCGCCCTTGATTTACGGAAGATTATAGCCAAAACATGCATTTTCATAACTTAGCGAACTGAAATCTACATTAAAACTGCAGATAACTACTTAAAAATTCACTTCCTTGAATTGATAATAGGTTTTTCTTTGTCATTTTAAACAGATTCCAGTCAAAATCGGCTTCTTCGATTTATATCGTATCTAAAACCGCATCAAAACTGCAAATATCAGTTTAAACTATCATTTTTTGATACAAACAGTTATATATTCATGTCAATATCTTTCAAATTCTAGTCAAAATCGGCGTCTTTGGGCATTTTAGTAACGAAAACCCTAATAAACTATTAGATTTCGACGTAAGGCAACCTTTCTGAGTCAAATAGTTGCCGATTTCGATAAAATCTTAGTCAGAATCTGCTTTTTCGCCTCTTATTGTACCCAAATCTACCTTAGAAATGCAGATATATACTTAAAACACCTTCTTTTGGGACAAATAATTGGTTTTCGCCCTCGATTTACGGAAGATTATAGCCAAAACATGCATTTTCATAACTTAGCGAACTGAAATCTACATTAAAACTGCAGATAACTACTTAAAAATTCACTTCCTTGAATTGATAATACAATAAAAGGCAAAAAAGCAGATTCTGACTAAGATTTTATCGAAATCGGCAACTATTTGACTCAGAAAGGTTGCCTTACGTCGAAATCTAATAGTTTATTAAGGTTTTCGTTACTAAAATGCCCAAAGACGCCGATTCTGACTAGAATTTGAAAGATATTGACATGAATATATAACTGTTTGTATCAAAAAATGATAATTTAAACTGATATTTGCAGTTTTGATGCGGTTTTTGATATGATATGAATCGAAGAAGCCGATTTTGACTGGAATCTGTTTAAAATGACAAAGAAAAACCTATTATCAATTCAAGGAAGTGAATTTTTAAGTAGTTATCTGCAAAATCGGCGTCTTTGGGTATTTTAGTAACGAAAACCTTAATAAACTATTAGATTTCGACGTAAGGCAACCTTTCTGAGTCAAATAGTTGCCGATTTCGATAAAATCTTAGTCAGAATCTGCTTTTTCGCCTTTTATTGTACCCAAATCTACCTTAGAAATGCAGATATATACTTAAAACACCTTCTTTTGGGACAAATAATTGGTTTTCGCCCTTGATTTACGGAAGATTATAGCCAAAACATGCATTTTCATAACTTAGCGAACTGAAATCTACATTAAAACTGCACATAACTACTTAAAAATTCACTTCCTTGAATTGATAATAGGTTTTTCTTTGTCATTTTAAACAGATTCCAGTCAAAATCGGTTTCTTCGATTCATATCGTATCTAAAACCGCATCAAAACTGCAAATATCATTTTAAACTATCATTTTTTGATACAAACTGTTATATATTCATGTCAATATCTTTCAAATTCTAGTCAAAATCGGCGTCTTTGGGCATTCTAGTAACGAAAACCTTAATAAACTATTAGATTTCGACGTAAGGCAACCTTTCTGAGTCAAATAGTTGCCGATTTCGAAAAAATCTTAGTCGGAATCTGCTTTTTCGCCTCTTATTGTACCCAAATCTACCTTAGAAATGCAGATATATACTTAAAACACCTTCTTTTGGGACAAATAATTGGTTTTCGCCCTTGATTTACGGAAGATTATAGCCAAAACATGCATTTTCATAACTTAGCGATCTGAAATCTACATTAAAACTGCAGATAGCTACTTAAAAATTCACTTCCTTGAATTGATAATAGGTTTTTCTTTGTCATTTTAAACAGATTCCAGTCAAAATCGGCTTCTTCGATTCATATCGTATCTAAAACCGCATCAAAACTGCAAATATCAGTTTAAACTATCATTTTTTGATACAAACAGTTATATATTCATGTCAATATCTTTCAAATTCTAGTCAAAATCGGCGTCTTTGGGCATTTTAGTAACGAAAACCTTAATAAACTATTAGATTTCGACGTAAGGCAACCTTTCTGAATCAAATAGTTGCCGATTTCGATAAAATCTTAGTCAGAATCTGCTTTTTTGCCTCTTATTGTACCCAAATCTACCTTAGAAATGCAGATATATACTTAAAACACCTTCTTTTGGGACAAATAATTGCTTTTCGCCCTTGATTTACGGAAGATTATAGCCAAAACATGCATTTTCATAACTTAGCGAACTGAAATCTACATTAAAACTGCAGATAACTACTTAAAAATTCACTTCCTTGAATTGATAATAGGTTTTTCTTTGTCATTTTAAACAGATTCCAGTCAAAATCGGCTTCTTCGATTCATATCGTATCTAAAACCGCATCAAAACTGCAAATATCAGTTTAAACCACCATTTTTTGATACAAACAGTTATATATTCATGTCAATATCTTTCAAATTCTAGTCAAAATCGGCGTCTTTGGGCATTTTAGTAACGAAAACCTTAATAAACTATTAGATTTCGACGTAAGGCAACCTTTCTGAGTCAAATAGTTGCCGATTTCGATAAAATCTTAGTCAGAATCTGCTTTTTCGCCTCTTATTGTACCCAAATCTACCTTAGAAATGCAGATATATACTTAAAACACCTTCTTTTGGGACAAATAATTGGTTTTCGCCCTTGATTTACGGAAGATTATAGCCAAAACATGCATTTTCATAACTTACCGAACTGAAATCTACATTAAAACTGCAGATAGCTACTTAAAAATTCACTTCCTTGAATTGATAATAGGTTTTTCTTTGTCATTTTAAACAGATTCCAGTCAAAATCGGCTTCTTCGATTCATATCGTATCTAAAACCGCATCAAAACTGCAAATATCAGTTTAAACTATCATTTTTTGATACAAACAGTTATATATTCATGTCAATATCTTTCAAATTCTAGTCAAAATCGGCGTCTTTGGGCATTTTAGTAAGGAAAACCTTAATAAACTATTAGATTTCGACGTAAGGCAACCTTTCTGAGTCAAATAGTTGCCGATTTCGATAAAATCTTATTCAGAATCTGCTTTTTCGCCTCTTATTGTACCCAAATCTACCTTAGAAATGCAGATATATACTTAAAACACCTTCTTTTGGTACAAATAATTGCTTTTCGCCCTTGATTTACGGAAGATTATAGCCAAAACATGCATTTTCATAACTTAGCGAACTGAAATCTACATTAAAACTGCAGATAACTACTTAAAAATTCACTTCCTTGAATTGATAATAGGTTTTTCTTTGTCATTTTAAACAGGTTCCAGTCAAAATCGGCTTCTTCGATTCATATCGTATCTAAAACCGCATCAAAACTGCAAATATCAGTTTAAACTATCATTTTTTGATACAAACAGTTATATATTCATGTCAATATCTTTCAAATTCTAGTCAAAATCGGCGTCTTTGGGCATTTTAGTAACGAAAACCTTAATAAACTATTAGATTTCGACGTAAGGCAACCTTTCTGAGTCAAATAGTTGCCGATTTCGATAAAATCTTAGTCAGAATCTGCTTTTTCGCCTCTTATTGTACCCAAATCTACCATAGAAATGCAGATATATACTTAAAACACCTTCTTTTGGGACAAATAATTGCTTTTCGCCCTTGATTTACGGAAGATTATAGCCAAAACATGCATTTTCATAACTTAGCGAACTGAAATCTACATTAAAACTGCAGATAGCTACTTAAAAATTCACTTCCTTGAATTGATAATAGGTTTTTCTTTGTCATTTTAAACAGATTCCAGTCAAAATCGGCTTCTTCGATTCATATCGTATCTAAAACCGCATCAACACTGCAAATATCAGTTTAAACTATCATTTTTTGATACAAACAGTTATATATTCATGTCAATATCTTTCAAATTCTAGTCAAAATCGGCGTCTTTGGGCATTTTAGTAACGAAAACCTTAATAAACTATTAGATTTCGACGTAAGGCAACCTTTCTGAGTCAAATAGTTGCCGATTTCGATAAAATCTTAGTCAGAGTCTGCTTTTTTGCCTCTTATTGTACCCAAATCTACCTTAGAAATGCAGATATATACTTAAAACACCTTCTTTTGGGACAAATAATTGGTTTTCGCCCTTGATTTGCGGAAGATTATAGCCAAAACATGCATTTTCATAACTTAGCGAACTGAAATCTACCTTAAAACTGCAGATAACTACTTAAAAATTCACTTCCTTGAATTGATAATAGGTTTTTCTTTGTCATTTTAAACAGATTCCAGTCAAAATCGGCTTCTTCGACTCATATCGTACTTAAAACCGCATCATAACTGCAAATATCAGTTTAAACTATCATTTTTTGATACAAACAGTTATATATTCATGTCAATATCTTTCAAATTCTAGTCAAAATCGGCGTCTTTGGGCATTTTAGTAACGAAAACCTTAATAAACTAATAGATTTCGACGTAAGGCAACCTTTCTGAGTCAAATAGTTGCCGATTTCGATAAAATCTTAGTCAGAATCTGCTTTTTCGCCTCTTATTGTACCCAAATCTACCTTAGAAATGCAGATATATACTTAAAACACCTTCTTTTGGGACAAATAATTGGTTTTCGCCCTTGATTTACGGAAGATTATAGCCAAAACATGCATTTTCATAACTTAGCGAACTGAAATCTACATTAAAACTGCAGATAGCTACTTAAAAATTCACTTCCTTGAATTGATAATAGGTTTTTCTTTGTCATTTTAAACAGATTCCAGTCAAAATCGGTTTCTTCGATTCATATCGTATCTAAAACCGCATCAAAACTGCAAATATCAGTTTAAACTATCATTTTTTGATACAAACAGTTATATATTCATGTCAATATCTTTCAAATTCTAGTCAAAATCGGCGTCTTTGGGCATTTTAGTAACGAAAACCTTAATAAACTATTAGATTTCGACGTAAGGCAACCTTTCTGAGTCAAATAGTTGCCGATTTCGATAAAATCTTAGTCAGAATCTGCTTTTTCGCCTCTTATTGTACCCAAATCTACCATAGAAATGCAGATATATACTTAAAACACCTTCTTTTGGGACAAATAATTGCTTTTCGCCCTTGATTTACGGAAGATTATAGCCAAAACATGCATTTTCATAACTTAGCGAACTGAAATCTACATTAAAACTGCAGATAACTACTTAAAAATTCACTTCCTTGAATTGATAATAGGTTTTTCTTTGTCATTTTAAACAGATTCCAGTCAAAATCGGCTTCTTCGATTCATATCGTATCTAAAACCGCATCAAAACTGCAAATATCAGTTTAAACTATCATTTTTTGATACAAACAGTTATATATTCATGTCAATATCTTTCAAATTCTAGTCAAAATCGGCGTCTTTGGGTATTTTAGTAACGAAAACCTTAATAAACTATTAGATATCGACGTAAGGCAACCTTTCTGAGTCAAATAGTTGCCGATTTCGATAAAATCTTAGTCAGAATCTGCTTTTTCGCCTCTTATTGTACCCAAATCTACCTTAGAAATGCAGATATATACTTAAAACACCTTCTTTTGGGACAAATAATTGGTTTTCGCCCTTGATTTGCGGAAGATTATAGCCAAAACATGCATTTTCATAACTTAGCGAACTGAAATCTACATTAAAACTGCAGATAACTACTTAAAAATTCACTTCCTTGAATTGATAATAGGTTTTTCTTTGTCATTTTAAACAGATTCCAGTCAAAATCGGCTTCTTCGACTCATATCGTACCTAAAACCGCATCAAAACTGCAAATATCAGTTTAAACTATCATTTTTTGATACAAACAGTTATATATTCATATCAATATCTTTCAAATTCTAGTCAAAATCGGCGTCTTTGGGCATTTTAGTAACGAAAACCTTAATAAACTAATAGATTTCCACGAAAGGCAACCTTTCTGAGTCAAATAGTTGCCGATTTCGATAAAATCTTAGTCAGAATCTGCTTTTTCGCCTCTTATTGTACCCAAATAAACCTTAGAAATGCAGATATATACTTAAAACACCTTCTTTTGGGACAAATAATTGGTTTTCGCCCTTGATTTACGGAAGATTATAGCCAAAACATGCATTTTCATAACTTACATTAAAACTGCAGATAGCTACTTAAAAATTCTCTTCCTTGAATTGATAATAGGTTTTTCTTTGTCATTTTAAACAGATTCCAGTCAAAATCTTCTTCTTCGATTCAAATCGTATCTAAAACCGCATCAAAACTGCAAATATCAGTTTAAACTATCATTTTTTGATACAAACAGTTATATATTCATGTCAATATCTTTCAAATTCTAGTCAAAATCGGCGTCTTTGGGCATTTTAGTAACGAAAACCTTAATAAACTATTAGATTTCGACGTAAGGCAACCTTTCTGAGTCAAATAGTTGCCGATTTCGATAAAATCTTAGTCAGAATCTGCTTTTTTGCCTCTTATTGTACCCAAATCTACCTTAGAAATGCAGATATATACTTAAAACACCTTCTTTTGGGACAAATAATTGCTTTTCGCCCTTGATTTACGGAAGATTATAGCCAAAACATGCATTTTCATAACTTAGCGAACTGAAATCTACATTAAAACTGCAGATAACTACTTAAAAATTCACTTCCTTGAATTGATAATAGCTTTTTCTTTGTCATTTTAAACAGATTCCAGTCAAAATCGGCTTCTTCGATTCATATCGTATCTAAAACCGCATCAAAACTGCAAATATCAGTTTAAACTATCATTTTTTGATACAAACAGTTATATATTCATGTCAATATCTTTCAAATTCTAGTCAAAATCGGCGTCTTTGGGCATTTTAGTAACGAAAACCTTAATAAACTATTAGATTTCGACGTAAGGCAACCTTTCTGAGTCAAATAGTTGCCGATTTTGATAAAATCTTAGTCAGAATCTGCTTTTTCGCCTCTTATTGTACCCAAATCTACCTTAGAAATGCAGATATATACTTAAAACACCTTCTTTTGGGACAAATAATTGGTTTTCGCCCTTGATTTACGGAAGATTATAGCCAAAACATGCATTTTCATAACTTAGCGAACTGAAATCTACATTAAAACTGCAGATAGCTACTTAAAAATTCACTTCCTTGAATTGATAATAGGTTTTTCTTTGTCATTTTAAACAGATTCCAGTCAAAATCGGCTTCTTCGATTCATATCGTATCTAAAACCGCATCAAAACTGCAAATATCAGTTTAAACTATCATTTTTTGATACAAACAGTTATATATTCATGTCAATATCTTTCAAATTCTAGTCAAAATCGGCGTCTTTGGGCATTTTAGTAACGAAAACCTTAATAAACTATTAGATTTCGACGTAAGGCAACCTTTCTGAGTCAAATAGTTGCCGATTTCGATAAAATCTTAGTCAGAATCTGCTTTTTCGCCTCTTATTGTACCCAAATCTACCTTAGAAATGCAGATATATACTTAAAACACCTTCTTTTGGGACAAATAATTGCTTTTCGCCCTTGATTTACGGAAGATTATAGCCAAAACATGCATTTTCTTAACTTAGCGAACTGAAATCTACATTAAAACTGCAGATAACTACTTAAAAATTCACTTCCTTGAATTGATAATAGGTTTTTCTTTGTCATTTTAAACAGATTCCAGTCAAAATCGGCTTCTTCGATTCATATCGTATCTAAAACCGCATCAAAACTGCAAATATCAGTTTAAACTATCATTTTTTGATACAAACAGTTATATATTCATGTCAATATCTTTCAAATTCTAGTCAAAATCGGCGTCTTTGGGCATTTTAGTAACGAAAACCTTAATAAACTCTTAGATTTCGACGTAAGGCAACCTTTCTGAGTCAAATAGTTGCCGATTTCGATAAAATCTTAGTCAGTATCTGCTTTTTCGCATCTTATTGTACCCAAATCTACCTTAGAAATGCAGATATATACTTAAAACACGTTCTTTTGGGACAAATAATTGGTTTTCGCCCTTGATTTACGGAAGATTATAGCCAAAACATGCATTTTCATAATTTAGCGAACTGAAATCTACATTTAAACTGCAGATAACTACTTAAAAATTCACTTCCTTGCATTGATAATAGGTTTTTCTTTGTCATTTTAAACAGATTCCAGTCAAAATCGGCTTCTTCGATTCATATCGTATCTAAAACCGCATCAAAACTGCAAATATCAGTTTAAACTATCATTTTTTGATACAAACAGTTATATATTCATGTCAATATCTTTCAAATTCTAGTCAAAATCGGCGTCTTTGGGCATTTTAGTAACGAAAACCTTAATAAACTATTAGATTTCGACGTAAGGCAACCTTTCTGAGTCAAATAGTTGCCGATTTCGATAAAATCTTAGTCAGAATCTGCTTTTTCGCCTCTAATTGTACCCAAATCTACCTTAGAAATGCAGATATATACTTAAAACACCTTCTTTTGGGACAAATAATTGGTTTTCGCCCTTGATTTACGGAAGATTATAGCCAAAACATGCATTTTCATAACTTAGCGAACTGAAATCTACATTAAAACTGCAGATAACTACTTAAAAATTCACTTCCTTGAATTGATAATAGGTTTTTCTTTGTCATTTTAAACAGATTCCAGTCAAAATCGGCTTCTTCGATTCATATCGTTTCTAAAACCGCATCAAAACTGCAAATATCAGTTTAAACTATCATTTTTTGATACAAACAGTTATATATTCATGTCAATATCTTTCAAATTCTAGTCAAAATCGGCGTCTTTGGGCATTTTAGTAACGAAAACCTTAATAAACTATTAGATTTTGACGTAAGGCAACCTTTCTGAGTCAAATAGTTGCCGATTTCGATAAAATCTTAGTCAGAATCTGCTTTTTCGCCTCTTATTGTACCCAAATCTACCTTAGAAATGCAGATATATACTTAAAACACCTTCTTTTGGGACAAATAATTGGTTTTCGCCCTTGATTTACGGAAGATTATAGCCAAAACATGCATTTTCATAACTTAGCGAACTGAAATCTACATTAAAACTGCAGATAGCTACTTAAAAATTCACTTCCTTGAATTGATAATAGGTTTTTCTTTGTCATTTTAAACAGATTCCAGTCAAAATCGGCTTCTTCGATTCATATCGTATCTAAAACCGCATCAAAACTGCAAATATCAGTTTAAACTATCATTTTTTGATACAAACAGTTATATATTCATGTCAATATCTTTCAAATTCTAGTCAAAATCGGCGTCTTTGGGCATTTTAGTAACGAAAACCTTAATAAACTATTAGATTTCGACGTAAGGCAACCTTTCTGAGTCAAATAGTTGCCGATTTCGATAAAATCTTAGTCAGAATCTGCTTTTTCGCCTCTTATTGTACCCAAATCTACCTTAAAAATGCAGATATATACTTAAAACACCTTCTTTTGGGACAAATAATTGGTTAAAAATTCACTTCCTTGAATTGATAATAGGTTTTTCTTTGTCATTTTAAACAGATTCCAGTCAAAATCGGCTTCTTCGATTCATATCGTATCTAAAACCGCATCAAAACTGCGAATATCAGTTTAAACTATCATTTTTTGATACAAACAGTTATATATTCATGTCAATATCTTTCAAATTCTAGTCAAAATCGGCGTCTTTGGGCATTTTAGTAACGAAAACCTTAATAAACTATTTGATTTCGACGTAAGGCAACCTTTCTGAGTCAAATAGTTGCCGATTTCGATAAAATCTTAGTCAGAATCTGCTTTTTCGCCTCTTATTGTACCCAAATCTACCTTAGAAATGCAGATATATACTTAAAACACCTTCTTTTGGCACAAATAATTGGTTTTCGCCCTTGATTTACGGAAGATTATAGCCAAAACATGCATTTTCATAACTTAGCGAACTGAAATCTACATTAAAACTGCAAAAATTCACTTCCTTGAATTGATAATAGGTTTTTCTTTGTCATTTTAAACAGATTCCAATCAAAATCGGCTTCTTCGATTCATATCGTATCTAAAACCGCATCAAAACTACAAATATCAGTTTAAACTATCATTTTTTGATACAAACAGTTATATATTCATGTCAATATCTTTCAAATTCTAGTCAAAATCGGCGTCTTTGGGCATTTTAGTAACGAAAACCTTAATAAACTATTAGATTTCGACGTAAGGCAACCTTTCTGAGTCAAATAGTTGCCGATTTCGATAAAATCTTAGTCAGAATCTGCTTTTTCGCCTCTTATTGTACCCAAATCTACCTTAGAAATGCAGATATATACTTAAAACACCTTCTTTTGGGACAAATAATTGTTTTTCGCCCTTGATTTACGGAAGATTATAGCGAAAACATGCATTTTCATAACTTAGCGAACTGAAATCTACATTAAAACTGCAGATAACTACTTAAAAATTCACTTCCTTGAATTGATAATAGGTTTTTCTTTGCCATTTTAAACAGATTCCAGTCAAAATCGGCTTCTTCGATTCATATCGTATCTAAAACCGCATCAAAACTGCAAATATCAGTTTAAACTATCATTTTTTGATACAAACAGTTATATATTCATGTCAATATCTTTCAAATTCTAGTCAAAATCGGCGTCTTTGGGCATTTTAGTAACGAAAACCTTAATAAACTATTAGATTTCGACGTAAGGCAACCTTTCTGAGTCAAATAGTTGCCGATTTCGATGAAATCTTAGTCAGAATCTGCTTTTTCGCCTCTTATTGTACCCAAATCTAGCTTAGAAATGCAGATATATACTTAAAACACCTTCTTTTGGGACAAATAATTGGTTTTCGCCCTTGATTTACGGAAGATTATAGCCAAAACATGCATTTTCATAACTTAGCGAACTGAAATCTACATTAAAACTGCAGATAACTACTTAAAAATTCACTTCCTTGAATTGATAATAGGTTTTTCTTTGTCATTTTAAACAGATTCCAGTCAAAATCGGCTTCTTCGACTCATATCGTACCTAAAACCGCATCAAAACTGCAAATATCAGTTTAAACTATCATTTTTTGATACAAACAGTTATATATTCATGTCAATATCTTTCAAATTCTAGTCAAAATTGGCGTCTTTGGGCATTTTAGTAACGAAAACCTTAATAAACTATTAGATTTCGACTTAAGGCAACCTTTCTGAGTCAAATAGTTGCCGATTTCGATAAAATCTTAGTCAGAATCTGCTTTTTCGCCTCTTATTGTACCCAAATCTACCTTAGAAATGCAGATATATACTTAAAACACCTTCTTTTGGGACAAATAATTGGTTTTCGCCCTTGATTTACGGAAGATTATAGCCAAAACATGCATTTTCATAACTTAGCGAACTGAAATCTACATTAAAACTGCAGATAACTACTTAAAAATTCACTTCCTTGAATTGATAATAGGTTTTTCTTTGTCATTTTTAACAGATTCCAGTCAAAATCGGCTTCTTCGATTCATATCGTATCTAAAACCGCATCAAAACTGCAAATATCAGTTTAAACTATCATTTTTTGATACAAACAGTTATATATTCATGTCAATATCTTTCAAATTCTAGTCAAAATCGGCGTCTTTGGGCATTTTAGTAACGAAAACCTTAATAAACTATTAGATTTCGACGTAAGGCAACCTTTCTGAGTCAAATAGTTGCCGATTTCGATAAAATCTTAGTCAGAATCTGCTTTTACGCCTCTTATTGTACCCAAATCTACCTTAGAAATGCAGATATATACTTAAAACACCTTCTTTTGGGAAAAATAATTGGTTTTCGCCCTTGATTTACGGAAGATTATAGCCAAAACATGCATTTTCATAACTTAGGGAACTGAAATCTACATTAAAACTGCAGATAACTACTTAAAAATTCACTTCCTTGAATTGATAATAGGTTTTTCTTTGTCATTTTAAACAGATTCCAGTCAAAATCGGCTTCTTCGATTCATATCGTATCTAAAACCGCATCAAAACTGCAAATATCAGTTTAAACTATCATTTTTTGATACAAACAGTTATATATTCATGTCAATATCTTTCAAATTCTAGTCAAAATCGGCGTCTTTGGGCATTTTAGTAACGAAAACCTTAATAAACTATTAGATTTCGACGTAAGGCAACCTTTCTGAGTCAAATAGTTGCCGATTTCGATAAAATCTTAGTCAGAATCTGCTTTTTCGCCTCTTATTGTACCCAAATCTACCTTAGAAATGCAGATATATACTTAAAACACCTTCTTTTGGGACAAATAATTGGTTTTCGCCCTTGATTAACGGAAGATTATAGCCAAAACATGCATTTTCATAACTTAGCGAACTGAAATCTACATTAAAACTGCAAAAATTCACTTCCTTGAATTGATAATAGGTTTTTCTTTGTCATTTTAAACAGATTCCAGTCAAAATCGGCTTCTTCGATTCATATCGTATCTTAAACCGCATCAAAACTGCAAATATCAGTTTAAACTATCATTTTTTGATACAAACAGTTATATATTCATGTCAATATCTTTCAAATTCTAGTCAAAATCGGCTTCTTTGGGCATTTTAGTAACGAAAACCTTAATAAACTATTAGATTTCGACGTAAGGCAACCTTTCTGAGTCAAATAGTTGCCGATTTCGATAAAATCTTAGTCAGAATCTGCTTTTTCGCCTCTTATTGTACCCAAATCTACCTTAGAAATGCAGATATATGCTTAAAACACCTTCTTTTGGGACAAATAATTGGTTTTCGCCCTTGATTTACGGAAGATTATAGCCAAAACATGCATTTTCATAACTTAGCGAACTGAAATCTACATTAAAACTGCAGATAACTACTTAAAAATTCACTTCCTTGATTTGACAATATTTTTTTCTTTGTCATTTCAAACAGATTCCAGTCAAAATCGGCTTCTTCGATTCATAACGTATCTAAAACCGCATCAAAACTGCAAATATCAGTTTAAACTATCATTTTTTGATACAAACAGTTATATATTCATGTCAATATCTTTCAAATTCTAGTCAAAATCGGCGTCTTTGGGCATTTTAGTAACGAAAACCTTAATAAACTATTAGATTTCGACGTAAGGCAACCTTTCTGAGTCAAATAGTTGCCGATTTCGATAAAATCTTAGTCAGAATCTGCTTTTTCGCCTCTTATTGTACCCAAATCTACCTTAGAAATGCAGATATATACTTAAAACACCTTCTTTTGGGACAAATAATTGGTTTTCGCCCTTGATTTACCGAAGATTATAGCCAAAACATGCATTTTCATAACTTAAAGAACTGAAATCTACATTAAAACTGCAGATAACTACTTAAAAATTCACTTCCTTGAATTGATAATAGGTTTTTCTTTGTCATTTTAAACAGATTCCAGTCAAAATCGGCTTCTTCGATTCATATCGTATCTAAAACCGCATCAAAACTGCAAATATCAGTTTAAACTATCATTTTTTGATACAAACAGTTATATATTCATGTCAATATCTTTCAAATTCTAGTCAAAATCGGCGTCTTTGGGCATTTTAGTAACGAAAACCTTAATAAACTATTAGATTTCGACGTAAGGCAACCTTTCTGAGTCAAATAATTGCCGATTTCGATAAAATCTTAGTCAGAATCTGCTTTTTCGCCTCTTATTGTACCCAAATCTACCTTAGAAATGCAGATATATACTTAAAACACCTTCTTTTGGGACAAATAATTGGTTTTCGCCCTTGATTTACGGAAGATTATAGCCAAAACATGCATTTTCATAACTTAGCGAACTGAAATCTACATTAAAACTGCAGATAACTACTTAAAAATTCACTTCCTTGAATTGATAATAGGTTTTTCTTTGTCATTTTAAACAGATTCCAGTCAAAATCGGCTTCTTCGATCCATATCGTATCTAAAACCGCATCAAAACTGCAAATATCAGTTTAAACTATCATTTTTTGATACAAACAGTTATATATTCATGTCAAATAATTGGTTTTCGCCCTTGATTTACGGAAGATTATAGCCAAAACATGCATTTTCATAACTTAGCGAACTGAAATCTACATTAAAACTGCAGATAACTACTTAAAAATTCACTTCCTTGAATTGATAATATGTTTTTCTTTGTCATTTTAAACAGATTCCAGTCAAAATCGGCTTCTTCGATTCATATCGTATCTAAAACCGCATCAAAACTGCAAATATCAGTTTAAACTATCATTTTTTGATACAAACAGTTATATATTCATGTCAATATCTTTCAAATTCTAGTCAAAATCGGCGTCTTTGGGCATTTTAGTAACGAAAACCTTAATAAACTATTAGATTTCGACGTAAGGCGACCTTTCTGAGTCAAATAGTTGCCGATTTCGATAAAATCTTAGTCAGAATCTGCTTTTTCGCCTCTTATTGTACCCAAATCTACCTTAGAAATGCAGATATATACTTAAAACACCCTCTTTTGGGATAAATAATTGGTTTTCGCCCTTGATTTACGGAAGATTATAGCCAAAACATGCATTTCCATAACTTAGCGAACTGAAATCTACATTAAAACTGCAGATAACTACTTAAAAATTCACTTCCTTGAATTGAAAATAGGTTTTTCTTTGTCATTTTAAACAGATTCCAGTCAAAATTGGCTTCTTCGATCCATATCGTATCTAAAACCGCATCAAAACTGCAAATATCAGTTTAAACTATCATTTTTTGATACAAACAGTTATATATTCATGTCAATATCTTTCAAATTCTAGTCAAAATCGGCGTCTTTGGGCATTTTACTAACGAAAACCTTAATAAACTATTAGATTTCGACGTAAGGCAACCTTTCTGAGTCAAATAGTTGCCGATTTCGATAAAATCTTAGTCAGAATCTGCTTTTTCGCCTCTTATTGTACCCAAATCTACCTTAGAAATGCAGATATATACTTAAAACACCTTCTTTTGGGACAAATAATTGGTTTTCGCCCTTGATTTACGGAAGATTATAGCCAAAACATGCATTTTCATAACTTAGCGAACTGAAATCTACATTAAAACTGCAGATAACTACTTAAAAATTCACTTCCTTGAATTGATAATAGGTTTTTCTCTGTCATTTTAAACAGATTCCAGTCAAAATCGGCTTCTTCGATTCATATCGTATCTAAAACCGCATCAAAACTGCAAATATCAGTTTAAACTATCATTTTTTGATACAAACAGTTATATATTCATGTCAATATCTTTCAAATTCTAGTCAAAATCGGCGTCTTTGGGCATTTTAGTAACGAAAACCTTAATAAACTATTAGATTTCGACGTAAGGCAACCTTTCTGAGTCAAATAGTTGCCGATTTCGATAAAATCTTAGTCAGAATCTGCTTTTTCGCCTCTTATTGTACCCAAATCTACCTTAGAAATGCAGATATATACTTAAAACACCTTCTTTTGGGACAAATAATTGGTTTTCGCCCTTGATTTACGGAAGATTATAGCCAAAACATGCATTTTCATAACTTAGCGAACTGAAATCTACATTAAAACTGCAGATAACTACTTAAAAATTCACTTCCTTGAATTGATAATAGGTTTTTCTTTGTCATTGTAAACAGATTGCAGTCAAAATCGGCTTCTTCGATTCATATCGTATCTAAAACCGCATCAAAACTGCAAATATCAGTTTAAACTATCATTTTTTGATACAAACAGTTATATATTCATGTCAATATCTTTCAAATTCTAGTCAAAATCGGCGTCTTCGGGCATTTTAGTAACGAAAACCTTAATAAACTATTAGATTTCGACGTAAGGCAACCTTTCTGAGTCAAATAGTTGCCGATTTCGATAAAATCTTAGTCAGAATCTGCTTTTTCGCCTCTTATTGTACCCAAATCTACCTTAGAAATGCAGATATATACTTAAAACACCTTCTTTTGGGACAAATAATTGGTTTTCGCCCTTGATTTACGGAAGATTATAGCCAAAACATGCATTTTCATAACTTAGCGAACTGAAATCTACATTAAAACTGCAGATAACTACTTAAAAATTCACTTCCTTGAATTGATAATATGTTTTTCTTTGTCATTTTAAACAGATTCCAGTCAAAATCGGCTTCTTCGATTCATATCGTATCTAAAACCGCATCAAAACTGCAAATATCAGTTTAAACTATCATTTTTTGATACAAACAGTTATATATTCATGTCAATATCTTTCAAATTCTAGTCAAAATCGGCGTCTTTGGGCATTTTAGTAACGAAAACCTTAATAAACTATTAGATTTCGACGTAAGGCGACCTTTCTGAGTCAAATAGTTGCCGATTTCGATAAAATCTTAGTCAGAATCTGCTTTTTCGCCTCTTATTGTACCCAAATCTACCTTAGAAATGCAGATATATACTTAAAACACCCTCTTTTGGGATAAATAATTGGTTTTCGCCCTTGATTTACGGAAGATTATAGCCAAAACATGCATTTCCATAACTTAGCGAACTGAAATCTACATTAAAACTGCAGATAACTACTTAAAAATTCACTTCCTTGAATTGATAATAGGTTTTTCTTTGTCATTTTAAACAGATTCCAGTCAAAATTGGCTTCTTCGATCCATATCGTATCTAAAACCGCATCAAAACTGCAAATATCAGTTTAAACTATCATTTTTTGATACAAACAGTTATATATTCATGTCAATATCTTTCAAATTCTAGTCAAAATCGGCGTCTTTGGGCATTTTACTAACGAAAACCTTAATAAACTATTAGATTTCGACGTAAGGCAACCTTTCTGAGTCAAATAGTTGCCGATTTCGATAAAATCTTAGTCAGAATCTGCTTTTTCGCCTCTTATTGTACCCAAATCTACCTTAGAAATGCAGATATATACTTAAAACACCTTCTTTTGGGACAAATAATTGGTTTTCGCCCTTGATTTACGGAAGATTATAGCCAAAACATGCATTTTCATAACTTAGCGAACTGAAATCTACATTAAAACTGCAGATAACTACTTAAAAATTCACTTCCTTGAATTGATAATAGGTTTTTCTCTGTCATTTTAAACAGATTCCAGTCAAAATCGGCTTCTTCGATTCATATCGTATCTAAAACCGCATCAAAACTGCAAATATCAGTTTAAACTATCATTTTTTGATACAAACAGTTATATATTCATGTCAATATCTTTCAAATTCTAGTCAAAATCGGCGTCTTTGGGCATTTTAGTAACGAAAACCTTAATAAACTATTAGATTTCGACGTAAGGCAACCTTTCTGAGTCAAATAGTTGCCGATTTCGATAAAATCTTAGTCAGAATCTGCTTTTTCGCCTCTTATTGTACCCAAATCTACCTTAGAAATGCAGATATATACTTAAAACACCTTCTTTTGGGACAAATAATTGGTTTTCGCCCTTGATTTACGGAAGATTATAGCCAAAACATGCATTTTCATAACTTAGCGAACTGAAATCTACATTAAAACTGCAGATAACTGCTTAAAAATTCACTTCCTTGAATTGATAATAGGTTTTTCTTTGTCATTTTAAACAGATTCCAGTCAAAATCGGCTTCTTCGACTCATATCGTACCTAAAACCGCATCAAAACTGCAAATATCAGTTTAAACTATCATTTTTTGATACAAACAGTTAAATATTCATGTCAATATCTTTCAAATTCTAGTCAAAATCGGCGTCTTTGGGCATTTTAGTAACGAAAACCTTAATAAACTATTAGATTTCGACGTAAGGCAACCTTTCTGAGTCAAATAGTTGACGATTTCGATAAAATCTTAGTCAGAATCTGCTTTTTCGCTTCTTATTGTACCCAAATCTACCTTAGAAATGCAGATATATACTTAAAACACCTTCTTTTGGGACAAATAATTGGTTTTCGCCCTTGATTTACGGAAGATTATAGCCAAAACATGCATTTTCATAACTTAGCGAACTGAAATCTACATTAAAACTGCAGATAACTACTTAAAAATTTACTTCCTTGAATTGATAAAAGGTTTTTGTCATTTTAAACAGATTCCAGTCAAAATCGGCTTCTTCGATTCATATCGTATCTAAAACCGCATCAAAACTGCAAATATCAGTTTAAACTATCATTTTTTGATACAAACAGTTATATATTCATGTCAATATCTTTCAAATTCTAGTCAAAATCGGCGTCTTTGGGCATTTTAGTAACGAAAACCTTAATAAACTATTAGATTTCGACGTAAGGCAACATTTCTGAGTCAAATAGTTGCCGATTTCGATAAAATCTTTGTCAGAATCTGCTTTTTCGCCTCTTATTGTACCCAAATCTACCTTAGAAATGCAGATATATACTTAAAACACCTTCTTTTGGGACAAATAATTGGTTTTCGCCCTTGATTTACGGAAGATTATTGCCAAAACATGCATTTTCATAACTTAGCGAACTGAAATCTACATTAAAACTGCAGATAACTACTTAAAAATTCACTTCCTTGAATTGATAATAGGTTTTTCTCTGTCATTTTAAACAGATTCCAGTCAAAATCGGCTTCTTCGATTCATATCGTATCTAAAACCGCATCAAAACTGCAAATATCAGTTTAAACTATCATTTTTTGATACAAACAGTTATATATTCATGTCAATATCTTTCAAATTCTAGTCAAAATCGGCGTCTTTGGGCATTTTAGTAACGAAAACCTTAATAAACTATTAGATTTCGACGTAAGGCAACCTTTCTGAGTCAAATAGTTGCCGATTTCGATAAAATCTTAGTCAGAATCTGCTTTTTCGCCTCTTATTGTACCCAAATCTAACTTAGAAATGCAGATATATACTTAAAACACCTTCTTTTGGGACAAATAATTGGTTTTCGCCCTTGATTTACGGAAGATTATAGCCAAAACATGCATTTTCATAACTTAGCGAACTGAAATCTACATTAAAACTGCAGATAACTACTTAAAAATTCACTTCCTTGAATTGATAATAGGTTTTTCTTTGTCATTTTAAACAGATTCCAGTCAAAATCGGCTTCTTCGATTCATATCGTATCTAAAACCGCATCAAAACTGCAAATATCAGTTTAAACTATCATTTTTTGATACAAAGACTTATATATTCATGTCAATATCTTTCAAATTCTAGTCAAAATCGGCGTCTTTGGGCATTTTAGTAACGAAAACCTTAATAAACTATTAGATTTCGACGTAAGGCAACCTTTCTGAGTCAAATAGTTGCCGATTTCGATAAAATCTTAGTCAGAATCTGCTTTTTCGCCTCTTATTGTACCCAAATCTACCTTAGAAATGCAGATATATACTTAAAACACCTTCTTTTGGGACAAATAATTGCTTTTCGCCCTTGATTTACGGAAGATTATAGCCAAAACATGCATTTTCATAACTTAGCGAACTGAAATCTACATTAAAACTGCAGATAACTACTTAAAAATTCACTTCCTTGAATTGATAATAGGTTTTTCTTTGTCATTTTAAACAGATTCCAGTCAAAATCGGCTTCTTCGATTCATATCGTATCTAAAACCGCATCAAAACTGCAAATATCAGTTTAAACTATAATTTTCTGATACAAACAGTTATATATTCATGTCAATATCTTTCAAATTCTAGTCAAAATCGGCGTCTTTGGGCATTTTAGTAACGAAAACCTTAATAAACTATTAGATTTCGACGTAAGGCAACCTTTCTGAGTCAAATAGTTGCCGATTTCGATAAAATCTTAGTCAGAATCTGCTTTTTCGCCTCTTATTGTACCCAAATCTACCTTAGAAATGCAGATATATACTTAAAACACCTTCTTTTGGGACAAATAATTGGTTTTCGCCCTTGATTTACGGAAGATTATAGCCAAAACATGCATTTTCATAACTTAGCGAACTGAAATCTACATTAAAACTGCAGATAACTACTTAAAAATTCACTTCCTTGAATTGATAATAGGTTTTTCTTTGTCATTTTAAACAGATTCCAGTCAAAATCGGCTACTTCGATTCATATCGTATCTAAAACCGCATCAAAACTGCAAATATCAGTTTAAACTATCATTTTTTGATACAAACAGTTATATATTCATGTCAATATCTTTCAAATTCTAGTCAAAATCGGCGTCTTTGGGCATTTTAGTAACGAAAACCTTAATAAACTATTAGATTTCGACGTAAGGCAACCTTTCTGAGTCAAATAGTTGCCGATTTCGATAAAATCTTAGTCAGAATCTGCTTTTTCGCCTCTTATTGTACCCAAATCTACCTTAGAAATGCAGATATATATTTAAAACACCTTCTTTTGGGACAAATAATGGGTTTTCGCCCTTGATTTACGGAAGATTATAGCCAAAACATGCATTTTCATAACTTAGCGAACTGAAATCTACATTAAAACTGCAGATAACTACTTAAAAATTCACTTCCTTGAATTGATAATAGGTTTTTCTTTGTCATTCTAAACAGATTCCAGTCAAAATCGGCTTCTTCAATTCATATCGTATCTAAAACCGCATCAAAACTGCAAATATCAGTTTAAACTATCATTTTTTGATACAAACAGTTATATATTCATGTCAATATCTTTCAAATTCTAGTCAAAATCGGCGTCTTTGGGCATTTTAGTAACGAAAACCTTAATAAACTATTAGATTTCGACGTAAGGCAACCTTTCTGAGTCAAATAGTTGCCGATTTCGATAAAATCTTAGTCAGAATCTGCTTTTTCGCCTCTTATTGTACCCAAATCTACCTTAGAAATGCAGATATATACTTAAAACACCTTCTTTTGGGACAAATAATTGGTTTTCGCCCTTGATTTACGGAAGATTATAGCCAAAACATGCATTTTCATAACTTAGCGAACTGAAATCTACATTAAAACTGCAGATAACTACTTAAAAATTCACTTCCTTGAATTGATAATATGTTTTTCTTTGTCATTTTAAACAGATTCCAGTCAAAATCGGCTTCTTCGATTCATATCGTATCTAAAACCGCATCAAAACTGCAAATATCAGTTTAAACTATCATTTTTTGATACAAACAGTTATATATTCATGTCAATATCTTTCAAATTCTAGTCAAAATCGGCGTCTTTGGGCATTCTAGTAACGAAAACCTTAATAAACTATTAGATTTCGACGTAAGGCGACCTTTCTGAGTCAAATAGTTGCCGATTTCGATAAAATCTTAGTCAGAATCTGCTTTTTCGCCTCTTATTGTACCCAAATCTACCTTAGAAATGCAGATATATACTTAAAACACCTTCTTTTGGGACAAATAATTGGTTTTCGCCCTTGATTTACGGAAGATTATAGCCAAAACATGCATTTTCATAACTTAGCGAACTGAAATCTACATTAAAACTGCAGATAACTACTTAAAAATTCACTTCCTTGAATTGATAAAAGGTTTTTGTTATTTTAAACAGATTCCAGTCAAAATCGGCTTCTTCGATCCATATCGTATCTAAAACCGCATCAAAACTGCAAATATCAGTTTAAACTATCATTTTTTGATACAAACAGTTATATATTCATGTCAATATCTTTCAAATTCTAGTCAAAATCGGCGTCTTTGGGCATTTTAGTAACGAAAACCTTAATAAACTATTAGATTTCGACGTAAGGCAACCTTTCTGAGTCAAATAGTTGCCGATTTCGATAAAATCTTAGTCAGAATCTGCTTTTTCGCCTCTTATTGTACCCAAATCTACCTTAGAAATGCAGATATATACTTAAAACACCTTCTTTTGGGACAAATAATGGGTTTTCGCCCTTGATTTACGGAAGATTATAGCCAAAACATGCGTTTTCATAACTTAGCGGACTGAAATCTACATTAAAACTGCAGATAACTACTTAAAAATTCACTTCCTTGAATTGATAATAGGTTTTTCTTTGTCATTCTAAACAGATTCCAGTCAAAATCGGCTTCTTCGATTCATATCGTATCTAAAACCGCATCAAAACTGCAAATATCAGTTTAAACTATCATTTTTTGATACAAACAGTTATATATTCATGTCAATATCTTTCAAATTCTAGTCAAAATCGGCGTCTTTGGGCATTTTAGTAACGAAAACCTTAATAAACTATTAGATTTCGACGTAAGGCAACCTTTCTGAGTCAAATAGTTGCCGATTTCGATAAAATCTTAGTCAGAATCTGCTTTTTCGCCTCTTATTGTACCCAAATCTACCTTAGAAATGCAGATATATACTTAAAACACCTTCTTTTGGGACAAATAATTGGTTTTCGCCCTTGATTTACGGAAGATTATAGCCAAAACATGCATTTTCATAACTTAGCGAACTGAAATCTACATTAAAACTGCAGATAACTACTTAAAAATTCACTTCCTTGAATTGATAATATGTTTTTCTTTGTCATTTTAAACAGATTCCAGTCAAAATCGGCTTCTTCGATTCATATCGTATCTAAAACCGCATCAAAACTGCAAATATCAGTTTAAACTATCATTTTTTGATACAAACAGTTATATATTCATGTCAATATCTTTCAAATTCTAGTCAAAATCGGCGTCTTTGGGCATTTTAGTAACGAAAACCTTAATAAACTATTAGATTTCGACGTAAGGCAACCTTTCTGAGTCAAATAGTTGCCGATTTCGATAAAATCTTAGTCAGAATCTGCTTTTTCGCCTCTTATTGTACCCAAATCTACCTTAGAAATGCAGATATATACTTAAAACACCCTCTTTTGGGATAAATAATTGGTTTTCGCCCTTGATTTACGGAAGATTATAGCCAAAACATGCATTTCCATAACTTAGCGAACTGAAATCTACATTAAAACTGCAGATAACTACTTAAAAATTCACTTCCTTGAATTGATAATAGGTTTTTCTCTGTCATTTTAAACAGATTCCAGTCAAAATCGGCTTCTTCGATTCATATCGTATCTAAAACCGCATCAAAACTGCAAATATCAGTTTAAACTATCATTTTTTGATACAAACAGTTATATATTCATGTCAATATCTTTCAAATTCTAGTCAAAATCGGCGTCTTTGGGCATTTTACTAACGAAAACCTTAATAAACTATTAGATTTCGACGTAAGGCAACCTTTCTGAGTCAAATAGTTGCCGATTTCGATAAAATCTTGCATGCATGCAAAACATGCATTTTCATAACTTAGCGAAATGAAATCTACATTAAAACTGCAGATAACTACTTAAAAATTCACTTCCTTGAATTGATATGTTTTTCTTTGTCATTTTAAACAGATTCTAGTCAAAATCGGCTTCTTCGATTCATATCGTATCTAAAACCGCATCAAAACTGCAAATATCAGTTTAAACTATCATTTTTTGATACAAACAGTTATATATTCATGTCAATATCTTTCAAATTCTAGTCAAAATCGGCGTCTTTGGGCATTTTAGTAACGAAAACCTTAATAAACAATTAGATTTCGACGTAAGGCAACATTTCTGAGTCAAATAGTTGCCGATTTCAATAAAATCTTTGTCAGAATCTGCTTTTTCGCCTCTTATTGTACCCAAATCTACCTTAGAAATGCAGATATATACTTAAAACACCTTCTTTTGGGAAAAATAATTGGTTTTCGCCCTTGATTTACGGAAGATTATAGCCAAAACATGCATTTTCATAACTTAGCGAACTGAAATCTACATTAAAACTGCAGATAACTACTTAAAAATTCACTTCCTTGAATTGATAATAGGTTTTTCTTTGTCATTTTAAACAGATTCCAGTCAAAATCGGCTTCTTCGATTCATATCGTATCTAAAACCGCATCAAAACTGCAAATATCAGTTTAAACTATCATTTTTTGATACAAACAGTTATATATTCATGTCAATATCTTTCAAATTCTAGTCAAAATCTTCGTCTTTGGGCATTTTAGTAACGAAAACCTTAATAAACTATTAGATTTCGACGTAAGGCAACCTTTCTGAGTCAAATAGTTGCCGATTTCGATAAAATCTTAGTCAGAATCTGCTTTTTCGCCTCTTATTGTACCCAAATCTACCTTAGAAATGCAGATATATACTTAAAACACCTTCTTTTGGGACAAATAATTGGTTTTCGCCCTTGATTTACGGAAGATTATAGCCAAAACATGCATTTTCATAACTTAGCGAACTGAAATTTACATTAAAACTGCAGATAACTACTTAAAAATTCACTTCCTTGAATTGATAATAGGTTTTTCTTTGTCATTTTAAACAGATTCCAGTCAAAATCGGCTTCTTCGATTCATATCGTATCTAAAACCGCATCAAAACTGCAAATATCAGTTTAAACTATCATTTTTTGATACAAACAGTTATATATTCATGTCAATATCTTTCAAATTCTAGTCAAAATCGGCGTCCTTGGGCATTTTAGTAACGAAAACCTTAATAAACTATTAGATTTCGACGTAAGGCAACCTTTCTGAGTCAAATAGTTGCCGATTTCGATAAAATCTTAGTCAGAATCTGCTTTTTCGCCTCTTATTGTACCCAAATCTACCTTAGAAATGCAGATATATACTTAAAACACCTTCTTTTGGGACAAATAATTGGCTTTGGCCCTTGATTTACGGAAGATTATAGCGAAAACATGCATTTTCATAACTTAGCGAACTGAAATCTACATTAAAACTGCAGATAACTACTTAAAAATTCACTTCCTTGAATTGATAAAAGGTTTTTGTCATTTTAAACAGATTCCAGTCAAAATCGGCTTCTTCGATTCATATCGTATCTAAAACCGCATCAAAACTGCAAATATCAGTTTAAACTATCATTTTTTGATACAAACAGTTATATATTCATGTCAATATCTTTCAAATTCTAGTCAAAATCGGCGTCTTTGGGCATTTTAGTAACGAAAACCTTAATAAACTATTAGATTTCGACGTAAGGCAACCTTTCTGAGTCAAATAGTTGCCGATTTCGATGAAATCTTGCATGCATGCAAAACATGCATTTTCATAACTTAGCGAACTGAAATCTACATTAAAACTGCAGATAACTACTTAAAAATTCACTTCCTTGAATTGATAATATGTTTTTCTTTGTCATTTTAAACAGATTCCAGTCAAAATCGGCTTCTTCGATTCATATCGTATCTTAAACCGCATCAAAACTGCAAATATCAGTTTAAACTATCATTTTTTGATACAAACAGTTATATATTCATGTCAATATCTTTCAAATTCTAGTCAAAATCGGCGTCTTTGGGCATTTTAGTAACGAAAACCTTAATAAACTATTAGATTTCGACGTAAGGCAACCTTTCTGAGTCAAATAGTTGCCGATTTCGATAAAATCTTAGTCAGAATCTGCTTTTTCGCCTCTTATTGTACCCAAATCTACCTTAGAAATGCAGATATATACTTAAAACACCTTCTTTTGGGACAAATAATTGGCTTTGGCCCTTGATTTACGGAAGATTATAGCGAAAACATGCATTTTCATAACTTAGCGAACTGAAATCTACATTAAAACTGCAGATAACTACTTAAAAATTCACTTCCTTGAATTGATAAAAGGTTTTTGTCATTTTAAACAGATTCCAGTCAAAATCGGCTTCTTCGATTCATATCGTATCTAAAACCGCATCAAAACTGCAAATATCAGTTTAAACTATCATTTTTTGATACAAACAGTTATATATTCATGTCAATATCTTTCAAATTCTAGTCAAAATCGACGTCTTTGGGCATTTTAGTAACGAAAACCTTAATAAACTATTAGATTTCGACGTAAGGCAACCTTTCTGAGTCAAATAGTTGCCGATTTCGATGAAATCTTGCATGCATGCAAAACATGCATTTTCATAACTTAGCGAACTGAAATCTACATTAAAACTGCAGATAACTACTTAAAAATTCACTTCCTTGAATTGATAATATGTTTTTCTTTGTCATTTTAAACAGATTCCAGTCAAAATCGGCTTCTTCGATTCATATCGTATCTAAAACCGCATCAAAACTGCAAATATCAGTTTAAACTATCATTTTTTGATACAAACAGTTATATATTCATGTCAATATCTTTCAAATTCTAGTCAAAATCGGCGTCTTTGGGCATTTTAGTAACGAAAACCTTAATAAACAATTAGATTTCGACCTTTCTGAGTCAAATAGTTGCCGTCGATAAAATCTTAGTCAGAATCTGCTTTTTCGCCTCTTATTGTACCCAAATCTACCTTAGAAATGCAGATATAACTTAAAACACCTTCTTTTGGGACAAATAATTGGTTTTCGCCCTTGATTTACGGAAGATTATAGCCAAAACATGCATTTTCATAACTTAGCGAACTGAAATCTACATTAAAACTGCAGATAACTACTTAAAAATTCACTTCCTTGAATTGATAATAGGTTTTTCTCTGTCATTTTAAACAGATTCCAGTCAAAATCGGCTTCTTCGACTCATATCGTACCTAAAACCGCATCAAAACTGCAAATATCAGTTTAAACTATCATTTTTTGATACAAACAGTTATATATTTATGTCAATATCTTTCAAATTTAGTCAAAATCGGCGTCTTTGGGCATTTTAGTAACGAAAACCTTAATAAACTATTAGATTTCGACGTAAGGCAACGTTTCTGAGTCAAATAGTTGCCGATTTCGATAAAATCTTAGTCAGAATCTGCTTTTTCGCCTCTTATTGTACCCAAATCTACCTTAGAAATGCAGATATATACTTAAAACACCTTCTTTTGGGACAAATAATTGGTTTTCGCCCTTGATTTACGGAAGATTATAGCCAAAACATGCATTTTCATAACTTAGCGAACTGAAATCTACATTAAAACTGCAGATAACTACTTAAAAATTCACTTCCTTGAATTGATAATAGGTTTTTCTTTGTCATTTTAAACAGATTCCAGTCAAAATCGGCTTCTTCGACTCATATCGTACCTAAAACCGCATCAAAACTGCAAATATCAGTTTAAACTATCATTTTTTGATACAAACAGTTATATATTCATGTCAATATCTTTCAAATTCTAGTCAAAATTGGCGTCTTTGGGCATTTTAGTAACGAAAACCTTAATAAACTATTAGATTTCGACGTAAGGCAACCTTTCTGAGTCAAATAGTTGCCGATTTCGATAAATTCTTAGTCAGAATCTGCTTTTTCGCCTCTTATTGTACCCAAATCTACCTTAGAAATGCAGATATATACTTAAAACACCTTCTTTTGGGACAAATAATTGGTTTTCGCCCTTGATTTACGGAAGATTATAGCCAAAACATGTATTTTCATAACTTAGCGAACTGAAATCTACATTAAAACTGCAGATAACTACTTAAAAATTCACTTCCTTGAATTGATAATAGGTTTTTCTTTGTCATTTTAAACAGATTCCAGTCAAAATTGGCTTCTTCGATCCATATCGTATCTAAAACCGCATCAAAACTGCAAATATCAGTTTAAACTATCATTTTTTGATACAAACAGTTATATATTCATGTCAATATCTTTCAAATTCTAGTCAAAATCGGCGTCTTTGGGCATTTTAGTAACGAAAACCTTAATAAACTATTAGATTTCGACGTAAAGCAACCTTTCTGAGTCAAATAGTTGCCGATTTCGATAAAATCTTGCATGCATGCAAAACATGCATTTTCATAACTTAGCGAACTGAAATCTACATTAAAACTGCAGATAACTACTTAAAAATTCACTTCCATGAATTGATAATATGTTTTTCTTTGTCATTTTAAACAGATTCTAGTCAAATTCGGCTTCTTCGATTCATATCGTATCTAAAACCGCATCAAAACTGCAAATATCAGTTTAAACTATCATTTTTTGATACAAACAGTTATATATTCATGTCAATATCTTTCAAATTCTAGTCAAAATCGGCGTCTTTGGGCATTTTAGTAACGAAAACCTTAATAAACTATTAGATTTCGACGTAAGGCGACCTTTCTGAGTCAAATAGTTGCCGATTTCGATAAAATCTTAGTCAGAATCTGCTTTTTCGCCTCTTATTGTACCCAAATCTACCTTACAAATGCAGATATATACTTAAAACACCCTCTTTTGGGACAAATAATTGGTTTTCGCCCTTGATTTACGGAAGATTATAGCCAAAACATGCATTTTCATAACTTAGCGAACTGAAATCTACATTAAAACTGCAGATAACTACTTAAAAATTCACTTCCTTGAATTGATAATAGGTTTTTCTTTGTCATTTTAAACAGATTCCAGTCAAAATTGGCTTCTTCGATCCATATCGTATCTAAAACCGCATCAAAACTGCAAATATCAGTTTAAACTATCATTTTTTGATACAAATAGTTATATATTCATGTCAATATCTTTCAAATTCTAGTCAAAATCGGCGTCTTTGGGCATTTTAGTAACGAAAACCTTAATAAACTATTAGATTTCAACGTAAGGCAACCTTTCTGAGTCAAATAGTTGCCGATTTCGATAAAATCTTAGTCAGAATCTGCTTTTTCGCCTCTTATTGTATTATCAATTCAAGGAAGTGAATTTTTAAGTAGTTATCTGCAGTTTTAATGTATGATTTCAGTTCGCTAAGTTATGAAAATGCATGTTTTGGCTATAATCTTCCGTAAATCAAGGGCGAAAACCAATTATTTGTCCCAAAAGAAGGTGTTTTAAGTATATATCTGCATTTCTAAGGTAGATTTGGGTACAATAAGAGGCGAAAAAGCAGATTCTGACTAAGATTTTATCGAAATCGGCAACTATTTGACTCAGAAAGGTTGCCTTACGTCGAAATCTAATAGTTTATTAAGGTTTTCGTTACTAAAATGCCCAAAGACGCCGATTTTGACTAGAATTTGAAAGATATTGACATGAATATATAACTGTTTGTATCAAAAAATGATAGTTTAAACTGATATTTGCAGTTTTGATGCGGTTTTAGATACGATATGAATCGAAGAAGCCGATTTTGACTGGAATCTGTTTAAAATGACAAAGAAAAACCTATTATCAAATCAAGGAAGTGAATTTTTGCAGTTTTAATGTAGATTTCAGTTCGCTAAGTTATGAAAATGCATGTTTTGGCTATAATCTTCCGTAAATCAAGGGCGAAAACCAATTATTAGTCCCAAAAGAAGGTGTTTTAAGTATATATCTGCATTTCTAAGGTAGATTTGGGTACAATAAGAGGCGAAAAAGCAGATTCTGACTAAGATTTTATCGAAATCGGCAACTATTTGACTCAGAAAGGTTGCCTTACGTCGAAATCTAATAGTTTATTAAGGTTTTCGTTACTAAAATGCCCAAAGACGCCGATTTTGACTAGAATTTGAAAGATATTGACATGAATATATAACTGTTTGTATCAAAAAATGATAGTTAAAACTGATATTCGCAGTTTTGATGCGGTTTTATATACGATATGAATCGAAGAAGCCGATTTTGACTGGAATCTGTTTAAAATGACAAAGAAAAACCTATTATCAATTCAAGGAAGTGAATTTTTAAGTAGTTATCTGCAGTTTTAATGTAGATTTCAGTTCGCTAAGTTATGAAAATGCATGTTTTGGCTATAATCTTCCGTAAATCAAGGGCGAAAACCAATTATTTGTCCCAAAAGAAGGTGTTTTAAGTATATATCTGCATTTCTAAGGTAGATTTGGGTACAATAAGAGGCGAAAAAGCAGATTCTGACTAAGATTTTATCGAAATCGGCAACTATTTGACTCAGAAAGGTTGCCTTACGTCGAAATCTAATAGTTTATTAAGGTTTTCGTTACTAAAATGCCCAAAGACGCCAATTTTGACTAGAATTTGAAAGATATTGACATGAATATATAACTGTTTGTATCAAAAAATGATAGTTTAAACTGATATTTGCAGTTTTGATGCGGTTTTAGGTACGATATGAGTCGAAGAAGCCGATTTTGACTGGAATCTGTTTAAAATGACAAAGAAAAACCTATTATCAATTCAAGGAAGTGAATTTTTAAGTAGTTATCTGCAGTTTAAATGTAGATTTCAGTTCGCTAAATTATGAAAATGCATGTTTTGGCTATAATCTTCCGTAAATCAAGGGCGAAAACCAATTATTTGTCCCAAAAGAAGGTGTTTTAAATATATATCTGCATTTCTAAGGTAGATTTGGGTACAATAAGAGGCGAAAAAGCAGATTCTGACTAAGATTTTATCGAAATCGGCAACTATTTGACTCAGAAAGGTTGCCTTACGTCGAAATCTAATAGTTTATTAAGGTTTTCGTTACTAAAATGCCCAAAGACGCCAATTTTGACTAGAATTTGAAAGATATTGACATGAATATATAACTGTTTGTATCAAAAAATGATAGTTTAAACTGATATTTGCAGTTTTGATGCGGTTTTAGGTACGATATGAGTCGAAGAAGCCGATTTTGACTGGAATCTGTTTAAAATGACAAAGAAAAACCTATTATCAATTCAAGGAAGTGAATTTTTAAGTAGTTATCTGCAGTTTAAATGTAGATTTCAGTTCGCTAAATTATGAAAATGCATGTTTTGGCTATAATCTTCCGTAAATCAAGGGCGAAAACCAATTATTTGTCCCAAAAGAAGCTGTTTTAATCTGTTTAAAATGACAAAGAAAAACCTATTATCAATTCAAGGAAGTGAATTTTTAAGTAGTTATCTGCAGTTTTAATGTAGATTTCAGTTCGCTAAGTTATGAAAATGCATGTTTTGGCTATAATCTTCCGTAAATCAAGGGCGAAAACCAATTATTTGTCCCAAAAGAAGGTGTTTTAAGTATATATCTGCATTTCTAAGGTAGATTTGGGTACAATAAGAGGCGAAAAAGCAGATTCTGACTAAGATTTTATCGAAATCGGCAACTATTTGACTCAGAAAGGTTGCCTTACGTCGAAATCTAATAGTTTATTAAGGTTTTCGTTACCAAAATGTCCAAAGACGCCGATTTTGACTAGAATTTGAAAGATATTGACATGAATATATAACTGTTTGTATCAAAAAATGATAGTTTAAACTGATATTTGCAGTTTTGATGCGGTTTTAGATACGATATGAATCGAAGAAGCCGATTTTGACTGGAATCTGTTTAAAATGACAAAGAAAAACCTATTATCAATTCAAGGAAGCGAATTTTTGAGTGGCTATCTGCAGTTTTAATGTAGATTTCAGTTCGCTAAGTTATGAAAATGCATGTTTTGGCTATAATCTTCCGTAAATCAAGGGCGAAAACCAATTATTTGTCCCAAAAGAAGGTGTTTTAAGTATATATCTGCATTTCTAAGGTAGATTTGGGTACAATAAGAGGCGAAAAAGCAGATTCTGACTAAGATTTTATCGAAATCGGCAACTATTTGACTCAGAAAGGTTGCCTTACGTCGAAATCTAATAGTTTATTAAGGTTTTCGTTACTAAAATGCCCAAAGACGCCGATTTTGACTAGAATTTGAAAGATATTGACATGAATATATAACTGTTTGTATTAAAAAATGATAGTTTAAACTGATATTTGCAGTTTTGATGCGGTTTTAGATACGAGATGAATCTAAGAAGCCGATTTTGCCTGGAATCTGTTTAAAATGACAAAGAAAAACCTATTATCAATTCAAGGAAGTGAATTTTTAAGTAGTTATCTGCAGTTTTAATGTAGATTTCAGTTCGCTAAGTTATGAAAATGCATGTTTTGGCTATAATCTTCCGTAAATCAAGGGCGAAAAGCAATTATTTGTCCCAAAAGAAGGTGTTTTAAGTATATATCTGCATTTCTATGGTAGATTTGGGTACAATAAGAGGCGAAAAAGCAGATTCTGACTAAGATTTTATCGAAATCGGCAACTATTTGACTCAGAAAGGTTGCCTTACGTCGAAATCTAATAGTTTATTAAGGTTTTCGTTACTAAAATGCCCAAAGACGCCGATTTTGACTAGAATTTGAAAGATATTGACATGAATATATAACTGTTTGTATCAAAAAATGATAGTTTAAACTGATATTTGCAGTTTTGATGCGGTTTTAGATACGATATGAATCGAAGAAGCCGATTTTGACTGGAATCTGTTTAAAATGACAAAGAAAAACCTATTATCAATTCAAGGAAGTGAATTTTTAAGTAGTTATCTGCAGTTTAAATGTAGATTTCAGTTCGCTAAATTATGAAAATGCATGTTTTGGCTATAATCTTCCGTAAATCAAGGGCGAAAACCAATTATTTGTCCCAAAAGAAGGTGTTTTAAATATATATCTGCATTTCTAAGGTAGATTTGGGTACAATAAGAGGCGAAAAAGCAGATTCTGACTAAGATTTTATCGAAATCGGCAACTATTTGACTCAGAAAGGTTGCCTTACGTCGAAATCTAATAGTTTATTAAGGTTTTCGTTACTAAAATGCCCAAAGACGCCAATTTTGACTAGAATTTGAAAGATATTGACATGAATATATAACTGTTTGTATCAAAAAATGATAGTTTAAACTGATATTTGCAGTTTTGATGCGGTTTTAGGTACGATATGAGTCGAAGAAGCCGATTTTGACTGGAATCTGTTTAAAATGACAAAGAAAAACCTATTATCAATTCAAGGAAGTGAATTTTTAAGTAGTTATCTGCAGTTTAAATGTAGATTTCAGTTCGCTAAATTATGAAAATGCATGTTTTGGCTATAATCTTCCGTAAATCAAGGGCGAAAACCAATTATTTGTCCCAAAAGAAGCTGTTTTAATCTGTTTAAAATGACAAAGAAAAACCTATTATCAATTCAAGGAAGTGAATTTTTAAGTAGTTATCTGCAGTTTTAATGTAGATTTCAGTTCGCTAAGTTATGAAAATGCATGTTTTGGCTATAATCTTCCGTAAATCAAGGGCGAAAACCAATTATTTGTCCCAAAAGAAGGTGTTTTAAGTATATATCTGCATTTCTAAGGTAGATTTGGGTACAATAAGAGGCGAAAAAGCAGATTCTGACTAAGATTTTATCGAAATCGGCAACTATTTGACTCAGAAAGGTTGCCTTACGTCGAAATCTAATAGTTTATTAAGGTTTTCGTTACCAAAATGTCCAAAGACGCCGATTTTGACTAGAATTTGAAAGATATTGACATGAATATATAACTGTTTGTATCAAAAAATGATAGTTTAAACTGATATTTGCAGTTTTGATGCGGTTTTAGATACGATATGAATCGAAGAAGCCGATTTTGACTGGAATCTGTTTAAAATGACAAAGAAAAACCTATTATCAATTCAAGGAAGCGAATTTTTAAGTGGCTATCTGCAGTTTTAATGTAGATTTCAGTTCGCTAAGTTATGAAAATGCATGTTTTGGCTATAATCTTCCGTAAATCAAGGGCGAAAACCAATTATTTGTCCCAAAAGAAGGTGTTTTAAGTATATATCTGCATTTCTAAGGTAGATTTGGGTACAATAAGAGGCGAAAAAGCAGATTCTGACTAAGATTTTATCGAAATCGGCAACTATTTGACTCAGAAAGGTTGCCTTACGTCGAAATCTAATAGTTTATTAAGGTTTTCGTTACTAAAATGCCCAAAGACGCCGATTTTGACTAGAATTTGAAAGATATTGACATGAATATATAACTGTTTGTATTAAAAAATGATAGTTTAAACTGATATTTGCAGTTTTGATGCGGTTTTAGATACGAGATGAATCTAAGAAGCCGATTTTGCCTGGAATCTGTTTAAAATGACAAAGAAAAACCTATTATCAATTCAAGGAAGTGAATTTTTAAGTAGTTATCTGCAGTTTTAATGTAGATTTCAGTTCGCTAAGTTATGAAAATGCATGTTTTGGCTATAATCTTCCGTAAATCAAGGGCGAAAAGCAATTATTTGTCCCAAAAGAAGGTGTTTTAAGTATATATCTGCATTTCTATGGTAGATTTGGGTACAATAAGAGGCGAAAAAGCAGATTCTGACTAAGATTTTATCGAAATCGGCAACTATTTGACTCAGAAAGGTTGCCTTACGTCGAAATCTAATAGTTTATTAAGGTTTTCGTTACTAAAATGCCCAAAGACGCCGATTTTGACTAGAATTTGAAAGATATTGACATGAATATATAACTGTTTGTATCAAAAAATGATAGTTTAAACTGATATTTGCAGTTTTGATGCGGTTTTAGATACGATATGAATCGAAGAAGCCGATTTTGACTGGAATCTGTTTAAAATGACAAAGAAAAACCTATTATCAATTCAAGGAAGTGAATTTTTAAGTAGTTATCTGCATTTTTAATGTAGATTTCAGTTCGCTAAGTTAAGAAAATGCATGTTTTGGCTATAATCTTCCGTAAATCAAGGGCGAAAAGCAATTATTTGTCCCAAAAGAAGGTGTTTTAAGTATATATCTGCATTTCTAAGGTAGATTTGGGTACAATAAGAGGCGAAAAAGCAGATTCTGACTAAGATTTTATCGAAATCGGCAACTATTTGACTCAGAAAGGTTGCCTTACGTCGAAATCTAATAGTTTATTAAGGTTTTCGTTATTAAAATGCCGAAAGACGCCGATTTTGACTAGAATTTGAAAGATATTGACATGAATATATAACTGTTTGTATCAAAAAATGATAGTTTAAACTGATATTTGCAGTTTTGATGCGGTTTTAGATACGATATGAAACGAAGAAGCCGATTTTGACTGGAATCTGTTTAAAATGACAAAGAAAAACCTATTATCAATTCAAGGAAGTGAATTTTTGCAGTTTTAATGTAGATTTCAGTTCGCTAAGTTATGAAAATGCATGTTTTGGCTATAATCTTCCGTAAATCAAGGGCGAAAACCAATTATTTGTCCCAAAAGAAGGTGTTTTAAGTATATATCTGCATTTCTGAGGTAGATTTGGGTACAATAAGAGGCGAAAAAGCAGATTCTGACTAAGATTTTATCGAAATCGGCAACTATTTGACTCAGAAAGGTTGCCTTACGTCGAAATCTAATAGTTTATTAAGGTTTTCGTTACTAAAATGCCCAAAGACGCCGATTTTGACTAGAATTTGAGAGATATTGACATGAATATATAACTGTTTGTATCAAAAAATGATAGTTTAAACTGATATTTGCAGTTTTGATGCGGTTTTAGATACGATATGGATCGAAGAAGCCGATTTTGACTGGAATCTGTTTAAAATGACAAAGAAAAACCTATTATCAATTCAAGGAAGTGAATTTTTAAGTAGTTATCTGCAGTTTTAATGTAGATTTCAGTTCGCTAAGTTATGAAAATGCATGTTTTGACTATAATCTTCCGTAAATCAAGGGCGAAAACCAATTATTTGTCCCAAAAGAAGGTGTTTTAAGTATATATCTGCATTTCTAAGGTAGATTTGGGTACAATAAGAGGCGAAAAAGCAGATTCTGACTAAGATTTTATCGAAATCGGCAACTATTTGACTCAGAAAGGTTGCCTTACGTCGAAATCTAATAGTTTATTAAGGTTTTCGTTACTAAAATGCCCAAAGACGCCGATTTTGACTAGAATTTGAAAGATATTGACATGAATATATAACTGTTTGTATCAAAAAATGATAGTTTAAACTGATATTTGCAGTTTTGATGCGGTTTTAGATACGATATGAATCGAAGAAGCCGATTTTGACTGGAATCTGTTTAAAATGACAAAGAAAAACCTATTATCAATTCAAGGAAGTGAATTTTTAAGTAGTTATCTGCAGTTTTAATGTAGATTTCAGTTCTTTAAGTTATGAAAATGCATGTTTTGGCTATAATCTTCGGTAAATCAAGGGCGAAAACCAATTATTTGTCCCAAAAGAAGGTGTTTTAAGTATATATCTGCATTTCTAAGGTAGATTTGGGTACAATAAGAGGCGAAAAAGCAGATTCTGACTAAGATTTTATCGAAATCGGCAACTATTTGACTCAGAAAGGTTGCCTTACGTCGAAATCTAATAGTTTATTAAGGTTTTCGTTACTAAAATGCCCAAAGACGCCGATTTTGACTAGAATTTGAAAGATATTGACATGAATATATAACTGTTTGTATCAAAAAATGATAGTTTAAACTGATATTTGCAGTTTTGATGCGGTTTTAGATACGTTATGAATCGAAGAAGCCGATTTTGACTGGAATCTGTTTGAAATGACAAAGAAAAAAATATTGTCAAATCAAGGAAGTGAATTTTTAAGTAGTTATCTGCAGTTTTAATGTAGATTTCAGTTCGCTAAGTTATGAAAATGCATGTTTTGGCTATAATCTTCCGTAAATCAAGGGCGAAAACCAATTATTTGTCCCAAAAGAAGGTGTTTTAAGCATATATCTGCATTTCTAAGGTAGATTTGGGTACAATAAGAGGCGAAAAAGCAGATTCTGACTAAGATTTTATCGAAATCGGCAACTATTTGACTCAGAAAGGTTGCCTTACGTCGAAATCTAATAGTTTATTAAGGTTTTCGTTACTAAAATGCCCAAAGAAGCCGATTTTGACTAGAATTTGAAAGATATTGACATGAATATATAACTGTTTGTATCAAAAAATGATAGTTTAAACTGATATTTGCAGTTTTGATGCGGTTTAAGATACGATATGAATCGAAGAAGCCGATTTTGACTGGAATCTGTTTAAAATGACAAAGAAAAACCTATTATCAATTCAAGGAAGTGAATTTTTGCAGTTTTAATGTAGATTTCAGTTCGCTAAGTTATGAAAATGCATGTTTTGGCTATAATCTTCCGTTAATCAAGGGCGAAAACCAATTATTTGTCCCAAAAGAAGGTGTTTTAAGTATATATCTGCATTTCTAAGGTAGATTTGGGTACAATAAGAGGCGAAAAAGCAGATTCTGACTAAGATTTTATCGAAATCGGCAACTATTTGACTCAGAAAGGTTGCCTTACGTCGAAATCTAATAGTTTATTAAGGTTTTCGTTACTAAAATGCCCAAAGACGCCGATTTTGACTAGAATTTGAAAGATATTGACATGAATATATAACTGTTTGTATCAAAAAATGATAGTTTAAACTGATATTTGCAGTTTTGATGCGGTTTTAGATACGATATGAATCGAAGAAGCCGATTTTGACTGGAATCTGTTTAAAATGACAAAGAAAAACCTATTATCAATTCAAGGAAGTGAATTTTTAAGTAGTTATCTGCAGTTTTAATGTAGATTTCAGTTCCCTAAGTTATGAAAATGCATGTTTTGGCTATAATCTTCCGTAAATCAAGGGCGAAAACCAATTATTTTTCCCAAAAGAAGGTGTTTTAAGTATATATCTGCATTTCTAAGGTAGATTTGGGTACAATAAGAGGCGTAAAAGCAGATTCTGACTAAGATTTTATCGAAATCGGCAACTATTTGACTCAGAAAGGTTGCCTTACGTCGAAATCTAATAGTTTATTAAGGTTTTCGTTACTAAAATGCCCAAAGACGCCGATTTTGACTAGAATTTGAAAGATATTGACATGAATATATAACTGTTTGTATCAAAAAATGATAGTTTAAACTGATATTTGCAGTTTTGATGCGGTTTTAGATACGATATGAATCGAAGAAGCCGATTTTGACTGGAATCTGTTTAAAATGACAAAGAAAAACCTATTATCAATTCAAGGAAGTGAATTTTTAAGTAGTTATCTGCAGTTTTAATGTAGATTTCAGTTCGCTAAGTTATGAAAATGCATGTTTTGGCTATAATCTTCCGTAAATCAAGGGCGAAAACCAATTATTTGTCCCAAAAGAAGGTGTTTTAAGTATATATCTGCATTTCTAAGGTAGATTTGGGTACAATAAGAGGCGAAAAAGCAGATTCTGACTAAGATTTTATCGAAATCGGCAACTATTTGACTCAGAAAGGTTGCCTTAAGTCGAAATCTAATAGTTTATTAAGGTTTTCGTTACTAAAATGCCCAAAGACGCCAATTTTGACTAGAATTTGAAAGATATTGACATGAATATATAACTGTTTGTATCAAAAAATGATAGTTTAAACTGATATTTGCAGTTTTGATGCGGTTTTAGGTACGATATGAGTCGAAGAAGCCGATTTTGACTGGAATCTGTTTAAAATGACAAAGAAAAACCTATTATCAATTCAAGGAAGTGAATTTTTAAGTAGTTATCTGCAGTTTTAATGTAGATTTCAGTTCGCTAAGTTATGAAAATGCATGTTTTGGCTATAATCTTCCGTAAATCAAGGGCGAAAACCAATTATTTGTCCCAAAAGAAGGTGTTTTAAGTATATATCTGCATTTCTAAGCTAGATTTGGGTACAATAAGAGGCGAAAAAGCAGATTCTGACTAAGATTTCATCGAAATCGGCAACTATTTGACTCAGAAAGGTTGCCTTACGTCGAAATCTAATAGTTTATTAAGGTTTTCGTTACTAAAATGCCCAAAGACGCCGATTTTGACTAGAATTTGAAAGATATTGACATGAATATATAACTGTTTGTATCAAAAAATGATAGTTTAAACTGATATTTGCAGTTTTGATGCGGTTTTAGATACGATATGAATCGAAGAAGCCGATTTTGACTGGAATCTGTTTAAAATGGCAAAGAAAAACCTATTATCAATTCAAGGAAGTGAATTTTTAAGTAGTTATCTGCAGTTTTAATGTAGATTTCAGTTCGCTAAGTTATGAAAATGCATGTTTTCGCTATAATCTTCCGTAAATCAAGGGCGAAAAACAATTATTTGTCCCAAAAGAAGGTGTTTTAAGTATATATCTGCATTTCTAAGGTAGATTTGGGTACAATAAGAGGCGAAAAAGCAGATTCTGACTAAGATTTTATCGAAATCGGCAACTATTTGACTCAGAAAGGTTGCCTTACGTCGAAATCTAATAGTTTATTAAGGTTTTCGTTACTAAAATGCCCAAAGACGCCGATTTTGACTAGAATTTGAAAGATATTGACATGAATATATAACTGTTTGTATCAAAAAATGATAGTTTAAACTGATATTTGTAGTTTTGATGCGGTTTTAGATACGATATGAATCGAAGAAGCCGATTTTGATTGGAATCTGTTTAAAATGACAAAGAAAAACCTATTATCAATTCAAGGAAGTGAATTTTTGCAGTTTTAATGTAGATTTCAGTTCGCTAAGTTATGAAAATGCATGTTTTGGCTATAATCTTCCGTAAATCAAGGGCGAAAACCAATTATTTGTGCCAAAAGAAGGTGTTTTAAGTATATATCTGCATTTCTAAGGTAGATTTGGGTACAATAAGAGGCGAAAAAGCAGATTCTGACTAAGATTTTATCGAAATCGGCAACTATTTGACTCAGAAAGGTTGCCTTACGTCGAAATCAAATAGTTTATTAAGGTTTTCGTTACTAAAATGCCCAAAGACGCCGATTTTGACTAGAATTTGAAAGATATTGACATGAATATATAACTGTTTGTATCAAAAAATGATAGTTTAAACTGATATTCGCAGTTTTGATGCGGTTTTAGATACGATATGAATCGAAGAAGCCGATTTTGACTGGAATCTGTTTAAAATGACAAAGAAAAACCTATTATCAATTCAAGGAAGTGAATTTTTAACCAATTATTTGTCCCAAAAGAAGGTGTTTTAAGTATATATCTGCATTTTTAAGGTAGATTTGGGTACAATAAGAGGCGAAAAAGCAGATTCTGACTAAGATTTTATCGAAATCGGCAACTATTTGACTCAGAAAGGTTGCCTTACGTCGAAATCTAATAGTTTATTAAGGTTTTCGTTACTAAAATGCCCAAAGACGCCGATTTTGACTAGAATTTGAAAGATATTGACATGAATATATAACTGTTTGTATCAAAAAATGATAGTTTAAACTGATATTTGCAGTTTTGATGCGGTTTTAGATACGATATGAATCGAAGAAGCCGATTTTGACTGGAATCTGTTTAAAATGACAAAGAAAAACCTATTATCAATTCAAGGAAGTGAATTTTTAAGTAGCTATCTGCAGTTTTAATGTAGATTTCAGTTCGCTAAGTTATGAAAATGCATGTTTTGGCTATAATCTTCCGTAAATCAAGGGCGAAAACCAATTATTTGTCCCAAAAGAAGGTGTTTTAAGTATATATCTGCATTTCTAAGGTAGATTTGGGTACAATAAGAGGCGAAAAAGCAGATTCTGACTAAGATTTTATCGAAATCGGCAACTATTTGACTCAGAAAGGTTGCCTTACGTCAAAATCTAATAGTTTATTAAGGTTTTCGTTACTAAAATGCCCAAAGACGCCGATTTTGACTAGAATTTGAAAGATATTGACATGAATATATAACTGTTTGTATCAAAAAATGATAGTTTAAACTGATATTTGCAGTTTTGATGCGGTTTTAGAAACGATATGAATCGAAGAAGCCGATTTTGACTGGAATCTGTTTAAAATGACAAAGAAAAACCTATTATCAATTCAAGGAAGTGAATTTTTAAGTAGTTATCTGCAGTTTTAATGTAGATTTCAGTTCGCTAAGTTATGAAAATGCATGTTTTGGCTATAATCTTCCGTAAATCAAGGGCGAAAACCAATTATTTGTCCCAAAAGAAGGTGTTTTAAGTATATATCTGCATTTCTAAGGTAGATTTGGGTACAATTAGAGGCGAAAAAGCAGATTCTGACTAAGATTTTATCGAAATCGGCAACTATTTGACTCAGAAAGGTTGCCTTACGTCGAAATCTAATAGTTTATTAAGGTTTTCGTTACTAAAATGCCCAAAGACGCCGATTTTGACTAGAATTTGAAAGATATTGACATGAATATATAACTGTTTGTATCAAAAAATGATAGTTTAAACTGATATTTGCAGTTTTGATGCGGTTTTAGATACGATATGAATCGAAGAAGCCGATTTTGACTGGAATCTGTTTAAAATGACAAAGAAAAACCTATTATCAATGCAAGGAAGTGAATTTTTAAGTAGTTATCTGCAGTTTAAATGTAGATTTCAGTTCGCTAAATTATGAAAATGCATGTTTTGGCTATAATCTTCCGTAAATCAAGGGCGAAAACCAATTATTTGTCCCAAAAGAACGTGTTTTAAGTATATATCTGCATTTCTAAGGTAGATTTGGGTACAATAAGATGCGAAAAAGCAGATACTGACTAAGATTTTATCGAAATCGGCAACTATTTGACTCAGAAAGGTTGCCTTACGTCGAAATCTAAGAGTTTATTAAGGTTTTCGTTACTAAAATGCCCAAAGACGCCGATTTTGACTAGAATTTGAAAGATATTGACATGAATATATAACTGTTTGTATCAAAAAATGATAGTTTAAACTGATATTTGCAGTTTTGATGCGGTTTTAGATACGATATGAATCGAAGAAGCCGATTTTGACTGGAATCTGTTTAAAATGACAAAGAAAAACCTATTATCAATTCAAGGAAGTGAATTTTTAAGTAGTTATCTGCAGTTTTAATGTAGATTTCAGTTCGCTAAGTTAAGAAAATGCATGTTTTGGCTATAATCTTCCGTAAATCAAGGGCGAAAAGCAATTATTTGTCCCAAAAGAAGGTGTTTTAAGTATATATCTGCATTTCTAAGGTAGATTTGGGTACAATAAGAGGCGAAAAAGCAGATTCTGACTAAGATTTTATCGAAATCGGCAACTATTTGACTCAGAAAGGTTGCCTTACGTCGAAATCTAATAGTTTATTAAGGTTTTCGTTACTAAAATGCCCAAAGACGCCGATTTTGACTAGAATTTGAAAGATATTGACATGAATATATAACTGTTTGTATCAAAAAATGATAGTTTAAACTGATATTTGCAGTTTTGATGCGGTTTTAGATACGATATGAATCGAAGAAGCCGATTTTGACTGGAATCTGTTTAAAATGACAAAGAAAAACCTATTATCAATTCAAGGAAGTGAATTTTTAAGTAGCTATCTGCAGTTTTAATGTAGATTTCAGTTCGCTAAGTTATGAAAATGCATGTTTTGGCTATAATCTTCCGTAAATCAAGGGCGAAAACCAATTATTTGTCCCAAAAGAAGGTGTTTTAAGTATATATCTGCATTTCTAAGGTAGATTTGGGTACAATAAGAGGCGAAAAAGCAGATTCTGACTAAGATTTTATCAAAATCGGCAACTATTTGACTCAGAAAGGTTGCCTTACGTCGAAATCTAATAGTTTATTAAGGTTTTCGTTACTAAAATGCCCAAAGACGCCGATTTTGACTAGAATTTGAAAGATATTGACATGAATATATAACTGTTTGTATCAAAAAATGATAGTTTAAACTGATATTTGCAGTTTTGATGCGGTTTTAGATACGATATGAATCGAAGAAGCCGATTTTGACTGGAATCTGTTTAAAATGACAAAGAAAAAGCTATTATCAATTCAAGGAAGTGAATTTTTAAGTAGTTATCTGCAGTTTTAATGTAGATTTCAGTTCGCTAAGTTATGAAAATGCATGTTTTGGCTATAATCTTCCGTAAATCAAGGGCGAAAAGCAATTATTTGTCCCAAAAGAAGGTGTTTTAAGTATATATCTGCATTTCTAAGGTAGATTTGGGTACAATAAGAGGCAAAAAAGCAGATTCTGACTAAGATTTTATCGAAATCGGCAACTATTTGACTCAGAAAGGTTGCCTTACGTCGAAATCTAATAGTTTATTAAGGTTTTCGTTACTAAAATGCCCAAAGACGCCGATTTTGACTAGAATTTGAAAGATATTGACATGAATATATAACTGTTTGTATCAAAAAATGATAGTTTAAACTGATATTTGCAGTTTTGATGCGGTTTTAGATACGATTTGAATCGAAGAAGAAGATTTTGACTGGAATCTGTTTAAAATGACAAAGAAAAACCTATTATCAATTCAAGGAAGAGAATTTTTAAGTAGCTATCTGCAGTTTTAATGTAAGTTATGAAAATGCATGTTTTGGCTATAATCTTCCGTAAATCAAGGGCGAAAACCAATTATTTGTCCCAAAAGAAGGTGTTTTAAGTATATATCTGCATTTCTAAGGTTTATTTGGGTACAATAAGAGGCGAAAAAGCAGATTCTGACTAAGATTTTATCGAAATCGGCAACTATTTGACTCAGAAAGGTTGCCTTTCGTGGAAATCTATTAGTTTATTAAGGTTTTCGTTACTAAAATGCCCAAAGACGCCGATTTTGACTAGAATTTGAAAGATATTGATATGAATATATAACTGTTTGTATCAAAAAATGATAGTTTAAACTGATATTTGCAGTTTTGATGCGGTTTTAGGTACGATATGAGTCGAAGAAGCCGATTTTGACTGGAATCTGTTTAAAATGACAAAGAAAAACCTATTATCAATTCAAGGAAGTGAATTTTTAAGTAGTTATCTGCAGTTTTAATGTAGATTTCAGTTCGCTAAGTTATGAAAATGCATGTTTTGGCTATAATCTTCCGCAAATCAAGGGCGAAAACCAATTATTTGTCCCAAAAGAAGGTGTTTTAAGTATATATCTGCATTTCTAAGGTAGATTTGGGTACAATAAGAGGCGAAAAAGCAGATTCTGACTAAGATTTTATCGAAATCGGCAACTATTTGACTCAGAAAGGTTGCCTTACGTCGAAATCTAATAGTTTATTAAGGTTTTCGTTACTAAAATGCCCAAAGACGTCGATTTTGACTAGAATTTGAAAGATATTGACATGAATATATAACTGTTTGTATCAAAAAATGATAGTTTAAACTGATATTTGCAGTTTTGATGCGGTTTTAGATACGATATGAATCGAAGAAGCCGATTTTGACTGGAATCTGTTTAAAATGACAAAAACCTTTTATCAATTCAAGGAAGTGAATTTTTAAGTAGTTATCTGCAGTTTTAATGTAGATTTCAGTTCGCTAAGTTATGAAAATGCATGTTTTCGCTATAATCTTCCGTAAATCAAGGGCCAAAGCCAATTATTTGTCCCAAAAGAAGGTGTTTTAAGTATATATCTGCATTTCTAAGGTAGATTTGGGTACAATAAGAGGCGAAAAAGCAGATTCTGACTAAGATTTTATCGAAATCGGCAACTATTTGACTCAGAAAGGTTGCCTTACGTCGAAATCTAATAGTTTATTAAGGTTTTCGTTACTAAAATGCCCAAAGACGCCGATTTTGACTAGAATTTGAAAGATATTGACATGAATATATAACTGTTTGTATCAAAAAATGATAGTTTAAACTGATATTTGCAGTTTTGATGCGGTTTAAGATACGATATGAATCGAAGAAGCCGATTTTGACTGGAATCTGTTTAAAATGACAAAGAAAAACATATTATCAATTCAAGGAAGTGAATTTTTAAGTAGTTATCTGCAGTTTTAATGTAGATTTCAGTTCGCTAAGTTATGAAAATGCATGTTTTGCATGCATGCAAGATTTCATCGAAATCGGCAACTATTTGACTCAGAAAGGTTGCCTTACGTCGAAATCTAATAGTTTATTAAGGTTTTCGTTACTAAAATGCCCAAAGACGCCGATTTTGACTAGAATTTGAAAGATATTGACATGAATATATAACTGTTTGTATCAAAAAATGATAGTTTAAACTGATATTTGCAGTTTTGATGCGGTTTTAGATACGATATGAATCGAAGAAGCCGATTTTGACTGGAATCTGTTTAAAATGACAAAAACCTTTTATCAATTCAAGGAAGTGAATTTTTAAGTAGTTATCTGCAGTTTTAATGTAGATTTCAGTTCGCTAAGTTATGAAAATGCATGTTTTCGCTATAATCTTCCGTAAATCAAGGGCCAAAGCCAATTATTTGTCCCAAAAGAAGGTGTTTTAAGTATATATCTGCATTTCTAAGGTAGATTTGGGTACAATAAGAGGCGAAAAAGCAGATTCTGACTAAGATTTTATCGAAATCGGCAACTATTTGACTCAGAAAGGTTGCCTTACGTCGAAATCTAATAGTTTATTAAGGTTTTCGTTACTAAAATGCCCAAGGACGCCGATTTTGACTAGAATTTGAAAGATATTGACATGAATATATAACTGTTTGTATCAAAAAATGATAGTTTAAACTGATATTTGCAGTTTTGATGCGGTTTTAGATACGATATGAATCGAAGAAGCCGATTTTGACTGGAATCTGTTTAAAATGACAAAGAAAAACCTATTATCAATTCAAGGAAGTGAATTTTTAAGTAGTTATCTGCAGTTTTAATGTAGATTTCAGTTCGCTAAGTTATGAAAATGCATGTTTTGGCTATAATCTTCCGTAAATCAAGGGCGAAAACCAATTATTTGTCCCAAAAGAAGGTGTTTTAAGTATATATCTGCATTTCTAAGGTAGATTTGGGTACAATAAGAGGCGAAAAAGCAGATTCTGACTAAGATTTTATCGAAATCGGCAACTATTTGACTCAGAAAGGTTGCCTTACGTCGAAATCTAATAGTTTATTAAGGTTTTCGTTACTAAAATGCCCAAAGACGAAGATTTTGACTAGAATTTGAAAGATATTGACATGAATATATAACTGTTTGTATCAAAAAATGATAGTTTAAACTGATATTTGCAGTTTTGATGCGGTTTTAGATACGATATGAATCGAAGAAGCCGATTTTGACTGGAATCTGTTTAAAATGACAAAGAAAAACCTATTATCAATTCAAGGAAGTGAATTTTTAAGTAGTTATCTGCAGTTTTAATGTAGATTTCAGTTCGCTAAGTTATGAAAATGCATGTTTTGGCTATAATCTTCCGTAAATCAAGGGCGAAAACCAATTATTTTTCCCAAAAGAAGGTGTTTTAAGTATATATCTGCATTTCTAAGGTAGATTTGGGTACAATAAGAGGCGAAAAAGCAGATTCTGACAAAGATTTTATTGAAATCGGCAACTATTTGACTCAGAAATGTTGCCTTACGTCGAAATCTAATTGTTTATTAAGGTTTTCGTTACTAAAATGCCCAAAGACGCCGATTTTGACTAGAATTTGAAAGATATTGACATGAATATATAACTGTTTGTATCAAAAAATGATAGTTTAAACTGATATTTGCAGTTTTGATGCGGTTTTAGATACGATATGAATCGAAGAAGCCGATTTTGACTAGAATCTGTTTAAAATGACAAAGAAAAACATATCAATTCAAGGAAGTGAATTTTTAAGTAGTTATCTGCAGTTTTAATGTAGATTTCATTTCGCTAAGTTATGAAAATGCATGTTTTGCATGCATGCAAGATTTTATCGAAATCGGCAACTATTTGACTCAGAAAGGTTGCCTTACGTCGAAATCTAATAGTTTATTAAGGTTTTCGTTAGTAAAATGCCCAAAGACGCCGATTTTGACTAGAATTTGAAAGATATTGACATGAATATATAACTGTTTGTATCAAAAAATGATAGTTTAAACTGATATTTGCAGTTTTGATGCGGTTTTAGATACGATATGAATCGAAGAAGCCGATTTTGACTGGAATCTGTTTAAAATGACAGAGAAAAACCTATTATCAATTCAAGGAAGTGAATTTTTAAGTAGTTATCTGCAGTTTTAATGTAGATTTCAGTTCGCTAAGTTATGGAAATGCATGTTTTGGCTATAATCTTCCGTAAATCAAGGGCGAAAACCAATTATTTATCCCAAAAGAGGGTGTTTTAAGTATATATCTGCATTTCTAAGGTAGATTTGGGTACAATAAGAGGCGAAAAAGCAGATTCTGACTAAGATTTTATCGAAATCGGCAACTATTTGACTCAGAAAGGTTGCCTTACGTCGAAATCTAATAGTTTATTAAGGTTTTCGTTACTAAAATGCCCAAAGACGCCGATTTTGACTAGAATTTGAAAGATATTGACATGAATATATAACTGTTTGTATCAAAAAATGATAGTTTAAACTGATATTTGCAGTTTTGATGCGGTTTTAGATACGATATGAATCGAAGAAGCCGATTTTGACTGGAATCTGTTTAAAATGACAAAGAAAAACATATTATCAATTCAAGGAAGTGAATTTTTAAGTAGTTATCTGCAGTTTTAATGTAGATTTCAGTTCGCTAAGTTATGAAAATGCATGTTTTGGCTATAATCTTCCGTAAATCAAGGGCGAAAACCAATTATTTGTCCCAAAAGAAGGTGTTTTAAGTATATATCTGCATTTCTAAGGTAGATTTGGGTACAATAAGAGGCGAAAAAGCAGATTCTGACTAAGATTTTATCGAAATCGGCAACTATTTGACTCAGAAAGGTTGCCTTACGTCGAAATCTAATAGTTTATTAAGGTTTTCGTTACTAAAATGCCCAAAGACGCCGATTTTGACTAGAATTTGAAAGATATTGACATGAATATATAACTGTTTGTATCAAAAAATGATAGTTTAAACTGATATTTGCAGTTTTGATGCGGTTTTAGATACGATATGAATCGAAGAAGCCGATTTTGACTGGAATCTGTTTAGAATGACAAAGAAAAACCTATTATCAATTCAAGGAAGTGAATTTTTAAGTAGTTATCTGCAGTTTTAATGTAGATTTCAGTCCGCTAAGTTATGAAAACGCATGTTTTGGCTATAATCTTCCGTAAATCAAGGGCGAAAACCCATTATTTGTCCCAAAAGAAGGTGTTTTAAGTATATATCTGCATTTCTAAGGTAGATTTGGGTACAATAAGAGGCGAAAAAGCAGATTCTGACTAAGATTTTATCGAAATCGGCAACTATTTGACTCAGAAAGGTTGCCTTACGTCGAAATCTAATAGTTTATTAAGGTTTTCGTTACTAAAATGCCCAAAGACGCCGATTTTGACTAGAATTTGAAAGATATTGACATGAATATATAACTGTTTGTATCAAAAAATGATAGTTTAAACTGATATTTGCAGTTTTGATGCGGTTTTAGATACGATATGAATCGAAGAAGCCGATTTTGACTGGAATCTGTTTAAAATAACAAAAACCTTTTATCAATTCAAGGAAGTGAATTTTTAAGTAGTTATCTGCAGTTTTAATGTAGATTTCAGTTCGCTAAGTTATGAAAATGCATGTTTTGGCTATAATCTTCCGTAAATCAAGGGCGAAAACCAATTATTTGTCCCAAAAGAAGGTGTTTTAAGTATATATCTGCATTTCTAAGGTAGATTTGGGTACAATAAGAGGCGAAAAAGCAGATTCTGACTAAGATTTTATCGAAATCGGCAACTATTTGACTCAGAAAGGTCGCCTTACGTCGAAATCTAATAGTTTATTAAGGTTTTCGTTACTAGAATGCCCAAAGACGCCGATTTTGACTAGAATTTGAAAGATATTGACATGAATATATAACTGTTTGTATCAAAAAATGATAGTTTAAACTGATATTTGCAGTTTTGATGCGGTTTTAGATACGATATGAATCGAAGAAGCCGATTTTGACTGGAATCTGTTTAAAATGACAAAGAAAAACATATTATCAATTCAAGGAAGTGAATTTTTAAGTAGTTATCTGCAGTTTTAATGTAGATTTCAGTTCGCTAAGTTATGAAAATGCATGTTTTGGCTATAATCTTCCGTAAATCAAGGGCGAAAACCAATTATTTGTCCCAAAAGAAGGTGTTTTAAGTATATATCTGCATTTCTAAGGTAGATTTGGGTACAATAAGAGGCGAAAAAGCAGATTCTGACTAAGATTTTATCGAAATCGGCAACTATTTGACTCAGAAAGGTTGCCTTACGTCGAAATCTAATAGTTTATTAAGGTTTTCGTTACTAAAATGCCCAAAGACGCCGATTTTGACTAGAATTTGAAAGATATTGACATGAATATATAACTGTTTGTATCAAAAAATGATAGTTTAAACTGATATTTGCAGTTTTGATGCGGTTTTAGATACGATATGAATTGAAGAAGCCGATTTTGACTGGAATCTGTTTAGAATGACAAAGAAAAACCTATTATCAATTCAAGGAAGTGAATTTTTAAGTAGTTATCTGCAGTTTTAATGTAGATTTCAGTTCGCTAAGTTATGAAAATGCATGTTTTGGCTATAATCTTCCGTAAATCAAGGGCGAAAACCCATTATTTGTCCCAAAAGAAGGTGTTTTAAATATATATCTGCATTTCTAAGGTAGATTTGGGTACAATAAGAGGCGAAAAAGCAGATTCTGACTAAGATTTTATCGAAATCGGCAACTATTTGACTCAGAAAGGTTGCCTTACGTCGAAATCTAATAGTTTATTAAGGTTTTCGTTACTAAAATGCCCAAAGACGCCGATTTTGACTAGAATTTGAAAGATATTGACATGAATATATAACTGTTTGTATCAAAAAATGATAGTTTAAACTGATATTTGCAGTTTTGATGCGGTTTTAGATACGATATGAATCGAAGTAGCCGATTTTGACTGGAATCTGTTTAAAATGACAAAGAAAAACCTATTATCAATTCAAGGAAGTGAATTTTTAAGTAGTTATCTGCAGTTTTAATGTAGATTTCAGTTCGCTAAGTTATGAAAATGCATGTTTTGGCTATAATCTTCCGTAAATCAAGGGCGAAAACCAATTATTTGTCCCAAAAGAAGGTGTTTTAAGTATATATCTGCATTTCTAAGGTAGATTTGGGTACAATAAGAGGCGAAAAAGCAGATTCTGACTAAGATTTTATCGAAATCGGCAACTATTTGACTCAGAAAGGTTGCCTTACGTCGAAATCTAATAGTTTATTAAGGTTTTCGTTACTAAAATGCCCAAAGACGCCGATTTTGACTAGAATTTGAAAGATATTGACATGAATATATAACTGTTTGTATCAGAAAATTATAGTTTAAACTGATATTTGCAGTTTTGATGCGGTTTTAGATACGATATGAATCGAAGAAGCCGATTTTGACTGGAATCTGTTTAAAATGACAAAGAAAAACCTATTATCAATTCAAGGAAGTGAATTTTTAAGTAGTTATCTGCAGTTTTAATGTAGATTTCAGTTCGCTAAGTTATGAAAATGCATGTTTTGGCTATAATCTTCCGTAAATCAAGGGCGAAAAGCAATTATTTGTCCCAAAAGAAGGTGTTTTAAGTATATATCTGCATTTCTAAGGTAGATTTGGGTACAATAAGAGGCGAAAAAGCAGATTCTGACTAAGATTTTATCGAAATCGGCAACTATTTGACTCAGAAAGGTTGCCTTACGTCGAAATCTAATAGTTTATTAAGGTTTTCGTTACTAAAATGCCCAAAGACGCCGATTTTGACTAGAATTTGAAAGATATTGACATGAATATATAAGTCTTTGTATCAAAAAATGATAGTTTAAACTGATATTTGCAGTTTTGATGCGGTTTTAGATACGATATGAATCGAAGAAGCCGATTTTGACTGGAATCTGTTTAAAATGACAAAGAAAAACCTATTATCAATTCAAGGAAGTGAATTTTTAAGTAGTTATCTGCAGTTTTAATGTAGATTTCAGTTCGCTAAGTTATGAAAATGCATGTTTTGGCTATAATCTTCCGTAAATCAAGGGCGAAAACCAATTATTTGTCCCAAAAGAAGGTGTTTTAAGTATATATCTGCATTTCTAAGGTAGATTTGGGTACAATAAGAGGCGAAAAAGCAGATTCTGACTAAGATTTTATCGAAATCGGCAACTATTTGACTCAGAAAGGTTGCCTTACGTCGAAATCTAATAGTTTATTAAGGTTTTCGTTACTAAAATGCCCAAAGACGCCGATTTTGACTAGAATTTGAAAGATATTGACATGAATATATAACTGTTTGTATCAAAAAATGATAGTTTAAACTGATATTTGCAGTTTTGATGCGGTTTTAGATACGATATGAATCGAAGAAGCCGATTTTGACTGGAATCTGTTTAAAATGACAGAGAAAAACCTATTATCAATTCAAGGAAGTGAATTTTTAAGTAGTTATCTGCAGTTTTAATGTAGATTTCAGTTCGCTAAGTTATGAAAATGCATGTTTTGGCAATAATCTTCCGTAAATCAAGGGCGAAAACCAATTATTTGTCCCAAAAGAAGGTGTTTTAAGTATATATCTGCATTTCTAAGGTAGATTTGGGTACAATAAGAGGCGAAAAAGCAGATTCTGACAAAGATTTTATCGAAATCGGCAACTATTTGACTCAGAAATGTTGCCTTACGTCGAAATCTAATAGTTTATTAAGGTTTTCGTTACTAAAATGCCCAAAGACGCCGATTTTGACTAGAATTTGAAAGATATTGACATGAATATATAACTGTTTGTATCAAAAAATGATAGTTTAAACTGATATTTGCAGTTTTGATGCGGTTTTAGATACGATATGAATCGAAGAAGCCGATTTTGACTGGAATCTGTTTAAAATGACAAAAACCTTTTATCAATTCAAGGAAGTAAATTTTTAAGTAGTTATCTGCAGTTTTAATGTAGATTTCAGTTCGCTAAGTTATGAAAATGCATGTTTTGGCTATAATCTTCCGTAAATCAAGGGCGAAAACCAATTATTTGTCCCAAAAGAAGGTGTTTTAAGTATATATCTGCATTTCTAAGGTAGATTTGGGTACAATAAGAAGCGAAAAAGCAGATTCTGACTAAGATTTTATCGAAATCGTCAACTATTTGACTCAGAAAGGTTGCCTTACGTCGAAATCTAATAGTTTATTAAGGTTTTCGTTACTAAAATGCCCAAAGACGCCGATTTTGACTAGAATTTGAAAGATATTGACATGAATATTTAACTGTTTGTATCAAAAAATGATAGTTTAAACTGATATTTGCAGTTTTGATGCGGTTTTAGGTACGATATGAGTCGAAGAAGCCGATTTTGACTGGAATCTGTTTAAAATGACAAAGAAAAACCTATTATCAATTCAAGGAAGTGAATTTTTAAGCAGTTATCTGCAGTTTTAATGTAGATTTCAGTTCGCTAAGTTATGAAAATGCATGTTTTGGCTATAATCTTCCGTAAATCAAGGGCGAAAACCAATTATTTGTCCCAAAAGAAGGTGTTTTAAGTATATATCTGCATTTCTAAGGTAGATTTGGGTACAATAAGAGGCGAAAAAGCAGATTCTGACTAAGATTTTATCGAAATCGGCAACTATTTGACTCAGAAAGGTTGCCTTACGTCGAAATCTAATAGTTTATTAAGGTTTTCGTTACTAAAATGCCCAAAGACGCCGATTTTGACTAGAATTTGAAAGATATTGACATGAATATATAACTGTTTGTATCAAAAAATGATAGTTTAAACTGATATTTGCAGTTTTGATGCGGTTTTAGATACGATATGAATCGAAGAAGCCGATTTTGACTGGAATCTGTTTAAAATGACAGAGAAAAACCTATTATCAATTCAAGGAAGTGAATTTTTAAGTAGTTATCTGCAGTTTTAATGTAGATTTCAGTTCGCTAAGTTATGAAAATGCATGTTTTGGCTATAATCTTCCGTAAATCAAGGGCGAAAACCAATTATTTGTCCCAAAAGAAGGTGTTTTAAGTATATATCTGCATTTCTAAGGTAGATTTGGGTACAATAAGAGGCGAAAAAGCAGATTCTGACTAAGATTTTATCGAAATCGGCAACTATTTGACTCAGAAAGGTTGCCTTACGTCGAAATCTAATAGTTTATTAAGGTTTTCGTTAGTAAAATGCCCAAAGACGCCGATTTTGACTAGAATTTGAAAGATATTGACATGAATATATAACTGTTTGTATCAAAAAATGATAGTTTAAACTGATATTTGCAGTTTTGATGCGGTTTTAGATACGATATGGATCGAAGAAGCCAATTTTGACTGGAATCTGTTTAAAATGACAAAGAAAAACCTATTATCAATTCAAGGAAGTGAATTTTTAAGTAGTTATCTGCAGTTTTAATGTAGATTTCAGTTCGCTAAGTTATGGAAATGCATGTTTTGGCTATAATCTTCCGTAAATCAAGGGCGAAAACCAATTATTTATCCCAAAAGAGGGTGTTTTAAGTATATATCTGCATTTCTAAGGTAGATTTGGGTACAATAAGAGGCGAAAAAGCAGATTCTGACTAAGATTTTATCGAAATCGGCAACTATTTGACTCAGAAAGGTCGCCTTACGTCGAAATCTAATAGTTTATTAAGGTTTTCGTTACTAAAATGCCCAAAGACGCCGATTTTGACTAGAATTTGAAAGATATTGACATGAATATATAACTGTTTGTATCAAAAAATGATAGTTTAAACTGATATTTGCAGTTTTGATGCGGTTTTAGATACGATATGAATCGAAGAAGCCGATTTTGACTGGAATCTGTTTAAAATGACAAAGAAAAACATATTATCAATTCAAGGAAGTGAATTTTTAAGTAGTTATCTGCAGTTTTAATGTAGATTTCAGTTCGCTAAGTTATGAAAATGCATGTTTTGGCTATAATCTTCCGTAAATCAAGGGCGAAAACCAATTATTTGTCCCAAAAGAAGGTGTTTTAAGTATATATCTGCATTTCTAAGGTAGATTTGGGTACAATAAGAGGCGAAAAAGCAGATTCTGACTAAGATTTTATCGAAATCGGCAACTATTTGACTCAGAAAGGTTGCCTTACGTCGAAATCTAATAGTTTATTAAGGTTTTCGTTACTAAAATGCCCGAAGACGCCGATTTTGACTAGAATTTGAAAGATATTGACATGAATATATAACTGTTTGTATCAAAAAATGATAGTTTAAACTGATATTTGCAGTTTTGATGCGGTTTTAGATACGATATGAATCGAAGAAGCCGATTTTGACTGCAATCTGTTTAGAATGACAAAGAAAAACCTATTATCAATTCAAGGAAGTGAATTTTTAAGTAGTTATCTGCAGTTTTAATGTAGATTTCAGTTCGCTAAGTTATGAAAATGCATGTTTTGGCTATAATCTTCCGTAAATCAAGGGCGAAAACCAATTATTTGTCCCAAAAGAAGGTGTTTTAAGTATATATCTGCATTTCTAAGGTAGATTTGGGTACAATAAGAGGCGAAAAAGCAGATTCTGACTAAGATTTTATCGAAATCGGCAACTATTTGACTCAGAAAGGTTGCCTTACGTCGAAATCTAATAGTTTATTAAGGTTTTCGTTACTAAAATGCCCAAAGACGCCGATTTTGACTAGAATTTGAAAGATATTGACATGAATATATAACTGTTTGTATCAAAAAATGATAGTTTAAACTGATATTTGCAGTTTTGATGCGGTTTTAGATACGATATGAATCGAAGAAGCCGATTTTGACTGGAATCTGTTTAAAATGACAGAGAAAAACCTATTATCAATTCAAGGAAGTGAATTTTTAAGTAGTTATCTGCAGTTTTAATGTAGATTTCAGTTCGCTAAGTTATGAAAATGCATGTTTTGGCTATAATCTTCCGTAAATCAAGGGCGAAAACCAATTATTTGTCCCAAAAGAAGGTGTTTTAAGTATATATCTGCATTTCTAAGGTAGATTTGGGTACAATAAGAGGCGAAAAAGCAGATTCTGACTAAGATTTTATCGAAATCGGCAACTATTTGACTCAGAAAGGTTGCCTTACGTCGAAATCTAATAGTTTATTAAGGTTTTCGTTAGTAAAATGCCCAAAGACGCCGATTTTGACTAGAATTTGAAAGATATTGACATGAATATATAACTGTTTGTATCAAAAAATGATAGTTTAAACTGATATTTGCAGTTTTGATGCGGTTTTAGATACGATATGAATCGAAGAAGCCGATTTTGACTGGAATCTGTTTAAAATGACAAAAACCTTTTATCAATTCAAGGAAGTAAATTTTTAAGTAGTTATCTGCAGTTTTAATGTAGATTTCAGTTCGCTAAGTTATGAAAATGCATGTTTTGGCTATAATCTTCCGTAAATCAAGGGCGAAAACCAATTATTTGTCCCAAAAGAAGGTGTTTTAAGTATATATCTGCATTTCTAAGGTAGATTTGGGTACAATAAGAAGCGAAAAAGCAGATTCTGACTAAGATTTTATCGAAATCGTCAACTATTTGACTCAGAAAGGTTGCCTTACGTCGAAATCTAATAGTTTATTAAGGTTTTCGTTACTAAAATGCCCAAAGACGCCGATTTTGACTAGAATTTGAAAGATATTGACATGAATATTTAACTGTTTGTATCAAAAAATGATAGTTTAAACTGATATTTGCAGTTTTGATGCGGTTTTAGGTACGATATGAGTCGAAGAAGCCGATTTTGACTGGAATCTGTTTAAAATGACAAAGAAAAACCTATTATCAATTCAAGGAAGTGAATTTTTAAGCAGTTATCTGCAGTTTTAATGTAGATTTCAGTTCGCTAAGTTATGAAAATGCATGTTTTGGCTATAATCTTCCGTAAATCAAGGGCGAAAACCAATTATTTGTCCCAAAAGAAGGTGTTTTAAGTATATATCTGCATTTCTAAGGTAGATTTGGGTACAATAAGAGGCGAAAAAGCAGATTCTGACTAAGATTTTATCGAAATCGGCAACTATTTGACTCAGAAAGGTTGCCTTACGTCGAAATCTAATAGTTTATTAAGGTTTTCGTTACTAAAATGCCCAAAGACGCCGATTTTGACTAGAATTTGAAAGATATTGACATGAATATATAACTGTTTGTATCAAAAAATGATAGTTTAAACTGATATTTGCAGTTTTGATGCGGTTTTAGATACGATATGAATCGAAGAAGCCGATTTTGACTGGAATCTGTTTAAAATGACAGAGAAAAACCTATTATCAATTCAAGGAAGTGAATTTTTAAGTAGTTATCTGCAGTTTTAATGTAGATTTCAGTTCGCTAAGTTATGAAAATGCATGTTTTGGCTATAATCTTCCGTAAATCAAGGGCGAAAACCAATTATTTGTCCCAAAAGAAGGTGTTTTAAGTATATATCTGCATTTCTAAGGTAGATTTGGGTACAATAAGAGGCGAAAAAGCAGATTCTGACTAAGATTTTATCGAAATCGGCAACTATTTGACTCAGAAAGGTTGCCTTACGTCGAAATCTAATAGTTTATTAAGGTTTTCGTTAGTAAAATGCCCAAAGACGCCGATTTTGACTAGAATTTGAAAGATATTGACATGAATATATAACTGTTTGTATCAAAAAATGATAGTTTAAACTGATATTTGCAGTTTTGATGCGGTTTTAGATACGATATGGATCGAAGAAGCCAATTTTGACTGGAATCTGTTTAAAATGACAAAGAAAAACCTATTATCAATTCAAGGAAGTGAATTTTTAAGTAGTTATCTGCAGTTTTAATGTAGATTTCAGTTCGCTAAGTTATGGAAATGCATGTTTTGGCTATAATCTTCCGTAAATCAAGGGCGAAAACCAATTATTTATCCCAAAAGAGGGTGTTTTAAGTATATATCTGCATTTCTAAGGTAGATTTGGGTACAATAAGAGGCGAAAAAGCAGATTCTGACTAAGATTTTATCGAAATCGGCAACTATTTGACTCAGAAAGGTCGCCTTACGTCGAAATCTAATAGTTTATTAAGGTTTTCGTTACTAAAATGCCCAAAGACGCCGATTTTGACTAGAATTTGAAAGATATTGACATGAATATATAACTGTTTGTATCAAAAAATGATAGTTTAAACTGATATTTGCAGTTTTGATGCGGTTTTAGATACGATATGAATCGAAGAAGCCGATTTTGACTGGAATCTGTTTAAAATGACAAAGAAAAACATATTATCAATTCAAGGAAGTGAATTTTTAAGTAGTTATCTGCAGTTTTAATGTAGATTTCAGTTCGCTAAGTTATGAAAATGCATGTTTTGGCTATAATCTTCCGTAAATCAAGGGCGAAAACCAATTATTTGTCCCAAAAGAAGGTGTTTTAAGTATATATCTGCATTTCTAAGGTAGATTTGGGTACAATAAGAGGCGAAAAAGCAGATTCTGACTAAGATTTTATCGAAATCGGCAACTATTTGACTCAGAAAGGTTGCCTTACGTCGAAATCTAATAGTTTATTAAGGTTTTCGTTACTAAAATGCCCGAAGACGCCGATTTTGACTAGAATTTGAAAGATATTGACATGAATATATAACTGTTTGTATCAAAAAATGATAGTTTAAACTGATATTTGCAGTTTTGATGCGGTTTTAGATACGATATGAATCGAAGAAGCCGATTTTGACTGCAATCTGTTTAGAATGACAAAGAAAAACCTATTATCAATTCAAGGAAGTGAATTTTTAAGTAGTTATCTGCAGTTTTAATGTAGATTTCAGTTCGCTAAGTTATGAAAATGCATGTTTTGGCTATAATCTTCCGTAAATCAAGGGCGAAAACCAATTATTTGTCCCAAAAGAAGGTGTTTTAAGTATATATCTGCATTTCTAAGGTAGATTTGGGTACAATAAGAGGCGAAAAAGCAGATTCTGACTAAGATTTTATCGAAATCGGCAACTATTTGACTCAGAAAGGTTGCCTTACGTCGAAATCTAATAGTTTATTAAGGTTTTCGTTACTAAAATGCCCAAAGACGCCGATTTTGACTAGAATTTGAAAGATATTGACATGAATATTTAACTGTTTGTATCAAAAAATGATAGTTTAAACTGATATTTGCAGTTTTGATGCGGTTTTAGGTACGATATGAGTCGAAGAAGCCGATTTTGACTGGAATCTGTTTAAAATGACAAAGAAAAACCTATTATCAATTCAAGGAAGTGAATTTTTAAGCAGTTATCTGCAGTTTTAATGTAGATTTCAGTTCGCTAAGTTATGAAAATGCATGTTTTGGCTATAATCTTCCGTAAATCAAGGGCGAAAACCAATTATTTGTCCCAAAAGAAGGTGTTTTAAGTATATATCTGCATTTCTAAGGTAGATTTGGGTACAATAAGAGGCGAAAAAGCAGATTCTGACTAAGATTTTATCGAAATCGGCAACTATTTGACTCAGAAAGGTTGCCTTACGTCGAAATCTAATAGTTTATTAAGGTTTTCGTTACTAAAATGCCCAAAGACGCCGATTTTGACTAGAATTTGAAAGATATTGACATGAATATATAACTGTTTGTATCAAAAAATGATAGTTTAAACTGATATTTGCAGTTTTGATGCGGTTTTAGATACGATATGAATCGAAGAAGCCGATTTTGACTGGAATCTGTTTAAAATGACAAAAACCTTTTATCAATTCAAGGAAGTAAATTTTTAAGTAGTTATCTGCAGTTTTAATGTAGATTTCAGTTCGCTAAGTTATGAAAATGCATGTTTTGGCTATAATCTTCCGTAAATCAAGGGCGAAAACCAATTATTTGTCCCAAAAGAAGGTGTTTTAAGTATATATCTGCATTTCTAAGGTAGATTTGGGTACAATAAGAAGCGAAAAAGCAGATTCTGACTAAGATTTTATCGAAATCGTCAACTATTTGACTCAGAAAGGTTGCCTTACGTCGAAATCTAATAGTTTATTATGGTTTTCGTTACTATAATGCCCAAAGACGCCGATTTTGACTAGAATTTGAAAGATATTGACATGAATATTTAACTGTTTGTATCAAAAAATGATAGTAAAAAACTGATATTTGCAGTTTTGATGCGGTTTTAGGTACGATATGAGTCGAAGAAGCCGATTTTGACTGGAATCTGTTTAAAATGACAAAGAAAAACCTATTATCAATTCAAGGAAGTGAATTTTTAAGCAGTTATCTGCAGTTTTAATGTAGATTTCAGTTCGCTAAGTTATGAAAATGCATGTTTTGGCTATAATCTTCCGTAAATCAAGGGCGAAAACCAATTATTTGTCCCAAAAGAAGGTGTTTTCAGTATATATCTGCATTTCTAAGGTAGATTTGGGTACAATAAGAGGCGAAAAAGCAGATTCTGACTAAGATTTTATCGAAATCGGCAACTATTTGACTCAGAAAGGTTGCCTTACGTCGAAATCTAATAGTTTATTAAGGTTTTCGTTACTAAAATGCCCAAAGACGCCGATTTTGACTAGAATTTGAAAGATATTGACATGAATATATAACTGTTTGTATCAAAAAATGATAGTTTAAACTGATATTTGCAGTTTTGATGCGGTTTTAGATACGATATGAATCGAAGAAGCCGATTTTGACTGGAATCTGTTTAAAATGACAGAGAAAAACCTATTATCAATTCAAGGAAGTGAATTTTTAAGTAGTTATCTGCAGTTTTAATGTAGATTTCAGTTCGCTAAGTTATGAAAATGCATGTTTTGGCTATAATCTTCCGTAAATCAAGGGCGAAAACCAATTATTTGTCCCAAAAGAAGGTGTTTTAAGTATATATCTGCATTTCTAAGGTAGATTTGGGTACAATAAGAGGCGAAAAAGCAGATTCTGACTTAGATTTTATCGAAATCGGCAACTATTTGACTCAGAAAGGTTGCCTTACGTCGAAATCTAATAGTTTATTAAGGTTTTCGTTAGTAAAATGCCCAAAGACGCCGATTTTGACTAGAATTTGAAAGATATTGACATGAATATATAACTGTTTGTATCAAAAAATGATAGTTTAAACTGATATTTGCAGTTTTGATGCGGTTTTAGATACGATATGGATCGAAGAAGCCAATTTTGACTGGAATCTGTTTAAAATGACAAAGAAAAACCTATTATCAATTCAAGGAAGTGAATTTTTAAGTAGTTATCTGAAGTTTTAATGTAGATTTCAGTTCGCTAAGTTATGGAAATGCATGTTTTGGCTATAATCTTCCGTAAATCAAGGGCGAAAACCAATTATTTGTCCCAAAAGAAGGTGTTTTAAGTATATATCTGCATTTCTAAGGTAGATTTGGGTACAATAAGAGGCGAAAAAGCAGATTCTGACTAAGATTTTATCGAAATCGGCAACTTTTAGACTCAGAAAGGTTGCCTTACGTCGAAATCTAATAGTTTATTAAGGTTTTCGTTACTAAAATGCCCAAAGACGCCGATTTTGACTAGAATTTGAAAGATATTGATATGAATATATAACTGTTTGTATCAAAAAATGATAGTTTAAACTGATATTTGCAGTTTTGATGCGGTTTTAGATACGATATGAATCGAAGAAGCCGATTTTAACTGGAATCTGTTTAAAATGACAAAGAAAAACCTATTATCAATTCAAGGAAGTGAATTTTTAAGTAGTTATCTGCAGTTTTAATGTAGATTTCAGTTCGCTAAGTTATGAAAATGCATGTTTTGGCTATAATCTTCCGTAAATCAAGGGCGAAAGCCAATTATTTGTCCCAAAAGAAGGTGTTTTAAGTATATATCTGCATTTCTAAGGTAGATTTGGGTACAATAAGTGGCGAAAAAGCAGATTCTGACTAAGATTTTTTCGAAATCGGCAACTATTTGACTCAGAAAGGTTGCCTTACGTCGAAATCTAATAGTTTATTAAGGTTTTCGTTACTAAAATGCCCAAAGACGCCAATTTTGACTAGAATTTGAAAGATATTGACATGAATATATAACTGTTTGTATCAAAAAATGATAGTTTAAACTGATATTTGCAGTTTTGATTCGGTTTTAGATACGATATGAATCGAAGAAGCCGATTTTGACTGGAATCTGTTTAAAATGACAAAGAAAAACCTATTATCAATTCAAGGAAGTGAATTTTTAAGTAGTTATCTGCAGTTTTAATGTAGATTTCAGTTCGCTAAGTTATGAAAATGCATGTTTTGGCTATAATCTTCCGTAAATCAAGGGCGAAAACCAATTATTTGTCCCAAAAGAAGGTGTTTTAAGTATATATCTGCATTTCTAAGGTAGATTTGGGTACAATAAGGGGCGAAAAAGCAGATTCTGACTAAGATTTTATCGAAATCGGCAACTATTTGACTCAGAAAGGTTGCCTTACGTCGAAATCTAATAGTTTATTAAGGTTTTCGTTACTAAAATGCCCAAAGACGCCGATTTTGACTAGAATTTGAAAGATATTGACATGAATATATAACTGTTTGTATCAAAAAATGATAGTTTAAACTGATATTTGCAGTTTTGATGCGGTTTTAGATACGATATGAATCGAAGAAGCCGATTTTGACTGGAATCTGTTTAAAATGACAAAGAAAAACCTATTATCAATTCAAGGAAGTGAATTTTTAAGTAGTTATCTGCAGTTTTAATGTAGATTTCAGTTCGCTAAGTTATGAAAATGCATGTTTTGGCTATAATCTTCCGTAAATCAAGGGCGAAAGCCAATTATTTGTCCCAAAAGGAGGTGTTTTAAGTATATATCTGCATTTCTAAGGTAGATTTGGGTACAATAAGAGGCGAAAAAGCAGATTCTGACTAAGATTTTATCGAAATCGGCAACTATTTGACTCAGAAAGGTTGCCTTACGTCGAAATCTAATAGTTTATTAAGGTTTTCGTTACTAAAATGCCCAAAGACGCCGATTTTGACTAGAATTTGAAAGATATTGACATGAATATATAACTGTTTGTATCAAAAAATGATAGTTTAAACTGATATTTGCAGTTTTGATGCGGTTTTAGGTACGATATGAGTCGAAGAAGCCGATTTTGACTGGAATTTGTTTAAAATGACAAAGAAAAACCTATTATCAATTCAAGGAAGTGAATTTTTAAGTAGTTATCTGCAGTTTCAATGTAGATTTCAGTTCGCTAAGTTATGAAAATGCATGTTTTGACTATAATCTTCCGTAAATCAAGGGCGAAAACCAATTATTTGTCCCAAAAGAAGGTGTTTCAAGTATATATCTGCATTTCTAAGGTAGATTTGGGTACAATAAGAGGCGAAAAAGCAGATTCTGACTAAGATTTTTTCGAAATCGGCAACTATTTGACTCAGAAAGTTTGCCTTACGTCGAAATCTAATAGTTTATTAAGGTTTTCGTTACTAAAATGCCCAAAGACGCCGATTTTGACTAGAATTTGAAAGATATTGACATGAATATATAACTGTTTGTATCAAAAAATGATAGTTTAAACTGATATTTGCAGTTTTGATTCGGTTTTAGATACGATATGAATCGAAGAAGCCGATTTTGACTGGAATCTGTTTAAAATGACAAAGAAAAACCTATTATCAATTCAAGGAAGTGAATTTTTAAGTAGTTATCTGAAGTTTTAATGTAGATTTCAGTTCGCTAAGTTATGGAAATGCATGTTTTGGCTATAATCTTCCGTAAATCAAGGGCGAAAACCAATTATTTGTCCCAAAAGAAGGTGTTTTAAGTATATATCTGCATTTCTAAGGTAGATTTGGGTACAATAAGAGGCGAAAAAGCAGATTCTGACTAAGATTTTATCGAAATCGGCAACTATTAGACTCAGAAAGGTTGCCTTACGTCGAAATCTAATAGTTTATTAAGGTTTTCGTTACTAAAATGCCCAAAGACGCCGATTTTGACTAGAATTTGAAAGATATTGATATGAATATATAACTGTTTGTATCAAAAAATGATAGTTTAAACTGATATTTGCAGTTTTGATGCGGTTTTAGATACGATATGAATCGAAGAAGCCGATTTTAACTGGAATCTGTTTAAAATGACAAAGAAAAACCTATTATCAATTCAAGGAAGTGAATTTTTAAGTAGTTATCTGCAGTTTTAATGTAGATATCAGTTCGCTAAGTTATGAAAATGCATGTTTTGGCTATAATCTTCCGTAAATCAAGGGCGAAAGCCAATTATTTGTCCCAAAAGAAGGTGTTTTAAGTATATATCTGCATTTCTAAGGTAGATTTGGGTACAATAAGAGGCGAAAAAGCAGATTCTGACTAAGATTTTATCGAAATCGGCAACTATTTGTCTCAGAAAGGTTGCCTTACGTCGAAATCTAATAGTTTATTAAGGTTTTCGTTACTAAAATGCCCAAAGACGCCGATTTTGACTAGAATTTGAAAGATATTGACATGAATATATAACTGTTTGTATCAAAAAATGATAGTTTAAACTGATGTTTGCAGTTTTGATGCGGTTTTAGGTACGATATGAATCGAAGAAGCCGATTTTGACTGGAATCTGTTTAAAATGACAAAGAAAAACCTATTATCAATTCAAGGAAGTGAATTTTTAAGTAGTTATCTGCAGTTTCAATGTAGATTTCAGTTCGCTAAGTTATGAAAATGCATGTTTTGACTATAATCTTCCGTAAATCAAGGGCGAAAACCAATTATTTGTCCCAAAAGAAGGTGTTTCAAGTATATATCTGCATTTCTAAGGTAGATTTGGGTACAATAAGTGGCGAAAAAGCAGATTCTGACTAAGATTTTTTCGAAATCGGCAACTATTTGACTCAGAAAGGTTGCCTTACGTCGAAATCTAATAGTTTATTAAGGTTTTCGTTACTAAAATGCCCAAAGACGCCGATTTTGACTAGAAATTGAAAGATATTGACATGAATATATAACTGTTTGTATCAAAAAATGATAGTTTAAACTGATATTTGCAGTTTTGATTCGGTTTTAGATACGATATGAATCGAAGAAACCGATTTTGACTGGAATCTGTTTAAAATGACAAAGAAAAACCTATTATCAATTCAAGGAAGTGAATTTTTAAGTAGTTATCTGCAGTTTTAATGTAGATTTCAGTTCGCTAAGTTATGAAAATGCATGTTTTGGCTATAATCTTCCGTAAATCAAGGGCGAAAACCAATTATTTGTCCCAAAAGAAGGTGTTTTAAGTATATATCTGCATTTCTAAGGTAGATTTGGGTACAATAAGAGGCGAAAAAGCAGATTCTGACTAAGATTTTATCGAAATCGGCAACTATTTGACTCAGAAAGGTTGCCTTACGTCGAAATCTAATAGTTTATTAAGGTTTTCGTTACTAAAATGCCCAAAGACGCCGATTTTGACTAGAATTTGAAAGATATTGACATGAATATATAACTGTTTGTATCAAAAAATGATAGTTTAAACTGATATTTGCAGTTTTGATGCGGTTTTAGATACGATATGAATCGAAGAAGCCGATTTTGACTGGAATCTGTTTAAAATGACAAAGAAAAACCTATTATCAATTCAAGGAAGTGAATTTTTAAGTAGTTATCTGCAGTTTTAATGTAGATTTCAGTTCGCTAAGTTATGAAAATGCATGTTTTGGCTATAATCTTCCGTAAATCAAGGGCGAAAGCCAATTATTTGTCCCAAAAGGAGGTGTTTTAAGTATATATCTGCATTTCTAAGGTAGATTTGGGTACAATAAGAGGCGAAAAAGCAGATTCTGACTAAGATTTTATCCAAATCGGCAACTATTTGACTCAGAAAGGTTGCCTTACGTCGAAATCTAATAGTTTATTAAGGTTTTCGTTACTAAAATGCCCAAAGACGCCGATTTTGACTAGAATTTGAAAGATATTGACATGAATATATAACTGTTTGTATCAAAAAATGATAGTTTAAACTGATATTTGCAGTTTTGATGCGGTTTTAGGTACGATATGAGTCGAAGAAGCCGATTTTGACTGGAATCTGTTTAAAATGACAAAGAAAAACCTATTACCAATTCAAGGAAGTGAATTTTTAAGTAGTTATCTGCAGTTTCAATGTAGATTTCAGTTCGCTAAGTTATGAAAATGCATGTTTTGACTATAATCTTCCGTAAATCAAGGGCGAAAACCAATTATTTGTCCCAAAAGAAGGTGTTTCAAGTATATATCTGCATTTCTAAGGTAGATTTGGGTACAATAAGAGGCGAAAAAGCAGATTCTGACTAAGATTTTTTCGAAATCGGCAACTATTTGACTCAGAAAGTTTGCCTTACGTCGAAATCTAATAGTTTATTAAGGTTTTCGTTACTAAAATGCCCAAAGACGCCGATTTTGACTAGAATTTGAAAGATATTGACATGAATATATAACTGTTTGTATCAAAAAATGATAGTTTAAACTGATATTTGCAGTTTTGATTCGGTTTTAGATACGATATGAATCGAAGAAGCCGATTTTGACTGGAATCTGTTTAAAATGACAAAGAAAAACCTATTATCAATTCAAGGAAGTGAATTTTTAAGTAGTTATCTGCAGTTTTAATGTAGATTTCAGTTCGCTAAGTTATGAAATTGCATGTTTTGGCTATAATCTTCCGTAAATCAAGGGCGAAAGCCAATTATTTGTCCCAAAAGGAGGTGTTTTAAGTATATATCTGCATTTCTAAGGTAGATTTGGGTACAATAAGAGGCGAAAAAGCAGATTCTGACTAAGATTTTATCGAAATCGGCAACTATTTGACTCAGAAAGGTTGCCTTACGTCGAAATCTAATAGTTTATTAAGGTTTTCGTTACTAAAATGCCCAAAGACGCCGATTTTGACTAGAATTTGAAAGATATTGACATGAATATATAACTGTTTGTATCAAAAAATGATAGTTTAAACTGATATTTGCCGTTTTGATGCGGTTTTAGGTACGATATGAGTCGAAGAAGCCGATTTTGACTGGAATCTGTTTAAAATGACAAAGAAAAACCTATTATCAATTCAAGGAAGTGAATTTTTAAGTAGTTATCTGCAGTTTCAATGTAGATTTCAGTTCGCTAAGTTATGAAAATGCATGTTTTGACTATAATCTTACGTAAATCAAGGGCGAAAACCAATTATTTGTCCCAAAAGAAGGTGTTTTAATTATATATCTGCATTTCTAAGGTAGATTTGGGTACAATAAGAAGCAAAAAAGCAGATTCTGACTAAGATTTTATCGAAATCGGCAACTATTTGACTCAGAAAAGTTGGCTTACGTCGAAATCTAATAGTTTATTAAGGTTTTCGTTACTAAAATGCCCAAAGACGCCGATTTTGACTAGAATTTGAAAGATATTGACATGAATATATAACTGTTTGTATCAAAAAATGATAGTTTAAACTGATATTTGCAGTTTTGACGCGGTTTTAGATACGATATGAATCGAAGAAGCCGATTTTGACTGGAATCTGTTTAAAATGACAAAGAAAAACCTATTATCAATTCAAGGAAGTGAATTTTTAGTAGTTATCTGCAGTTTTAATGTAGATTTCAGTTCGCTAAGTTATTAAAATGCATGTTTTGGCTATAATCTTCTGTAAATCAAGCGCGAAAACCAATTATTTGTCCCAAAAGAAGGTGTTTTAAGTATATATCTGCATTTCTAAGGTAGATTTGCTTACAATAAGAGGCGAAAAAGCAGATTCTGACTAAGATTTTATCGAAATCGGCAACTATTTGACTCAGAAAGGTTGCCTTACGTCGAAATCTAATAGCTTATTAAGGTTTTCGTTACTAAAATGCCCGAAGACGCCGATTTTGACTAGAATTTGAAAGATATTGACATGAATATATAACTGTTTGTATCAAAAAATGATAGTTTAAACTGATATTTGCAGTTTTGATGCGGTTTTAGATACGATATGAATCGAAGAAGCCGATTTTGACTGGAATCTGTTTAAAATGACAAAGAAAAACTTATTATCAATTTAAGGAAGTGAATTTTTAAGTAGCTATCTGCAGTTTTAATGTAGATTTCAGTTCGCTAAGTTATGAAAATGCATGTTTTGGCTATAATCTTCCGTAAATCAAGGGCGAGAACCAATTATTTGTCCCAAAAAAGGTGTTTTAAGTATATATCTGCATTTCTAAGGTAGATTTGGGTACAATAAGAGGCGAAAAAGCAGATTCTGACTAAGATTTTATCGAAATCGGCAACTATTTGACTCAGAAAGGTTGCCTTACGTCGAAATCTAATAGTTGATTAAGGTTTTCGTTACTAAAATGCCCAAAGACGCCGATTTTGACTAGAATTTGAAAGATATTGACATGAATATATAACTGTTTGTATCAAAAAATGATAGTTTAAACTGATGTTTGCAGTTTTGATGCGGTTTTAGGTACGATATGAGTCGAAGAAGCCGATTTTGACTGGAATCTGTTTAAAATGACAAAGAAAAATCTATTATCAATTCAAGGAAGTGAATTTTTAAGTAGTTATCTGCAGTTTTAATGTAGATTTCAGTTCGCTATGTTATGAAAATGCATGTTTTGGCTATAATCTTCCGTAAATCAAGGGCGAAAACCAATTATTTGTCCCAAAAGAAGGTGTTTTAAGTATATATCTGCATTTCTAAGGTAGATTTGGGTACAATAAGAGGCGAAAAAGCAGATTCTGACTAAGATTTTATCGAAATCGGCAACTATTTGACTCAGAAAGGTTGCCTTACGTCGAAATCTAATAGTTTATTAAGGTTTTCGTTACTAAAATGCCCAAAGACGCTGATTTTGACTAGAATTTGAAAGATATTGACATGAATATATAACTGTTTGTATCAAAAAATGATAGTTTAAACTGATATTTGCAGTTTTGATGCGGTTTTAGATACGATATGAATCGAAGAAGCCGATTTTGAATGGAATCTGTTTAAAATGACACAGAAAAACCTATTATCAATTCAAGGAATTGAATTTTTAAGTAGTTATCTGCAGTTTTAATGTAGATTTCAGTTCGCTAAGTTATGAAAATGCATGTTTTGGCTATAATCTTCCGTAAATCAAGGGCGAAAACCAATTATTTGTCCCAAAAGAAGGTGTTTTAAGTATATATCTGCATTTCTAAGTTAGATTTGGGTACAATAAGAGGCGAAAAAGCAGATTCTGACTAAGATTTTATCGAAATCGGCAACTATTTGACTCAGAAAGGTTGCCTTACGTCGAAATCTAATAGTTTATTAAGGTTTTCGTTACTAAAATGCCCAAAGACGCCGATTTTGACTAGAATTTGAAAGATATTGACATGAATATATAACTGTTTGTATCAAAAAATGATAGTTTAAACTGATATTTGCAGTTTTGATGCGGTTTTAGATACGATATGAATCGAAGAAGCCGATTTTGACTGGAATCTGTTTAAAATGACAAAGAAAAACCTATTATCAATTCAAGGAAGTGAATTTTTAAGTAGTTATCTGCAGTTTTAATGTAGATTTCAGTTGGCTAAGTTATGAAAATGCATGTTTTGGCTATAATCTTCCGTAAATCAAGGGCGAAAACCAATTATTTGTCCCAAAAGAAGGTGTTTTAAGTATATATTTGCATTTCTAAGGTAGATTTGGGTACAATAAGAGGCGAAAAAGCAGATTCTGACTAAGATTTTATCGAAATCGGCCACTATTTGACTCAGAAAGGTTGCCTTACGTCGAAATCTAATAGTTTATTAAGGTTTTCGTTACTAAAATGCCCAAAGACGCCGATTTTGACTAGAATTTGAAAGATATTGACATGAATATATAACTGTTTGTATCAAAAAATGTTAGTTTAAACTGATATTTGCAGTTTTGATGCGGTTTTAGATACGATATGAATCGAAGAAGCCGATTTTGACTGGAATCTGTTTAAAATGACAAAGAAAAACCTATTATCAATTCAAGGAAGTGAATTTTTAAGTAGTTATCTGCAGTTTTAATGTAGATTTCAGTTCGCTAAGTTATGAAAATGCATGGTTTGGCTATAATCTTCCGTAAATCAAAAGAAGGTGTTTTAAGTATATATCTGCATTTCTAAGGTAGATTTGGGTACAATAAGAGGCGAAAAAGCAGATTCTGACTAAGATTTTATCGAAATCGGCAACTATTTGACTCAGAAAGGTTGCCTTACGTCGAAATCTAATAGTTTATTAAGGTTTTCGTTACTAAAATGCCCAAACACGCCGATTTTGACTAGAATTTGAAAGATATTGACATGAATATATAACTGTTTGTATCAAAAAATGATAGTTTAAACTGATATTTGCAGTTTTGATGCGGTTTTAGACACGATATGAATCGAAGAAGCCGATTTTGACTGGAATCTATTTAAAATGACAAAGAAAAACCTATTATCAATTCAAGGAAGTGAATTTTTAAGTAGTTATCTGCAGTTTTAATGTAGATTTCAGTTCGCTAAGTTATGAAAATGCATGTTTTGGCTATAATCTTCCGTAAATCAAAAGAAGGTGTTTTAAGTATATATCTGCATTTCTAAGGTAGATTTGGGTACAATAAGAGGCGAAAAAGCAGATTCTGACTAAGATTTTATCGAAATCGGCAACTATTTGACTCAGAAAGGTTGCCTTACGTCGAAATCTAATAGTTTATTAAGGTTTTCGTTACTAAAATGCCCAAACACGCCGATTTTGACTAGAATTTGAAAGATATTGACATGAATATATAACTGTTTGTATCAAAAAATGATAGTTTAAACTGATATTTGCAGTTTTGATGCGGTTCTAGATACGATATGAATCGAAGAAGCCGATTTTGACTGGAATCTACTTAAAATGACAAAGAAAAACCTATTATCAATTCAAGGAAGTGAATTTTTAAGTAGTTATCTGCAGTTTTAATGTAGATTTCAGTTCGCTAAGTTATGAAAATGCATGTTTTGGCTATAATCTTCCGTAAATCAAGGGGGAAAACCAATTGTTTGTCCCAAAAGAAGGTGTTTTAAGTATATATCTGCATTTCTAAGGTAGATTTGGGTACAATAAGAGGCGAAAAAGCAGATTCTGACTAAGATTTCATCGAAATCGGCAACTATTTGACTCAGAAAGGTTGCCTTACGTCGAAATCTAATAGTTTATTAAGGTTTTCGTTACTAAAATGCCCAAAGACGCCGATTTTGACTAGAATTTGAAAGATATTGACATGAATATATAACTGTTTGTATCAAAAAATGATAGTTTAAACTGATATTTGCAGTTTTGATGCGGTTATAGATACGATATGAATCGAAGAAGCCAATTTTGACTGGAATCTGTTTAAAATGACAAATAAAAACTTATTATCAATTCAAGGAAGTGAATTTTTAAGTAGCTATCTGCAGTTTTAATGTAGATTTCAGTTCGCTAAGTTATGAAAATGCATGTTTTGGCTATAAACTTCCGTAAATCAAGGGCGAAAACCAATTATTTGTCCCAAAAGAAGGTGTTTTAATTATATATCTGCATTTCTAAGGTAGATTTGGGTACAATAAGAAGCAAAAAAGCAGATTCTGACTAAGATTTTATCGAAATCGGCAACTATTTGACTCAGAAAAGTTGGCTTACGTCGAAATCTAATAGTTTATTAAGGTTTTCGTTACTAAAATGCCCAAAGACGCCGATTTTGACTAGAATTTGAAAGATATTGACATGAATATATAACTGTTTGTATCAAAAAATGATAGTTTAAACTGATATTTGCAGTTTTGATGCGGTTTTAGATACGATATGAATCGAAGAAGCCGATTTTGACTGGAATCTGTTTAAAATGACAAAGAAAAACCTATTATCAATTCAAGGAAGTGAATTTTTAAGTAGTTATCTGCAGTTTTAATGTAGATTTCAGTTCGCTAAGTTATTAAAATGCATGTTTTGGCTATAATCTTCTGTAAATCAAGGGCGAAAACCAATTATTTGTCCCAAAAGAAGGTGTTTTAAGTATATATTTGCATTTCTAAGGTAGATTTGGGTACAATAAGAGGCGAAAAAGCAGATTCTGACTAAGATTTTATCGAAATCGGCCACTATTTGACTCAGAAAGGTTGCCTTACGTCGAAATCTAATAGTTTATTAAGGTTTTCGTTACTAAAATGCCCAAAGACGCCGATTTTGACTAGAATTTGAAAGATATTGACATGAATATATAACTGTTTGTATCAAAAAATGTTAGTTTAAACTGATATTTGCAGTTTTGATGCGGTTTTAGATACGATATGAATCGAAGAAGCCGATTTTGACTGGAATCTGTTTAAAATGACAAAGAAAAACCTATTATCAATTCAAGGAAGTGAATTTTTAAGTAGTTATCTGCAGTTTTAATGTAGATTTCAGTTCGCTAAGTTATGAAAATGCATGGTTTGGCTATAATCTTCCGTAAATCAAAAGAAGGTGTTTTAAGTATATATCTGCATTTCTAAGGTAGATTTGGGTACAATAAGAGGCGAAAAAGCAGATTCTGACTAAGATTTTATCGAAATCGGCAACTATTTGACTCAGAAAGGTTGCCTTACGTCGAAATCTAATAGTTTATTAAGGTTTTCGTTACTAAAATGCCCAAACACGCCGATTTTGACTAGAATTTGAAAGATATTGACATGAATATATAACTGTTTGTATCAAAAAATGATAGTTTAAACTGATATTTGCAGTTTTGATGCGGTTTTAGACACGATATGAATCGAAGAAGCCGATTTTGACTGGAATCTATTTAAAATGACAAAGAAAAACCTATTATCAATTCAAGGAAGTGAATTTTTAAGTAGTTATCTGCAGTTTTAATGTAGATTTCAGTTCGCTAAGTTATGAAAATGCATGTTTTGGCTATAATCTTCCGTAAATCAAAAGAAGGTGTTTTAAGTATATATCTGCATTTCTAAGGTAGATTTGGGTACAATAAGAGGCGAAAAAGCAGATTCTGACTAAGATTTTATCGAAATCGGCAACTATTTGACTCAGAAAGGTTGCCTTACGTCGAAATCTAATAGTTTATTAAGGTTTTCGTTACTAAAATGCCCAAACACGCCGATTTTGACTAGAATTTGAAAGATATTGACATGAATATATAACTGTTTGTATCAAAAAATGATAGTTTAAACTGATATTTGCAGTTTTGATGCGGTTCTAGATACGATATGAATCGAAGAAGCCGATTTTGACTGGAATCTACTTAAAATGACAAAGAAAAACCTATTATCAATTCAAGGAAGTGAATTTTTAAGTAGTTATCTGCAGTTTTAATGTAGATTTCAGTTCGCTAAGTTATGAAAATGCATGTTTTGGCTATAATCTTCCGTAAATCAAGGGGGAAAACCAATTGTTTGTCCCAAAAGAAGGTGTTTTAAGTATATATCTGCATTTCTAAGGTAGATTTGGGTACAATAAGAGGCGAAAAAGCAGATTCTGACTAAGATTTCATCGAAATCGGCAACTATTTGACTCAGAAAGGTTGCCTTACGTCGAAATCTAATAGTTTATTAAGGTTTTCGTTACTAAAATGCCCAAAGACGCCGATTTTGACTAGAATTTGAAAGATATTGACATGAATATATAACTGTTTGTATCAAAAAATGATAGTTTAAACTGATATTTGCAGTTTTGATGCGGTTATAGATACGATATGAATCGAAGAAGCCAATTTTGACTGGAATCTGTTTAAAATGACAAATAAAAACTTATTATCAATTCAAGGAAGTGAATTTTTAAGTAGCTATCTGCAGTTTTAATGTAGATTTCAGTTCGCTAAGTTATGAAAATGCATGTTTTGGCTATAAACTTCCGTAAATCAAGGGCGAAAACCAATTATTTGTCCCAAAAGAAGGTGTTTTAATTATATATCTGCATTTCTAAGGTAGATTTGGGTACAATAAGAAGCAAAAAAGCAGATTCTGACTAAGATTTTATCGAAATCGGCAACTATTTGACTCAGAAAAGTTGGCTTACGTCGAAATCTAATAGTTTATTAAGGTTTTCGTTACTAAAATGCCCAAAGACGCCGATTTTGACTAGAATTTGAAAGATATTGACATGAATATATAACTGTTTGTATCAAAAAATGATAGTTTAAACTGATATTTGCAGTTTTGATGCGGTTTTAGATACGATATGAATCGAAGAAGCCGATTTTGACTGGAATCTGTTTAAAATGACAAAGAAAAACCTATTATCAATTCAAGGAAGTGAATTTTTAAGTAGTTATCTGCAGTTTTAATGTAGATTTCAGTTCGCTAAGTTATTAAAATGCATGTTTTGGCTATAATCTTCTGTAAATCAAGCGCGAAAACCAATTATTTGTCCCAAAAGAAGGTGTTTTAAGTATATATCTGCATTTCTAAGGTAGATTTGCTTACAATAAGAGGCGAAAAAGCAGATTCTGACTAAGATTTTATCGAAATCGGCAACTATTTGACTCAGAAAGGTTGCCTTACGTCGAAATCTAATAGCTTATTAAGGTTTTCGTTACTAAAATGCCCGAAGACGCCGATTTTGACTAGAATTTGAAAGATATTGACATGAATATATAACTGTTTGTATCAAAAAATGATAGTTTAAACTGATATTTGCAGTTTTGATGCGGTTTTAGATACGATATGAATCGAAGAAGCCGATTTTGACTGGAATCTGTTTAAAATGACAAAGAAAAACTTATTATCAATTCAAGGAAGTGAATTTTTAAGTAGCTATCTGCAGTTTTAATGTAGATTTCAGTTCGCTAAGTTATGAAAATGCATGTTTTGGCTATAATCTTCCGTAAATCAAGGGCGAGAACCAATTATTTGTCCCAAAAAAGGTGTTTTAAGTATATATCTGCATTTCTAAGGTAGATTTGTGTACAATAAGAGGCGAAAAAGCAGATTCTGACTAAGATTTTATCGAAATCGGCAACTATTTGACTCAGAAAGGTTGCCTTACGTCGAAATCTAATAGTTTATTAAGGTTTTCGTTACTAAAATGCCCAAAGACGCCGATTTTGACTAGAATTTGAAAGATATTGATATGAATATATAACTGTTTGTATCAAAAAATGATAGTTTAAACTGATATTTGCAGTTTTGATGCGGTTTTAGATACGATATGAATCGAAGAAGCCGATTTTAACTGGAATCTGTTTAAAATGACAAAGAAAAACCTATTATCAATTCAAGGAAGTGAATTTTTAAGTAGTTATCTGCAGTTTTAATGTAGATTTCAGTTCGCTAAGTTATGAAAATGCATGTTTTGGCTATAATCTTCCGTAAATCAAGGGCGAAAGCCAATTATTTGTCCCAAAAGAAGGTGTTTTAAGTATATATCTGCATTTCTAAGGTAGATTTGGGTACAATAAGAGGCGAAAAAGCAGATTCTGACTAAGATTTTATCGAAATCGGCAACTATTTGACTCAGAAAGGTTGCCTTACGTCGAAATCTAATAGTTTATTAAGGTTTTCGTTACTAAAATGCCCAAAGACGCCGATTTTGACTAGAATTTGAAAGATATTGACATGAATATATAACTGTTTGTATCAAAAAATGATAGTTTAAACTGATATTTGCAGTTTTGATGCGGTTTTAGGTACGGTATGAGTCGAAGAAGCCGATTTTGACTGGAATCTGTTTAAAATGACAAAGAAAAACCTATTATCAATTCAAGGAAGTGAATTTTTAAGTAGTTATCTGCAGTTTCAATGTAGATTTCAGTTCGCTAAGTTATGAAAATGCATGTTTTGACTATAATCTTCCGTAAATCAAGGGCGAAAACCAATTATTTGTCCCAAAAGACGGTGTTTCAAGTATATATCTGCATTTCTAAGGTAGATTTGGGTACAATAAGTGGCGAAAAAGCAGATTCTGACTAAGATTTTTTCGAAATCGGCAACTATTTGACTCAGAAAGGTTGCCTTACGTCGAAATCTAATAGTTTATTAAGGTTTTCGTTACTAAAATGCCCAAAGACGCCGATTTTGACTAGAATTTGAAAGATATTGACATGAATATATAACTGTTTGTATCAAAAAATGATAGTTTAAACTGATATTTGCAGTTTTGATTCGGTTTTAGATACGATATGAATCGAAGAAGCCGATTTTGACTGGAATCTGTTTAAAATGACAAAGAAAAACCTATTATCAATTCAAGGAAGTGAATTTTTAAGTAGTTATCTGCAGTTTTAATGTAGATTTCAGTTCGCTAAGTTATGAAAATGCATGTTTTGGCTATAATCTTCCGTAAATCAAGGGCGAAAACCAATTATTTGTCCCAAAAGAAGGTGTTTTAAGTATATATCTGCATTTCTAAGGTAGATTTGGGTACAATAAGAGGCGAAAAAGCAGATTCTGACTAAGATTTTATCGAAATCGGCAACTATTTGACTCAGAAAGGTTGCCTTACGTCGAAATCTAATAGTTTATTAAGGTTTTCGTTACTAAAATGCCCAAAGACGCCGATTTTGACTAGAATTTGAAAGATATTGGCATGAATGTATAACTGTTTGTATCAAAAAATGATAGTTTAAACTGATATTTGCAGTTTAGATGCGGTTTTAGATACGATATGAATCGAAGAAGCCGATTTTGACTGGAATCTGTTTAAAATGACAAAGAAAAACCTATTATCAATTCAAGGAAGTGAATTTTTAAGTAGTTATCTGCAGTTTTAATGTAGATTTCAGTTCGCTAAGTTATGAAAATGCATGTTTTGGCTATAATCTTCCGTAAATCAAGGGCGAAAACCAATTATTTGTCCCAAAAGAAGGTGTTTTAAGTATATATCTGCATTTCTAAGGTAGATTTGGGTACAATAAGAGGCGAAAAAGCAGATTCTGACTAAGATTTTATCGAAATCGGCAACTATTTGACTCAGAAAGGTTGCCTTACGTCGAAATCTAATAGTTTATTAAAGTTTTCGTTACTAAAATGCCCAAAGACGCCGATTTTGACTAGAATTTGAAAGATATTGACATGAATATATAACTGTTTGTATCAAAAAATGATAGTTTAAACTGATATTTGCAGTTTTGATGCGGTTTTAGGTACGATATGAGTCGAAGAAGCCGATTTTGACTGGAATCTGTTTAAAATGACAAAGAAAAACCTATTATCAATTCAAGGAAGTGAATTTTTAAGTAGTTATCTGCAGTTTCAATGTAGATTTCAGTTCGCTAAGTTATGAAAAGAAGGTGTTTCAAGTATATATCTGCATTTCTAAGGTAGATTTGGGTACAATAAGTGGCGAAAAAGCAGATTCTGACTAAGATTTTTTCGAAATCGGCAACTATTTGACTCAGAAAGGTTGCCTTACGTCGAAATCTAATAGTTTATTAAGGTTTTCGTTACTAAAATGCCCAAAGACGCCGATTTTGACTAGAATTTGAAAGATATTGACATGAATATATAACTCTTTGTATCAAAAAATGATAGTTTAAACTGATATTTGCGGTTTTGATTCGGTTTTAGATACGATATGAATCGAAGAAGCCGATTTTGACTGGAATCTGTTTAAAATGACAAAGAAAAACCTATTATCAATTCAAGGAAGTGAATTTTTAAGTAGTTATCTGCAGTTTTAATGTAGATTTCAGTTCGCTAAGTTATGAAAATGCATGTTTTGGCTATAATCTTCCGTAAATCAAGGGCGAAAACCAATTATTTGTCCCAAAAGAAGGTGTTTTAAGTATATATCTGCATTTCTAAGGTAGATTTGGGTACAATAAGAGGCGAAAAAGCAGATTCTGACAAAGATTTTATCGAAATCGGCAACTATTTGACTCAGAAAGGTTGCCTTACGTCGAAATCTAATAGTTTATTAAGGTTTTCGTTACTAAAATGCCCAAAGACGCCGATTTTGACTAGAATTTGAAAGATATTGGCATGAATGTATAACTGTTTGTATCAAAAAATGATAGTTTAAACTGATATTTGCAGTTTAGATGCGGTTTTAGATACGATATGAATCGAAGAAGCCGATTTTGACTGGAATCTGTTTAAAATGACAAAGAAAAACCTATTATCAATTCAAGGAAGTGAATTTTTAAGTAGTTATCTGCAGTTTTAATGTAGATTTCAGTTCGCTAAGTTATGAAAATGCATGTTTTGGCTATAACCTTCCGTAAATCAAGGGCGAAAACCAATTATTTGTCCCAAAAGAAGGTGTTTTAAGTATATATCTGCATTTCTAAGGTAGATTTGTGTACAATAAGAGGCGAAAAAGCAGATTCTGACTAAGATTTTATCGAAATCGGCAACTATTTGACTCAGAAAGGTTGCCTTACGTCGAAATCTAATAGTTTATTAAGGTTTTCGTTACTAAAATGCCCAAAGACGCCGATTTTGACTAGAATTTGAAAGATATTGACATGAATATATAACTGTTTGTATCAAAAAATGATAGTTTAAACTGATATTTGCAGTTTTGATGCGGTTTTAGATACGATATGAATCGAAGAAGCCGATTTTGACTGGAATCTGTTTAAAATGACAAAGAAAAACCTATTATCAATTCAAGGAAGTGAATTTTTAAGTAGTTATCTGCAGTTTTAATGTAGATTTCAGTTCGCTAAGTTATGAAAATGCATGTTTTGGCTATAATCTTCCGTAAATCAAGGGCGAAAGCCAATTATTTGTCCCAAAAGAAGGTGTTTTAAGTATATATCTGCATTTCTAAGGTAGATTTGGGTACAATAAGAGGCGAAAAAGCAGATTCTGATTAAGATTTTATCGAAATCGGCAACTATTTGACTCAGAAAGGTTGCCTTACGTCGAAATCTAATAGTTTATTAAGGTTTTCGTTACTAAAATGCCCAAAGACGCCGATTTTGACTAGAATTTGAAAGATATTGACATGAATATATAACTGTTTGTATCAAAAAATGATAGTTTAAACTGATATTTGCAGTTTTGATGCGGTTTTAGGTACGATATGAGTCGAACAAGCCGATTTTGACTGGAATCTGTTTAAAATGACAAAGAAAAACCTATTATCAATTCAAGGAAGTGAATTTTTAAGTAGTTATCTGCAGTTTCAATGTAGATTTCAGTTCGCTAAGTTATGAAAATGCATGTTTTGACTATAATCTTCCGTAAATCAAGGGCGAAAACCAATTATTTGTCCCAAAAGAAGGTGTTTCAAGTATATATCTGCATTTCTAAGGTAGATTTGGGTACAATAAGAGGCGAAAAAGCAGATTCTGACTAAGATTTTTTCGAAATCGGCAACTATTTGACTCAGAAAGTTTGCCTTACGTCGAAATCTAATAGTTTATTAAGGTTTTCGTTACTAAAATGCCCAAAGACGCCGATTTTGACTAGAATTTGAAAGATATTGACATGAATATATAACTGTTTGTATCAAAAAATGATAGTTTAAACTGATATTTGCAGTTTTGATGCGGTTTTAGATACGATATGAATCGAAGAAGCCGATTTTGACTGGAATCTGTTTAAAATGACAAAGAAAAACCTATTATCCATTCAAGGAAGTGAATTTTTAAGTAGCTATCTGCAGTTTTAATGTAGATTTCAGTTCGCTAAGTTATGAAAATGCATGTTTTGGCTATATTCTTCCGTAAATCAAGGGGGAAAACCAATTGTTTGTCCCAAAAGAAGGTGTTTTAAGTATACATCTGCATTTCTAAGGTAGATTTGGGTACAATAAGAGGCAAAAAAGCAAATTCTGACTAAGATTTTATCGAAATCGGCAACTATTTGACTCAGAAAAGTTGGCTTACGTCGAAATCTAATAGTTTATTAAGGTTTTCGTTACTAAAATGCCCAAAGACGCCGATTTTGACTAGAATTTTAAAGATATTGACATGAATATATAACTGTTTGTATCAAAAAATGATAGTTTAAACTGATATTTGCAGTTTTGATGCGGTTTTAGATACGATATGAATCGAAGAAGCCGATTTTGACTGGAATCTGTTTAAAATGACAAAGAAAAACCTATTATCAATTCAAGGAAGTGAATTTTTAAGTAGTTATCTGCAGTTTTAATGTAGATTTCAGTTCGCTAAGTTATTAAAATGCATGTTTTGGCTATAATCTTCTGTAAATCAAGCGCGAAAACCAATTATTTGTCCCAAAAGAAGGTGTTTTAAGTATATATCTGCATTTCTAAGGTAGATTTGGGTACAATAAGAGGCAAAAAAGCAAATTCTGACTAAGATTTTATCGAAATCGGCAACTATTTGACTCAGAAAAGTTGGCTTACGTCGAAATCTAATAGTTTATTAAGGTTTTCGTTACTAAAATGCCCAAAGACGCCGATTTTGACTAGAATTTTAAAGATATTGACATGAATATATAACTGTTTGTATCAAAAAATGATAGTTTAAACTGATATTTGCAGTTTTGATGCGGTTTTAGATACGATATGAATCGAAGAAGCCGATTTTGACTGGAATCTGTTTAAAATGACAAAGAAAAACCTATTATCAATTCAAGGAAGTGAATTTTTAAGTAGTTATCTGCAGTTTTAATGTAGATTTCAGTTCGCTAAGTTATTAAAATGCATGTTTTGGCTATAATCTTCTGTAAATCAAGCGCGAAAACCAATTATTTGTCCCAAAAGAAGGTGTTTTAAGTATATATCTGCATTTCTAAGGTAGATTTGCTTACAATAAGAGGCGAAAAAGCAGATTCTGACTAAGATTTTATCGAAATCGGCAACTATTTGACTCAGAAAGGTTGCCTTACGTCGAAATCTAATAGCTTATTAAGGTTTTCGTTACTAAAATGCCCGAAGTCGCCGATTTTGACTAGAATTTGAAAGATATTGACATGAATATATAACTGTTTGTATCAAAAAATGATAGTTTAAACTGATATTTGCAGTTTTGATGCGGTTTTAGATACGATATGAATCGAAGAAGCCGATTTTGACTGGAATCTGTTTAAAATGACAAAGAAAAACTTATTATCAATTCAAGGAAGTGAATTTTTAAGTAGCTATCTGCAGTTTTAATGTAGATTTCAGTTCGCTAAGTTATGAAAATGCATGTTTTGGCTATAATCTTCCGTAAATCAAGGGCGAAAACCAATTATTTGTCCCAAAAAAGGTGTTTTAAGTATATATCTGCATTTCTAAGGTAGATTTGGGTACAATAAGAGGCGAAAAAGCAGATTCTGACTAAGATTTTATCGAAATCGGCAACTATTTGACTCAGAAAGGTTGCCTTACGTCGAAATCTAATAGTTTATTAAGGTTTTCGTTACTAAAATGTCCAAAGAAGCCGATTTTGACTAGAATTTGAAAGATATTGACATGAATATATAACTGATTGTATCAAAAAATGATAGTTTAAACTGATATTTGCAGTTTTGATGCGGTTTTAGATACGATATGAATCGAAGAAGCCGATTTTGACTGGAATCTGTTTAAAATGACAAAGAAAAACCTATTATCAATTCAAGGAAGTGAATTTATAAGTAACTATCTGCAGTTTTAATGTAGATTTCAGTTCGCTAAGTTATGAAAATGCATGTTTTGGTTAGTTTATTATTTGTCCCAAAAGAAGGTGTTTTAAGTATATATCTGCATTTCTAAGGTAGATTTGGGTACAATAAGAGGCGAAAAAGCAGATTCTGACTAAGATTTTATCGAAATCGGCAACTATTTGACTCAGAAAGGTTGCCTTACGTCGAAATCTAATAGTTTATTAAGGTTTTCGTTACTAAAATGCCCAAAGACGCCGATTTTGACTAGAATTTGAAAGATATTGACATGAATATATAACTGTTTGTATCAAAAAATGATAGTTTAAACTGATATTTGCAGTTTTGATGCGGTTTTAGATACGATATGAATCGAAGAAGCCGATTTTGACTGGAATCTGTTTAAAATGACAAAGAAAAACCTATTATCAATTCAAGGAAGTGAATTTTTAAGTAGTTATCTGCAGTTTTAATGTAGATTTCAGTTCGCTAAGTTATGAAAATGCATGTTTTGGCTATAATCTTCCGTAAATCAAGGGCGAAAACCAATTATTTGTCCAAAAGAAGGTGTTTTAAGTATATATCTGCATTTCTGAGGTAGATTTGGGTACAATAAGAGGCGAAAAAGCAGATTCTGACTAAGATTTTTTCGAAATCGGCAACTATTTAACACAGAAAGGTTGCCTTACGTCGAAATCTAATAGTTTATTAAGGTTTTCGTTACTAAAATGCCCAAAGACCCCGATTTTGACTAGAATTTGAAAGATATTGACATGAATATATAACTGTTTGTATCAAAAAATGATAGTTTAAACTGATATTTGCAGTTTTGATGCGGTTTTAGGTACGATATGAGTCGAAGAAGCCGATTTTGACTGGAATCTGTTTAAAATGACAAAGAAAAACCTATTATCAATTAAAGGAAGTGAATTTTTAAGTAGTTATCTGCAGTTTTAATGTAGATTTCAGTTCGCTAAGTTATGAAAATGCATGTTTTGGCTATAATCTTCCGTAAATCAAGCGCGAAAACCAATTATTTGTCCCAAAAGAAGGTGTTTTAAGTATATATCTGCATTTCTAAGGTAGATTTGGGTACAATAAGAGGCGAAAAAGCAGATTCTGACTAAGATTTTATCGAAATCGCAACTATTTGACTCAGAAAGGTTGCCTTACGTCGAAATCTAATAGTTTATTAAGGTTTTCGTTACTAAAATGCCCAAAGACGCCGATTTTGACTAGAATTTGAAAGATATTGACATGAATATATAACTGTTTGTATCAAAAAATGATAGTTTAAACTGATATTTGCAGTTTTGATTCGGTTTTAGATACGATATGAATCGAAGAAGCCGATTTTGACTGGAATCTGTTTAAAATGACAAAGAAAAACCTATTATTAATTCAAGGAAGTGAATTTTTAAGTAGTTATCTGCAGTTTTAATGTAGATTTCAGTTCGCTAAGTTATGAAAATGCATGTTTTGGCTATAATCTTCCGTAAATCAAGGGCGAAAACCAATTATTTGTCCCAAAAGAAGGTGTTTTAAGTATATATCTGCATTTCTAAGGTAGATTTGGGTACAATAAGAGGCGAAAAAGCAGATTCTGACTAAGATTTTATCGAAATCGGCAACTATTTGACTCAGAAAGGTTGCCTTACGTCGAAATCTAATAATTTATTAAGGTTTTCGTTACTAAAATGCCCAAAGACGCCGATTTTGACTAGAATTTGAAAGATATTGATATGAATATATAACTGTTTGTATCAAAAAATGATAGTTTAAACTGATATTTGCAGTTTTGATGCGGTTTTAGGTACGATATGGGTCGAAGAAGCCGATTTTGACGACTGGAATCTGTTTAAAATGACAAAGAAAAAGCTATTATCAATTCAAGGAAGTGAATTTTTAAGTAGTTATCTGCAGTTTTAATGTAGATTTCAGTTCGCTAAGTTATGAAAATGCATGTTTTGGCTATAATCTTCCGTAAATCAAGGGCGAAAACCAATTATTTGTCCCAAAAGAAGGTGTTTTAAGTATATATCTGCATTTCTAAGGTAGATTTGGGTACAATAAGAGGCGAAAAAGCAGATTCTGACTAAGATTTTATCGAAATCGCAACTATTTGACTCAGAAAGGTTGCCTTATGTCGAAATCTAATAGTTTATTAAGGTTTTCGTTACTAAAATGCCCAAAGAGGCCGATTTTGACTAGAATTTGAAAGATATTGACATGAATATATAACTGTTTGTATCAAAAAATGATAGTTTAAACTGATATTTGCAGTTTTGATGCGGTTTTAGATACGATATGAATCGAAGAAGCCGATTTTGACTGGAATCTGTTTAAAATGACAAAGAAAAACCTATTATCAATTCAAGGAAGTGAATTTTTAAGTAGTTATCTGCATTTTTAATGAGGATTTCAGTTCGCTATGTTATGAAAATGCATGTTTTGGCTATAATCTTCCGTAAATCAAGGGCGAAAACCAATTATTTGTCCCAAAAGAAGGTGTTTTAAGTATATATCTGCATTTCTAAGGTAGATTTGGGTACAATAAGAGGCGAAAAAGCAGATTCTGACTAAGATTTTATCGAAATCGCAACTATTTGACTCAGAAAGGTTGCCTTATGTCGAAATCTAATAGTTTATTAAGGTTTTCGTTACTAAAATGCCCAAAGACGCCGATTTTGACTAGAATTTGAAAGATATTGACATGGATATATAACTGTTTGTATCAAAAAATGATAGTTAAAACTGATATTTGCAGTTTTGATGCGGTTTTAGATACGATATGAATCGAAGAAGCCGATTTTGACTGGAATCTGTTTAAAATGACAAAGAAAAACTTATTATCAATTCAAGGAAGTGAATTTTTAAGTAGCTATCTGCAGTTTTAATGTAGATTTCAGTTCGCTAAGTTATGAAAATGCATGTTTTGGCTATAATCTTCCGTAAATCAAGGGCGAAAACCAATTATTTGTCTCAAAAAAGGTGTTTTAAGTATATTTCTGCATTTCTAAGGTAGATTTGGGTACAATAAGAGGCGAAAAAGCAGATTCTGACTAAGATTTTATCGAAATCGGCAACTATTTGACTCAGAAAGGTTGCCTTACGTCGAAATCTAATAGTTTATTAAGGTTTTCGTTACTAAAATGCCCAAAGACGCCGATTTTGACTAGAATTTGAAAGATATTGACATGAATATATAACTGTTTGTATCAAAAAATGATAGTTTAAACTGATATTTGCAGTTTTGATGCGGTTTTAGATACGATATGAATCGAAGAAGCCGATTTTGACTGGAATCTGTTTAAAATGACAAAGAAAAACCTATTATCAATTCAAGGAAGTGAATTTTAAAGTAGTTATCTGCATTTTTAATGTAGATTTCATTTCGCTATGTTATGAAAATGCATGTTTTGGCTATAATCTTCCGTAAATCAGGGGCGAAAACCAATTATTTGTCCCAAAAGAAGGTGTTTTAAGTATATATCTGCATTTTTAAGGTAGATTTGGGTACAATAAGAGGCGAAAAAGCAGATTCTGACTAAGATTTTATCGAAATCGCAACTATTTGACTCAGAAAGGTTGCCTTACGTCGAAATCTAATAGTTTATTAAGGTTTTCGTTACTAAAATGCCCAAAGACGCCGATTTTGACTAGAATTTGAAAGATATTGACATGGATATATAACTGTTTGTATCAAAAATGATAGTTTAAACTGATATTTGCAGTTTTGATGCGGTTTTAGATACGATATGAATCGAAGAAGCCGATTTTGACTGGAATCTGTTTAAAATGACAAAGAAAAACTTATTATCAATTCAAGGAAGTGAATTTTTAAGTAGCTATCTGCAGTTTTAATGTAGATTTCAGTTCGCTAAGTTATGAAAATGCATGTTTTGGCTATAATCTTCCGTAAATCAAGGGCGAAAACCAATTATTTGTCTCAAAAAAGGTGTTTTAAGTATATTTCTGCATTTCTAAGGTAGATTTGGGTACAATAAGAGGCGAAAAAGCAGATTCTGACTAAGATTTTATCGAAATCGCAACTATTTGACTCAGAAAGGTTGCCTTACGTCGAAATCTAATAGTTTATTAAGGTTTTCGTTACTAAAATGCCCAAAGACGCCGATTTTGACTAGAATTTGAAAGATATTGACATGGATATATAACTGTTTGTATCAAAAAATGATAGTTTAAACTGATATTTGCAGTTTTGATGCGGTTTTAGATACGATATGAATCGAAGAAGCCGATTTTGACTGGAATCTGTTTAAAATGACAAAGAAAAACTTATTATCAATTCAAGGAAGTGAATTTTTAAGTAGCTATCTGCAGTTTTAATGTAGATTTCAGTTCGCTAAGTTATGAAAATGCATGTTTTGGCTATAATCTTCCGTAAATCAAGGGCGAAAACCAATTATTTGTCTCAAAAAAGGTGTTTTAAGTATATTTCTGCATTTCTAAGGTAGATTTGGGTACAATAAGAGGCGAAAAAGCAGATTCTGACTAAGATTTTATCGAAATCGGCAACTATTTGACTCAGAAAGGTTGCCTTACGTCGAAATCTAATAGTTTATTAAGGTTTTCGTTACTAAAATGCCCAAAGACGCCGATTTTGACTAGAATTTGAAAGATATTGACATGAATATATAACTGTTTGTATCAAAAAATGATAGTTTAAACTGATATTTGCAGTTTTGATGCGGTTTTAGATACGATATGAATCGAAGAAGCCGATTTTGACTGGAATCTGTTTAAAATGACAAAGAAAAACCTATTATCAATTCAAGGAAGTGAATTTTTAAGTAGTTATCTGCAGTTTTAATGTAGATTTCAGTTCGCTAAGTTATGAAAATGCATGTTTTGGCTATAATCTTCCGTAAATCAAGGGCGAAAACCAATTATTTGTCCCAAAAGAAGGTGTTTTAAGTATATATCTGCATTTCTAAGGTAGATTTGGGTACAATAAGAGGCGAAAAAGCAGATTCTGACTAAGATTTTATCGAAATCGCAACTATTTGACTCAGAAAGGTTGCCTTATGTCGAAATCTAATAGTTTATTAAGGTTTTCGTTACTAAAATGCCCAAAGAGGCCGATTTTGACTAGAATTTGAAAGATATTGACATGAATATATAACTGTTTGTATCAAAAAATGATAGTTTAAACTGATATTTGCAGTTTTGATGCGGTTTTAGATACGATATGAATCGAAGAAGCCGATTTTGACTGGAATCTGTTTAAAATGACAAAGAAAAACCTATTATCAATTCAAGGAAGTGAATTTTTAAGTAGTTATCTGCATTTTTAATGTAGATTTCAGTTCGCTATGTTATGAAAATGCATGTTTTGGCTATAATCTTCCGTAAATCAAGGGCGAAAACCAATTATTTGTCCCAAAAGAAGGTGTTTTAAGTATATATCTGCATTTTTAAGGTAGATTTGGGTACAATAAGAGGCGAAAAAGCAGATTCTGACTAAGATTTTATCGAAATCGCAACTATTTGACTCAGAAAGGTTGCCTTACGTCGAAATCTAATAGTTTATTAAGGTTTTCGTTACTAAAATGCCCAAAGACGCCGATTTTGACTAGAATTTGAAAGATATTGACATGGATATATAACTGTTTGTATCAAAAAATGATAGTTTAAACTGATATTTGCAGTTTTGATGCGGTTTTAGATACGATATGAATCGAAGAAGCCGATTTTGACTGGAATCTGTTTAAAATGACAAAGAAAAACTTATTATCAATTCAAGGAAGTGAATTTTTAAGTAGCTATCTGCAGTTTTAATGTAGATTTCAGTTCGCTAAGTTATGAAAATGCATGTTTTGGCTATAATCTTCCGTAAATCAAGGGCGAAAACCAATTATTTGTCTCAAAAAAGGTGTTTTAAGTATATTTCTGCATTTCTAAGGTAGATTTGGGTACAATAAGAGGCGAAAAAGCAGATTCTGACTAAGATTTTATCGAAATCGGCAACTATTTGACTCAGAAAGGTTGCCTTACGTCGAAATCTAATAGTTTATTAAGGTTTTCGTTACTAAAATGCCCAAAGACGCCGATTTTGACTAGAATTTGAAAGATATTGACATGGATATATAACTGTTTGTATCAAAAAATGATAGTTTAAACTGATATTTGCAGTTTTGATGCGGTTTTAGATACGATATGAATCGAAGAAGCCGATTTTGACTGGAATCTGTTTAAAATGACAAAGAAAAACTTATTATCAATTCAAGGAAGTGAATTTTTAAGTAGCTATCTGCAGTTTTAATGTAGATTTCAGCTCGCTAAGTTATGAAAATGCATGTTTTGGCTATAATCTTCCGTAAATCAAGGGCGAAAACCAATTATTTGTCTCAAAAAATCTGTTTTAAGTATATTTCTGCATTTCTAAGGTAGATTTGGGTACAATAAGAGGCGAAAAAGCAGATTCTGACTAAGATTTTATCGAAATCGGCAACTATTTGACTCAGAAAGGTTGCCTTACGTCGAAATCTAATAGTTTATTAAGGTTTTCGTTACTAAAATGCCCAAAGACGCCGATTTTGACTAGAATTTGAAAGATATTGAAATGAATATATAACTGTTTGTATCAAAAAATGATAGTTTAAACTGATATTTGCAGTTTTGATGCGGTTTTAGATACGATATGAATCGAAGAAGCCGATTTTGACTGGAATCTGTTTAAAATGACAAAGAAAAACCTATTATCAATTCAAGGAAGTGAATTTTTAAGTAGTTATCTGCAGTTTTAATGTAAATTTCAGTTCGCTAAGTTATGAAAATGCATGTTTTGGCTATAATCTTCCGTAAATCAAGGGCGAAAACCAATTATTTGTCCCAAAAGAAGGTGTTTTAAGTATATATCTGCATTTCTAAGGTAGATTTGGGTACAATAAGAGGCGAAAAAGCAGATTCTGACTAAGATTTTATCGAAATCGGCAACTATTTGACTCAGAAAGGTTGCCTTACGTCGAAATCTAATAGTTTATTAAGGTTTTCGTTGCTAAAATGTCCAAAGACGCCGATTTTGACTAGAATTTGAAAGATATTGACATGAATATATAACTGTTTGTATCAAAAAATGATAGTTTAAACTGATATTTGCAGTTTTGATGCGGTTTTAGATACGATATGAATCGAAGAAGCCGATTTTGACTGGAATCTGTTTAAAATGGCAAAGAAAAACCTATTATCAATTCAAGGAAGTGAATTTTTAAGTAACTATCTGCAGTTTTAATGTAGATTTCAGTTCGCTAAGTTATGAAAATGCATGTTTTGGCTATAATCTTCCGTAAATCAAGGGCGAAAACCAATTATTTGTCCCAAAAGAAGGTGTTTTAAGTATATATCTGCATTTCTAAGGAAGATTTGGGTACAATAAGAGGCGAAAAAGCAGATTCTGACTAAGATTTTATCGAAATCGGCAACTATTTGACTCAGAAAGGTTGCCTTACGTCGAAATCTAATAGTTTATTAAGGTTTTCGTTACTAAAATGCCCAAAGACGCCGATTTTGACTAGAATTTGAAAGATATTGACATGAATATATAACTGTTTGTATCAAAAAATGATAGTTTAAACTGATACTTGCAGTTTTGATGCGGTTTTAGATATGATATGAATCGAAGAAGCCGATTTTGACTGGAATCTGTTTAAAATGACAAAGAAAAACCTATTATCAATTCAAGGAAGTGAATATTTAAGTAGTTATCTGCAGTTTTAATGCAGATTTCAGTGCGCTAAGTTATGAAAATGCATGTTTTGGCTATAATCTTCCGTAAATCAAGGGCGAAAACCAATTATTTGTCCCAAAAGAAGGTGTTTTAAGTATATATCTGCATTTCTAAGGTAGATTTGGGTACAATAAGAGGCGAAAAAGCAGATTCTGACTAAGATTTTATCGAAATCGGCAATATTTGACTCAGAAAGGTTGCCTTACGTCGAAATCTAATAGTTTATTAAGGTTTTCGTTACTAAAATGCCCAAAGACGCCGATTTTGACTAGAATTTGAAAGATATTGACATGAATATATAACTGTTTGTATCAAAAAATGATAGTTTAAAATGATATTTGCAGTTTTGATGCGGTTTTAGGTACGATATGAGTCGAAGAAGCCGATTTTGACTGGAATCTGTTTAAAATGACAAAGAAAAACCTATTATCAATTCAAGGAAGTGAATTTTTAAGTAGTTATCCGCAGTTTCAATGTAGATTTCAGTTCGCTAAGTTATGAAAATGCATGTTTTGACTATAATCTTCCGTAAATCAAGGGCGAAAACCAATTATTTGTCCCAAAAGAAGGTGTTTTAAGTATATATCTGCATTTCTAAGGTAGATTTGGGTACAATAAGAGGCGAAAAAGCAGATTCTGACTAAGATTTTATCGAAATCGGCAACTATTTGACTCAGAAAGGTTTATTAAGGTTTTCGTTACTAAAATGCCCAAAGACGCCGATTTTGACTAGAATTTGAAAGATATTGACATGAATATATAACTGTTTGTTTCAAAAAATGATAGTTTAAACTGATATTTGCAGTTTTGATGCGGTTTTAGATACGATATGAATCGAAGAAGCCGATTTTGACTGGAATCTGTTTAAAATGACAAAGAAAAACCTATTATCAATTCAAGGAAGTGAATTTTTAAGTAGTTATCTGCAGTTTTAATGTAGATTTCAGTTCGCTAAGTTATGAAAATGCATGTTTTGGCTATAATCTTCCGTAAATCAAGGGCGAAAACCAATTATTTGTCCCAAAAGAAGGTGTTTTAAGTATATATCTGCATTTCTAAGGTAGATTTGGGTACAATAAGAGGCGAAAAAGCAGATTCTGACTAAGATTTTATCGAAATCGGCAACTATTTGACTCAGAAAGGTTGCCTTACGTCGAAATCTAATAGTTTATTAAGGTTTTCGTTACTAAAATGCCCAAAGACGCCGATTTTGACTAGAATTTGAAAGATATTGACATGAATATATAACTGTTTGTATCAAAAAATGATAGTTTAAACTGATATTTGCAGTTTTGATGCGGTTTTAGGTACGATATGAGTCGAAGAAGCCGATTTTGACTGGAATCTGTTTAAAATGACAAAGAAAAACCTATTATCAATTCAAGGAAGTGAATTTTTAAGTAGTTATCTGCAGTTTCAATGTAGATTTCAGTTCGCTAAGTTATGAAAATGCATATTTTGGCTATAATCTTCCGTAAATCAAGGGCGAAAACCAATTATTTGTCCCAAAAGAAGGTGTTTTAAGTATATATCTGCATTTCTAAGGTAGATTTGGGTACAATAAGAGGCGAAAAAGCAGATTCTGACTAAGATTTTATCGAAATCGCAACTATTTGACTCAGAAAGGTTGCCTTATGTCGAAATCTAATAGTTTATTAAGGTTTTCGTTACTAAAATGCCCAAAGAGGCCGATTTTGACTAGAATTTGAAAGATATTGACATGAATATATAACTGTTTGTATCAAAAAATGATAGTTTAAACTGATATTTGCAGTTTTGATTCGGTTTTAGATACGATATGAATCGAAGAAGCCGATTTTGACAGGAATCTCTTTAAAATGACAAACAAAAACCTATTATCAATTCAAGAAAGTGAATTTTTAAGTAGTTATCTGCAGTTTTAATGTAGATTTCAGTTCGCTAAGTTATGAAAATGCATGTTTTGGCTATAATCTTCCGTAAATCAAGGGCGAAAACCAATTATTTGTCCCAAAAGAAGGTGTTTTAAGTAAATATCTGCATTTCTAAGGTAGATTTGGGAACAATAAGAGGCGAAAAAGCAGATTCTGACTAAGATTTTATCGAAATCGGCAACTATTTGACTCAGAAAGGTTGCCTTACGTCGAAATCTAATAGTTTATTAAGGTTTTCGTTACTAAAATGCCCAAAGACGCCGATTTTGACTAGAATTTGAAAGATATTGACATGAATATATAACTGTTTGTTTCAAAAAATGATAGTTTAAACTGATATTTGCAGTTTTGATGCGGTTTTAGATACGATATGAATCGAAGAAGCCGATTTTGACTGGAATCTTTTTAAAATGACAAAGAAAAACCTATTATCAATTCAAGGAAGCGAATTTTTAAGTAGTTATCTGCAGTTTTAATGTAGATTTCAGTTCGCTAAGTTATGAAAATGCATGTTTTGGCTATAATCTTCCGTAAATCAAGGGCGAAAACCAATTATTTGTCCCAAAAGAAGGTGTTTTAAGTATATATCTGCATTTCTAAGGTAGATTTGGGTACAATAAGAGGCGAAAAAGCAGATTCTGACTAAGATTTTATCGAAATCGGCAACTATTTGACTCAGAAAGGTTGCCTTACGTCGAAATCTAATAGTTTATTAAGGTTTTCGTTACTAAAATGCCCAAAGACGCCGATTTTGACTAGAATTTGAAAGATATTGACATGAATATATAACTGTTTGTATCAAAAAATGATAGTTTAAACTGATATTTGCAGTTTTGATGCGGTTTTAGGTACGATATGAGTCGAAGAAGCCGATTTTGACTGGAATCTGTTTAAAATGACAAAGAAAAACCTATTATCAATTCAAGGAAGTGAATTTTTAAGTAGTTATCTGCAGTTTTAATGTAGATTTCAGTTCGCTATGTTATGAAAATGCATGTTTTGGCTATAATCTTCCGTAAATCAAGGGCGAAAACCAATTATTTGTCCCAAAAGAAGGTGTTTTAAGTATATATCTGCATTTCTAAGGTAGATTTGGGTACAATAAGAGGCGAAAAAGCAGATTCTGACTAAGATTTTATCGAAATCGGCAACTATTTGACTCAGAAAGGTTGCCTTACGTCGAAATCTAATAGTTTATTAAGGTTTTCGTTACTAAAATGCCTAAAGACGCCGATTTTGACTAGAATTTGAAAGATATTGACATGAATATATAACTGTTTGTATCAAAGAATGATAGTTTAAACTGATATTTGCAGTTTTGATGCGGTTTTAGATACGATATGAATCGAAGAAGCCGATTTTGACTGGAATCTGTTTAAAATGACAAAGAAAAACCTATTATCAATTCAAGGAAGTGAATTTTTAAGTAGTTATCTGCAGTTTTAATGTAAATTTCAGTTCGCTAAGTTATGAAAATGCATGTTTTGCTATAATCTTCCGTAAATCAAGGGCGAAAACCAATTATTTGTCCCAAAAGAAGGTGTTTTAAGTATATATCTGCATTTCTAAGGTAGATTTGGGTACAATAAGAGGCGAAAAAGCAGATTCTGACTAAGATTTTATCGAAATCGGCAACTATTTGACTCAGAAAGGTTGCCTTACGTCGAAATCTAATAGTTTATTAAGGTTTTCGTTACTAAAATGTCCAAAGACGCCGATTTTGACTAGAATTTGAAAGATATTGACATGAATATATAACTGTTTGTATCAAAAAATGATAGTTTAAACTGATATTTGCAGTTTTGATGCGGTTTTAGATACGATATGAATCGAAGAAGCCGATTTTGACTGGAATCTGTTTAAAATGACAAAGAAAAACCAATTATCAATTCAAGGAAGTGAATTTTTAAGTAGTTATCTGCAGTTTTAATGTAGATTTCAGTTCGCTAAGTTATGAAAATGCATGTTTTGGCTATAATCTTCCGTAAATCAAGGGCGAAAACCAATTATTTGTCCCAAAAGAAGGTGTTTTAAGTATATATCTGCATTTCTAAGGTAGATTTGGGTACAATAAGAGGCGAAAAAGCAGATTCTGACTAAGATTTTATCGAAATCGGCAACTATTTGACTCAGAAAGGTTGCCTTACGACGAAATCTAATAGTTTATTAAGGTTTTCGTTACTAAAATGCCCAAAGACGCCGATTTTGACTAGAATTTGAAAGATATTGACATGAATATATAACTGTTTGTATCAAAAAATGATAGTTTAAACTGATATTTGCAGTTTTGATGCGGTTTTAGATACGATATGAATCGAAGAAGCCGATTTTGACTGGAATCTGTTTAAAATGACAAAGAAAAACCTATTATCAATTCAAGGAAGTGAATTTTTAAGTAGCTATCTGCAGTTTTAATGTAGATTTCAGTTCGCTAAGTTATGAAAATGCATGTTTTGGCTATAATCTTCCGAAAATCAAGGGCGAAAACCAATTATTTGTCCCAAAAGAAGGTGTTTTAAGTATATATCTGCATTTCTAAGGTAGATTTGGGTACAATAAGAGGCGAAAAAGCAGATTCTGACTAAGATTTTATCGAAATCGGCAACTATTTGACTCAGAAAGGTTGCCTTACGTCGAAATCTAATAGTTTATTAAGGTTTTCGTTACTAAAATGCCCAAAGACGCCGATTTTGACTAGAATTTGAATGATATTGACATGAATATATAACTGTTTGTATCAAAAAATGATAGTTTAAACTGATACTTGCAGTTTTGATGCGGTTTTAGATATGATATGAATCGAAGAAGCCGATTTTGACTGGAATCTGTTTAAAATGACAAAGAAAAACCTATTATCAATTCAAGGAAGTGAATTTTTAAGTAGTTATCTGCAGTTTTAATGTAGATTTCAGTTCGCTAAGTCATGAAAATGCATGTTTTGGCTATAATCTTCCGTAAATCAAGGGCGAAAACCAATTATTTGTCCCAAAAGAAGGTGTTTTAAGTATATATCTGCATTTCTAAGGTAGATTTGGGTACAATAAGAGGCGAAAAAGCAGATTCTGACTAAGATTTTATCGAAATCGGCAACTATTTGACTCAGAAAGGTTGCCTTACGTCGAAATCTAATAGTTTATTAAGGTTTTCGTTACTAAAATGCCCAAAGACGCCGATTTTGACTAGAATTTGAAAGATATTGACATGAATATATAACTGTTTGTATCAAAGAATGATAGTTTAAACTGATATTTGCAGTTTTGATGCGGTTTTAGATACGATATGAATCGAAGAAGCCGATTTTGACTGGAATCTGTTTAAAATGACAAAGAAAAACCTATTATCAATTCAAGGAAGTGAATTTTTAAGTAGTTATCTGCAGTTTTAATGTAGATTTCAGTTCGCTAAGTTATGAAAATGCATGTTTTGGCTATAATCTTCCGTAAATCAAGGGCGAAAACCAATCATTTGTCCCAAAAGAAGGTGTTTTAAGTATATATCTGCATTTCTAAGGTAGATTTGGGTACAATAAGAGGCGAAAAAGCAGATTCTGACTAAGATTTTATCGAAATCGGCAACTATTTGACTCAGAAAGGTTGCCTTACGTCGAAATCTAATAATTTATTAAGGTTTTCGTTACTAAAATGCCCAAAGACGCCGATTTTGACTAGAATTTGAAAGATATTGACATGAATATATAACTGTTTGTATCAAAAAATGATAGTTTAAACTGATATTTGCAGTTTTGATGCGGTTTTAGGTACGATATGAGTCGAAGAAGCCGATTTTGACTGGAATCTGTTTAAAATGACAAAGAAAAACCTATTATCAATTCAAGGAAGTGAATTTTTAAGTAGTTATCTGCAGTTTCAATGTAGATTTCAGTTCGCTAAGTTATGAAAATGCATATTTTGGCTATAATCTTCCGTAAATCAAGGGCGAAAACCAATTATTTGTCCCAAAAGAAGGTGTTTTAAGTATATATCTGCATTTCTAAGGTAGATTTGGGTACAATAAGAGGCGAAAAAGCAGATTCTGACTAAGATTTTATCGAAATCGCAACTATTTGACTCAGAAAGGTTGCCTTATGTCGAAATCTAATAGTTTATTAAGGTTTTCGTTACTAAAATGCCCAAAGAGGCCGATTTTGACTAGAATTTGAAAGATATTGACATGAATATATAACTGTTTGTATCAAAAAATGATAGTTTAAACTGATATTTGCAGTTTTGATTCGGTTTTAGATACGATATGAATCGAAGAAGCCGATTTTGACAGGAATCTCTTTAAAATGACAAACAAAAACCTATTATCAATTCAAGGAAGTGAATTATTAAGTAGTTATCTGCAGTTTTAATGTGGATTTCAGTTCGCTAAGTTATGAAAATGCATGTTTTGGCTATAATCTTCCGTAAATCAAGGGCGAAAACCAATTATTTGTCCCAAAAGAAGGTGTTTTAAGTAAATATCTGCATTTCTAAGGTAGATTTGGGAACAATAAGAGGCGAAAAAGCAGATTCTGACTAAGATTTTATCGAAATCGGCAACTATTTGACTCAGAAAGGTTGCCTTACGTCGAAATCTAATAGTTTATTAAGGTTTTCGTTACTAAAATGCCCAAAGACGCCGATTTTGACTAGAATTTGAAAGATATTGACATGAATATATAACTGTTTGTTTCAAAAAATGATAGTTTAAACTGATATTTGCAGTTTTGATGCGGTTTTAGATACGATATGAATCGAAGAAGCCGATTTTGACTGGAATCTGTTTAAAATGACAAAGAAAAACCTATTATCAATTCAAGGAAGTGAATTTTTAAGTAGTTATCTGCAGTTTTAATGTAGATTTCAGTTCGCTAAGTTATGAAAATGCATGTTTTGGCTATAATCTTCCGTAAATCAAGGGCGAAAACCAATTATTTGTCCCAAAAGAAGGTGTTTTAAGTATATATCTGCATTTCTAAGGTAGATTTGGGTACAATAAGAGGCGAAAAAGCAGATTCTGACTAAGATTTTATCGAAATCGGCAACTATTTGACTCAGTAAGGTTGCCTTACGTCGAAATCTAATAGTTTATTAAGGTTTTCGTTACTAAAATGCCCAAAGACGCCGATTTTGACTAGAATTTGAAAGATATTGACATGAATATATAACTGTTTGTATCAAAAAATGATAGTTTAAACTGATATTTGCAGTTTTGATGCGGTTTTAGGTACGATATGAGTCGAAGAAGCCGATTTTGACTGGAATCTGTTTAAAATGACAAAGAAAAACCTATTATCAATTCAAGGAAGTGAATTTTTAAGTAGTTATCTGCAGTTTTAATGTAGATTTCAGTTCGCTATGTTATGAAAATGCATGTTTTGGCTATAATCTTCCGTAAATCAAGGGCGAAAACCAATTATTTGTCCCAAAAGAAGGTGTTTTAAGTATATATCTGCATTTCTAAGGTAGATTTGGGTACAATAAGAGGCGAAAAAGCAGATTCTGACTAAGATTTTATCGAAATCGGCAACTATTTGACTCAGAAAGGTTGCCTTACGTCGAAATCTAATAGTTTATTAAGGTTTTCGTTACTAAAATGCCTAAAGACGCCGATTTTGACTAGAATTTGAAAGATATTGACATGAATATATAACTGTTTGTATCAAAGAATGATAGTTTAAACTGATATTTGCAGTTTTGATGCGGTTTTAGATACGATATGAATCGAAGAAGCCGATTTTGACTGGAATCTGTTTAAAATGACAAAGAAAAACCTATTATCAATTCAAGGAAGTGAATTTTTAAGTAGTTATCTGCAGTTTTAATGTAAATTTCAGTTCGCTAAGTTATGAAAATGCATGTTTTGCTATAATCTTCCGTAAATCAAGGGCGAAAACCAATTATTTGTCCCAAAAGAAGGTGTTTTAAGTATATATCTGCATTTCTAAGGTAGATTTGGGTACAATAAGAGGCGAAAAAGCAGATTCTGACTAAGATTTTATCGAAATCGGCAACTATTTGACTCAGAAAGGTTGCCTTACGTCGAAATCTAATAGTTTATTAAGGTTTTCGTTACTAAAATGTCCAAAGACGCCGATTTTGACTAGAATTTGAAAGATATTGACATGAATATATAACTGTTTGTATCAAAAAATGATAGTTTAAACTGATATTTGCAGTTTTGATGCGGTTTTAGATACGATATGAATCGAAGAAGCCGATTTTGACTGGAATCTGTTTAAAATGACAAAGAAAAACCAATTATCAATTCAAGGAAGTGAATTTTTAAGTAGTTATCTGCAGTTTTAATGTAGATTTCAGTTCGCTAAGTTATGAAAATGCATGTTTTGGCTATAATCTTCCGTAAATCAAGGGCGAAAACCAATTATTTGTCCCAAAAGAAGGTGTTTTAAGTATATATCTGCATTTCTAAGGTAGATTTGGGTACAATAAGAGGCGAAAAAGCAGATTCTGACTAAGATTTTATCGAAATCGGCAACTATTTGACTCAGAAAGGTTGCCTTACGACGAAATCTAATAGTTTATTAAGGTTTTCGTTACTAAAATGCCCAAAGACGCCGATTTTGACTAGAATTTGAAAGATATTGACATGAATATATAACTGTTTGTATCAAAAAATGATAGTTTAAACTGATATTTGCAGTTTTGATGCGGTTTTAGATACGATATGAATCGAAGAAGCCGATTTTGACTGGAATCTGTTTAAAATGACAAAGAAAAACCTATTATCAATTCAAGGAAGTGAATTTTTAAGTAGCTATCTGCAGTTTTAATGTAGATTTCAGTTCGCTAAGTTATGAAAATGCATGTTTTGGCTATAATCTTCCGTAAATCAAGGGCGAAAACCAATTATTTGTCCCAAAAGAAGGTGTTTTAAGTATATATCTGCATTTCTAAGGTAGATTTGGGTACAATAAGAGGCGAAAAAGCAGATTCTGACTAAGATTTTATCGAAATCGGCAACTATTTGACTCAGAAAGGTTGCCTTACGTCGAAATCTAATAGTTTATTAAGGTTTTCGTTACTAAAATGCCCAAAGACGCCGATTTTGACTAGAATTTGAAAGATATTGACATGAATATATAACTGTTTGTATCAAAAAATGATAGTTTAAACTGATACTTGCAGTTTTGATGCGGTTTTAGATATGATATGAATCGAAGAAGCCGATTTTGACTGGAATCTGTTTAAAATGACAAAGAAAAACCTATTATCAATTCAAGGAAGTGAATTTTTAAGTAGTTATCTGCAGTTTTAATGTAGATTTCAGTTCGCTAAGTCATGAAAATGCATGTTTTGGCTATAATCTTCCGTAAATCAAGGGCGAAAACCAATTATTTGTCCCAAAAGAAGGTGTTTTAAGTATATATCTGCATTTCTAAGGTAGATTTAGGTACAATAAGAGGCGAAAAAGCAGATTCTGACTAAGATTTTATCGAAATCGGCAACTATTTGACTCAGAAAGGTTGCCTTACGTCGAAATCTAATAGTTTATTAAGGTTTTCGTTACTAAAATGCCCAAAGACGCCGATTTTGACTAGAATTTGAAAGATATTGACATGAATATATAACTGTTTGTATCAAAAAATGATAGTTTAAAATGATATTTGCAGTTTTGATGCGGTTTTAGGTACGATATGAGTCGAAGAAGCCGATTTTGACTGGAATCTGTTTAAAATGACAAAGAAAAACCTATTATCAATTCAAGGAAGTGAATTATTAAGTAGTTATCCGCAGTTTCAATGTAGATTTCAGTTCGCTAAGTTATGAAAATGCATGTTTTGACTATAATCTTCCGTAAATCAAGGGCGAAAACCAATTATTTGTCCCAAAAGAAGGTGTTTTAAGTATATATCTGCATTTCTAAGGTAGATTTGGGTACAATAAGAGGCGAAAAAGCAGATTCTGACTAAGATTTTATCGAAATCGGCAACTATTTGACTCAGAAAGGTTGCCTTACGTCGAAATCTAATAGTTTATTAAGGTTTTCGTTACTAAAATGCCCAAAGACGCCGATTTTGACTAGAATTTGAAAGATATTGACATGAATATATAACTGTTTGTATCAAAGAATGATAGTTTAAACTGATATTTGCAGTTTTGATGCGGTTTTAGATACGATATGAATCGAAGAAGCCGATTTTGACTGGAATCTGTTTAAAATGACAAAGAAAAACCTATTATCAATTCAAGGAAGTGAATTTTTAAGTAGTTATCTGCAGTTTTAATGTAAATTTCAGTTCGCTAAGTTATGAAAATTCATGTTTTGCTATAATCTTCCGTAAATCAAGGGCGAAAACCAATTATTTGTCCCAAAAGAAGGTGTTTTAAGTATATATCTGCATTTCTAAGGTAGATTTGGGTACAATAAGAGGCGAAAAAGCAGATTCTGACTAAGATTTTATCGAAATCGGCAACTATTTGACTCAGAAAGGTTGTCTTACGTCGAAATCTAATAGTTTATTAAGGTTTTCGTTACTAAAATGTCCAAAGACGCCGATTTTGACTAAAATTTGAAAGATATTGACATGAATATATAACTGTTTGTATCAAAAAATGATAGTTTAAACTGATATTTGCAGTTTTGATGCGGTTTTAGATACGATATGAATCGAAGAAGCCGATTTTGACTGGAATCTGTTTAAAATGACAAAGAAAAACCTATTATCAATTCAAGGAAGTGAATTTTTAAGTAGTTATCTGCAGTTTTAATGTAGATTTCAGTTCGCTAAGTTATGAAAATGCATGTTTTGGCTATAATCTTCCGTAAATCAAGGGCGAAAACCAATTATTTGTCCCAAAAGAAGGTGTTTAAGTATATATCTGCATTTCTAAGGTAGATTTGGGTACAATAAGAGGCGAAAAAGCAGATTCTGACTAAGATTTTATCGAAATCGGCAACTATTTGACTCAGAAAGGTTGCCTTACGTCGAAATCTAATAGTTTATTAAGGTTTTCGTTACTAAAATGCCCAAAGACGCCGATTTTGACTAGAATTTGAAAGATATTGACATGAATATATAACTGTTTGTATCAAAAAATGATAGTTTAAACTGATATTTGCAGTTTTGATGCGGTTTTAGATATGATATGAATCGAAGAAGCCGATTTTGACTGGAATCTGTTTAAAATGACAAAGAAAAACCTATTATCAATTCAAGGAAGTGAATTTTTAAGTAGTTATCTGCAGTTTTAATGTAGATTTCAGTTCGCTAAGTTATGAAAATGCATGTTTTGGCTATAATCTTCCGTAAATCAAGGGCGAAAACCAATTATTTGTCCCAAAAGAAGGTGTTTTAAGTATATATCTGCATTTCTAAGGTAGATTTGGGTACAATAAGAGGCGAAAAAGCAGATTCTGACTAAGATTTTATCGAAATCGGCAACTATTTGACTCAGAAAGGTTGCCTTACGTCGAAATCTAATAGTTTATTAAGGTTTTCGTTACTAAAACGCCCAAAGACGCCGATTTTGACTAGAATTTGAAAGATATTGACATGAATATATAACTGTTTGTATCAAAAAATGATAGATTAAACTGATATTTGCAGTTTTGATGCGGTTTTAGGTACGATATGAGTCGAAGAAGCCGATTTTGACTGGAATCTGTTTAAAATGACAAAGAAAAACCTATTATCAATTCAAGGAAGTGAATTTTTAAGTAGTTATCTGCAGTTTCAATGTAGATTTCAGTTCGCTAAGTTATGAAAATGCATGTTTTGACTATAATCTTCCGTAAATCAAGGGCGAAAACCAATTATTTGTCCCAAAAGAAGGTGTTTCAAGTATATATCTGCATTTCTAAGGTAGATTTGGGTACAATAAGAGGCGAAAAAGCAGATTCTGACTAAGATTTTTTCGAAATCGGCAACTATTTGACTCAGAAAGTTTGCCTTACGTCGAAATCTAATAGTTTATTAAGGTTTTCGTTACTAAAATGCCCAAAGACGCCGATTTTGACTAGAATTTGAAAGATATTGACATGAATATATAACTGTTTGTATCAAAAAATGATAGTTTAAAATGATATTTGCAGTTTTGATGCGGTTTTAGGTACGATATGAGTCGAAGAAGCCGATTTTGACTGGAATCTGTTTAAAATGACAAAGAAAAACCTATTATCAATTCAAGGAAGTGAATTTTTAAGTAGTTATCCGCAGTTTCAATGTAGATTTCAGTTCGCTAAGTTATGAAAATGCATGTTTTGACTATAATCTTCCGTAAATCAAGGGCGAAAACCAATTATTTGTCCCAAAAGAAGGTGTTTTAAGTATATATCTGCATTTCTAAGGTAGATTTGGGTACAATAAGAGGCGAAAAAGCAGATTCTGACTAAGATTTTATCGAAATCGGCAACTATTTGACTCAGAAAGGTTGCCTTACGTCGAAATCTAATAGTTTATTAAGGTTTTCGTTACTAAAATGCCCAAAGACGCCGATTTTGACTAGAATTTGAAAGATATTGGCATGAATGTATAACTGTTTGTATCAAAAAATGATAGTTTAAACTGATATTTGCAGTTTAGATGCGGTTTTAGATACGATATGAATCGAAGAAGCCGATTTTGACTGGAATCTGTTTAAAATGACAAAGAAAAACCTATTATCAATTCAAGGAAGTGAATTTTTAAGTAGTTATCTGCAGTTTTAATGTAGATTTCAGTTCGCTAAGTTATGAAAATGCATGTTTTGGCTATAATCTTCCGTAAATCAAGGGCGAAAACCAATTATTTGTCCCAAAAGAAGGTGTTTTAAGTATATATCTGCATTTCTAAGGTAGATTTGGGTACAATAAGAGGCGAAAAACAGATTCTGACTAAGATTTTATCGAAATCGGCAACTATTTGATTCAGAAAGGTTGCCTTACGTCGAAATCTAATAGTTTATTAAGGTTTTCGTTACTAAAATGCCCAAAGACGCCGATTTTGACTAGAATTTGAAAGATATTGACATGAATATATAACTGTTTGTATCAAAAAATGATAGTTTAAACTTATATTTGCAGTTTTGATGCGGTTTTAGGTACGATATGAGTCGAAGAAGCCGATTTTGACTGGAATCTGTTTAAAATGACAAAGAAAAACCTATTATCAATTCAAGGAAGTGAATTTTTAAGTAGTTATCTGCAGTTTTAATGTAGATTTCAGTTCGCTAAGTTATGAAAATGCATGTTTTGGCTATAATCTTCCGTAAATCAAGGGCGAAAACCAATTATTTGTCCCAAAAGAAGGTGTTTTAAGTATATATCTGCATTTCTAAGGTAGATTTGGGTAGAATAAGAGGCGAAAAAGCAGATTCTGACTAAGATTTTATCGAAATCGGCAACTATTTGACTCAGAAAGGTTGCCTTACGTCGAAATCTAATAGTTTATTAAGGTTTTCGTTACTAAAACGCCCAAAGACGCCGATTTTGACTAGAATTTGAAAGATATTGACATGAATATATAACTGTTTGTATCAAAAAATGATAGTTTAAACTGATATTTGCAGTTTTGATGCGGTTTTAGGTACGATATGAGTCGAAGAAGCCGATTTTGACTGGAATCTGTTTAAAATGACAAAGAAAAACCTATTATCAATTCAAGGAAGTGAATTTTTAAGTAGTTATCTGCAGTTTTAATGTAGATTTCAGTTCGCTAAGTTATGAAAATGCATGTTTTGGCTATAATCTTCCGTAAATCACGGGCGAAAACCAATTATTTGTCCCAAAAGAAGGTGTTTTAAGTATATATCTGCATTTCTAAGGTAGATTTGGGTACAATAAGAGGCGAAAAAGCAGATTCTGACTAAGATTTTATCGAAATCGGCAACTATTTGACTCAGAAAGGTTGCCTTACGTCGAAATCTAATAGTTTATTAAGGTTTTCGTTACTAAAATGCCCAAAGACGCCGATTTTGACTAGAATTTGAAAGATATTCACATGAATATATAACTGTTTGTATCAAAAAATGATAGTTTAAACTGATATTTGCAGTTTTGATGCTTTTTTAGATACGATATGAATCGAAGAAGCCGATTTTGATTGGAATCTGTTTAAAATGACAAAGAAAAACCTATTATCAATTCAAGGAAGTGAATTTTTAATTAGTTATCTGCAGTTTTAATGTAGATTTCAGTTCGCTAAGTTATGAAAATGCATGTTTTGGCTATAATCTTCCGTAAATCAAGTGCGAAAACCAATTATTTGTCCCAAAAGAAGGTGTTTTAAGTATATATCTGCATTTCTAAGGTAGATTTGGGTACAATAAGAGGCGAAAAAGCAGATTCTGACTAAGATTTTATCGAAATCGGCAACTATATGACTCAGAAAGGTTGCCTTACGTCGAAATCTAATAGTTTATTAAGGTTTTCGTTACTAAAATGCCCAAAGACGCCGATTTTGACTGGAATTTGAAAGATATTGACATGAATATATAACTGTTTGTATCAAAAAATGATAGTTTAAACTGATATTTGCAGTTTTGATGCGGTTTTAGGTAAGATATGAGTCGAAGAAGCCGATTTTGACTGGAATCTGTTTAAAATGACAAAGAAAAACCTATTATCAATTCAAGGAAGTGAATTTTTAAGTAGTTATCTGCAGTTTTAATGTAGATTTCAGTTCGCTAAGTTATGAAAATGCATGTTTTGGCTATAATCTTCCGTAAATCAAGGGCGAAAACCAATTATTTGTCCCAAAAGAAGGTGTTTTAAGTATATATCTGCATTTCTAAGGTAGATTTGGGTACAATAAGAGGCGAAAAAGCAGATTCTGACTAAGATTTTATCGAAATCGGCAACTATTTGACTCAGAAAGGTTGCCTTACGTCGAAATCTAATAGTTTATTAAGGTTTTCGTTACTAAAATGCCCAAAGACGCCGATTTTGACTAGAATTTGAAAGATATTGACATGAATATATAACTGTTTGTATCAAAAAATGATAGTTTAAACTTATATTTGCAGTTTTGATGCGGTTTTAGGTACGATATGAGTCGAAGAAGCCGATTTTGACTGGAATCTGTTTAAAATGACAAAGAAAAACCTATTATCAATTCAAGGAAGTGAATTTTTAAGTAGTTATCTGCAGTTTTAATGTAGATTTCAGTTCGCTAAGTTATGAAAATGCATGTTTTGGCTATAATCTTCCGTAAATCAAGGGTGAAAACCAATTATTTGTCCCAAAAGAAGGTGTTTTAAGTATATATCTGCATTTCTAAGGTAGATTTGGGTAGAATAAGAGGCGAAAAAGCAGATTCTGACTAAGATTTTATCGAAATCGGCAACTATTTGACTCAGAAAGGTTGCCTTACGTCGAAATCTAATAGTTTATTAAGGTTTTCGTTACTAAAACGCCCAAAGACGCCGATTTTGACTAGAATTTGAAAGATATTGACATGAATATATAACTGTTTGTATCAAAAAATGATTGTTTAAACTGATATTTGCAGTTTTGATGCGGTTTTAGGTACGATATGAGTCGAAGAAGCCGATTTTGACTGGAATCTGTTTAAAATGACAAAGAAAAACCTATTATCAATTCAAGGAAGTGAATTTTTAAGTAGTTATCTGCAGTTTTAATGTAGATTTCAGTTCGCTAAGTTATGAAAATGCATGTTTTGGCTATAATCTTCCGTAAATCAAGGGCGAAAACCAATTATTTGTCCCAAAAGAAGGTGTTTTAAGTATATATCTGCATTTCTAAGGTAGATTTGGGTACAATAAGAGGCGAAAAAGCAGATTCTGACTAAGATTTTATCGAAATCGGCAACTATTTGACTCAGAAAGGTTGCCTTACGTCGAAATCTAATAGTTTATTAAGGTTTTCGTTACTAAAATGCCCAAAGACGCCGATTTTGACTAGAATTTGAAAGATATTGACATGAATATGTAACTGTTTGTATCAAAAAATGATAGTTTAAACTGATATTTGCAGTTTTGATGCGGTTTTATATACGATATGAATCGAAGAAGCCGATTTTGATTGGAATCTGTTTAAAATGACAAAGAAAAACCTATTATCAATTCAAGGAAGTGAATTTTTAAGTAGTTATCTGCAGTTTTAATGTAGATTTCAGTTCGCTAAGTTATGAAAATGCATGTTTTGGCTATAATCTTCCGTAAATCAAGTGCGAAAACCAATTATTTGTCCCAAAAGAAGGTGTTTTAAGTATATATCTGCATTTCTAAGGTAGATTTGGGTACAATAAGAGGCGAAAAAGCAGATTCTGACTAAGATTTTATCGAAATCGGCAACTATTTGACTCAGAAAGGTTGCCTTACGTCGAAATCTAATAGTTTATTAAGGTTTTCGTTACTAAAATGCCCAAAGACGCCGATTTTGACTGGAATTTGAAAGATATTGACATGAATATATAACTGTTTGTATCAAAAAATGATAGTTTAAACTGATATTTGCAGTTTTGATGCGGTTTTAGGTAAGATATGTGTCGAAGAAGCCGATTTTGACTGGAATCTGTTTAAAATGACAAAGAAAAACCTATTATCAATTCAAGGAAGTGAATTTTTAAGTAGTTATCTGCAGTTTTAATGTAGATTTCAGTTCGCTAAGTTATGAAAATGCATGTTTTGGCTATAATCTTCCGTAAATCAAGTGCGAAAACCAATTATTTGTCCCAAAAGAAGGTGTTTTAAGTATATATCTGCATTTCTAAGGTAGATTTGGGTACAATAAGAGGCGAAAAAGCAGATTCTGACTAAGATTTTATCGAAATCGGCAACTATTTGACTCAGAAAGGTTGCCTTACGTCGAAATCTAATAGTTTATTAAGGTTTTCGTTACTAAAATGCCCAAAGACGCCGATTTTGACTAGAATTTGAAAGATATTGACATGAATATATAACTGTTTGTATCAAAAAATGATAGTTTAAACTGATATTTGCAGTTTTGATGCGGTTTTAGGTACGATATGAGTCGAAGAAGCCGATTTTGACTGGAATCTGTTTAAAATGACAAAGAAAAACCTATTATCAATTCAAGGAAGTGAATTTTTAAGTAGTTATCTGCAGTTTTAATGTAGATTTCAGTTCGCTAAGTTATGAAAATGCATGTTTTGGCTATAATCTTCCGTAAATCAAGGCCGAAAACCAATTATTTGTCCCAAAAGAAGGTGTTTTAAGTATATATCTGCATTTCTAAGGTAGATTTGGGTAGAATAAGAGGCGAAAAAGCAGATTCTGACTAAGATTTTATCGAAATCGGCAACTATTTGACTCAGAAAGGTTGCCTTACGTCGAAATCTAATAGTTTATTAAGGTTTTCGTTACTAAAACGCCCAAAGACGCCGATTTTGACTAGAATTTGAAAGATATTGACATGAATATATAACTGTTTGTATCAAAAAATGATAGTTTAAACTGATATTTGCAGTTTTGATGCGGTTTTAGGTACGATATGAGTCGAAGAAGCCGATTTTGACTGGAATCTGTTTAAAATGCAAAGAAAAACCTATTATCAATTCAAGGAAGTGAATTTTTAAGTAGTTATCTGCAGTTTTAATGTAGATTTCAGTTCGCTAAGTTATGAAAATGCATGTTTTGGCTATAATCTTCCGTAAATCAAGGGCGAAAACCAATTATTTGTCCCAAAAGAAGGTGTTTTAAGTATATATCTGCATTTCTAAGGTAGATTTGGGTACAATAAGAGGCGAAAAAGCAGATTCTGACTAAGATTTTATCGAAATCGGCAACTATTTGACTCAGAAAGGTTGCCTTACGTCGAAATCTAATAGTTTATTAAGGTTTTCGTTACTAAAATGCCCAAAGACGCCGATTTTGACTAGAATTTGAAAGATATTGACATGAATATATAACTGTTTGTATCAAAAAATGATAGTTTAAACTGATATTTGCAGTTTTGATGCGGTTTTATATACGATATGAATCGAAGAAGCCGATTTTGATTGGAATCTGTTTAAAATGACAAAGAAAAACCTATTATCAATTCAAGGAAGTGAATTTTTAAGTAGTTATCTGCAGTTTTAATGTAGATTTCAGTTCGCTAAGTTATGAAAATGCATGTTTTGGCAATAATCTTCCGTAAATCAAGTGCGAAAACCAATTATTTGTCCCAAAAGAAGGTGTTTTAAGAATATATCTGCATTTCTAAGGTAGATTTGGGTACAATAAGAGGCGAAAAAGCAGATTCTGACTAAGATTTTATCGAAATCGGCAACTATTTGACTCAGAAAGGTTGCCTTACGTCGAAATCTAATAGTTTATTAAGGTTTTCGTTACTAAAATGCCCAAAGACGCCGATTTTGACTGGAATTTGAAAGATATTGACATGAATATATAACTGTTTGTATCAAAAAATGATAGTTTAAACTGATATTTGCAGTTTTGATGCGGTTTTAGGTAAGATATGAGTCGAAGAAGCCGATTTTGACTGGAATCTGTTTAAAATGACAAAGAAAAACCTATTATCAATTCAAGGAAGTGAATTTTTAAGTAGTTATCTGCAGTTTTAATGTAGATTTCAGTTCGCTAAGTTATGAAAATGCATGTTTTGGCTATAATCTTCCGTAAATCAAGGGCGAAAACCAATTATTTGTCCCAAAAGAAGGTGTTTTAAGTATATATCTGCATTTCTAAGGTAGATTTGGGTAGAATAAGAGGCGAAAAAGCAGATTCTGACTAAGATTTTATCGAAATCGGCAACTATTTGACTCAGAAAGGTTGCCTTACGTCGAAATCTAATAGTTTATTAAGGTTTTCGTTACTAAAACGCCCAAAGACGCCGATTTTGACTAGAATTTGAAAGATATTGACATGAATATATAACTGTTTGTATCAAAAAATGATAGTTTAAACTGATATTTGCAGTTTTGATGCGGTTTTAGGTACGATATGAGTCGAAGAAGCCGATTTTGACTGGAATCTGTTTAAAATGACAAAGAAAAACCTATTATCAATTCAAGGAAGTGAATTTTTAAGTAGTTATCTGCAGTTTTAATGTAGATTTCAGTTCGCTAAGTTATGAAAATGCATGTTTTGGCTATAATCTTCCGTAAATCAAGGGCGAAAACCAATTATTTGTCCCAAAAGAAGGTGTTTTAAGTATATATCTGCATTTCTAAGGTAGATTTGGGTACAATAAGAGGCGAAAAAGCAGATTCTGACTAAGATTTTATCGAAATCGGCAACTATTTGACTCAGAAAGGTTGCCTTACGTCGAAATCTAATAGTTTATTAAGGTTTTCGTTACTAAAATGCCCAAAGACGCCGATTTTGACTAGAATTTGAAAGATATTGACATGAATATATAACTGTTTGTATCAAAAAATGATAGTTTAAACTGATATTTGCAGTTTCGATGCGGTTTTATATACGATATGAATCGAAGAAGCCGATTTTGATTGGAATCTGTTTAAAATGACAAAGAAAAACCTATTATCAATTCAAGGAAGTGAATTTTTAAGTAGTTATCTGCAGTTTTAATGTAGATTTCAGTTCGCTAAGTTATGAAAATGCATGTTTTGGCAATAATCTTCCGTAAATCAAGTGCGAAAACCAATTATTTGTCCCAAAAGAAGGTGTTTTAAGTATATATCTGCATTTCTAAGGTAGATTTGGGTACAATAAGAGGCGAAAAAGCAGATTCTGACTAAGATTTTATCGAAATCGGCAACTATTTGACTCAGAAAGGTTGCCTTACGTCGAAATCTAATAGTTTATTAAGGTTTTCGTTACTAAAATGCCCAAAGACGCCGATTTTGACTGGAATTTGAAAGATATTGACATGAATATATAACTGTTTGTATCAAAAAATGATAGTTTAAACTGATATTTGCAGTTTTGATGCGGTTTTAGGTAAGATATGAGTCGAAGAAGCCGATTTTGACTGGAATCTGTTTAAAATGACAAAGAAAAACCTATTATCAATTCAAGGAAGTGAATTTTTAAGTAGTTATCTGCAGTTTTAATGTAGATTTCAGTTCGCTAAGTTATGAAAATGCATGTTTTGGCTATAATCTTCCGTAAATCAAGTGCGAAAACCAATTATTTGTCCCAAAAGAAGGTGTTTTAAGTATATATCTGCATTTCTAAGGTAGATTTGGGTACAATAAGAGGCGAAAAAGCAGATTCTGACTAAGATTTTATCGAAATCGGCAACTATTTGACTCAGAAAGGTTGCCTTTCGTCGAAATCTAATAGTTTATTAAGGTTTTCGTTACTAAAATGCCCAAAGACGCCGATTTTGACTAGAATTTGAAAGATATTGAAATGAAAATATAACTGTTTGTATCAAAAAATGATAGTTTAAACTGATATTTGCAGTTTTGATGCGGTTTTAGATACGATATGAATCGAAGAAGCCGATTTTGACTGGAATCTGTTTAAAATGACAAAGAAAAACCTATTATCAATTCAAGGAAGTGAATTTTTAAGTAGCTATCTGCAGTTTTAATGTAGATTTCAGTTCGCTAAGTTATGAAAATGCATGTTTTGGCTATAATCTTCCGTAAATCAAGGGCGAAAACCAATTATTTGTCCCAAAAGAAGGTGTTTTAAGTATATATCTGCATTTCTAAGGTAGATTTGGGTACAATAAGAGGTGAAAAAGCAGATTCTGACTAAGATTTTATCGAAATCGGCAACTATTTGACTCAGAAAGGTTGCCTTACGTCGAAATCTAATAGTTTATTAAGGTTTTCGTTACTAAAATGCCCAAAGACGCCGATTTTGACTAGAATTTGAAAGATATTGACATGAATATATAACTGTTTGTATCAAAAAATGATAGTTTAAACTGATATTTGCAGTTTTGATGCGGTTTTAGGTACGATATGAGTCGAAGAAGCCGATTTTGACTGGAATCTGTTTAAAATGACAAAGAAAAACCTATTATCAATTCAAGGAAGTGAATTTTTAAGTAGTTATCTGCAGTTTTAATGTAGATTTCAGTTCGCTAAGTTATGAAAATGCATGTTTTGGCTATAATCTTCCGTAAATCACTTGCGAAAACCAATTATTTGTCCCAAAAGAAGGTGTTTTAAGTATATATCTGCATTTCTAAGGTAGATTTGGGTACAATAAGATTCGAAAAAGCAGATTCTGACTAAGATTTTATCGAAATCGGCAACTATTTGACTCAGAAAGTTTGCCTTACGTCGAAATCTAATAGTTTATTAAGGTTTTCGTTACTAAAATGCCCAAAGACGCCGATTTTGACTAGAATTTGAAAGATATTGACATGAATATATAACTGTTTGTATCAAAAAATGATAGTTTAAACTGATATTTGCAGTTTTGATGCGGTTTTAGATACGATATGAATCGAAGAAGCCGATTTTGACTGGAATCTGTTTAAAATGACAAAGAAAAACCTATTATCAATTCAAGGAAGTGAATTTTTAGGTAGTTATCAGCAGTTTTAATGTAGATTTCAGTTCGCTAAGTTATGAAAATGCATGTTTTGGCTATAATCTTCCGTAAATCAAGGGCGAAAACCAATTATTTGTCCCAAAAGAAGGTGTTTTAAGTATATATCTGCATTTCTAAGGTAGATTTGGGTACAATAAGAGGCGAAAAAGCAGATTCTGACTAAGATTTTATCGAAATCGGCAACTATTTGACTCAGAAAGGTTGCCTTACGTCGAAATCTAATAGTTTATTAAGGTTTTCGTTACTAAAATGCCCAAAGACGCCGATTTTGACTAGAATTTGAAAGATATTGACATGAATATATAACTGTTTGTATCAAAAAATGATAGTTTAAACTGATATTTGCAGTTTTGATGCGGTTTTAGGTACGATATGAGTCGAAGAAGCCGATTTTGACTGGAATCTGTTTAAAATGACAAAGAAAAACCTATTATCAATTCAGGGAAGTGAATTTTTAAGTTGTTATCTGCAGTTTTAATGTAGATTTCAGTTCGCTAAGTTATGAAAATGCATGTTTTGGCTATAATCTTCCGTAAATCAAGGGCGAAAACCAATTATTTGTCCCAAAAGAAGGTGTTTTAAGTATATATCTGCATTTCTAAGGTAGATTTGGGTACAATAAGAGGCGAAAAAGCAGATTCTGACTAAGATTTTATCGAAATCGGCAACTATTTGACTCAGAATGGTTGCCTTACGTCGAAATCTAATAGTTTATTAGGGTTTTCGTTACTAAAATGCCCAAAGACGCCGATTTTGACTAGAATTTGAAAGATATTGACATGAATATATAACTGTTTGTATCAAAAAATGATAGTTTAAACTGATATTTGCAGTTTTGATGCGGTTTTATACGATATGAATCGAAGAAGCCGATTTTGACTGGAATCTGTTTAAAATGACAAAGAAAAACCTATTATCAATTCAAGGAAGTGAATTTTTAAGTAGTTATCTGCAGTTTTAATGTAGATTTCAGTTCGCTAAGTTATGAAAATGCATGTTTTGGCTATAATCTTCCGTAAATCAAGGGCGAAAACCAATTATTTGTCCCAAAAGAAGGTGTTTTAAGTATATATCTGCATTTCTAAGGTAGATTTGGGATCAATAAGAGGCGAAAAAGCAGATTCTGACTAAGATTTTATCGAAATCGGCAACTATTTGACTCAGAAAGGTTGCCTTACGTCGAAATCTAATAGTTTATTAAGGTTTTCGTTACTAAAATGACCAAAGACGCCGATTTTGACTAGAATTTGAAAGATATTGACATGAATATATAACTGTTTGTATCAAAAAATGATAGTTTAAACTGATATTTGCAGTTTTGATGCGGTTTTAGATACGATATGAATCGAAGAAGCCGATTTTGACTGGAATATGTTTAAAATGACAAAGAAAAACCTATTATCAATTCAAGGAAGTGAATTTTTAAGTAGTTATCTGCAGTTTTAATGTAGATTTCAGTTCGCTAAGTTATGAAAATGCATGTTTTGGCTATAATCTTCCGTAAATCAAGAGCGAAAACCAATTATTTGTCGCAAAAGAAGGTGTTTTAAGAATATATCTGCATTTCTAAGGTAGATTTGGGTACAATAAGAGGCGAAAAAGCAGATTCTGACTAAGATTTTATCGAAATCGGCAACTATTTGACTCAGAAAGGTTGCCTTACGTCGAAATCTAATAGTTTATTAAGGTTTTCGTAACTAAAATGCCCAAAGACGCCGATTTTGACTAGAATTTGAAAGATATTGACATGAATATATAACTGTTTGTATCAAAAAATGATAGTTTAAACTGATATTTGCAGTTTTGATGCGGTTTTAGATACGATATGAATCGAAGAAGCCGATTTTGACTGGAATATGTTTAAAATGACAAAGAAAAACCTATTATCAATTCAAGGAAGTGAATTTTTAAGTAGTTATCTGCAGTTTTGATGTAGATTTCAGTTCGCTAAGTTATGAAAATGCATGTTTTGGCTATAATCTTCCGTAAATCAAGGGCGAAAACCAATTATTTGTCCCAAAAGAAGGTGTTTTAAGTATATATCTGCATTTCTAAGGTAGATTTGGGTACAATAAGAGGCGAAAAAGCAGATTCTGACTAAGATTTTATCGAAATCGGCAACTATTTGATTCAGAAAGGTTGCCTCACGTCGAAATCTAATAGTTTATTAAGGCTTTCTTTACTAAAATGCCCAAAGACGCCGATTTTGACTAGAATTTCAAAGATATTGACATGAAAATATAACTGTTTGTATCAAAAAATGATAGTTTAAACTGATATTTGCAGTTTTGATGCGGTTTTAGATAGGATATGAATCGAAGAAGCCGATTTTGACTGGAATCTGTTTAAAATGACAAAGAAAAACCTATTATCAATTCAAGGAAGTGAATTTTTAAGTAGTTATCTGCAGTTTTAATGTAGATTTCAGTTCGCTAAGTTATAAAAATGCATGTTTTGGCTATAATCTTCCGTAAATCATGGGCGAAAACCAATTATTTGTCCCAAAAGAAGGTGTTTTAAGTATATATCTGCATTTCTAAGGTAGATTTGGGTACAATAAGAGGCGCAAAAGCAGATTCTGACTAAGATTTTATCGAAATCGGCAACTATTTGACTCAGAAAGGTTGCCTTACGTCGAAATCTAATAGTTTATTAAGGTTTTCGTTAATAAAATGCCCAAAGACGCCGATTTTGACTAGAATTTGAAAGATATTGACATGAATATATAACTGTTTGTATCAAAAAATGATAGTTTAAACTGATATTTGCAGTTTTGATGCGGTTTTAGATACGATATGAATCGAAGAAGCCGATTTTGACTGGAATCTGTTTAAAATGACAAAGAAAAACCTATTATCAATTCAAGGAAGTGAATTTTTAAGTAGTTGTCTGCAGTTTTAATGTAGATTTCAGTTCGCTAAGTTATGAAAATGCATGTTTTGGCTATAATCTTCCGTAAATCAAGGGCGAAAACCAATTATTTGTCCCAAAAGAAGGTGTTTTAAGTATATATCTGCATTTCTAAGGTAGATTTGGGTACAATAAGAGGCGAAAAAGCAGATTCTGACTAAGATTTTATCGAAATCGGCAACTATTTGACTCAGAAAGGTTGCCTTACGTCGAAATCTAATAGTTTATTAAGGTTTTCGTTACTAAAATGCCCAAAGACGCCGATTTTGACTAGAATTTGAAAGATATTGACATGAATATATAACTGTTTGTATCAAAAAATGATAGTTTAAACTAATATTTGCAGTTTTGATGCAGTTTTAGATACGATATGAATCGAAGAAGCCGATTTTGACTGGAATCTGTTTAAAATGACAAAGAAAAACCTATTATCAGTTCAAGGAAGTGAATTTTTAAGTAGTTATCTGCAGTTTTAATGTAGATTTCAGTTCGCTAAGTTATGAAAATGCATGTTTTGGCTATTATCTTCCGTAAATCAAGGGCGAAAACCAATTATTTGTCTCAAAAGAAGGTGTTTTAAGTATATTTCTGCATTTCTAATGTAGATTTGGGTACAATAAGATGCGAAAAAGCAGATTCTGACTAGGATTTTATCGAAATCGGCAACTATTTGACTCAGAAAGGTTGCCTTACGTCGAAATCTAATAGTTTATTAAGGTTTTCGTTACTAAAATGCCCAAAGACGCCGATTTTGACTAGAATTTGAAAGATATTGACATGAATATATAACTGTTTGTATCAAAATATGATAGTTTAAACTGATATTTGCAGTTTTGATGCGGTTTTAGGTACGATATGAGTCGAAGAAGCCGATTTTGATTGGAATCTGTTTAAAATGACAAAGAAAAACCTATTATCAATTCAAAGAATTGAATTTTTAAGTAGTTATCTGCAGTTTTAATGTAGATTTCAGTTCGCCAAGTTATGAAAATGCATGTTTTGGCTATAATCTTCCGTAAATCAAGGGCGAAAACCAATTATTTGTCCCAAAAGAAGGTGTTTTAAGTATATATCTGCATTTCTAAGGTAGATTTTGGTACAATAAGAGGCGAAAAAGCAGATTCTGACTAAGATTTTATCGAAATCGGCAACTATTTGACTCAGAAAGGTTGCCTTACGTCGAAATCTAATAGTTTAATAAGGTTTTCGTTACTAAAATGCCCAAAGACGCCGATTTTGACTAGAATTTGAAAGATATTGACATGAATATATAACTGTTTGTATCAAAAAATGATAGTTTAAACTGATATTTGCAGTTTTGATGCGGTTTTAGATACGATATGAATCGAAGAAGCCGATTTTGACTGGAATCTGTTTAAAATGACAAAGAAAAACCTATTATCAATTCAAGGAAGTGCATTTTTAAGTAGCTATCTGCAGTTTTAATGTAGATTTCAGTTCGCTAAGTTATGAAAATGCATGTTTTGGCTATAATCTTCCGTAAATCAAGGGCGAAAACCAATTATTTGTGCCAAAAGAAGGTGTTTTAAGTATATATCTGCATTTCTAAGGTAGATTTGGGTACAATAAGAGGCGAAAAAGCAGATTCTGACTAAGATTTTATCGAAATCGGCAACTATTTGATTCAGAAAGGTTGCCTTACGTCGAAATCTAATAGTTTATTAAGGCTTTCGTTACTAAAATGCCCAAAGACGCCGATTTTGACTAGGATATGAAAGATATTGACATGAATATATAACTGTTTGTATCAAAAAATGATAGTTTAAACTGATATTTGCAGTTTTGATGCGGTTTTAGATACGATATGAATCGAAGAAGCCGATTTTGACTGGAATCTGTTTAAAATGACAAAGAAAAACCTATTATCAATTCAAGGAAGTGAATTTTTAAGTAGTTATCTGCAGTTTTAATGTAGATTTCAGTTCGCTAAGTTATGAAAATGCATGTTTTGGCTATAATCATCCGTAAATCAAGGGCGAAAACCAATTATTTGTCCCAAAAGAAGGTGTTTTAAGTATATATCTGCATTTCTAAGGTAGATTTGGGTACAATAAGAGGCGAAAAAGCAGATTCTGACTAAGATTTTATCGAAATCGGCAACTATTTGACTCAGAAAGGTTGCCTTACGTCGAAATCTAATAGTTTATTAAGGTTTTCGTTACTAAAATGCCCAAAGACGCCGATTTTGACTAGAATTTGAAAGATATTGACATGAATATATAACTGTTTGTATCAAAAAATGATAGTTTAAACTGATATTTGCAGTTTTGATGCGGTTTTAGATACGATATGAATCGAAGAAGCCGATTTTGACTGGAATCTGTTTAAAATGACAAAGAAAAACCTATTATCAATCCAAGGAAGTGAATTTTTAAGTAGTTATCTGCAGTTTTAATGTAGATTTCAGTTCGCTAAGGTATGAAAATACATGTTTTGGCTATAATCTTCCGTAAATCAAGGGCGAAAACCAATTATTTGTCCCAAAAGAAGGTGTTTTAAGTATATATCTGCATTTCTAAGGTAGATTTGGGTACAATAAGAGGCGAAAAAGCAGATTCTGACTAATGACTAAGATTTTATCGAAATCGGCAACTATTTGACTCAGAAAGGTTGCCTTACGTCGAAATCTAATAGTTTATTAAGGTTTTCGTTACTAAAATGCCCAAAGACGCCGATTTTGACTAGAATTTGAAAGATATTGACATGAATATATAACTGTTTGTATCAAAAAATGATAGTTTAAACTGATATTTGCAGTTTTGATGCGGTTTTAGATACGATATGAATCGAAGAAGCCGATTTTGACTGGAATCTGTTTAAAATGACAAAGAAAAACCTATTATCAATTCAAGGAAGTGAATTTTTAAGTAGTTATCTGCAGTTTTAATGTAGATTTCAGTGCGCTAAGTTATGAAAATGCATGTTTTGGCTATAATCATCCGTAAATCAAGGGCGAAAACCAATTATTTGTCCCAAAAGAAGGTGTTTTAAGTATATATCTGCATTTCTAAGGTAGATTTGGGTACAATAAGAGGCGAAAAAGCAGATTCTGACTAAGATTTTATCGAAATCGGCAACTATTTGACTTAGAAAGGTTGCCTTACGTCGAAATCTAATAGTTAATTAAGGTTTTCGTTACTAAAATGCCCAAAGACGCCGATTTTGACTAGGATATGAAAGATATTGACATGAATATATAACTGTTTGTATCAAAAAATGATAGTTTAAACTGATATTTGCAGTTTTGATGCGGTTTTAGATACGATATGAATCGAAGAAGCCGATTTTGACTGGAATCTGTTTAAAATGACAAAGAAAAACCTATTATCAATTCAAGGAAGTGAATTTTTAAGTAGTTATCTGCAGTTTTAATGTAGATTTCAGTGCGCTAAGTTATGAAAATGCATGTTTTGGCTATAATCATCCGTAAATCAAGGGCGAAAACCAATTATTTGTCCCAAAAGAAGGTGTTTTAAGTATATATCTGCATTTCTAAGGTAGATTTGGGTACAATAAGAGGCGAAAAAGCAGATTCTGACTAAGATTTTATCGAAATGGGCAACTATTTGACTCAGAAAGGTTGCCTTACGTCGAAATCTAATAGTTTATTAAGGTTTTCGTTACAAAAATTCCCAAAGACGCCGATTTTGACTAGAATTTGAAAGATATTGACATGAATATATAACTGTTTGTATCAAAAAATGATAGTTTAAACTGATATTTGCAGTTTTGATGCGGTTTTAGATACGATATGAATCAAAGAAGCCGATTTTGACTGGAATCTGTTTAAAAAGACAAAGAAAAACCTATTATCAATTCAAGGAAGTGAATTTTTAAGTAGTTATCTGCAGTTTTAATGTAGATTTCAGTTCGCTAAGTTATGAAAATGCATGTTTTGGCTATAATCTTCCATAAATCAAGGGCGAAAACCAATTATTTGTCCCAAAAGAAGGTGTTTTAAGTATATATCTTCATTTCTAAGGTAGATTTGGGTACAATAAGAGGCGAAAAAGCAGATTCTGACAAAGATTTTATCGAAATCGGCAACTATTTGACTCAGAAATGTTGCCTTACGTCGAAATCTAATAGTTTATTAAGGTTTTCGTTACTAAAATGCCCAAAGACGCCGATTTTGACTAGAATTTGAAAGATATTGACATGAATATATAACTGTTTGTATCAAAAAATGATAGTTTAAACTGATATTTGCAGTTTTGATGCGGTTTTAGATACGATATGAATCGAAGAAGCCGATTTTGACTGGAATCTGTTTAAAATGACAAAGAAAAACCTATTATCAATTCAAGGAAGTGAACTTTTAAGTAGTTATCTGCAGTTTTAATGTAGATTTCAGTTCGCTAAGTTATGAAAATGCATGTTTTGGCTATAATCTTCCGTAAATCAAGGGCGATAACCAATTATTTGTCCCAAAAGAAGGTGTTTTAAGTATATGTCTGCATTTCTAAGGTAGATTTGGGTACAATAAGAGGCGAAAAAGCAGATTCTGACAAAGATTTTATCGAAATCGGCCACTATTTGACTCAGAAATGTTGCCTTACGTCGAAATCTAATAGTTTATTAAGGTTTTCGTTACTAAAATGCCCAAAGACGCCGATTTTGACTAGAATTTGAAAGATATTGACATGAATATATAACTGCTTGTATCAAAAAATGATAGTTTAAACTGATATTTGCAGTTTTGATCCGGTTTTAGATACGATATGAATCGAAGAAGCCGATTTTGACTGGAATCTGTTTAAAATGACAAAGAAAAACCTATTATCAATTCAAGGAAGTGAATTTTTAAGTAGTTATCTGCAGTTTTAATGTAGATTTCAGTTCGCTAAGTTATGAAAATGCATGTTTTGGCTATAATCTTCCGTAAATCAAAGGCGAAAACCCATTATTTGTCCCAAAAGAAGGTGTTTTAAGTATATATCTGCATTTCTAAGGTAGATTTGGGTACAATAAGAGGCGAAAAAGCAGATTCTGAATAAGATTTTATCGAAATCGGCAACTATTTGACTCAGAAAGGTTGCCTTACGTCGAAATCAAATAGTTTATTAAGGTTTTCGTTACTAAAATGCCCAAAGACGCCGATTTTGAATAGAATTTGAAAGATATTGACATGAATATATAACTGTTTGTATCAAAAAATGATAGTTTAAACTGATATTTGCAGTTTTGATGCGGTTTTAGATACGATATGAATCGAAGTAGCCGATTTTGACTGGAATCTGTTTAAAATGACAAAGAAAAACCTATTATCAATTCAAGGAAGTGAATTTTTAAGTAGTTATCTGCAGTTTTAATTGTAGATTTCAGTTCGCTAAGTTATGAAAATGCATGTTTTGGCTATAATCTTCCGTAAATCAAGGGCGAAAACCAATTATTTGTCCCAAAGAATCCGATTTTGACTGGAATCTGTTTAAAATGACAAAGAAAAACCTATTATCAATTCAAGTAAGTGAATTTTTAAGTAGTTATCTGCAGTTTTAATGTAGATTTCAGTTCGCTAAGTTATGAAAATTCATGTTTTGGCTATAATCTTCCGTAAATCAAGGGCGAAAACCAATTATTTGTCCCAAAAGAAGGTGTTTTAAGTATATATCTGCATTTCTAAGGTAGATTTGGGTACAATAAGAGGCGAAAAAGCAGATTCTGACTAAGATTTTATCGAAATCGGCAACTATTTGACTCAGAAAGGTTGCCTTACGTCGAAATCTAATAGTTTATTAAGGTTTTCGTTACTAAAATGCCCAAAGACGCCGATTTTGACTTGAATTTGAAAGATATTGACATGAATATATAACTGTTTGTATCAAAAAATGATAGTTTAAACTGATATTTGCAGTTTTGGTGCGGTTTTAGATACGATATGAATCGAAGAAGCCGATTTTGACTGGAATCTGTTTAAAATGACAAAGAAAAACCTATTATCAATTCAAGGAAGTGAATTTTTAAGTAGTTATCTGCAGTTTTAATGTAGATTTCAGTTCGCTAAGTTATGAAAATGCATGTTTTGGCTATAATCTTCCGTAAATCAAGGGCGAAAACCCATTATTTGTCCCAAAAGAAGGTGTTTTAAGTATATATCTGCATTTCTAAGGTAGATTTGGGTACAATAAGAGGCGAAAAAGCAGATTCTGAATAAGATTTTATCGAAATCGGCAACTATTTGACTCAGAAAGGTTGCCTTACGTCGAAATCAAATGGTTTATTAAGGTTTTCGTTACTAAAATGCCCAAAGACGCCGATTTTGAATAGAATTTGAAAGATATTGACATGAATATATAACTGTTTGTATCAAAAAATGATAGTTTAAACTGATATTTGCAGTTTTGATGCGGTTTTAGATACGATATGAATCGAAGTAGCCGATTTTGACTGGAATCTGTTTAAAATGACAAAGAAAAACCTATTATCAATTCAAGGAAGTGAATTTTTAAGTAGTTATCTGCAGTTTTAATGTAGATTTCAGTTCGCTAAGTTATGAAAATGCATGTTTTGGCTATAATCTTCCGTAAATCAAGGGCGAAAACCAATTATTTGTCCCAAAAGAAGGTGTTTTAAGTATATATCTGCATTTCTAAGGTAGATTTGGGTACAATAAGAGGCGAAAAAGCAGATTCTGACTAAGATTTTATCGAAATCGGCAACTATTTGACTCAGAAAGGTTGCCTTACGTCGAAATCTAATAGTTTATTAAGGTTTTCGTTACTAAAATGCCCAAAGACGCCGATTTTGACTAGAATTTGAAAGATATTGACATGAATATATAACTGTTTGTATCAGAAAATTATAGTTTAAACTGATATTTGCAGTTTTGATGCGGTTTTAGATACGATATGAATCGAAGAAGCCGATTTTGACTGGAATCTGTTTAAAATGACAAAGAAAAACCTATTATCAATTCAAGGAAGTGAATTTTTAAGTAGTTATCTGCAGTTTTAATGTAGATTTCAGTTCGCTAAGTTATGAAAATGCATGTTTTGGCTATAATCTTACGTAAATCAAGGGCGAAAAGCAATTATTTGTCCCAAAAGAAGGTGTTTTAAGTATATATCTGCATTTCTAAGGTAGATTTGTGTACATTAAGAGGCGAAAAAGCAGATTCTGACTAAGATTTTATCGAAATCGGCAACTATTTGACTCAGAAAGGTTGCCTTACGTCGAAATCTAATAGTTTATTAAGGTTTTCGTTACTAAAATGCCCAAAGACGCCGATTTTGACTAGAATTTGAAAGATATTAACATGAATATATAACTCTTTGTCTCAAAAAATGATAGTTTAAACTGATATTTGCAGTTTTGATGCGGTTTTAGATACGATATGAATCGAAGAAGCCGATTTTGACTGGAATCTGTTTAAAATGACAAAGAAAAACCTATTATCAATTCAAGGAAGTGAATTTTGAAGTAGTTATCTGCAGTTTTAATGTAGATTTCAGTTCGCTAAGTTATGAAAATGCATGTTTTGGCTATATTCTTCCGTAAATCAAGGGCGAAAACCAATTGTTTGTCCCATAAGAAGGTGTTTTAAGTGTATATCTGCATTTCTAAGGTAGATTTGGGTACAATAAGAGGCGAAAAAGCAGATTCTGACTAAGATTTTATCGAAATCGGCAACTATTTGACTCAGAAAGGTTGCCTTACGTCGAAATCTAATAGTTTATTAAGGTTTTCGTTACTAAAATGCCCAAAGACGCCGATTTTGACTAGAATTTGAAAGATATTGACATGAATATATAACTGTTTGTATCAAAAAATGATAGTTTAAACTGATATTTGCAGTTTTGATGCGGTTTTAGATACGATATGAATCGAAGAAGCCGATTTTGACTGGAATCTGTTTAAAATGACAAAGAAAAACCTATTATCAATTCAAGGAAGTGAATTTTTAAGTAGTTATCTGCAGTTTTAATGTAGATTTCAGTTCGCTAAGGTATGAAAATACATGTTTTGGCTATAATCTTCCGTAAATCAAGGGCGAAAACCAATTATTTGTCCCAAAAGAAGGTGTTTTAAGTATATATCTGCATTTCTAAGGTAGATTTGGGTACAATAAGAGGCGAAAAAGCAGATTCTGACTAAGATTTTATCGAAATCGGCAACTATTTGACTTAGAAAGGTTGCCTTACGTCGAAATCTAATAGTTTATTAAGGTTTTCGTTACTAAAATGCCCAAAGACGCCGATTTTGACTAGAATATGAAAGATATTGACATGAATATATAACTGTTTGTATCAAAAAATGATAGTTTAAACTGATATTTGCAGTTTTGATGCGGTTTTAGATAAGATATGAATCGAAGAAGCCGATTTTGACTGGAATCTGTTTAAAATGACAAAGAAAAACCTATTATCAATTCAAGGAAGTGAATTTTTAAGTAGTTATCTGCAGTTTTAATGTAGATTTCATTTCGCTAAGTTATGAAAATGCATGTTTTGGCTATAATCTTCCGTAAATCAAGGGCGAAAACCAATTATTTGTCCCAAAAGAAGGTGTTTTAAGTATATATCTGCATTTCTAAGGTAGATTTGGGTACAATAAGAGGCGAAAAAGCAGATTCTGACTAAGATTTTATCGAAATCGGCAACTATTTGACTCAGAAAGGTTGCCTTACGTCGAAATCTAATAGTTTATTAAGGTTTTCGTTACTAAAATGCCCAAAGACGCCGATTTTGACTAGAATTTGAAAGATATTGACATGAATATATAACTGTTTGTATCAAAAAATGATAGTTTAAACTGATATTTGCAGTTTTGATGCGGTTTTAGATACGATATGAATCAAAGAATCCGATTTTGACTGGAATCTGTTTAAAATGACAAAGAAAAACCTATTATCAATTCAAGGAAGTGAATTTTTAAGTAGTTATCTGCAGTTTTAATGTAGATTTCAGTTCGCTAAGTTATGAAAATTCATGTTTTGGCTATAATCTTCCGTAAATCAAGGGCGAAAACCAATTATTTGTACCAAAAGAAGGTGTTTTAAGTATATATCTGCATTTCTAAGGTAGATTTGGGTACAATAAGAGGCGAAAAAGCAGATTCTGACTAAGATTTTATCGAAATCGGCAACTATTTGACTCAGAAAGGTTGCCTTACGTCGAAATCTAATAGTTTATTAAGGTTTTCGTTACTAAAATGCCCAAAGACGCCGATTTTGACTTGAATTTGAAAGATATTGACATGAATATATAACTGTTTGTATCAAAAAATGATAGTTTAAACTGATATTTGCAGTTTTGGTGCGGTTTTAGATACGATATGAATCGAAGAAGCCGATTTTGACTGGAATCTGTTTAAAATGACAAAGAAAAACCTATTATCAATTCAAGGAAGTGAATTTTTAAGTAGTTATCTGCAGTTTTAATGTAGATTTCAGTTCGCTAAGTTATGAAAATGCATGTTTTGGCTATAATCTTCCGTAAATCAAGGGCGAAAACCCATTATTTGTCCCAAAAGAAGGTGTTTTAAGTATATATCTGCATTTCTAAGGTAGATTTGGGTACAATAAGAGGCGAAAAAGCAGATTCTGAATAAGATTTTATCGAAATCGGCAACTATTTGACTCAGAAAGGTTGCCTTACGTCGAAATCTAATAGTTTATTAAGGTTTTCGTTACTAAAATGCCCAAAGACGCCGATTTTGACTAGAATTTGAAAGATATTGACATGAATATATAACTCTTTGTATCAAAAAATGATAGTTTAAACTGATATTTGCAGTTTTGATGCGGTTTTAGATACGATATGAATCGAAGAAGCCGATTTTGACTGGAATCTGTTTAAAATGACAAAGAAAAACCTATTATCAATTCAAGGAAGTGAATTTTGAAGTAGTTATCTGCAGTTTTAATGTAGATTTCAGTTCGCTAAGTTATGAAAATGCATGTTTTGGCTATATTCTTCCGTAAATCAAGGGCGAAAACCAATTGTTTGTCCCATAAGAAGGTGTTTTAAGTATATATCTGCATTTCTAAGGTAGATTTGGGTACAATAAGAGGCGAAAAAGCAGATTCTGACTAAGATTTTATCGAAATCGGCAACTATTTGACTCAGAAAGGTTGCCTTACGTCGAAATCTAATAGTTTATTAAGGTTTTCGTTACTAAAATGCCCAAAGACGCCGATTTTGACTAGAATTTGAAAGATATTGACATGAATATATAACTGTTTGTATCAAAAAATGATAGTTTAAACTGATATTTGCAGTTTTGATGCGGTTTTAGATACGATATGAATCGAAGAAGCCGATTTTGACTGGAATCCGTTTAAAATGACAAAGAAAAACCTATTATCAATTCAAGGAAGTGAATTTTTAAGTAGTTATCTGCAGTTTTAATGTAGATTTCAGTTCGCTAAGGTATGAAAATACATGTTTTGGCTATAATATTCCGTAAATCAAGGGCGAAAACCAATTATTTGTCCCAAAAGAAGGTGTTTTAAGTATATATCTGCATTTCTAAGGTAGATTTGGGTACAATAAGAGGCGAAAAAGCAGATTCTGACTAAGATTTTATCGAAATCGGCAACTATTTGACTTAGAAAGGTTGCCTTACGTCGAAATCTAATAGTTTATTAAGGTTTTCGTTACTAAAATGCCCAAAGACGCCGATTTTGACTAGAATATGAAAGATATTGACATGAATATATAACTGTTTGTATCAAAAAATGATAGTTTAAACTGATATTTGCAGTTTTGATGCGGTTTTAGATAAGATATGAATCGAAGAAGCCGATTTTGACTGGAATCTGTTTAAAATGACAAAGAAAAACCTATTATCAATTCAAGGAAGTGAATTTTTAAGTAGTTATCTGCAGTTTTAATGTAGATTTCATTTCGCTAAGTTATGAAAATGCATGTTTTGGCTATAATCTTCCGTAAATCAAGGGCGAAAACCAATTATTTGTCCCAAAAGAAGGTGTTTTAAGTATATATCTGCATTTCTAAGGTAGATTTGGGTACAATAAGAGGCGAAAAAGCAGATTCTGACTAAGATTTTATCGAAATCGGCAACTATTTGACTCAGAAAGGTTGCCTTACGTCGAAATCTAATAGTTTATTAAGGTTTTCGTTACTAAAATGCCCAAAGACGCCGATTTTGACTAGAATTTGAAAGATATTGACATGAATATATAACTGTTTGTATCAAAAAATGATAGTTTAAACTGATATTTGCAGTTTTGATGCGGTTTTAGATACGATATGAATCAAAGAATCCGATTTTGACTGGAATCTGTTTAAAATGACAAAGAAAAACCTATTATCAATTCAAGGAAGTGAATTTTTAAGTAGTTATCTGCAGTTTTAATGTAGATTTCAGTTCGCTAAGTTATGAAAATTCATGTTTTGGCTATAATCTTCCGTAAATCAAGGGCGAAAACCAATTATTTGTCCCAAAAGAAGGTGTTTTAAGTATATATCTGCATTTCTAAGGTAGATTTGGGTACAATAAGAGGCGAAAAAGCAGATTCTGACTAAGATTTTATCGAAATCGGCAACTATTTGACTCAGAAAGGTTGCCTTACGTCGAAATCTAATAGTTTATTAAGGTTTTCGTTACTAAAATGCCCAAAGACGCCGATTTTGACTTGAATTTGAAAGATATTGACATGAATATATAACTGTTTGTATCAAAAAATGATAGTTTAAACTGATATTTGCAGTTTTGGTGCGGTTTTAGATACGATATGAATCGAAGAAGCCGATTTTGACTGGAATCTGTTTAAAATGACAAAGAAAAACCTATTATCAATTCAAGGAAGTGAATTTTTAAGTAGTTATCTGCAGTTTTAATGTAGATTTCAGTTCGCTAAGTTATGAAAATGCATGTTTTGGCTATAATCTTCCGTAAATCAAGGGCGAAAACCAATTATTTGTCCCAAAAGAAGGTGTTTTAAGTATATATCAGCATTTCTAAGGTAGATTTGGGTACAATAAGAGGCGAAAAAGCAGATTCTGACAAAGATTTTATCGAAATCGCGGCAACTATTTGACTCAGAAAGGTTGCCTTACGTCGAAATCTAATAGTTTATTAAGGTTTTCGTTACTAAAATGCCCAAAGACGCCGATTTTGACTAGAATTTGAAAGATATTGACATGAATATATAACTGTTTGTATCAAAAAATGATAGTTTAAACTGATATTTGCAGTTTTGATGCGGTTTTAGATACGATATGAATCGAAGAAGCCGATTTTGACTGGAATCTGTTTAAAATGACAAAGAAAAACCTATTATCAATTCAAGGAAGTGAATTTTTAAGTAGTTATCTGCAGTTTTAATGTAGATTTCAGTTCGCTAAGTTATGAAAATGCATGTTTTGGCTATAATCTTCCGTAAATCAATGGCGAAAACCCATTATTTGTCCCAAAAGATGGTGTTTTAAGTATATATCTGCATTTCTAAGGTAGATTTGGGTACAATAAGAGGCGAAAAAGCAGATTCTGACTAAGATTTTATCGAAATCGGCAACTATTTGACTCAGAAAGGTTGCCTTACGTCGAAATCTAATAGTTTATTAAGGTTTTCGTTACTAAAATGCCCAAAGACGCCGATTTTGACTAGAATTTGAAAGATATTGACATGAATATATAACTGTTTGTATCAAAAAATGATAGTTTAAACTGATATTTGCAGTTTTGATGCGGTTTTAGATACGATATGAATCGAAGAAGCCGATTTTGACTGGAATCTATTTAAAATGACAAAGAAAAACCTATTATCAATTCAAGGAAGTGAATTTTTAAGTAGTTATCTGCAGTTTTAATGTAGATTTCAGTTCGCTAAGTTATGAAAATGCATGTTTTGGCTATAATCTTCCGTAAATCAAGGGCGAAAACCAATTATTTGTCCCAAAAGAAGGTGTTTTAAGTATATATCTGCATTTCTAAGGAAGATTTGGGTACAATAAGAGGCGAAAAAGCAGATTCTGACTAAGATTTTATCGAAATCGGCAACTATTTGACTCAGAAAGGTTGCCTTACGTCGAAATCTAATAGTTTATTAAGGTTTTCGTTACTAAAATGCTCAAAGACGCCGATTTTGACTAGAATTTGAAAGATATTGACATGAATATATAACTGTTTGTATCAAAAAATGATAGTTTAAACTGATATTTGCAGTTTTGATGCGGTTTTAGATACGATATGAATCGAAGTAGCCGATTTTGACTGGAATCTGTTCAAAATGACAAAGAAAAACCTATTATCAATTCAAGGAAGTGAATTTTTAAGTAGTTATCTGCAGTTTTAATGTAGATTTCAGTTCGCTAAGTTATGAAAATGCATGTTTTGGCTATAATCTTCCGTAAATCAAGGGCGAAAACCAATTATTTGTCCCAAAAGAAGGTGTTTTAAGTATATATATCTGCATTTCTAAGGTAGATTTGGGTACAATAAGAGGCGAAAAAGCAGATTCTGACTAAGATTTTATCGAAATCGGCAACTATTTGACTCAGAAAGGTTGCCCTACGTCGAAATCTAATAGTTTATTAAGGTTTTCGTTACTAAAATGCCCAATGACGCCGATTTTGACTAGAATTTGAAAGATATTGACATGAATATATAACTGTTTGTATCAGAAAATTATAGTTTAAACTGATATTTGCAGTTTTGATGCGGTTTTAGATAAGATATGAATCGAAGAAGCCGATTTTGACTGGAATCTGTTTAAAATGACAAAGAAAAACCTATTATCAATTCAAGGAAGTGAATTTTTAAGTAGTTATCTGCAGTTTTAATGTAGATTTCAGTTCGCTAAGTTATGAAAATGCATGTTTTGGCTATAATCTTCCGTAAATCAAGGGCGAAAACCAATTATTTGTCCCAAAAGAAGGTGTTTTAAGTATATATCTGCATTTCTAAGGTAGATTTGTGTACATTAAGAGGCGAAAAAGCAGATTCTGACTAAGATTTTATCGAAATCGGCAACTATTTGACTTAGAAAGGTTGCCTTACGTCGAAATCTAATAGTTTATTAAGGTTTTCGTTACTAAAATGCCCAAAGACGCCGATTTTGACTAGAATATGAAAGATATTGACATGAATATATAACTGTTTGTATCAAAAAATGATAGTTTAAACTGATATTTGCAGTTTTGATGCGGTTTTAGATAAGATATGAATCGAAGAAGCCGATTTTGACTGGAATCTGTTTAAAATGACAAAGAAAAACCTATTATCAATTCAAGGAAGTGAATTTTTAAGTAGTTATCTGCAGTTTTAATGTAGATTTCATTTCGCTAAGTTATGAAAATGCATGTTTTGGCTATAATCTTCCGTAAATCAAGGGCGAAAACCAATTATTTGTCCCAAAAGAAGGTGTTTTAAGTATATATCTGCATTTCTAAGGTAGATTTGGGTACAATAAGAGGCGAAAAAGCAGATTCTGACTAAGATTTTATCGAAATCGGCAACTATTTGACTCAGAAAGGTTGCCTTACGTCGAAATCTAATAGTTTATTAAGGTTTTCGTTACTAAAATGCCCAAAGACGCCGATTTTGACTAGAATTTGAAAGATATTGACATGAATATATAACTGTTTGTATCAAAAAATGATAGTTTAAACTGATATTTGCAGTTTTGATGCGGTTTTAGATACGATATGAATCAAAGAATCCGATTTTGACTGGAATCTGTTTAAAATGACAAAGAAAAACCTATTATCAATTCAAGGAAGTGAATTTTTAAGTAGTTATCTGCAGTTTTAATGTAGATTTCAGTTCGCTAAGTTATGAAAATTCATGTTTTGGCTATAATCTTCCGTAAATCAAGGGCGAAAACCAATTATTTGTCCCAAAAGAAGGTGTTTTAAGTATATATCTGCATTTCTAAGGTAGATTTGGGTACAATAAGAGGCGAAAAAGCAGATTCTGACTAAGATTTTATCGAAATCGGCAACTATTTGACTCAGAAAGGTTGCCTTACGTCGAAATCTAATAGTTTATTAAGGTTTTCGTTACTAAAATGCCCAAAGACGCCGATTTTGACTTGAATTTGAAAGATATTGACATGAATATATAACTGTTTGTATCAAAAAATGATAGTTTAAACTGATATTTGCAGTTTTGGTGCGGTTTTAGATACGATATGAATCGAAGAAGCCGATTTTGACTGGAATCTGTTTAAAATGACAAAGAAAAACCTATTATCAATTCAAGGAAGTGAATTTTTAAGTATTTATCTGCAGTTTTAATGTAGATTTCAGTTCGCTAAGTTATGAAAATGCATGTTTTGGCTATAATCTTCCGTAAATCAAGGGCGAAAACCAATTATTTGTCCCAAAAGAAGGTGTTTTAAGTATATATCAGCATTTCTAAGGTAGATTTGGGTACAATAAGAGGCGAAAAAGCAGATTCTGACAAAGATTTTATCGAAATCGCGGCAACTATTTGACTCAGAAAGGTTGCCTTACGTCGAAATCTAATAGTTTATTAAGGTTTTCGTTACTAAAATGCCCAAAGACGCCGATTTTGACTAGAATTTGAAAGATATTGACATGAATATATAACTGTTTGTATCAAAAAATGATAGTTTAAACTGATATTTGCAGTTTTGATGCGGTTTTAGATACGATATGAATCGAAGAAGCCGATTTTGACTGGAATCTGTTTAAAATGACAAAGAAAAACCTATTATCAATTCAAGGAAGTGAATTTTTAATTAGTTATCTGCAGTTTTAATGTAGATTTCAGTTCGCTAAGTTATGAAAATGCATGTTTTGGCTATAATCTTCCGTAAATCAATGGCGAAAACCCATTATTTGTCCCAAAAGAAGGTGTTTTAAGTATATATCTGCATTTCTAAGGTAGATTTGGGTACAATAAGAGGCGAAAAAGCAGATTCTGACTAAGATTTTATCGAAATCGGCAACTATTTGACTCAGAAAGGTTGCCTTACGTCGAAATCTAATAGTTTATTAAGGTTTTCGTTACTTAAATGCCCAAACACGCCGATTTTGACTAGAATTTGAAAGATATTGACATGAATATATAACTGTTTGTATCAAAAAATGATAGTTTAAACTGATATTTGCAGTTTTGATGCGGTTTTAGATACGATATGAATCGAAGAAGCCGATTTTGACTGGAATCTATTTAAAATGACAAAGAAAAACCTATTATCAATTCAAGGAAGTGAATTTTTAAGTAGTTATCTGCAGTTTTAATGTAGATTTCAGTTCGCTAAGTTATGAAAATGCATGTTTTGGCTATAATCTTCCGTAAATCAAGGGCGAAAACCAATTATTTGTCCCAAAAGAAGGTGTTTTAAGTATATATCTGCATTTCTAAGGAAGATTTGGGTACAATAAGAGGCGAAAAAGCAGATTCTGACTAAGATTTTATCGAAATCGGCAACTATTTGACTCAGAAAGGTTGCCTTACGTCGAAATCTAATAGTTTATTAAGGTTTTCGTTACTAAAATGCTCAAAGACGCCGATTTTGACTAGAATTTGAAAGATATTGACATGAATATATAACTGTTTGTATCAAAAAATGATAGTTTAAACTGATATTTGCAGTTTTGATGCGGTTTTAGATACGATATGAATCGAAGTAGCCGATTTTGACTGGAATCTGTTCAAAATGACAAAGAAAAACCTATTATCAATTCAAGGAAGTGAATTTTTAAGTAGTTATCTGCAGTTTTAATGTAGATTTCAGTTCGCTAAGTTATGAAAATGCATGTTTTGGCTATAATCTTCCGTAAATCAAGGGCGAAAACCAATTATTTGTCCCAAAAGAAGGTGTTTTAAGTATATATATCTGCATTTCTAAGGTAGATTTGGGTACAATAAGAGGCGAAAAAGCAGATTCTGACTAAGATTTTATCGAAATCGGCAACTATTTGACTCAGAAAGGTTGCCCTACGTCGAAATCTAATAGTTTATTAAGGTTTTCGTTACTAAAATGCCCAATGACGCCGATTTTGACTAGAATTTGAAAGATATTGACATGAATATATAACTGTTTGTATCAGAAAATTATAGTTTAAACTGATATTTGCAGTTTTGATGCGGTTTTAGATAAGATATGAATCGAAGAAGCCGATTTTGACTGGAATCTGTTTAAAATGACAAAGAAAAACCTATTATCAATTCAAGGAAGTGAATTTTTAAGTAGTTATCTGCAGTTTTAATGTAGATTTCAGTTCGCTAAGTTATGAAAATGCATGTTTTGGCTATAATCTTCCGTAAATCAAGGGCGAAAACCAATTATTTGTCCCAAAAGAAGGTGTTTTAAGTATATATCTGCATTTCTAAGGTAGATTTGTGTACATTAAGAGGCGAAAAAGCAGATTCTGACTAAGATTTTATCGAAATCGGCAACTATTTGACTTAGAAAGGTTGCCTTACGTCGAAATCTAATAGTTTATTAAGGTTTTCGTTACTAAAATGCCCAAAGACGCCGATTTTGACTAGAATATGAAAGATATTGACATGAATATATAACTGTTTGTATCAAAAAATGATAGTTTAAACTGATATTTGCAGTTTTGATGCGGTTTTAGATAAGATATGAATCGAAGAAGCCGATTTTGACTGGAATCTGTTTAAAATGACAAAGAAAAACCTATTATCAATTCAAGGAAGTGAATTTTTAAGTAGTTATCTGCAGTTTTAATGTAGATTTCATTTCGCTAAGTTATGAAAATGCATGTTTTGGCTATAATCTTCCGTAAATCAAGGGCGAAAACCAATTATTTGTCCCAAAAGAAGGTGTTTTAAGTATATATCTGCATTTCTAAGGTAGATTTGGGTACAATAAGAGGCGAAAAAGCAGATTCTGACTAAGATTTTATCGAAATCGGCAACTATTTGACTCAGAAAGGTTGCCTTACGTCGAAATCTAATAGTTTATTAAGGTTTTCGTTACTAAAATGCCCAAAGACGCCGATTTTGACTAGAATTTGAAAGATATTGACATGAATATATAACTGTTTGTATCAAAAAATGATAGTTTAAACTGATATTTGCAGTTTTGATGCGGTTTTAGATACGATATGAATCAAAGAATCCGATTTTGACTGGAATCTGTTTAAAATGACAAAGAAAAACCTATTATCAATTCAAGGAAGTGAATTTTTAAGTAGTTATCTGCAGTTTTAATGTAGATTTCAGTTCGCTAAGTTATGAAAATTCATGTTTTGGCTATAATCTTCCGTAAATCAAGGGCGAAAACCAATTATTTGTCCCAAAAGAAGGTGTTTTAAGTATATATCTGCATTTCTAAGGTAGATTTGGGTACAATAAGAGGCGAAAAAGCAGATTCTGACTAAGATTTTATCGAAATCGGCAACTATTTGACTCAGAAAGGTTGCCTTACGTCGAAATCTAATAGTTTATTAAGGTTTTCGTTACTAAAATGCCCAAAGACGCCGATTTTGACTTGAATTTGAAAGATATTGACATGAATATATAACTGTTTGTATCAAAAAATGATAGTTTAAACTGATATTTGCAGTTTTGGTGCGGTTTTAGATACGATATGAATCGAAGAAGCCGATTTTGACTGGAATCTGTTTAAAATGACAAAGAAAAACCTATTATCAATTCAAGGAAGTGAATTTTTAAGTATTTATCTGCAGTTTTAATGTAGATTTCAGTTCGCTAAGTTATGAAAATGCATGTTTTGGCTATAATCTTCCGTAAATCAAGGGCGAAAACCAATTATTTGTCCCAAAAGAAGGTGTTTTAAGTATATATCAGCATTTCTAAGGTAGATTTGGGTACAATAAGAGGCGAAAAAGCAGATTCTGACAAAGATTTTATCGAAATCGCGGCAACTATTTGACTCAGAAAGGTTGCCTTACGTCGAAATCTAATAGTTTATTAAGGTTTTCGTTACTAAAATGCCCAAAGACGCCGATTTTGACTAGAATTTGAAAGATATTGACATGAATATATAACTGTTTGTATCAAAAAATGATAGTTTAAACTGATATTTGCAGTTTTGATGCGGTTTTAGATACGATATGAATCGAAGAAGCCGATTTTGACTGGAATCTGTTTAAAATGACAAAGAAAAACCTATTATCAATTCAAGGAAGTGAATTTTTAATTAGTTATCTGCAGTTTTAATGTAGATTTCAGTTCGCTAAGTTATGAAAATGCATGTTTTGGCTATAATCTTCCGTAAATCAATGGCGAAAACCCATTATTTGTCCCAAAAGAAGGTGTTTTAAGTATATATCTGCATTTCTAAGGTAGATTTGGGTACAATAAGAGGCGAAAAAGCAGATTCTGACTAAGATTTTATCGAAATCGGCAACTATTTGACTCAGAAAGGTTGCCTTACGTCGAAATCTAATAGTTTATTAAGGTTTTCGTTACTTAAATGCCCAAACACGCCGATTTTGACTAGAATTTGAAAGATATTGACATGAATATATAACTGTTTGTATCAAAAAATGATAGTTTAAACTGATATTTGCAGTTTTGATGCGGTTTTAGATACGATATGAATCGAAGAAGCCGATTTTGACTGGAATCTATTTAAAATGACAAAGAAAAACCTATTATCAATTCAAGGAAGTGAATTTTTAAGTAGTTATCTGCAGTTTTAATGTAGATTTCAGTTCGCTAAGTTATGAAAATGCATGTTTTGGCTATAATCTTCCGTAAATCAAGGGCGAAAACCAATTATTTGTCCCAAAAGAAGGTGTTTTAAGTATATATCTGCATTTCTAAGGTAGATTTGGGTACAATAAGAGGCGAAAAAGCAGATTCTGACTAAGATTTTATCGAAATCGGCAACTATTTGACTCAGAAAGGTTGCCTTACGTCGAAATCTAATAGTTTATTAAGGTTTTCGTTACTAAAATGCTCAAAGACGCCGATTTTGACTAGAATTTGAAAGATATTGACATGAATATATAACTGTTTGTATCAAAAAATGATAGTTTAAACTGATATTTGCAGTTTTGATGCGGTTTTAGATACGATATGAATCGAAGTAGCCGATTTTGACTGGAATCTGTTCAAAATGACAAAGAAAAACCTATTATCAATTCAAGGAAGTGAATTTTTAAGTAGTTATCTGCAGTTTTAATGTAGATTTCAGTTCGCTAAGTTATGAAAATGCATGTTTTGGCTATAATCTTCCGTAAATCAAGGGCGAAAACCAATTATTTGTCCCAAAAGAAGGTGTTTTAAGTATATATATCTGCATTTCTAAGGTAGATTTGGGTACAATAAGAGGCGAAAAAGCAGATTCTGACTAAGATTTTATCGAAATCGGCAACTATTTGACTCAGAAAGGTTGCCCTACGTCGAAATCTAATAGTTTATTAAGGTTTTCGTTACTAAAATGCCCAATGACGCCGATTTTGACTAGAATTTGAAAGATATTGACATGAATATATAACTGTTTGTATCAAAAAATGATAGTTTAAACTGATATTTGCAGTTTTGATGCGGTTTTAGATACGATATGAATCGAAGAAGCCGATTTTGACTGGAATCTGTTTAAAATGACAAAGAAAAACCTATTATCAATTCAAGGAAGTGAATTTTTAAGTAGTTATCTGCAGTTTTAATGTAGATTTCAGTTCGCTAAGTTATGAAAATGCATGTTTTGGCTATAATCTTCCGTAAATCAAGGGCGAAAACCAATTATTTGTCCCAAAAGAAGGTGTTTTAAGTATATATCTGCATTTCTAAGGTAGATTCGGGTACAATAAGAGGCGAAAAAGCAGATTCTGACTAAGATTTTATCGAAATCGGCAACTATTTGACTCAGAAAAGTTGCCTTACGTCGAAATCTAATAGTTTATTAAGGTTTTCGTTACTAAAATGCCCAAAGACGCCGATTTTGACTAGAATTTGAAAGATATTGACATGAATATATAACTGTTTGTATCAAAAAATGATAGTTTAAACTGATATTTGCAGTTTTGATGCGGTTTTAGATACGATATGAATCGAAGAAGCCGATTTTGACTGGAATCTGTTTAAAATGACAAAGAAAATCCTATTATCAATTCAAGGAAGTGAATTTTTAAGTAGTTATCTGCAGTTATAATGTAGATTTCAGTTCGCTAAGTTATGAAAATGCATGTTTTGGCTATAATCTTCCGTAAATCAAGGGCGAAAACCAATTATTTGTCCCAAAAGAAGGTGTTTTAAGTATATATCTGCATTTCTAAGGTAGATTTGGGTACAATAAGAGGCGAAAAAGCAGATTCTGACTAAGATTTTATCGAAATCGGCAACTATTTGACTCAGAAAGGTTGCCTTACGTCGAAATCTAATAGTTTATTAAGGTTTTCGTTACTAAAATGCTCAAAGACGCCGATTTTGACTAGAATTTGAAAGATATTGACATGAATATATAACTGTTTGTATCAAAAAATGATAGTTTAAACTGATATTTGCAGTTTTGATGCGGTTTTAGATACGATATGAATCGAAGTAGCCGATTTTGACTGGAATCTGTTCAAAATGACAAAGAAAAACCTATTATCAATTCAAGGAAGTGAATTTTTAAGTAGTTATCTGCAGTTTTAATGTAGATTTCAGTTCGCTAAGTTATGAAAATGCATGTTTTGGCTATAATCTTCCGTAAATCAAGGGCGAAAACCAATTATTTGTCCCAAAAGAAGGTGTTTTAAGTATATATCTGCATTTCTAAGAGGTAGATTTGGGTACAATAAGAGGCGAAAAAGCAGATTCTGACTAAGATTTTATCGAAATCGGCAACTATTTGACTCAGAAAGGTTGCCCTACGTCGAAATCTAATAGTTTATTAAGGTTTTCGTTACTAAAATGCCCAATGACGCCGATTTTGACTAGAATTTGAAAGATATTGACATGAATATATAACTGTTTGTATCAGAAAATTATAGTTTAAACTGATATTTGCAGTTTTGATGCGGTTTTAGATAAGATATGAATCGAAGAAGCCGATTTTGACTGGAATCTGTTTAAAATGACAAAGAAAAACCTATTATCAATTCAAGGAAGTGAATTTTTAAGTAGTTATCTGCAGTTTTAATGTAGATTTCAGTTCGCTAAGTTATGAAAATGCATGTTTTGGCTATAATCTTCCGTAAATCAAGGGCGAAAACCAATTATTTGTCCCAAAAGAAGGTGTTTTAAGTATATATCTGCATTTCTAAGGTAGATTTGTGTACATTAAGAGGCGAAAAAGCAGATTCTGACTAAGATTTTATCGAAATCGGCAACTATTTGACTTAGAAAGGTTGCCTTACGTCGAAATCTAATAGTTTATTAAGGTTTTCGTTACTAAAATGCCCAAAGACGCCGATTTTGACTAGAATATGAAAGATATTGACATGAATATATAACTGTTTGTATCAAAAAATGATAGTTTAAACTGATATTTGCAGTTTTGATGCGGTTTTAGATAAGACATGAATCGAAGAAGCCGATTTTGACTGGAATCTGTTTAAAATGACAAAGAAAAACCTATTATCAATTCAAGGAAGTGAATTTTTAAGTAGTTATCTGCAGTTTTAATGTAGATTTCATTTCGCTAAGTTATGAAAATGCATGTTTTGGCTATAATCTTCCGTAAATCAAGGGCGAAAACCAATTATTTGTCCCAAAAGAAGGTGTTTTAAGTATATATCTGCATTTCTAAGGTAGATTTGGGTACAATAAGAGGCGAAAAAGCAGATTCTGACTAAGATTTTATCGAAATCGGCAACTATTTGACTCAGAAAGGTTGCCTTACGTCGAAATCTAATAGTTTATTAAGGTTTTCGTTACTAAAATGCCCAAAGACGCCGATTTTGACTAGAATTTGAAAGATATTGACATGAATATATAACTGTTTGTATCAAAAAATGATAGTTTAAACTGATATTTGCAGTTTTGATGCGGTTTTAGATACGATATGAATCAAAGAATCCGATTTTGACTGGAATCTGTTTAAAATGACAAAGAAAAACCTATTATCAATTCAAGGAAGTGAATTTTTAAGTAGTTATCTGCAGTTTTAATGTAGATTTCAGTTCGCTAAGTTATGAAAATTCATGTTTTGGCTATAATCTTCCGTAAATCAAGGGCGAAAACCAATTATTTGTCCCAAAAGAAGGTGTTTTAAGTATATATCTGCATTTCTAAGGTAGATTTGGGTACAATAAGAGGCGAAAAAGCAGATTCTGACTAAGATTTTATCGAAATCGGCAACTATTTGACTCAGAAAGGTTGCCTTACGTCGAAATCTAATAGTTTATTAAGGTTTTCGTTACTAAAATGCCCAAAGACGCCGATTTTGACTTGAATTTGAAAGATATTGACATGAATATATAACTGTTTGTATCAAAAAATGATAGTTTAAACTGATATTTGCAGTTTTGGTGCGGTTTTAGATACGATATGAATCGAAGAAGCCGATTTTGACTGGAATCTGTTTAAAATGACAAAGAAAAACCTATTATCAATTCAAGGAAGTGAATTTTTAAGTATTTATCTGCAGTTTTAATGTAGATTTCAGTTCGCTAAGTTATGAAAATGCATGTTTTGGCTATAATCTTCCGTAAATCAAGGGCGAAAACCAATTATTTGTCCCAAAAGAAGGTGTTTTAAGTATATATCAGCATTTCTAAGGTAGATTTGGGTACAATAAGAGGCGAAAAAGCAGATTCTGACAAAGATTTTATCGAAATCGCGGCAACTATTTGACTCAGAAAGGTTGCCTTACGTCGAAATCTAATAGTTTATTAAGGTTTTCGTTACTAAAATGCCCAAAGACGCCGATTTTGACTAGAATTTGAAAGATATTGACATGAATATATAACTGTTTGTATCAAAAAATGATAGTTTAAACTGATATTTGCAGTTTTGATGCGGTTTTAGATACGATATGAATCGAAGAAGCCGATTTTGACTGGAATCTGTTTAAAATGACAAAGAAAAACCTATTATCAATTCAAGGAAGTGAATTTTTAATTAGTTATCTGCAGTTTTAATGTAGATTTCAGTTCGCTAAGTTATGAAAATGCATGTTTTGGCTATAATCTTCCGTAAATCAATGGCGAAAACCCATTATTTGTCCCAAAAGAAGGTGTTTTAAGTATATATCTGCATTTCTAAGGTAGATTTGGGTACAATAAGAGGCGAAAAAGCAGATTCTGACTAAGATTTTATCGAAATCGGCAACTATTTGACTCAGAAAGGTTGCCTTACGTCGAAATCTAATAGTTTATTAAGGTTTTCGTTACTTAAATGCCCAAACACGCCGATTTTGACTAGAATTTGAAAGATATTGACATGAATATATAACTGTTTGTATCAAAAAATGATAGTTTAAACTGATATTTGCAGTTTTGATGCGGTTTTAGATACGATATGAATCGAAGAAGCCGATTTTGACTGGAATCTATTTAAAATGACAAAGAAAAACCTATTATCAATTCAAGGAAGTGAATTTTTAAGTAGTTATCTGCAGTTTTAATGTAGATTTCAGTTCGCTAAGTTATGAAAATGCATGTTTTGGCTATAATCTTCCGTAAATCAAGGGCGAAAACCAATTATTTGTCCCAAAAGAAGGTGTTTTAAGTATATATCTGCATTTCTAAGGTAGATTTGGGTACAATAAGAGGCGAAAAAGCAGATTCTGACTAAGATTTTATCGAAATCGGCAACTATTTGACTCAGAAAGGTTGCCTTACGTCGAAATCTAATAGTTTATTAAGGTTTTCGTTACTAAAATGCTCAAAGACGCCGATTTTGACTAGAATTTGAAAGATATTGACATGAATATATAACTGTTTGTATCAAAAAATGATAGTTTAAACTGATATTTGCAGTTTTGATGCGGTTTTAGATACGATATGAATCGAAGTAGCCGATTTTGACTGGAATCTGTTCAAAATGACAAAGAAAAACCTATTATCAATTCAAGGAAGTGAATTTTTAAGTAGTTATCTGCAGTTTTAATGTAGATTTCAGTTCGCTAAGTTATGAAAATGCATGTTTTGGCTATAATCTTCCGTAAATCAAGGGCGAAAACCAATTATTTGTCCCAAAAGAAGGTGTTTTAAGTATATATATCTGCATTTCTAAGGTAGATTTGGGTACAATAAGAGGCGAAAAAGCAGATTCTGACTAAGATTTTATCGAAATCGGCAACTATTTGACTCAGAAAGGTTGCCCTACGTCGAAATCTAATAGTTTATTAAGGTTTTCGTTACTAAAATGCCCAATGACGCCGATTTTGACTAGAATTTGAAAGATATTGACATGAATATATAACTGTTTGTATCAAAAAATGATAGTTTAAACTGATATTTGCAGTTTTGATGCGGTTTTAGATACGATATGAATCGAAGAAGCCGATTTTGACTGGAATCTGTTTAAAATGACAAAGAAAAACCTATTATCAATTCAAGGAAGTGAATTTTTAAGTAGTTATCTGCAGTTTTAATGTAGATTTCAGTTCGCTAAGTTATGAAAATGCATGTTTTGGCTATAATCTTCCGTAAATCAAGGGCGAAAACCAATTATTTGTCCCAAAAGAAGGTGTTTTAAGTATATATCTGCATTTCTAAGGTAGATTCGGGTACAATAAGAGGCGAAAAAGCAGATTCTGACTAAGATTTTATCGAAATCGGCAACTATTTGACTCAGAAAAGTTGCCTTACGTCGAAATCTAATAGTTTATTAAGGTTTTCGTTACTAAAATGCCCAAAGACGCCGATTTTGACTAGAATTTGAAAGATATTGACATGAATATATAACTGTTTGTATCAAAAAATGATAGTTTAAACTGATATTTGCAGTTTTGATGCGGTTTTAGATACGATATGAATCGAAGAAGCCGATTTTGACTGGAATCTGTTTAAAATGACAAAGAAAATCCTATTATCAATTCAAGGAAGTGAATTTTTAAGTAGTTATCTGCAGTTATAATGTAGATTTCAGTTCGCTAAGTTATGAAAATGCATGTTTTGGCTATAATCTTCCGTAAATCAAGGGCGAAAACCAATTATTTGTCCCAAAAGAAGGTGTTTTAAGTATATATCTGCATTTCTAAGGTAGATTTGGGTACAATAAGAGGCGAAAAAGCAGATTCTGACTAAGATTTTATCGAAATCGGCAACTATTTGACTCAGAAAGGTTGCCTTACGTCGAAATCTAATAGTTTATTAAGGTTTTCGTTACTAAAATGCTCAAAGACGCCGATTTTGACTAGAATTTGAAAGATATTGACATGAATATATAACTGTTTGTATCAAAAAATGATAGTTTAAACTGATATTTGCAGTTTTGATGCGGTTTTAGATACGATATGAATCGAAGTAGCCGATTTTGACTGGAATCTGTTCAAAATGACAAAGAAAAACCTATTATCAATTCAAGGAAGTGAATTTTTAAGTAGTTATCTGCAGTTTTAATGTAGATTTCAGTTCGCTAAGTTATGAAAATGCATGTTTTGGCTATAATCTTCCGTAAATCAAGGGCGAAAACCAATTATTTGTCCCAAAAGAAGGTGTTTTAAGTATATATCTGCATTTCTAAGGTAGATTTGGGTACAATAAGAGGCGAAAAAGCAGATTCTGACTAAGATTTTATCGAAATCGGCAACTATTTGACTCAGAAAGGTTGCCCTACGTCGAAATCTAATAGTTTATTAAGGTTTTCGTTACTAAAATGCCCAATGACGCCGATTTTGACTAGAATTTGAAAGATATTGACATGAATATATAACTGTTTGTATCAGAAAATTATAGTTTAAACTGATATTTGCAGTTTTGATGCGGTTTTAGATAAGATATGAATCGAAGAAGCCGATTTTGACTGGAATCTGTTTAAAATGACAAAGAAAAACCTATTATCAATTCAAGGAAGTGAATTTTTAAGTAGTTATCTGCAGTTTTAATGTAGATTTCAGTTCGCTAAGTTATGAAAATGCATGTTTTGGCTATAATCTTCCGTAAATCAAGGGCGAAAACCAATTATTTGTCCCAAAAGAAGGTGTTTTAAGTATATATCTGCATTTCTAAGGTAGATTTGGGTACAATAAAAGGCGAAAAAGCAGATTCTGACTAAGATTTTATCGAAATCGGCAACTATTTGACTCAGAAAGGTTGCCTTACGTCGAAATCTAATAGTTTAATAAGGTTTTCGTTACTAAAATGCTCAAAGACGCCGATTTTGACTAGAATTTGAAAGATATTGACATGAATATATAACTGTTTGTATCAAAAAATGATAGTTTAAACTGATATTTGCAGTTTTGATGCGGTTTTAGATACGATATGAATCGAAGAAGCCGATTTTGACTGGAATCTGTTTAAAATGACAAAGAAAAACCTATTATCAATTCAAGGAAGTGAATTTTTAAGTATTTATCTGCAGTTTTAATGTAGATTTCAGTTCGCTAAGTTATGAAAATGCATGTTTTGGCTATAATCTTCCGTAAATCAAGGGCGGAAACCAATTATTTGTCCCAAAAGAAGGTGTTTTAAGTATATATCTGCATTTCTAAGGTAGATTTGAGTACAATAAGAGGCGAAAAAGCAGATTCTGACTAAGATTTTATCGAAATCGGCAACTATTTGACTCAGAAAGGTTGCCTTACGTCGAAATCTAATAGTTTATTAAGGTTTTCGTTACTAAAATGCCCAAAGACGCCGATTTTGACTAGAATTTGAAAGATATTGACATGAATATATAACTGTTTGTATCAAAAAATGATAGTTTAAACTGATATTTGCAGTTTTGATGCGGTTTTAGATACGATATGAATCGAAGAAGCCGATTTTGACTGGAATCTGTTTAAAATGACAAAGAAAAACCTATTATCAATTCAAGGAAGTGAATTTTTAAGTAGTTATCTGCAGTTTTAATGTAGATTTCAGTTCGCTAAGTTATGAAAATGCATGTTTTGGCTATAATCTTCCGTAAATCAAGGGCGAAAACCAATTATTTGTCCCAAAAGAAGGTGTTTTAAGTATATATCTGCATTTCTAAGGTAGATTCGGGTACAATAAGAGGCGAAAAAGCAGATTCTGACTAAGATTTTATCGAAATCGGCAACTATTTGACTCAGAAAGGTTGCCTTACGTCGAAATCTAATAGTTTATTAAGGTTTTCGTTACTAAAATGCCCAAAGACGCCGATTTTGACTAGAATTTGAAAGATATTGACATGAATATATAACTGTTTGTATCAAAAAATGATAGTTTAAACTGATATTTGCAGTTTTGATGCGGTTTTAGATACGATATGAATCGAAGAAGCCGATTTTGACTGGAATCTGTTTAAAATGACAAAGAAAATCCTATTATCAATTCAAGGAAGTGAATTTTTAAGTAGTTATCTGCAGTTATAATGTAGATTTCAGTTCGCTAAGTTATGAAAATGCATGTTTTGGCTATAATCTTCCGTAAATCAAGGGCGAAAACCAATTATTTGTCCCAAAAGAAGGTGTTTTAAGTATATATCTGCATTTCTAAGGTAGATTTGGGTACAATAAGAGGCCAAAAAAGCAGATTCTGGCTAAGATTTTATCGAAATCGGCCACTATTTGACTCAGAAAGGTTGCCTTACGTCGAAATCTAATAGTTTATTAAGGTTTTCGTTACTAAAATGCCCAAGGCGCCGATTTTGACTAGAATTTAAAAGATATTGACATGAATATATAACTGTTTGTATCAAAAAATGATAGTTTAAACTGATATTTGCAGTTTTGATGCGGTTTTAGATACGATATGAATCGAAAGAAGCCGATTTTGACTGGAATCTGTTTAAAATGACAAAGAAAAACCTATTATCAATTCAAGGAAGTGAATTTTTAAGTAGCTATCTGCAGTTTTAATGTAGATTTCTGTTTGCTAAGTTATGAAAATGCATGTTTTGGCTATAATCTTCCGTAAATCAATTGCGAAAACCAATTATTTGTCCCAAAAGAAGGTGTTTTAAGTATATATCTGCATTTCTAAGGTAGATTTGGGTACAATAAGAGGCGAAAAAGCAGATTCTGACTAAGATTTTATCGAAATCGCCAACTATTTGACTCAGAAAGGTTGCCTTACGTCGAAATCTAATAGTTTATTAAGGTTTTCGTTACTAAAATGCCCAAAGACGCCGATTTTGACTAGAATTTGAAAGATATTGACATGAATATATAACTGTTTGTATCAAAAAATGATAGTTTAAACTGATATTTGCAGTTTTGATGCGGTTTTAGATACGATATGAATCGAAGAAGCCGATTTTGACCGGAATCTGTTTAAAATGACAAAGAAAAACCTATTATCAATTCAAGGAAGTGAATTTTTAAGTAGTTATCTGCAGTTTTAATGTAGATTTCAGTTCGCTAAGTTATGAAAATGCATGTTTTGGCTATAATCTTCCGTAAATCAAGGGCGAAAACCAATTATTTGTCCCAAAAGAAGGTCTTTTAAGTATATATCTGCATTTCAAAGGTAGATTTGGGTACAATAAGAGGCGAAAAAGCAGATTCTGACTAAGATTTTATCGAAATCGGCAACTATTTTACTCAGAAAGGTTGCCTTACGTCGAAATCTAATAGTTTATTAAGGTTTTCGTTACTAAAATGCCCAAAGACGCCGATTTTGACTAGAATTTGAAAGATATTGACATGGATATATAACTGTTTGTATCAAAAAATGATAGTTTAAACTAATATTTGCAGTTTTGATGCGGTTTTAGATACGATATGAATCGAAGAAGCCGATTTTGACTGGAATCTGTTTAAAATGACAAAGAAAAACCTATTATCAATTCAAGGAAGTGAATTTTTAAGTAGTTATCTGCAGTTTTAATGTAGATTTCAGTTCGCTAAGTTATGAAAATGCATGTTTTGGCTATAATCTTCCGTAAATCAAGGGCGAAAACCAATTATTTGTCCCAAAAGAAGGTGTTTTAAGTATATATCTGCATTTCTAAGGTAGATTTGGGTACAATAAGTGGCCAAAAAGCAGATTCTGGCTAAGATTTTATCGAAATCGGCCACTATTTGACTCAGAAAGGTTGCCTTACGTCGAAATCTAATAGTTTATTAAGGTTTTCGTTACTAAAATGCCCAAAGACGCCGATTTTGACTAGAATTTAAAAGATATTGACATGAATATATAACTGTTTGTATCAAAAAATGATAGTTCAAACTGATATTTGCAGTTTTGATGCGCTTTTAGATACGATATGAATCGAAAGAAGCCGATTTTGACTGGAATCTGTTTAAAATGACAAAGAAAAACCTATTATCAATTCAAGGAAGTGAATTTTTAAGTAGCTATCTGCAGTTTTAATGTAGATTTCAGTTCGCTAAGTTATGAAAATGCATGTTTTGGCTATAATCTTCCGTAAATCAAGGGCGAAAACCAATTATTTGTCCCAAAAGAAGGTGTTTTAAGTATATATCTGCATTTCTAAGGTAGATTTGGGTACAATAAGAGGCGAAAAAGCAGATTCTGACTAAGATTTTATCGAAATCGCCAACTATTTGACTCAGAAAGGTTGCCTTACGTCGAAATCTAATAGTTTATTAGGGTTTTCGTTACTAAAATGCCCAAAGACGCCGATTTTGACTAGAATTTGAAAGATATTGACATGAATATATAACTGTTTGTATAAAAAATGATAGTTTAAACTGATATTTGCAGTTTTGATGCGGTTTTAGATACGATATGAATCGAAGAAGCCGATTTTGACTGGAATCTGTTTAAAATGACAAAGAAAAACCTATTATCAATTCAAGGAAGTGAATTTTTAAGTAGTTATCTGCAGTTTTAATGTAGATTTCAGTTCGCTAAGTTATGAAAATGCATGTTTTGGCTATAATCTTCCGTAAATCAAGGGCGAAAACCAATTATTTGTCCCAAAAGAAGGTGTTTTAAGTATATATCTGCATTTCTAAGGTAGATTTGGGTACAATAAGAGGCGAAAAAGCAGATTCTGACTAAGATTTTATCGAAATCGGCAACTATTTGACTCAGAAAGGTTGCCTTACGTCGAAATCTAATAGTTTATTAAGGTTTTCGTTACTAAAATGCCCAAAGACGCCGATTTTGACTAGAATTTGAAAGATATTGACATGGATATATAACTGTTTGTATCAAAAAATGATAGTTTAAACTGATATTTGCAGTTTTGATGCGGTTTTAGATACGATATGAATCGAAGAAGCCGATTTTGACTGGAATCTGTTTAAAATGACAAAGAAAAACCTATTATCAATTCAAGGAAGTGAATTTTTAAGTAGTTATCTGCAGTTTTAATGTAGATTTCAGTTCGCTAAGTTATGAAAATGCATGTTTTGGCTATAATCTTCCGTAAATCAAGGGCGAAAACCAATTATTTGTCCCAAAAGAAGGTGTTTTAAGTATATATCTGCATTTCTAAGGTAGATTTGGGTACAATAAGTGGCCAAAAAGCAGATTCTGGCTAAGATTTTATCGAAATCGGCCACTATTTGACTCAGAAAGGTTGCCTTACGTCGAAATCTAATAGTTTATTAAGGTTTTCGTTACTAAAATGCCCAAAGACGCCGATTTTGACTAGAATTTAAAAGATATTGACATGAATATATAACTGTTTGTATCAAAAAATGATAGTTTAAACTGATATTTGCAGTTTTGATGCGCTTTTAGATACGATATGAATCGAAAGAAGCCGATTTTGACTGGAATCTGTTTAAAATGACAAAGAAAAACCTATTATCAATTCAAGGAAGTGAATTTTTAAGTAGCTATCTGCAGTTTTAATGTAGATTTCAGTTTGCTAAGTTATGAAAATGCATGTTTTGGCTATAATCTTCCGTAAATCAAGGGCGAAAACCAATTATTTGTCCCAAAAGAAGGTGTTTTAAGTATATATCTGCATTTCTAAGGTAGATTTGGGTACAATAAGAGGCGAAAAAGCAGATTCTGACTAAGATTTTATCGAAATCGCCATTTGACTCAGAAAGGTTGCCTTACGTCGAAATCTAATAGTTTATTAAGGTTTTCGTTACTAAAATGCCCAAAGACGCCGATTTTGACTAGAATTTGAAAGATATTGACATGAATATATAACTGTTTGTATAAAAAATGATAGTTTAAACTGATATTTGCAGTTTTGATGCGGTTTTAGATACGATATGAATCGAAGAAGCCGATTTTGACTGGAATCTGTTTAAAATGACAAAGAAAAACCTATTATCAATTCAAGGAAGTGAATTTTTAAGTAGTTATCTGCAGTTTTAATGTAGATTTCAGTTCGCTAAGTTATGAAAATGCATGTTTTGGCTATAATCTTCCGTAAATCAAGGGCGAAAACCAATTATTTGTCCCAAAAGAAGGTGTTTTAAGTATATATCTGCATTTCTAAGGTAGATTTGGGTACAATAAGAGGCGAAAAAGCAGATTCTGACTAAGATTTTATCGAAATCGGCAACTATTTGACTCAGAAAGGTTGCCTTACGTCGAAATCTAATGGTTTATTAAGGTTTTCGTTACTAAAATGCCCAAAGACGCCGATTTTGACTAGAATTTGAAAGATATTGACATGAATATATAACTGCTTGTATCAAAAAATGATAGTTTAGACTGATATTTGCAGTTTTGATGCGGTTTTAGATACGATATGAATCGAAGAAGCCGATTTTGACTGGAATCTGTTTAAAATGACAAAGAAAAACCTATTATCAATTCAAGGAAGTGAATCTTTAAGTAGTTATCTGCAGTTTTAATGTAGATTTCAATTCGCTAATTTATGAAAATGCATGTTTTGGCTATAATCTTCCGTAAATCAAGGGCGAAAACCAATTAATTGTCCCAAAAGAAGGTGTTTTAAGTATATATCTGCATTTCTAAGGTAGATTTGGGTACAATAAGAGGCGAAAAAGCAGATTCTGACTAAGATTTTATCGAAATCGGCAACTATTTGACTCAGAAAGGTTGCCTTACGTCGAAATCTAATAGTTTATTAGGGTTTTCGTTACTAAAATGCCCAAAGACGCCGATTTTGACTAGAATTTGAAAGATATTGACATTAATATATAACTGTTTGTATCAAAAAATGATAGTTTAAACTGATATTTGCAGTTTTGATGCGGTTTTAGATACGATATGAATCGAAGAAGCCGATTTTGACTGGAATCTGTTTAAAATGACAAAGAAAAACCTATTATCAATTCAAGGAAGTGAATTTTTAAGTAGTTATCTGCAGTTTTAATGTAGATTTCAGTTCGCTAAGTTATGAAAATGCATGTTTTGGCTATAATCTTCCGTAAATCAAGGGCGAAAACCAATTATTTGTCCCAAAAGAAGGTGTTTTAAGTATATATCTGCATTTCTAAGGTAGATTTGGGTACAATAAGTGGCCAAAAAGCAGATTCTGGCTAAGATTTTATCGAAATCGGCCACTATTTGACTCAGAAAGGTTGCCTTACGTCGAAATCTAATAGTTTATTAAGGTTTTCGTTACTAAAATGCCCAAAGACGCCGATTTTGACTAGAATTTAAAAGATATTGACATGAATATATAACTGTTTGTATCAAAAAATGATAGTTTAAACTGATATTTGCAGTTTTGATGCGCTTTTAGATACGATATGAATCGAAAGAAGCCGATTTTGACTGGAATCTGTTTAAAATGACAAAGAAAAACCTATTATCAATTCAAGGAAGTGAATTTTTAAGTAGCTATCTGCAGTTTTAATGTAGATTTCAGTTTGCTAAGTTATGAAAATGCATGTTTTGGCTATAATCTTCCGTAAATCAAGGGCGAAAACCAATTATTTGTCCCAAAAGAAGGTGTTTTAAGTATATATCTGCATTTCTAAGGTAGATTTGGGTACAATAAGAGGCGAAAAAGCAGATTCTGACTAAGATTTTATCGAAATCGCCATTTGACTCAGAAAGGTTGCCTTACGTCGAAATCTAATAGTTTATTAAGGTTTTCGTTACTAAAATGCCCAAAGACGCCGATTTTGACTAGAATTTGAAAGATATTGACATGAATATATAACTGTTTGTATAAAAAATGATAGTTTAAACTGATATTTGCAGTTTTGATGCGGTTTTAGATACGATATGAATCGAAGAAGCCGATTTTGACTGGAATCTGTTTAAAATGACAAAGAAAAACCTATTATCAATTCAAGGAAGTGAATTTTTAAGTAGTTATCTGCAGTTTTAATGTAGATTTCAGTTCGCTAAGTTATGAAAATGCATGTTTTGGCTATAATCTTCCGTAAATCAAGGGCGAAAACCAATTATTTGTCCCAAAAGAAGGTGTTTTAAGTATATATCTGCATTTCTAAGGTAGATTTGGGTACAATAAGAGGCGAAAAAGCAGATTCTGACTAAGATTTTATCGAAATCGGCAACTATTTGACTCAGAAAGGTTGCCTTACGTCGAAATCTAATGGTTTATTAAGGTTTTCGTTACTAAAATGCCCAAAGACGCCGATTTTGACTAGAATTTGAAAGATATTGACATGAATATATAACTGCTTGTATCAAAAAATGATAGTTTAGACTGATATTTGCAGTTTTGATGCGGTTTTAGATACGATATGAATCGAAGAAGCCGATTTTGACTGGAATCTGTTTAAAATGACAAAGAAAAACCTATTATCAATTCAAGGAAGTGAATCTTTAAGTAGTTATCTGCAGTTTTAATGTAGATTTCAATTCGCTAATTTATGAAAATGCATGTTTTGGCTATAATCTTCCGTAAATCAAGGGCGAAAACCAATTATTTGTCCCAAAAGAAGGTGTTTTAAGTAAATATCTGCATTTCTAAGGTAGATTTGGGTACAATAAGAGGCGAAAAAGCAGATTCTGACTAAGATTTTATCGAAGTCGGCAACTATTTGACTCAGAAAGGTTGCCTTACGTCGAAATCTAATAGTTTATTAAGGTTTTCGTTACTAAAATGCCCAAAGACGCCGATTTTGACCAGAATTTGAAAGATATAGACATGAATATATAACTGTTTGTATCAAAAAATGATAGTTTAAACTGATATTTGCAGTTTTGATGCGGTTTTAGGTACGATATGAGTCGAAGAAGCCGATTTTGACTGGAATCTGTTTAAAATGACAAAGAAAAACCTATTATCAATTCAAGGAAGTGAATTTTTAAGTAGTTATCTGCAGTTTTAATGTAGATTTCAGTTCGCTAAGTTATGAAAATGCATGTTTTGGATATAATCTTCCGTAAATCAAGGGCGAAAACCAATTAATTGTCCCAAAAGAAGGTGTTTTAAGTATATATCTGCATTTCTAAGGTAGATTTGGGTACAATAAGAGGCGAAAAAGCAGATTCTGACTAAGATTTTATCGAAATCGGCAACTATTTGACTCAGAAAGGTTGCCTTACGTCGAAATCTAATAGTTTATTAGGGTTTTCGTTACTAAAATGCCCAAAGACGCCGATTTTGACTAGAATTTGAAAGATATTGACATGAATATATAACTGTTTGTATCAAAAAATGATAGTTTAAACTGATATTTGCAGTTTTGATGCGGTTTTAGGTACGATATGAGTCGAAGAAGCCGATTTTGACTGGAATCTGTTTAAAATGACAAAGAAAAACCTATTATCAATTCAAGGAAGTGAATTTTTAAGTAGTTATCTGCAGTTTTAATGTAGATTTCAGTTCGCTAAGTTATGAAAATGCATGTTTTGGCTATAATCTTCCGTAAATCAAGGGCGAAAACCAATTATTTGTCCCAAAAGAAGGTGTTTTAAATATATATCTGCATTTCTATGGTAGATTTGGGTACAATAAGAGGCGAAAAAGCAGATTCTGACTAAGATTTTATCGAAATCGGCAACTATTTGACTCAAAAAGGTTGCCTTACGTCGAAATCTAATAGTTTATTAAGGTTTTCGTTACTAAAATGCTCAAAGACGCCGATTTTGACTAGAATTTGAAAGATATTGACATGAATATATATCTGTTTGTATCAAAAAATGATAGTTTAAACTGATATTTGCAGTTTTGATGCGGTTTTAGATACGATATGAATCGAAGAAGCCGATTGTGACTGGAATCTGTTTAAAATGACAAAGAAAAACCTATTATCAATTCAAGGAAGTGAATTTTTAAGTAGTTATCTGCAGTTTTAATGTAGATTTCAGTTCGCTAAGTTATGAAAATGCATGTTTTGGCTATAATCTTCCGTAAATCAAGCGCGAAAACCAATTATTTGTCCCAAAAGAAGGTGTTTTAAGTATATATCTGCATTTCTAAGGTAGATTTGGGTACAATAAGAGGCGAAAAAGCAGATTCTGACTAAGATTTTATCGAAATCGGCAACTAATTGACTCAGAAAGGTTGCCTTACGTCGAAATCTAATAGTTTATTAGGGTTTTCGTTACTAAAATGCCCAAAGACGCCGATTTTGACTAGAATTTGAAAGATATTGACATGAACATATAACTGTTTGTATCAAAAAATGATAGTTTAAACTGATATTTGCAGTTTTGATGCGGTTTTAGATACGATATGAATCGAAGAAGCCGATTTTGACTGGAATCTGTTTAAAATGACAAAGAAAAACCTATTATCAATTCAAGGAAGTGAATTTTTAAGTAGTTATCTGCAGTTTTAATGTAGATTTCAGTTCGCTAAGTTATGAAAATGCATGTTTTGGCTATAATCTTCCGTAAATCAAGGGCGAAAACCAATTATTTGTCCCAAAAGAAGGTGTTTTAAGTATATATCTGCATTTCTAAGGTAGATTTGGGTACAATAAGAGGCGAAAAAGCAGATTCTGACTAAGATTTTATCGAAATCGCCAACTATTTGACTCAGAAAGGTTGCCTTACGTCGAAATCTAATAGTTTATTAAGGTTTTCGTTACTAAAATGCCCAAAGACGCCGATTTTGACTAGAATTTGAAAGATATTGACATGAATATATAACTGTTTGTATCAAAAAATGATAGTTTAAACTGATATTTGCAGTTTTGATGCGGTTTTAGATACGATATAAATCGAAGAAGCCGATTTTGACTGGAATCTGTTTAAAATGACAAAGAAAAACCTATTATCAATTCAAGGAAGTGAATTTTTAAGTAGTTATCTGCAGTTTTAATGTAGATTTCATTTCGCTAAGTTATGAAAATGCATGTTTTGGCTATAATCTTCCGTAAATCAAGGCCGAAAACCAATTATTTGTCCCAAAAGAAGGTGTTTTAAGTATATATCTGCATTTCTAAGGTAGATTTGGGTACAATAAGAGGCGAAAAAGCAGATTCTGACTAAGATTTTATCGAAATCGGCAACTATTTGACTCAGAAAGGTTGCCTTACGTCGAAATCTAATAGTTTATTAAGGTTTTCGTTACTAAAATGCCCAAAGACGCCGATTTTGACTAGAATTTGAAAGATATTGACATGAATATATAACTGTTTGTATCAAAAAATGATAGTTTAAACTGATATTTGCAGTTTTGATGCGGTTTTAGATACGATATGAATCCAAGAATCCGATTTTGACTGGAATCTGTTTAAAATGACAAAGAAAAACCTATTATCAATTCAAGGAAGTGAATTTTTAAGTAGTTATCTGCAGTTTTAATGTAGATTTCAGTTCGCTAAGTTATGAAAATTCATGTTTTGGCTATAATCTTCCGTAAATCAAGGGCGAAAACCAATTATTTGTCCCAAAAGAAGGTGTTTTAAGTATATATCTGCATTTCTAAGGTAGATTTGGGTACAATAAGAGGCGAAAAAGCAGATTCTGACTAAGATTTTATCGAAATCGGCAACTATTTGACTTTGTATCAAAAAATGATAGTTTAAACTGATATTTGCAGTTTTGATGCGGTTTTAGATAAGATATGAATCGAAGAAGCCGATTTTGACTGGAATCTGTTTAAAATGACAAAGAAAAACCTATTATCAATTCAAGGAAGTGAATTTTTAAGTAGTTATCTGCAGTTTTAATGTAGATTTCATTTCGCTAAGTTATGAAAATGCATGTTTTGGCTATAATCTTCCGTAAATCAAGGGCGAAAACCAATTATTTGTCCCAAAAGAAGGTGTTTTAAGTATATATCTGCATTTCTAAGGTAGATTTGGGTACAATAAGAGGCGAAAAAGCAGATTCTGACTAAGATTTTATCGAAATCGGCAACTATTTGACTCAGAAAGGTTGCCTTACGTCGAAATCTAATAGTTTATTAAGGTTTTCGTTACTAAAATGCCCAAAGACGCCGATTTTGACTAGAATTTGAAAGATATTGACATGAATATATAACTGTTTGTATCAAAAAATGATAGTTTAAACTGATATTTGCAGTTTTGATGCGGTTTTAGATACGATATGAATCAAAGAATCCGATTTTGACTGGAATCTGTTTAAAATGACAAAGAAAAACCTATTATCAATTCAAGGAAGTGAATTTTTAAGTAGTTATCTGCAGTTTTAATGTAGATTTCAGTTCGCTAAGTTATGAAAATTCATGTTTTGGCTATAATCTTCCGTAAATCAAGGGCGAAAACCAATTATTTGTCCCAAAAGAAGGTGTTTTAAGTATATATCTGCATTTCTAAGGTAGATTTGGGTACAATAAGAGGCGAAAAAGCAGATTCTGACTAAGATTTTATCGAAATCGGCAACTATTTGACTCAGAAAGGTTGCCTTACGTCGAAATCTAATAGTTTATTAAGGTTTTCGTTACTAAAATGCCCAAAGACGCCGATTTTGACTTGAATTTGAAAGATATTGACATGAATATATAACTGTTTGTATCAAAAAATGATAGTTTAAACTGATATTTGCAGTTTTGGTGCGGTTTTAGATACGATATGAATCGAAGAAGCCGATTTTGACTGGAATCTGTTTAAAATGACAAAGAAAAACCTATTATCAATTCAAGGAAGTGAATTTTTAAGTAGTTATCTGCAGTTTTAATGTAGATTTCAGTTCGCTAAGTTATGAAAATGCATGTTTTGGCTATAATCTTCCGTAAATCAAGGGCGAAAACCCATTATTTGTCCCAAAAGAAGGTGTTTTAAGTATATATCTGCATTTCTAAGGTAGATTTGGGTACAATAAGAGGCGAAAAAGCAGATTCTGAATAAGATTTTATCGAAATCGGCAACTATTTGACTCAGAAAGGTTGCCTTACGTCGAAATCAAATGGTTTATTAAGGTTTTCGTTACTAAAATGCCCAAAGACGCCGATTTTGAATAGAATTTGAAAGATATTGACATGAATATATAACTGTTTGTATCAAAAAATGATAGTTTAAACTGATATTTGCAGTTTTGATGCGGTTTTAGATACGATATGAATCGAAGTAGCCGATTTTGACTGGAATCTGTTTAAAATGACAAAGAAAAACCTATTATCAATTCAAGGAAGTGAATTTTTAAGTAGTTATCTGCAGTTTTAATGTAGATTTCAGTTCGCTAAGTTATGAAAATGCATGTTTTGGCTATAATCTTCCGTAAATCAAGGGCGAAAACCAATTATTTGTCCCAAAAGAAGGTGTTTTAAGTATATATCTGCATTTCTAAGGTAGATTTGGGTACAATAAGAGGCGAAAAAGCAGATTCTGACTAAGATTTTATCGAAATCGGCAACTATTTGACTCAGAAAGGTTGCCTTACGTCGAAATCTAATAGTTTATTAAGGTTTTCGTTACTAAAATGCCCAAAGACGCCGATTTTGACTAGAATTTGAAAGATATTGACATGAATATATAACTGTTTGTATCAGAAAATTATAGTTTAAACTGATATTTGCAGTTTTGATGCGGTTTTAGATACGATATGAATCGAAGAAGCCGATTTTGACTGGAATCTGTTTAAAATGACAAAGAAAAACCTATTATCAATTCAAGGAAGTGAATTTTTAAGTAGTTATCTGCAGTTTTAATGTAGATTTCAGTTCGCTAAGTTATGAAAATGCATGTTTTGGCTATAATCTTCCGTAAATCAAGGGCGAAAACCAATTATTTGTCCCAAAAGAAGGTGTTTTAAGTATATATCTGCATTTCTAAGGTAGATTTGGGTACAATAAGAGGCGAAAAAGCAGATTCTGACTAAGATTTTATCGAAATCGGCAACTATTTGACTCAGAAAGGTTGCCTTACGTCGAAATCTAATAGTTTATTAAGGTTTTCGTTACTAAAATGCCCAAAGACGCCGATTTTGACTAGAATTTGAAAGATATTGACATGAATATATAACTCTTTGTATCAAAAAATGATAGTTTAAACTGATATTTGCAGTTTTGATGCGGTTTTAGATACGATATGAATCGAAGAAGCCGATTTTGACTGGAATCTGTTTAAAATGACAAAGAAAAACCTATTATCAATTCAAGGAAGTGAATTTTGAAGTAGTTATCTGCAGTTTTAATGTAGATTTCAGTTTGCTAAGTTATGAAAATGCATGTTTTGGCTATATTCTTCCGTAAATCAAGGGCGAAAACCAATTGTTTGTCCCATAAGAAGGTGTTTTAAGTATATATCTGCATTTCTAAGGTAGATTTGGGTACAATAAGAGGCGAAAAAGCAGATTCTGACTAAGATTTTATCGAAATCGGCAACTATTTGACTCAGAAAGGTTGCCTTACGTCGAAATCTAATAGTTTATTAAGGTTTTCGTTACTAAAATGCCCAAAGACGCCGATTTTGACTAGAATTTGAAAGATATTGACATGAATATATAACTGTTTGTATCAAAAAATGATAGTTTAAACTGATATTTGCAGTTTTGATGCGGTTTTAGATACGATATGAATCGAAGAAGCCGATTTTGACTGGAATCTGTTTAAAATGACAAAGAAAAACCTATTATCAATTCAAGGAAGTGAATTTTTAAGTAGTTATCTGCAGTTTTAATGTAGATTTCAGTTCGCTAAGGTATGAAAATACATGTTTTGGCTATAATCTTCCGTAAATCAAGGGCGAAAACCAATTATTTGTCCCAAAAGAAGGTGTTTTAAGTATATATCTGCATTTCTAAGGTAGATTTGGGTACAATAAGAGGCGAAAAAGCAGATTCTGACTAAGATTTTATCGAAATCGGCAACTATTTGACTTAGAAAGGTTGCCTTACGTCGAAATCTAATAGTTTATTAAGGTTTTCGTTACTAAAATGCCCAAAGACGCCGATTTTGACTAGAATATGAAAGATATTGACATGAATATATAACTGTTTGTATCAAAAAATGATAGTTTAAACTGATATTTGCAGTTTTGATGCGGTTTTAGATAAGATATGAATCGAAGAAGCCGATTTTGACTGGAATCTGTTTAAAATGACAAAGAAAAACCTATTATCAATTCAAGGAAGTGAATTTTTAAGTAGTTATCTGCAGTTTTAATGTAGATTTCATTTCGCTAAGTTATGAAAATGCATGTTTTGGCTATAATCTTCCGTAAATCAAGGGCGAAAACCAATTATTTGTCCCAAAAGAAGGTGTTTTAAGTATATATCTGCATTTCTAAGGTAGATTTGGGTACAATAAGAGGCGAAAAAGCAGATTCTGACTAAGATTTTATCGAAATCGGCAACTATTTGACTCAGAAAGGTTGCCTTACGTCGAAATCTAATAGTTTATTAAGGTTTTCGTTACTAAAATGCCCAAAGACGCCGATTTTGACTAGAATTTGAAAGATATTGACATGAATATATAACTGTTTGTATCAAAAAATGATAGTTTAAACTGATATTTGCAGTTTTGATGCGGTTTTAGATACGATATGAATCAAAGAATCCGATTTTGACTGGAATCTGTTTAAAATGACAAAGAAAAACCTATTGTCAATTCAAGGAAGTGAATTTTTAAGTAGTTATCTGCAGTTTTAATGTAGATTTCAGTTCGCTAAGTTATGAAAATTCATGTTTTGGCTATAATCTTCCGTAAGTCAAGGGCGAAAACCAATTATTTGTCCCAAAAGAAGGTGTTTTAAGTATATATCTGCATTTCTAAGGTAGATTTGGGTACAATAAGAGGCGAAAAAGCAGATTCTGACTAAGATTTTATCGAAATCGGCAACTATTTGACTCAGAAAGGTTGCCTTACGTCGAAATCTAATAGTTTATTAAGGTTTTCGTTACTAAAATGCCCAAAGACGCCGATTTTGACTTGAATTTGAAAGATATTGACATGAATATATAACTGTTTGTATCAATATATATATAGTTTAAACTGATATTTGCAGTTTTGGTGCGGTTTTAGATACGATATGAATCGAAGAAGCCGATTCTGACTGGAATCTGTTTAAAATGACAAAGAAAAACCTATTATCAATTCAAGGAAGTGAATTTTTAAGTAGTTATCTGCAGTTTTAATGTAGATTTCAGTTCGCTAAGTTATGAAAATGCATGTTTTGGCTATAATCTTCCGTAAATCAATGGCGAAAACCCATTATTTGTCCCAAAAGAAGGTGTTTTAAGTATATATCTGCATTTCTAAGGTAGATTTGGGTACAATAAGAGGCGAAAAAGCAGATTCTGACTAAGATTTTATCGAAATCGGCAACTATTTGACTCAGAAAGGTTGCCTTACGTCGAAATCTAATAGTTTATTAAGGTTTTCGTTACTTAAATGCCCAAACACGCCGATTTTGACTAGAATTTGAAAGATATTGACATGAATATATAACTGTTTGTATCAAAAAATGATAGTTTAAACTGATATTTGCAGTTTTGATGCGGTTTTAGATACGATATGAATCGAAGAAGCCGATTTTGACTGGAATCTATTTAAAATGACAAAGAAAAACCTATTATCAATTCAAGGAAGTGAATTTTTAAGTAGTTATCTGCAGTTTTAATGTAGATTTCAGTTCGCTAAGTTATGAAAATGCATGTTTTGGCTATAATCTTCCGTAAATCAAGGGCGAAAACCAATTATTTGTCCCAAAAGAAGGTGTTTTAAGTATATATCTGCATTTCTAAGGTAGATTTGGGTACAATAAGAGGCGAAAAAGCAGATTCTGACTAAGATTTTATCGAAATCGGCAACTATTTGACTCAGAAAGGTTGCCTTACGTCGAAATCTAATAGCTTATTAAGGTTTTCGTTAATAAAATGCTCAAAGACGCCGATTTTGACTAGAATTTGAAAGATATTGACATGAATATATAACTGTTTGTATCAAAAAATGATAGTTTAAACTGATATTTGCAGTTTTGATGCGGTTTTAGATACGATATGAATCGAAGAAGCCGATTTTGACTGGAATCTGTTTAAAATGACAAAGAAAAACCTATTATCAATTCAAGGAAGTGAATTTTTAAGTAGTTATCTGCAGTTTTAATGTAGATTTCAGTTCGCTAAGTTATGAAAATGCATGTTTTGGCTATAATCTTCCGTAAATCAAGGGCGAAAACCAATTATTTGTCCCAAAAGAAGGTGTTTTAAGTATATATCTGCATTTCTAAGGTAGATTCGGGTACAATAAGAGGCGAAAAAGCAGATTCTGACTAAGATTTTATCGAAATCGGCAACTATTTGACTCAGAAAGGTTGCCTTACGTCGAAATCTAATAGTTTATTAAGGTTTTCGTTACTAAAATGCCCAAAGACGCCGATTTTGACTAGAATTTGAAAGATATTGACATGAATATATAACTGTTTGTATCAAAAAATGATAGTTTAAACTGATATTTGCAGTTTTGATGCGGTTTTAGATACGATATGAATCGAAGAAGCCGATTTTGACTGGAATCTGTTTAAAATGACAAAGAAAATCCTATTATCAATTCAAGGAAGTGAATTTTTAAGTAGTTATCTGCAGTTATAATGTAGATTTCAGTTCGCTAAGTTATGAAAATGCATGTTTTGGCTATAATCTTCCGTAAATCAAGGGCGAAAACCAATTATTTGTCCCAAAAGAAGGTGTTTTAAGTATATATCTGCATTTCTAAGGTAGATTTGGGTACAATAAGAGGCCAAAAAAGCAGATTCTGGCTAAGATTTTATCGAAATCGGCCACTATTTGACTCAGAAAGGTTGCCTTACGTCGAAATCTAATAGTTTATTAAGGTTTTCGTTACTAAAATGCCCAAAGACGCCGATTTTGACTAGAATTTAAAAGATATTGACATGAATATATAACTGTTTGTATCAAAAAATGATAGTTTAAACTGATATTTGCAGTTTTGGTGCGGTTTTAGATACGATATGAATCGAAGAAGCCGATTTTGACTGGAATCTGTTTAAAATGACAAAGAAAAACCTATTATCAATTCAAGGAAGTGAATTTTTAAGTAGTTATCTGCAGTTTTAATGTAGATTTCAGTTCGCTAAGTTATGAAAATGCATGTTTTGGCTATAATCTTCCGTAAATCAATGGCGAAAACCCATTATTTGTCCCAAAAGAAGGTGTTTTAAGTATATATCTGCATTTCTAAGGTAGATTTGGGTACAATAAGAGGCGAAAAAGCAGATTCTGACTAAGATTTTATCGAAATCGGCAACTATTTGACTCAGAAAGGTTGCCTTACGTCGAAATCTAATAGTTTATTAAGGTTTTCGTTACTTAAATGCCCAAACACGCCGATTTTGACTAGAATTTGAAAGATATTGACATGAATATATAACTGTTTGTATCAAAAAATGATAGTTTAAACTGATATTTGCAGTTTTGATGCGGTTTTAGATACGATATGAATCGAAGAAGCCGATTTTGACTGGAATCTATTTAAAATGACAAAGAAAAACCTATTGTCAATTCAAGGAAGTGAATTTTTAAGTAGTTATCTGCAGTTTTAATGTAGATTTCAGTTCGCTAAGTTATGAAAATGCATGTTTTGGCTATAATCTTCCGTAAATCAAGGGCGAAAACCAATTATTTGTCCCAAAAGAAGGTGTTTTAAGTATATATCTGCATTTCTAAGGTAGATTCGGGTACAATAAGAGGCGAAAAAGCAGATTCTGACTAAGATTTTATCGAAATCGGCAACTATTTGACTCAGAAAGGTTGCCTTACGTCGAAATCTAATAGCTTATTAAGGTTTTCGTTACTAAAATGCTCAAAGACGCCGATTTTGACTAGAATTTGAAAGATATTGACATGAATATATAACTGTTTGTATCAAAAAATGATAGTTTAAACTGATATTTGCAGTTTTGATGCGGTTTTAGATACGATATGAATCGAAGAAGCCGATTTTGACTGGAATCTATTTAAAATGACAAAGAAAAACCTATTGTCAATTCAAGGAAGTGAATTTTTAAGTAGTTATCTGCAGTTTTAATGTAGATTTCAGTTCGCTAAGTTATGAAAATGCATGTTTTGGCTATAATCTTCCGTAAATCAAGGGCGAAAACCAATTATTTGTCCCAAAAGAAGGTGTTTTAAGTATATATCTGCATTTCTAAGGTAGATTTGGGTACAATAAGAGGCGAAAAAGCAGATTCTGACTAAGATTTTATCGAAATCGGCAACTATTTGACTCAGAAAGGTTGCCTTACGTCGAAATCTAATAGCTTATTAAGGTTTTCGTTACTAAAATGCTCAAAGACGCCGATTTTGACTAGAATTTGAAAGATATTGACATGAATATATAACTGTTTGTATCAAAAAATGATAGTTTAAACTGATATTTGCAGTTTTGATGCGGTTTTAGATACGATATGAATCGAAGAAGCCGATTTTGACTGGAATCTGTTTAAAATGACAAAGAAAAACCTATTATCAATTCAAGGAAGTGAATTTTTAAGTAGTTATCTGCAGTTTTAATGTAGATTTCAGTTCGCTAAGTTATGAAAATGCATGTTTTGGCTATAATCTTCCGTAAATCAAGGGCGAAAACCAATTATTTGTCCCAAAAGAAGGTGTTTTAAGTATATATCTGCATTTCTAAGGTAGATTCGGGTACAATAAGAGGCGAAAAAGCAGATTCTGACTAAGATTTTATCGAAATCGGCAACTATTTGACTCAGAAAGGTTGCCTTACGTCGAAATCCAATAGTTTATTAAGGTTTTCGTTACTAAAATGCCCAAAGACGCCGATTTTGACTAGAATTTGAAAGATATTGACATGAATATATAACTGTTTGTATCAAAAAATGATAGTTTAAACTGATATTTGCAGTTTTGATGCGGTTTTAGATACGATATGAATCGAAGAAGCCGATTTTGACTGGAATCTGTTTAAAATGACAAAGAAAATCCTATTATCAATTCAAGGAAGTGAATTTTTAAGTAGTTATCTGCAGTTATAATGTAGATTTCAGTTCGCTAAGTTATGAAAATGCATGTTTTGGCTATAATCTTCCGTAAATCAAGGGCGAAAACCAATTATTTGTCCCAAAAGAAGGTGTTTTAAGTATATATCTGCATTTCTAAGGTAGATTTGGGTACAATAAGAGGCCAAAAAAGCAGATTCTGGCTAAGATTTTATCGAAATCGGCCACTATTTGACTCAGAAAGGTTGCCTTACGTCGAAATCTAATAGTTTATTAAGGTTTTCGTTACTAAAATGCCCAAAGACGCCGATTTTGACTAGAATTTAAAAGATATTGACATGAATATATAACTGTTTGTATCAAAAAATGATAGTTTAAACTGATATTTGCAGTTTTGATGCGGTTTTAGATACGATATGAATCGAAAGAAGCCGATTTTGACTGGAATCTGTTTAAAATGACAAAGAAAAACCTATTATCAATTCAAGGAAGTGAATTTTTAAGTAGCTATCTGCAGTTTTAATGTAGATTTCTGTTTGCTAAGTTATGAAAATGCATGTTTTGGCTATAATCTTCCGTAAATCAATTGCGAAAACCAATTATTTGTCCCAAAAGAAGGTGTTTTAAGTATATATCTGCATTTCTAAGGTAGATTTGGGTACAATAAGAGGCGAAAAAGCAGATTCTGACTAAGGTTTTATCGAAATCGCCAACTATTTGACTCAGAAAGGTTGCCTTACGTCGAAATCTAATAGTTTATTAAGGTTTTCGTTACTAAAATGCCCAAAGACGCCGATTTTGACTAGAATTTGAAAGATATTGACATGAATATATAACTCTTTGTATCAAAAAATGATAGTTTAAACTGATATTTGCAGTTTTGATGCGGTTTTAGATACGATATGAATCGAAGAAGCCGATTTTGACCGGAATCTGTTTAAAATGACAAAGAAAAACCTATTATCAATTCAAGGAAGTGAATTTTTAAGTAGTTATCTGCAGTTTTAATGTAGATTTCAGTTCGCTAAGTTATGAAAATGCATGTTTTGGCTATAATCTTCCGTAAATCAAGGGCGAAAACCAATTATTTGTCCCAAAAGAAGGTGTTTTAAGTATATATCTGCATTTCTAAGGTAGATTTGGGTACAATAAGAGGCCAAAAAAGCAGATTCTGGCTAAGATTTTATCGAAATCGGCCACTATTTGACTCAGAAAGGTTGCCTTACGTCGAAATCTAATAGTTTATTAAGGTTTTCGTTACTAAAATGCCCAAAGACGCCGATTTTGACTAGAATTTAAAAGATATTGACATGAATATATAACTGTTTGTATCAAAAAATGATAGTTTAAACTGATATTTGCAGTTTTGATGCGGTTTTAGATACGATATGAATCGAAAGAAGCCGATTTTGACTGGAATCTGTTTAAAATGACAAAGAAAAACCTATTATCAATTCAAGGAAGTGAATTTTTAAGTAGCTATCTGCAGTTTTAATGTAGATTTCTGTTTGCTAAGTTATGAAAATGCATGTTTTGGCTATAATCTTCCGTAAATCAATTGCGAAAACCAATTATTTGTCCCAAAAGAAGGTGTTTTAAGTATATATCTGCATTTCTAAGGTAGATTTGGGTACAATAAGAGGCGAAAAAGCAGATTCTGACTAAGATTTTATCGAAATCGCCAACTATTTGACTCAGAAAGGTTGCCTTACGTCGAAATCTAATAGTTTATTAAGGTTTTCGTTACTAAAATGCCCAAAGACGCCGATTTTGACTAGAATTTGAAAGATATTGACATGAATATATAACTGTTTGTATCAAAAAATGATAGTTTAAACTGATATTTGCAGTTTTGATGCGGTTTTAGATACGATATGAATCGAAGAAGCCGATTTTGACCGGAATCTGTTTAAAATGACAAAGAAAAACCTATTATCAATTCAAGGAAGTGAATTTTTAAGTAGTTATCTGCAGCTTTAATGTAGATTTCAGTTCGCTAAGTTATGAAAATGCATGTTTTGGCTATAATCTTCCGTAAATCAAGGGCGAAAACCAATTATTTGTCCCAAAAGAAGGTGTTTTAAGTATATATCTGCATTTCTAAGGTAGATTTGGGTACAATAAGAGGCGAAAAAGCAGATTCTGACTAAGATTTTATCGAAATCGGCAACTATTTGACTCAGAAAGGTTGCCTTACGTCGAAATCTAATAGTTTATTAAGGTTTTCGTTACTAAAATGCCCAAAGACGCCGATTTTGACTAGAATTTGAAAGATATTGACATTAATATATAACTGTTTGTATCAAAAAATGATAGTTTAAACTGATATTTGCAGTTTTGATGCGGTTTTAGATACGATATGAATCGAAGAAGCCGATTTTGACTGGAATCTGTTTAAAATGACAAAGAAAAACCTATTATCAATTCAAGGAAGTGAATTTTTAAGTAGTTATCTGCAGTTTTAATGTAGATTTCAGTTCGCTAAGTTATGAAAATGCATGTTTTGGCTATAATCTTCCGTAAATCAAGGGCGAAAACCAATTATTTGTCCCAAAAGAAGGTCTTTTAAGTATATATCTGCATTTCAAAGGTAGATTTGGGTACAATAAGAGGCGAAAAAGCAGATTCTGACTAAGATTTTATCGAAATCGGCAACTATTTGACTCAGAAAGGTTGCCTTACGTCGAAATCTAATAGTTTATTAAGGTTTTCGTTACTAAAATGCCCAAAGACGCCGATTTTGACTAGAATTTGAAAGATATTGACATGGATATATAACTGTTTGTATCAAAAAATGATAGTTTAAACTAATATTTGCAGTTTTGATGCGGTTTTAGATACGATATGAATCGAAGAAGCCGATTTTGACTGGAATCTGTTTAAAATGACAAAGAAAAACCTATTATCAATTCAAGGAAGTGAATTTTTAAGTAGTTATCTGCAGTTTTAATGTAGATTTCAGTTCGCTAAGTTATGAAAATGCATGTTTTGGCTATAATCTTCCGTAAATCAAGGGCGAAAACCAATTATTTGTCCCAAAAGAAGGTGTTTTAAGTATATATCTGCATTTCTAAGGTAGATTTGGGTACAATAAGTGGCCAAAAAGTAGATTCTGGCTAAGATTTTATCGAAATCGGCCACTATTTGACTCAGAAAGGTTGCCTTACGTCGAAATCTAATAGTTTATTAAGGTTTTCGTTACTAAAATGCCCAAAGACGCCGATTTTGACTAGAATTTAAAAGATATTGACATGAATATATAACTGTTTGTATCAAAAAATGATAGTTCAAACTGATATTTGCAGTTTTGATGCGGTTTTAGATACGATATGAATCGAAAGAAGCCGATTTTGACTGGAATCTGTTTAAAATGACAAAGAAAAACCTATTATCAATTCAAGGAAGTGAATTTTTAAGTAGCTATCTGCAGTTTTAATGTAGATTTCAGTTCGCTAAGTTATGAAAATGCATGTTTTGGCTATAATCTTCCGTAAATCAAGGGCGAAAACCAATTATTTGTTCCAAAAGAAGGTGTTTTAAGTATATATCTGCATTTCTAAGGTAGATTTGGGTACAATAAGAGGCGAAAAAGCAGATTCTGACTAAGATTTTATCGAAATCGCCAACTATTTGACTCAGAAAGGTTGCCTTACGTCGAAATCTAATAGTTTATTAGGGTTTTCGTTACTAAAATGCCCAAAGACGCCGATTTTGACTAGAATTTGAAAGATATTGACATGAATATATAACTGTTTGTATAAAAAATGATAGTTTAAACTGATATTTGCAGTTTTGATGCGGTTTTAGATACGATATGAATCGAAGAAGCCGATTTTGACTGGAATCTGTTTAAAATGACAAAGAAAAACCTATTATCAATTCAAGGAAGTGAATTTTTAAGTAGTTATCTGCAGTTTTAATGTAGATTTCAGTTCGCTAAGTTATGAAAATGCATGTTTTGGCTATAATCTTCCGTAAATCAAGGGCGAAAACCAATTATTTGTCCCAAAAGAAGGTGTTTTAAGTATATATCTGCATTTCTAAGGTAGATTTGGGTACAATAAGAGGCGAAAAAGCAGATTCTGACTAAGATTTTATCGAAATCGGCAACTATTTGACTCAGAAAGGTTGCCTTACGTCGAAATCTAATAGTTTATTAAGGTTTTCGTTACTAAAATGCCCAAAGACGCCGATTTTGACTAGAATTTGAAAGATATTGACATGGATATATAACTGTTTGTATCAAAAAATGATAGTTTAAACTGATATTTGCAGTTTTGATGCGGTTTTAGATACGATATGAATCGAAGAAGCCGATTTTGACTGGAATCTCTTTAAAATGACAAAGAAAAACCTATTATCAATTCAAGGAAGTGAATTTTTAAGTAGTTATCTGCAGTTTTAATGTAGATTTCAGTTCGCTAAGTTATGAAAATGCATGTTTTGGCTATAATCTTCCGTAAATCAAGGGCGAAAACCAATTATTTGTCCCAAAAGAAGGTGTTTTAAGTATATATCTGCATTTCTAAGGTAGATTTGGGTACAATAAGTGGCCAAAAAGCAGATTCTGGCTAAGATTTTATCGAAATCGGCCACTATTTGACTCAGAAAGGTTGCCTTACGTCGAAATCTAATAGTTTATTAAGGTTTTCGTTACTAAAATGCCCAAAGACGCCGATTTTGACTAGAATTTAAAAGATATTGACATGAATATATAACTGTTTGTATCAAAAAATGATAGTTTAAACTGATATTTGCAGTTTTGATGCGCTTTTAGATACGATATGAATCGAAAGAAGCCGATTTTGACTGGAATCTGTTTAAAATGACAAAGAAAAACCTATTATCAATTCAAGGAAGTGAATTTTTAAGTAGCTATCTGCAGTTTTAATGTAGATTTCAGTTTGCTAAGTTATGAAAATGCATGTTTTGGCTATAATCTTCCGTAAATCAAGGGCGAAAACCAATTATTTGTCCCAAAAGAAGGTGTTTTAAGTATATATCTGCATTTCTAAGGTAGATTTGGGTACAATAAGAGGCGAAAAAGCAGATTCTGACTAAGATTTTATCGAAATCGCCATTTGACTCAGAAAGGTTGCCTTACGTCGAAATCTAATAGTTTATTAAGGTTTTCGTTACTAAAATGCCCAAAGACGCCGATTTTGACTAGAATTTGAAAGATATTGACATGAATATATAACTGTTTGTATAAAAAATGATAGTTTAAACTGATATTTGCAGTTTTGATGCGGTTTTAGATACGATATGAATCGAAGAAGCCGATTTTGACTGGAATCTGTTTAAAATGACAAAGAAAAACCTATTATCAATTCAAGGAAGTGAATTTTTAAGTAGTTATCTGCAGTTTTAATGTAGATTTCAGTTCGCTAAGTTATGAAAATGCATGTTTTGGCTATAATCTTCCGTAAATCAAGGGCGAAAACCAATTATTTGTCCCAAAAGAAGGTGTTTTAAGTATATATCTGCATTTCTAAGGTAGATTTGGGTACAATAAGAGGCGAAAAAGCAGATTCTGACTAAGATTTTATCGAAATCGGCAACTATTTGACTCAGAAAGGTTGCCTTACGTCGAAATCTAATAGTTTATTAAGGTTTTCGTTACTAAAATGCCCAAAGACCCCGATTTTGACTAGAATTTGAAAGATATTGACATGAATATATAACTGCTTGTATCAAAAAATGATAGTTTAGACTGATATTTGCAGTTTTGATGCGGTTTTAGATACGATATGAATCGAAGAAGCCGATTTTGACTGGAATCTGTTTAAAATGACAAAGAAAAACCTATTATCAATTCAAGGAAGTGAATCTTTAAGTAGTTATCTGCAGTTTTAATGTAGATTTCAGTTCGCTAATTTATGAAAATGCATGTTTTGGCTATAATCTTCCGTAAATCAAGGGCGAAAACCAATTATTTGTCCCAAAAGAAGGTGTTTTAAGTAAATATCTGCATTTCTAAGGTAGATTTGGGTACAATAAGAGGCGAAAAAGCAGATTCTGACTAAGATTTTATCGAAATCGGCAACTATTTGACTCAGAAAGGTTGCCTTACGTCGAAATCTAATAGTTTATTAAGGTTTTCGTTACTAAAATGCCCAAAGACGCCGATTTTGACCAGAATTTGAAAGATATAGACATGAATATATAACTGTTTGTATCAAAAAATGATAGTTTAAACTGATATTTGCAGTTTTGATGCGGTTTTAGGTACGATATGAGTCGAAGAAGCCGATTTTGACTGGAATCTGTTTAAAATGACAAAGAAAAACCTATTATCAATTCAAGGAAGTGAATTTTTAAGTAGTTATCTGCAGTTTTAATGTAGATTTCAGTTCGCTAAGTTATGAAAATGCATGTTTTGGATATAATCTTCCGTAAATCAAGGGCGAAAACCAATTATTTGTCCCAAAAGAAGGTGTTTTAAGTATATATCTGCATTTCTAAGGTAGATTTGGGTACAATAAGAGGCGAAAAAGCAGATTCTGACTAAGATTTTATCGAAATCGGCAACTATTTGACTCAGAAAGGTTGCCTTACGTCGAAATCTAATAGTTTATTAGGGTTTTCGTTACTAAAATGCCCAAAGACGCCGATTTTGACTAGAATTTGAAAGATATTGACATGAATATATAACTGTTTGTATCAAAAAATGATAGTTTAAACTGATATTTGCAGTTTTGATGCGGTTTTAGGTACGATATGAGTCGAAGAAGCCGATTTTGACTGGAATCTGTTTAAAATGACAAAGAAAAACCTATTATCAATTCAAGGAAGTGAATTTTTAAGTAGTTATCTGCAGTTTTAATGTAGATTTCAGTTCGCTAAGTTATGAAAATGCATGTTTTGGCTATAATCTTCCGTAAATCAAGGGCGAAAACCAATTATTTGTCCAAAAGAAGGTGTTTTAAATATATATCTGCATTTCTATGGTAGATTTGGGTACAATAAGAGGCGAAAAAGCAGATTCTGACTAAGATTTTATCGAAATCGGCAACTATTTGACTCAAAAAGGTTGCCTTACGTCGAAATCTAATAGTTTATTAAGGTTTTCGTTACTAAAATGCTCAAAGACGCCGATTTTGACTAGAATTTGAAAGATATTGACATGAATATATATCTGTTTGTATCAAAAAATGATAGTTTAAACTGATATTTGCAGTTTTGATGCGGTTTTAGATACGATATGCATCGAAGAAGCCGATTGTGACTGGAATCTGTTTAAAATGACAAAGAAAAACCTATTATCAATTCAAGGAAGTGAATTTTTAAGTAGTTATCTGCAGTTTTAATGTAGATTTCAGTTCGCTAAGTTATGAAAATGCATGTTTTGGCTATAATCTTCCGTAAATCAAGCGCGAAAACCAATTATTTGTCCCAAAAGAAGGTGTTTTAAGTATATATCTGCATTTCTAAGGTAGATTTGGGTACAATAAGAGGCGAAAAAGCAGATTCTGACTAAGATTTTATCGAAATCGGCAACTATTTGACTCAGAAAGGTTGCCTTACGTCGAAATCTAATAGTTTATTAGGGTTTTCGTTACTAAAATGCCCAAAGACGCCGATTTTGACTAGAATTTGAAAGATATTGACATGAACATATAACTGTTTGTATCAAAAAATGATAGTTTAAACTGATATTTGCAGTTTTGATGCGGTTTTATATACGATATGAATCGAAGAAGCCGATTTTGACTGGAATCTGTTTAAAATGACAAAGAAAAACCTATTATCAATTCAAGGAAGTGAATTTTTAAGTAGTTATCTGCAGTTTTAATGTAGATTTCAGTTCGCTAAGTTATGAAAATGCATGTTTTGGCTATAATCTTCCGTAAATCAAGGGCGAAAACCAATTATTTGTCCCAAAAGAAGGTGTTTTAAGTATATATCTGCATTTCTAAGGTAGATTTGGGTACAATAAGAGGCGAAAAAGCAGATTCTGACTAAGATTTTATCGAAATCGCCAACTATTTGACTCAGAAAGGTTGCCTTACGTCGAAATCTAATAGTTTATTAAGGTTTTCGTTACTAAAATGCCCAAAGACGCCGATTTTGACTAGAATTTGAAAGATATTGACATGAATATATAACTGTTTGTATCAAAAAATGATAGTTTAAACTGATATTTGCAGTTTTGATGCGGTTTTAGATACGATATAAATCGAAGAAGCCGATTTTGATTGGAATCTGTTTAAAATGACAAAGAAAAACCTATTATCAATTCAAGGAAGTGAATTTTTAAGTAGTTATCTGCAGTTTTAATGTAGATTTCAGTTCGCTAAGTTATGAAAATGCATGTTTTGGCTATAATCTTCCGTAAATCAAGGGCGAAAACCAATTATTTGTCCCAAAAGAAGGTGTTTTAAGTATATATCTGCATTTCTAAGGTAGATTTGGGTACAATAAGAGGCGAAAAAGCAGATTCTGACTAAGATTTTATCGAAATCGCCAACTATTTGACTCAGAAAGGTTGCCTTACGTCGAAATCTAATAGTTTATTAAGGTTTTCGTTACTAAAATGCCCAAAGACGCCGATTTTGACTAGAATTTGAAAGATATTGACATGAATATATAACTGTTTGTATCAAAAAATGATAGTTTAAACTGATATTTGCAGTTTTGATGCGGTTTTAGATACGATATGAATCGAAGAAGCCGATTTTGATTGGAATCTGTTTAAAATGACAAAGAAAAACCTATTATCAATTCAAGGAAGTGAATTTTTAAGTAGTTATCTGCAGTTTTAATGTAGATTTCAGTTCGCTAAGTTATGAAAATGCATGTTTTGGCTATAATCTTCCGTAAATCAAGGGCGAAAACCAATTATTTGTCCCAAAAGAAGGTGTTTTAAGTATATATCTGCATTTCTAAGGTAGATTTGGGTACAATAAGAGGCGAAAAAGCAGATTCTGACTAAGATTTTATCGAAATCGGCAACTATTTGACTCAAAAAGGTTGCCTTACGTCGAAATCTAATAGTTTATTAAGGTTTTCGTTACTAAAATGCCCAAAGACGCCGATTTTGACTAGAATTTGAAAGATATTGACATGAATATATAACTGCTTGTATCAAAAAATGATAGTTTAGACTGATATTTGCAGAAGCCGATTTTGACTGGAATCTGTTTAAAATGACAAAGAAAAACCTATTATCAATTCAAGGAAGTGAATCTTTAAGTAGTTATCTGCTGTTTTAATGTAGATTTCAGTTCGCTAAGTTATGAAAATGCATGTTTTGGCTATAATCTTCCGTAAATCAAGGGCGAAAACCAATTATTTGTCCCAAAAGAAGGTGTTTTAAGTATATATCTACATTTCTAAGGTAGATTTGGGTACAATAAGAGGCGAAAAAGCAGATTCTGACTAAGATTTTATCGAAATCGGCAACTATTTGACTCAGAAAGGTTGCCTTACGTCGAAATCTAATAGTTTATTAAGGTTTTCGTTACTAAAATGCTCAAAGACGCCGATTTTGACTAGAATTTGAAAGATATTGACATGAATATATAACTGTTTGTATCAAAAAATGATAGTTTAAACTGATATTTGCAGTTTTGATGCGGTTTTAGATACGATATGAATCGAAGAAGCCGATTTTGACTGGAATCTGTTTAAAATGACAAAGAAAAACCTATTATCAATTCAAGGAAGTGAATTTTTAAGTAGTTATCTGCAGTTTTAATGTAGATTTCAGTTCGCTAAGTTATGAAAATGCATGTTTTGGCAATAATCTTCCGTAAATCAAGGGCGAAAACCAATTATTTGTCCCAAAAGAAGGTGTTTTAAGTATATATCTGCATTTCTATGGTAGATTTGGGTACAATAAGAGGCGAAAAAGCAGATTCTGACTAAGATTTTATCGAAATCGGCAACTATTTGACTCAAAAATGTTGCCTTACGTCGAAATCTAATAGTTTATTAAGGTTTTCGTTACTAAAATGCTCAAAGACGCCGATTTTGACTAGAATTTGAAAGATATTGACATGAATATATAACTGTTTGTATCAAAAAATGATAGTTTAAACTGATATTTGCAGTTTTGATGCGGTTTTAGATACGATATGAATCGAAGAAGCCGATTTTGACTGGAATCTGTTTAAAATGACAAAGAAAAACCTATTATCAATTCAAGGAAGTGAATTTTTAAGTAGTTATCTGCAGTTTTAATGTAGATTTCAGTTCGCTAAGTTATGAAAATGCATGTTTTGGCTATAATCTTCGGTAAATCAAGGGCGAAAACCAATTATTTGTCCCAAAAGAAGGTGTTTTAAGTATATATCTGCATTTCTAAGGTAGATTTGGGTACAATAAGAGGCGAAAAAGCAGATTCTGACTAAGATTTTATCGAAATCGGCAACTATTTGACTCAGAAAGGTTGCCTTACGTCGAAATCTAATAGTTTATTAGGGTTTTCGTTACTAAAATGCCCAAAGACGCAGATTTTGACTAGAATTTGAAAGATATTGACATGAATATATAACTGTTTGTATCAAAAAATGATAATTTAAACTGATATTTGCAGTTTTGATGCGGTTTTAGATACGATATGAATCGAAGAAGCCGATTTTGACTGGAATCTGTTTAAAATGACAAAGAAAAACCTATTATCAATTCAAGGAAGTGAATTTTTAAGTAGTTATCTGCAGTTTTAATGTAGATTTCAGTTCGCTAAGTTATGAAAATGCATGTTTTGGCTATAATCTTCCGTAAATCAAGGGCGAAAACCAATTATTTGTCCCAAAAGAAGGTGTTTTAAGTATATATCTGCATTTCTAAGGTAGATTTGGGTACAATAAGAGGCGAAAAAGCAGATTCTGACTAAGATTTTATCGAAATCGCCAACTATTTGACTCAGAAAGGTTGCCTTACGTCGAAATCTAATAGTTTATTAAGGTTTTCGTTACTAAAATGCCCAAAGACGCCGATTTTGACTAGAATTTGAAAGATATTGACATGAATATATAACTGTTTGTATCAAAAAATGATAGTTTAAACTGATATTTGCAGTTTTGATGCGGTTTTAGATACGATATGAATCGAAGAAGCCGATTTTGATTGGAATCTGTTTAAAATGACAAAGAAAAACCTATTATCAATTCAAGGAAGTGAATTTTTAAGTAGTTATCTGCAGTTTAAATGTAGATTTCAGTTCGCTAAGTTATGAAAATGCATGTTTTGGCTATAATCTTCCGTAAATCAAGGGCGAAAACCAATTATTTGTCCCAAAAGAAGGTGTTTTAAGTATATATCTGCATTTCTAAGGTAGATTTGGGTACAATAAGAGGCGAAAAAGCAGATTCTGACTAAGATTTTATCGAAATCGGCAACTATTTGACTCAGAAAGGTTGCCTTACGTCGAAATCTAATAGTTTATTAAGGTTTTCGTTACTAAAATGCCCAAAGACGCCGATTTTGACTAGAATTTGAAAGATATTGACATGAATATATAACTGCTTGTATCAAAAAATGATAGTTTAGACTGATATTTGCAGTTTTGATGCGGTTTTAGATACGATATGAATCGAAGAAGCCGATTTTGACTGGAATCTGTTTAAAATGACAAAGAAAAACCTATTATCAATTCAAGGAAGTGAATTTTTAAGTAGTTATCTGCAGTTTTAATGTAGATTTCAATTCGCTAAGTTATGAAAATGCATGTTTTGGCTATAATCTTCCGTAAATCAAGGGCGAAAACCAATTATTTGTCCCAAAAGAAGGTGTTTTAAGTATATATCTGCATTTCTAAGGTAGATTTGGGTACAATAAGAGGCGAAAAAGCAGATTCTGACTAAGATTTTATCGAAATCGGCAACTATTTGACTCAGAAAGGTTGCCTTACGTCGAAATCTAATAGTTTATTAAGGTTTTCGTTACTAAAATGCCCAAAGACGCCGATTTTGACTAGAATTTGAAAGATATTGACATGAATATATAACTGCTTGTATCAAAAAATGATAGTTTAGACTGATATTTGCAGTTTTGATGCGGTTTTAGATACGATATGAATCGAAGAAGCCGATTTTGACTGGAATCTGTTTAAAATGACAAAGAAAAACCTATTATCAATTCAAGGAAGTGAATTTTTAAGTAGTTATCTGCAGTTTTAATGTAGATTTCAATTCGCTAAGTTATGAAAATGCATGTTTTGGCTATAATCTTCCGTAAATCAAGGGCGAAAACAAATTATTTGTCCCAAAAGAAGGTGTTTTAAGTATATATCTGCATTTCTAAGGTAGATTTGGGTACAATAAGAGGCGAAAAAGCAGATTCTGACTAAGATTTTATCGAAATCGCCAACTATTTGACTCAGAAAGGTTGCCTTACGTCGAAATCTAATAGTTTATTAAAGTTTTCGTTACTAAAATGCCCAAAGACGCCGATTTTGACTAGAATTTGAAAGATATTGACATGAATATATAACTGTTTGTATCAAAAAATGATAGTTTAAACTGATATTTGCAGTTTTGATGCGGTTTTAGATACGATATGAATCGAAGAAGCCGATTTTGATTGGAATCTGTTTAAAATGACAAAGAAAAACCTATTATCAATTCAAGGAAGTGAATTTTTAAGTAGTTATCTGCAGTTTTAATGTAGATTTCAGTTCGCTAAGTTATGAAAATGCATGTTTTGGCTATAATCTTCCGTAAATCAAGGGCGAAAACCAATTATTTGTCCCAAAAGAAGGTGTTTTAAGTATATATCTGCATTTCTAAGGTAGATTTGGGTACAATAAGAGGCGAAAAAGCAGATTCTGACTAAGATTTTATCGAAATCGGCAACTATTTGACTCAGAAAGGTTGCCTTACGTCGAAATCTAATAGTTTATTAAGGTTTTCGTTACTAAAATGCCCAAAGACGCCGATTTTGACTAGAATTTGAAAGATATTGACATGAATATATAACTGCTTGTATCAAAAAATGATAGTTTAGACTGATATTTGCAGTTTTGATGCGGTTTTAGATACGATATGAATCGAAGAAGCCGATTTTGACTGGAATCTGTTTAAAATGACAAAGAAAAACCTATTATCAATTCAAGGAAGTGAATCTTTAAGTAGTTATCTGCAGTTTTAATGTAGATTTCAGTTCGCTAAGTTATGAAAATGCATGTTTTGGCTATAATCTTCCGTAAATCAAGGGCGAAAACCAATTATTTGTCCCAAAAGAAGGTGTTTTAAGTATATATCTGCATTTCTAAGGTAGATTTGAGTACAATAAGAGGCGAAAAACAGATTCTGACTAAGATTTTATCGAAATCGGCAACTATTTGACTCAGAAAGGTTGCCTTACGTCGAAATCTAATAGTTTGTTAAGGTTTTCGTTACTAAAATGCTCAAAGACGCCGATTTTGACTAGAATTTGAAAGATATTGACATGAATATATAACTGTTTGTATCAAAAAATGATAGTTTAAACTGATATTTGCAGTTTTGATGCGGTTTTAGATACGATATGAATCGAAGAAGCCGATTTTGACTGGAATCTGTTTAAAATGACAAAGAAAAACCTATTATCAATTCAAGGAAGTGAATTTTTAAGTAGTTATCTGCAGTTTTAATTTAGATTTCAGTTCGCTATGAAAATGCATGTTTTGGCTATAATCTTCCGAAAATCAAGGGCGAAAACCAATTATTTGTCCCAAAAGAAGGTGTTTTAAGTATATATCTGCATTTCTAAGGTAGATTTGGGTACAATAAGATTCGAAAAAGCAGATTCTGACTAAGATTTTATCGAAATCGGCAACTATTTGACTCAGAAAGGTTGCCTTACGTCGAAATCTAATAGTTTATTAGGGTTTTCGTTACTAAAATGCCCAAAGACGCCGATTTTGACTAGAATTTGAAAGATATTGACATGAATATATAACTGCTTGTATCAAAAAATGATAGTTTAGACTGATATTTGCAGTTTTGATGCGGTTTTAGGTACGATATGAGTCGAAGAAGCCGATTTTGACTGGAATCTGTTTAAAATGACAAAGAAAAACCTATTATCAATTCAAGGAAGTGAATTTTTAAGTAGTTATCTGCAGTTTTAATGTAGATTTCAGTTCGCTAAGTTATGAAAATGCATGTTTTGGCTATAATCTTCCGTAAATCAAGGGCGAAAACCAATTATTTGTCCCAAAAGAAGGTGTTTTAAGTATATATCTGCATTTCTATGGTAGATTTGGGTACAATAAGAGGCGAAAAAGCAGATTCTGACTAAGATTTTATCGAAATCGGCAACTATTTGACTCAAAAATGTTGCCTTACGTCGAAATCTAATAGTTTATTAAGGTTTTCGTTACTAAAATGCTCAAAGACGCCGATTTTGACTAGAATTTGAAAGATATTGACATGAATATATAACTGTTTGTATCAAAAAATGATAGTTTAAACTGATATTTGCAGTTTTGATGCGGTTTTAGATACGATATGAATCGAAGAAGCCGATTTTGACTGGAATCTGTTTAAAATGACAAAGAAAAACCTATTATCAATTCAAGGAAGTGAATTTTTAAGTAGTTATCTGCAGTTTTAATGTAGATTTCAGTTCGCTAAGTTATGAAAATGCATGTTTTGGCTATAATCTTCGGTAAATCAAGGGCGAAAACCAATTATTTGTCCCAAAAGAAGGTGTTTTAAGTATATATCTGCATTTCTAAGGTAGATTTGGGTACAATAAGAGGCGAAAAAGCAGATTCTGACTAAGATTTTATCGAAATCGGCAACTATTTGACTCAGAAAAGTTGCCTTACGTCGAAATCTAATAGTTTATTAGGGTTTTCGTTACTAAAATGCCCAAAGACGCAGATTTTGACTAGAATTTGAAAGATATTGACATGAATATATAACTGTTTGTATCAAAAAATGATAATTTAAACTGATATTTGCAGTTTTGATGCGGTTTTAGATACGATATGAATCGAAGAAGCCGATTTTGACTGGAATCTGTTTAAAATGACAAAGAAAAACCTATTATCAATTCAAGGAAGTGAATTTTTAAGTAGTTATCTGCAGTTTTAATGTAGATTTCAGTTCGCTAAGTTATGAAAATGCATGTTTTGGCTATAATCTTCCGTAAATCAAGGGCGAAAACCAATTATTTGTCCCAAAAGAAGGTGTTTTAAGTATATATCTGCATTTCTAAGGTAGATTTGGGTACAATAAGAGGCGAAAAAGCAGATTCTGACTAAGATTTTATCGAAATCGCCAACTATTTGACTCAGAAAGGTTGCCTTACGTCGAAATCTAATAGTTTATTAAGGTTTTCGTTACTAAAATGCCCAAAGACGCCGATTTTGACTAGAATTTGAAAGATATTGACATGAATATATAACTGTTTGTATCAAAAAATGATAGTTTAAACTGATATTTGCAGTTTTGATGCGGTTTTAGATACGATATGAATCGAAGAAGCCGATTTTGATTGGAATCTGTTTAAAATGACAAAGAAAAACCTATTATCAATTCAAGGAAGTGAATTTTTAAGTAGTTATCTGCAGTTTTAATGTAGATTTCAGTTCGCTAAGTTATGAAAATGCATGTTTTGGCTATAATCTTCCGTAAATCAAGGGCGAAAACCAATTATTTGTCCCAAAAGAAGGTGTTTTAAGTATATATCTGCATTTCTAAGGTAGATTTGGGTACAATAAGAGGCGAAAAAGCAGATTCTGACTAAGATTTTATCGAAATCGGCAACTATTTGACTCAGAAAGGTTGCCTTACGTCGAAATCTAATAGTTTATTAAGGTTTTCGTTACTAAAATGCCCAAAGACGCCGATTTTGACTAGAATTTGAAAGATATTGACATGAATATATAACTGCTTGTATCAAAAAATGATAGTTTAGACTGATATTTGCAGTTTTGATGCGGTTTTAGATACGATATGGATCGAAGAAGCCGATTTTGACTGGAATCTGTTTAAAATGACAAAGAAAAACCTATTATCAATTCAAGGAAGTGAATTTTTAAGTAGTTATCTGCAGTTTTAATGTAGATTTCAATTCGCTAAGTTATGAAAATGCATGTTTTGGCTATAATCTTCCGTAAATCAAGGGCGAAAACCAATTATTTGTCCCAAAAGAAGGTGTTTTAAGTATATATCTGCATTTCTAAGGTAGATTTGGGTACAATAAGAGGCGAAAAAGCAGATTCTGACTAAGATTTTATCGAAATCGGCAACTATTTGACTCAGAAAGGTTGCCTTACGTCGAAATCTAATAGTTTATTAAGGTTTTCGTTACTAAAATGCCCAAAGACGCCGATTTTGACTAGAATTTGAAAGATATTGACATGAATATATAACTGCTTGTATCAAAAAATGATAGTTTAGACTGATATTTGCAGTTTTGATGCGGTTTTAGATACGATATGAATCGAAGAAGCCGATTTTGACTGGAATCTGTTTAAAATGACAAAGAAAAACCTATTATCAATTCAAGGAAGTGAATTTTTAAGTAGTTATCTGCAGTTTTAATGTAGATTTCAATTCGCTAAGTTATGAAAATGCATGTTTTTTCTATAATCTTCCGTAAATCAAGGGCGAAAACCAATTATTTGTCCCAAAAGAAGGTGTTTTAAGTATATATCTGCATTTCTAAGGTAGATTTGGGTACAATAAGAGGCGAAAAAGCAGATTCTGACTAAGATTTTATCGAAATCGCCAACTATTTGACTCAGAAAGGTTGCCTTACGTCGAAATCTAATAGTTTATTAAGGTTTTCGTTACTAAAATGCCCAAAGACGCCGATTTTGACTAGAATTTGAAAGATATTGACATGAATATATAACTGCTTGTATCAAAAAATGATAGTTTAGACTGATATTTGCAGTTTTGATGCGGTTTTAGATACGATATGAATCGAAGAAGCCGATTTTGACTGGAATCTGTTTAAAATGACAAAGAAAAACCTATTATCAATTCAAGGAAGTGAATCTTTAAGTAGTTATCTGCAGTTTTAATGTAGATTTCAGTTCGCTAAGTTATGAAAATGCATGTTTTGGCTATAATCTTCCGTAAATCAAGGGCGAAAACCAATTATTTGTCCCAAAAGAAGGTGTTTTAAGTATATATCTGCATTTCTAAGGTAGATTTGGGTACAATAAGAGGCGAAAAAGCAGATTCTGACTAAGATTTTATCGAAATCGGCAACTATTTGACTCAGAAAGGTTGCCTTACGTCGAAATCTAATAGTTTGTTAAGGTTTTCGTTACTAAAATGCTCAAAGACGCCGATTTTGACTAGAATTTGAAAGATATTGACATGAATATATAACTGTTTGTATCAAAAAATGATAGTTTAAACTGATATTTGCAGTTTTGATGCGGTTTTAGATACGATATGAATCGAAGAAGCCGATTTTGACTGGAATCTGTTTAAAATGACAAAGAAAAACCTATTATCAATTCAAGGAAGTGAATTTTTAAGTAGTTATCTGCAGTTTTAATGTAGATTTCAGTTCGCTATGAAAATGCATGTTTTGGCTATAATCTTCCGAAAATCAAGGGCGAAAACCAATTATTTGTCCCAAAAGAAGGTGTTTTAAGTATATATCTGCATTTCTAAGGTAGATTTGGGTACAATAAGAGGCGAAAAAGCAGATTCTGACTAAGATTTTATCGAAATCGGCAACTATTTGACTCAGAAAGGTTGCCTTACGTCGAAATCTAATAGTTTATTAGGGTTTTCGTTACTAAAATGCCCAAAGACGCCGATTTTGACTAGAATTTGAAAGATATTGACATGAATATATAACTGTTTGTATCAAAAAATGATAGTTTAAACTGATATTTGCAGCTTTGATGCGGTTTTAGATACGATATGAATCGAAGAAGCCGATTTTGACTGGAATCTGTTTAAAATGACAAAGAAAAACCTATTATCAATTCAAGGAAGTGAATTTTTAAGTAGTTATCTGCAGTTTTAATGTAGATTTCAGTTCGCTAAGTTATGAAAATGCATGTTTTGGCTATAATCTTCCGTAAATCAAGGGCGAAAACCAATTATTTGTCCCAAAAGAAGGTGTTTTAAGTATATATCTGCATTTCAAAGGTAGATTTGGGTACAATAAGAGGCGAAAAAGCAGATTCTGACTAAGATTTTATCGAAATCGGCAACTATTTGACTCAGAAAGGTTGCCTTACGTCGAAATGTAATAGTTTATTAAGATTTTCGTTACTAAAATGCCCAAAGACGCCGATTTTGACTAGAATATGAAAGATATTGACATGAATATATAACTGTTTGTATCAAAAAATGATAGTTTAAACTGATATTTGCAGTTTTGATGCGGTTTTAGGTACGATATGAGTCGAAGAAGCCGATTTTGACTGGAATCTGTTTAAAATGACAAAGAAAAACCTATTATCAATTCAAGGAAGTGAATTTTTAAGTAGTTATCTGCAGTTTTAATGTAGATTTCAGTTCGCTAAGTTATGAAAATGCATGTTTTGGCTATAATCTTCCGTAAATCAAGGGCGAAAACCAATTATTTGTCCCAAAAGAAGGTGTTTTAAGTATATATCTGCATTTCTAAGGTAGATTTGGGTACAATAAGAGGCAAAAAAGCAGATTCTGACTAAGATTTTATCGAAATCGCCAACTATTTGACTCAGAAAGGTTGCCTTACGTCGAAATCTAATAGTTTATTAAGGTTTTCGTTACTAAAATGCCCAAAGACGCCGATTTTGACTAGAACTTGAAAGATATTGACATGAATATATAACTGTTTGTATCAAAAAATGATAGTTTAAACTGATATTTGCAGTTTTGATGCGGTTTTAGATACGATATGAATCGAAGAAGCCGATTTTGATAGGAATCTGTTTAAAATGACAAAGAAAAACCTATTATCAATTCAAGGAAGTGAATTTTTAAGTAGTTATCTGCAGTTTTAATGTAGATTTCAGTTCGCTAAGTTATGAAAATGCATGTTTTGGCTATAGTCTTCCGTAAATCAAGGGCGAAAACCAATTATTTGTCCCAAAAGAAGGTGTTTTAAGTATATATCTGCATTTCTAAGGTAGATTTGGGTACAATAAGAGGCGAAAAAGCAGATTCTGACTAAGATTTTATCGAAGTCGGCAACTATTTGACTCAGAAAGGTTGCCTTACGTCGAAATCTAATAGTTTATTGAGGTTTTCGTTACTAAAATGCCCAAAGACGCCGATTTTGACTAGAATTTGAAAGATATTGACATGAATATATAACTGTTTGTATCAAAAAATGATAGTTTAAACTGATATTTGCAGTTTTGATGCGGTTTTAGGTACGATATGAGTCGAAGAAGCCGATTTTGACTGGAATCTGTTTAAAATGACAAAGAAAAACCTATTATCAATTCAAGGAAGTGAATTTTTAAGTAGTTATCTGCAGTTTTAATGTAGATTTCAGTTCGCTAAGTTATGAAAATGCATGTTTTGGCTATAATCTTCCGTAAATCAAGGGCGAAAACCAATTATTTGTCCCAAAAGAAGGTGTTTTAAGTATATATCTGCATTTCTATGGTAGATTTGGGTACAATAAGAGGCGAAAAAGCAGATTCTGACTAAGATTTTATCGAAATCGGCAACTATTTGACTCAAAAAGTTTGCCTTACGTCGAAATCTAATAGTTTATTAAGGTTTTCGTTACTAAAATGCCCAAAGACGCCGATTTTGACTAGAATTTGAAAGATATTGACATGAATATATAACTGTTTGTATCAAAAAATGATAGTTTAAACTGATATTTGCAGTTTTGATGCGGTTTTAGATACGATATGAATCGAAGAAGCCGATTTTGACTGGAATCTGTTTAAAATGACAAAGAAAAACCTATTATCAATTCAAGGAAGTGAATTTTTAAGTAGTTATCTGCAGTTTTAATGTAGATTTCAGTTCGCTAAGTTATGAAAATGCATGTTTTGGCTATAATCTTCCGTAAATCAAGGGCGAAAACCAATTATTTGTCCCAAAAGAAGGTGGTTTAAGTATATCTCTGCATTTCTAAGGTAGATTTGGGTACAATAAGAGGCGAAAAAGCAGATTCTGACTAAGATTTTATCGAAATCGCCAACTATTTGACTCAGAAAGGTTGCCTTACGTCGAAATCTAATAGTTTATTAAGGTTTTCGTTACTAAAATGCCCAAAGACGCCGATTTTGACTAGAATTTGAAAGATATTGACATGAATATATAACTGCTTGTATCAAAAAATGATAGTTTAGACTGATATTTGCAGAAGCCGATTTTGACTGGAATCTGTTTAAAATGACAAAGAAAAACCTATTATCAATTCAAGGAAGTGAATCTTTAAGTAGTTACCTGCAGTTTTAATGTAGATTTCAGTTCGCTAAGTTATGAAAATGCATGTTTTGGCTATAATCTTCCGTAAATCAAGGGCGAAAACCAATTATTTGTCCCAAAAGAAGGTGTTTCAAGTATATATCTGCATTTCTAAGGTAGATTTGGGTACAATAAGAGGCGAAAAAGCAGATTCTGACTAAGATTTTATCGAAATCGGCAACTATTTGACTCAGAAAGGTTGCCTTACGTCGAAATCTATTAGTTTATTAAGGTTTTCGTTACTAAAATGCCCAAAGACGCCGATTTTGACTAGAATTTGAAAGATATTGACATGAATATATAACTGTTTGTATCAAAAAATGATAGTTTAAACTGATATTTGCAGTTTTGATGCGGTTTTAGGTACGATATGAGTCGAAGAAGCCGATTTTGACTGGAATCTGTTTAAAATGACAAAGAAAAACCTATTATCAATTCAAGGAAGTCAATTTTTAAGTAGTTGTCTGCAGTTTTAATGTAGATTTCAGTTCGCTAAGTTATGAAAATGCATGTTTTGGCTATAATCTTCCGTAAATCAAGGGCGAAAACCAATTATTTGTCCCAAAAGAAGGTGTTTTAAGTATATATCTGCATTTCTATGGTAGATTTGGGTACAATAAGAGGCGAAAAAGCAGATTCTGACTAAGATTTTATCGAAATCGGCAACTATTTGACTCAAAAAGGTTGCCTTACGTCGAAATCTAATAGTTTATTAAGGTTTTCGTTACTAAAATGCCCAAAGACGCCGATTTTGACTAGAATTTGAAAGATATTGACATGAATATATAACTGTTTGTATCAAAAAATGATAGTTTAAACTGATATTTGCAGTTTTGATGCGGTTTTAGATACGATACGAATCGAAGAAGCCGATTTTGACTGGAATCTGTTTAAAATGACAAAGAAAAACCTATTATCAATTCAAGGAAGTGAATTTTTAAGTAGTTATCTGCAGTTTTAATGTAGATTTCAGTTCGCTAAGTTATGAAAATGCATGTTTTGGCTATAATCTTCCGTAAATCAAGGGCGAAAACCAATTATTTGTCCCAAAAGAAGGTGTTTTAAGTATATATCTGCATTTCTAAGGTAGATTTGGGTACAATAAGGGCGAAAAAGCAGATTCTGACTAAGATTTTATCGAAATCGGCAACTATTTGACTCAGAAAGGTTGCCTTACGTCGAAATCTAATAGTTTATTAGGGTTTTCGTTACTAAAATGCCCAAAGACGCCGATTTTGACTAGAATTTGAAAGATATTGACATGAATATATAACTGTTTGTATCAAAAAAGGATAGTTTAAACTGATATTTGCAGTTTTGATGCGGTTTTAGATACGATATGAATCGAAGAAGCCGATTTTGACTGGAATCTGTTTAAAATGACAAAGAAAAACCTATTATCAATTCAAGGAAGTGAATTTTTAAGTAGTTATCTGCAGTTTTAATGTAGATTTCAGTTCGCTAAGTTATGAAAATGCATGTTTTGGCTATAATCTTCCGTAAATCAAGGGCGAAAACCAATTATTTGTCCCAAAAGAAGGTGTTTTAAGTATATATCTGCATTTCTATGGTAGATTTGGGTACAATAAGAGGCGAAAAAGCAGATTCTGACTAAGATTTTATCGAAATCGGCAACTATTTGACTCAAAAAGTTTGCCTTACGTCGAAATCTAATAGTTTATTAAGGTTTTCGTTACTAAAATGCCCAAAGACGCCGATTTTGACTAGAATTTGAAAGATATTGACATGAATATATAACTGTTTGTATCAAAAAATGATAGTTTAAACTGATATTTGCAGTTTTGATGCGGTTTTAGATACGATATGAATCGAAGAAGCCGATTTTGACTGGAATCTGTTTAAAATGACAAAGAAAAACCTATTATCAATTCAAGGAAGTGAATTTTTAAGTAGTTATCTGCAGTTTTAATGTAGATTTCAGTTCGCTAAGTTATGAAAATGCATGTTTTGGCTATAATCTTCCGTAAATCAAGGGCGAAAACCAATTATTTGTCTCAAAAGAAGGTGTTTTAAGTATATATCTGCATTTCAAAGGTAGATTTGGGTACAATAAGAGGCGAAAAAGCAGATTCTGACTAAGATTTTATCGAAATCGGCAACTATTTGACTCAGAAAGGTTGCCTTACGTCGAAATCTAATAGTTTATTGAGGTTTTCGTTACTAAAATGCCCAAAGACGCCGATTTTGACTAGAATTTGAAAGATATTGACATGAATATATAACTGTTTGTATCAAAAAATGATAGTTTAAACTGATATTTGCAGTTTTGATGCGGTTTTAGGTACGATATGAGTCGAAGAAGCCGATTTTGACTGGAATCTGTTTAAAATGACAAAGAAAAACCTATTATCAATTCAAGGAAGTGAATTTTTAAGTAGTTATCTGCAGTTTTAATGTAGATTTCAGTTCGCTAAGTTATGAAAATGCATGTTTTGGCTATAATCTTCCGTAAATCAAGGGCGAAAACCAATTATTTGTCCCAAAAGAAGGTGGTTTAAGTATATCTCTGCATTTCTAAGGTAGATTTGGGTACAATAAGAGGCGAAAAAGCAGATTCTGACTAAGATTTTATCGAAATCGCCAACTATTTGACTCAGAAAAGTTGCCTTACGTCGAAATCTAATAGTTTATTAAGGTTTTCGTTACTAAAATGCCCAAAGACGCCGATTTTGACTAGAATTTGAAAGATATTGACATGAATATATAACTGCTTGTATCAAAAAATGATAGTTTAGACTGATATTTGCAGAAGCCGATTTTGACTGGAATCTGTTTAAAATGACAAAGAAAAACCTATTATCAATTCAAGGAAGTGAATCTTTAAGTAGTTACCTGCAGTTTTAATGTAGATTTCAGTTCGCTAAGTTATGAAAATGCATGTTTTGGCTATAATCTTCCGTAAATCAAGGGCGAAAACCAATTATTTGTCCCAAAAGAAGGTGTTTCAAGTATATATCTGCATTTCTAAGGTAGATTTGGGTACAATAAGAGGCGAAAAAGCAGATTCTGACTAAGATTTTATCGAAATCGGCAACTATTTGACTCAGAAAGGTTGCCTTACGTCGAAATCTATTAGTTTATTAAGGTTTTCGTTACTAAAATGCCCAAAGACGCCGATTTTGACTAGAATTTGAAAGATATTGACATGAATATATAACTGTTTGTATCAAAAAATGATAGTTTAAACTGATATTTGCAGTTTTGATGCGGTTTTAGGTACGATATGAGTCGAAGAAGCCGATTTTGACTGGAATCTGTTTAAAATGACAAAGAAAAACCTATTATCAATTCAAGGAAGTGAATTTTTAAGTAGTTGTCTGCAGTTTTAATGTAGATTTCAGTTCGCTAAGTTATGAAAATGCATGTTTTGGCTATAATCTTCCGTAAATCAAGGGCGAAAACCAATTATTTGTCCCAAAAGAAGGTGTTTTAAGTATATATCTGCATTTCTATGGTAGATTTGGGTACAATAAGAGGCGAAAAAGCAGATTCTGACTAAGATTTTATCGAAATCGGCAACTATTTGACTCAAAAAGGTTGCCTTACGTCGAAATCTAATAGTTTATTAAGGTTTTCGTTACTAAAATGCCCAAAGACGCCGATTTTGACTAGAATTTGAAAGATATTGACATGAATATATAACTGTTTGTATCAAAAAATGATAGTTTAAACTGATATTTGCAGATTTGATGCGGTTTTAGATACGATACGAATCGAAGAAGCCGATTTTGACTGGAATCTGTTTAAAATGACAAAGAAAAACCTATTATCAATTCAAGGAAGTGAATTTTTAAGTAGTTATCTGCAGTTTTAATGTAGATTTCAGTTCGCTAAGTTATGAAAATGCATGTTTTGGCTATAATCTTCCGTAAATCAAGGGCGAAAATCAATTATTTGTCCCAAAAGAAGGTGTTTTAAGTATATATCTGCATTTCTAAGGTAGATTTGGGTACAATAAGGGCGAAAAAGCAGATTCTGACTAAGATTTTATCGAAATCGGCAACTATTTGACTCAGAAAGGTTGCCTTACGTCGAAATCTAATAGTTTATTAGGGTTTTCGTTACTAAAATGCCCAAAGACGCCGATTTTGACTAGAATTTGAAAGATATTGACATGAATATATAACTGTTTGTATCAAAAAATGATAGTTTAAACTGATATTTGCAGTTTTGATGCGGTTTTAGATACGATATGAATCGAAGAAGCCGATTTTGACTGGAATCTGTTTAAAATGACAAAGAAAAACCTATTATCAATTCAAGGAAGTGAATTTTTAAGTAGTTATCTGCAGTTTTAATGTAGATTTCAGTTCGCTAAGTTATGAAAATACATGTTTTGGCTATAATCTTCCGTAAATCAAGGGCGAAAACCAATTATTTGTCCCAAAAGAAGGTGGTTTAAGTATATCTCTGCATTTCTAAGGTAGATTTGCGTACAATAAGAGGCGAAAAAGCAGATTCTGACTAAGATTTTATCGAAATCGCCAACTATTTGACTCAGAAAGGTTGCCTTACGTCGAAATCTAATAGTTTATTAAGGTTTTCGTTACTAAAATGCCCAAAGACGCCGATTTTGACTAGAATTTGAAAGATATTGACATGAATATATAACTGTTTGTATCAAAAAATGACAGTTTAAACTGATATTTGCAGTTTTGATGCGGTTTTAGATACGATATGAATCGAAGAAGCCGATTTTGACTGGAATCTGTTTAAAATGACAAAGAAAAACCTATTATCAATTCAAGGAAGTGAATTTTTAAGTAGTTATCTGCAGTTTTAATGTAGATTTCAGTTCGCTAAGTTATGAAAATGCATGTTTTGGCTATAATCTTCCGTAAATCAAGGGCGAAAACCAATTATTTGTCTCAAAAGAAGGTGTTTTAAGTATATATCTGCATTTCAAAGGTAGATTTGGGTACAATAAGAGGCGAAAAAGCAGATTCTGACTAAGATTTTATCGAAATCGGCAACTATTTGACTCAGAAAGGTTGCCTTACGTCGAAATCTAATAGTTTATTAAGGTTTTCGTTACTAAAATGCCCAAAGACGCCGATTTTGACTAGAATTTGAAAGATATTGACATGAATATATAACTGTTTGTATCAAGAAATGATAGTTTAAACTGATATTTGCAGTTTTGATGCGGTTTTAAGTACGATATGAGTCGAAGAAGCCGATTTTGACTGGAATCTGTTTAAAATGACAAAGAAAAACCTATTATCAATTCAAGGAAGTGAATTTTTAAGTAGTTATCTGCAGTTTTAATGTAGATTTCAGTTCGCTAAGTTATGAAAATGCATGTTTTGGCTATAATCTTCCGTAAATCAAGGGCGAAAACCAATTATTTGTCCCAAAAGAAGGTGTTTTAAGTATATATCTGCATTTCTATGGTAGATTTGGGCACAATAAGAGGCGAAAAAGTAGATTCTAACTAAGATTTTATCGAAATCGGCAACTATTTGACTCAAAAAGGTTGCCTTACGTCGAAATCTAATAGTTTATTAAGGTTTTCGTTACTAAAATGCCCAAAGACGCCGATTTTAACTAGAATTTGAAAGATATTGACATGAATATATAACTGTTTGTATCAAAAAATGATAGTTTAAACTGATATTTGCAGTTTTGATGCGGTTTTAGATACGATATGAATCGAAGAAGCCGATTTTGACTGGAATCTGTTTAAAATGACAAAGAAAAACCTATTATCAATTCAAGGAAGTGAATTTTTAAGTAGTTATCTGCAGTTTTAATGTAGATTTCAGTTCGCTAAGTTATGAAAATGCATGTTTTGGCTATAATCTTCCGTAAGTCAAGGGCGAAAACCAATTATTTGTCCCAAAAGAAGGTGTTTTAAGTATATATCTGCATTTCTAAAGTAGATTTGGTTACAATAAGAGGCGAAAAAGCAGATTCTGACTAAGATTTTATCGAAATCGGCAACTATTTGACTCAGAAAGGTTGCCTTACGTCGAAATCTATTAGTTTATTAAGGTTTTCGTTACTAAAATGCCCAAAGACGCCGATTTTGACTAGAATTTGAAAGATATTGACATGAATATATAACTGTTTGTATCAAAAAATGATAGTTTAAACTGATATTTGCAGTTTTGATGCGGTTTTAGGTACGATATGAGTCGAAGAAGCCGATTTTGACTGGAATCTGTTTAAAATGACAAAGAAAAACCTATTATCAATTCAAGGAAGTGAATTTTTAAGTAGTTGTCTGCAGTTTTAATGTAGATTTCAGTTCGCTAAGTTATGAAAATGCATGTTTTGGCTATAATCTTCCGTAAATCAAGGGCGAAAACCAATTATTTGTCCCAAAAGAAGGTGTTTTAAGTATATATCTGCATTTCTATGGTAGATTTGGGTACAATAAGAGGCGAAAAAGCAGATTCTGACTAAGATTTTATCGAAATCGGCAACTATTTGACTCAAAAAGGTTGCCTTACGTCGAAATCTAATAGTTTATTAAGGTTTTCGTTACTAAAATGCCCAAAGACGCCGATTTTGACTAGAATTTGAAAGATATTGACATGAATATATAACTGTTTGTATCAAAAAATGATAGTTTAAACTGATATTTGCAGTTTTGATGCGGTTTTAGATACGATACGAATCGAAGAAGCCGATTTTGACTGGAATCTGTTTAAAATGACAAAGAAAAACCTATTATCAATTCAAGGAAGTGAATTTTTAAGTAGTTATCTGCAGTTTTAATGTAGATTTCAGTTCGCTAAGCTATGAAAATGCATGTTTTGGCTATAATCTTCCGTAAATCAAGGGCGAAAACCAATTATTTGTCCCAAAAGAAGGTGTTTTAAGTATATATCTGCATTTCTAAGCTAGATTTGGGTACAATAAGGTCGAAAAAGCAGATTCTGACTAAGATTTTATCGAAATCGGCAACTATTTGACTCAGAAAGGTTGCCTTACGTCAAAATCTAATAGTTTATTAGGGTTTTCGTTACTAAAATGCCCAAAGACGCCGATTTTGACTAGAATTTGAAAGATATTGACATGAATATATAACTGTTTGTATCAAAAAATGATAGTTTAAACTGATATTTGCAGTTTTGATGCGGTTTTAGATACGATATGAATCGAAGAAGCCGATTTTGACTGGAATCTGTTTAAAATGACAAAGAAAAACCTATTATCAATTCAAGGAAGTGAATTTTTAAGTAGTTATCTGCAGTTTTAATGTAGATTTCAGTTCGCTAAGTTATGAAAATGCATGTTTTGGCTATAATCTTCCGTAAATCAAGGGCGAAAACCAATTATTTGTCCCAAAAGAAGGTGTTTTAAGTATATATCTGCATTTCTATGGTAGATTTGGGTACAATAAGAGGCGAAAAAGCAGATTCTGACTAAGATTTTATCGAAATCGGCAACTATTTGACTCAAAAAGTTTGCCTTACGTCGAAATCTAATAGTTTATTAAGGTTTTCGTTACTAAAATGCCCAAAGACGCCGATTTTGACTAGAATTTGAAAGATATTGACATGAATATATAACTGTTTGTATCAAAAAATGATAGTTTAAACTGATATTTGCAGTTTTGATGCGGTTTTAGATACGATATGAATCGAAGAAGCCGATTTTGACTGGAATCTGTTTAAAATGACAAAGAAAAACCTATTATCAATTCAAGGAAGTGAATTTTTAAGTAGTTATCTGCAGTTTTAATGTAGATTTCAGTTCGCTAAGTTATGAAAATGCATGTTTTGGCTATAATCTTCCGTAAATCAAGGGCGAAAACCAATTATTTGTCTCAAAAGAAGGTGTTTTAAGTATATATCTGCATTTCAAAGGTAGATTTGGGTACAATAAGAGGCGAAAAAGCAGATTCTGACTAAGATTTTATCGAAATCGGCAACTATTTGACTCAGAAAGGTTGCCTTACGTCGAAATCTAATAGTTTATTGAGGTTTTCGTTACTAAAATGCCCAAAGACGCCGATTTTGACTAGAATTTGAAAGATATTGACATGAATATATAACTGTTTGTATCAAAAAATGATAGTTTAAACTGATATTTGCAGTTTTGATGCGGTTTTAGGTACGATATGAGTCGAAGAAGCCGATTTTGACTGGAATCTGTTTAAAATGACAAAGAAAAACCTATTATCAATTCAAGGAAGTGAATTTTTAAGTAGTTATCTGCAGTTTTAATGTAGATTTCAGTTCGCTAAGTTATGAAAATGCATGTTTTGGCTATAATCTTCCGTAAATCAAGGGCGAAAACCAATTATTTGTCCCAAAAGAAGGTGGTTTAAGTATATCTCTGCATTTCTAAGGTAGATTTGGGTACAATAAGAGGCGAAAAAGCAGATTCTGACTAAGATTTTATCGAAATCGCCAACTATTTGACTCAGAAAGGTTGCCTTACGTCGAAATCTAATAGTTTATTAAGGTTTTCGTTACTAAAATGCCCAAAGACGCCGATTTTGACTAGAATTTGAAAGATATTGACATGAATATATAACTGCTTGTATCAAAAAATGATAGTTTAGACTGATATTTGCAGAAGCCGATTTTGACTGGAATCTGTTTAAAATGACAAAGAAAAACCTATTATCAATTCAAGGAAGTGAATCTTTAAGTAGTTACCTGCAGTTTTAATGTAGATTTCAGTTCGCTAAGTTATGAAAATGCATGTTTTGGCTATAATCTTCCGTAAATCAAGGGCGAAAACCAATTATTTGTCCCAAAAGAAGGTGTTTCAAGTATATATCTGCATTTCTAAGGTAGATTTGGGTACAATAAGAGGCGAAAAAGCAGATTCTGACTAAGATTTTATCGAAATCGGCAACTATTTGACTCAGAAAGGTTGCCTTACGTCGAAATCTATTAGTTTATTAAGGTTTTCGTTACTAAAATGCCCAAAGACGCCGATTTTGACTAGAATTTGAAAGATATTGACATGAATATATAACTGTTTGTATCAAAAAATGATAGTTTAAACTGATATTTGCAGTTTTGATGCGGTTTTAGGTACGATATGAGTCGAAGAAGCCGATTTTGACTGGAATCTGTTTAAAATGACATTGAAAAACCTATTATCAATTCAAGGAAGTGAATTTTTAAGTAGTTGTCTGCAGTTTTAATGTAGATTTCAGTTCGCTAAGTTATGAAAATGCATGTTTTGGCTATAATCTTCCGTAAATCAAGGGCGAAAACCAATTATTTGTCCCAAAAGAAGGTGTTTTAAGTATATATCTGCATTTCTATGGTAGATTTGGGTACAATAAGAGGCGAAAAAGCAGATTCTGACTAAGATTTTATCGAAATCGGCAACTATTTGACTCAAAAAGGTTGCCTTACGTCGAAATCTAATAGTTTATTAAGGTTTTCGTTACTAAAATGCCCAAAGACGCCGATTTTGACTAGAATTTGAAAGATATTGACATGAATGTATAACTGTTTGTATCAAAAAATGATAGTTTAAACTGATATTTGCAGATTTGATGCGGTTTTAGATACGATACGAATCGAAGAAGCCGATTTTGACTGGAATCTGTTTAAAATGACAAAGAAAAACCTATTATCAATTCAAGGAAGTGAATTTTTAAGTAGTTATCTGCAGTTTTAATGTAGATTTCAGTTCGCTAAGTTATGAAAATGCATGTTTTGGCTATAATCTTCCGTAAATCAAGGGCGAAAACCAATTATTTGTCCCAAAAGAAGGTGTTTTAAGTATATATCTGCATTTCTAAGGTAGATTTGGGTACAATAAGGGCGAAAAAGCAGATTCTGACTAAGATTTTATCGAAATCTGCAACTATTTGACTCAGAAAGGTTGCCTTACTTCGAAATCTAATAGTTTATTAGGGTTTTCGATACTAAAATGCCCAAAGACGCCGATTTTGACTAGAATTTGAAAGATATTGACATGAATATATAACTGTTTGTATCAAAAAATGATAGTTTAAACTGATATTTGCAGTTTTGATGCGGTTTTAGATACGATATGAATCGAAGAAGCCGATTTTGACTGGAATCTGTTTAAAATGACAAAGAAAAACCTATTATCAATTCAAGGAAGTGAATTTTTAAGTAGTTATCTGCAGTTTTAATGTAGATTTCAGTTCGCTAAGTTATGAAAATACATGTTTTGGCTATAATCTTCCGTAAATCAAGGGCGAAAACCAATTATTTGTCCCAAAAGAAGGTGGTTTAAGTATATCTCTGCATTTCTAAGGTAGATTTGGGTACAATAAGAGGCGAAAAAGCAGATTCTGACTAAGATTTTATCGAAATCGCCAACTATTTGACTCAGAAAGGTTGCCTTACGTCGAAATCTAATAGTTTATTAAGGTTTTCGTTACTAAAATGCCCAAAGACGCCGATTTTGACTAGAATTTGAAAGATATTGACATGAATATATAACTGTTTGTATCAAAAAATGACAGTTTAAACTGATATTTGCAGTTTTGATGCGGTTTTAGATACGATATGAATCGAAGAAGCCGATTTTGACTGGAATCTGTTTAAAATGACAAAGAAAAACCTATTATCAATTCAAGGAAGTGAATTTTTAAGTAATTATCTGCAGTTTTAATGTAGATTTCAGTTCGCTAAGTTATGAAAATGCATGTTTTGGCTATAATCTTCCGTAAATCAAGGGCGAAAACCAATTATTTGTCTCAAAAGAAGGTGTTTTAAGTATATATCTGCATTTCAAAGGTAGATTTGGGTACAATAAGAGGCGAAAAAGCAGATTCTGACTAAGATTTTATCGAAATCGGCAACTATTTGACTCAGAAAGGTTGCCTTACGTCGAAATCTAATAGTTTATTAAGGTTTTCGTTACTAAAATGCCCAAAGACGCCGATTTTGACTAGAATTTGAAAGATATTGACATGAATATATAACTGTTTGTATCAAAAAATGATAGTTTAAACTGATATTTGCAGTTTTGATGCGGTTTTAGGTACGATATGAGTCGAAGAAGCCGATTTTGACTGGAATCTGTTTAAAATGACAAAGAAAAACCTATTATCAATTCAAGGAAGTGAATTTTTAAGTAGTTATCTGCAGTTTTAATGTAGATTTCAGTTCGCTAAGTTATGAAAATGCATGTTTTGGCTATAATCTTCCGTAAATCAAGGGCGAAAACCAATTATTTGTCCCAAAAGAAGGTGTTTTAAGTATATATCTGCATTTCTATGGTAGATTTGGGCACAATAAGAGGCGAAAAAGTAGATTCTGACTAAGATTTTATCGAAATCGGCAACTATTTGACTCAAAAAGGTTGCCTTACGTCGAAATCTAATAGTTTATTAAGGTTTTCGTTACTAAAATGCCCAAAGACGCCGATTTTAACTAGAATTTGAAAGATATTGACATGAATATATAACTGTTTGTATCAAAAAATGATAGTTTAAACTGATATTTGCAGTTTTGATGCGGTTTTAGATACGATATGAATCGAAGAAGCCGATTTTGACTGGAATCTGTTTAAAATGACAAAGAAAAACCTATTATCAATTCAAGGAAGTGAATTTTTAAGTAGTTATCTGCAGTTTTAATGTAGATTTCAGTTCGCTAAGTTATGAAAATGCATGTTTTGGCTATAATCTTCCGTAAGTCAAGGGCGAAAACCAATTATTTGTCCCAAAAGAAGGTGTTTTAAGTATATATCTGCATTTCTAAAGTAGATTTGGTTACAATAAGAGGCGAAAAAGCAGATTCTGACTAAGATTTTATCGAAATCGGCAACTATTTGACTCAGAAAGGTTGCCTTACGTCGAAATCTAATAGTTTATTAGGGATTTTGTTACTAAAATGCCCAAAGACGCCGATTTTGACTAGAATTTGAAAGATATTGACATGAATATATAACTGTTTGTATCAAAAAATGATAGTTTAAACTGATATTTGCAGTTTTGATGCGGTTTTAGATACGATATGAATCGAAGAAGCCGATTTTGACTGGAATCTGTTTAAAATGACAAAGAAAAACCTATTATCAATTCAAGGAAGTGAATTTTTAAGTAGTTATCTGCAGTTTTAATGTAGATTTCAGTTCGCTAAGTTATGAAAATGCATGTTTTGGCTATAATCTTCCGTAAATCAAGGGCGAAAACCAATTATTTGTCCCAAAAGAAGGTGTTTTAAGTATATATCTGCATTTCTAAGGTAGATTTGGGTACAATAAGAGGCGAAAAAGCAGATTCTGACTAAGATTTTATCGAAATCGGCAACTATTTGACTCAGAAAGGTTGCCTTACGTCGAAATCTAATAGTTTATTAAGGTTTTCGTTACTAAAATGCCCAAAGACGCCGATTTTGACTAGAATTTGAAAGATATTGACATGAATATATAACTGTTTGTATCAAAAAATGATAGTTTAAACTGATATTTGCAGTTTTGATGCGGTTTTAGATACGATATGAATCGAAGAAGCCGATTTTGACTGGAATCTGTTTAAAATGACAAAGAAAAACCTATTATCAATTCAAGGAAGTGAATTTTTAAGTAGTTATCTGCAGTTTTAATGTAGCTTTCAGTTCGCTAAGTTATGAAAATGCATGTTTTGGCTATAATCTTCCGTAAATCAAGGGCGAAAACCAATTATTTGTCCCAAAAGAAGGTGTTTTAAGTATATATCTGCATTTCTAAGGTAGATTTGGGTACAATAAGAGGCGAAAAAGCAGATTCTTACTAAGATTTTATCGAAATCGGCAACTATTTGACTCAGAAAGGTTGCCTTACGTCGAAATCTAATAGTTTATTAAGGTTTTCGTTACTAAAATGCCCAAAGACGCCGATTTTGACTAGAATTTGAAAGATATTGACATGAATATATAACTGTTTGTATCAACAAATGATAGTTTAAACTGATATTTGCAGTTTTGATGCGGTTTTAGGTACGATATGAGTCGAAGAAGCCGATTTTGACTAGAATCTGTTTAAAATGACATAGAAAAACCTATTATCAATTCAAGGAAGTGAATTTTTAAGTAGTTATCTGCAGTTTTAATGTAGATTTCAGTTCGCTAAGTTATGAAAATGCATGTTTTGGCTATAATCTTCCGTAAATCAAGGGCGAAAACCAATTATTTGTCCCAAAAGAAGGTGTTTTAAGTATATATCTGCATTTCTAAGGTAGATTTGGGTACAATAAGAGGCGAAAAAGCAGATTCTGGCTAAGATTTTATCGAAATCGGCAACTATTTGACTCAGAAAGGTTGCCTTACGTCGAAATCTAATAGTTTATTAAGGTTTTCGTTACTAAAATGCCCAAAGACGCCGATTTTGACTAGAATTTGAAAGATATTGACATGAATATATAACTGTTTGTATCAAAAAATGATAGTTTAAACTGATATTTGCAGTTTTGATGCGGTTTTAGGTACGATATGAGTCGAAGAAGCCGATTTTGACTGGAATCTGTTTAAAATGACAAAGAAAAACCTATTATCAATTCAAGGAAGTGAATTTTTAAGTAGTTATCTGCAGTTTTAATGTAGATTTCAGTTCGCTAAGTTATGAAAATGCATGTTTTGGCTAAAATCTTCCGTAAATCAAGGGCGAAAACCAATTATTTGTCCCAAAAGAAGGTCTTTTAAGTATATATCTGCATTTCAAAGGTAGATTTGGGTACAATAAGAGGCGAAAAAGCAGATTCTGACTAAGATTTTATCGAAATCGGCAACTATTTGACTCAGAAAGGTTGCCTTACGTCGAAATCTAATAGTTTATTAAGGTTTTCGTTACTAAAATGCCCAAAGACGCCGATTTTGACTAGAATTTGAAAGATATTGACATGAATATATAACTGTTTGTATCAAAAAATGATAGTTTAAACTGATATTTGCAGTTTTGATGCGGTTTTAGGTACGATATGAGTCGAAGAAGCCGATTTTGACTGGAATCTGTTTAAAATGACAAAGAAAAACCTATTATCAATTCAAGGAAGTGAATCTTTAAGTAGTTATCTGCAGTTTTAATGTAGATTTCAGTTCGCTAAGTTATGAAAATGCATGTTTTGGCTATTATCTTCCGTAAATCAAGGGCGAAAACCAATTATTTGTCCCAAAAGAAGGTGTTTTAAGTATATATCTGCATTTCTAAGGTAGATTTGGGTACAATAGGAGGCGAAAAAGCAGATTCTGACTAAGATTTTATCGAAATCGGCAACTATTTGACTCAGAAAGGTTGCCTTACGTCGAAATCTATTAGTTTATTAAGGTTTTCGTTGCTAAAATGCCCAAAGACGCCGATTTTGACTAGAATTTGAAAGATATTGACATGAATATATAACTGTTTGTATCAAAAAATGATAGTTTAAACTGATATTTGCAGTTTTGATGCGGTTTTAGATACGATATGAATCGAAGAAGCCGATTTTGACTGGAATCTGTTTAAAATGACAAAGAAAAACCTATTATCAATTCAAGGAAGTGAATTTTTAAGTAGTTATCTGCAGTTTTAATGTAGATTTCAGTTCGCTAAGTTACGAAAATGCATGTTTTGGCTATAATCTTCCGTAAATCAAGGGCGAAAACCAATTATTTGTCCCAAAAGAAGGTGTTTTAAGTATATATCTGCATTTCTAAGGTAGATTTGGGTACAATAAGAGGCGAAAAAGCAGATTCTGACTAAGATTTTATCGAAATCGGCAACTATTTGACTCAGAAAGGTTGCCTTATGTCGAAATCTAATAGTTTATTAGGGTTTTCGTTACTAAAATGCCCAAAGACGCCGATTTTGACTAGAATTTGAAAGATATTGACATGAATATATAACTGTTTGTATCAAAAAATGATAGTTTAAACTGATATTTGCAGTTTTGATGCGGTTTTAGATACGATATGAATCGAAGAAGCCGATTTTGACTGGAATCTGTTTAAAATGACAAAGAAAAACCTATTATCAATTCAAGGAAGTGAATTTTTAAGTAGTTATCTGCAGTTTTAATGTAGATTTCAGTTCGCTAAGTTATGAAAATGCATGTTTTGGCTATAATCTTCCGTAAATCAAGGGCGAAAACCAATTATTTGTCCCAAAAGAAGGTGTTTTAAGTATATATCTGCATTTCTATGGTAGATTTGGGTACAATAAGAGGCGAAAAAGTAGATTCTGACTAAGATTTTATCGAAATCGGCAACTATTTGACTCAAAAAGGTTGCCTTACGTCGAAATCTAATAGTTTATTAAGGTTTTCGTTACTAAAATGCCCAAAGACGCCGATTTTGACTAGAATTTGAAAGATATTGACATGAATATATAACTGTTTGTATCAAAAAATGATAGTTTAAACTGATATTTGCAGTTTTGATGCGGTTTTAGATACGATATGAATCGAAGAAGCCGATTTTGACTGGAATCTGTTTAAAATGACAAAGAAAAACCTATTATCAATTCAAGGAAGTGAATTTTTAAGTAGTTATCTGCAGTTTTAATGTAGATTTCAGTTCGCTAAGTTATAAAAATGCATGTTTTGGCTATAATCTTCCGTAAGTCAAGGGCGAAAACCAATTATTTGTCCCAAAAGAAGGTGTTTTAAGTATATATCTGCATTTCTAAGGTAGATTTGGGTACAATAAGAGGCGAAAAAGCAGATTCTGACTAAGATTTTATCGAAATCGGCAACTATTTGACTCAGAAAGGTTGCCTTACGTCGAAATCTAATAGTTTATTAGGGTTTTTGTTACTAAAATGCCCAAAGACGCCGATTTTGACTAGAATTTGAAAGATATTGACATGAATATATAACTGTTTGTATCAAAAAATGATAGTTTAAACTGATATTTGCAGTTTTGATGCGGTTTTAGATACGATATGAATCGAAGAAGCCGATTTTGACTGGAATCTGTTTAAAATGACAAAGAAAAACCTATTATCAATTCAAGGAAGTGAATTTTTAAGTAGTTATCTGCAGTTTTAATGTAGATTTCAGTTCGCTAAGTTATGAAAATGCATGTTTTGGCTATAATCTTCCGTAAATCAAGGGCGAAAACCAATTATTTGTCCCAAAAGAAGGTGTTTTAAGTATATATCTGCATTTCTAAGGTAGATTTGGGTACAATAAGAGGCGAAAAAGCAGATTCTGACTAAGATTTTATCGAAATCGGCAACTATTTGACTCAGAAAGGTTGCCTTACGTCGAAATCTAATAGTTTATTAAGGTTTTCGTTACTAAAATGCCCAAAGACGCCGATTTTGACTAGAATTTGAAAGATATTGACATGAATATATAACTGTTTGTATCAAAAAATGATAGTTTAAACTGATATTTGCAGTTTTGATGCGGTTTTAGATACGATATGAATCGAAGAAGCCGATTTTGACTGGAATCTGTTTAAAATGACAAAGAAAAACCTATTATTAATTCAAGGAAGTGAATTTTTAAGTAGTTATCTGCAGTTTTAATGTAGATTTCAGTTCGCTAAGTTATGAAAATGCATGTTTTGGCTATAATCTTCCGTAAATCAAGGGCGAAAACCAATTATTTGTCCCAAAAGAAGGTGTTTTAAGTATATATCTGCATTTCTAAGGTAGATTTGGGTACAATAAGAGGCGAAAAAGCAGATTCTTACTAAGATTTTATCGAAATCGGCAACTATTTGACTCAGAAAGGTTGCCTTACGTCGAAATCTAATTGTTTATTAAGGTTTTCGTTATTAAAATGCCCAAAGACGCCGATTTTGACTAGAATTTGAAAGATATTGACATGAATATATAACTGTTTGTATCAACAAATGATAGTTTAAACTGATATTTGCAGTTTTGATGCTTTTTTAGGTACGATATGAGTTGAAGAAGCCGATTTTGACTAGAATCTGTTTAAAATTACAAGGAAAAACCTATTATCAATTCAAGGAAGTGAATTTTTAAGTAGTTATCTGCAGTTTTAATGTAGATTTCAGTTCGCTAAGTTATGAAAATGCATGTTTTGGCTATAATCTTCCGTAAATCAAGGGCGAAAACCAATTATTTGTCCAAAAAGAAGGTATTTTAAGTATATATCTACATTTCTAAGGTAGATTTGGGTACAATAAGAGGCGAAAAAGCAGATTCTGACTAAGATTTTATCGAAATCGGCAACTATTTGACTCAGAAAGGTTGCCTTACGTCGAAATCTAATAGTTTATTAAGGTTTTCGTTACTAAAATGCCCAAAGACGCCGATTTTGACTAGAATTTGAAAGATATTGACATGAATATATAACTGTTTGTATCAAAAAATGATAGTTTAAACTGATATTTGCAGTTTTGATGCGGTTTTAGATACGATATGAATCGAAGAAGCCGATTTTGACTGGAATCTGTTTAAAATGACAAAGAAAAACCTATTATCAATTCAAGGAAGTGAATTTTTAAGTAGTTATCTGCAGTTTTAATGTAGATTTCAGTTCGCTAAGTTATGAAAATGCATGTTTTGGCTATAATCTTCCGTAAATCAAGGGCGAAAACCAATTATTTGTCCCAAAAGAAGGTGTTTTAAGTATATATCTGCATTTCTAAGGTAGATTGGGGTACAATAAGAGGCCAAAAAGCAGATTCTGGCTAAGATTTTATCAAAATCGGCCACTATTTGACTCAGAAAGGTTGCCTTACGTCGAAATCTAATAGTTTATTAAGGTTTTCGTTACTAAAATGCCCAAAGACGCCGATTTTAACTAGAATTTAAAAGATATTGACATGAATATATAGCTGTTTGTATCAAAAAATGATTGTTTAAACTGATATTTGCAGTTTTGATGCGGTTTTAGATACGATATGGATCGAAGAAGCCGATTTTGACTGGAATCTGTTTAAAATGACAAAGAAAAACCTATTATCAATTCAAGGAAGTGAATTTTTAAGTAGCTATCTGCAGTTTTAATGTAGATTTCAGTTCGCTAAGTTATGAAAATGCATGTTTTGGCTATAATCTTCCGTAAATCAAGGGCGAAAACCAATTATTTGTCCCAAAATAAGGTGTTTTAAGTATATATCTGCATTTCTAAGGTAGATTTGGGTACAATAAGAGGCGAAAAAGCAGATTCTGACTAAGATTTTATCGAAATCGCCAACTATTTGACTCAGAAAGGTTGCCTTACGTCGAAATCTAATAGTTTATTAAGGTTTTCGTTACTAAAATGCCCAAAGACGCCGATTTTGACTAGAATTTGAAAGATATTGACATGAATATATAACTGTTTGTATCAAAAAATGATAGTTTAAACTGATATTTGCAGTTTTGATGCGGTTTTAGATACGATATGAATCGAAGAAGCCGATTTTGACTAGAATCTGTTTAAAATGACAAAGAAAAACCTATTATCAATTCAAGGAAGTGAATTTTTAAGTAGTTATCTGCAGTTTTAATGTAGATTTCAGTTCGCTAAGTTATGAAAATGCATGTTTTGGCTATAATCTTCCGTAAATCAAGGGCGAAAACCAATTATTTGTCCCAAAAGAAGGTGTTTTAAGTATATATCTGCATTTCTAAGGTAGATTTGGGTACAATAAGAGGCGAAAAAGCAGATTCCGACTAAGATTTTATCGAAATCGGCAACTATTTGACTCAGAAAGGTTGCCTTACGTCGAAATCTAATAGTTTATTAAGGTTTTGGTTACTAAAATGCCCAAAGACGCCGATTTTGACTAGAATTTGAAAGATATTGACATGAATATATAACTGTTTGTATCAAAAAATGATAGTTTAAACTGATATTTGCAGTTTTGATGCGGTTTTAGATACGATATGAATCGAAGAAGCCGATTTTGACTGGAATCTGTTTAAAATGACAAAGAAAAACCTATTATCAATTCAAGGAAGTGAATTTTTAAGTAGTTATCTGCAGTTTTAATGTAGATTTCAGTTCGCTAAGTTATGAAAATGCATGTTTTGGCTATAATCTTTCGTAAATCAAGGGCGAAAACCAATTATTTGTCACAAAAGAAATTGTTTTAAGTATATATCTGCATTTCTAATTTAGATTTGGTTACAATAAGAGGCGAAAAGGCAGATTCTGACTAAGATTTTATCGAAATCGGCAACTATTTGACTCAGAAAGGTTGCCTTACGTCGAAATCTAATAGTTTATTAGGGTTTTCGTTACTAAAATGACATGAATATATAACTGTTTGTATCAAAAAATGATAGTTTAAACTGATATTTGCAGTTTTGATGCGGTTTTAGATACGATATGAATCGAAGAAGCCGATTTTGACTGGAATCTGTTTAAAATTACAAAGAAAAACCAATTATCAATTCAAGGAAGTGAATTTTTAAGTAGTTATCTGCTGTTTTAATGTAGATTTCAGTTCGCTAAGTTATGAAAATGCATGTTTTGGCTATAATCTTCCGTAAATCAAGGGCGAAAACCAATTATTTGTCCCAAAAGAAGGTGTTTTAAGTATTTTTCGATTTCGATAAAATCTTAGTCAGAATCTGCTTTTTCGCCTCTTATTGTACCCAAATCTACCTTAGAAATGCAGATATATACTTAAAACACCTTCTTTTGGGACAAATAATTGGTTTTCGCCCTTGATTTACTGAAGATTATAGCCAAAACATGCATTTTCATAACTTAGCGAACTGAAATCTACATTAAAACTGCAGATAACTACTTAAAAATTCACTTCCTTGAATTGATAATAGGTTTTTCTTTGTCATTTTTAACAGATTCCAGTCAAAATCGGCTTCTTCGATTCATATCGTATCTAAAACCGCATCAAAACTGCAAATATCAGTTTAAACTATCATTTTTTGATACAAACAGTTATATATTCATGTCAATATCTTTCAAATTCTAATCAAAATCGGCGTCTTTGGGCATTTTAGTTACGAAAACCTTAATAAACTATTAGATTTCGACGTAAGGCAACCTTTCTGAGTCAAATAGTTGCCGATTTCGATAAAATCTTAGTCAGAATCTGCTTTTTCGCCTCTTATTGTACCCAAATCTACCTTAGAAATGCAGATATATACTTAAAACACCTTCTTTTGGGACAAATAATTGGTTTTCGCCCTTGATTTACGGAAGATTATAGCCAAAACATGCATTTTCATAACTTAGCGAACTGAAATCTACATTAAAACTGCAGATAACTACTTAAAAATTCACTTCCTTGAATTGATAATAGGTTCTTCTTTGTCATTTTAAACAGATTCCAGTCAAAATCGGCTTCTTCGATTCATATCGTATCTAAAACAGCATCAAAACTGCAAATATCAGTTTAAACTATCATTTTTTGATACAAACAGTTATATATTCATGTCAATATCTTTCAAATTCTAGTCAAAATCGGCGTCTTTGGGCATTTTAGTAACGAAAACCTTAATAAACTATTAGATTTCGAAGTAAGGCAACCTTTCTGAGTCAAATAGTTGCCGATTTCGATAAAATCTTAGTCAGAATCTGCTTTTTCGCCTCTTATTGTACCCAAATCTACCTTAGAAATGCAGATATATACTTAAAACACCTTCTTTTGGGACAAATAATTGGTTTTCGCCCTTGATTTACGGAAGATTATAGCCAAAACATGCATTTTCATAACTTAGCGAACTGAAATCTACATTAAAACTGCAGATAACTACTTAAAAATTCACTTCCTTGAATTGATAATAGGTTTTTCTTTGTCATTTTAAACAGATTCCAGTCAAAATCGGCTTCTTCGATTCATATCGTATCTAAAACCGCATCAAAACTGCAAATATCAGTTTAAACTATCATTTTTTGATACAAACAGTTATATATTCATGTCAATATCTTTCAAATTCTAGTCAAAATCGGCGTCTTTGGGCATTTTAGTAACGAAAACCTTAATAAACTATTAGATTTCGACGTAAGGCAACCTTTCTTCAACTTAGCGAACTGAAATCTACATTAAAACTGCAGATAACTACTTAAAAATTCACTTGCTTGAATTGCTAATAGGTTTTTCTTTGTCATTTTAAACAGATTCCAGTCAAAATCGGCTTCTTCGATTCATAACGTATCTAAAACCGCATCAAAACTGCAAATATCAGTTTAAACTATCATTTTTTGATACAAACAGTTATATATTCATGTCAATATCTTTCAAATTCTAGTCAAAATCGGCGTCTTTGGGCATTTTAGTAACGAAAACCTTAATAAACTATTAGATTTCGACGTAAGGCAACCTTTCTGAGTCAAATAGTTGCCGATTTCGATAAAATCTTAGTCAGAATCTGCTTTTTCGCCTCTTATTGTACCCAAATCTACCTTAGAAATGCAGATATATACTTAAAACACCTTCTTTTGGGACAAATAATTGGTTTTCGCCCTTGATTTACGGAAGATTATAGCCAAAACATGCATTTTCATAACTTAGCGAACTGAAATCTACATTAAAACTGCAGATAACTACTTAAAAATTCACTTCCTTGAATTGATAATAGGTTTTTCTTTGTCATTTTAAACAGATTCCAGTCAAAATCGGCTTCTTCGATTCATATCGTATCTAAAACCGCATCAAAACTGCAAATATCAGTTTAAACTATCATTTTTTGATACAAACAGTTATATATTCATGTCAATATCTTTCAAATTCTAGTCAAAATCGGCGTCTTTGGGCATTTTAGTAACGAAAACCTTAATAAAATATTAGATTTCGACGTAAGGCAACCTTTCTGAGTCAAATAGTTGCCGATTTCGATAAAATCTTAGTCAGAATCTGCTTTTTCGCCTCTTATTGTACCCAAATCTACCTTAGAAATGCAGATATATACTTAAAACACCTTTTTTTGGGACAAATAATTGGTTTTCGCCCTTGATTTACGGAAGATTATAGCCAAAACATGCATTTTCATAACTTAGCGAACTGAAATCTACATTAAAACTGCAGATAACTACTTAAAAATTCACTTCCTTGAATTGATAATAGGTTTTTCTTTGTCATTTTAAACAGATTCCAGTCAAAATCGGCTTCTTCGATTCATAACGTATCTAAAACCGCATCAAAACTGCAAATATCAGTTTAAACTATCATTTTTTGATACAAACAGTTATATATTCATGTCAATATCTTTCAAATTCTAGTCAAAATCGGCGTCTTTGGGCATTTTAGTAACGAAAACCTTAATAAACTATTAGATTTCGACGTAAGGCAACCTTTCTGAGTCAAATAGTTGCCGATTTCGATAAAATCTTAGTCAGAATCTGCTTTTTCGCCTTTTATTGTACCCAAATCTACCTTAGAAATGCAGATATATACTTAAAACACCTTCTTTTGGGACAAATAATTGGTTTTCGCCCTTGATTTACGGAAGATTATAGCCAAAACATGCATTTTCATAACTTAGCGAACTGAAATCTACATTAAAACTGCAGATAACTACTTAAAAATTCACTTCCTTGAATTGATAATAGGTTTTTCTTTGTCATTTTAAACAGATTCCAGTCAAAATCGGCTTATTCGATTCATATCGTATCTAAAACCGCATCAAAACTGCAAATATCAGTTTAAACTATCATTTTTTGATACAAACAGTTGTATATTCATGTCAATATCTTTCAAATTCTAGTCAAAATCGGCGTCTTTGGGCATTTTAGTAACGAAAACCTTAATAAACTATTAGATTTCGACGTAAGGCAACCTTTCTGAGTCAATTAGTTGCCGATTTCGATAAAATCTTAGTCAGAATCTGCTTTTTCGCCTCTTATTGTACCCAAATCTACCTTAGAAATGCAGATATATACTTAAAACACCTTCTTTTGGGACAAATAATTGGTTTTCGCCCTTGATTTACGGAAGATTATAGCCAAAACATGCATTTTCATAACTTAGCGAACTGAAATCTACATTAAAACTGCAGATAACTACTTAAAAATTCACTTCCTTGAATTGATAATAGGTTTTTCTTTGTCATTTTAAACAGATTCCAGTCAAAATCGGCTTCTTCGATTCATATCGTATCTAAAACCGCATCAAAACTGCAAATATCAGTTTAAACTATCATTTTTTGATACAAACAGATATATATTCATGTCAATATCTTTCAAATTCCAGTCAAAATCGGCGTCTTTGGGCATTTTAGTAACGAAAACCTTAATAAACTATTAGATTTCGACGTAAGGCAACCTTTCTGAGTCAAATAGTTGCCGATTTCGATAAAATCTTAGTCAGAATCTGCTTTTTCGCCTCTTATTGTACCCAAATCTACCTTAGAAATGCAGATATATACTTAAAACACCTTCTTTTGGGACAAATAATTGGTTTTCGCCCTTGATTTACGGAAGATTATAGCCAAAACATGCATTTTCATAACTTAGCGAACTGAAATCTACATTGAAACTGCAGATAACTACTTAAAAATTCACTTCCTTGAATTGATAATAGGTTTTTCTTTGTCATTTTAAACAGATTCCAGTCAAAATCGGCTTCTTCGATTCATATCGTATCTAAAACAGCATCAAAACTGCAAATATCAGCTTAAACTATCATTTTTTGATACAAACAGTTATATATTCATGTCAATATCTTTCAAATTCTAGTCAAAATCGGCGTCTTTGGGCATTTTAGTAACGAAAACCTTAATAAACTATTAGATTTCGACGTAAGGCAACCTTTCTGAGTCAAATAGTTGCCGATTTCGATAAAATCTTAGTCAGAATCTGCTTTTTCGCCTCTTATTGTACCCAAATCTACCTTAGAAATGCAGATATATACTTAAAACACCTTCTTTTGGGACAAATAATTGGTTTTCGCCCTTGATTTACGGAAGATTATAGCCAAAACATGCATTTTCATTACTTAGCGAACTGAAATCTACATTAAAACTGCAGATAACTACTTAAAAATTCACTTCCTTGAATTGATAATAGGTTTTTCTTTGTCATTTTAAACAGATTCCAGTCAAAATCGGCTTATTCGATTCATATCGTATCTAAAACCGCATCAAAACTGCAAATATCAGTTTAAACTATCATTTTTTGATACAAACAGTTGTATATTCATGTCAATATCTTTCAAATTCTAGTCAAAATCGGCGTCTTTGGGCATTTTAGTAACGAAAACCTTAATAAACTATTAGATTTCGACGTAAGGCAACCTTTCTGAGTCAAATAGTTGCCGATTTCGATAAAATCTTAGTCAGAATCTGCTTTTTCGCCTCTTATTGTACCCAAATCTACCTTAGAAATGCAGATATATACTTAAAACACCTTCTTTTGGGACAAATAATTGGTTTTCGCCCTTGATTTACGGAAGAATATAGCCAAAACATGCATTTTCATAACTTAGCGAACTGAAATCTACATTGAAACTGCAGATAACTACTTAAAAATTCACTTCCTTGAATTGATAATAGGTTTTTCTTTGTCATTTTAAACAGATTCTAGTCAAAATCGGCTTCTTCGATTCATATCGTATCTAAAACCGCATCAAAACTGCAAATATCAGTTTAAACTATCATTTTTTGATACAAACAGTTATATATTCATGTCAATATCTTTCAAATTCTAGTCAAAATCGGCGTCTTTGGGCATTTTAGTAACGAAAACCTTAATAAACTATTAGATTTCGACGTAAGGCAACCTTTCTGAGTCAAATAGTTGCCGATTTCGATAAAATCTTAGTCAGAATCTGCTTTTTCGCCTCTTATTGTACCCAAATTTACCTTAGAAATGCAGATATATACTTAAAACACCTTCTTTTGGGACAAATAATTGGTTTTCGCCCTTGATTTACGGAAGATTATAGCCAAAACATGCATTTTCATAACTTAGCGAACTGAAATCTACATTAAAACTGCAGATAACTACTTAAAAATTCACTTCCTTGAATTGATAATAGGTTTTTCTTTGTCATTTTAAACAGATTCCAGTCAAAATCGGCTTCTTCGATTCATAACATATCTAAAACCGCATCAAAACTGCAAATATCAGTTTAAACTATCATTTTTTGATACAAACAGTTATATATTCATGTCAATATCTTTCAAATTCTAGTCAAAATCGGCGTCTTTGGGCATTTTAGTAACGAAAACCTTAATAAACTATTAGATTTCGACGTAAGGCAACCTTTCTGAGTCAAATAGTTGCCGATTTCGATAAAATCTTAGTCAGAATCTGCTTTTTCGCCTCTTATTGTACCCAAATCTACCTTACAAATGCAGATATATACTTAAAACACCTTCTTTTGGGACAAATAATTGGTTTTCGCCCTTGATTTACGGAAGATTATAGCCAAAACATGCATTTTCATAACTTAGCGAACTGAAATCTACATTAAAACTGCAGATAACTACTTAAAAATTCACTTCCTTGAATTGATAATAGGTTTTTCTTTGTCATTTTAAACAGATTCCAGTCAAAATCGGCTTCTTCGATTCATATCGTATCTAAAACCGCATCAAAACTGCAAATATCAGTTTAAACTATCATTTTTTGATACAAACAGTTATATATTCATGTCAATATCTTTCAAATTCTAGTCAAAATCGGCGTCTTTGGGCATTTTAGTAACGAAAACCTTAATAACCTATTAGATTTCGACGTAAGGCAACCTTTCTGAGTCAAATAGTTGCCGATTTCGATAAAATCTTAGTCAGAATCTGCTTTTTCGCCTCTTATTGTACCCAAATCTACCTTAGAAATGCAGATATATACTTAAAACACCTTCTTTTGGGACAAATAATTGGTTTTCGCCCTTGATTTACGGAAGATTATAGCCAAAACATGCATTTTCATAACTTAGCGAACTGAAATCTACATTAAAACTGCAGATAACTACTTAAAAATTCACTTCCTTGAATTGATAATAGGTTTTTCTTTGTCATTTTAAACAGATTCCAGTCAAAATCGGCTTCTTCGATTCATATCGTATCTAAACCCGCATCAAAACTGCAAATATCAGTTTAAACTATCATTTTTTGATACAAACAGTTATATAGTCATGTCAATATCTTTCAAATTCTAGTCAAAGTCGGCGTCTTTGGGCATTTTAATAACGAAAACCTTAATAAACTATTAGATTTCGACGTAAGGCAACCTTTCTGAGTCAAATAGTTGCCGATTTCGATAAAATCTTAGTCAGAATCTGCTTTTTCGCCTCTTATTGTACCCAAATCTACCTTAGAAATGCAGATATATACTTAAAACACCTTCTTTTGGGACAAATAATTGGTTTTCGCCCTTGATTTACGGAAGATTATAGCCAAAACATGCATTTTCATAACTTAGCGAACTGAAATCTACATTAAAACTGCAGATAACTACTTAAAAATTCACTTCCTTGAATTGATAATAGGTTTTTCTTTGTCATTTTAAACAGATTCCAGTCAAAATCGGCTTCTTCGACTCGCTCATATCGTACCTAAAACCGCATCAAAACTGCAAATATCAGTTTAAACTATCATTTTTTGATACAAACAGTTATATATTCTTGTCAATATCTTTCAAATTCTAATCAAAATCGGCGTCTTTGGGCATTTTAGTAACGAAAACCTTAATAAACTATTAGATTTCGACGTAAGGCAACCTTTCTGAGTCAAATAATTGCCGATTTCGATAAAATCTTAGTCAGAATCTGCTTTTTCGCCTCTTATTGTACCCAAATCTACCTTAGAAATGCAGATGTATACTTAAAACACTTTCTTTTGGGACAAATAATTGGTTTTCGCCCTTTATTTACGGAAGATTATAGCCAAAACATGCATTTTCATTACTTAGCGAACTGAAATCTACATTAAAACTGCAGATAACTACTTAAAAATTCACTTCCTTGAATTGATAATAGGTTTTTCTTTGTCATTTTAAACAGATTAAAGTCAAAATCGGCTTTTTTCGATTCATATCGTATCTAAAACCGCATCAAAACTGCAAATATCAGTTTAAACTATCATTTTTTGATACAAACAGTTATATATTTATGTCAATATCTTTCAAATTCTAGTCAAAATCGGCGTCTTTGGGCATTTTAGTAACGAAAATCTTAATAAACTATTAGATTTCGACGTAAGGCAACCTTTCTGAGTCAAATAGTTGCCGATTTCGATAAAATCTTAGTCAGAATCTGCTTTTTCGCCTCTTATTGTACCCAAATCTACCTTAGAAATGCAGATATATACTTAAAACACCTTCTTTTGGGACAAATAATTGGTTTTCGCCCTTGATTTACGGAAGATTATAGCCAAAACATGCATTTTCATTACTTAGCGAACTGAAATCTACATTAAAACTGCAGATAACTACTTAAAAATTCACTTCCTTGAATTGATAATAGGTTTTTCTTTGTCATTTTAAACAGATTCCAGTCAAAATCGGCTTATTCGATTCATATCGTATCTAAAACCGCATCAAAACTGCAAATATCAGTTTAAACTATCATTTTTTGATACAAACAGTTGTATATTCATTTCAATATCTTTCAAATTCTAGTCAAAATCATCGTCTTTGGGCATTTTAGTAACGAAAACCTTAATAAACTATTAGATTTCGACGTAAGGCAACCTTTCTGAGTCAAATAGTTGCCGATTTCGATAAAATCTTAGTCAGAATCTGCTTTTTCGCCTCTTATTGTACCCAAATCTACCTTAGAAATGCAGATATATACTTAAAACACCTTCTTTTGGGACAAATAATTGGTTTTCGCCATTGATTTACGGAAGATTATAGCCAAAACATGCATTTTCATAACTTAGCGAACTGAAATCTACATTAAAACTGCAGATAACTACTTAAAAATTCACTTCCTTGAATTGATAATAGGTTTTTCTTTGTCATTTTAAACAGATTCCAGTCAAAATCGGCTTCTTTGATTCATATCGTATCTAAAACCGCATCAAAACTGCAAATATCAGTTTAAACTATCATTTTTTGATACAAACAGTTATATATTCATGTCAATATCTTTCAAATTCTAGTCAAAATCGGCGTCTTTGGGCATTTTAGTAACGAAAACCTTAATAAACTATTAGATTTCGACGTAAGGCAACCTTTCTGAGTCAAATAGTTGCCGATTTCGATAAAATCTTAGTCAGAATCTGCTTTTTCGCCTCTTATTGTACCCAAATTTACCTTAGAAATGCAGATATATACTTAAAACACCTTCTTTTGGGACAAATAATTGGTTTTCGCCCTTGATTTACGGAAGATTATAGCCAAAACATGCATCTTCATAACTTAGCGAACTGAAATCTACATTAAAACTGCAGATAACTACTTAAAAATTCACTTCCTTGAATTGATAATAGGTTTTTCTTTGTCATTTTAAACAGATTCCAGTCAAAATCGGCTTCTTCGATTCATATCGTATCTAAAACAGCATCAAAACTGCAAATATCAGTTTAAACTATCATTTTTTGATACAAACAGTTATATATTCATGTCAATATCTTTCAAATTCTAGTCAAAATCGGCGTCTTTGGGCATTTTAGTAACGAAAACCTTAATAAACTATTAGATTTCGACGTAAGGCAACCTTTCTGAGTCAAATAGTTGCCGATTTCGATAAAATCTTAGTCAGAATCTGCTTTTTCGCCTCTTATTGTACCCAAATCTACCTTAGAAATGCAGATATATACTTAAAACACCTTCTTTTGGGACAAATAATTGGTTTTCGCCCTTGATTTACGGAAGATTATAGCCAAAACATGCATTTTCATTACTTAGCGAACTGAAATCTACATTAAAACTGCAGATAACTACTTAAAAATTCACTTCCTTGAATTGATATTAGGTTTTTCTTTGTCATTTTAAACAGATTCCAGTCAAAATCGGCTTCTTCGATTCATATCGTATCTAAAACCGCATCAAAACTGCAAATATCAGTTTAAACTATCATTTTTTGATACAAACAGATATATATTCATGTCAATATCTTTCAAATTCTAGTCAAAATCGGCGTCTTTGGGCATTTTAGTAACGAAAACCTTAATAAACTATTAGATTTCGACGTAAGGCAACCTTTCTGAGTCAATTAGTTGCCGATTTCGATAAAATCTTAGTCAGAATCTGCTTTTTCGCCTCTTATTGTACCCAAATCTACCTTAGAAATGCAGATATATACTTAAAACACCTTCTTTTGGGACAAATAATTGGTTTTCGCCCTTGATTTACGGAAGATTATAGCCAAAACATGCATTTTCATAACTTAGCGAACTGAAATCTACATTAAAACTGCAGATAACTACTTAAAAATTCACTTCCTTGAATTGATAATAGGTTTTTCTTTGTCATTTTAAACAGATTCCAGTCAAAATCGGCTTCTTCGATTCATATCGTATCTAAAACCGCATCAAAACTGCAAATATCAGTTTAAACTATCATTTTTTGATACAAACAGATATATATTCATGTCAATATCTTTCAAATTCCAGTCAAAATCGGCGTCTTTGGGCATTTTAGTAACGAAAACCTTAATAAACTATTAGATTTCGACGTAAGGCAACCTTTCTGAGTCAAATAGTTGCCGATTTCGATAAAATCTTAGTCAGAATCTGCTTTTTCGCCTCTTATTGTACCCAAATCTACCTTAGAAATGCAGATATATACTTAAAACACCTTCTTTTGGGACAAATAATTGGTTTTCGCCCTTGATTTACGGAAGATTATAGCCAAAACATGCATTTTCATAACTTAGCGAACTGAAATCTACATTGAAACTGCAGATAACTACTTAAAAATTCACTTCCTTGAATTGATAATAGGTTTTTCTTTGTCATTTTAAACAGATTCCAGTCAAAATCGGCTTCTTCGATTCATATCGTATCTAAAACAGCATCAAAACTGCAAATATCAGCTTAAACTATCATTTTTTGATACAAACAGTTATATATTCATGTCAATATCTTTCAAATTCTAGTCAAAATCGGCGTCTTTGGGCATTTTAGTAACGAAAACCTTAATAAACTATTAGATTTCGACGTAAGGCAACCTTTCTGAGTCAAATAGTTGCCGATTTCGATAAAATCTTAGTCAGAATCTGCTTTTTCGCCTCTTATTGTACCCAAATCTACCTTAGAAATGCAGATATATACTTAAAACACCTTCTTTTGGGACAAATAATTGGTTTTCGCCCTTGATTTACGGAAGATTATAGCCAAAACATGCATTTTCATTACTTAGCGAACTGAAATCTACATTAAAACTGCAGATAACTACTTAAAAATTCACTTCCTTGAATTGATAATAGGTTTTTCTTTGTCATTTTAAACAGATTCCAGTCAAAATCGGCTTATTCGATTCATATCGTATCTAAAACCGCATCAAAACTGCAAATATCAGTTTAAACTATCATTTTTTGATACAAACAGTTGTATATTCATGTCAATATCTTTCAAATTCTAGTCAAAATCGGCGTCTTTGGGCATTTTAGTAACGAAAACCTTAATAAACTATTAGATTTCGACGTAAGGCAACCTTTCTGAGTCAAATAGTTGCCGATTTCGATAAAATCTTAGTCAGAATCTGCTTTTTCGCCTCTTATTGTACCCAAATCTACCTTAGAAATGCAGATATATACTTAAAACACCTTCTTTTGGGACAAATAATTGGTTTTCGCCCTTGATTTACGGAAGAATATAGCCAAAACATGCATTTTCATAACTTAGCGAACTGAAATCTACATTGAAACTGCAGATAACTACTTAAAAATTCACTTCCTTGAATTGATAATAGGTTTTTCTTTGTCATTTTAAACAGATTCTAGTCAAAATCGGCTTCTTCGATTCATATCGTATCTAAAACCGCATCAAAACTGCAAATATCAGTTTAAACTATCATTTTTTGATACAAACAGTTATATATTCATGTCAATATCTTTCAAATTCTAGTCAAAATCGGCGTCTTTGGGCATTTTAGTAACGAAAACCTTAATAAACTATTAGATTTCGACGTAAGGCAACCTTTCTGAGTCAAATAGTTGCCGATTTCGATAAAATCTTAGTCAGAATCTGCTTTTTCGCCTCTTATTGTACCCAAATTTACCTTAGAAATGCAGATATATACTTAAAACACCTTCTTTTGGGACAAATAATTGGTTTTCGCCCTTGATTTACGGAAGATTATAGCCAAAACATGCATTTTCATAACTTAGCGAACTGAAATCTACATTAAAACTGCAGATAACTACTTAAAAATTCACTTCCTTGAATTGATAATAGGTTTTTCTTTGTCATTTTAAACAGATTCCAGTCAAAATCGGCTTCTTCGATTCATAACATATCTAAAACCGCATCAAAACTGCAAATATCAGTTTAAACTATCATTTTTTGATACAAACAGTTATATATTCATGTCAATATCTTTCAAATTCTAGTCAAAATCGGCGTCTTTGGGCATTTTAGTAACGAAAACCTTAATAAACTATTAGATTTCGACGTAAGGCAACCTTTCTGAGTCAAATAGTTGCCGATTTCGATAAAATCTTAGTCAGAATCTGCTTTTTCGCCTCTTATTGTACCCAAATCTACCTTAGAAATGCAGATATATACTTAAAACACCTTCTTTTGGGACAAATAATTGGTTTTCGCCCTTGATTTACGGAAGATTATAGCCAAAACATGCATTTTCATAACTTAGCGAACTGAAATCTACATTAAAACTGCAGATAACTACTTAAAAATTCACTTCCTTGAATTGATAATAGGTTTTTCTTTGTCATTTTAAACAGATTCCAGTCAAAATCGGCTTCTTCGATTCATATCGTATCTAAAACCGCATCAAAACTGCAAATATCAGTTTAAACTATCATTTTTTGATACAAACAGTTATATATTCATGTCAATATCTTTCAAATTCTAGTCAAAATCGGCGTCTTTGGGCATTTTAGTAACGAAAACCTTAATAACCTATTAGATTTCGACGTAAGGCAACCTTTCTGAGTCAAATAGTTGCCGATTTCGATAAAATCTTAGTCAGAATCTGCTTTTTCGCCTCTTATTGTACCCAAATCTACCTTAGAAATGCAGATATATACTTAAAACACCTTCTTTTGGGACAAATAATTGGTTTTCGCCCTTGATTTACGGAAGATTATAGCCAAAACATGCATTTTCATAACTTAGCGAACTGAAATCTACATTAAAACTGCAGATAACTACTTAAAAATTCACTTCCTTGAATTGATAATAGGTTTTTCTTTGTCATTTTAAACAGATTCCAGTCAAAATCGGCTTCTTCGACTCGCTCATATCGTACCTAAAACCGCATCAAAACTGCAAATATCAGTTTAAACTATCATTTTTTGATACAAACAGTTATATATTCTTGTCAATATCTTTCAAATTCTAATCAAAATCGGCGTCTTTGGGCATTTTAGTAACGAAAACCTTAATAAACTATTAGATTTCGACGTAAGGCAACCTTTCTGAGTCAAATAATTGCCGATTTCGATAAAATCTTAGTCAGAATCTGCTTTTTCGCCTCTTATTGTACCCAAATCTACCTTAGAAATGCAGATGTATACTTAAAACACTTTCTTTTGGGACAAATAATTGGTTTTCGCCCTTTATTTACGGAAGATTATAGCCAAAACATGCATTTTCATTACTTAGCGAACTGAAATCTACATTAAAACTGCAGATAACTACTTAAAAATTCACTTCCTTGAATTGATAATAGGTTTTTCTTTGTCATTTTAAACAGATTAAAGTCAAAATCGGCTTTTTTCGATTCATATCGTATCTAAAACCGCATCAAAACTGCAAATATCAGTTTAAACTATCATTTTTTGATACAAACAGTTATATATTTATGTCAATATCTTTCAAATTCTAGTCAAAATCGGCGTCTTTGGGCATTTTAGTAACGAAAATCTTAATAAACTATTAGATTTCGACGTAAGGCAACCTTTCTGAGTCAAATAGTTGCCGATTTCGATAAAATCTTAGTCAGAATCTGCTTTTTCGCCTCTTATTGTACCCAAATCTACCTTAGAAATGCAGATATATACTTAAAACACCTTCTTTTGGGACAAATAATTGGTTTTCGCCCTTGATTTACGGAAGATTATAGCCAAAACATGCATTTTCATTACTTAGCGAACTGAAATCTACATTAAAACTGCAGATAACTACTTAAAAATTCACTTCCTTGAATTGATAATAGGTTTTTCTTTGTCATTTTAAACAGATTCCAGTCAAAATCGGCTTATTCGATTCATATCGTATCTAAAACCGCATCAAAACTGCAAATATCAGTTTAAACTATCATTTTTTGATACAAACAGTTGTATATTCATTTCAATATCTTTCAAATTCTAGTCAAAATCATCGTCTTTGGGCATTTTAGTAACGAAAACCTTAATAAACTATTAGATTTCGACGTAAGGCAACCTTTCTGAGTCAAATAGTTGCCGATTTCGATAAAATCTTAGTCAGAATCTGCTTTTTCGCCTCTTATTGTACCCAAATCTACCTTAGAAATGCAGATATATACTTAAAACACCTTCTTTTGGGACAAATAATTGGTTTTCGCCATTGATTTACGGAAGATTATAGCCAAAACATGCATTTTCATAACTTAGCGAACTGAAATCTACATTAAAACTGCAGATAACTACTTAAAAATTCACTTCCTTGAATTGATAATAGGTTTTTCTTTGTCATTTTAAACAGATTCCAGTCAAAATCGGCTTCTTTGATTCATATCGTATCTAAAACCGCATCAAAACTGCAAATATCAGTTTAAACTATCATTTTTTGATACAAACAGTTATATATTCATGTCAATATCTTTCAAATTCTAGTCAAAATCGGCGTCTTTGGGCATTTTAGTAACGAAAACCTTAATAAACTATTAGATTTCGACGTAAGGCAACCTTTCTGAGTCAAATAGTTGCCGATTTCGATAAAATCTTAGTCAGAATCTGCTTTTTCGCCTCTTATTGTACCCAAATTTACCTTAGAAATGCAGATATATACTTAAAACACCTTCTTTTGGGACAAATAATTGGTTTTCGCCCTTGATTTACGGAAGATTATAGCCAAAACATGCATCTTCATAACTTAGCGAACTGAAATCTACATTAAAACTGCAGATAACTACTTAAAAATTCACTTCCTTGAATTGATAATAGGTTTTTCTTTGTCATTTTAAACAGATTCCAGTCAAAATCGGCTTCTTCGATTCATATCGTATCTAAAACAGCATCAAAACTGCAAATATCAGTTTAAACTATCATTTTTTGATACAAACAGTTATATATTCATGTCAATATCTTTCAAATTCTAGTCAAAATCGGCGTCTTTGGGCATTTTAGTAACGAAAACCTTAATAAACTATTAGATTTCGACGTAAGGCAACCTTTCTGAGTCAAATAGTTGCCGATTTCGATAAAATCTTAGTCAGAATCTGCTTTTTCGCCTCTTATTGTACCCAAATCTACCTTAGAAATGCAGATATATACTTAAAACACCTTCTTTTGGGACAAATAATTGGTTTTCGCCCTTGATTTACGGAAGATTATAGCCAAAACATGCATTTTCATTACTTAGCGAACTGAAATCTACATTAAAACTGCAGATAACTACTTAAAAATTCACTTCCTTGAATTGATATTAGGTTTTTCTTTGTCATTTTAAACAGATTAAAGTCAAAATCGGCTTATTCGATTCATATCGTATCTAAAACCGCATCAAAACTGCAAATATCAGTTTAAACTATCATTTTTTGATACAAACAGTTATATATTTATGTCAATATCTTTCAAATTCTAGTCAAAATCGGCGTCTTTGGACATTTTAGTAACGAAAACCTTAATAAACTATTAGATTTCCACGTAAGGCAAACTTTCTGAGTCAAATAGTTGCCGATTTCGATAAAATCTTAGTCAGAATCTGCTTTTTCGCCTCTTATTGTACCCAAATCTGCCTTAGAAATGCAGATATATACTTAAAACACCTTTTTTTGGGACAAATAATTGGTTTTCGCCCCTGATTTACGGAAGATTATAGCCAAAACATGCATTTTCATAACTTAGCGAACTGAAATCTACATTAAAACTGCAGATAACTACTTAAAAATTCACTTCCTTGAATTGATAATAGGTTTTTCTTTGTCATTTTAAACAGATTCCAGTCAAAATCGGCTTCTTCGATTCATAACGTATCTAAAACCGCATCAAAACTGCAAATATCAGTTTAAACTATCATTTTTTGATACAAACAGTTATATATTCATGTCAATATCTTTCAAATTCTAGTCAAAATCGGCGTCTTTGGGCATTTTAGTAACGAAAACCTTAATAAACTATTAGATTTCGACGTAAGGCAACCTTTCTGAGTCAAATAGTTGCCGATTTCGATAAAATCTTAGTCAGAATCTGCTTTTTCGCCTCTTATTGTACCCAAATCTACCTTAGAAATGCAGATATATACTTAAAACACCTTCTTTTGGGACAAATAATTGGTTTTCGCCCTTGATTTACGGAAGATTATAGCCAAAACATGCATTTTCATAACTTAGCGAACTGAAATCTACATTAAAACTGCAGATAACTACTTAAAAATTCACTTCCTTGAATTGATAATAGGTTTTTCTTTGTCATTTTAAACAGATTCCAGTCAAAATCGGCTTCTTCGATTCATATCGTATCTAAAACCGCATCAAAACTGCAAATATCAGTTTAAACTATCATTTTTTGATACAAACAGTTATATATTCATGTCAATATCTTTCAAATTCTAGTCAAAGTCGGCGTCTTTGGGCATTTTAATAACGAAAACCTTAATAAACTATTAGATTTCGACGTAAGGCAACCTTTCTGAGTCAAATAGTTGCCGATTTCGATAAAATCTTAGTCAGAATCTGCTTTTTCGCCTCTTATTGTACCCAAATCTACCTTAGAAATGCAGATATATACTTAAAACACCTTCTTTTGGGACAAATAATTGGTTTTCGCCCTTGATTTACGGAAGATTATAGCCAAAACATGCATTTTCATAACTTAGCGAACTGAAATCTACATTAAAACTGCAGATAACTACTTAAAAATTCACTTCCTTGAATTGATAATAGGTTTTTCTTTGTCATTTTAAACAGATTCCAGTCAAAATCGGCTTCTTCGACTCGCTCATATCGTACCTAAAACCGCATCAAAACTGCAAATATCAGTTTAAACTATCATTTTTTGATACAAACAGTTATATATTCTTGTCAATATCTTTCAAATTCTAATCAAAATCGGCGTCTTTGGGCATTTTAGTAACGAAAACCTTAATAAACTATTAGATTTCGACGTAAGGCAACCTTTCTGAGTCAAATAGTTGCCGATTTCGATAAAATCTTAGTCAGAATCTGCTTTTTCGCCTCTTATTGTACCCAAATCTACCTTAGAAATGCAGATATATACTTAAAACACCTTTTTTTGGGACAAATAATTGGTTTTCGCCCTTGATTTACGGAAGATTATAGCCAAAACATGCATTTTCATAACTTAGCGAACTGAAATCTACATTAAAACTGCAGATAACTACTTAAAAATTCACTTCCTTGAATTGATAATAGGTTTTTCTTTGTCATTTTAAACAGATTCCAGTCAAAATCGGCTTCTTCGATTCATAACGTATCTAAAACCGCATCAAAACTGCAAATATCAGTTTAAACTATCATTTTTTGATACAAACAGTTATATATTCATGTCAATATCTTTCAAATTCTAGTCAAAATCGGCGTCTTTGGGCATTTTAGTAACGAAAACCTTAATAAACTATTAGATTTCGACGTAAGGCAACCTTTCTGAGTCAAATAGTTGCCGATTTCGATAAAATCTTAGTCAGAATCTGCTTTTTCGCCTCTTATTGTACCCAAATCTGCCTTAGAAATGCAGATATATACTTAAAACACCTTTTTTTGGGACAAATAATTGGTTTTCGCCCTTGATTTACGGAAGATTATAGCCAAAACATGCATTTTCATAACTTAGCGAACTGAAATCTACATTAAAACTGCAGATAACTACTTAAAAATTCACTTCCTTGAATTGATAATAGGTTTTTCTTTGTCATTTTAAACAGATTCCAGTCAAAATCGGCTTCTTCGACTCGCTCATATCGTACCTAAAACCGCATCAAAACTGCAAATATCAGTTTAAACTATCATTTTTTGATACAAACAGTTATATATTCTTGTCAATATCTTTCAAATTCTAATCAAAATCGGCGTCTTTGGGCATTTTAGTAACGAAAACCTTAATAAACTATTAGATTTCGACGTAAGGCAACCTTTCTGAGTCAAATAGTTGCCGATTTCGATAAAATCTTAGTCAGAATCTGCTTTTTCGCCTCTTATTGTACCCAAATCTACCTTAGAAATGCAGATGTATACTTAAAACACCTTCTTTTGGGACAAATAATTGGTTTTCGCCCTTTATTTACGGAAGATTATAGCCAAAACATGCATTTTCATTACTTAGCGAACTGAAATCTACATTAAAACTGCAGATAACTACTTAAAAATTCACTTCCTTGAATTGATAATAGGTTTTTCTTTGTCATTTTAAACAGATTAAAGTCAAAATCGGCTTTTTTCGATTCATATCGTATCTAAAACCGCATCAAAACTGCAAATATCAGTTTAAACTATCATTTTTTGATACAAACAGTTATATATTTATGTCAATATCTTTCAAATTCTAGTCAAAATCGGCGTCTTTGGGCATTTTAGTAACGAAAACCTTAATAAACTATTAGATTTCGACGTAAGGCAACCTTTCTGAGTCAAATAGTTGCCGATTTCGATAAAATCTTAGTCAGAATCTGCTTTTTCGCCTCTTATTGTACCCAAATCTACCTTAGAAATGCAGATATATACTTAAAACACCTTCTTTTTGGACAAATAATTGGTTTTCGCCCTTGATTTACGGAAGATTATAGCCAAAACATGCATTTTCATAACTTAGCGAACTGAAATCTACATTAAAACTGCAGATAACTACTTAAAAATTCACTTCCTTGAATTGATAATAGGTTTTTCTTTGTCATTTTAAACAGATTCCAGTCAAAATCGGCTTCTTCGATTCATATCGTATCTAAAACCGCATCAAAACTGCAAATATCAGTTTAAACTATCATTTTTTGATACAAACAGTTATATATTCATGTCAATATCTTTCAAATTCTAGTCAAAGTCGGCGTCTTTGGGCATTTTAATAACGAAAACCTTAATAAACTATTAGATTTCGACGTAAGGCAACCTTTCTGAGTCAAATAGTTGCCGATTTCGATAAAATCTTAGTCAGAATCTGCTTTTTCGCCTCTTATTGTACCCAAATCTACCTTAGAAATGCAGATATATACTTAAAACACCTTCTTTTGGGACAAATAATTGGTTTTCGCCCTTGATTTACGGAAGATTATAGCCAAAACATGCATTTTCATAACTTAGCGAACTGAAATCTACATTAAAACTGCAGATAACTACTTAAAAATTCACTTCCTTGAATTGATAATAGGTTTTTCTTTGTCATTTTAAACAGATTCCAGTCAAAATCGGCTTCTTCGACTCGCTCATATCGTACCTAAAACCGCATCAAAACTGCAAATATCAGTTTAAACTATCATTTTTTGATACAAACAGTTATATATTCTTGTCAATATCTTTCAAATTCTAATCAAAATCGGCGTCTTTGGGCATTTTAGTAACGAAAACCTTAATAAACTATTAGATTTCGACGTAAGGCAACCTTTCTGAGTCAAATAGTTGCCGATTTCGATAAAATCTTAGTCAGAATCTGCTTTTTCGCCTCTTATTGTACCCAAATCTACCTTAGAAATGCAGATATATACTTAAAACACCTTTTTTTGGGACAAATAATTGGTTTTCGCCCTTGATTTACGGAAGATTATAGCCAAAACATGCATTTTCATAACTTAGCGAACTGAAATCTACATTAAAACTGCAGATAACTACTTAAAAATTCACTTCCTTGAATTGATAATAGGTTTTTCTTTGTCATTTTAAACAGATTCCAGTCAAAATCGGCTTCTTCGATTCATAACGTATCTAAAACCGCATCAAAACTGCAAATATCAGTTTAAACTATCATTTTTTGATACAAACAGTTATATATTCATGTCAATATCTTTCAAATTCTAGTCAAAATCGGCGTCTTTGGGCATTTTAGTAACGAAAACCTTAATAAACTATTAGATTTCGACGTAAGGCAACCTTTCTGAGTCAAATAGTTGCCGATTTCGATAAAATCTTAGTCAGAATCTGCTTTTTCGCCTCTTATTGTACCCAAATCTACCTTAGAAATGCAGATATATACTTAAAACACCTTCTTTTGGGACAAATAATTGGTTTTCGCCCTTGATTTACGGAAGATTATAGCCAAAACATGCATTTTCATAACTTAGCGAACTGAAATCTACATTAAAACTGCAGATAACTACTTAAAAATTCACTTCCTTGAATTGATAATAGGTTTTTCTTTGTCATTTTCAACAGATTCCAGTCAAAATCGGCTTCTTCGACTCATATCGTACCTAAAACCGCATCAAAACTTGCAGATATCAGTTTAAACTATCATTTTTTGATACAAACAGTTATATATTCATGTCAATATCTTTCAAATTCTAGTCAATATCGGCGTCTTTGGGCATTTTAGTAACGAAAACCTTAATAACCTATTAGATTTCGACGTAAGGCAACCTTTCTGAGTCAAATAGTTGCCGATTTCGATAAAATCTTAGTCAGAATCTGCTTTTTCGCCTCTTATTGTACCCAAATCTACCTTAGAAATGCAGATATATACTTAAAACACCTTCTTTTGGGACAAATAATTGGTTTTCGCCCTTGATTTACGGAAGATTATAGCCAAAACATGCATTTTCATAACTTAGCGAACTGAAATCTACATTAAAACTGCAGATAACTACTTAAAAATTCACTTCCTTGAATTGATAATAGGTTTTTCTTTGTCATTTTAAACAGATTCCAGTCAAAATCGGCTTCTTCGATTCATATCGTATCTAAAACCGCATCAAAACTGCAAATATCAGTTTAAACTATCATTTTTTGATACAAACAGTTATATAGTCATGTCAATATTTTTCAAATTCTAGTCAAAGTCGGCGTCTTTGGGCATTTTAATAACGAAAACCTTAATAAACTATTAGATTTCGGCGTAAGGCAACCTTTCTGAGTCAAATAGTTGCCGATTTCGATAAAATCCTAGTCAGAATCTGCTTTTTCGCCTCTTATTGTACCCAAATCTACCTTAGAAATGCAGATATATACTTAAAACACCTTCTTTTGGGACAAATAATTGGTTTTCGCCCTTGATTTACGGAAGATTATAGCCAAAACATGCATTTTCATAACTTAGCGAACTGAAATCTACATTAAAACTGCAGATAACTACTTAAAAATTCACTTCCTTGAATTGATAATAGGTTTTTCTTTGTCATTTTAAACAGATTCCAGTCAAAATCGGCTTCTTCGACTCGCTCATATCGTACCTAAAACCGCATCAAAACTGCAAATATCAGTTTAAACTATCATTTTTTGATACAAACAGTTATATATTCTTGTCAATATCTTTCAAATTCTAATCAAAATCGGCGTCTTTGGGCATTTTAGTAACGAAAACCTTAATAAACTATTAGATTTCGACGTAAGGCAACCTTTCTGAGTCAAATAGTTGCCGATTTCGATAAAATCTTAGTCAGAATCTGCTTTTTCGCCTCTTATTGTACCCAAATCTACCTTAGAAATGCAGATATATACTTAAAACACCTTCTTTTGGGACAAATAATTGGTTTTCGCCCTTGATTTACGGAAGATTATAGCCAAAACATGCATTTTCATAACTTAGCGAACTGAAATCTACATTAAAACTGCAGATAACTACTTAAAAATTCACTTCCTTGAATTGATAATAGGTTTTTCTTTGTCATTTTAAACAGATTCCAGTCAAAATCGGCTTCTTCGATTCATATCGTATCTAAAACCGCATCAAAACTGCAAATATCAGTTTAAACTATCATTTTTTGATACAAACAGTTATATAGTCTTGTCAATATTTTTCAAATTCTAGTCAAAGTCGGCGTCTTTGGGCATTTTAATAACGAAAACCTTAATAAACTATTAGATTTCGGCGTAAGGCAACCTTTCTGAGTCAAATAGTTGCCGATTTCGATAAAATCCTAGTCAGAATCTGCTTTTTCGCCTCTTATTGTACCCAAATCTACCTTAGAAAAGCAGATGTATACTTAAAACACCTTCTTTTGGGACAAATAATTGGTTTTCGCCCTTTATTTACGGAAGATTATAGCCAAAACATGCATTTTCATTACTTAGCGAACTGAAATCTACATTAAAACTGCAGATAACTACTTAAAAATTCACTTCCTTGAATTGATAATAGGTTTTTCTTTGTCATTTTAAACAGATTCCAGTCAAAATCGGCTTCTTCGATTCATATCGTATCTAAAACCGCATCAAAACTGCAAATATCAGTTTAAACTATCATTTTTTGATACAAACAGTTATATATTTATGTCAATATCTTTCAAATTCTAGTCAAAATCGGCGTCTTTGGGCATTTTAGTAACGAAAACCTTAATAAACTATTAGATTTCGACGTAAGGCAAACTTTCTGAGTCAAATAGTTGCCGATTTCGATAAAATCTTAGTCAGAATCTGCTTTTTCGCCTCTTATTGTACCCAAATCTACCTTAGAAATGCAGATATATACTTAAAACACCTTTTTTTGGGACAAATAATTGGTTTTCGCCCTTGATTTACGGAAGATTATAGCCAAAACATGCATTTTCATAACTTAGCGAACTGAAATCTACATTAAAACTGCAGATAACTACTTAAAAATTCACTTCCTTGAATTGATAATAGGTTTTTCTTTGTCATTTTAAACAGATTCCAGTCAAAATCGGCTTCTTCGATTCATAACGTATCTAAAACCGCATCAAAACTGCAAATATCAGTTTAAACTATCATTTTTTGATACAAACAGTTATATATTCATGTCAATATCTTTCAAATTCTAGTCAAAATCGGCGTCTTTGGGCATTTTAGTAACGAAAACCTTAATAAACTATTAGATTTCGACGTAAGGCAACCTTTCTGAGTCAAATAGTTGCCGATTTCGATAAAATCTTAGTCAGAATCTGCTTTTTCGCCTCTTATTGTACCCAAATCTACCTTAGAAATGCAGATATATACTTAAAACACCTTCTTTTGGGACAAATAATTGGTTTTCGCCCTTGATTTACGGAAGATAATAGCCAAAACATGCATTTTCATAACTTAGCGAACTGAAATCTACATTAAAACTGCAGATAACTACTTAAAAATTCACTTCCTTGAATTGATAATAGGTTTTTCTTTGTCATTTTAAACAGATTCCAGTCAAAATCGGCTTCTTCGATTCATATCGTATCTAAAACCGCATCAAAACTGCAAATATCAGTTTAAACTATCATTTTTTGATACAAACAGTTATATATTCATGTCAATATCTTTCAAATTCTAGTCAAAATCGGCGTCTTTGGGCATTTTAGTAACGAAAACCTTAATAAACTATTAGATTTCGACGTAAGGCAACCTTTCTGAGTCAAATAGTTGCCGATTTCGATAAAATCTTAGTCAGAATCTGCTTTTTCGCCTCTTATTGTACCCAAATCTACCTTAGAAATGCAGATATATACTTAAAACACCTTCTTTTGGGACAAATAATTGGTTTTCGCCCTTGATTTACGGAAGATTATAGCCAAAACATGCATTTTCATAACTTAGCGAACTGAAATCTACATTAAAACTGCAGATAACTACTTAAAAATTCACTTCCTTGAATTGATAATAGGTTTTTCTTTGTCATTTTAAACAGATTCCAGTCAAAATCGGCTTCTTCGATTCATATCGTATCTAAAACAGCATCAAAACTGCAAATATCAGTTTAAACTATCATTTTTTGATACAAACAGTTATATATTCATGTCAATATCTTTCAAATTCTAGTCAAAATCGGCGTCTTTGGGCATTTTAGTAACGAAAACCTTAATAAACTATTAGATTTCGACGTAAGGCAACCTTTCTGAGTCAAATAGTTGCCGATTTCGATAAAATCTTAGTCAGAATCTGCTTTTTCGCCTCTTATTGTACCCAAATCTAAATTAGAAATGCAGATATATACTTAAAGCACCTTCTTTTGGGACAAATAATTGGTTTTCGCCCTTGATTTACGGAAGATTATAGCCAAAACATGCATTTTCATTACTTAGCGAACTGAAATCTACATTAAAACTGCAGATAACTACTTAAAAATTCACTTCCTTGAATTGATAATAGGTTTTTCTTTGTCATTTTAAACAGATTAAAGTCAAAATCGGCTTCTTCGATTCATAACGTATCTAAAACCGCATCAAAACTGCAAATATCAGTTTAAACTATCATTTTTTGATACAAACAGTTATATATTTATGTCAATATCTTTCAAATTCTAGTCAAAATCGGCGTCTTTGGGCATTTTAGTAACGAAAACCTTAATAAACTATTAGATTTCCACGTAAGGCAAACTTTCTGAGTCAAATAGTTGCCGATTTCGATAAAATCTTAGTCAGAATCTGCTTTTTCGCCTCTTATTGTACCCAAATCTACCTTAGAAATGCAGATATATACTTAAAACACCTTCTTTTGGGACAAATAATTGGTTTTCGCCCTTGATTTACGGAAGATTATAGCCAAAACATGCATTTTCATAACTTAGCGAACTGAAATCTACATTAAAACTGCAGATAACTACTTAAAAATTCACTTCCTTGAATTGATAATAGGTTTTTCTTTGTCATTTTAAACAGATTCCAGTCAAAATCGGCTTCTTCGATTCATAACGTATCTAAAACCGCATCAAAACTGCAAATATCAGTTTAAACTATCATTTTTTGATACAAACAGTTATATATTCATGTCAATATCTTTCAAATTCTAGTCAAAATCGGCGTCTTTGGGCATTTTAGTAACGAAAACCTTAATAAACTATTAGATTTCGACGTAAGGCAACCTTTCTGAGTCAAATAGTTGCCGATTTCGATAAAATCTTAGTCAGAATCTGCTTTTTCGCCTCTTATTGTACCCAAATCTAAATTAGAAATGCAGATATATACTTAAAGCACCTTCTTTTGGGACAAATAATTGGTTTTCGCCCTTGATTTACGGAAGATTATAGCCAAAACATGCATTTTCATAACTTAGCGAACTGAAATCTACATTAAAACTGCAGATAACTACTTAAAAATTCACTTCCTTGAATTGATAATAGGTTTTTCTTTGTCATTTTAAACAGATTCCAGTCAAAATCGGCTTCTTCGATTCATAACGTATCTAAAACCGCATCAAAACTGCAAATATCAGTTTAAACTATCATTTTTTGATACAAACAGTTATATATTCATGTCAATATCTTTCAAATTCTAGTCAAAATCGGCGTCTTTGGGCATTTTAGTAACGAAAACCTTAATAACCTATTAGATTTCGACGTAAGGCAACCTTTCTGAGTCAAATAGTTGCCGATTTCGATAAAATCTTAGTCAGAATCTGCTTTTTCGCCTCTTATTGTACCCAAATCTACCTTAGAAATGCAGATATATACTTAAAACACCTTCTTTTGGGACAAATAATTGGTTTTCGCCCTTGATTTACGGAAGATTATAGCCAAAACATGCATTTTCATAACTTAGCGAACTGAAATCTACATTAAAACTGCAGATAACTACTTAAAAATTCACTTCCTTGAATTGATAATAGGTTTTTCTTTGTCATTTTAAACAGATTCCAGTCAAAATCGGCTTCTTCGATTCATATCGTATCTAAAACAGCATCAAAACTGCAAATATCAGTTTAAACTATCATTTTTTGATACAAACAGTTATATATTCATGTCAATATCTTTCAAATTCTAGTCAAAATCGGCGTCTTTGGGCATTTTAGTAACGAAAACCTTAATAAACTATTAGATTTCGACGTAAGGCAACCTTTCTGAGTCAAATAGTTGCCGATTTCGATAAAATCTTAGTCAGAATCTGCTTTTTCGCCTCTTATTGTACCCAAATCTAAATTAGAAATGCAGATATATACTTAAAACACCTTCTTTTGGGACAAATAATTGGTTTTCGCCCTTGATTTACGGAAGATTATAGCCAAAACATGCATTTTCATAACTTAGCGAACTGAAATCTACATTAAAACTGCAGATAACTACTTAAAAATTCACTTCCTTGAATTGATAATAGGTTTTTCTTTGTCATTTTAAACAGATTCCAGTCAAAATCGGCTTCTTCGATTCATAACGTATCTAAAACCGCATCAAAACTGCAAATATCAGTTTAAACTATCATTTTTTGATACAAACAGTTATATATTCATGTCAATATCTTTCAAATTCTAGTCAAAATCGGCGTCTTTGGGCATTTTAGTAACGAAAACCTTAATAAACTATTAGATTTCGACGTAAGGCAACCTTTCTGAGTCAAATAGTTGCCGATTTCGATAAAATCTTAGTCAGAATCTGCTTTTTCGCCTCTTATTGTACCCAAATCTACCTTAGAAATGCAGATATATACTTAAAACACCTTCTTTTGGGACAAATAATTGGTTTTCGCCCTTGATTTACGGAAGATTATAGCCAAAACATGCATTTTCATAACTTAGCGAACTGAAATCTACATTAAAACTGCAGATAACTACTTAAAAATTCACTTCCTTGAATTGATAATAGGTTTTTCTTTGTCATTTTCAACAGATTCCAGTCAAAATCGGCTTCTTCGACTCATATCGTACCTAAAACCGCATCAAAACTGCAAATATCAGTTTAAACTATCATTTTTTGATACAAACAGTTATATATTCATGTCAATATCTTTCAAATTCTAGTCAAAATCGGCGTCTTTGGGCATTTTAGTAACGAAAACCTTAATAAACTATTAGATTTCGACGTAAGGCAACCTTTCTGAGTCAAATAGTTGCCGATTTCGATAAAATCTTAGTCAGAATCTGCTTTTTCGCCTCTTATTGTACCCAAATCTACCTTAGAAATGCAGATATATACTTAAAACACCTTCTTTTGGGACAAATAATTGGTTTTCGCCCTTGATTTACGGAAGATTATAGCCAAAACATGCATTTTCATAACTTAGCGAACTGAAATCTACATTAAAACTGCAGATAACTACTTAAAAATTCACTTCCTTGAATTGATAATAGGTTTTTCTTTGTCATTTTCAACAGATTCCAGTCAAAATCGGCTTCTTCGACTCATATCGTACCTAAAACCGCATCAAAACTGCAAATATCAGTTTAAACTATCATTTTTTGATACAAACAGTTATATATTCATGTCAATATCTTTCAAATTCTAGTCAAAATCGGCGTCTTTGGGCATTTTAGTAACGAAAACCTTAATAACCTATTAGATTTCGACGTAAGGCAACCTTTCTGAGTCAAATAGTTGCCGATTTCGATAAAATCTTAGTCAGAATCTGCTTTTTCGCCTCTTATTGTACCCAAATCTACCTTAGAAATGCAGATATATACTTAAAACACCTTCTTTTGGGACAAATAATTGGTTTTCGCCCTTGATTTACTTAAGATTATAGCCAAAACATGCATTTTCATAACTTAGCGAACTGAAATCTACATTAAAACTGCAGATAACTACTTAAAAATTCACTTCCTTGAATTGATAATAGGTTTTTCTTTGTCATTTTAAACAGATTCCAGTCAAAATCGGCTTCTTCGATTCATATCGTATCTAAAACCGCATCCAAACTGCAAATATCAGTTTAAACTATCATTTTTTGATACAAACAGTTATATATTCATGTCAATATCTTTCAAATTCTAGTCAAAGTCGGCGTCTTTGGGCATTTTAATAACGAAAACCTTAATAAACTATTAGATTTCGACGTAAGGCAACCTTTCTGAGTCAAATAGTTGCCGATTTCGATAAAATCTTAGTCAGAATCTGCTTTTTCGCCTCTTATTGTACCCAAATCTACCTTAGAAATGCAGATATATACTTAAAACACCTTCTTTTGGGACAAATAATTGGTTTTCGCCCTTGATTTACGGAAGATAATAGCCAAAACATGCATTTTCATAACTTAGCGAACTGAAATCTACATTAAAACTGCAGATAACTACTTAAAAATTCACTTCCTTGAATTGATAATAGGTTTTTCTTTGTCATTTTAAACAGATTAAAGTCAAAATCGGCTTTTTTCGATTCATATCGTATCTAAAACCGCATCAAAACTGCAAATATCAGTTTAAACTATCATTTTTTGATACAAACAGTTATATATTTATGTCAATATCTTTCAAATTCTAGTCAAAATCGGCGTCTTTGGGCATTTTAGTAACGAAAACCTTAATAAACTATTAGATTTCGACGTAAGGCAAACTTTCTGAGTCAAATAGTTGCCGATTTCGATAAAATCTTAGTCAGAATCTGCTTTTTCGCCTCTTATTGTACCCAAATCTACCTTAGAAATGCAGATATATACTTAAAACACCTTTTTTTGGGACAAATAATTGGTTTTCGCCCTTGATTTACGGAAGATTATAGCCAAAGCATGCATTTTCATAACTTAGCGAACTGAAATCTACATTAAAACTGCAGATAACTACTTAAAAATTCACTTCCTTGAATTGATAATAGGTTTTTCTTTGTCATTTTAAACAGATTCCAGTCAAAATCGGCTTCTTCGATTCATATCGTATCTAAAACCGCATCAAAACTGCAAATATCAGTTTAAACTATCATTTTTTGATACAAACAGTTATATATTTATGTCAATATCTTTCAAATTCTAGTCAAAATCGGCGTCTTTGGGCATTTTAGTAACGAAAACCTTAATAAACTATTAGATTTCGACGTAAGGCAAACTTTCTGAGTCAAATAGTTGCCGATTTCGATAAAATCTTAGTCAGAATCTGCTTTTTCGCCTCTTATTGTACCCAAATCTACCTTAGAAATGCAGATATATACTTAAAACACCTTTTTTTGGGACAAATAATTGGTTTTCGCCCTTGATTTACGGAAGATTATAGCCAAAACATGCATTTTCATAACTTAGCGAACTGAAATCTACATTAAAACTGCAGATAACTACTTAAAAATTCACTTCCTTGAATTGATAATAGGTTTTTCTTTGTCATTTTAAACAGATTCCAGTCAAAATCGGCTTCTTCGATTCATAACGTATCTAAAACCGCATCAAAACTGCAAATATCAGTTTAAACTATCATTTTTTGATACAAACAGTTATATATTCATGTCAATATCTTTCAAATTCTAGTCAAAATCGGCGTCTTTGGGCATTTTAGTAACGAAAACCTTAATAAACTATTAGATTTCGACGTAAGGCAACCTTTCTGAGTCAAATAGTTGCCGATTTCGATAAAATCTTAGTCAGAATCTGCTTTTTCGCCTCTTATTGTACCCAAATCTACCTTAGAAATGCAGATATATACTTAAAACACCTTCTTTTGGGACAAATAATTGGTTTTCGCCCTTGATTTACGGAAGATTATAGCCAAAACATGCATTTTCATAACTTCTACATTAAAACTGCAGATAACTACTTAAAAATTCACTTCCTTGAATTGATAATAGGTTTTTCTTTGTCATTTTAAACAGATTAAAGTCAAAATCGGCTTTTTTCGATTCATATCGTATCTAAAACCGCATCAAAACTGCAAATATCAGTTTAAACTATCATTTTTTGATACAAACAGTTATATATTTATGTCAATATCTTTCAAATTCTAGTCAAAATCGGCGTCTTTGGGCATTTTAGTAACGAAAACCTTAATAAACTATTAGATTTCGACGTAAGGCAAACTTTCTGAGTCAAATAGTTGCCGATTTCGATAAAATCTTAGTCAGAATCTGCTTTTTCGCCTCTTATTGTACCCAAATCTACCTTAGAAATGCAGATATATACTTAAAACACCTTTTTTTGGGACAAATAATTGGTTTTCGCCCTTGATTTACGGAAGATTATAGCCAAAGCATGCATTTTCATAACTTAGCGAACTGAAATCTACATTAAAACTGCAGATAACTACTTAAAAATTCACTTCCTTGAATTGATAATAGGTTTTTCTTTGTCATTTTAAACAGATTCCAGTCAAAATCGGCTTCTTCGATTCATATCGTATCTAAAACCGCATCAAAACTGCAAATATCAGTTTAAACTATCATTTTTTGATACAAACAGTTATATATTTATGTCAATATCTTTCAAATTCTAGTCAAAATCGGCGTCTTTGGGCATTTTAGTAACGAAAACCTTAATAAACTATTAGATTTCGACGTAAGGCAAACTTTCTGAGTCAAATAGTTGCCGATTTCGATAAAATCTTAGTCAGAATCTGCTTTTTCGCCTCTTATTGTACCCAAATCTACCTTAGAAATGCAGATATATACTTAAAACACCTTTTTTTGGGACAAATAATTGGTTTTCGCCCTTGATTTACGGAAGATTATAGCCAAAACATGCATTTTCATAACTTAGCGAACTGAAATCTACATTAAAACTGCAGATAACTACTTAAAAATTCACTTCCTTGAATTGATAATAGGTTTTTCTTTGTCATTTTAAACAGATTCCAGTCAAAATCGGCTTCTTCGATTCATAACGTATCTAAAACCGCATCAAAACTGCAAATATCAGTTTAAACTATCATTTTTTGATACAAACAGTTATATATTCATGTCAATATCTTTCAAATTCTAGTCAAAATCGGCGTCTTTGGGCATTTTAGTAACGAAAACCTTAATAAACTATTAGATTTCGACGTAAGGCAACCTTTCTGAGTCAAATAGTTGCCGATTTCGATAAAATCTTAGTCGGAATCTGCTTTTTCGCGTCTTATTGTACCCAAATCTACCTTAGAAATGCAGATATATACTTAAAACACCTTCTTTTGGGACAAATAATTGGTTTTCGCCCTTGATTTACGGAAGATTATAGCCAAAACATGCATTTTCATAACTTCTACATTAAAACTGCAGATAACTACTTAAAAATTCACTTCCTTGAATTGATAATAGGTTTTTCTTTGTCATTTTAAACAGATTCCAGTCAAAATCGGCTTCTTCGATTCATATCGTATCTAAAACCGCATCAAAACTGCAAATATCAGTTTAAACTATCATTTTTTGATACAAACAGTTATATATTTATGTCAATATCTTTCAAATTCTAGTCAAAATCGGCGTCTTTGGGCATTTTAGTAACGAAAACCTTAATAAACTATTAGATTTCCACGTAAGGCAAACTTTCTGAGTCAAATAGTTGCCGATTTCGATAAAATCTTAGTCAGAATCTGCTTTTTCGCCTCTTATTGTACCCAAATCTACCTTAGAAATGCAGATATATACTTAAAACACCTTTTTTTGGGACAAATAATTGGTTTTCGCCCTTGATTTACGGAAGATTATAGCCAAAACATGCATTTTCATAACTTAGCGAACTGAAATCTACATTAAAACTGCAGATAACTACTTAAAAATTCACTTCCTTGAATTGATAATAGGTTTTTCTTTGTCATTTTAAACAGATTCCAGTCAAAATCGGCTTCTTCGATTCATAACGTATCTAAAACCGCATCAAAACTGCAAATATCAGTTTAAACTATCATTTTTTGATACAAACAGTTATATATTCATGTCAATATCTTTCAAATTCTAGTCAAAATCGGCGTCTTTGGGCATTTTAGTAACGAAAACCTTAATAAACTATTAGATTTCGACGTAAGGCAACCTTTCTGAGTCAAATAGTTGCCGATTTCGATAAAATCTTAGTCAGAATCTGCTTTTTCGCCTCTTATTGTACCCAAATCTACCTTAGAAATGCAGATATATACTTAAAACACCTTCTTTTGGGACAAATAATTGGTTTTCGCCCTTGATTTACGGAAGATTATAGCCAAAACATGCATTTTCATAACTTAGCGAACTGAAATCTACATTAAAACTGCAGATAACTACTTAAAAATTCACTTCCTTGAATTGATAATAGGTTTTTCTTTGTCATTTTAAACAGATTCCAGTCAAAATCGGCTTCTTCGATTCATAACGTATCTAAAACCGCATCAAAACTGCAAATATCAGTTTAAACTATCATTTTTTGATACAAACAGTTATATATTCATGTCAATATCTTTCAAATTCTAGTCAAAATCGGCGTCTTTGGGCATTTTAGTAACGAAAACCTTAATAAACTATTAGATTTCGACGTAAGGCAACCTTTCTGAGTCAAATAGTTGCCGATTTCGATAAAATCTTAGTCAGAATCTGCTTTTTCGCCTCTTATTGTACCCAAATCTACCTTAGAAATGCAGATATATACTTAAAACACCTTCTTTTGGGACAAATAATTGGTTTTCGCCCTTGATTTACGGAAGATTATAGCCAAAACATGCATTTTCATAACTTAGCGAACTGAAATCTACATTAAAACTGCAGATAACTACTTAAAAATTCACTTCCTTGAATTGATAATAGGTTTTTCTTTGTCATTTTCAACAGATTCCAGTCAAAATCGGCTTCTTCGACTCATATCGTACCTAAAACCGCATCAAAACTGCAAATATCAGTTTAAACTATCATTTTTTGATACAAACAGTTATATATTCATGTCAATATCTTTCAAATTCTAGTCAAAATCGGCGTCTTTGGGCATTTTAGTAACGAAAACCTTAATAAACTATTAGATTTCGACGTAAGGCAACCTTTCTGAGTCAAATAGTTGCCGATTTCGATAAAATCTTAGTCAGAATCTGCTTTTTCGCCTCTTATTGTACCCAAATCTACCTTAGAAATGCAGATATATACTTAAAACACCTTCTTTTGGGACAAATAATTGGTTTTCGCCCTTGATTTACGGAAGATTATAGCCAAAACATGCATTTTCATAACTTAGCGAACTGAAATCTACATTAAAACTGCAGATAACTACTTAAAAATTCACTTCCTTGAATTGATAATAGGGTTTTCTTTGTCATTTTAAACAGATTCCAGTCAAAATCGGCTTCTTCGATTCATATCGTATCTAAAACCGCATCAAAACTGCAAATATCAGTTTAAACTATCATTTTTTGATACAAACAGTTATATATTCATGTCAATATCTTTCAAATTCTAGTCAAAGTCGGCGTCTTTGGGCATTTTAATAACGAAAACCTTAATAAACTATTAGATTTCGACGTAAGGCAACCTTTCTGAGTCAAATAGTTGCCGATTTCGATAAAATCTTAGTCAGAATCTGCTTTTTCGCCTCTTATTGTACCCAAATCTACCTTAGAAATGCAGATATATACTTAAAACACCTTCTTTTGGGACAAATAATTGGTTTTCGCCCTTGATTTACGGAAGATTATAGCCAAAACATGCATTTTCATAACTTAGCGAACTGAAATCTACATTAAAACTGCAGATAACTACTTAAAAATTCACTTCCTTGAATTGATAATAGGTTTTTCTTTGTCATTTTAAACAGATTCCAGTCAAAATCGGCTTCTTCGATTCATATCGTATCTAAAACCGCATCAAAACTGCAAATATCAGTTTAAACTATCATTTTTTGATACAAACAGTTATATATTCATGTCAATATCTTTCAAATTCTAGTCAAAATCGGCGTCTTTGGGCATTTTAGTAACGAAAACCTTAATAAACTATTAGATTTCGACGTAAGGCAACCTTTCTGAGTCAAATAGTTGCCGATTTCGATAAAATCTTAGTCAGAATCTGCTTTTTCGCCTCTTATTGTACCCAAATCTACCTTAGAAATGCAGATGTATACTTAAAACACCTTCTTTTGGGACAAATAATTGGTTTTCGCCCTTTATTTACGGAAGATTATAGCCAAAACATGCATTTTCATAACTTAGCAAACTGAAATCTACATTAAAACTGCAGATAACTACTTAAAAATTCACTTCCTTTAATTGATAATAGGTTTTTCTTTGTCATTTTAAACAGATTCCAGTCAAAATCGGCTTCTTCGATTCATATCGTATACAAAACCGCATCAAAACTGCAAATATCAGTTTAAACTATCATTTTTTGATACAAACAGTTATATATTCATGTCAATATCTTTCAAATTCTAGTCAAAATCGGCGTCTTTGGGCATTTTAGTAACGAAAACCTTAATAAACTATTAGATTTCGACGTAAGGCAACCTTTCTGAGTCAAATAGTTGCCGATTTCGATAAAATCTTAGTCAGAATCTGCTTTTTCGCCTCTTATTGTACCCAAATCTACCTTAGAAATGCAGATGTATACTTAAAACACCTTCTTTTGGGACAAATAATTGGTTTTCGCCCTTTATTTACGGAAGATTATAGCCAAAACATGCATTTTCATAACTTAGCGAACTGAAATCTACATTAAAACTGCAGATAACTACTTAAAAATTCACTTCCTTTAATTGATAATAGGTTTTTCTTTGTCATTTTAAACAGATTCCAGTCAAAATCGGCTTCTTCGATTCATATCGTATCTAAAACCGCATCAAAACTGCAAATATCAGTTTAAACTATCATTTTTTGATACAAACAGTTATATATTCATGTCAATATCTTTCAAATTCTAGTCAAAATCGGCGTCTTTGGGCATTTTAGTAACGAAAACCTTAATAAACTATTAGATTTCGACGTAAGGCAACCTTTCTGAGTCAAATTGTTGCCGATTTCGATAAAATCTTAGTCAGAATCTGCTTTTTCGCCTCTTATTGTACCCAAATCTACCTTAGAAATGCAGATGTATACTTAAAACACCTTCTTTTGGGACAAATAATTGGTTTTCGCCCTTTATTTACGGAAGATTATAGCCAAAACATGCATTTTCATAACTTAGCGAACTGAAATCTACATTAAAACTGCAGATAACTACTTAAAAATTCACTTCCTTTAATTGATAATAGGTTTTTCTTTGTCATTTTAAACAGATTCCAGTCAAAATCGGCTTCTTCGATTCATATCGTATCTAAAACCGCATCAAAACTGCAAATATCAGTTTAAACTATCATTTTTTGATACAAACAGTTATATATTCATGTCAATATCTTTCAAATTCTAGTCAAAATCGGCGTCTTTGGGCATTTTAGTAACGAAAACCTTAATAAACTATTAGATTTCGACGTAAGGCAACCTTTCTGAGTCAAATAGTTGCCGATTTCGATAAAATCTTAGTCAGAATCTGCTTTTTCGCCTCTTATTGTATTATCAATTCAAGGAAGTGAATTTTTAAGTAGTTATCTGCAGTTTTAATGTAGATTTCAGTTCGCTAAGTTATGAGAATGCATGTTTTGGCTATAATCTTCCGTAAATCAAGGGCGAAAACCAATTATTTGTCCCAAAAGAAGGTATTTTAAGTATATATCTGCATTTCTAAGGTAGATTTGGGTACAATAAGAGGCGAAAAAGCAGATTGTGACTAAGATTTTATCGAAATCGGCAACTATTTGACTCAGAAAGGTTGCCTTACGTCGAAATCTAATAGTTTATTAAGGTTTTCGTTACTAAAATGCCCAAAGACGCCGATTTTGACTAGAATTTGAAAGATATTGACATGAATATATAACTGTTTGTATCAAAAAATGATGGTTTAAACTGATATTTGCAGTTTTGATGCGGTTTTAGATACGATATGAATCGAAGAAGCCGATTTTGACTGGAATCTGTTTAAAATGACAAAGAAAAACCTATTATCAATTCAAGGAAGTGAATTTTTAAGTAGTTATCTGCAGTTTTAATGTAGATTTCAGTTCGCTAAGTTATGAAAATGCATGTTTTGGCTATAATCTTCCGTAAATCAAGGGCGAAAACCAATTATTTGTCCCAAAAGAAGGTGTTTTAAGTATATATCTGCATTTCTAAGGTAGATTTGGGTACAATAAGAGGCGAAAAAGCAGATTCTGACTAAGATTTTATCGAAATCGGCAACTATTTGACTCAGAAAGGTTGCCTTACGTCGAAATCTAATAGTTTATTAAGGTTTTCGTTACTAAAATGCCCAAAGACACCGATTTTGACTAGAATTTGAAAGATATTGACATGAATATATAACTGTTTGTATCAAAAAATGATAGTTTAAACTGATATTTGCAGTTTTGATGCGGTTTTAGATACGATATGAATCGAAGAAGCCGATTTTGACTGGAATCTGTTTAAAATGACAAAGAAAAACCTATTATCAATTCAAGGAAGTGAATTTTTAAGTAGTTATCTGCAGTTTTAATGTAGATTTCAGTTCGCTAAGTTATTAAAATGCATGTTTTGGCTATAATCTTCCGTAAATCAAGGGCGAAAACCAATTATTTGTCCCAAAAGAAGGTGTTTTAAGTATATATCTGCATTTATAAGGTAGATTTGGGTACAATAAGAGGCGAAAAAGCAGATTCTGACTAAGATTTTATCGAAATCGGCAACTATTTGACTCAGAAAGGTTGCCTTACGTCGAAATCTAATAGTTTATTAAGGTTTTCGTTACTAAAATGCCCAAAGACGCCGATTTTGACTAGAATTTGAAAGATATTGACATGAATATATAACTGTTTGTATCAAAAAATGATAGTTTAAACTGATATTTGCAGTTTTGATGCGGTTTTAGATACGATATGAATCGAAGAAGCCGATTTTGACTGGAATCTGTTTAAAATGACAAAGAAAAACCTATTATCAATTCAAGGAAGTGAATTTTTAAGTAGTTATCTGCAGTTTTAATGTAGATTTCAGTTCGCTAAGTTATGAAAATGCATGTTTTGGCTATAATCTTCCGTAAATCAATGGCGAAAACCAATTATTTGTCCCAAAAGAAGGTGTTTTAAGTATATATCTGCATTTCTAAGGTAGATTTGGGTACAATAAGAGGCGAAAAAGCAGATTCTGACTAAGATTTTATCGAAATCGGCAACTATTTGACTCAGAAAGGTTGCCTTACGTCGAAATCTAATAGTTTATTAAGGTTTTCGTTACTAAAATGCCCAAAGACGCCGATTTTGACTAGAATTTGAAAGATATTGACATGAATATATAACTGTTTGTATCAAAAAATGATAGTTTAAACTGATATTTGCAGTTTTGATGCGGTTTTAGGTACGATATGAGTCGAAGAAGCCGATTTTGACTGGAATCTGTTTAAAATGACAAAGAAAAACCTATTATCAATTCAAGGAAGTGAATTTTTAAGTAGTTATCTGCAGTTTTAATGTAGATTTCAGTTCGCTAAGTTATGAAAATGCATGTTTTGGCTATAATCTTCCGTAAATCAAGGGCGAAAACCAATTATTTGTCCCAAAAGAAGGTATTTTAAGTATATATCTGCATTTCTAAGGTAGATTTGGGTACAATAAGAGGCGAAAAAGCAGATTGTGACTAAGATTTTATCGAAATCGGCAACTATTTGACTCAGAAAGGTTGCCTTACGTCGAAATCTAATAGTTTATTAAGGTTTTCGTTACTAAAATGCCCAAAGACGCCGATTTTGACTAGAATTTGAAAGATATTGACATGAATATATAACTGTTTGTATCAAAAAATGATAGTTTAAACTGATATTTGCAGTTTTGATGCGGTTTTAGATACGATATGAATCGAAGAAGCCGATTTTGACTGGAATCTGTTTAAAATGACAAAGAAAAACCTATTATCAATTCAAGGAAGTGAATTTTTAAGTAGTTATCTGCAGTTTTAATGTAGATTTCAGTTCGCTAAGTTATGAAAATGCATGTTTTGGCTATAATCTTCCGTAAATCAAGGGCGAAAACCAATTATTTGTCCCAAAAAAGGTGTTTTAAGTATATATCTGCATTTCTAAGGTAGATTTGGGTACAATAAGAGGCGAAAAAGCAGATTCTGACTAAGATTTTATCGAAATCGGCAACTATTTGACTCAGAAAGGTTGCCTTACGTCGAAATCTAATAGTTTATTAAGGTTTTCGTTACTAAAATGCCCAAAGACGCCGATTTTGACTAGAATTTGAAAGATATTGACATGAATATATAACTGTTTGTATCAAAAAATGATAGTTTAAACTGATATTTGCAGTTTTGGTGCGGTTTTAGATACGATATGAATCGAAGAAGCCGATTTTGACTGGAATCTGTTTAAAATGACAAAGAAAAACCTATTATCAATTCAAGGAAGTGAATTTTTAAGTAGTTATCTGCAGTTTTAATGTAGATTTCAGTTCGCTAAGTTATGAAAATGCATGTTTTGGCTATAATCTTCCGTAAATCAAGGGCGAAAACCAATTATTTGTCCCAAAAGAAGGTGTTTTAAGAATATATCTGCATTTCTAAGGTAGATTTGCGTACAATAAGAGGCGAAAAAGCAGATTCTGACTAAGATTTTATCGAAATCGGCAACTATTTGACTCAGAAAGTTTGCCTTACGTCGAAATCTAATAGTTTATTAAGGTTTTCGTTATTAAAATGCCCAAAGACGCCGATTTTGACTAGAATTTGAAAGATATTGATATGAATATATAACTGTTTGTATCAAAAAATGATAGTTTAAACTGATATTTGCAGTTTTGATGCGGTTTTAGATACGATATGAATCGAAGAAGCCGATTTTGACTGGAATCTGTTTAAAATGACAAAGAAAAACCTATTATCAATTCAAGGAAGTGAATTTTTAAGTAGTTATCTGCAGTTTTAATGTAGATTTCAGTTCGCTAAGTTATGAAAATGCATGTTTTGGCTATAATCTTCCGTAAATCAAGGGCGAAAACCAATTATTTGTCCCAAAAGAAGGTGTTTTAAGTATATATCTGCATTTCTAAGGTAGATTTGGGTACAATAAGAGGCGAAAAAGCAGATTCTGACTAAGATTTTATCGAAATCGGCAACTATTTGACTCAGAAAGGTTGCTTTACGTCGAAATCTAATAGTTTATTAAGGTTTTCGTTACTAAAATGCCCAAAGACGCCGATTTTGACTAGAATTTGAAAGATATTGACATGAATATATAACTGTTTGTATCAAAAAATGATAGTTTAAACTGATATTTGCAGTTTTGATGCGGTTTTAGGTACGATATGAGTGAGTCGAAGAAGCCGATTTTGACTGGAATCTGTTTAAAATGACAAAGAAAAACCTATTATCAATTCAAGGAAGTGAATTTTTAAGTAGTTATCTGCAGTTTTAATGTAGATTTCAGTTCGCTAAGTTATGAAAATGCATGTTTTGGATATAATCTTCCGTAAATCAAGGGCGAAAACCAATTATTTGTCCCAAAAGAAGGTGTTTTAAGTATATATCTGAATTTCTAAGGTAGATTTGGTTACAATAAGAGGCGAAAAAGCAGATTCTGACTAAGATTTTATCGAAATCGGCAACTATTTGACTCAGAAAGGTTGCCTTACGCCGAAATCTAATAGTTTATTAAGGTTTTCGTTACTAAAATGCCCAAAAACGCCGATTTTGACTAGAATTTGAAAGATATTGACATGAATATATAACTGTTTGTATCAAAAAATGATAGTTTAAACTGATATTTGCAGTTTTGATGCGGCTTTAGATACGATATGAATCGAAGAAGCCGATTTTGACTGGAATCTGTTTAAAATGACAAAGAAAAACCTATTATCAATTCAAGGAAGTGAATTTTTAAGTAGTTATCTGCAGTTTTAATGTAGATTTCAGTTCGCTAAGTTATGAAAATGCATGTTTTGGCTATAATCTTCCGTAAATCAAGGGCGAAAACCAATTATTTGTCCCAAAAGAAGGTGTTTTAAGTATATATCTGCATTTCTAAGGTAGATTTGGGTACAATAAGAGGCGAAAAAGCAGATTCTGACTAAGATTTTATCGAAATCGGCAACTATTTGACTCAGAAAGGTTGCCTTACGTCGAAATCTAATAGTTTATTAGGGTTTTCGTTACTAAAATGCCCAAAGACGCCGATTTTGACTAGAATTTGAAAGATATTGACATGAATATATAACTGTTTGTATCAAAAAATGATAGTTTAAACTGATATTTGCAGTTTTGATGCGGTTTTAGATACGATATGAATCGAAGAAGCCGATTTTGACTGGAATCTGTTTAAAATGACAAAGAAAAACCTATTATCAATTCAAGGAAGTGAATTTTTAAGTAGTTATCTGCAGTTTTAATGTAGATTTCAGTTCGCTAAGTTATGAAAATGCATGTTTTGGCTATAATCTTCCGTAAATCAAGGGCGAAAACCAATTATTTGTCCCAAAAGAAGGTATTTTAAGTATATATCTGCATTTCTAAGGTAGATTTGGGTACAATAAGAGGCGAAAAAGCAGATTGTGACTAAGATTTTATCGAAATCGGCAACTATTTGACTCAGAAAGGTTGCCTTACGTCGAAATCTAATAGTTTATTAAGGTTTTCGTTACTAAAATGCCCAAAGACGCCGATTTTGACTAGAATTTGAAAGATATTGACATGAATATATAACTGTTTGTATCAAAAAATGATAGTTTAAACTGATATTTGCAGTTTTGATGCGGTTTTAGATACGATATGAATCGAAGAAGCCGATTTTGACTGGAATCTGTTTAAAATGACAAAGAAAAACCTATTATCAATTCAAGGAAGTGAATTTTTAAGTAGTTATCTGCAGTTTTAATGTAGATTTCAGTTCGCTAAGTTATGAAAATGCATGTTTTGGCTATAATCTTCCGTAAATCAAGGGCGAAAACCAATTATTTGTCCCAAAAGAAGGTGTTTTAAGTATATATCTGCATTTCTAAGGTAGATTTGGGTACAATAAGAGGCGAAAAAGCAGATTCTGACTAAGATTTTATCGAAATCGGCAACTATTTGACTCAGAAAGGTTGCCTTACGTCGAAATCTAATAGTTTATTAAGGTTTTCGTTACTAAAATGCCCAAAGACGCCGATTTTGACTAGAATTTGAAAGATATTGACATGAATATATAACTGTTTGTATCAAAAAATGATAGTTTAAACTGATATTTGCAGTTTTGGTGCGGTTTTAGATACGATATGAATCGAAGAAGCCGATTTTGACTGGAATCTGTTTAAAATGACAAAGAAAAACCTATTATCAATTCAAGGAAGTGAATTTTTAAGTAGTTATCTGCAGTTTTAATGTAGATTTCAGTTCGCTAAGTTATGAAAATGCATGTTTTGGCTATAATCTTCCGTAAATCAAGGGCGAAAACCAATTATTTGTCCCAAAAGAAGGTGTTTTAAGAATATATCTGCATTTCTAAGGTAGATTTGCGTACAATAAGAGGCGAAAAAGCAGATTCTGACTAAGATTTTATCGAAATCGGCAACTATTTGACTCAGAAAGTTTGCCTTACGTCGAAATCTAATAGTTTATTAAGGTTTTCGTTATTAAAATGCCCAAAGACGCCGATTTTGACTAGAATTTGAAAGATATTGATATGAATATATAACTGTTTGTATCAAAAAATGATAGTTTAAACTGATATTTGCAGTTTTGATGCGGTTTTAGATACGATATGAATCGAAGAAGCCGATTTTGACTGGAATCTGTTTAAAATGACAAAGAAAAACCTATTATCAATTCAAGGAAGTGAATTTTTAAGTAGTTATCTGCAGTTTTAATGTAGATTTCAGTTCGCTAAGTTATGAAAATGCATGTTTTGGCTATAATCTTCCGTAAATCAAGGGCGAAAACCAATTATTTGTCCCAAAAGAAGGTGTTTTAAGTATATATCTGCATTTCTAAGGTAGATTTGGGTACAATAAGAGGCGAAAAAGCAGATTCTGACTAAGATTTTATCGAAATCGGCAACTATTTGACTCAGAAAGGTTGCTTTACGTCGAAATCTAATAGTTTATTAAGGTTTTCGTTACTAAAATGCCCAAAGACGCCGATTTTGACTAGAATTTGAAAGATATTGACATGAATATATAACTGTTTGTATCAAAAAATGATAGTTTAAACTGATATTTGCAGTTTTGATGCGGTTTTAGGTACGATATGAGTGAGTCGAAGAAGCCGATTTTGACTGGAATCTGTTTAAAATGACAAAGAAAAACCTATTATCAATTCAAGGAAGTGAATTTTTAAGTAGTTATCTGCAGTTTTAATGTAGATTTCAGTTCGCTAAGTTATGAAAATGCATGTTTTGGCTATAATCTTCCGTAAATCAAGGGCGAAAACCAATTATTTGTCCCAAAAGAAGGTGTTTTAAGTATATATCTGCATTTCTAAGGTAGATTTGGGTACAATAAGAGGCGAAAAAGCAGATTCTGACTAAGATTTTATCGAAATCGGCAACTATTTGACTCAGAAAGGTTGCCTTTCGTCGAAATCTAATAGTTTATTAAGGTTTTCGTTACTAAAATGCCCAAAGACGCCGATTTTGACTAGAATTTGAAAGATATTGACATGAATATATAACTGTTTGTATCAAAAAATTATAGTTTAAACTGATATTTGCAGTTTTGATGCGGTTTTAGATACGATATGAATCGAAGAAGCCGATTTTGACTGGAATCTGTTTAAAATGACAAAGAAAAACCTATTATCAATTCAAGGAAGTGAATTTTTAAGTAGTTATCTGCAGTTTTAATGTAGATTTCAGTTCGCTAAGTTATGAAAATGCATGTTTTGGCTATAATCTTCCGTAAATCAAGGGCGAAAACCAATTATTTGTCCCAAAAGAAGGTGTTTTAAGTATATATCTGCATTTCTAAGGTAGATTTGGGTACAATAAGAGGCGAAAAAGCAGATTCTGACTAAGATTTTATCGAAATCGGCAACTATTTGACTCAGAAAGGTTGCCTTACGTCGAAATCTAATAGTTTATTAGGGTTTTCGTTACTAAAATGCCCAAAGACGCCGATTTTGACTAGAATTTGAAAGATATTGACATGAATATATAACTGTTTGTATCAAAAAATGATAGTTTAAACTGATATTTGCAGTTTTGATGCGGTTTTAGATACGATATGAATCGAAGAAGCCGATTTTGACTGGAATCTGTTTAAAATGACAAAGAAAAACCTATTATCAATTCAAGGAAGTGAATTTTTAAGTAGTTATCTGCAGTTTTAATGTAGATTTCAGTTCGCTAAGTTATGAAAATGCATGTTTTGGCTATAATCTTCCGTAAATCAAGGGCGAAAACCAATTATTTGTCCCAAAAAAGGTGTTTTAAGTATTTTTCGATTTCGATAAAATCTTAGTCAGAATCTGCTTTTTCGCCTCTTATTGTACCCAAATCTACCTTAGAAATGCAGATATGTACTTAAAACACCTTCTTTTGTGGCAAATAATTGGTTTTCGCCCTTGATTTACGGAAGATTATAGAAAAAAAACATGCATTTTCATAACTTAGCGAACTGAAATCTTCATTAAAACTGCAGATAACTACTTAAAAATTCACTTCCTTGAATTGATAATAGGTTTTTCTTTGTCATTTTAAACAGATTCCAGTCAAAATCGGCTTCTTCGATTCATAACGTATCTAAAACCGCATCAAAACTGCAAATATCAGTTTAAACTATCGTTTTTTGATACAAACAGTTATATATTCATGTCAATATCTTTCAAATTCTAGTCAAAATCGGCGTCTTTGGGCATTTTAGTAACGAAAACCTTAATAAACTATTAGATTTCGACGTAAGGCAACCTTTCTGAGTCAAATAGTTGCCGATTTCGATAAAATCTTAGTCAGAATCTGCTTTTTCGCCTCTTATTGTACCCAAATCTACCTTAGAAATGCAGATATATACTTAAAACACCTTCTTTTGGGACAAATAATTGGTTTTCGCCCTTGATTTACGGAAGATTATAGCCAAAACATGCATTTTCATAACTTAGCGAACTGAAATCTACATTAAAACTGCAGATAACTACTTAAAAATTCACTTCCTTGAATTGATAATAGGTTTTTCTTAGTCATTTTAAACAGATTCCAGTCAAAATCGGCTTCTTCGACTCATATCGTACCTAAAACCGCATCAAAACTGCAAATATCAGTTTAAACTATCATTTTTTGATACAAACAGTTATATATTCATGTCAATATCTTTCAAATTATAGTCAAAATCGGCGTCTTTGGGCATTTTAGTAACGAAAACCTTAATAAACTATTAGATTTCGACGTAAGGCAACCTTTCTGAGTCAAATAGTTGCCGATTTCGATAAAATCTTAGTCAGAATCTGCTTTTTCGCCTCTTATTGTACCCAAATCTACCTTAGAAATGCAGATATATACTTAAAACACCTTCTTTTGGGACAAATAATTGGTTTTCGCCCTTGATTTACGGAAGATTATAGCCAAAACATGCATTTTCATAACTTAGCGAACTGAAATCTACATTAAAACTGCAGATAACCACTTAAAAATTCACTTCCTTGAATTGATAATAGGTTTTTCTTTGTCATTTTCAACAGATTCCAGTCAAAATCGGCTTCTTCGACTCATATCGTACCTAAAACCGCATCAAAACTGCAAATATCAGTTTAAACTATCATTTTTTGATACAAACAGTTATATATTCATGTCAATATCTTTCAAATTCTAGTCAAAATCGGCGTCTTTGGGCATTTTAGTAACGAAAACCTTAATAAACTATTAAATTTCGACGTAAGGCAACCTTTCTGAGTCAAATAGTTGCCGATTTCGATAAAATCTTAGTCAGAATCTGCTTTTTCGCCTCTTATTGTACCCAAATCTACCATAGAAATGCAGATATATACTTAAAACACCTTCTTTTGGGACAAATAATTGGTTTTCGCCCTTGATTTACGGAAGATTATAGCCAAAACATGCATTTTCATAACTTAGCGAACTGAAATCTACATTAAAACTGCAGATAACTACTTAAAAATTCACTTCCTTGAATTGATAATAGGTTTTTCTTTGTCATTTTAAACAGATTCCAGTCAAAATCGGCTTCTTCGACTCATATCGTACCTAAAACCGCATCAAAACTGCAAATATCAGTTTAAACTATCATTTTTTGATACAAACAGTTATATATTCATGTCAATATCTTTCAAATTCTAGTCAAAATCGGCGTCTTTGGGCATTTTAGTAACGAAAACCTTAATAAACTATTAGATTTCGACGTAAGGCAACCTTTCTGAGTCAAATAGTTGCCGATTTCGATAAAATCTTAGTCAGAATCTGCTTTTTCTCCTCTTATTGTACCCAAATCTACCTTAGAAATGCAGATATATACTTAAAACACCTTCTTTTGGGACAAATAATTGGTTTTCGCCCTTGATTTACGGAAGATTATAGCCAAAACATGCATTTTCATAACTTAGCGAACTGAAATCTACATTAAAACTGCAGATAACTACTTAAAAATTCACTTCCTTGAATTGATAATAGGTTTTTCTTTGTCATTTTAAGCAGATTCCAGTCAAAATCGGCTTCTTCGACTCATATCGTACCTAAAACCGCATCAAAACTGCAAATATCAGTTTAAACTATCATTTTTTGATACAAACAGTTATATATTCATGTCAATATCTTTCAAATTATAGTCAAAATCGGCGTCTTTGGGCATTTTAGTAACGAAAACCTTAATAAACTATTAGATTTCGACGTAAGGCAACCTTTCTGAGTCAAATAGTTGCCGATTTCGATAAAATCTTAGTCAGAATCTGCTTTTTCGCCTCTTATTGTACCCAAATCTACCTTAGAAATGCAGATAAATACTTAAAACACCTTCTTTTGGGACAAATAATTGGTTTTCGCCCTTGATTTACGGAAGATTATAGCCAAAACATGCATTTTCATAACTTAGCGAACTGAAATCTACATTAAAACTGCAGATAACTACTTAAAAATTCACTTCCTTGAATTGATAATAGGTTTTTCTTTGTCATTTTAAACAGATTCCAGTCAAAATCGGCTTCTTCGATTCATATCGTATCTAAAACCGCATCAAAACTGCAAATATCAGTTTAAACTATCATTTTTTGATACAAACAGTTATATATTCATGTCAATATCTTTCAAATTCTAGTCAAAATCGGCGTCTTTGGGCATTTTAGTATTGAAAACCTTAATAAACTATTAGATTTCGACGTAAGGCAACCTTTCTGAGTCAAATAGTTGCCGATTTCGATAAAATCTTATTCAGAATCTGCTTTTTCGCCTCTTATTGTACCCAAATCTACCTTAGAAATGCAGATAAATACTTAAAACACCTTCTTTTGGGACAAATAATTGGTTTTCGCCCTTGATTTACGGAAGATTATAGCCAAAACATGCATTTTCATAACTTAGCGAACTGAAATCTACATTAAAACTGCAGATAACTACTTAAAAATTCACTTCCTTGAATTGATAACAGGTTTTTCTTTGTCATTTTAAACAGATTCCAGTCAAAATCGGCTTCTTCGATTCATATCGTATCTAAAACCGCATCAAAACTGCAAATATCAGTTTAAACTATCATTTTTTGATACAAACAGTTATATATTCATGTCAATATCTTTCAAATTCTAGTCAAAATCGGCGTCTTTGGGCATTTTAGTATTGAAAACCTTAATAAACTATTAGATTTCGACGTAAGGCAACCTTTCTGAGTCAAATAGTTGCCGATTTCGATAAAATCTTATTCAGAATCTGCTTTTTCGCCTCTTATTGTACCCAAATCTACCTTAGAAATGCAGATATATACTTAAAACACCTTCTTTTGGGACAAATAATTGGTTCTCGCCCTTGATTTACGGAAGATTATAGCCAAAACATGCATTTTCATAACCTAGCGAACTGAAATCTACATTAAAACTGCAGGTAACTACTTAAAAATTCACTTCCTTGAATTGATAATAGGTTTTTCTTTGTCATTTTAAACAGATTCCAGTCAAAATCGGCTTCTTCGACTCACTCATATCGTACCTAAAACCGCATCAAAACTGCAAATATCAGTTTAAACTATCATTTTTTGATACAAACAGTTATATATTCATGTCAATATCTTTCAAATTCTAGTCAAAATCGGCGTCTTTGGGCATTTTAGTAACGAAAACCTTAATAAACTATTAGATTTCGACGTAAGGCAACCTTTCTGAGTCAAATAGTTGCCGATTTCGATAAAATCTTAGTCAGAATCTGCTTTTTCGCCTCTTATTGTACCCAAATCTACCTTAGAAATGCAGACATATACTTAAAACACCTTCTTTTGGGACAAATAATTGGTTTTCGCCCTTGATTTACGGAGGATTATAGCCAAAACATGCATTTTCATAACTTAGCGAACTGAAATCTACATTAAAACTGCAGATAACTACTTAAAAATTCACTTCCTTGAATTGATAATAGGTTTTTCTTTGTCATTTTAAACAGATTCCAGTCAAAATCGGCTTCTTCGACTCATATCGTACCTAAAACCGCATCAAAATTGCAAATATCAGGTTAAACTATCATTTTTTGATACAAACAGTTATATATTCATGTCAATATCTTTCAAATTCTAGTCAAAATCGGCGTCTTTGGGCATTTTAGTAACGAAAACCTTAATAAACTATTAGATTTCGACGTAAGGCAACCTTTCTGAGTCAAATAGTTGCCGATTTCGATAAAATCTTAGTCAGAATCTGCTTTTTCGCCTCTTATTGTACCCAAATCTACCTTAGAAATGCAGATATATACTTAAAACACCTTCTTTTGGGACAAATAATTGGTTTTCGCCCTTGATTTACGGAAGATTATAGCCAAAACATGCATTTTCATAACTTAGCGAACTGAAATCTACATTAAAACTGCAGATAACTACTTAAAAATTCACTTCCTTGAATTGATAATAGGTTTTTCTTTGTCATTTTAAACAGATTCCAGTCAAAATCGGCTTCTTCGATTCATATCGTACCTAAAACCGCATCAAAACTGCAAATATCAGTTTAAACTATCATTTTTTGATACAAACAGTTATATATTCATGTCAATATCTTTCAAATTATAGTCAAAATCGGCGTCTTTGGGCATTTTAGTAACGAAAACCTTAATAAACTATTAGATTTCGACGTAAGGCAACCTTTCTGAGTCAAATAGTTGCCGATTTCGATAAAATCTTAGTCAGAATCTGCTTTTTCGCCTCTTATTGTACCCAAATCTACCTTAGAAATGCAGATAAATACTTAAAACACCTTCTTTTGGGACAAATAATTGGTTTTCGCCCTTGATTTACGGAAGATTATAGCCAAAACATGCATTTTCATAACTTAGCGAACTGAAATCTACATTAAAACTGCAGATAACTACTTAAAAATTCACTTCCTTGAATTGGTAATAGGTTTTTCTTTGTCATTTTAAACAGATTCCAATCAAAATCGGCTTCTTCGATTCATATCGTATCTAAAACCGCATCAAAACTGCAAATATCAGTTTAAACTATCATTTTTTGATACAAACAGTTATATATTCATGTCAATATCTTTCAAATTCTAGTCAAAATCGGCGTCTTTGGGCATTTTAGTAACGAAAACCTTAATAAACTATTAGATTTCGACGTAAGGCAACCTTTCTGAGTCAAATAGTTGCCGATTTCGATAAAATCTTATTCAGAATCTGCTTTTTCGCCTCTTATTGTACCCAAATCTACCTTAGAAATGCAGATATATACTTAAAACACCTTCTTTTGGGACAAATAATTGGTTCTCGCCCTTGATTTACGGAAGATTATAGCCAAAACATGCATTTTCATAACTTAGCGAACTGAAATCTACATTAAAACTGCAGGTAACTACTTAAAAATTCACTTCCTTGAATTGATAATAGGTTTTTCTTTGTCATTTTAAACAGATTCCAGTCAAAATCGGCTTCTTCGACTCACTCATATCGTACCTAAAACCGCATCAAAACTGCAAATATCAGTTTAAACTATCATTTTTTGATACAAACAGTTATATATTCATGTCAATATCTTTCAAATTCTAGTCAAAATCGGCGTCTTTGGGCATTTTAGTAACGAAAACCTTAATAAACTATTAGATTTCGACGTAAGGCAACCTTTCTGAGTCAAATAATTGCCGATTTCGATAAAATCTTAGTCAGAATCTGCTTTTTCGCCTCTTATTGTACCCAAATCTACCTTAGAAATGCAGATATATACTTAAAACACCTTCTTTTGGGACAAATAATTGGTTCTCGCCCTTGATTTACGGAAGATTATAGCCAAAACATGCATTTTCATAACTTAGCGAACTGAAATCTACATTAAAACTGCAGGTAACTACTTAAAAATTCACTTCCTTGAATTGATAATAGGTTTTTCTTTGTCATTTTAAACAGATTCCAGTCAAAATCGGCTTCTTCGACTCACTCATATCGTACCTAAAACCGCATCAAAACTGCAAATATCAGTTTAAACTATCATTTTTTGATACAAACAGTTATATATTCATGTCAATATCTTTCAAATTCTAGTCAAAATCGGCGTCTTTGGGCATTTTAGTAACGAAAACCTTAATAAACTATTAGATTTCGACGTAAGGCAACCTTTCTGAGTCAAATAGTTGCCGATTTCGATAAAATCTTAGTCAGAATCTGCTTTTTCGCCTCTTATTGTACCCAAATCTACCTTAGAAATGCAGATATATACTTAAAACACCTTCTTTTGGGACAAATAATTGGTTTTCGCCCTTGATTTACGGAAGATTATAGCCAAAACATGCATTTTCATAACTTAGCGAACTGAAATCTACATTAAAACTGCAGGTAACTACTTAAAAATTCACTTCCTTGAATTGATAATAGGTTTTTCTTTTTCATTTTAAACAGATTCCAGTCAAAATCGGCTTCTTCGACTCACTCATATCGTACCTAAAACCGCATCAAAACTGCAAATATCAGTTTAAACTATCATTTTTTGATACAAACAGTTATATATTCATGTCAATATCTTTCAAATTCTAATCAAAATCGGCGTCTTTGGGCATTTTAGTAACGAAAACCTTAATAAACTATTAGATTTCGACGTAAGGCAACCTTTCTGAGTCAGATAGTTGCCGATTTCGATAAAATCTTAGTCAGAATCTGCTTTTTCGCCTCTTATTGTACCCAAATCTACCTTAGAAATGCAGATATATACTTAAAACACCTTCTTTTGGGACAAATAATTGGTTTTCGCCCTTGATTTACGGAAGATTATAGCCAAAACATGCATTTTCATAACTTATCGAACTGAAATCTACATTAAAACTGCAGATAACTACTAAAAAATTCACTTCCTTGAATTGATAATAGGTTTTTCTTTGTCATTTTAAACAGATTCCAGTCAAAATCGGCTTCTTCGACTCATATCGTACCTAAAACCGCATCAAAACTGCAAATATCAGGTTAAACTATCATTTTTTGATACAAACAGTTATATATTCATGTCAATATCTTTCAAATTCTAGTCAAAATCGGCGTCTTTGGGCATTTTAGTAACGAAAACCTTAATAAACTATTAGATTTCGACGTAAGGCAACCTTTCTGAGTCAAATAGTTGCCGATTTCGATAAAATCTTAGTCAGAATCTGCTTTTTCGCCTCTTATTGTACCCAAATCTACCTTAGAAATGCAGATATATACTTAAAACACCTTCTTTTGGGACAAATAATTGGTTTTCGCCCTTGATTTACGGAAGATTATAGCCAAAACATGAATTTTCATAACTTAGCGAACTGAAATCTACATTAAAACTGCAGATAACTACCCAAAAATTCACTTCCTTGAATCGATAATAGGTTTTTCTTTGTCATTTTAAACAGATTCCAGTCAAAATCGGCTTCTTCGACTCATATCGTACCTAAAACCGCATCAAAACTGCAAAAATCAGTTTAAACTATCATTTTTTGATACAAACAGTTATATATTCATGTCAATATCTTTCAAATTATAGTCAAAATCGGCGTCTTTGGGCATTTTAGTAACGAAAACCTTAATAAACTATTAGATTTCGACGTAAGGCAACCTTTCTGAGTCAAATAGTTGCCGATTTCGATAAAATCTTAGTCAGAATCTGCTTTTTCGCCTCTTATTGTACCCAAATCTACCTTAGAAATGCAGATATATACTTAAAACACCTTCTTTTGGGACAAATAATTGGTTTTCGCCCTTGATTTACGGAAGATTATAGCCAAAACATGCATTTTCATAACTTAGCGAACTGAAATCTACATTAAAACTGCAGATAACTACCCAAAAATTCACTTCCTTGAATCGATAATAGGTTTTTCTTTGTCATTTTAAACAGATTCCAGTCAAAATCGGCTTCTTCGACTCATATCGTACCTAAAACCGCATCAAAACTGCAAAAATCAGTTTAAACTATCATTTTTTGATACAAACAGTTATATATTCATGTCAATATCTTTCAAATTATAGTCAAAATCGGCGTCTTTGGGCATTTTAGTAACGAAAACCTTAATAAACTATTAGATTTCGACGTAAGGCAACCTTTCTGAGTCAAATAGTTGCCGATTTCGATAAAATCTTAGTCAGAATCTGCTTTTTCGCCTCTTATTGTACCCAAATCTACCTTAGAAATGCAGATATATACTTAAAACACCTTCTTTTGATACAAATAATTGGTTTTCGCCCTTGATTTACGGAAGATTATAGCCAAAACATGCATTTTCATAACTTAGTGAACTGAAATCTACATTAAAACTGCAGATAACTACTTAAAAATTCACTTCCTTGAATTGATAATAGGTTTTTCTTTGTCATTTTAAACAGATTCCAGTCAAAATCGGCTTCTTCGATTCATATCGTATCTAAAACCGCATCAAAACTGCAAATATCAGTTTAAACTATCATTTTTTGATACAAACAGTTATATATTCATGTCAATATCTTTCAAATTCTAGTCAAAATCGGCGTCTTTGGGCATTTTAGTAACGAAAACCTTAATAAACTATTAGATTTCGACGTAGGGCAACCTTTCTGAGTCAAATAGTTGCCGATTTCGATAAAATCTTTATCAGAATCTGCTTTTTCGCCTCTTATTGTACCCAAATCTACCTTAGAAATGCAGATATATACTTAAAACACCTTCTTTTGGGACAAATAATTGGTTCTCGCCCTTGATTTACGGAAGATTATAGCCAAAACATGCATTTTCATAACTTAGCGAACTGAAATCTACATTAAAACTGCAGGTAACTACTTAAAAATTCACTTCCTTGAATTGATAATAGGTTTTTCTTTGTCATTTTAAACAGATTCCAGTCAAAATCGGCTTCTTCGACTCACTCATATCGTAATTAAAACCGCATCAAAACTGCAAATATCAGTTTAAACTATCATTTTTTGATACAAACAGTTATATATTCATGTCAATATCTTTCAAATTCTAGTCAAAATCGGCGTCTTTGGGCATTTTAGTAACGAAAACCTTAATAAACTATTAGATTTCGACGTAAGGCAACCTTTCTGAGTCAAATAATTGCCGATTTCGATAAAATCTTAGTCAGAATCTGCTTTTTCTCCTCTTATTGTACCCAAATCTACCTTAGAAATGCAGATATATACTTAAAACACCTTCTTTTGGGACAAATAATTGGTTTTCGCCCTTGATTTACGGAAGATTATAGCCAAAACATGCATTTTCATAACTTAGCGAACTGAAATCTACATTAAAACTGCAGATAACTACTTAAAAATTCACTTCCTTGAATTGATAATAGCTTTTTCTTTGTCATTTTAAACAGATTCCAGTCAAAATCAGCTTCTTCGACTCATATCGTACCTAAAACCGCATCAAAACTGCAAATATCAGTTTAAACTATCATTTTTTGATACAAACAGTTATATATTCATGTCAATATCTTTCAAATTATAGTCAAAATCGGCGTCTTTGGGCATTTTAGTAACGAAAACCTTAATAAACTATTAGATTTCGACGTAAGGCAACCTTTCTGAGTCAAATAGTTGCCGATTTCGATAAAATCTTAGTCAGAATCTGCTTTTTCGCCTCTTATTGTACCCAAATCTATCTTAGAAATGCAGATATATACTTAAAACACCTTCTTTTGGGACAAATAATTGGTTTTCGCCCTTGATTTACGGAAGATTATAGCCAAAACATGCATTTTCATAACTTAGCGAACTGAAATCTACATTAAAACTGCAGATAAATACTTAAAAATTCACTTCCTTGAATTGATAATAGGTTTTTCTTTGTCATTTTAAACAGATTCCAGTCAAAATCGGCTTCTTCGATTCATATCGTATCTAAAACCGCATCAAAACTGCAAATATCAGTTATAACAGTTATATATTCATGTCAATATCTTTCAAATTCTAGTCAAAATCGGCGTCTTTGGGCATTTTAGTAACGAAAACCTTAATAAACTATTAGATTTCGACGTAAGGCAACCTTTCTGAGTCAAATAGTTGCCGATTTCGATAAAATCTTATTCAGAATCTGCTTTTTCGCCTCTTATTGTACCCAAATCTACCTTAGAAATGCAGATATATACTTAAAACACCTTCTTTTGGGACAAATAATTGGTTCTCGCCCTTGATTTACGGAAGATTATAGCCAAAACATGCATTTTCATAACTTAGCGAACTGAAATCTACATTAAAACTGCAGGTAACTACTTAAAAATTCACTTCCTTGAATTGATAATAGGTTTTTCTTTGTCATTTTAAACAGATTCCAGTCAAAATCGGCTTCTTCGACTCACTCATATCGTACCTAAAACCGCATCAAAACTGCAAATATCAGTTTAAACTATCATTTTTTGATACAAACAGTTATATATTCATGTCAATGTCTTTCAAATTCTAGTCAAAATCGGCGTCTTTGGGCATTTTAGTAACGAAAACCTTAATAAACTATTAGATTTCGACGTAAGGCAACCTTTCTGAGTCAAATAGTTGCCGATTTCGATAAAATCTTATTCAGAATCTGCTTTTTCGCCTCTTATTGTACCCAAATCTACCTTAGAAATGCAGATATATACTTAAAACACCTTTTTTTGGGACAAATAATTGGTTCTCGCCCTTGATTTACGGAAGATTATAGCCAAAACATGCATTTTCATAACTTAGCGAACTGAAATCTACATTAAAACTGCAGATAACTACTTAAAAATTCACTTCCTTGAATTGATAATAGGTTTTTCTTTGTCATCTTAAACAGATTCCAGTCAAAATCGGCTTCTTCGATTCATATCGTATCTAAAACCGCATCAAAACTGCAAATATCAGTTATAACAGTTATATATTCATGTCAATATCTTTCAAATTCTAGTCAAAATCGGCGTCTTTGGGCATTTTAGTAACGAAAACCTTAATAAACTATTAGATTTCGACGTAAGGCAACCTTTCTGTGTCAAATAGTTGCCGATTTCGATAAAATCTTATTCAGAATCTGCTTTTTCGCCTCTTATTGTACCCAAATCTACCTTAGAAATGCAGATATATACTTAAAACACCTTCTTTTGGGACAAATAATTGGTTCTCGCCCTTGATTTACGGAAGATTATAGCCAAAACATGCATTTTCATAACTTAGCGAACTGAAATCTACATTAAAACTGCAGGTAACTACTTAAAAATTCACTTCCTTGAATTGATAATAGGTTTTTCTTTGTCATTTTAAACAGATTCCAGTCAAAATCGGCTTCTTCGACTCACTCATATCGTACCTAAAACCGCATCAAAACTGCAAATATCAGTTTAAACTATCATTTTTTGATACAAACAGTTATATATTCATGTCAATATCTTTCAAATTCTAGTCAAAATCGGCGTCTTTGGGCATTTTAGTAACGAAAACCTTAATAAACTATTAGATTTCGACGTAAGGCAACCTTTCTGAGTCAAATAGTTGCCGATTTCGATAAAATCTTAGTCAGAATCTGCTTTTTCGCCTCTTATTGTACCCAAATCTACCTTAGAAATGCAGACATATACTTAAAACACCTTCTTTTGGGACAAATAATTGGTTTTCGCCCTTGATTTACGGAGGATTATAGCCAAAACATGCATTTTCATAACTTAGCGAACTGAAATCTACATTAAAACTGCAGATAACTACTTAAAAATTCACTTCCTTGAATTGATAATAGGTTTTTCTTTGTCATTTTAAACAGATTCCAGTCAAAATCGGCTTCTTCGACTCATATCGTACCTAAAACCGCATCAAAATTGCAAATATCAGGTTAAACTATCATTTTTTGATACAAACAGTTATATATTCATGTCAATATCTTTCAAATTCTAGTCAAAATCGGCGTCTTTGGGCATTTTAGTAACGAAAACCTTAATAAACTATTAGATTTCGACGTAAGGCAACCTTTCTGAGTCAAATAGTTGCCGATTTCGATAAAATCTTAGTCAGAATCTGCTTTTTCGCCTCTTATTGTACCCAAATCTACCTTAGAAATGCAGATATATACTTAAAACACCTTCTTTTGGGACAAATAATTGGTTTTCGCCCTTGATTTACGGAAGATTATAGCCAAAACATGCATTTTCATAACTTAGCGAACTGAAATCTACATTAAAACTGCAGATAACTACTTAAAAATTCACTTCCTTGAATTGATAATAGGTTTTTCTTTGTCATTTTAAACAGATTCCAGTCAAAATCGGCTTCTTCGATTCATATCGTACCTAAAACCGCATCAAAACTGCAAATATCAGTTTAAACTATCATTTTTTGATACAAACAGTTATATATTCATGTCAATATCTTTCAAATTATAGTCAAAATCGGCGTCTTTGGGCATTTTAGTAACGAAAACCTTAATAAACTATTAGATTTCGACGTAAGGCAACCTTTCTGAGTCAAATAGTTGCCGATTTCGATAAAATCTTAGTCAGAATCTGCTTTTTCGCCTCTTATTGTACCCAAATCTACCTTAGAAATGCAGATAAATACTTAAAACACCTTCTTTTGGGACAAATAATTGGTTTTCGCCCTTGATTTACGGAAGATTATAGCCAAAACATGCATTTTCATAACTTAGCGAACTGAAATCTACATTAAAACTGCAGATAACTACTTAAAAATTCACTTCCTTGAATTGGTAATAGGTTTTTCTTTGTCATTTTAAACAGATTCCAATCAAAATCGGCTTCTTCGATTCATATCGTATCTAAAACCGCATCAAAACTGCAAATATCAGTTTAAACTATCATTTTTTGATACAAACAGTTATATATTCATGTCAATATCTTTCAAATTCTAGTCAAAATCGGCGTCTTTGGGCATTTTAGTAACGAAAACCTTAATAAACTATTAGATTTCGACGTAAGGCAACCTTTCTGAGTCAAATAGTTGCCGATTTCGATAAAATCTTATTCAGAATCTGCTTTTTCGCCTCTTATTGTACCCAAATCTACCTTAGAAATGCAGATATATACTTAAAACACCTTCTTTTGGGACAAATAATTGGTTCTCGCCCTTGATTTACGGAAGATTATAGCCAAAACATGCATTTTCATAACTTAGCGAACTGAAATCTACATTAAAACTGCAGGTAACTACTTAAAAATTCACTTCCTTGAATTGATAATAGGTTTTTCTTTGTCATTTTAAACAGATTCCAGTCAAAATCGGCTTCTTCGACTCACTCATATCGTACCTAAAACCGCATCAAAACTGCAAATATCAGTTTAAACTATCATTTTTTGATACAAACAGTTATATATTCATGTCAATATCTTTCAAATTCTAGTCAAAATCGGCGTCTTTGGGCATTTTAGTAACGAAAACCTTAATAAACTATTAGATTTCGACGTAAGGCAACCTTTCTGAGTCAAATAATTGCCGATTTCGATAAAATCTTAGTCAGAATCTGCTTTTTCGCCTCTTATTGTACCCAAATCTACCTTAGAAATGCAGATATATACTTAAAACACCTTCTTTTGGGACAAATAATTGGTTCTCGCCCTTGATTTACGGAAGATTATAGCCAAAACATGCATTTTCATAACTTAGCGAACTGAAATCTACATTAAAACTGCAGGTAACTACTTAAAAATTCACTTCCTTGAATTGATAATAGGTTTTTCTTTGTCATTTTAAACAGATTCCAGTCAAAATCGGCTTCTTCGACTCACTCATATCGTACCTAAAACCGCATCAAAACTGCAAATATCAGTTTAAACTATCATTTTTTGATACAAACAGTTATATATTCATGTCAATATCTTTCAAATTCTAGTCAAAATCGGCGTCTTTGGGCATTTTAGTAACGAAAACCTTAATAAACTATTAGATTTCGACGTAAGGCAACCTTTCTGAGTCAAATAGTTGCCGATTTCGATAAAATCTTAGTCAGAATCTGCTTTTTCGCCTCTTATTGTACCCAAATCTACCTTAGAAATGCAGATATATACTTAAAACACCTTCTTTTGGGACAAATAATTGGTTTTCGCCCTTGATTTACGGAAGATTATAGCCAAAACATGCATTTTCATAACTTAGCGAACTGAAATCTACATTAAAACTGCAGGTAACTACTTAAAAATTCACTTCCTTGAATTGATAATAGGTTTTTCTTTTTCATTTTAAACAGATTCCAGTCAAAATCGGCTTCTTCGACTCACTCATATCGTACCTAAAACCGCATCAAAACTGCAAATATCAGTTTAAACTATCATTTTTTGATACAAACAGTTATATATTCATGTCAATATCTTTCAAATTCTAATCAAAATCGGCGTCTTTGGGCATTTTAGTAACGAAAACCTTAATAAACTATTAGATTTCGACGTAAGGCAACCTTTCTGAGTCAGATAGTTGCCGATTTCGATAAAATCTTAGTCAGAATCTGCTTTTTCGCCTCTTATTGTACCCAAATCTACCTTAGAAATGCAGATATATACTTAAAACACCTTCTTTTGGGACAAATAATTGGTTTTCGCCCTTGATTTACGGAAGATTATAGCCAAAACATGCATTTTCATAACTTATCGAACTGAAATCTACATTAAAACTGCAGATAACTACTAAAAAATTCACTTCCTTGAATTGATAATAGGTTTTTCTTTGTCATTTTAAACAGATTCCAGTCAAAATCGGCTTCTTCGACTCATATCGTACCTAAAACCGCATCAAAACTGCAAATATCAGGTTAAACTATCATTTTTTGATACAAACAGTTATATATTCATGTCAATATCTTTCAAATTCTAGTCAAAATCGGCGTCTTTGGGCATTTTAGTAACGAAAACCTTAATAAACTATTAGATTTCGACGTAAGGCAACCTTTCTGAGTCAAATAGTTGCCGATTTCGATAAAATCTTAGTCAGAATCTGCTTTTTCGCCTCTTATTGTACCCAAATCTACCTTAGAAATGCAGATATATACTTAAAACACCTTCTTTTGGGACAAATAATTGGTTTTCGCCCTTGATTTACGGAAGATTATAGCCAAAACATGAATTTTCATAACTTAGCGAACTGAAATCTACATTAAAACTGCAGATAACTACCCAAAAATTCACTTCCTTGAATCGATAATAGGTTTTTCTTTGTCATTTTAAACAGATTCCAGTTCAAATCGGCTTCTTCGACTCATATCGTACCTAAAACCGCATCAAAACTGCAAAAATCAGTTTAAACTATCATTTTTTGATACAAACAGTTATATATTCATGTCAATATCTTTCAAATTATAGTCAAAATCGGCGTCTTTGGGCATTTTAGTAACGAAAACCTTAATAAACTATTAGATTTCGACGTAAGGCAACCTTTCTGAGTCAAATAGTTGCCGATTTCGATAAAATCTTAGTCAGAATCTGCTTTTTCGCCTCTTATTGTACCCAAATCTACCTTAGAAATGCAGATATATACTTAAAACACCTTCTTTTGGGACAAATAATTGGTTTTCGCCCTTGATTTACGGAAGATTATAGCCAAAACATGCATTTTCATAACTTAGCGAACTGAAATCTACATTAAAACTGCAGATAACTACCCAAAAATTCACTTCCTTGAATCGATAATAGGTTTTTCTTTGTCATTTTAAACAGATTCCAGTCAAAATCGGCTTCTTCGACTCATATCGTACCTAAAACCGCATCAAAACTGCAAAAATCAGTTTAAACTATCATTTTTTGATACAAACAGTTATATATTCATGTCAATATCTTTCAAATTATAGTCAAAATCGGCGTCTTTGGGCATTTTAGTAACGAAAACCTTAATAAACTATTAGATTTCGACGTAAGGCAACCTTTCTGAGTCAAATAGTTGCCGATTTCGATAAAATCTTAGTCAGAATCTGCTTTTTCGCCTCTTATTGTACCCAAATCTACCTTAGAAATGCAGATATATACTTAAAACACCTTCTTTTGATACAAATAATTGGTTTTCGCCCTTGATTTACGGAAGATTATAGCCAAAACATGCATTTTCATAACTTAGTGAACTGAAATCTACATTAAAACTGCAGATAACTACTTAAAAATTCACTTCCTTGAATTGATAATAGGTTTTTCTTTGTCATTTTAAACAGATTCCAGTCAAAATCGGCTTCTTCGATTCATATCGTATCTAAAACCGCATCAAAACTGCAAATATCAGTTTAAACTATCATTTTTTGATACAAACAGTTATATATTCATGTCAATATCTTTCAAATTCTAGTCAAAATCGGCGTCTTTGGGCATTTTAGTAACGAAAACCTTAATAAACTATTAGATTTCGACGTAGGGCAACCTTTCTGAGTCAAATAGTTGCCGATTTCGATAAAATCTTTATCAGAATCTGCTTTTTCGCCTCTTATTGTACCCAAATCTACCTTAGAAATGCAGATATATACTTAAAACACCTTCTTTTGGGACAAATAATTGGTTCTCGCCCTTGATTTACGGAAGATTATAGCCAAAACATGCATTTTCATAACTTAGCGAACTGAAATCTACATTAAAACTGCAGGTAACTACTTAAAAATTCACTTCCTTGAATTGATAATAGGTTTTTCTTTGTCATTTTAAACAGATTCCAGTCAAAATCGGCTTCTTCGACTCACTCATATCGTAATTAAAACCGCATCAAAACTGCAAATATCAGTTTAAACTATCATTTTTTGATACAAACAGTTATATATTCATGTCAATATCTTTCAAATTCTAGTCAAAATCGGCGTCTTTGGGCATTTTAGTAACGAAAACCTTAATAAACTATTAGATTTCGACGTAAGGCAACCTTTCTGAGTCAAATAATTGCCGATTTCGATAAAATCTTAGTCAGAATCTGCTTTTTCTCCTCTTATTGTACCCAAATCTACCTTAGAAATGCAGATATATACTTAAAACACCTTCTTTTGGGACAAATAATTGGTTTTCGCCCTTGATTTACGGAAGATTATAGCCAAAACATGCATTTTCATAACTTAGCGAACTGAAATCTACATTAAAACTGCAGATAACTACTTAAAAATTCACTTCCTTGAATTGATAATAGCTTTTTCTTTGTCATTTTAAACAGATTCCAGTCAAAATCAGCTTCTTCGACTCATATCGTACCTAAAACCGCATCAAAACTGCAAATATCAGTTTAAACTATCATTTTTTGATACAAACAGTTATATATTCATGTCAATATCTTTCAAATTATAGTCAAAATCGGCGTCTTTGGGCATTTTAGTAACGAAAACCTTAATAAACTATTAGATTTCGACGTAAGGCAACCTTTCTGAGTCAAATAGTTGCCGATTTCGATAAAATCTTAGTCAGAATCTGCTTTTTCGCCTCTTATTGTACCCAAATCTATCTTAGAAATGCAGATATATACTTAAAACACCTTCTTTTGGGACAAATAATTGGTTTTCGCCCTTGATTTACGGAAGATTATAGCCAAAACATGCATTTTCATAACTTAGCGAACTGAAATCTACATTAAAACTGCAGATAACTACTTAAAAATTCACTTCCTTGAATTGATAATAGGTTTTTCTTTGTCATTTTAAACAGATTCCAGTCAAAATCGGCTTCTTCGATTCATATCGTATCTAAAACCGCATCAAAACTGCAAATATCAGTTATAACAGTTATATATTCATGTCAATATCTTTCAAATTCTAGTCAAAATCGGCGTCTTTGGGCATTTTAGTAACGAAAACCTTAATAAACTATTAGATTTCGACGTAAGGCAACCTTTCTGAGTCAAATAGTTGCCGATTTCGATAAAATCTTATTCAGAATCTGCTTTTTCGCCTCTTATTGTACCCAAATCTACCTTAGAAATGCAGATATATACTTAAAACACCTTCTTTTGGGACAAATAATTGGTTCTCGCCCTTGATTTACGGAAGATTATAGCCAAAACATGCATTTTCATAACTTAGCGAACTGAAATCTACATTAAAACTGCAGGTAACTACTTAAAAATTCACTTCCTTGAATTGATAATAGGTTTTTCTTTGTCATTTTAAACAGATTCCAGTCAAAATCGGCTTCTTCGACTCACTCATATCGTACCTAAAACCGCATCAAAACTGCAAATATCAGTTTAAACTATCATTTTTTGATACAAACAGTTATATATTCATGTCAATGTCTTTCAAATTCTAGTCAAAATCGGCGTCTTTGGGCATTTTAGTAACGAAAACCTTAATAAACTATTAGATTTCGACGTAAGGCAACCTTTCTGAGTCAAATAGTTGCCGATTTCGATAAAATCTTATTCAGAATCTGCTTTTTCGCCTCTTATTGTACCCAAATCTACCTTAGAAATGCAGATATATACTTAAAACACCTTTTTTTGGGACAAATAATTGGTTCTCGCCCTTGATTTACGGAAGATTATAGCCAAAACATGCATTTTCATAACTTAGCGAACTGAAATCTACATTAAAACTGCAGATAACTACTTAAAAATTCACTTCCTTGAATTGATAATAGGTTTTTCTTTGTCATTTTAAACAGATTCCAGTCAAAATCGGCTTCTTCGATTCATATCGTATCTAAAACCGCATCAAAACTGCAAATATCAGTTATAACAGTTATATATTCATGTCAATATCTTTCAAATTCTAGTCAAAATCGGCGTCTTTGGGCATTTTAGTAACGAAAACCTTAATAAACTATTAGATTTCGACGTAAGGCAACCTTTCTGTGTCAAATAGTTGCCGATTTCGATAAAATCTTATTCAGAATCTGCTTTTTCGCCTCTTATTGTACCCAAATCTACCTTAGAAATGCAGATATATACTTAAAACACCTTCTTTTGGGACAAATAATTGGTTCTCGCCCTTGATTTACGGAAGATTATAGCCAAAACATGCATTTTCATAACTTAGCGAACTGAAATCTACATTAAAACTGCAGGTAACTACTTAAAAATTCACTTCCTTGAATTGATAATAGGTTTTTCTTTGTCATTTTAAACAGATTCCAGTCAAAATCGGCTTCTTCGACTCACTCATATCGTACCTAAAACCGCATCAAAACTGCAAATATCAGTTTAAACTATCATTTTTTGATACAAACAGTTATATATTCATGTCAATGTCTTTCAAATTCTAGTCAAAATCGGCGTCTTTGGGCATTTTAGTAACGAAAACCTTAATAAACTATTAGATTTCGACGTAAGGCAACCTTTCTGAGTCAAATAGTTGCCGATTTCGATAAAATCTTATTCAGAATCTGCTTTTTCGCCTCTTATTGTACCCAAATCTACCTTAGAAATGCAGATATATACTTAAAACACCTTCTTTTGGGACAAATAATTGGTTCTCGCCCTTGATTTACGGAAGATTATAGCCAAAACATGCATTTTCATAACTTAGCGAACTGAAATCTACATTAAAACTGCAGGTAACTACTTAAAAATTCACTTCCTTGAATTGATAATAGGTTTTTCTTTGTCATTTTAAACAGATTCCAGTCAAAATCGGCTTCTTCGACTCACTCATATCGTACCTAAAACCGCATCAAAACTGCAAATATCAGTTTAAACTATCATTTTTTGATACAAACAGTTATATATTCATGTCAATATCTTTCAAATTCTAGTCAAAATCGGCGTCTTTGGGCATTTTAGTAACGAAAACCTTAATAAACTATTAGATTTCGACGTAAGGCAACCTTTCTGAGTCAAATAGTTGCCGATTTCGATAAAATCTTAGTCAGAATCTGCTTTTTCGCCTCTTATTGTACCCAAATCTACCTTAGAAATGCAGATATATACTTAAAACACCTTCTTTTGGGACAAATAATTGGTTTTCGCCCTTGATTTACGGAAGATTATAGCCAAAACATGCATTTTCATAACTTAGCGAACTGAAATCTACATTAAAACTGCAGATAACTACTTAAAAATTCACTTCCTTGAATTGATAATAGGTTTTTCTTTGTCATTTTAAACAGATTCCAGTCAAAATCGGCTTCTTCGACTCATATCGTACCTAAAACCGCATCAAAACTGCAAATATCAGTTTAAACTATCATTTTTTGATACAAACAGATATATATTCATGTCAATATCTTTCAAATTAAAGTCAAAATCGGCGTCTTTGGGCATTTTAGTAACGAAAACCTTAATAAACTATTAGATTTCGACGTAAGGCAACCTTTCTGAGTCAAATAGTTGCCGATTTCGATAAAATCTTAGTCAGAATCTGCTTTTTCGCCTCTTATTGTACCCTAATCTAAATTAGAAATGCAGATATATACTTAAAACACCTTCTTTTGGGACAAATAATTGGTTTTCGCCCTTGATTTACGGAAGATTATAGCCAAAACATGCATTTTCATAACTTAGCGAACTGAAATCTACATTAAAACTGCAGATAACTACTTAAAAATTCACTTCCTTGAATTGATAATAGGTTTTTCTTTGTCATTTTAAACAGATTCCAGTCAAAATCGGCTTCTTCGACTCATATCGTACCTAAAACCGCCTCAAAACTGCAAATATCAGTTTAAACTATCATTTTTTGATACAAACAGTTATATATTCATGTCAATATCTTTCAAATTCTAGTCAAAATCGGCGTCCTTGGGCATTTTAGTAACGAAAACCTTAATAAACTATTAGATTTCGACGTAAGGCAACCTTTCTGAGTCAAATAGTTGCCGATTTCGATAAAATCTTAGTCAGAATCTGCTTTTTCTCCTCTTATTGTACCCAAATCTACCTTAGAAATGCAGATATATACTTAAAACACCTTCTTTTGGGACAAATAATTGGTTTTCGCCCTTGATTTACGGAAGATTATAGCCAAAACATGCATTTTCATAACTTAGCGAACTGAAATCTACATTAAAACTGCAGATAACTACTTAAAAATTCACTTCCTTGAATTGATAATAGGTTTTTCTTTGTCATTTTAAGCAGATTCCAGTCAAAATCGGCTTCTTCGACTCATATCGTACCTAAAACCGCATCAAAACTGCAAATATCAGTTTAAACTATCATTTTTTGATACAAACAGTTTTATATTCATGTCAATATCTTTCAAATTATAGTCAAAATCGGCGTCTTTGGGCATTTTAGTAACGAAAACCTTAATAAACTATTAGATTTCGACGTAAGGCAACCTTTCTGAGTCAAATAGTTGCCGATTTCGATAAAATCTTAGTCAGAATCTGCTTTTTCGCCTCTTATTGTACCCAAATCTACCTTAGAAATGCAGATATATACTTAAAACACCTTCTTTTGGGACAAATAATTGGTTTTCGCCCTTGATTTACGGAAGATTATAGCCAAAACATGCATTTTCATAACTTAGCGAACTGAAATCTACATTAAAACTGCAGATAACTACTTAAAAATTCACTTCCTTGAATTGATAATAGGATTTTTTTTGTCATTTTAAACAGATTCCAGTCAAAATCGGCTTCTTCGACTCATATCGTACCTAAAACCGCATCAAAACTGCAAATATCAGTTTAAACTATCATTTTTTGATACAAACAGTTATATATTCATGTCAATATCTTTCAAATTCTAGTCAAAATCGGCGTCTTTGGGCATTTTAGTAACGAAAACCTTAATAAACTAATAGATTTCGACGTAAGGCAACCTTTTTGAGTCAAATAGTTGCCGATTTCGATAAAATCTTAGTCAGAATCTGCTTTTTCGCCTCTTATTGTACCCTAATCTACCTTAGAAATGCAGATATATACTTAAAACACCTTCTTTTGGGACAAATAATTGGTTTTCGCCCTTGATTTACGGAAGATTATAGCCAAAAGATGCATTTTCATAACTTAGCGAACTGAAATCTACATTAAAACTGCAGATAACTACTTAAAAATTCACTTCCTTGAATTGATAATAGGTTTTTCTTTGTCAATTTAAACAGATTCCAGTCAAAATCGGCTTCTTCGACTCATATCGTACCTAAAACCGCATCAAAACTGCAAATATCAGTTTAAACTATCATTTTTTGTTACAAACAGTTATATATTCATGTCAATATCTTTCAAATTCTAGTCAAAATCGGCGTCCTTGGGCATTTTAGTAACGAAAACCTTAATAAACTATTAGATTTCGACGTAAGGCAACCTTTCTGAGTCAAATAGTTGCCGATTTCGATAAAATCTTAGTCAGAATCTGCTTTTTCTCCTCTTATTGTACCCAAATCTACCTTAGAAATGCAGATATATACTTAAAACACCTTCTTTTGGGACAAATAATTGGTTTTCGCCCTTGATTTACGGAAGATTATAGCCAAAACATGCATTTTCATAACTTAGCGAACTGAAATCTACATTAAAACTGCAGATAAGTACTTAAAAATTCACTTCCTTGAATTGATAATAGGTTTTTCTTTGTCATTTTAAACAGATTCCAGTCAAAATCGGCTTCTTCGACTCATATCGTACCTAAAACCGCATCAAAACTGCAAATATCAGTTTAAACTATCATTTTTTGATACAAACAGTTATATATTCATGTCAATATCTTTCAAATTATAGTCAAAATCGGCGTCTTTGGGCATTTTAGTAACGAAAACCTTAATAAACTATTAGATTTCGACTTAAGGCAACCTTTCTGAGTCAAATAGTTGCCGATTTCGATAAAATCTTAGTCAGAATCTGCTTTTTCGCCTCTTATTGTACCCAAATCTACCTTAGAAATGCAGATATATACTTAAAACACCTTCTTTTGGGACAACTAATTGGTTTTCGCCCTTGATTTACGGAAGATTATAGCCAAAACATGCATTTTCATAACTTAGCGAACTGAAATCTACATTAAAACTGCAGATAACTACTTAAAAATTCACTTCCTTGAATTGATAATAGGTTTTTCTTTGTCATTTTAAACAGATTCCAGTCAAAATCGGCTTCTTCGACTCACTCATATCGTACCTAAAACCGCATCAAAACTGCAAATATCAGTTTAAACTATCATTTTTTGATACAAACAGTCAACAGTCAACATGTCAATATCTTTCAAATTCTAGTCAAAATCGGCGTCTTTGGGCATTTTAGTAACGAAAACCTTAATAAACTATTAGATTTCGACGTAAGGCAACCTTTCTGAGTCAAATAGTTGCCGATTTCGATAAAATCTTAGTCAGAATCTGCTTTTTCTCCTCTTATTGTACCCAAATCTACCTTAGAAATGCAGATATATACTTAAAACACCTTCTTTTGGGACAAATAATTGGTTTTCGCCCTTGATTTACGGAAGATTATAGCCAAAACATGCATTTTCATAACTTAGCGAACTGAAATCTACATTAAAACTGCAGATAACTACTTAAAAATTCACTTCCTTGAATTGATAATAGGTTTTTCTTTGTCATTTTAAACAGATTCCAGTCAAAATCGGCTTCTTCGACTCATATCGTACCTAAAACCGCATCAAAACTGCAAATGTCAGTTTAAACTATCATTTTTTGATACAAACAGTTATATATTCATGTCAATATCTTTCAAATTCTAGTCAAAATCGGCGTCTTTGGGCATTTTAGTAACGAAAACCTTAATAAACTATTAGATTTCGACGTAAGGCAACCTTTCTGAGTCAAATAGTTGCCGATTTCGATAAAATCTTAGTCAGAATCTGCTTTTTCTCCTCTTATTGTACCCAAATCTACCTTAGAAATGCAGATATATACTTAAAACACCTTCTTTTGGGACAAATAATTGGTTTTCTCCCTTGATTTACGGAAGATTATAGCCAAAACATGCATTTTCATAACTTAGCGAACTGAAATCTACATTAAAACTGCAGATAACTACTTAAAAATTCACTTCCTTGAATTGATAATAGGTTTTTCTTTGTCATTTTAAACAGATTCCAGTCAAAATCAGCTTCTTCGACTCATATCGTACCTAAAACCGCATCAAAACTGCAAATATCAGTTTAAACTATCATTTTTTGATACAAACAGTTATATATTCATGTCAATATCTTTCAAATTATAGTCAAAATCGGCGTCTTTGGGCATTTTAGTAACGAAAACCTTAATAAACTATTAGATTTCGACGTAAGGCAACCTTTCTGAGTCAAATAGTTGCCGATTTCGATAAAATCTTAGTCAGAATCTGCTTTTTCGCCTCTTATTGTACCCAAATCTACCTTAGAAATGCAGATATATACTTAAAACACCTTCTTTTGGGACAAATAATTGGTTTTCGCCCTTGATTTACGGAAGATTATAGCCAAAACATGCATTTTCATAACTTAGCGAACTGAAATCTACATTAAAACTGCAGATAACTACTTAAAAATTCACTTCCTTGAATTGATAATAGGTTTTTCTTTGTCATTTTAAACAGATTCCAGTCAAAATCGGCTTCTTCGATTCATATCGTATCTAAAACCGCATCAAAACTGCAAATATCAGTTTAAACTATCATTTTTTGATACAAACAGTTATATATTCATGTCAATATCTTTCAAATTCTAGTCAAAATCGGCGTCTTTGGGCATTTTAGTAGCGAAAACCTTAATAAACTATTAGATTTCGACGTAAGGCAACCTTTCTGAGTCAAATAGTTGCCGATTTCGATAAAATCTTATTCAGAATCTGCTTTTTCGCCTGTTATTGTACCCAAATCTACCTTAGAAATGCAGATATATACTTAAAACACCTTCTTTTGGGACAAATAATTGGTTCTCGCCCTTGATTTACGGAAGATTATAGCCAAAACATGCATTTTCATAACTTAGCGAACTGAAATCTACATTCAAACTGCAGGTAACTACTTAAAAATTCACTTCCTTGAATTGATAATAGGCTTTTCTTTGTCATTTTAAACAGATTCCAGTCAAAATCGGCTTCTTCGACTCACTCATATCGTACCTAAAACCGCATCAAAACTGCAAATATCAGTTTAAACTATCATTTTTTGATACAAACAGTTATATATTCATGTCAATATCTTTCAAATTCTAGTCAAAATCGGCGTCTTTGGGCATTTTAGTAACGAAAACCTTAATAAACTATTAGATTTCGACGTAAGGCAACCTTTCTGAGTCAAATAGTTGCCGATTTCGATAAAATCTTAGTCAGAATCTGCTTTTTCGCCTCTTATTGTACCCAAATCTACCTTAGAAATGCAGATATATACTTAAAACACCTTCTTTTGGGACAAATAATTGGTTTTCGCCCTTGATTTACGGAAGATTATAGCCAAAACATGCATTTTCATAACTTAGCGAACTGAAATCTACATTAAAACTGCAGATAACTACTTAAAAATTCACTTCCTTGAATTGATAATAGGTTTTTCTTTGTCATTTTAAACAGATTCCAGTCAAAATCGGCTTCTTCGATTCATATCGTACCTAAAACCGTATCAAAACTGCAAATATCAGTTTAAACTATCATTTTTTGATACAAACAGTTATATATTCATGTCAATATCTTTCAAATTCTAGTCAAAATCGGCGTCTTTGGGCATTTTAGTAACGAAAACCTTAATAAACTATTAGATTTCGACGTAAGGCAACCTTTCTGTGTCAAATAGTTGCCGATTTCGATAAAATCTTAGTCAGAATCTGCTTTTTCTCCTCTTATTGTACCCAAATCTACCTTAGAAATGCAGATATATACTTAAAACACCTTCTTTTGGGACAAATAATTGGTTTTCGCCCTTGATTTACGGAAGATTATAGCCAAAACATGCATTTTCATAACTTAGCGAACTGAAATCTACATTAAAACTGCAGATAACTACTTAAAAATTCACTTCCTTGAATTGATAATAGGTTTTTCTTTGTCATTTTAAACAGATTCCAGTCAAAATCAGCTTCTTCGACTCATATCGTACCTAAAACCGCATCAAAACTGCAAATATCAGTTTAAACTATCATTTTTTGATACAAACAGTTATATATTCATGTCAATATCTTTCAAATTATAGTCAAAATCGGCGTCTTTGGGCATTTTAGTAACGAAAACCTTAATAAACTATTAGATTTCGACGTAAGGCAACCTTTCTGAGTCAAATAGTTGCCGATTTCGATAAAATCTTAGTCAGAATCTGCTTTTTCGCCTCTTATTGTACCCAAATCTACCTTAGAAATGCAGATATATACTTAAAACACCTTCTTTTGGGACAAATAATTGGTTTTCGCCCTTGATTTACGGAAGATTATAGCCAAAACATGCATTTTCATAACTTAGCGAACTGAAATCTACATTAAAACTGCAGATAACTACTTAAAAATTCACTTCCTTGAATTGATAATAGGTTTTTCTTTGTCATTTTAAACAGATTCCAGTCAAAATCGGCTTCTTCGATTCATATCGTATCTAAAACCGCATCAAAACTGCAAATATCAGTTTAAACTATCATTTTTTGATACAAACAGTTATATATTCATGTCAATATCTTTCAAATTCTAATCAAAATCGGCGTCTTTGGGCATTTTAGTAGCGAAAACCTTAATAAACTATTAGATTTCGACGTAAGGCAACCTTTCTGAGTCAAATAGTTGCCGATTTCGATAAAATCTTATTCAGAATCTGCTTTTTCGCCTCTTATTGTACCCAAATCTACCTTAGAAATGCAGATATATACTTAAAACACCTTCTTTTGGGACAAATAATTGGTTCTCGCCCTTGATTTACGGAAGATTATAGCCAAAACATGCATTTTCATAACTTAGCGAACTGAAATCTACATTAAAACTGCAGGTAACTACTTAAAAATTCACTTCCTTGAATTGATAATAGGTTTTTCTTTGTCATTTTAAACAGATTCCAGTCAAAATCGGCTTCTTCGACTCACTCATATCGTACCTAAAACCGCATCAAAACTGCAAATATCAGTTTAAACTATCATTTTTTGATACAAACAGTTATATATTCATGTCAATATCTTTCAAATTCTAGTCAAAATCGGCGTCTTTGGGCATTTTAGTAAAGAAAACCTTAATAAACTATTAGATTTCGACGTAAGGCAACCTTTCTGAGTCAAATAGTTGCCGATTTCGATAAAATCTTAGTCAGAATCTGCTTTTTCGCCTCTTATTGTACCCAAATCTACCTTAGAAATGCAGATATATACTTAAAACACCTTCTTTTGGGACAAATAATTGGTTTTCGCCCTTGATTTACGGAAGATTATAGCCAAAACATGCATTTTCATAACTTAGCGAACTGAAATCTACATTAAAACTGCAGATAACTACTTAAAAATTCACTTCCTTGAATTGATAATAGGTTTTTCTTTGTCATTTTAAACAGATTCCAGTCAAAATCGGCTTCTTCGACTCATATCGTACCTAAAACCGTATCAAAACTGCAAATATCAGTTTAAACTATCATTTTTTGATACAAACAGTTATATATTCATGTCAATATCTTTCAAATTCTAGTCAAAATCGGCGTCTTTGGGCATTTTAGTAACGAAAACCTTAATAAACTATTAGATTTCGACGTAAGGCAACCTTTCTGAGTCAAATAGTTGCCGATTTCGATAAAATCTTAGTCAGAATCTGCTTTTTCTCCTCTTATTGTACCCAAATCTACCTTAGAAATGCAGATATATACTTAAAACACCTTCTTTTGGGACAAATAATTGGTTTTCGCCCTTGATTTACGGAAGATTATAGCCAAAACATGCATTTTCATAACTTAGCGAACTGAAATCTACATTAAAACTGCAGATAACTACTTAAAAATTCACTTCCTTGAATTGATAATAGGTTTTTCTTTGTCATTTTAAACAGATTCCAGTCAAAATCAGCTTCTTCGACTCATATCGTACCTAAAACCGCATCAAAACTGCAAATATCAGTTTAAACTATCATTTTTTGATACAAACAGTTATATATTCATGTCAATATCTTTCAAATTATAGTCAAAATCGGCGTCTTTGGGCATTTTAGTAACGAAAACCTTAATAAACTATTAGATTTCGACGTAAGGCAACCTTTCTGAGTCAAATAGTTGCCGATTTCGATAAAATCTTAGTCAGAATCTGCTTTTTCGCCTCTTATTGTACCCAAATCTACCTTAGAAATGCAGATATATACTTAAAACACCTTCTTTTGGGACAAATAATTGGTTTTCGCCCTTGATTTACGGAAGATTATAGCCAAAACATGCATTTTCATAACTTAGCGAACTGAAATCTACATTAAAACTGCAGATAACTACTTAAAAATTCACTTCCTTGAATTGATAATAGGTTTTTCTTTGTCATTTTAAACAGATTCCAGTCAAAATCAGCTTCTTCGACTCATATCGTACCTAAAACCGCATCAAAACTGCAAATATCAGTTTAAACTATCATTTTTTGATACAAACAGTTATATATTCATGTCAATATCTTTCAAATTATAGTCAAAATCGGCGTCTTTGGGCATTTTAGTAACGAAAACCTTAATAAACTATTAGATTTCGACGTAAGGCAACCTTTCTGAGTCAAATAGTTGCCGATTTCGATAAAATCTTAGTCAGAATCTGCTTTTTCGCCTCTTATTGTACCCAAATCTACCTTAGAAATGCAGATATATACTTAAAACACCTTCTTTTGGGACAAATAATTGGTTCTCGCCCTTGATTTACGGATGATTATAGCCAAAACATGCATTTTCATAACTTAGCGAACTGAAATCTACATTAAAACTGCAGGTAACTACTTAAAAATTCACTTCCTTGAATTGATAATAGGTTTTTCTTTGTCATTTTAAACAGATTCCAGTCAAAATCGGCTTCTTCGACTCACTCATATCGTACCTAAAACCGCATCAAAACTGCAAATATCAGTTTAAACTATCATTTCTTGATACAAACAGTTATATATTCATGTCAATATCTTTCAAATTCTAGTCAAAATCGGCGTCTTTGGGCATTTTAGTAACGAAAACCTTAATAAACTATTAGATTTCGACGTAAGGCAACCTTTCTGAGTCAAATAGTTGCCGATTTCGATAAAATCTTAGTCAGAATCTGCTTTTTCGCCTCTTATTGTACCCAAATCTACCTTAGAAATGCAGATATATACTTAAAACACCTTCTTTTGGGACAAATAATTGGTTTTCGCCCTTGATTTACGGAAGATTATAGCCAAAACATGCATTTTCATAACTTAGCGAACTGAAATCTACATTAAAACTGCAGATAACTACTTAAAAATTCACTTCCTTGAATTGATAATAGGTTTTTCTTTGTCATTTTAAACAGATTCCAGTCAAAATCGGCTTCTTCGACTCATATCGTACCTAAAACCGCAGCAAAACTGCAAATATCAGTTTAAACTATCATTTTTTGATACAAACAGTTATATATTCATGTCAATATCTTTCAAATTCTAGTCAAAATCGGCGTCTTTGGGCATTTTAGTAACGAAAACCTTAATAAACTATTAGATTTCGACGTAAGGCAACCTTTCTGAGTCAAATAGTTGCCGATTTCGATAAAATCTTATTCAGAATCTGCTTTTTCGCCTCTTATTGTACCCTAATCTACCTTAGAAATGCAGATATATACTTAAAACACCTTCTTTTGGGACAAATAATTGGTTTTCGCCCTTGATTTACGGAAGATTATAGCCAAAACATGCATTTTCATAACTTAGCGAACTGAAATCTACATTAAAACTGCAGATAACTACTTAAAAATTCACTTCCTTGAATTGATAATAGGTTTTTCTTTGTCATTTTAAACAGATTCCAGTCAAAATCGGCTTCTTCGACTCATATCGTACCTAAAACCGCATCAAAACTGCAAATATCAGTTTAAACTATCATTTTTTGATACAAACAGTTATATATTCATGTCAATATCTTTCAAATTCTAGTCAAAATCGGCGTCCTTGGGCATTTTAGTAACGAAAACCTTAATAAACTATTAGATTTCGACGTAAGGCAACCTTTCTGAGTCAAATAGTTGCCGATTTCGAAAAAATCTTAGTCAGAATCTGCTTTTTCTCCTCTTATTGTACCCAAATCTACCTTAGAAATGCAGATATATACTTAAAACACCTTCTTTTGGGACAAATAATTGGTTTTCGCCCTTGATTTACGGAAGATTATAGCCAAAACATGCATTTTCATAACTTAGCGAACTGAAATCTACATTAAAACTGCAGATAACTACTTAAAAATTCACTTCCTTGAATTGATAATAGGTTTTTCTTTGTCATTTTAAACAGATTCCAGTCAAAATCGGCTTCTTCGACTCATATCGTACCTAAAACCGCATCAAAACTGCAAATATCAGTTTAAACTATCATTTTTTGATACAAACAGTTATATATTCATGTCAATATCTTTCAAATTATAGTCAAAATCGGCGTCTTTGGGCATTTTAGTAACGAAAACCTTAATAAACTATTAGATTTCGACGTAAGGCAACCTTTCTGAGTCAAATAGTTGCCGATTTCGATAAAATCTTAGTCAGAATCTGCTTTTTCGCCTCTTATTGTACCCAAATCTACCTTAGAAATGCAGATATATACTTAAAACACCTTCTTTTGGGACAAATAATTGGTTCTCGCCCTTGATTTACGGATGATTATAGCCAAAACATGCATTTTCATAACTTAGCGAACTGAAATCTACATTAAAACTGCAGGTAACTACTTAAAAATTCACTTCCTTGAATTGATAATAGGTTTTTCTTTGTCATTTTAAACAGATTCCAGTCAAAATCGGCTTCTTCGATTCATATCGTATCTAAAACCGCATCAAAACTGCAAATATCAGTTTAAACTATCATTTTTTGATACAAACAGTTATATATTCATGTCAATATCTTTCAAATTCTAGTCAAAATCGGCGTCTTTGGGCATTTTAGTAACGAAAACCTTAATAAACTATTAGATTTCGACGTAAGGCAACCTTTCTGAGTCAAATAGTTGCCGATTTCGATAAAATCTTATTCAGAATCTGTTTTTCGCCTCTTATTGTACCCAAATCTACCTTAGAAATGCAGATATATACTTAAAACACCTTCTTTTGGGACAAATAATTGGTTCTCGCCCTTGATTTACGGAAGATTATAGCCAAAACATGCATTTTCATAACTTAGCGAACTGAAATCTACATTAAAACTGCAGATAACTACTTAAAAATTCACTTCCTTGAATTGATAATAGGTTTTTCTTTGTCATTTTAAACAGATTCCAGTCAAAATCAGCTTCTTCGACTCATATCGTACCTAAAACCGCATCAAAACTGCAAATATCAGTTTAAACTATCATTTTTTGATACAAACAGTTATATATTCATGTCAATATCTTTCAAATTATAGTCAAAATCGGCGTCTTTGGGCATTTTAGTAACGAAAACCTTAATAAACTATTAGATTTCGACGTAAGGCAACCTTTCTGAGTCAAATAGTTGCCGATCTCGATAAAATCTTATTCAGAATCTGCTTTTTCGCCTCTTATTGTACCCAAATCTACCTTAGAAATGCAGATATATACTTAAAACACCTTCTTTTGGGACAAATAATTGGTTCTCGCCCTTGATTTACGGAAGATTATAGCCAAAACATGCATTTTCATAACTTAGCGAACTGAAATCTACATTAAAACTGCAGGTAACTACTTAAAAATTCACTTCCTTGAATTGATAATAGGTTTTTCTTTGTCATTTTAAACAGATTCCAGTCAAAATCGGCTTCTTCGACTCACTCATATCGTACCTAAATCCGCATCAAAACTGCAAATATCAGTTTAAACTATCATTTTTTGATACAAACAGTTATATATTCATGTCAATATCTTTCAAATTCTAGTCAAAATCGGCGTCTTTGGGCATTTTAGTAACGAAAACCTTAATAAACTATTAGATTTCGACGTAAGGCAACCTTTCTGAGTCAAATAGTTGCCGATTTCGATAAAATCTTAGTCAGAATCTGCTTTTTCGCCTCTTATTGTACCCAAATCTACCTTAGAAATGCAGATATATACTTAAAACACCTTCTTTTGGGACAAATAATTGGTTTTCGCCCTTGATTTACGGAAAATTATAGCCAAAACATGCATTTTCATAACTTAGCGAACTGAAATCTACATTAAAACTGCAGATAACTACTTAAAAATTCACTTCCTTGAATTGATAATAGGTTTTTCTTTGTCATTTTAAACAGATTCCAGTCAAAATCGGCTTCTTCGACTCATATCGTACCTAAAACCGCATCAAAACTGCAAATATCAGTTTAAACTATCATTTTTTGATACAAACAGTTATATATTCATGTCAATATCTTTCAAATTCTAGTCAAAATCGGCGTCTTTGGGCATTTTAGTAACGAAAACCTTAATAAACTATTAGATTTCGACGTAAGGCAACCTTTCTGAGTCAAATAGTTGCCGATTTCGATAAAATCTTAGTCAGAATCTGCTTTTTCGCCTCTTATTGTACCCAAATCTACCTTAGAAATGCAGATATATACTTAAAACACCTTCTTTTGGGACAAATAATTGGTTTTCGCCCTTGATTTACGGAAGATTATAGCCAAAACATGCATTTTCATAACTTAGCGAACTGAAATCTACATTAAAACTGCAGATAACTACCCAAAAATTCACTTCCTTGAATCGATAATAGGTTTTTCTTTGTCATTTTAAACAGATTCCAGTCAAAATCGGCTTCTTCGACTCATATCGTACCTAAAACCGCATCAAAACTGCAAAAATCAGTATAAACTATCATTTTTTGATACAAACAGTTATATATTCATGTCAATATCTTTCAAATTATAGTCAAAATCGGCGTCTTTGGGCATTTTAGTAACGAAAACCTTAATAAACTATTAGATTTCGACGTAAGGCAACCTTTCTGAGTCAAATAGTTGCCGATTTCGATAAAATCTTAGTCAGAATCTGCTTTTTCGCCTCTTATTGTACCCAAATCTACCTTAGAAATGCAGATATATACTTAAAACACCTTCTTTTGATACAAATAATTGGTTTTCGCCCTTGATTTACGGAAGATTATAGCCAAAACATGCATTTTCATAACTTAGTGAACTGAAATCTACATTAAAACTGCAGATAACTACTTAAAAATTCACTTCCTTGAATTGATAATAGGTTTTTCTTTGTCATTTTAAACAGATTCCAGTCAAAATCGGCTTCTTCGATTCATATCGTATCTAAAACCGCATCAAAACTGCAAATATCAGTTTAAACTATCATTTTTTGATACAAACAGTTATATATTCATGTCAATATCTTTCAAATTCTAGTCAAAATCGGCGTCTTTGGGCATTTTAGTAACGAAAACCTTAATAAACTATTAGATTTCGACGTAGGGCAACCTTTCTGAGTCAAATAGTTGCCGATTTCGATAAAATCTTTATCAGAATCTGCTTTTTCGCCTCTTATTGTACCCAAATCTACCTTAGAAATGCAGATATATACTTAAAACACCTTCTTTTGGGACAAATAATTGGTTCTCGCCCTTGATTTACGGAAGATTATAGCCAAAACATGCATTTTCATAACTTAGCGAACTGAAATCTACATTAAAACTGCAGGTAACTACTTAAAAATTCACTTCCTTGAATTGATAATAGGTTTTTCTTTGTCATTTTAAACAGATTCCAGTCAAAATCGGCTTCTTCGACTCACTCATATCGTAATTAAAACCGCATCAAAACTGCAAATATCAGTTTAAACTATCATTTTTTGATACAAACAGTTATATATTCATGTCAATATCTTTCAAATTCTAGTCAAAATCGGCGTGTTTGGGCATTTTAGTAACGAAAACCTTAATAAACTATTAGATTTCGACGTAAGGCAACCTTTCTGAGTCAAATAATTGCCGATTTCGATAAAATCTTAGTCAGAATCTGCTTTTTCTCCTCTTATTGTACCCAAATCTACCTTAGAAATGCAGATATATACTTAAAACACCTTCTTTTGGGACAAATAATTGGTTTTCGCCCTTGATTTACGGAAGATTATAGCCAAAACATGCATTTTCATAACTTAGCGAACTGAAATCTACATTAAAACTGCAGATAACTACTTAAAAATTCACTTCCTTGAATTGATAATAGCTTTTTCTTTGTCATTTTAAACAGATTCCAGTCAAAATCAGCTTCTTCGACTCATATCGTACCTAAAACCGCATCAAAACTGCAAATATCAGTTTAAACTATCATTTTTTGATACAAACAGTTATATATTCATGTCAATATCTTTCAAATTATAGTCAAAATCGGCGTCTTTGGGCATTTTAGTAACGAAAACCTTAATAAACTATTAGATTTCGACGTAAGGCAACCTTTCTGAGTCAAATAGTTGCCGATTTCGATAAAATCTTAGTCAGAATCTGCTTTTTCGCCTCTTATTGTACCCAAATCTATCTTAGAAATGCAGATATATACTTAAAACACCTTCTTTTGGGACAAATAATTGGTTTTCGCCCTTGATTTACGGAAGATTATAGCCAAAACATGCATTTTCATAACTTAGCGAACTGAAATCTACATTAAAACTGCAGATAACTACTTAAAAATTCACTTCCTTGAATTGATAATAGGTTTTTCTTTGTCATTTTAAACAGATTCCAGTCAAAATCGGCTTCTTCGATTCATATCGTATCTAAAACCGCATCAAAACTGCAAATATCAGTTATAACAGTTATATATTCATGTCAATATCTTTCAAATTCTAGTCAAAATCGGCGTCTTTGGGCATTTTAGTAACGAAAACCTTAATAAACTATTAGATTTCGACGTAAGGCAACCTTTCTGAGTCAAATAGTTGCCGATTTCGATAAAATCTTATTCAGAATCTGCTTTTTCGCCTCTTATTGTACCCAAATCTACCTTAGAAATGCAGATATATACTTAAAACACCTTCTTTTGGGACAAATAATTGGTTCTCGCCCTTGATTTACGGAAGATTATAGCCAAAACATGCATTTTCATAACTTAGCGAACTGAAATCTACATTAAAACTGCAGGTAACTACTTAAAAATTCACTTCCTTGAATTGATAATAGGTTTTTCTTTGTCATTTTAAACAGATTCCAGTCAAAATCGGCTTCTTCGACTCACTCATATCGTACCTAAAACCGCATCAAAACTGCAAATATCAGTTTAAACTATCATTTTTTGATACAAACAGTTATATATTCATGTCAATGTCTTTCAAATTCTAGTCAAAATCGGCGTCTTTGGGCATTTTAGTAACGAAAACCTTAATAAACTATTAGATTTCGACGTAAGGCAACCTTTCTGAGTCAAATAGTTGCCGATTTCGATAAAATCTTATTCAGAATCTGCTTTTTCGCCTCTTATTGTACCCAAATCTACCTTAGAAATGCAGATATATACTTAAAACACCTTCTTTTGGGACAAATAATTGGTTCTCGCCCTTGATTTACGGAAGATTATAGCCAAAACATGCATTTTCATAACTTAGCGAACTGAAATCTACATTAAAACTGCAGATAACTACTTAAAAATTCACTTCCTTGAATTGATAATAGGTTTTTCTTTGTCATTTTAAACAGATTCCAGTCAAAATCGGCTTCTTCGATTCATATCGTATCTAAAACCGCATCAAAACTGCAAATATCAGTTATAACAGTTATATATTCATGTCAATATCTTTCAAATTCTAGTCAAAATCGGCGTCTTTGGGCATTTTAGTAACGAAAACCTTAATAAACTATTAGATTTCGACGTAAGGCAACCTTTCTGAGTGAAATAGTTGCCGATTTCGATAAAATCTTATTCAGAATCTGCTTTTTCGCCTCTTATTGTACCCAAATCTACCTTAGAAATGCAGATATATACTTAAAACACCTTCTTTTGGGACAAATAATTGGTTCTCGCCCTTGATTTACGGAAGATTATAGCCAAAACATGCATTTTCATAACTTAGCGAACTGAAATCTACATTAAAACTGCAGGTAACTACTTAAAAATTCACTTCCTTGAATTGATAATAGGTTTTTCTTTGTCATTTTAAACAGATTCCAGTCAAAATCGGCTTCTTCGACTCACTCATATCGTACCTAAAACCGCATCAAAACTGCAAATATCAGTTTAAACTATCATTTTTTGATACAAACAGTTATATATTCATGTCAATGTCTTTCAAATTCTAGTCAAAATCGGCGTCTTTGGGCATTTTAGTAACGAAAACCTTAATAAACTATTAGATTTCGACGTAAGGCAACCTTTCTGAGTCAAATAGTTGCCGATTTCGATAAAATCTTATTCAGAATCTGCTTTTTCGCCTCTTATTGTACCCAAATCTACCTTAGAAATGCAGATATATACTTAAAACACCTTCTTTTGGGACAAATAATTGGTTCTCGCCCTTGATTTACGGAAGATTATAGCCAAAACATGCATTTTCATAACTTAGCGAACTGAAATCTACATTAAAACTGCAGGTAACTACTTAAAAATTCACTTCCTTGAATTGATAATAGGTTTTTCTTTGTCATTTTAAACAGATTCCAGTCAAAATCGGCTTCTTCGACTCACTCATATCGTACCTAAAACCGCATCAAAACTGCAAATATCAGTTTAAACTATCATTTTTTGATACAAACAGTTATATATTCATGTTAATATCTTTCAAATTCTAGTCAAAATCGGCGTCTTTGGGCATTTTAGTAACGAAAACCTTAATAAACTATTAGATTTCGACGTAAGGCAACCTTTCTGAGTCAAATAGTTGCCGATTTCGATAAAATCTTAGTCAGAATCTGCTTTTTCGCCTCTTATTGTACCCAAATCTACCTTAGAAATGCAGATATATACTTAAAACACCTTCTTTTGGGACAAATAATTGGTTTTCGCCCTTGATTTACGGAAGATTTTAGCCAAAACATGCATTTTCATAACTTAGCGAACTGAAATCTACATTAAAACTGCAGATAACTACTTAAAAATTCACTTCCTTGAATTGATAATAGGTTTTTCTTTGTCATTTTAAACAGATTCCAGTCAAAATCGGCTTCTTCGACTCATATCGTACCTAAAACCGCATCAAAACTGCAAATATCAGTTTAAACTATCATTTTTTGATACAAACAGATATATATTCATGTCAATATCTTTCAAATTAAAGTCAAAATCGGCGTCTTTGGGCATTTTAGTAACGAAAACCTTAATAAACTATTAGATTTCGACGTAAGGCAACCTTTCTGAGTCAAATAGTTGCCGATTTCGATAAAATCTTAGTCAGAATCTGCTTTTTCGCCTCTTATTGTACCCTAATCTAAATTAGAAATGCAGATATATACTTAAAACACCTTCTTTTGGGACAAATAATTGGTTTTCGCCCTTGATTTACGGAAGATTATAGCCAAAACATGCATTTTCATAACTTAGCGAACTGAAATCTACATTAAAACTGCAGATAACTACTTAAAAATTCACTTCCTTGAATTGATAATAGGTTTTTCTTTGTCATTTTAAACAGATTCCAGTCAAAATCGGCTTCTTCGACTCATATCGTACCTAAAACCGCCTCAAAACTGCAAATATCAGTTTAAACTATCATTTTTTGATACAAACAGTTATATATTCATGTCAATATCTTTCAAATTCTAGTCAAAATCGGCGTCCTTGGGCATTTTAGTAACGAAAACCTTAATAAACTATTAGATTTCGACGTAAGGCAACCTTTCTGAGTCAAATAGTTGCCGATTTCGATAAAATCTTAGTCAGAATCTGCTTTTTCTCCTCTTATTGTACCCAAATCTACCTTAGAAATGCAGATATATACTTAAAACACCTTCTTTTGGGACAAATAATTGGTTTTCGCCCTTGATTTACGGAAGATTATAGCCAAAACATGCATTTTCATAACTTAGCGAACTGAAATCTACATTAAAACTGCAGATAACTACTTAAAAATTCACTTCCTTGAATTGATAATAGGTTTTTCTTTGTCATTTTAAACAGATTCCAGTCAAAATCGGCTTCTTCGACTCATATCGTACCTAAAACCGCATCAAAACTGCAAATATCAGTTTAAACTATCATTTTTTGATACAAACAGTTATATATTCATGTCAATATCTTTCAAATTATAGTCAAAATCGGCGTCTTTGGGCATTTTAGTAACGAAAACCTTAATAAACTATTAGATTTCGACGTAAGGCAACCTTTCTGAGTCAAATAGTTGCCGATTTCGATAAAATCTTAGTCAGAATCTGCTTTTTCGCCTCTTATTGTACCCAAATCTACCTTAGAAATGCAGATATATACTTAAAACACCTTCTTTTGGGACAAATAATTGGTTTTCGCCCTTGATTTACGGAAGATTATAGCCAAAACATGCATTTTCATAACTTAGCGAACTGAAATCTACATTAAAACTGCAGATAACTACTTAAAAATTCACTTCCTTGAATTGATAATAGGATTTTCTTTGTCATTTTAAACAGATTCCAGTCAAAATCGGCTTCTTCGACTCATATCGTACCTAAAACCGCATCAAAACTGCAAATATCAGTTTAAACTATCATTTTTTGATACAAACAGTTATATATTCATGTCAATATCTTTCAAATTCTAGTCAAAATCGGCGTCTTTGGGCATTTTAGTAACGAAAACCTTAATAAACTAATAGATTTCGACGTAAGGCAACCTTTCTGAGTCAAATAGTTGCCGATTTCGATAAAATCTTAGTCAGAATCTGCTTTTTCGCCTCTTATTGTACCCTAATCTACCTTAGAAATGCAGATATATACTTAAAACACCTTCTTTTGGGACAAATAATTGGTTTTCGCCCTTGATTTACGGAAGATTATAGCCAAAAGATGCATTTTCATAACTTAGCGAACTGAAATCTACATTAAAACTGCAGATAACTACTTAAAAATTCACTTCCTTGAATTGATAATAGGTTTTTCTTTGTCAATTTAAACAGATTCCAGTCAAAATCGGCTTCTTCGACTCATATCGTACCTAAAACCGCATCAAAACTGCAAATATCAGTTTAAACTATCATTTTTTGTTACAAACAGTTATATATTCATGTCAATATCTTTCAAATTCTAGTCAAAATCGGCGTCCTTGGGCATTTTAGTAACGAAAACCTTAATAAACTATTAGATTTCGACGTAAGGCAACCTTTCTGAGTCAAATAGTTGCCGATTTCGATAAAATCTTAGTCAGAATCTGCTTTTTCTCCTCTTATTGTACCCAAATCTACCTTAGAAATGCAGATATATACTTAAAACAGCTTCTTTTGGGACAAATAATTGGTTTTCGCCCTTGATTTACGGAAGATTATAGCCAAAACATGCATTTTCATAACTTAGCGAACTGAAATCTACATTAAAACTGCAGATAAGTACTTAAAAATTCACTTCCTTGAATTGATAATAGGTTTTTCTTTGTCATTTTAAACAGTTTCCAGTCAAAATCGGCTTCTTCGACTCATATCGTACCTAAAACCGCATCAAAACTGCAAATATCAGTTTAAACTATCATTTTTTGATACAAACAGTTATATATTCATGTCAATATCTTTCAAATTATAGTCAAAATCGGCGTCTTTGGGCATTTTAGTAACGAAAACCTTAATAAACTATTAGATTTCGACGTAAGGCAACCTTTCTGAGTCAAATAGTTGCCGATTTCGATAAAATCTTAGTCAGAATCTGCTTTTTCTCCTCTTATTGTATATACTTAAAACACCTTCTTTTGGGACAAATAATTGGTTCTCGCCCTTGATTTACGAAAGATTATAGCCAAAACATGCATTTTCATAACTTAGCGAACTGAAATCTACATTAAAACTGCAGATAAATACTTAAAAATTCACTTCCTTGAATTGATAATAGGTTTTTCTTTGTCATTTTAAACAGATTCCAGTCAAAATCGGCTTCTTCGACTCATATCGTACCTAAAACCGCATCAAAACTGCAAATATCAGTTTCAACTATCATTTTTTGATACAAACAGTTATATATTCATGTCAATATCTTTCAAATTCTAGTCAAAATCGGCGTCTTTGGGCATTTTAGTAACGAAAACCTTAATAAACTATTAGATTTCGACTTAAGGCAACCTTTCTGAGTCAAATAGTTGCCGATTTCGATAAAATCTTAGTCAGAATCTGCTTTTTCGCCTCTTATTGTACCCAAATCTACCTTAGAAATGCAGATATATACTTAAAACACCTTCTTTTGGGACAACTAATTGGTTTTCGCCCTTGATTTACGGAAGATTATAGCCAAAACATGCATTTTCATAACTTAGCGAACTGAAATCTACATTAAAACTGCAGATAACTACTTAAAAATTCACTTCCTTGAATTGATAATAGGTTTTTCTTTGTCATTTTAAACAGATTCCAGTCAAAATCGGCTTCTTCGACTCACTCATATCGTACCTAAAACCGCATCAAAACTGCAAATATCAGTTTAAACTATCATTTTTTGATACAAACAGTCAACAGTCAACATGTCAATATCTTTCAAATTCTAGTCAAAATCGGCGTCTTTGGGCATTTTAGTAACGAAAACCTTAATAAACTATTAGATTTCGACGTAAGGCAACCTTTCTGAGTCAAATAGTTGCCGATTTCGATAAAATCTTAGTCAGAATCTGCTTTTTCTCCTCTTATTGTACCCAAATCTACCTTAGAAATGCAGATATATACTTAAAACACCTTCTTTTGGGACAAATAATTGGTTTTCGCCCTTGATTTACGGAAGATTATAGCCAAAACATGCATTTTCATAACTTAGCGAACTGAAATCTACATTAAAACTGCAGATAACTACTTAAAAATTCACTTCCTTGAATTGATAATAGGTTTTTCTTTGTCATTTTAAACAGATTCCAGTCAAAATCGGCTTCTTCGACTCATATCGTACCTAAAACCGCATCAAAACTGCAAATATCAGTTTAAACTATCATTTTTTGATACAAACAGTTATATATTCATGTCAATATCTTTCAAATTCTAGTCAAAATCGGCGTCTTTGGGCATTTTAGTAACGAAAACCTTAATAAACTATTAGATTTCGACGTAAGGCAACCTTTCTGAGTCAAATAGTTGCCGATTTCGATAAAATCTTAGTCAGAATCTGCTTTTTCTCCTCTTATTGTACCCAAATCTACCTTAGAAATGCAGATATATACTTAAAACACCTTCTTTTGGGACAAATAATTGGTTTTCTCCCTTGATTTACGGAAGATTATAGCCAAAACATGCATTTTCATAACTTAGCGAACTGAAATCTACATTAAAACTGCAGATAACTACTTAAAAATTCACTTCCTTGAATTGATAATAGGTTTTTCTTTGTCATTTTAAACAGATTCCAGTCAAAATCAGCTTCTTCGACTCATATCGTACCTAAAACCGCATCAAAACTGCAAATATCAGTTTAAACTATCATTTTTTGATACAAACAGTTATATATTCATGTCAATATCTTTCAAATTATAGTCAAAATCGGCGTCTTTGGGCATTTTAGTAACGAAAACCTTAATAAACTATTAGATTTCGACGTAAGGCAACCTTTCTGAGTCAAATAGTTGCCGATTTCGATAAAATCTTAGTCAGAATCTGCTTTTTCGCCTCTTATTGTACCCAAATCTACCTTAGAAATGCAGATATATACTTAAAACACCTTCTTTTGGGACAAATAATTGGTTTTCGCCCTTGATTTACGGAAGATTATAGCCAAAACATGCATTTTCATAACTTAGCGAACTGAAATCTACATTAAAACTGCAGATAACTACTTAAAAATTCAGTTCCTTGAATTGATAATAGGTTTTTCTTTGTCATTTTAAACAGATTCCAGTCAAAATCGGCTTCTTCGATTCATATCGTATCTAAAACCGCATCAAAACTGCAAATATCAGTTTAAACTATCATTTTTTGATACAAACAGTTATATATTCATGTCAATATCTTTCAAATTCTAGTCAAAATCGGCGTCTTTGGGCATTTTAGTAGCGAAAACCTTAATAAACTATTAGATTTCGACGTAAGGCAACCTTTCTGAGTCAAATAGTTGCCGATTTCGATAAAATCTTATTCAGAATCTGCTTTTTCGCCTGTTATTGTACCCAAATCTACCTTAGAAATGCAGATATATACTTAAAACACCTTCTTTTGGGACAAATAATTGGTTCTCGCCCTTGATTTACGGAAGATTATAGCCAAAACATGCATTTTCATAACTTAGCGAACTGAAATCTACATTAAAACTGCAGGTAACTACTTAAAAATTCACTTCCTTGAATTGATAATAGGTTTTTCTTTGTCATTTTAAACAGATTCCAGTCAAAATCGGCTTCTTCGACTCACTCATATCGTACCTAAAACCGCATCAAAACTGCAAATATCAGTTTAAACTATCATTTTTTGATACAAACAGTTATATATTCATGTCAATATCTTTCAAATTCTAGTCAAAATCGGCGTCTTTGGGCATTTTAGTAACGAAAACCTTAATAAACTATTAGATTTCGACGTAAGGCAACCTTTCTGAGTCAAATAGTTGCCGATTTCGATAAAATCTTAGTCAGAATCTGCTTTTTCGCCTCTTATTGTACCCAAATCTACCTTAGAAATGCAGATATATACTTAAAACACCTTCTTTTGGGACAAATAATTGGTTTTCGCCCTTGATTTACGGAAGATTATAGCCAAAACATGCATTTTCATAACTTAGCGAACTGAAATCTACATTAAAACTGCAGATAACTACTTAAAAATTCACTTCCTTGAATTGATAATAGGTTTTTCTTTGTCATTTTAAACAGATTCCAGTCAAAATCGGCTTCTTCGATTCATATCGTACCTAAAACCGTATCAAAACTGCAAATATCAGTTTAAACTATCATTTTTTGATACAAACAGTTATATATTCATGTCAATATCTTTCAAATTCTAGTCAAAATCGGCGTCTTTGGGCATTTTAGTAACGAAAACCTTAATAAACTATTAGATTTCGACGTAAGGCAACTTTTCTGAGTCAAATAGTTGCCGATTTCGATAAAATCTTAGTCAGAATCTGCTTTTTCTCCTCTTATTGTACCCAAATCTACCTTAGAAATGCAGATATATACTTAAAACACCTTCTTTTGGGACAAATAATTGGTTTTCGCCCTTGATTTACGGAAGATTATAGCCAAAACATGCATTTTCATAACTTAGCGAACTGAAATCTACATTAAAACTGCAGATAACTACTTAAAAATTCACTTCCTTGAATTGACAATAGGTTTTTCTTTGTCATTTTAAACAGATTCCAGTCAAAATCAGCTTCTTCGACTCATATCGTACCTAAAACCGCATCAAAACTGCAAATATCAGTTTAAACTATCATTTTTTGATACAAACAGTTATATATTCATGTCAATATCTTTCAAATTATAGTCAAAATCGGCGTCTTTGGGCATTTTAGTAACGAAAACCTTAATAAACTATTAGATTTCGACGTAAGGCAACCTTTCTGAGTCAAATAGTTGCCGATTTCGATAAAATCTTAGTCAGAATCTGCTTTTTCGCCTCTTATTGTACCCAAATCTACCTTAGAAATGCAGATATATACTTAAAACACCTTCTTTTGGGACAAATAATTGGTTTTCGCCCTTGATTTACGGAAGATTATAGCCAAAACATGCATTTTCATAACTTAGCGAACTGAAATCTACATTAAAACTGCAGATAACTACTTAAAAATTCACTTCCTTGAATTGATAATAGGTTTTTCTTTGTCATTTTAAACAGATTCCAGTCAAAATCAGCTTCTTCGACTCATATCGTACCTAAAACCGCATCAAAACTGCAAATATCAGTTTAAACTATCATTTTTTGATACAAACAGTTATATATTCATGTCAATATCTTTCAAATTATAGTCAAAATCGGCGTCTTTGGGCATTTTATTAACGAAAACCTTAATAAACTATTAGATTTCGATGTAAGGCAACCTTTCTGAGTCAAATAGTTGCCGATTTCGATAAAATCTTAGTCAGAATCTGCTTTTTCGCCTCTTATTGTACCCAAATCTACCTTAGAAATGCAGATATATACTTAAAACACCTTCTTTTGGGACAAATAATTGGTTTTCGCCCTTGATTTACGGAAGATTATAGCCAAAACATGCATTTTCATAACTTAGCGAACTGAAATCTACATTAAAACTGCAGATAACTACTTAAAAATTCACTTCCTTGAATTGATAATAGGTTTTTCTTTGTCATTTTAAACAGATTCCAGTCAAAATCGGCTTCTTCGATTCATATCGTATCTAAAACCGCATCAAAACTGCAAATATCAGTTTAAACTATCATTTTTTGATACAAACAGTTATATATTCATGTCAATATCTTTCAAATTCTAGTCAAAATCGGCGTCTTTGGGCATTTTAGTAGCGAAAACCTTAATAAACTATTAGATTTCGACGTAAGGCAACCTTTCTGAGTCAAATAGTTGCCGATTTCGATAAAATCTTATTCAGAATCTGCTTTTTCGCCTCTTATTGTACCCAAATCTACCTTAGAAATGCAGATATATACTTAAAACACCTTCTTTTGGGACAAATAATTGGTTTTCGCCCTTGATTTACGGAAGATTATAGCCAAAACATGCATTTTCATAACTTAGCGAACTGAAATCTACATTAAAACTGCAGATAACTACTTAAAAATTCACTTCCTTGAATTGATAATAGGTTTTTCTTTGTCATTTTAAACAGATTCCAGTCAAAATCGGCTTCTTCGACTCATATCGTACCTAAAACCGTATCAAAACTGCAAATATCAGTTTAAACTATCATTTTTTGATACAAACAGTTATATATTCATGTCAATATCTTTCAAATTCTAGTCAAAATCGGCGTCTTTGGGCATTTTAGTAACGAAAACCTTAATAAACTATTAGATTTCGACGTAAGGCAACCTTTCTGAGTCAAATAGTTGCCGATTTCGATAAAATCTTAGTCAGAATCTGCTTTTTCTCCTCTTATTGTACCCAAATCTACCTTAGAAATGCAGATATATACTTAAAACACCTTCTTTTGGGACAAATAATTGGTTTTCGCCCTTGATTTACGGAAGATTATAGCCAAAACATGCATTTTCATAACTTAGCGAACTGAAATCTACATTAAAACTGCAGATAACTACTTAAAAATTCACTTCCTTGAATTGATAATAGGTTTTTCTTTGTCATTTTAAACAGATTCCAGTCAAAATCAGCTTCTTCGACTCATATCGTACCTAAAACCGCATCAAAACTGCAAATATCAGTTTAAACTATCATTTTTTGATACAAACAGTTATATATTCATGTCAATATCTTTCAAATTATAGTCAAAATCGGCGTCTTTGGGCATTTTAGTAACGAAAACCTTAATAAACTATTAGATTTCGACGTAAGGCAACCTTTCTGAGTCAAATAGTTGCCGATTTCGATAAAATCTTAGTCAGAATCTGCTTTTTCGCCTCTTATTGTACTCAAATCTACCTTAGAAATGCAGATATATACTTAAAACACCTTCTTTTGGGACAAATAATTGGTTTTCGCCCTTGATTTACGGAAGATTATAGCCAAAACATGCATTTTCATAACTTAGCGAACTGAAATCTACATTAAAACTGCAGATAACTACTTAAAAATTCACTTCCTTGAATTGATAATAGGTTTTTCTTTGTCATTTTAAACAGATTCCAGTCAAAATCGGCTTCTTCGATTCATATCGTATCTAAAACCGCATCAAAACTGCAAATATCAGTTTAAACTATCATTTTTTGATACAAACAGTTATATATTCATGTCAATATCTTTCAAATTCTAGTCAAAATCGGCGTCTTTGGGCATTTTAGTAACGAAAACCTTAATAAACTATTAGATTTCGACGTAAGGCAACCTTTCTGAGTCAAATAGTTGCCGATTTCGATAAAATCTTATTCAGAATCTGCTTTTTCGCCTCTTATTGTACCCAAATCTACCTTAGAAATGCAGATATATACTTAAAACACCTTCTTTTGGGACAAATAATTGGTTCTCGCCCTTGATTTACGGATGATTATAGCCAAAACATGCATTTTCATAACTTAGCGAACTGAAATCTACATTAAAACTGCAGGTAACTACTTAAAAATTCACTTCCTTGAATTGATAATAGGTTTTTCTTTGTCATTTTAAACAGATTCCAGTCAAAATCGGCTTCTTCGACTCATATCGTACCTAAAACCGCAGCAAAACTGCAAATATCAGTTTAAACTATCATTTTTTGATACAAACAGTTATATATTCATGTCAATATCTTTCAAATTCTAGTCAAAATCGGCGTCTTTGGGCATTTTAGTAACGAAAACCTTAATAAACTATTAGATTTCGACGTAAGGCAACCTTTCTGAGTCAAATAGTTGCCGATTTCGATAAAATCTTATTCAGAATCTGCTTTTTCGCCTCTTATTGTACCCTAATCTACCTTAGAAATGCAGATATATACTTAAAACACCTTCTTTTGGGACAAATAATTGGTTTTCGCCCTTGATTTACTTAAGATTATAGCCAAAACATGCATTTTCATAACTTAGCGAACTGAAATCTACATTAAAACTGCAGATAACTACTTAAAAATTCACTTCCTTGAATTGATAATAGGTTTTTCTTTGTCATTTTAAACAGATTCCAGTCAAAATCGGCTTCTTCGACTCATATCGTACCTAAAACCGCATCAAAACTGCAAATATCAGTTTAAACTATCATTTTTTGATACAAACAGTTATATATTCATGTCAATATCTTTCAAATTCTAGTCAAAATCGGCGTCCTTGGGCATTTTAGTAACGAAAACCTTAATAAACTATTAGATTTCGACGTAAGGCAACCTTTCTGAGTCAAATAGTTGTCGATTTCGAAAAAATCTTAGTCAGAATCTGCTTTTTCTCCTCTTATTGTACCCAAATCTACCTTAGAAATGCAGATATATACTTAAAACACCTTCTTTTGGGACAAATAATTGGTTTTCGCCCTTGATTTACGGAAGATTATAGCCAAAACATGCATTTTCATAACTTAGCGAACTGAAATCTACATTAAAACTGCAGATAACTACTTAAAAATTCACTTCCTTGAATTGATAATAGGTTTTTCTTTGTCATTTTAAACAGATTCCAGTCAAAATCGGCTTCTTCGACTCATATCGTACCTAAAACCGCATCAAAACTGCAAATATCAGTTTAAACTATCATTTTTTGATACAAACAGTTATATATTCATGTCAATATCTTTCAAATTATAGTCAAAATCGGCGTCTTTGGGCATTTTAGTAACGAAAACCTTAATAAACTATTAGATTTCGACGTAAGGCAACCTTTCTGAGTCAAATAGTTGCCGATTTCGATAAAATCTTAGTCAGAATCTGCTTTTTCGCCTCTTATTGTACCCAAATCTACCTTAGAAATGCAGATATATACTTAAAACACCTTCTTTTGGGACAAATAATTGGTTCTCGCCCTTGATTTACGGATGATTATAGCCAAAACATGCATTTTCATAACCTAGCGAACTGAAATCTACATTAAAACTGCAGGTAACTACTTAAAAATTCACTTCCTTGAATTGATAATAGGTTTTTCTTTGTCATTTTAAACAGATTCCAGTCAAAATCGGCTTCTTCGACTCACTCATATCGTACCTAAAACCGCATCAAAACTGCAAATGTCAGTTTAAACTATCATTTCTTGATACAAACAGTTATATATTCATGTCAATATCTTTCAAATTCTAGTCAAAATCGGCGTCTTTGGGCATTTTAGTAACGAAAACCTTAATAAACTATTAGATTTCGACGTAAGGCAACCTTTCTGAGTCAAATAGTTGCCGATTTCGATAAAATCTTAGTCAGAATCTGCTTTTTCGCCTCTTATTGTACCCAAATCTACCTTAGAAATGCAGATATATACTTAAAACACCTTCTTTTGGGACAAATAATTGGTTTTCGCCCTTGATTTACGGAAGATTATAGCCAAAACATGCATTTTCATAACTTAGCGAACTGAAATCTACATTAAAACTGCAGATAACTACTTAAAAATTCACTTCCTTGAATTGATAATAGGTTTTTCTTTGTCATTTTAAACAGATTCCAGTCAAAATCGGCTTCTTCGACTCATATCGTACCTAAAACCGCAGCAAAACTGCAAATATCAGTTTAAACTATCATTTTTTGATACAAACAGTTATATATTCATGTCAATATCTTTCAAATTCTAGTCAAAATCGGCGTCCTTGGGCATTTTAGTAACGAAAACCTTAATAAACTATTAGATTTCGACGTAAGGCAACCTTTCTGAGTCAAATAGTTGCCGATTTCGAAAAAATCTTAGTCAGAATCTGCTTTTTCTCCTCTTATTGTACCCAAATCTACCTTAGAAATGCAGATATATACTTAAAACACCTTCTTTTGGGACAAATAATTGGTTTTCGCCCTTGATTTACGGAAGATTATAGCCAAAACATGCATTTTCATAACTTAGCGAACTGAAATCTACATTAAAACTGCAGATAACTACTTAAAAATTCACTTCCTTGAATTGATAATAGGTTTTTCTTTGTCATTTTAAACAGATTCCAGTCAAAATCGGCTTCTTCGATTCATATCGTATCTAAAACCGCATCAAAACTGCAAATATCAGTTTAAACTATCATTTTTTGATACAAACAGTTATATATTCATGTCAATATCTTTCAAATTCTAGTCAAAATCGGCGTCTTTGGGCATTTTAGTAACGAAAACCTTAATAAACTATTAGATTTCGACGTAAGGCAACCTTTCTGAGTCAAATAGTTGCCGATTTCGATAAAATCTTATTCAGAATCTGTTTTTCGCCTCTTATTGTACCCAAATCTACCTTAGAAATGCAGATATATACTTAAAACACCTTCTTTTGGGACAAATAATTGGTTCTCGCCCTTGATTTACGGAAGATTATAGCCAAAACATGCATTTTCATAACTTAGCGAACTGAAATCTACATTAAAACTGCAGATAACTACTTAAAAATTCACTTCCTTGAATTGATAATAGGTTTTTCTTTGTCATTTTAAACAGATTCCAGTCAAAATCAGCTTCTTCGACTCATATCGTACCTAAAACCGCATCAAAACTGCAAATATCAGTTTAAACTATCATTTTTTGATACAAACAGTTATATATTCATGTCAATATCTTTCAAATTATAGTCAAAATCGGCGTCTTTGGGCATTTTAGTAACGAAAACCTTAATAAACTATTAGATTTCGACGTAAGGCAACCTTTCTGAGTCAAATAGTTGCCGATTTCGATAAAATCTTATTCAGAATCTGCTTTTTCGCCTCTTATTGTACCCAAATCTACCTTAGAAATGCAGATATATACTTAAAACACCTTCTTTTGGGACAAATAATTGGTTCTCGCCCTTGATTTACGGAAGATTATAGCCAAAACATGCATTTTCATAACTTAGCGAACTGAAATCTACATTAAAACTGCAGGTAACTACTTAAAAATTCACTTCCTTGAATTGATAATAGGTTTTTCTTTGTCATTTTAAACAGATTCCAGTCAAAATCGGCTTCTTCGACTCACTCATATCGTACCTAAATCCGCATCAAAACTGCAAATATCAGTTTAAACTATCATTTTTTGATACAAACAATTATATATTCATGTCAATATCTTTCAAATTCTAGTCAAAATCGGCGTCTTTGGGCATTTTAGTAACGAAAACCTTAATAAACTATTAGATTTCGACGTAAGGCAACCTTTCTGAGTCAAATAGTTGCCGATTTCGATAAAATCTTAGTCAGAATCTGCTTTTTCGCCTCTTATTGTACCCAAATCTACCTTAGAAATGCAGATATATACTTAAAACACCTTCTTTTGGGACAAATAATTGGTTTTCGCCCTTGATTTACGGAAGATTATAGCCAAAACATGCATTTTCATAACTTAGCGAACTGAAATCTACATTAAAACTGCAGATAACTACTTAAAAATTCACTTCCTTGAATTGATAATAGGTTTTTCTTTGTCATTTTAAACAGATTCCAGTCAAAATCGGCTTCTTCGACTCATATCGTACCTAAAACCGCAGCAAAACTGCAAATATCAGTTTAAACTATCATTTTTTGATACAAACAGTTATATATTCATGTCAATATCTTTCAAATTCTAGTCAAAATCGGCGTCCTTGGGCATTTTAGTAACGAAAACCTTAATAAACTATTAGATTTCGACGTAAGGCAACCTTTCTGAGTCAAATAGTTGCCGATTTCGAAAAAATCTTAGTCAGAATCTGCTTTTTCTCCTCTTATTGTACCCAAATCTACCTTAGAAATGCAGATATATACTTAAAACACCTTCTTTTGGGACAAATAATTGGTTTTCGCCCTTGATTTACGGAAGATTATAGCCAAAACATGCATTTTCATAACTTAGCGAACTGAAATCTACATTAAAACTGCAGATAACTACTTAAAAATTCACTTCCTTGAATTGATAATAGGTTTTTCTTTGTCATTTTAAACAGATTCCAGTCAAAATCGGCTTCTTCGATTCATATCGTATCTAAAACCGCATCAAAACTGCAAATATCAGTTTAAACTATCATTTTTTGATACAAACAGTTATATATTCATGTCAATATCTTTCAAATTCTAGTCAAAATCGGCGTCTTTGGGCATTTTAGTAACGAAAACCTTAATAAACTATTAGATTTCGACGTAAGGCAACCTTTCTGAGTCAAATAGTTGCCGATTTCGATAAAATCTTATTCAGAATCTGTTTTTCGCCTCTTATTGTACCCAAATCTACCTTAGAAATGCAGATATATACTTAAAACACCTTCTTTTGGGACAAATAATTGGTTCTCGCCCTTGATTTACGGAAGATTATAGCCAAAACATGCATTTTCATAACTTAGCGAACTGAAATCTACATTAAAACTGCAGATAACTACTTAAAAATTCACTTCCTTGAATTGATAATAGGTTTTTCTTTGTCATTTTAAACAGATTCCAGTCAAAATCAGCTTCTTCGACTCATATCGTACCTAAAACCGCATCAAAACTGCAAATATCAGTTTAAACTATCATTTTTTGATACAAACAGTTATATATTCATGTCAATATCTTTCAAATTATAGTCAAAATCGGCGTCTTTGGGCATTTTAGTAACGAAAACCTTAATAAACTATTAGATTTCGACGTAAGGCAACCTTTCTGAGTCAAATAGTTGCCGATTTCGATAAAATCTTAGTCAGAATCTGCTTTTTCGCCTCTTATTGTACCCAAATCTACCTTAGAAATGCAGATATATACTTAAAACACCTTCTTTTGGGACAAATAATTGGTTTTCGCCCTTGATTTACGGAAAATTATAGCCAAAACATGCATTTTCATAACTTAGCGAACTGAAATCTACATTAAAACTGCAGATAACTACTTAAAAATTCACTTCCTTGAATTGATAATAGGTTTTTCTTTGTCATTTTAAACAGATTCCAGTCAAAATCGGCTTCTTCGACTCATATCGTACCTAAAACCGCATCAAAACTGCAAATATCAGTTTAAACTATCATTTTTTGATACAAACAGTTATATATTCATGTCAATATCTTTCAAATTCTAGTCAAAATCGGCGTCTTTGGGCATTTTAGTAACGAAAACCTTAATAAACTATTAGATTTCGACGTAAGGCAACCTTTCTGAGTCAAATAGTTGCCGATTTCGATAAAATCTTATTCAGAATCTGTTTTTCGCCTCTTATTGTACCCAAATCTACCTTAGAAATGCAGATATATACTTAAAACACCTTCTTTTGGGACAAATAATTGGTTCTCGCCCTTGATTTACGGAAGATTATAGCCAAAACATGCATTTTCATAACTTAGCGAACTGAAATCTACATTAAAACTGCAGATAACTACTTAAAAATTCACTTCCTTGAATTGATAATAGGTTTTTCTTTGTCATTTTAAACAGATTCCAGTCAAAATCGGCTTCTTCGACTCACTCATATCGTACCTAAATCCGCATCAAAACTGCAAATATCAGTTTAAACTATCATTTTTTGATACAAACAGTTATATATTCATGTCAATATCTTTCAAATTCTAGTCAAAATCGGCGTCTTTGGGCATTTTAGTAACGAAAACCTTAATAAACTATTAGATTTCGACGTAAGGCAACCTTTCTGAGTCAAATAGTTGCCGATTTCGATAAAATCTTAGTCAGAATCTGCTTTTTCGCCTCTTATTGTACCCAAATCTACCTTAGAAATGCAGATATATACTTAAAACACCTTCTTTTGGGACAAATAATTGGTTTTCGCCCTTGATTTACGGAAAATTATAGCCAAAACATGCATTTTCATAACTTAGCGAACTGAAATCTACATTAAAACTGCAGATAACTACTTAAAAATTCACTTCCTTGAATTGATAATAGGTTTTTCTTTGTCATTTTAAACAGATTCCAGTCAAAATCGGCTTCTTCGACTCATATCGTACCTAAAACCGCATCAAAACTGCAAATATCAGTTTAAACTATCATTTTTTGATACAAACAGTTATATATTCATGTCAATATCTTTCAAATTCTAGTCAAAATCGGCGTCTTTGGGCATTTTAGTAACGAAAACCTTAATAAACTATTAGATTTCGACGTAAGGCAACCTTTCTGAGTCAAATAGTTGCCGATTTCGATAAAATCTTAGTCAGAATCTGCTTTTTCGCCTCTTATTGTACCCTAATCTACCTTAGAAATGCAGATATATACTTAAAACACCTTCTTTTGGGACAAATAATTGGTTTTCGCCCTTGATTTACGGAAGATTATAGCCAAAACATGCATTTTCATAACTTAGCGAACTGAAATCTACATTAAAACTGCAGATAACTACTTAAAAATTCACTTCCTTGAATTGATAATAGGTTTTTCTTTGTCATTTTAAACAGATTCCAGTCAAAATCGGCTTCTTCGACTCATATCGTACCTAAAACCGCATCAAAACTGCAAATATCAGTTTAAACTATCATTTTTTGATACAAACAGTTATATATTCATGTCAATATCTTTCAAATTCTAGTCAAAATCGGCGTCCTTGGGCATTTTAGTAACGAAAACCTTATTAAACTATTAGATTTCGACGTAAGGCAACCTTTCTGAGTCAAATAGTTGCCGATTTCGATAAAATCTTAGTCAGAAACTGCTTTTTCTCCGCTTATTGTACCCAAATCTACCTTAGAAATGCAGATATATACTTAAAACACCTTCTTTTGGGACAAATAATTGGTTTTCGCCCTTGATTTACGGAAGATTATAGCCAAAACATGCATTTTCATAACTTAGCGAACTGAAATCTACATTAAAACTGCAGATAACTACTTAAAAATTCACTTCCTTGAATTGATAATAGGTTTTTCTTTGTCATTTTAAACAGATTCCAGTCAAAATCGGCTTCTTCGACTCATATCGTACCTAAAACCGCATCAAAACTGCAAATATCAGTTTAAACTATCATTTTTTGATACAAACAGTTATATATTCATGTCAATATCTTTCAAATTATAGTCAAAATCGGCGTCTTTGTGCATTTTAGTAACGAAAACCTTAATAAACTATTAGATTTCGACGTAAGGCAACCTTTCTGAGTCAAATAGTTGCCGATTTCGATAAAATCTTAGTCAGAATCTGCTTTTTCGCCTCTTATTGTACCCAAATATACCTTAGAAATGCAGATATATACTTAAAACACCTTCTTTTGGGACAAATAATTGGTTTTCGCCCTTGATTTACGGAAGATTATAGCCAAAACATGCATTTTCATAACTTAGCGAACTGAAATCTACATTAAAACTGCAGATAACTACTTAAAAATTCACTTCCTTGAATTGATAATAGGTTTTTCTTTGTCATTTTAAACAGATTCCAGTCAAAATCGGCTTCTTCGATTCATATCGTATCTAAAACCGCATCAAAACTGCAAATATCAGTTTAAACTATCATTTTTTGATACAAACAGTTATATATTCATGTCAATATCTTTCAAATTCTAGTCAAAATCGGCGTCTTTGGGCATTTTAGTAACGAAAACCTTAATAAACTATTAGATTTCGACGTAAGGCAACCTTTCTGAGTCAAATCTTATTCAGAATCTGCTTTTTCGCCTCTTATTGTACCCAAATCTACCTTAGAAATGCAGATATATACTTAAAACACCTTCTTTTGGGACAAATAATTGGTTCTCGCCCTTGATTTACGGAAGATTATAGCCAAAACATGCATTTTCATAACTTAGCGAACTGAAATCTACATTAAAACTGCAGATAAATACTTAAAAATTCACTTCCTTGAATTGATAATAGGTTTTTCTTTGTCATTTTAAACAGATTCCAGTCAAAATCGGCTTCTTCGACTCATATCGTACCTAAAACCGCATCAAAACTGCAAATATCAGTTTAAACTATCATTTTTTGATACAAACAGTTATATATTCATGTCAATATCTTTCAAATTCTAGTCAAAATCGGCGTCTTTGGGCATTTTAGTAACGAAAACCTTAATAAACTATTAGATTTCGACTTAAGGCAACCTTTCTGAGTCAAATAGTTGCCGATTTCGATAAAATCTTAGTCAGAATCTGCTTTTTCGCCTCTTATTGTACCCAAATCTACCTTAGAAATGCAGATATATACTTAAAACACCTTCTTTTGGGACAAATAATTGGTTTTCGCCCTTGATTTACGGAAGATTATAGCCAAAACATGCATTTTCATAACTTAGCGAACTGAAATCTACATTAAAACTGCAGATAAATACTTAAAAATTCACTTCCTTGAATTGATAATAGGTTTTTCTTTGTCATTTTAAACAGATTCCAGTCAAAATCGGCTTCTTCGACTCATATCGTACCTAAAACCGCATCAAAACTGCAAATATCAGTTTAAACTATCATTTTTTGATACAAACAGTTATATATTCATGCCAATATCTTTCAAATTCTAGTCAAAATCGGCGTCTTTGGGCATTTTAGTAACGAAAACCTTAATAAACTATTAGATTTCGACGTAAGGCAACCTTTCTGAGTCAAATAGTTGCCGATTTCGATAAAATCTTAGTCAGAATCTGCTTTTTCGCCTCTTATTGTACCCAAATCTACCTTAGAAATGCAGATATATACTTAAAACACCTTCTTTTGGGACAAATAATTGGTTTTCGCCCTTGATTTACGGAAGATTATAGCCAAAACATGCATTTTCATAACTTAGCGAACTGAAATCTACATTAAAACTGCAGATAACTAGTTAAAAATTCACTTCCTTGAATTGATAATAGGTTTTTCTTTGTCATTTTAAACAGATTCCAGTCAAAATCGGCTTCTTCGACTCACTCATATCGTACCTAAAACCGCATCAAAACTGCCAATATCAGTTTAAACTATCATTTTTTGATACAAACAGTTATATATTCATGTCAATATCTTTCAAATTCTAGTCAAAATCGGCGTCTTTGGGCATTTTAGTAACGAAAACCTTAATAAACTATTAGATTTCGACGTAAGGCAACCTTTCTGAGTCAAATAGTTGCCGATTTCGATAAAATCTTAGTCAGAATCTGCTTTTTCGCCTCTTATTGTACCCAAATCTACCTTAGAAATGCAGATATATACTTAAAACACCTTCTTTTGAAACAAATAATTGGTTTTCGCCCTTGATTTACGGAAGATTATAGCCAAAACATGCATTTTCATAACTTAGCGAACTGAAATCTACATTAAAACTGCAGATAAATACTTAAAAATTCACTTCCTTGAATTGATAATAGGTTTTTCTTTGTCATTTTAAACAGATTCCAGTCAAAATCGGCTTCTTCGATTCATATCGTATCTAAAACCGTATCAAAACTGCAAATATCAGTATAAACTATCATTTTTTGATACAAACAGTTATATATTCATGTCAATATCTTTCAAATTCTAGTCAAAATCGGCGTCTTTGGGCATTTTAGTAACGAAAACCTTAATAAACTATTAGATTTCGACGTAAGGCAACCTTTCTGAGTCAAATAGTTGCCGATTTCGATAAAATCTTAGTCAGAATCTGCTTTTTCGCCTCTTATTGTACCCAAATCTACCTTAGAAATGCAGATATATACTTAAAACACCTTCTTTTGGGACAAATAATTGGTTTTCGCCCTTGATTTACGGAAGATTATAGAAAAAAAACATGCATTTTCATAACTTAGCGAACTGAAATCTACATTAAAACTGCAGATAACTACTTAAAAATTCACTTCCTTGAATTGATAATAGGTTTTTCTTTGTCATTTTAAACAGATTCCAGTCAAAATCGGCTTCTTCGACTCATATCGTACCTAAAACCGCATCAAAACTGCAAATATCAGTTTAAACTATCATTTCTTGATACAAACAGTTATATATTCATGTCAATATCTTTCAAATTCTAGTCAAAATCGGCGTCTTTGGGCATTTTAGTAACGAAAACCTTAATAAACTATTAGATTTCGACGTAAGGCAACCTTTCTGAGTCAAATAGTTGCCGATTTCGATAAAATCTTAGTCAGAATCTGCATTTTCGCCTCTTATTGTACCCAAATCTACCTTAGAAATGCAGATATATACTTAAAACAACTTCTTTTGGGACAAATAATTGGTTTTCGCCCTTGATTTACGGAAGATTATAGCCAAAACATGCATTTTCATAACTTAGCGAACTGAAATCTACATTAAAACTGCAGATAACTACTTAAAAATTCACTTCCTTGAATTGATAATAGGTTTTTCTTTGTCATTATAAACAGATTCCAGTCAAAATCGGCTTCTTCGATTCATATCGTATCTAAAACCGCATCAAAACTGCTAATATCAGTTTAAACTATCATTTTTTGATACAAACAGTTATATATTCATGTCAATATCTTTCAAATTCTAGTCAAAATCGGCGTCTTTGGGCATTTTAGTAACGAAAACCTTTCTGAGTCAAATAGTTGCCGATTTCGATAAAATCTTAGTCAGAATCTGCTTTTTCGCCTCTTATTGTACCCAAATCTACCTTAGAAATGCAGATATATACTTAAAACACCTTCTTTTGGGACAAATAATTGGTTTTCGCCCTTGATTTACTTAAGATTATAGCCAAAACATGCATTTTCATAACTTAGCGAACTGAAATCTACATTAAAACTGCAGAAAACTACTTAAAAATTCACTTCCTTGAATTGATAATAGGTTTTTCTTTGTCATTATAAACAGATTCCAGTCAAAATCGGCTTCTTCGATTCATATCGTATCTAAAACGGCATCAAAACTGCAAATATCAGTTTAAACTATCATTTTTTGATACAAACAGTTATATATTCATGTCAATATCTTTTAAATTCTAGTCAAAATCGGCGTCTTTGGGCATTTTAGTAACGAAAACCTTAATAAACTATTAGATTTCGACGTAAGGCAACCTTTCTGAGTCAAATAGTTGCCGATTTCGATAAAATCTTAGTCAGAATCTGCTTTTTCGCCTCTTATTGTACCCAAATCTACCTTAGAAATGCAGATATATACTTAAAACACCTTCTTTTGGGACAAATAATTGGTTTTCGCCCTTGATTTACGGAAGATTATAGCCAAAACATGCATTTTCATAACTTAGCGAACTGAAATCTACATTAAAACTGCAGATAACTACTTAAAAATTCACTTCCTTGAATTGATAATAGGTTTTTCTTTGTCATTTTAAACAGATTCCAGTCAAAATCGGCTTCTTCGACTCACTCATATCGTACCTAAAACCGCATCAAAATTGCAAATATCAGTTTAAACTATCATTTTTTGATACAAACAGTTATATATTCATGTCAATATCTTTCAAATTCTAGTCAAAATCGGCGTCTTTGGGCATTTTAGTAACGAAAACCTTAATAAACTATTAGATTTCGACGTAAGGCAACCTTTCTGAGTCAAATAGTTGCCGATTTCGATAAAATCTTAGTCAGAATCTGCTTTTTCGCCTCTTATTGTACCCAAATCTACCTTAGAAATGCAGATATATACTTAAAACACCTTCTTTTGGGACAAATAATTGGTTTTCGCCCTTGATTTACGGAAGATTATAGCCAAAACATGCATTTTCATAACTTAGCGAACTGAAATCTACATTAAAAATGCAGATAACTAGTTAAAAATTGACTTCCTTGAATTGATAATAGGTTTTTCTTTGTAATTTTAAACAGATTCCAGTCAAAATCGGCTTCTTCGACTCACTCATATCGTACCTAAAACCGCATCAAAATTGCAAATATCAGTTTAAACTATCATTTTTTGATACAAACAGTTATATATTCATGTCAATATCTTTCAAATTCTAGTCAAAATCGGCGTCTTTGGGCATTTTAGTAACGAAAACCTTAATAAACTATTAGATTTCGACATAAGGCAACCTTTCTGAGTCAAATGGTTGCCGATTTCGATAAAATCTTAGTCAGAATCTGCTTTTTCGCCTCTTATTGTACCCAAATATACCTTAGAAATGCAGATATATACTTAAAACACCTTCTTTTGGGACAAATAATTGGTTTTCGCCCTTGATTTACGGAAGATTATAGCCAAAACATGCATTTTCATAACTTAGCGAACTGAAATCTACATTAAAACTGCAGATAACTACTTAAAAATTCACTTTCTTGAAATGATAATAGGTTTTTCTTTGTCATTTTAAACAGATTCCAGTCAAAATCGGCTTCTTCGACTCATATCGTACCTAAAACCGCATCAAAACTGCAAATATCAGTTTGAACTATCATTTTTTGATACAAACAGTTATATATTCATGTCAATATCTTTCAAATTCTAGTCAAAATCGGCGTCTTTGGGCATGTTAGTAACGAAAAACTTAATAAACTATTAGATTTCGACGTAAGGCAACCTTTCTGAGTCAAATAGTTGCCGATTTCGATAAAATCTTAGTCAGAATCTGCTTTTTCGCCTCTTATTGTACCCAAATCTACCTTAGAAATGCAGATATATACTTAAAACACCTTCTTTTGGGACAAATAATTGGTTTTCGCCCTTGATTTACGGAAGATTATAGCCAAAACATGCATTTTCATAACTTAGCGAACTGAAATCTACATTAAAACTGCAGATAACTACTTAAAAATTCACTTCCTTGAATTGATAATAGGTTTTTCTTTGTCATTTTAAACAGATTCCAGTCAAAATCGGCTTCTTCGACTCATATCGTACCTAAAACCGCATCAAAACTGCAAATATCAGTTTAAACTATCATTTTTTGATACAAACAGTTATATATTCATGTCAATATCTTTCAAATTCTAGTCAAAATCGGCGTCTTTGGGCATTTTAGTAACGAAAACCTTAATAAACTATTAGATTTCGAAGTAAGGCAACCTTTCTGAGTCAAATAGTTGCCGATTTCGATAAAATCTTAGTCAGAATCTGCTTTTTGTCCTCTTATTGTACCCAAATCTACCTTAGAAATGCAGATATATACTTAAAACACCTTCTTTTGGGACAAATAATTGGTTTTCGCCCTTGATTTACGGAAGATTATAGCCAAAACATGCATTTTCATAACTTAGCGAACTGAAATCTACATTAAAACTGCAGATAACTAGTTAAAAATTCACTTCCTTGAATTGATAATAGGTTTTTCTTTGTCATTTTAAACAGATTCCAGTCAAAATCGGCTTCTTCGACTCACTCATATCGTACCTAAAACCGCATCAAAATTGCAAATATCAGTTTAAACTATCATTTTTTGATACAAACAGTTATATATTCATGTCAATATCTTTCAAATTCTAGTCAAAATCGGCGTCTTTGGGCATTTTAGTAACGAAAACCTTAATAAACTATTAGATTTCGACGTAAGGCAACCTTTCTGAGTCAAATAGTTGCCGATTTCGATAAAATCTTAGTCAGAATCTGCTTTTTCGCCTCTTATTGTACCCAAATCTACCTTAGAAATGCAGATATATACTTAAAACACCTTCTTTTGGGACAAATAATTGGTTTTCGCCCTTGATTTACGGAAGATTATAGCCAAAACATGCATTTTCATAACTTAGCGAACTGAAATCTACATTAAAAATGCAGATAACTAGTTAAAAATTGACTTCCTTGAATTGATAATAGGTTTTTCTTTGTAATTTTAAACAGATTCCAGTCAAAATCGGCTTCTTCGACTCATATCGAACATAAAACCGCATCAAAACTGCAAATATCAGTTTGAACTATCATTTTTTGATACAAACAGTTATATATTCATGTCAATATCTTTCAAATTCTAGTCAAAATCGGCGTCTTTGGGCATGTTAGTAACGAAAAACTTAATAAACTATTAGATTTCGACGTAAGGCAACCTTTCTGAGTCAAATAGTTGCCTATTTCGATAAAATCTTAGTCAGAATCTGCTTTTTCTCCTCTTATTGTACCCAAATCTACCTTAGAAATGCAGATATATACTTAAAACACCTTCTTTTGGGACAAATAATTGGTTTTCGCCCTTGATTTACGGAAGATTATAGCCAAAACATGCATTTTCATAACTTAGCGAACTGAAATCTACATTAAAACTGCAGATAACTACTTAAAAATTCACTTCCTTGAATTGATAATAGGTTTTTCTTTGTCATTTTAAACAGATCCCAGTCAAAATCGGCTTCTTCGATTCATATCGTATCTAAAACCGCATCAAAACTGCAAATATCAGTTTAAACTATCATTTTTTGATACAAACAGTTATATATTCATGTCAATATCTTTCAAATTCTAGTCAAAATCGGCGTCTTTGGGCATTTTAGTAACGAAAACCTTAATAAACTATTAGATTTCGACGTAAGGCAACCTTTCTGAGTCAAATAGTTGCCGATTTCGATAAAATCTTGGTCAGAATCTGCTTTTTCGCCTCTTATTGTACCCAAATCTACCTTAGAAATGCAGATATATACTTAAAACACCTTCTTTTGGGACAAATAATTGGTTTTCGCCCTTGATTTACATAAGATTATAGCCAAAACATGCATTTTCATAACTTAGCGAACTGAAATCTACATTAAAACTGCAGATAACTAGTTAAAAATTCACTTCCTTGAATTGATAATAGGTTTTTCTTTGTCATTTTAAACAGATTCCAGTCAAAATCGGCTTCTTCGACTCACTCATATCGTACCTAAAACCGCATCAAAACTGCAAATATCAGTTTAAACTATCATTTTTTGATACAAACAGTTATATATTCATGTCAATATCTTTCAAATTCTAGTCAAAATCGGCGTCTTTGGGCATTTTAGTAACGAAAATCTCAATAAACTATTACATTTCGACGTAAGGCAACCTTTCTGAGTCAAATAGTTGCCGATTTCGATAAAATCTTATTCAGAATCTGCTTTTTCGCCTCTTATTGTACCCAAATCTACCTTAGAAATGCAGATATATACTTAAAACACCTTCTTTTGGACAAATAATTGGTTCTCGCCCTTGATTTACGGAAGATTATAGCCAAAACATGCATTTTCATAACTTAGCGAACTGAAATCTACATTAAAACTGCAGGTAACTACTTAAAAATTCACTTCCTTGAATTGATAATAGGTTTTTCTTTGTCATTTTAAACAGATTCCAGTCAAAATCGGCTTCTTCGACTCACTCATATCGTACCTAAAACAGCATCAAAACTGCAAATATCAGTTTAAACTATCATTTTTTGATACACACAGTTATATATTCATGTCAATATCTTTCAAATTCTAGTCAAAATCGGCGTCTTTGGGCATTTTAGTAACGAAAACCTTAATAAACTATTAGATTTCGACGTAAGGCAAACTTTCTGAGTCAAATAGTTGCCGATTCCGATAAAATCTTAGTCAGAATCTGCTTTTTCGCCTCTTATTGTACCCAAATCTACCTTAGAAATGCAGATATATACTTAAAACACCTTCTTTTGGGACAAATAATTGGTTTTCGCCCTTGATTTACGGAAGATTATAGAAAAAAAACATGCATTTTCATAACTTAGCGAACTGAAATCTACATTAAAACTGCAGATAACTACTTAAAAATTCACTTCCTTGAATTGATAATAGGTTTTTCTTTGTCATTTTAAACAGATTCCAGTCAAAATCGGCTTCTTCGACTCATATCGTACCTAAAACCGCATCAAAACTGCCAATATCAGTTTAAACTATCATTTTTTGATACAAACAGTTATATATTCATGTCAATATCTTTCAAATTCTAGTCAAAATCGGCGTCTTTGGGCATTTTAGTAACGAAAACCTTAATAAACTATTAGATTTCGACGTAAGGCAACCTTTCTGAGTCAAATAGTTGCCGATTTCGATAAAATCTTAGTCAGAATCTGCTTTTTCGCCTCTTATTGTACCCAAATCTACCTTAGAAATGCAGATATATACTTAAAACACCTTCTTTTGGGACAAATAATTGGTTTTCGCCCTTGATTTACGGAAGATTATAGCCAAAACATGCATTTTCATAACTTAGCGAACTGAAATCTACATTAAAACTGCAGATAACTACTTAAAAATTCACTTCCTTGAATTGATAATAGGTTTTTCTTTGTCATTTTAAACAGATTCCAGTCAAAATCGGCTTCTTAGATTCATATCGTATCTAAAACCGCATCAAAACTGCAAATATCAGTTTAAACTATCATTTTTTGATACAAACAGTTATATATTCATGTCAATATCTTTCAAATTCTAGTCAAAATCGGCGTCTTTGGGCATTTTAGTAACGAAAACCTTAATAAACTATTAGATTTCGACGTAAGGCAACCTTTCTGAGTCAAATAGTTGCCGGTTTCGATAAAATCTTATTCAGAATCTGCTTTTTCGCCTCTTATTGTACCCAAATCTACCTTAGAAATGCAGATATATACTTAAAACACCTTCTTTTGGGACAAATAATTGGTTCTCGCCCTTGATTTACGGAAGATTATAGCCAAAACATGCATTTTCATAACTTAGCGAACTGAAATCTACATTAAAACTGCAGATAAATACTTAAAAATTCACTTCCTTGAATTGATAATAGGTTTTTCTTTGTCATTTTAAACAGATTCCAGTCAAAATCGGCTTCTTCGACTCATATCGTACCTAAAACCGCATCAAAACTGCAAATATCAGTTTAAACTATCATTTTTTGATACAAACAGTTATATATTCATGCCAATATCTTTCAAATTCTAGTCAAAATCGGCGTCTTTGGGCATTCTAGTAACGAAAACCTTAATAAACTATTAGATTTCGACGTAAGGCAATCTTTCTGAGTCAAATAGTTGCCGATTTCGATAAAATCTTAGTCAGAATCTGCTTTTTCGCCTCTTATTGTACCCAAATCTACCTTAGAAATGCAGATATATACTTAAAACACCTTCTTTTGGGACAAATAATTGGTTTTCGCCCTTGATTTACGGAAGATTATAGCCAAAACATGCATTTTCATAACTTAGCGAACTGAAATCTACATTAAAACTGCAGATAACTAGTTAAAAATTCACTTCCTTGAATTGATAATAGGTTTTTCTTTGTCATTTTAAACAGATTCCAGTCAAAATCGGCTTCTTCGATTCATGTCGTATCTAAAACCGCATCAAAACTGCAAATATCAGTTTAAACTATCATTTTTTGATACAAACAGTTATATATTCATGTCAATATCTTTCAAATTCTAGTCAAAATCGGCGTCTTTGGGCATTTTAGTAACGAAAACCTTAATAAACTATTAGATTTCGACCTAAGGCAACCTTTCTGAGTCAAATAGTTGCCGATTTCGATAAAATCTTAGTCAGAATCTGCTTTTTCGCCTCTTATTGTACCCAAATCTACCTTAGAAATGCAGATATATACTTAAAACACCTTCTTTTGGGACAAATAATTGGTTCTCGCCCTTGATTTACGGAAGATTATAGCCAAAACATGCATTTTCATAACTTAGCGAACTGAAATCTACATTAAAACTGCAGATAACTACTTAAAAATTCACTTCCTTGAATTGATAATAGGTTTTTCTTTGTCATTTTAAACAGATTCCAGTCAAAATCGGCTTCTTCGACTCACTCATATCGTACCTAAAACCGCATCAAAACTGCCAATATCAGTTTAAACTATCATTTTTTGATACAAACAGTTATATATTCATGTCAATATCTTTCAAATTCTAGTCAAAATCGGCGTCTTTGGGCATTTTAGTAACGAAAACCTTAATAAACTATTAGATTTCGACGTAAGGCAACCTTTCTGAGTCAAATAGTTGCCGATTTCGATAAAATCTTAGTCAGAATCTGCTTTTTCGCCTCTTATTGTACCCAAATCTACCTTAGAAATGCAGATATATACTTAAAACACCTTCTTTTGAAACAAATAATTGGTTTTCGCCCTTGATTTACGGAAGATTATAGCCAAAACATGCATTTTCATAACTTAGCGAACTGAAATCTACATTAAAACTGCAGATAACTAGTTAAAAATTCACTTCCTTGAATTGATAATAGGTTTTTCTTTGTCATTTTAAACAGATTCCAGTCAAAATCGGCTTCTTCGATTCATGTCGTATCTAAAACCGCATCAAAACTGCAAATATCAGTTTAAACTATCATTTTTTGATACAAACAGTTATATATTCATGTCAATATCTTTCAAATTCTAGTCAAAATCGGCGTCTTTGGGCATTTTAGTAACGAAAACCTTAATAAACTATTAGATTTCGACGTAAGGCAACCTTTCTGAGTCAAATAGTTGCCGATTTCGATAAAATCTTAGTCAGAATCTGCTTTTTCGCCTCTTATTGTACCCAAATCTACCTTAGAAATGCAGATATATACTTAAAACACCTTCTTTTGGGACAAATAATTGGTTTTCGCCCTTGATTTACGGAAGATTATAGAAAAAAAACATGCATTTTCATAACTTAGCGAACTGAAATCTACATTAAAACTGCAGATAACTACTTAAAAATTCACTTCCTTGAATTGATAATAGGTTTTTCTTTGTCATTTTAAACAGATTCCAGTCAAAATCGGCTTCTTCGACTCATATCGTACCTAAAACCGCATCAAAACTGCAAATATCAGTTTAAACTATCATTTCTTGATACAAACAGTTATATATTCATGTCAATATCTTTCAAATTCTAGTCAAAATCGGCGTCTTTGGGCATTTTAGTAACGAAAACCTTAATAAACTATTAGATTTCGACGTAAGGCAACCTTTCTGAGTCAAATAGTTGCCGATTTCGATAAAATCTTAGTCAGAATCTGCTTTTTCGCCTCTTATTGTACCCAAATCTACCTTAGAAATGCAGATATATACTTAAAACAACTTCTTTTGGGACAAATAATTGGTTTTCGCCCTTGATTTACGGAAGATTATAGCCAAAACATGCATTTTCATAACTTAGCGAACTGAAATCTACATTAAAACTGCAGATAACTACTTAAAAATTCACTTCCTTGAATTGATAATAGGTTTTTCTTTGTCATTTTAAACAGATTCCAGTCAAAATCGGCTTCTTCGATTCATATCGTATCTAAAACCGCATCAAAACTGCAAATATCAGTTTAAACTATCATTTTTTGATACAAACAGTTATATATTCATGTCAATATCTTTCAAATTCTAGTCAAAATCCTCGTCTTTGGGCATTTTAGTAACGAAAACCTTAATAAACTATTAGATTTCGACGTAAGGCAACCTTTCTGAGTCAAATAGTTGCCGATTTCGATAAAATCTTAGTCAGAATCTGCTTTTTCGCCTCTTATTGTACCCAAATCTACCTTAGAAATGCAGATATATACTTAAAACACCTTCTTTTGGGACAAATAATTGGTTTTCGCCCTTGATTTACTTAAGATTATAGCCAAAACATGCATTTTCATAACTTAGCGAACTGAAATCTACATTAAAACTGCAGATAACTACTTAAAAATTCACTTCCTTGAATTGATAATAGGTTTTTCTTTGTCATTATAAACAGATTCCAGTCAAAATCGGCTTCTTCGATTCATATCGTATCTAAAACCGCATCAAAACTGCTAATATCAGTTTAAACTATCATTTTTTGATACAAACAGTTATATATTCATGTCAATATCTTTCAAATTCTAGTCAAAATCGGCGTCTTTGGGCATTTTAGTAACGAAAACCTTTCTGAGTCAAATAGTTGCCGATTTCGATAAAATCTTAGTCAGAATCTGCTTTTTCGCCTCTTATTGTACCCAAATCTACCTTAGAAATGCAGATATATACTTAAAACACCTTCTTTTGGGACAAATAATTGGTTTTCGCCCTTGATTTACGGAAGATTATAGCCAAAACATGCATTTTCATAACTTAGTGAACTGAAATCTACATTAAAACTGCAGATAACTACTTAAAAATTCACTTCCTTGAATTGATAATAGGTTTTTCTTTGTCATTTTAAACAGATTCCAGTCAAAATCGGCTTCTTCGACTCATATCGTACCTAAAACCGCATCAAAACTGCAAATATCAGTTTAAACTATCATTTTTTGATACAAACAGTTATATATTCATGTCAATATCTTTCAAATTCTAGTCAAAATCGGCGTCTTTGGGCATTTTAGTAACGAAAACCTTAATAAACTATTAGATTTCGAAGTAAGGCAACCTTTCTGAGTCAAATAGTTGCCGATTTCGATAAAATCTTAGTCAGAATCTGCTTTTTCTCCTCTTATTGTACCCAAATCTACCTTAGAAATGCAGATATATACTTAAAACACCTTCTTTTGGGACAAATAATTGGTTTTCGCCCTTGATTTACGGAAGATTATAGCCAAAACATGCATTTTCATAACTTAGCGAACTGAAATCTACATTAAAACTGCAGATAACTAGTTAAAAATTCACTTCCTTGAATTGATAATAGGTTTTTCTTTGTCATTTTAAACAGATTCCAGTCAAAATCGGCTTCTTCGACTCACTCATATCGTACCTAAAACCGCATCAAAATTGCAAATATCAGTTTAAACTATCATTTTTTGATACAAACAGTTATATATTCATGTCAATATCTTTCAAATTCTAGTCAAAATCGGCGTCTTTGGGCATTTTAGTAACGAAAACCTTAATAAACTATTAGATTTCGACGTAAGGCAACCTTTCTGAGTCAAATAGTTGCCGATTTCGATAAAATCTTAGTCAGAATCTGCTTTTTCGCCTCTTATTGTACCCAAATCTACCTTAGAAATGCAGATATATACTTAAAACACCTTCTTTTGGGACAAATAATTGGTTTTCGCCCTTGATTTACGGAAGATTATAGCCAAAACATGCATTTTCATAACTTAGCGAACTGAAATCTACATTAAAAATGCAGATAACTAGTTAAAAATTGACTTCCTTGAATTGATAATAGGTTTTTCTTTGTAATTTTAAACAGATTCCAGTCAAAATCGGCTTCTTCGACTCACTCATATCGTACCTAAAACCGCATCAAAATTGCAAATATCAGTTTAAACTATCATTTTTTGATACAAACAGTTATATATTCATGTCAATATCTTTCAAATTCTAGTCAAAATCGGCGTCTTTGGGCATTTTAGTAACGAAAACCTTAATAAACTATTAGATTTCGACATAAGGCAACCTTTCTGAGTCAAATGGTTGCCGATTTCGATAAAATCTTAGTCAGAATCTGCTTTTTCGCCTCTTATTGTACCCAAATATACCTTAGAAATGCAGATATATACTTAAAACACCTTCTTTTGGGACAAATAATTGGTTTTCGCCCTTGATTTACGGAAGATTATAGCCAAAACATGCATTTTCATAACTTAGCGAACTGAAATCTACATTAAAACTGCAGATAACTACTTAAAAATTCACTTTCTTGAAATGATAATAGGTTTTTCTTTGTCATTTTAAACAGATTCCAGTCAAAATCGGCTTCTTCGACTCATATCGTACCTAAAACCGCATCAAAACTGCAAATATCAGTTTGAACTATCATTTTTTGATACAAACAGTTATATATTCATGTCAATATCTTTCAAATTCTAGTCAAAATCGGCGTCTTTGGGCATGTTAGTAACGAAAAACTTAATAAACTATTAGATTTCGACGTAAGGCAACCTTTCTGAGTCAAATAGTTGCCTATTTCGATAAAATCTTAGTCAGAATCTGCTTTTTCTCCTCTTATTGTACCCAAATCTACCTTAGAAATGCAGATATATACTTAAAACACCTTCTTTTGGGACAAATAATTGGTTTTCGCCCTTGATTTACGGAAGATTATAGCCAAAACATGCATTTTCATAACTTAGCGAACTGAAATCTACATTAAAACTGCAGATAACTACTTAAAAATTCACTTCCTTGAATTGATAATAGGTTTTTCTTTGTCATTTTAAACAGATTCCAGTCAAAATCGGCTTCTTCGATTCATATCGTATCTAAAACCGCATCAAAACTGCAAATATCAGTTTAAACTATCATTTTTTGATACAAACAGTTATATATTCATGTCAATATCTTTTAAATTCTAGTCAAAATCGGCGTCTTTGGGCATTTTAGTAACGAAAACCTTAATAAACTATTAGATTTCGACGTAAGGCAACCTTTCTGAGTCAAATAGTTGCCGATTTCGATAAAATCTTAGTCAGAATCTGCTTTTTCGCCTCTTATTGTACCCAAATCTACCTTAGAAATGCAGATATATACTTAAAACACCTTCTTTTGGGACAAATAATTGGTTTTCGCCCTTGATTTACGGAAGATTATAGCCAAAACATGCATTTTCATAACTTAGCGAACTGAAATCTACATTAAAACTGCAGATAACTACTTAAAAATTCACTTCTTTGAATTGATAATAGGTTTTTCTTTGTCATTATAAACAGATTCCAGTCAAAATCGGCTTCTTCGATTCATATCGTATCTAAAACCGCATCAAAACTGCAAATATCGGTTTAAACTATCATTTTTTGATACAAACAGTTATATATTCATGTCAATATCTTTTAAATTCTAGTCAAAATCGGCGTCTTTGGGCATTTTAGTAACGAAAACCTTAATAAACTATTAGATTTCGACGTAAGGCAACCTTTCTGAGTCAAATAGTTGCCGATTTCGATAAAATCTTAGTCAGAATCTGCTTTTTCGCCTCTTATTGTACCCAAATCTACCTTAGAAATGCAGATATATACTTAAAACACCTTGTTTTGGGACAAATAATTGGTTTTCGCCCTTGATTTACGGAAGATTATAGCCAAAACATGCATTTTCATAACTTAGCGAACTGAAATCTACATTAAAACTGCAGATAACTACTTAAAAATTCACTTCCTTGAATTGATAATAGGTTTTTCTTTGTCATTTTAAACAGATTCCAGTCAAAATCGGCTTCTTCGACTCATATCGTACCTAAAACCGCATCAAAACTGCAAATATCAGTTTAAACTATCATTTTTTGATACAAACAGTTATATATTCATGTCAATATCTTTCAAATTCTAGTCAAAATCGGCGTCTTTGGGCATTTTAGTAACGAAAACCTTAATAAACTATTAGATTTCGAAGTAAGGCAACCTTTCTGAGTCAAATAGTTGCCGATTTCGATAAAATCTTAGTCAGAATCTGCTTTTTCTCCTCTTATTGTACCCAAATCTACCTTAGAAATGCAGATATATACTTAAAACACCTTCTTTTGGGACAAATAATTGGTTTTCGCCCTTGATTTACGGAAGATTATAGCCAAAACATGCATTTTCATAACTTAGCGAACTGAAATCTACATTAAAACTGCAGATAACTAGTTAAAAATTCACTTCCTTGAATTGATAATAGGTTTTTCTTTGTCATTTTAAACAGATTCCAGTCAAAATCGGCTTCTTCGACTCACTCATATCGTACCTAAAACCGCATCAAAATTGCAAATATCAGTTTAAACTATCATTTTTTGATACAAACAGTTATATATTCATGTCAATATCTTTCAAATTCTAGTCAAAATCGGCGTCTTTGGGCATTTTAGTAACGAAAACCTTAATAAACTATTAGATTTCGACGTAAGGCAACCTTTCTGAGTCAAATAGTTGCCGATTTCGATAAAATCTTAGTCAGAATCTGCTTTTTCGCCTCTTATTGTACCCAAATCTACCTTAGAAATGCAGATATATACTTAAAACACCTTCTTTTGGGACAAATAATTGGTTTTCGCCCTTGATTTACGGAAGATTATAGCCAAAACATGCATTTTCATAACTTAGCGAACTGAAATCTACATTAAAAATGCAGATAACTAGTTAAAAATTGACTTCCTTGAATTGATAATAGGTTTTTCTTTGTAATTTTAAACAGATTCCAGTCAAAATCGGCTTCTTCGACTCACTCATATCGTACCTAAAACCGCATCAAAATTGCAAATATCAGTTTAAACTATCATTTTTTGATACAAACAGTTATATATTCATGTCAATATCTTTCAAATTCTAGTCAAAATCGGCGTCTTTGGGCATTTTAGTAACGAAAACCTTAATAAACTATTAGATTTCGACATAAGGCAACCTTTCTGAGTCAAATGGTTGCCGATTTCGATAAAATCTTAGTCAGAATCTGCTTTTTCGCCTCTTATTGTACCCAAATATACCTTAGAAATGCAGATATATACTTAAAACACCTTCTTTTGGGACAAATAATTGGTTTTCGCCCTTGATTTACGGAAGATTATAGCCAAAACATGCATTTTCATAACTTAGCGAACTGAAATCTACATTAAAACTGCAGATAACTACTTAAAAATTCACTTTCTTGAAATGATAATAGGTTTTTCTTTGTCATTTTAAACAGATTCCAGTCAAAATCGGCTTCTTCGACTCATATCGTACCTAAAACCGCATCAAAACTGCAAATATCAGTTTGAACTATCATTTTTTGATACAAACAGTTATATATTCATGTCAATATCTTTCAAATTCTAGTCAAAATCGGCGTCTTTGGGCATGTTAGTAACGAAAAACTTAATAAACTATTAGATTTCGACGCAAGGCAACCTTTCTGAGTCAAATAGTTGCCTATTTCGATAAAATCTTAGTCAGAATCTGCTTTTTCTCCTCTTATTGTACCCAAATCTACCTTAGAAATGCAGATATATACTTAAAACACCTTCTTTTGGGACAAATAATTGGTTTTCGCCCTTGATTTACGGAAGATTATAGCCAAAACATGCATTTTCATAACTTAGCGAACTGAAATCTACATTAAAACTGCAGATAACTACTTAAAAATTCACTTCCTTGAATTGATAATAGGTTTTTCTTTGTCATTTTAAACAGATCCCAGTCAAAATCGGCTTCTTCGATTCATATCGTATCTAAAACCGCATTAAAACTGCAAATATCAGTTTAAACTATCATTTTTTGATACAAACAGTTATATATTCATGTCAATATCTTTCAAATTCTAGTCAAAATCGGCGTCTTTGGGCATTTTAGTAACGAAAACCTTAATAAACTATTAGATTTCGACGTAAGGCAACCTTTCTGAGTCAAATAGTTGCCGATTTCGATAAAATCTTGGTCAGAATCTGCTTTTTCGCCTCTTATTGTACCCAAATTTACCTTAGAAATGCAGATATATACTTAAAACACCTTCTTTTGGGACAAATAATTGGTTTTCGCCCTTGATTTACATAAGATTATAGCCAAAACATGCATTTTCATAACTTAGCGAACTGAAATCTACATTAAAACTGCAGATAACTAGTTAAAAATTCACTTCCTTGAATTGATAATAGGTTTTTCTTTGTCATTTTAAACAGATTCCAGTCAAAATCGGCTTCTTCGACTCACTCATATCGTACCTAAAACCGCATCAAAACTGCAAATATCAGTTTAAACTATCATTTTTTGATACAAACAGTTATATATTCATGTCAATATCTTTCAAATTCTAGTCAAAATCGGCGTCTTTGGGCATTTTAGTAACGAAAATCTCAATAAACTATTACATTTCGACGTAAGGCAACCTTTCTGAGTCAAATAGTTGCCGATTTCGATAAAATCTTATTCAGAATCTGCTTTTTCGCCTCTTATTGTACCCAAATCCACCTTAGAAATGCAGATATATACTTAAAACACCTTCTTTTGGACAAATAATTGGTTCTCGCCCTTGATTTACGGAAGATTATAGTAAAAACATGCATTTTCATAACTAAGCGAACTGAAATCTACATTAAAACTGCAGGTAACTACTTAAAAATTCACTTCCTTGAATTGATAATAGGTTTTTCTTTGTCATTTTAAACAGATTCCAGTCAAAATCGGCTTCTTCGACTCACTCATATCGTACCTAAAACAGCATCAAAACTGCAAATATCAGTTTAAACTATCATTTTTTGATACACACAGTTATATATTCATGTCAATATCTTTCAAATTCTAGTCAAAATCGGCGTCTTTGGGCATTTTAGTAACGAAAACCTTAATAAACTATTAGATTTCGACGTAAGGCAAACTTTCTGAGTCAAATAGTTGCCGATTTCGATAAAATCTTAGTCAGAATCTGCTTTTTCGCCTCTTATTGTACCCAAATCTACCTTAGAAATGCAGATATATACTTAAAACACCTTCTTTTGGGACAAATAATTGGTTTTCGCCCTTGATTTACGGAAGATTATAGCCAAAACATGCATTTTCATAACTTAGCGAACTGAAATCTACATTAAAACTGCAGATAACTACTTAAAAATTCACTTCCTTGAATTGATAATAGGTTTTTCTTTGTCATTTTAAACAGATTCCAGTCAAAATCGGCTTCTTCGACTCATATCGTACCTAAAACCGCATCAAAACTGCAAATATCAGTTTAAACTATCATTTTTTGATACAAACAGTTATATATTCATGTCAATATCTTTCAAATTCTAGTCAAAATCGGCGTCTTTGGGCATTTTAGTAACGAAAACCTTAATAAACTATTAGATTTCGACGTAAGGCAACCTTTCTGAGTCAAATAGTTGCCGATTTCGATAAAATCTTAGTCAGAATCTGCTTTTTCTCCTCTTATTGTACCCAAATCTACCTTAGAAATGCAGATATATACTTAAAACACCTTCTTTTGGGACAAATAATTGGTTTTCGCCCTTGATTTACGGAAGATTATAGCCAAAACATGCATTTTCATAACTTAGCGAACTGAAATCTACATTAAAACTGCAGATAACTACTTAAAAATTCACTTCCTTGAATTGATAATAGGTTTTTCTTTGTCATTTTAAACAGATTCCAGTCAAAATCGGATTCTTCGTACCTAAAACCGCATCAAAACTGCAAATATCAGTTTAAACTATCATTTTTTGATACAAACAGTTATATATTCATGTCAATATCTTTCAAATTCTAGTCAAAATCGGCGTCTTTGGGCATTTTAGTAACGAAAACCTTAATAAACTATTAGATTTCGACGTAAGGCAACCTTTCTGAGTCAAATAGTTGCCGATTTCGATAAAATCTTAGTCAGAATCTGCTTTTTCTCCTCTTATTGTACCCAAATCTACCTTAGAAATGCAGATATATACTTAAAACACCTTCTTTTGGGACAAATAATTGGTTTTCGCCCTTGATTTACGGAAGATTATAGCCAAAACATGCATTTTCATAACTTAGCGAACTGAAATCTACATTAAAACTGCAGATAACTACTTAAAAATTCACTTCCTTGAATTGATAATAGGTTTTTCTTTGTCATTTTAAACAGATTCCAGTCAAAATCGGCTTCTTCGACTCATATCGTACCTAAAACCGCATCAAAACTGCAAATATCAGTTTAAACTATCATTTTTTGATACAAACAGTTATATATTCATGTCAATATCTTTCAAATTATAGTCAAAATCGGCGTCTTTGGGCATTTTAGTAACGAAAACCTTAATAAACTATTAGATTTCGACGTAAGGCAACCTTTCTGAGTCAAATAGTTGCCGATTTCGATAAAATCTTAGTCAGAATCTGCTTTTTCGCCTCTTATTGTACCCAAATCTACCTTAGAAATGCAGATATATACTTAAAACACCTTCTTTTGGGACAAATAATTGGTTTTCGCCCTTGATTTACGGAAGATTATAGCCAAAACATGCATTTTCATAACTTAGCGAACTGAAATCTACATTAAAACTGCAGATAACTACTTAAAAATTCACTTCCTTGAATTGATAATAGGTTTTTCTTTGTCATTTTAAACAGATTCCAGTCAAAATCGGCTTCTTCGACTCATATCGTACCTAAAACCGCATCAAAACTGCAAATATCAGTTTAAACTATCATTTTTTGATACAAACAGTTATATATTCATGTCAATATCTTTCAAATTCTTGTCAAAATCGGCGTCTTTGGGCATTTTAGTAACGAAAACCTTAATAAACTATTAGATTTCGACGTAAGGCAACCTTTCTGAGTCAAATAGTTGCCGATTTCGATAAAATCTTAGTCAGAATCTGCTTTTTCTCCTCTTATTGTACCCAAATCTACCTTAGAAATGCAGATATATACTTAAAACACCATCTTTTGCGACAAATAATTGGTTTTCGCCCTTGATTTACGGAAGATTATAGCCAAAACATGCATTTTCATAACTTAGCGAACTGAAATCTACATTAAAACTGCAGATAACTACTTAAAAATTCACTTCCTTGAATTGATAATAGGTTTTTCTTTGTCATTTTAAACAGATTCCAGTCAAAATCGGCTTCTTCGACTCACTCATATCGTACCTAAAACAGCATCAAAACTGCAAATATCAGTTTAAACTATCATTTTTTGATACACACAGTTATATATTCATGTCAATATCTTTCAAATTCTAGTCAAAATCGGCGTCTTTGGGCATTTTAGTAACGAAAACCTTAATAAACTATTAGATTTCGACGTAAGGCAAACTTTCTGAGTCAAATAGTTGCCGATTTCGATAAAATCTTAGTCAGAATCTGCTTTTTCGCCTCTTATTGTACCCAAATCTACCTTAGAAATGCAGATATATACTTAAAACACCTTCTTTTGGGACAAATAATTGGTTTTCGCCCTTGATTTACGGAAGATTATAGCCAAAACATGCATTTTCATAACTTAGCGAACTGAAATCTACATTAAAACTGCAGATAACTACTTAAAAATTCACTTCCTTGAATTGATAATAGGTTTTTCTTTGTCATTTTAAACAGATTCCAGTCAAAATCGGTTTCTTCGACTCATATCGTACCTAAAACCGCATCAAAACTGCAAATATCAGTTTAAACTATCATTTTTTGATACAAACAGTTATATATTCATGTGAATATCTTTCAAATTCTAGTCAAAATCGGCGTCTTTGGGCATTTTAGTAACGAAAACCTTAATAAACTATTAGATTTCGACGTAAGGCAACCTTTCTGAGTCAAATAGTTGCCGATTTCGATAAAATCTTAGTCAGAATCTGCTTTTTCTCCTCTTATTGTACCCAAATCTACCTTTGAAATGCAGATATATACTTAAAACACCTTCTTTTGGGACAAATAATTCGTTTTCGCCCTTGATTTACGGAAGATTATAGCCAAAACATGCATTTTCATAACTTAGCGAACTGAAATCTACATTAAAACTGCAGATAACTACTTAAAAATTCACTTCCTTGAATTGATAATAGGTTTTTCTTTGTCATTTTAAACAGATTCCAGTCAAAATCGGCTTCTTCGTACCTAAAACCGCATCAAAACTGCAAATATCAGTTTAAACTATCATTTTTTGATACAAACAGTTATATATTCATGTCAATATCTTTCAAATTCTAGTCAAAATCGGCGTCTTTGGGCATTTTAGTAACGAAAACCTTAATAAACTATTAGATTTCGACGTAAGGCAACCTTTCTGAGTCAAATAGTTGCCGATTTCGATAAAATCTTAGTCAGAATCTGCTTTTTCTCCTCTTATTGTACCCAAATCTACCTTAGAAATGCAGATATATACTTAAAACACCTTCTTTTGGGACAAATAATTGGTTTTCGCCCTTGATTTACGGAAGATTATAGCCAAAACATGCATTTTCATAACTTAGAGAACTGAAATCTACATTAAAACTGCAGATAACTACTTAAAAATTCACTTCCTTGAATTGATAATAGGTTTTTCTTTGTCATTTTAAACAGATTCCAGTCAAAATCGGCTTCTTCGACTCATATCGTACCTAAAACCGCATCAAAACTGCAAATATCAGTTTAAACTATCATTTTTTGATACAAACAGTTATATATTCATGTCAATATCTTTCAAATTATAGTCAAAATCGGCGTCTTTGGGCATTTTAGTAACGAAAACCTTAATAAACTATTAGATTTCGACGTAAGGCAACCTTTCTGAGTCAAATAGTTGCCGATTTCGATAAAATCTTAGTCAGAATCTGCTTTTTCGCCTCTTATTGTACCCAAATCTACCTTAGAAATGCAGATATATACTTAAAACACCTTCTTTTGGGACAAATAATTGGTTTTCGCCCTTGATTTACGGAAGATTATAGCCAAAACATGCATTTTCATAACTTAGCGAACTGAAATCTACATTAAAACTGCAGATAACTACTTAAAAATTCACTTCCTTGAATTGATAATAGGTTTTTCTTTGTCATTTTAAACAGATTCCAGTCAAAATCGGCTTCTTCGACTCATATCGTACCTAAAACCGCATCAAAACTGCAAATATCAGTTTAAACTATCATTTTTTGATACAAACAGTTATATATTCATGTCAATATCTTTCAAATTCTAGTCAAAATCGGCGTCTTTGGGCATTTTAGTAACGAAAACCTTAATAAACTATTAGATTTCGACGTAAGGCAACCTTTCTGAGTCAAATAGTTGCCGATTTCGATAAAATCTTAGTCAGAATCTGCTTTTTCTCCTCTTATTGTACCCAAATCTACCTTAGAAATGCAGATATATACTTAAAACACCATCTTTTGGGACAAATAATTGGTTTTCGCCCTTGATTTACGGAAGATTATAGCCAAAACATGCATTTTCATAACTTAGCGAACTGAAATCTACATTAAAATTGCAGATAACTACTTAAAAATTCACTTCCTTGATTTGATAATAGGTTTTTCTTTGTCATTTTAAACAGATTCCAGTCAAAATCGGCTTCTTCGTACCTAAAACCGCATCAAAACTGCAAATATCAGTTTAAACTATCATTTTTTGATACAAACAGTTATATATTCATGTCAATATCTTTCAAATTCTAGTCAAAATCGGCGTCTTTGGGCATTTTAGTAACGAAAACCTTAATAAACTATTAGATTTCGACGTAAGGCAACCTTTCTGAGTCAAATAGTTGCCGATTTCGATAAAATCTTAGTCAGAATCTGCTTTTTCGCCTCTTATTGTACCCAAATCTACCTTAGAAATGCAGATATATACTTAAAACACCTTCTTTTGGGACAAATAATTGGTTTTCGCCCTTGATTTACGGAAGATTAGAGCCAAAACATGCATTTTCATAACTTAGCGAACTGAAATCTACATTAAAACTGCAGATAACTACTTAAAAATTCACTTCCTTGAATTGATAATAGGTTTTTCTTTGTCATTTTAAACAGATTCCAGTCAAAATCGGCTTCTTCGACTCATATTGTACCTAAAACCGCATCAAAACTGCAAATATCAGTTTAAACTATCATTTTTTGATACAAACAGTTATATATTCATGTCAATATCTTTCAAATTCTAGTCAAAATCGGCGTCTTTGGGCATTTTAGTAACGAAAACCTTAATAAACTATTAGATTTCGACGTAAGGCAACCTTTCTGAGTCAAATAGTTGCCGATTTCGATAAAATCTTAGTCAGAATCTGCTTTTTCTCCTCTTATTGTACCCAAATCTACCTTAGAAATGCAGATATATACTTAAAACACCTTCTTTTGGGACAAATAATTGGTTTTCGCCCTTGATTTACGGAAGATTATAGCCAAAACATGCATTTTCATAACTTAGCGAACTGGAATCTACATTAAAACTGCAGATAACTACTTAAAAATTCACTTCCTTGAATTGATAATAGGTTTTTCTTTGTCATTTTAAACAGATTCCAGTCAAAATCGGCTTCTTCGACTCATATCGTACCTAAAACCGCATCAAAACTGCAAATATCAGTTTAAACTATCATTTTTTGATACCAACGGTTATATATTCATGTCAATATCTTTCAAATTATAGTCAAAATCGGCGTCTTTGGGCATTTTAGTAACGAAAACCTTAATAAACTATTAGATTTCGACGTAAGGCAACCTTTCTGAGTCAAATAGTTGCCGATTTCGATAAAATCTTAGTCAGAATCTGCTTTTTCGCCTCTTATTGTACCCAAATCTACCTTAGAAATGCAGATATATACTTAAAACACCTTCTTTTGGGACAAATAATTGGTTTTCGCCCTTGATTTACGGAAGATTATAGCCAAAACATGCATTTTCATAACTTAGCGAACTGAAATCTACATTAAAACTGCAGATAACTACTTAAAAATTCACTTCCTTGAATTGATAATAGGTTTTTCTTTGTCATTTTAAACAGATTCCAGTCAAAATCGGCTTCTTCGATTCATATCGTATCTAAAACCGCATCAAAACTGCAAATATCAGTTTAAACTATCATTTTTTGATACAAACAGTTATATATTCATGTCAATATCTTTCAAATTCTAGTCAAAATCGGCGTCTTTGGGCATTTTAGTAACGAAAACCTTAATAAACTATTAGATTTCGACGTAAGGCAACCTTTCTGAGTCAAATAGTTGCCGATTTCGATAAAATCTTAGTCAGAATCTGCTTTTTCGCCTCTTATTGTACCCAAATCTACCTTAGAAATGCAGATATATACTTAAAACACCTTCTTTTGGGACAAATAATTGGTTTTCGCCCTTGATTTACGGAAGATTATAGCCAAAACATGCATTTTCATAACTTAGCGAACTGAAATCTACATTAAAACTGCAGATAACTACCCAAAAATTCACTTCCTTGAATCGATAATAGGTTTTTCTTTGTCATTTTAAACAGATTCCAGTCAAAATCGGCTTCTTCGACTCATATCGTACCTAAAACCGCATCAAAACTGCAAAAATCAGTTTAAACTATCATTTTTTGATACAAACAGTTATATATTCATGTCAATATCTTTCAAATTATAGTCAAAATCGGCGTCTTTGGGCATTTTAGTAACGAAAACCTTAATAAACTATTAGATTTCGACGTAAGGCAACCTTTCTGAGTCAAATAGTTGCCGATTTCGATAAAATCTTAGTCAGAATCTGCTTTTTCGCCTCTTATTGTACCCAAATCTACCTTAGAAATGCAGATATATACTTAAAACACCTTCTTTTGATACAAATAATTGGTTTTCGCCCTTGATTTACGGAAGATTATAGCCAAAACATGCATTTTCATAACTTAGTGAACTGAAATCTACATTAAAACTGCAGATAACTACTTAAAAATTCACTTCCTTGAATTGATAATAGGTTTTTCTTTGTCATTTTAAACAGATTCCAGTCAAAATCGGCTTCTTCGATTCATATCGTATCTAAAACCGCATCAAAACGGCAAATATCAGTTTAAACTATCATTTTTTGATACAAACAGTTATATATTCATGTCAATATCTTTCAAATTCTAGTCAAAATCGGCGTCTTTGGGCATTTTAGTAACGAAAACCTTAATAAACTATTAGATTTCGACGTAGGGCAACCTTTCTGAGTCAAATAGTTGCCGATTTCGATAAAATCTTTATCAGAATCTGCTTTTTCGCCTCTTATTGTACCCAAATCTACCTTAGAAATGCAGATATATACTTAAAACACCTTCTTTTGGGACAAATAATTGGTTCTCGCCCTTGATTTACGGAAGATTATAGCCAAAACATGCATTTTCATAACTTAGCGAACTGAAATCTACATTAAAACTGCAGGTAACTACTTAAAAATTCACTTCCTTGAATTGATAATAGGTTTTTCTTTGTCATTTTAAACAGATTCCAGTCAAAATCGGCTTCTTCGACTCACTCATATCGTAATTAAAACCGCATCAAAACTGCAAATATCAGTTTAAACTATCATTTTTTGATACAAACAGTTATATATTCATGTCAATATCTTTCAAATTTTAGTCAAAATCGGCGTCTTTGGGCATTTTAGTAACGAAAACCTTAATAAACTATTAGATTTCGACGTAAGGCAACCTTTCTGAGTCAAATAATTGCCGATTTCGATAAAATCTTAGTCAGAATCTGCTTTTTCTCCTCTTATTGTACCCAAATCTACCTTAGAAATGCAGATATATACTTAAAACACCTTCTTTTGGGACAAATAATTGGTTTTCGCCCTTGATTTACGGAAGATTATAGCCAAAACATGCATTTTCATAACTTAGCGAACTGAAATCTACATTAAAACTGCAGATAACTACTTAAAAATTCACTTCCTTGAATTGATAATAGCTTTTTCTTTGTCATTTTAAACAGATTCCAGTCAAAATCAGCTTCTTCGACTCATATCGTACCTAAAACCGCATCAAAACTGCAAATATCAGTTTAAACTATCATTTTTTGATACAAACAGTTATATATTCATGTCAATATCTTTCAAATTATAGTCAAAATCGGCGTCTTTGGGCATTTTAGTAACGAAAACCTTAATAAACTATTAGATTTCGACATAAGGCAACCTTTCTGAGTCAAATAGTTGCCGATTTCGATAAAATCTTAGTCAGAATCTGCTTTTTCGCCTCTTATTGTACCCAAATCTACCTTAGAAATGCAGATATATACTTAAAACACCTTCTTTTGGGACAAATAATTGGTTTTCGCCCTTGATTTACGGAAGATTATAGCCAAAACATGCATTTTCATAACTTAGCGAACTGAAATCTACATTAAAACTGCAGATAACTACCCAAAAATTCACTTCCTTGAATCGATAATAGGTTTTTCTTTGTCATTTTAAACAGATTCCAGTCAAAATCGGCTTCTTCGACTCATATCGTACCTAAAACCGCATCAAAACTGCAAAAATCAGTTTAAACTATCATTTTTTGATACAAACAGTTATATATTCATGTCAATATCTTTCAAATTATAGTCAAAATCGGCGTCTTTGGGCATTTTAGTAACGAAAACCTTAATAAACTATTAGATTTCGACGTAAGGCAACCTTTCTGAGTCAAATAGTTGCCGATTTCGATAAAATCTTAGTCAGAATCTGCTTTTTCGCCTCTTATTGTACCCAAATCTACCTTAGAAATGCAGATATATACTTAAAACACCTTCTTTTGATACAAATAATTGGTTTTCGCCCTTGATTTACGGAAGATTATAGCCAAAACATGCATTTTCATAACTTAGTGAACTGAAATCTACATTAAAACTGCAGATAACTACTTAAAAATTCACTTCCTTGAATTGATAATAGGTTTTTCTTTGTCATTTTAAACAGATTCCAGTCAAAATCGGCTTCTTCGATTCATATCGTATCTAAAACCGCATCAAAACGGCAAATATCAGTTTAAACTATCATTTTTTGATACAAACAGTTATATATTCATGTCAATATCTTTCAAATTCTAGTCAAAAGCGGCGTCTTTGGGCATTTTAGTAACGAAAACCTTAATAAACTATTAGATTTCGACGTAGGGCAACCTTTCTGAGTCAAATAGTTGCCGATTTCGATAAAATCTTTATCAGAATCTGCTTTTTCGCCTCTTATTGTACCCAAATCTACCTTAGAAATGCAGATATATACTTAAAACACCTTCTTTTGGGACAAATAATTGGTTCTCGCCCTTGATTTACGGAAGATTATAGCCAAAACATGCATTTTCATAACTTAGCGAACTGAAATCTACATTAAAACTGCAGGTAACTACTTAAAAATTCACTTCCTTGAATTGATAATAGGTTTTTCTTTGTCATTTTAAACAGATTCCAGTCAAAATCGGCTTCTTCGACTCACTCATATCGTAATTAAAACCGCATCAAAACTGCAAATATCAGTTTAAACTATCATTTTTTGATACAAACAGTTATATATTCATGTCAATATCTTTCAAATTCTAGTCAAAATCGGCGTCTTTGGGCATTTTAGTAACGAAAACCTTAATAAACTATTAGATTTCGACGTAAGGCAACCTTTCTGAGTCAAATAATTGCCGATTTCGATAAAATCTTAGTCAGAATCTGCTTTTTCTCCTCTTATTGTACCCAAATCTACCTTAGAAATGCAGATATATACTTAAAACACCTTCTTTTGGGACAAATAATTGGTTTTCGCCCTTGATTTACGGAAGATTATAGCCAAAACATGCATTTTCATAACTTAGCGAACTGAAATCTACATTAAAACTGCAGATAACTACTTAAAAATTCACTTCCTTGAATTGATAATAGCTTTTTCTTTGTCATTTTAAACAGATTCCAGTCAAAATCAGCTTCTTCGACTCATATCGTACCTAAAACCGCATCAAAACTGCAAATATCAGTTTAAACTATCATTTTTTGATACAAACAGTTATATATATGTCAATATCTTTCAAATTATAGTCAAAATCGGCGTCTTTGGGCATTTTAGTAACGAAAACCTTAATAAACTATTAGATTTCGACGTAAGGCAACCTTTCTGAGTCAAATAGTTGCCGATTTCGATAAAATCTTAGTCAGAATCTGCTTTTTCGCCTCTTATTGTACCCAAATCTATCTTAGAAATGCAGATATATACTTAAAACACCTTCTTTTGGGACAAATAATTGGTTTTCGCCCTTGATTTACGGAAGATTATAGCCAAAACATGCATTTTCATAACTTAGCGAACTGAAATCTACATTAAAACTGCAGATAACTACCCAAAAATTCACTTCCTTGAATCGATAATAGGTTTTTCTTTGTCATTTTAAACAGATTCCAGTCAAAATCGGCTTCTTCGACTCATATCGTACCTAAAACCGCATCAAAACTGCAAAAATCAGTTTAAACTATCATTTTTTGATACAAACAGTTATATATTCATGTCAATATCTTTCAAATTATAGTCAAAATCGGCGTCTTTGGGCATTTTAGTAACGAAAACCTTAATAAACTATTAGATTTCGACGTAAGGCAACCTTTCTGAGTCAAATAGTTGCCGATTTCGATAAAATCTTAGTCAGAATCTGCTTTTTCGCCTCTTATTGTACCCAAATCTACCTTAGAAATGCAGATATATACTTAAAACACCTTCTTTTGATACAAATAATTGGTTTTCGCCCTTGATTTACGGAAGATTATAGCCAAAACATGCATTTTCATAACTTAGTGAACTGAAATCTACATTAAAACTGCAGATAACTACTTAAAAATTCACTTCCTTGAATTGATAATAGGTTTTTCTTTGTCATTTTAAACAGATTCCAGTCAAAATCGGCTTCTTCGACTCATATCGTACCTAAAACCGCATCAAAACTGCAAAAATCAGTTTAACCTATCATTTTTTGATACAAACAGTTATATATTCATGTCAATATCTTTCAAATTATAGTCAAAATCGGCGTCTTTGGGCATTTTAGTAACGAAAACCTTAATAAACTATTAGATTTCGACGTAAGGCAACCTTTCTGAGTCAAATAGTTGCCGATTTCGATAAAATCTTAGTCAGAATCTGCTTTTTCGCCTCTTATTGTACCCAAATCTACCTTAGAAATGCAGATATATACTTAAAACACCTTCTTTTGATACAAATAATTGGTTTTCGCCCTTGATTTACGGAAGATTATAGCCAAAACATGCATTTTCATAACTTAGTGAACTGAAATCTACATTAAAACTGCAGATAACTACTTAAAAATTCACTTCCTTGAATTGATAATAGGTTTTTCTTTGTCATTTTAAACAGATTCCAGTCAAAATCGGCTTCTTCGATTCATATCGTATCTAAAACCGCATCAAAACGGCAAATATCAGTTTAAACTATCATTTTTTGATACAAACAGTTATATATTCATGTCAATATCTTTCAAATTCTAGTCAAAATCGGCGTCTTTGGGCATTTTAGTAACGAAAACCTTAATAAACTATTAGATTTCGACGTAGGGCAACCTTTCTGAGTCAAATAGTTGCCGATTTCGATAAAATCTTTATCAGAATCTGCTTTTTCGCCTCTTATTGTACCCAAATCTACCTTAGAAATGCAGATATATACTTAAAACACCTTCTTTTGGTACAAATAATTGGTTCTCGCCCTTGATTTACGGAAGATTATAGCCAAAACATGCATTTTCATAACTTAGCGAACTGAAATCTACATTAAAACTGCAGGTAACTACTTAAAAATTCACTTCCTTGAATTGATAATAGGTTTTTCTTTGTCATTTTAAACAGATTCCAGTCAAAATCGGCTTCTTCGACTCACTCATATCGTAATTAAAACCGCATCAAAACTGCAAATATCAGTTTAAACTATCATTTTTTGATACAAACAGTTATATATTCATGTCAATATCTTTCAAATTCTAGTCAAAATCGGCGTCTTTGGGCATTTTAGTAACGAAAACCTTAATAAACTATTAGATTTCGACGTAAGGCAACCTTTCTGAGTCAAATAATTGCCGATTTCGATAAAATCTTAGTCAGAATCTGCTTTTTCTCCTCTTATTGTACCCAAATCTACCTTAGAAATGCAGATATATACTTAAAACACCTTCTTTTGGGACAAATAATTGGTTTTCGCCCTTGATTTACGGAAGATTATAGCCAAAACATGCATTTTCATAACTTAGCGAACTGAAATCTACATTAAAACTGCAGATAACTACTTAAAAATTCACTTCCTTGAATTGATAATAGCTTTTTCTTTGTCATTTTAAACAGATTCCAGTCAAAATCAGCTTCTTCGACTCATATCGTACCTAAAACCGCATCAAAACTGCAAATATCAGTTTAAACTATCATTTTTTGATACAAACAGTTATATATTCATGTCAATATCTTTCAAATTATAGTCAAAATCGGCGTCTTTGGGCATTTTAGTAACGAAAACCTTAATAAACTATTAGATTTCGACGTAAGGCAACCTTTCTGAGTCAAATAGTTGCCGATTTCGATAAAATCTTAGTCAGAATCTGCTTTTTCGCCTCTTATTGTACCCAAATCTATCTTAGAAATGCAGATATATACTTAAAACACCTTCTTTTGGGACAAATAATTGGTTTTCGCCCTTGATTTACGGAAGATTATAGCCAAAACATGCATTTTCATAACTTAGCGAACTGAAATCTACATTAAAACTGCAGATAACTACTTAAAAATTCACTTCCTTGAATTGATAATAGGTTTTTCTTTGTCATTTTAAACAGATTCCAGTCAAAATCGGCTTCTTCGATTCATATCGTATCTAAAACCGCATCAAAACTGCAAATATCAGTTATAACAGTTATATATTCATGTCAATATCTTTCAAATTCTAGTCAAAATCGGCGTCTTTGGGCATTTTAGTAACGAAAACCTTAATAAACTATTAGATTTCGACGTAAGGCAACCTTTCTGAGTCAAATAGTTGCCAATTTCGATAAAGTCTTATTCAGAATCTGCTTTTTCGCCTCTTATTGTACCCAAATCTACCTTAGAAATGCAGATATATACTTAAAACACCTTCTTTTGGGACAAATAATTGGTTCTCGCCCTTGATTTACGGAAGATTATAGCCAAAACATGCATTTTCATAACTTAGCGAACTGAAATCTACATTAAAACTGCAGGTAACTACTTAAAAATTCACTTCCTTGAATTGATAATAGGTTTTTCTTTGTCATTTTAAACAGATTCCAGTCAAAATCGGCTTCTTCGACTCACTCATATCGTACCTAAAACCGCATCAAAACTGCAAATATCAGTTTAAACTATCATTTTTTGATACAAACAGTTATATATTCATGTCAATGTCTTTCAAATTCTAGTCAAAATCGGCGTCTTTGGGCATTTTAGTAACGAAAACCTTAATAAACTATTAGATTTCGACGTAAGGCAACCTTTCTGAGTCAAATAGTTGCCGATTTCGATAAAATCTTATTCAGAATCTGCTTTTTCGCCTCTTATTGTACCCAAATCTACCTTAGAAATGCAGATATATACTTAAAACACCTTCTTTTGGGACAAATAATTGGTTCTCGCCCTTGATTTACGGAAGATTATAGCCAAAACATGCATTTTCATAACTTAGCGAACTGAAATCTACATTAAAACTGCAGGTAACTACTTAAAAATTCACTTCCTTGAATTGATAATAGGTTTTTCTTTGTCATTTTAAACAGATTCCAGTCAAAATCGGCTTCTTCGACTCACTCATATCGTACCTAAAACCGCATCAAAACTGCAAATATCAGTTTAAACTATCATTTTTTGATACAAACAGTTATATATTCATGTCAATATCTTTCAAATTCTAGTCAAAATCGGCGTCTTTGGGCATTTTAGTAACGAAAACCTTAATAAACTATTAGATTTCGACGTAAGGCAACCTTTCTGAGTCAAATAGTTGCCGATTTCGATAAAATCTTAGTCAGAATCTGCTTTTTCGCCTCTTATTGTACCCAAATCTACCTTAGAAATGCAGATATATACTTAAAACACCTTCTTTTGATACAAATAATTGGTTTTCGCCCTTGATTTACGGAAGATTATAGCCAAAACATGCATTTTCATAACTTAGTGAACTGAAATCTACATTAAAACTGCAGATAACTACTTAAAAATTCACTTCCTTGAATTGATAATAGGTTTTTCTTTGTCATTTTAAACAGATTCCAGTCAAAATCGGCTTCTTCGACTCATATCGTACCTAAAACCGCATCAAAACTGCAAAAATCAGTTTAAACTATCATTTTTTGATACAAACAGTTATATATTCATGTCAATATCTTTCAAATTATAGTCAAAATCGGCGTCTTTGGGCATTTTAGTAACGAAAACCTTAATAAACTATTAGATTTCGACGTAAGGCAACCTTTCTGAGTCAAATAGTTGCCGATTTCGATAAAATCTTAGTCAGAATCTGCTTTTTCGCCTCTTATTGTACCCAAATCTACCTTAGAAATGCAGATATATACTTAAAACACCTTCTTTTGATACAAATAATTGGTTTTCGCCCTTGATTTACGGAAGATTATAGCCAAAACATGCATTTTCATAACTTAGTGAACTGAAATCTACATTAAAACTGCAGATAACTACTTAAAAATTCACTTCCTTGAATTGATAATAGGTTTTTCTTTGTCATTTTAAACAGATTCCAGTCAAAATCGGCTTCTTCGATTCATATCGTATCTAAAACCGCATCAAAACGGCAAATATCAGTTTAAACTATCATTTTTTGATACAAACAGTTATATATTCATGTCAATATCTTTCAAATTCTAGTCAAAATCGGCGTCTTTGGGCATTTTAGTAACGAAAACCTTAATAAACTATTAGATTTCGACGTAGGGCAACCTTTCTGAGTCAAATAGTTGCCGATTTCGATAAAATCTTTATCAGAATCTGCTTTTTCGCCTCTTATTGTACCCAAATCTACCTTAGAAATGCAGATATATACTTAAAACACCTTCTTTTGGTACAAATAATTGGTTCTCGCCCTTGATTTACGGAAGATTATAGCCAAAACATGCATTTTCATAACTTAGCGAACTGAAATCTACATTAAAACTGCAGGTAACTACTTAAAAATTCACTTCCTTGAATTGATAATAGGTTTTTCTTTGTCATTTTAAACAGATTCCAGTCAAAATCGGCTTCTTCGACTCACTCATATCGTAATTAAAACCGCATCAAAACTGCAAATATCAGTTTAAACTATCATTTTTTGATACAAACAGTTATATATTCATGTCAATATCTTTCAAATTCTAGTCAAAATCGGCGTCTTTGGGCATTTTAGTAACGAAAACCTTAATAAACTATTAGATTTCGACGTAAGGCAACCTTTCTGAGTCAAATAATTGCCGATTTCGATAAAATCTTAGTCAGAATCTGCTTTTTCTCCTCTTATTGTACCCAAATCTACCTTAGAAATGCAGATATATACTTAAAACACCTTCTTTTGGGACAAATAATTGGTTTTCGCCCTTGATTTACGGAAGATTATAGCCAAAACATGCATTTTCATAACTTAGCGAACTGAAATCTACATTAAAACTGCAGATAACTACTTAAAAATTCACTTCCTTGAATTGATAATAGCTTTTTCTTTGTCATTTTAAACAGATTCCAGTCAAAATCAGCTTCTTCGACTCATATCGTACCTAAAACCGCATCAAAACTGCAAATATCAGTTTAAACTATCATTTTTTGATACAAACAGTTATATATTCATGTCAATATCTTTCAAATTATAGTCAAAATCGGCGTCTTTGGGCATTTTAGTAACGAAAACCTTAATAAACTATTAGATTTCGACGTAAGGCAACCTTTCTGAGTCAAATAGTTGCCGATTTCGATAAAATCTTAGTCAGAATCTGCTTTTTCGCCTCTTATTGTACCCAAATCTATCTTAGAAATGCAGATATATACTTAAAACACCTTCTTTTGGGACAAATAATTGGTTTTCGCCCTTGATTTACGGAAGATTATAGCCAAAACATGCATTTTCATAACTTAGCGAACTGAAATCTACATTAAAACTGCAGATAACTACTTAAAAATTCACTTCCTTGAATTGATAATAGGTTTTTCTTTGTCATTTTAAACAGATTCCAGTCAAAATCGGCTTCTTCGACTCACTCATATCGTACCTAAAACCGCATCAAAACTGCAAATATCAGTTTAAACTATCATTTTTTGATACAAACAGTTATATATTCATGTCAATGTCTTTCAAATTCTAGTCAAAATCGGCGTCTTTGGGCATTGTAGTAACGAAAACCTTAATAAACTATTAGATTTCGACGTAAGGCAACCTTTCTGAGTCAAATAGTTGCCGATTTCGATAAAATCTTATTCAGAATCTGCTTTTTCGCCTCTTATTGTACCCAAATCTACCTTAGAAATGCAGATATATACTTAAAACACCTTCTTTTGGGACAAATAATTGGTTCTCGCCCTTGATTTACGGAAGATTATAGCCAAAACATGCATTTTCATAACTTAGCGAACTGAAATCTACATTAAAACTGCAGGTAACTACTTAAAAATTCACTTCCTTGAATTGATAATAGGTTTTTCTTTGTCATTTTAAACAGATTCCAGTCAAAATCGGCTTCTTCGACTCACTCATATCGTACCTAAAACCGCATCAAAACTGCAAATATCAGTTTAAACTATCATTTTTTGATACAAACAGTTATATATTCATGTCAATATCTTTCAAATTCTAGTCAAAATCGGCGTCTTTGGGCATTTTAGTAACGAAAACCTTAATAAACTATTAGATTTCGACGTAAGGCAACCTTTCTGAGTCAAATAGTTGCCGATTTCGATAAAATCTTAGTCAGAATCTGCTTTTTCGCCTCTTATTGTACCCAAATCTACCTTAGAAATGCAGATATATACTTAAAACACCTTCTTTTGGGACAAATAATTGGTTTTCGCCCTTGATTTACGGAAGATTATAGCCAAAACATGCATTTTCATAACTTAGCGAACTGAAATCTACATTAAAACTGCAGATAACTACTTAAAAATTCACTTCCTTGAATTGATAATAGGTTTTTCTTTGTCATTTTAAACAGATTCCAGTCAAAATCGGCTTCTTCGACTCATATCGTACCTAAAACCGCATCAAAACTGCAAATATCAGTTTAAACTATCATTTTTTGATACAAACAGATATATATTCATGTCAATATCTTTCAAATTAAAGTCAAAATCGGCGTCTTTGGGCATTTTAGTAACGAAAACCTTAATAAACTATTAGATTTCGACGTAAGGCAACCTTTCTGAGTCAAATAGTTGCCGATTTCGATAAAATCTTAGTCAGAATCTGCTTTTTCGCCTCTTATTGTACCCTAATCTACCTTAGAAATGCAGATATATACTTAAAACACCTTCTTTTGGGACAAATAATTGGTTTTCGCCCTTGATTTACGGAAGATTATAGCCAAAACATGCATTTTCATAACTTAGCGAACTGAAATCTACATTAAAACTGCAGATAACTACTTAAAAATTCACTTCCTTGAATTGATAATAGGTTTTTCTTTGTCATTTTAAACAGATTCCAGTCAAAATCGGCTTCTTCGACTCATATCGTACCTAAAACCGCCTCAAAACTGCAAATATCAGTTTAAACTATCATTTTTTGATACAAACAGTTATATATTCATGTCAATATCTTTCAAATTCTAGTCAAAATCGGCGTCCTTGGGCATTTTAGTAACGAAAACCTTAATAAACTATTAGATTTCGACGTAAGGCAACCTTTCTGAGTCAAATAGTTGCCGATTTCGATAAAATCTTAGTCAGAATCTGCTTTTTCTCCTCTTATTGTACCCAAATCTACCTTAGAAATGCAGATATATACTTAAAACACCTTCTTTTGGGACAAATAATTGGTTTTCGCCCTTGATTTACGGAAGATTATAGCCAAAACATGCATTTTCATAACTTAGCGAACTGAAATCTACATTAAAACTGCAGATAACTACTTAAAAATTCACTTCCTTGAATTGATAATAGGTTTTTCTTTGTCATTTTAAACAGATTCCAGTCAAAATCGGCTTCTTCGACTCATATCGTACCTAAAACCGCATCAAAACTGCAAATATCAGTTTAAACTATCATTTTTTGATACAAACAGTTATATATTCATGTCAATATCTTTCAAATTATAGTCAAAATCGGCGTCTTTGGGCATTTTAGTAACGAAAACCTTAATAAACTATTAGATTTCGACGTAAGGCAACCTTTCTGAGTCAAATAGTTGCCGATTTCGATAAAATCTTAGTCAGAATCTGCTTTTTCGCCTCTTATTGTACCCAAATCTACCTTAGAAATGCAGATATATACTTGAAACACCTTCTTTTGGGACAAATAATTGGTTTTCGCCCTTGATTTACGGAAGATTATAGCCAAAACATGCATTTTCATAACTTAGCGAACTGAAATCTACATTAAAACTGCAGATAACTACTTAAAAATTCACTTCCTTGAATTGATAATAGGTTTTTCTTTGTCATTTTAAACAGATTCCAGTCAAAATCGGCTTCTTCGACTCATATCGTACCTAAAACCGCCTCAAAACTGCAAATATCAGTTTAAACTATCATTTTTTGATACAAACAGTTATATATTCATGTCAATATCTTTCAAATTCTAGTCAAAATCGGCGTCCTTGGGCATTTTAGTAACGAAAACCTTAATAAACTATTAGATTTCGACGTAAGGCAACCTTTCTGAGTCAAATAGTTGCCGATTTCGATAAAATCTTAGTCAGAATCTGCTTTTTCTCCTCTTATTGTACCCAAATCTACCTTAGAAATGCAGATATATACTTAAAACACCTTCTTTTGGGACAAATAATTGGTTTTCGCCCTTGATTTACGGAAGATTATAGCCAAAACATGCATTTTCATAACTTAGCGAACTGAAATCTACATTAAAACTGCAGATAACTACTTAAAAATTCACTTCCTTGAATTGATAATAGGTTTTTCTTTGTCATTTTAAACAGATTCCAGTCAAAATCGGCTTCTTCGACTCATATCGTACCTAAAACCGCATCAAAACTGCAAATATCAGTTTAAACTATCATTTTTTGATACAAACAGTTATATATTCATGTCAATATCTTTCAAATTATAGTCAAAATCGGCGTCTTTGGGCATTTTAGTAACGAAAACCTTAATAAACTATTAGATTTCGACGTAAGGCAACCTTTCTGAGTCAAATAGTTGCCGATTTCGATAAAATCTTAGTCAGAATCTGCTTTTTCGCCTCTTATTGTACCCAAATCTACCTTAGAAATGCAGATATATACTTGAAACACCTTCTTTTGGGACAAATAATTGGTTTTCGCCCTTGATTTACGGAAGATTATAGCCAAAACATGCATTTTCATAACTTAGCGAACTGAAATCTACATTAAAACTGCAGATAACTACTTAAAAATTCACTTCCTTGAATTGATAATAGGTTTTTCTTTGTCATTTTAAACAGATTCCAGTCAAAATCGGATTCTTCGATTCATATCGTATCTAAAACCGCATCAAAACTGCAAATATCAGTTTAAACTATCATTTTTTGATACAAACAGTTATATATTCATGTCAATATCTTTCAAATTCTAGTCAAAATCGGCGTCTTTGGGCATTTTAGTAACGAAAACCCTAATAAACTATTAGATTTCGACGTAAGGCAACCTTTCTGAGTCAAATAGTTGCCGATTTCGATAAAATCTTAGTCAGAATCTGCTTTTTCGCCTCTTATTGTACCCAAATCTACCTTAGAAATGCAGATATATACTTAAAACACCTTCTTTTGGGACAAATAATTGGTTTTCGCCCTTGATTTACGGAAGATTATAGCCAAAACATGCATTTTCATAACTTAGCGAACTGAAATCTACATTAAAACTGCAGATAACAACTTAAAAATTCACTTCCTTGAATTGATAATAGGTTTTTCTTTGTCATTTTAAACAGATTCCAGTCAAAATCGGCTTCTTCGACTCATATCGTACCTAAAACCGCATCAAAACTGCAAATATCAGTTTAAACTATCATTTTTTGATACAAACAGTTATATATTCATGTCAATATCTTTCAAATTCTAGTCAAAATCGGCGTCTTTGGGCATTTTAGTAACGAAAACCTTAATAAACTATTAGATTTCGACGTAAGGCAACCTTTCTGAGTCAAATAGTTGGCGATTTCGATAAAATTTTAGTCAGAATCTGCTTTTTCGCCTCTTATTGTACCCAAATCTACCTTAGAAATGCAGATATATACTTAAAACACCTACTTTTGGGACAAATAATTGGTTTTCGCCCTTGATTTACGGAAGATTATAGCCAAAATATGCATTTTCATAACTTAGCGAACTGAAATCTACATTAAAACTGCAGATAACAACTTAAAAATTCACTTCCTTGAATTGATAATAGGTTTTTCTTTGTCATTTTAAACAGATTCCAGTCAAAATCAGCTTCTTCGATTCATATCGTATCTAAAACCGCATCAACACTGCAAATATCAGTTTAAACTATCATTTTTTGATACAAACAGTTATATATTCATGTCAATATCTTTCAAATTCTAGTCAAAATCGGCGTCTTTGGGCATTTTAGTAACGAAAACCTTAATAAACTATTAGATTTCGACGTAAGGCAACCTTTCTGAGTCAAATAGTTGGCGATTTCGATAAAATTTTAGTCAGAATCTGCTTTTTCGCCTCTTATTGTACCCAAATCTACCTTAGAAATGCAGATATATACTTAAAACACCTACTTTTGGGACAAATAATTGGTTTTCGCCATTGATTTACGGAAGATTATAGCCGAAACATGCATTTTCATAACTTAGCGAAATGAAATCTACATTAAAACTGCAGATAACTACTTAAAAATTCACTTCCTTGAATTGATAATAGGTTTTTCTTTGTCATTTTAAACAGATTCCAGTCAAAATCGGCTTCTTCGACTCATATCGTACCTAAAACTGCATCAAAACTGCAAATATCAGTTTAAACTATCATTTTTTGATACAAACAGTTATATATTCATGTCAATATCTTTCAAATTCTAGTCAAAATCGGCGTCTTTGGGCATTTTAGTAACGAAAACCTTAATAAACTATTAGATTTCGACGTAAGGCAACCTTTCTGAGTCAAATAGTTGCCGATTTCGATAAAATCTTAGTCAGAATCTGCTTTTTCGCCCCTTATTGTACCCAAATCTACCTTAGAAATGCAGATATATACTTAAAACACCTTCTTTTGGGACAAATAATTGGTTTTCGCCCTTGACTTACGGAAGATTATAGCCAAAACATGCATTTTCATAACTTAGCGAACTGAAATCTACATTAAAACTGCAGATAACCACTTAAAAATTCACTTCCTTGAATTGATAATAGGTTTTTCTTTGTCATTTTAAACAGATCCTAGTCAAAATCGGCTTCTTCGATTCATATCGTATCTAAAACCGCATCAAAACTGCAAATATCAGTTTAAACTATCATTTTTTGATACAAACAGTTATATATTCATGTCAATATCTTTCAAATTCTAGTCAAAATCGGCGTCTTTGGGCATTTTAGTAACGAAAACCCTAATAAACTATTAGATTTCGACGTAAGGCAACCTTTCTGAGTCAAATAGTTGGCGATTTCGATAAAATTTTAGTCAGAATCTGCTTTTTCGCCTCTTATTGTACCCAAATCTACCTTAGAAATGCAGATATATACTTAAAACACCTTCTTTTGGGACAAATAATTGGTTTTCGCTCTTGATTTACGGAAGATTATAGCCAAAACATGCATTTTCATAACTTAGCGAACTGAAATCTACATTAAAACTGCAGATAACTACTTAAAAATTCACTTCCTTGAATTGATAATAGGTTTTTCTTTGTCATTTTAAACATATTCCAGTCAAAATCGGCTTCTTCGATTCATATCGTATCTAAAACCGCATCAAAACTGCAAATATCAGTTTAAACTATCATTTTTTGATACAAACAGTTATATATTCATGTCAATATCTTTCAAATTCTAGTCAAAATCGGCGTCTTTGGGCATTTTAGTTACGAAAACCTTAATAAACTATTAGATTTCGACGTAAGGCAACCTTTCTGAGTCAAATAGTTGCCGATTTCGATAAAATCTTAGTCAGAATCTGCTTTTTCGCCTCTTATTGTACCCAAATCTACCTTAGAAATGCAGATATATACTTAAAACACCTTCTTTTGGGACAAATAATTGGTTTTCGCTCTTGATTTACGGAAGATTATAGCCAAAACATGCATTTTCATAACTTAGCGAACTGAAATCTACATTAAAACTGCAGATAACTACTTAAAAATTCACTTCCTTGAATTGATAATAGGTTTTTCTTTGTCATTTTAAACATATTCCAGTCAAAATCGGCTTCTTCGATTCATATCGTATCTAAAACCGCATCAAAACTGCAAATATCAGTTTAAACTATCATTTTTTGATACAAACAGTTATATATTCATGTCAATATCTTTCAAATTCTAGTCAAAATCGGCGTCTTTGGGCATTTTAGTAACGAAAACCTTAATAAACTATTAGATTTCGACGTAAGGCAACTTTTCTGAGTCAAATAGTTGCCGATTTCGATAAAATCTTAGTCAGAATCTACTTTTTCGCCTCTTATTGTACCCAAATCTACCTTAGAAATGCAGATATATACTTAAAACACCTTCTTTTGGGACAAATAATTGGTTTTCGCCCTTGATTTACGGAAGATTATAGCCAAAACATGCATTTTCATAACTTAGCGAACTGAAATCTACATTAAAACTGCTGATAACTACTTAAAAATTCACTTCCTTGAATTGATAATAGGTTTTTCTTTGTCATTTTAAACAGATTCCAGTCAAAATCGGCTTCTTCGATTCATATCGTATCTAAAACCGCATCAAAACTGCAAATATCAGTTTAAACTATCATTTTTTGATACAAACAGTTATATATTCATGTCAATATCTTTCAAATTCTAGTCAAAATCGGCGTCTTTGGGCATTTTAGTAACGAAAACCTTAATAAACTATTAGATTTCGACGAAAGGCAACCTTTCTGAGTCAAATAGTTGCCGATTTCGATAAAATCTTAGTCAGAATCTGCTTTTTCGCCTCTTATTGTTCCCAAATCTACCTTAGAAATGCAGATATATACTTAAAACACCTTCTTTTGGGACAAATAATTGGTTTTCGCCCTTGATTTACGGAAGATTATAGCCAAAACATGCATTTTCATAACTTAGCGAACTGAAATCTACATTAAAACTGCAGATAACAACTTAAAAATTCACTTCCTTGAACTGATAATAGGTTTTTCTTTGTCATTTTTAACAGATTCCAGTCAAAATCGGCTTCTTCGACTCATATCGTACCTAAAACCGCATCAAAACTGCAAATATCAGTTTAAACTATCATTTTTTGATACAAACAGTTATATATTCATGTCAATATCTTTCAAATTCTAGTCAAAATCGGCGTCTTTGGGCATTTTAGTAACCAAAACCTTAATAAACTATTAGATTTCGACGTAAGGCAACCTTTCTTAGTCAAATAGTTGCCGATTTCGATAAAATCTTAGTCAGAATCTGCTTTTTCGCCTCTTATTGTACCCAAATCTACCTTAGAAATGCAGATATATACTTAAAACACCTTCTTTTGGGACAAATAATTGGTTTTCGCCCTTGATCTACTGAAGATTATAGCCTAAACATGCATTTTCATAACTTAGCGAACTGAAATCTACATTAAAACTGCTGATAACTACCTAAAAATTCACTTCCTTGAATTGATAATAGGTTTTTCTTTGTCATTTTAAACAGATTCCAGTCAAAATCAGCTTCTTCGATTCATATCGTATCTAAAACCGCATCAACACTGCAAATATCAGTTTAAACTATCATTTTTTGATACAAACAGTCAACAGTCAACATGTCAATATCTTTCAAATTCTAGTCAAAATCGGCGTCTTTGGGCATTTTAGTAACGAAAACCTTAATAAACTATTAGATTTCGACGTAAGGCAACCTTTCTGAGTCAAATAGTTGCCGATTTCGATAAAATCTTAGTCAGAATCTGCTTTTTCTCCTCTTATTGTACCCAAATCTACCTTAGAAATGCAGATATATACTTAAAACACCTTCTTTTGGGACAAATAATTGGTTTTCGCCCTTGATTTACGGAAGATTATAGACAAAACATGCATTTCCATAACTTAGCGAACTGAAATCTACATTAAAACTGCAGATAACTACTTAAAAATTCACTTCCTTGAATTGATAATAGGTTTTTCTTTGTCATTTTAAACAGATTCCAGTCAAAATCGGCTTCTTCGATTCATATCGTATCTAAAACCGCATCAAAACTGCAAATATCAGTTTAAACTATCATTTTTTGATACAAACAGTTATATATTCATGTCAATATCTTTCAAATTCTAGTCACAATCGGCGTCTTTGGGCATTTTAGTAACGAAAACCTTAATAAACTATTAGATTTCGACGTAAGGCAACCTTTCTGAGTCAAATAGTTGCCGATTTCGATAAAATCTTAGTCAGAATCTGCTTTTTCGCCTCTTATTGTACCCAAATCTACCTTAGAAATGCAGATATATACTTAAAACACCTTCTTTTGGGACAAATAATTGGTTTTCGCCCTTGATTTACGGAAGATTATAGCCAAAACATGCATTTTCATAACTTAGCGAACTGAAATCTACATTAAAACTGCAGATAACAACTTAAAAATTCACTTCCTTGAATTGATAATAGGTTTTTCTTTGTCATTTTAAACAGATTCCAGTCAAAATCGGCTTCTTCGACTCATATCGTACCTAAAACCGCATCAAAACTGCAAATATCAGTTTAAACTATCATTTTTTGATACAAACAGTTATATATTCATGTCAATATCTTTCAAATTCTAGTCAAAATCGGCGTCTTTGGGCATTTTAGTAACGAAAACCTTAATAAACTATTAGATTTCGACGTAAGGCAACCTTTCTGAGTCAAATAGTTGGCGATTTCGATAAAATTTTAGTCAGAATCTGCTTTTTCGCCTCTTATTGTACCCAAATCTACCTTAGAAATGCAGATATATACTTAAAACACCTACTTTTGGGACAAATAATTGGTTTTCGCCCTTGATTTACGGAAGATTATAGCCAAAATATGCATTTTCATAACTTAGCGAACTGAAATCTACATTAAAACTGCAGATAACAACTTAAAAATTCACTTCCTTGAATTGATAATAGGTTTTTCTTTGTCATTTTAAACAGATTCCAGTCAAAATCAGCTTCTTCGATTCATATCGTATCTAAAACCGCATCAACACTGCAAATATCAGTTTAAACTATCATTTTTTGATACAAACAGTTATATATTCATGTCAATATCTTTCAAATTCTAGTCAAAATCGGCGTCTTTGGGCATTTTAGTAACGAAAACCTTAATAAACTATTAGATTTCGACGTAAGGCAACCTTTCTGAGTCAAATAGTTGCCGATTTCGATAAAATCTTAGTCAGAATCTGCTTTTTCGCCTCTTATTGTACCCAAATCTACCTTAGAAATGCAGATATATACTTAAAACACCTTCTTTTGGGACAAATAATTGGTTTTCGCTCTTGATTTACGGAAGATTATAGCCAAAACATGCATTTTCATAACTTAGCGAACTGAAATCTACATTAAAACTGCAGATAACTACTTAAAAATTCACTTCCTTGAATTGATAATAGGTTTTTCTTTGTCATTTTAAACATATTCCAGTCAAAATCGGCTTCTTCGATTCATATCGTATCTAAAACCGCATCAAAACTGCAAATATCAGTTTAAACTATCATTTTTTGATACAAACAGTTATATATTCATGTCAATATCTTTCAAATTCTAGTCAAAATCGGCGTCTTTGGGCATTTTAGTAACGAAAACCTTAATAAACTATTAGATTTCGACGTAAGGCAACTTTTCTGAGTCAAATAGTTGCCGATTTCGATAAAATCTTAGTCAGAATCTACTTTTTCGCCTCTTATTGTACCCAAATCTACCTTAGAAATGCAGATATATACTTAAAACACCTTCTTTTGGGACAAATAATTGGTTTTCGCCCTTGATTTACGGAAGATTATAGCCAAAACATGCATTTTCATAACTTAGCGAACTGAAATCTACATTAAAACTGCTGATAACTACTTAAAAATTCACTTCCTTGAATTGATAATAGGTTTTTCTTTGTCATTTTAAACAGATTCCAGTCAAAATCGGCTTCTTCGATTCATATCGTATCTAAAACCGCATCAAAACTGCAAATATCAGTTTAAACTATCATTTTTTGATACAAACAGTTATATATTCATGTCAATATCTTTCAAATTCTAGTCAAAATCGGCGTCTTTGGGCATTTTAGTAACGAAAACCTTAATAAACTATTAGATTTCGACGAAAGGCAACCTTTCTGAGTCAAATAGTTGCCGATTTCGATAAAATCTTAGTCAGAATCTGCTTTTTCGCCTCTTATTGTTCCCAAATCTACCTTAGAAATGCAGATATATACTTAAAACACCTTCTTTTGGGACAAATAATTGGTTTTCGCCCTTGATTTACGGAAGATTATAGCCAAAACATGCATTTTCATAACTTAGCGAACTGAAATCTACATTAAAACTGCAGATAACAACTTAAAAATTCACTTCCTTGAACTGATAATAGGTTTTTCTTTGTCATTTTTAACAGATTCCAGTCAAAATCGGCTTCTTCGACTCATATCGTACCTAAAACCGCATCAAAACTGCAAATATCAGTTTAAACTATCATTTTTTGATACAAACAGTTATATATTCATGTCAATATCTTTCAAATTCTAGTCAAAATCGGCGTCTTTGGGCATTTTAGTAACCAAAACCTTAATAAACTATTAGATTTCGACGTAAGGCAACCTTTCTTAGTCAAATAGTTGCCGATTTCGATAAAATCTTAGTCAGAATCTGCTTTTTCGCCTCTTATTGTACCCAAATCTACCTTAGAAATGCAGATATATACTTAAAACACCTTCTTTTGGGACAAATAATTGGTTTTCGCCCTTGATCTACTGAAGATTATAGCCTAAACATGCATTTTCATAACTTAGCGAACTGAAATCTACATTAAAACTGCTGATAACTACCTAAAAATTCACTTCCTTGAATTGATAATAGGTTTTTCTTTGTCATTTTAAACAGATTCCAGTCAAAATCAGCTTCTTCGATTCATATCGTATCTAAAACCGCATCAACACTGCAAATATCAGTTTAAACTATCATTTTTTGATACAAACAGTCAACAGTCAACATGTCAATAACTTTCAAATTCTAGTCAAAATCGGCGTCTTTGGGCATTTTAGTAACGAAAACCTTAATAAACTATTAGATTTCGACGTAAGGCAACCTTTCTGAGTCAAATAGTTGCCGATTTCGATAAAATCTTAGTCAGAATCTGCTTTTTCTCCTCTTATTGTACCCAAATCTACCTTAGAAATGCAGATATATACTTAAAACACCTTCTTTTGGGACAAATAATTGGTTTTCGCCCTTGATTTACGGAAGATTATAGACAAAACATGCATTTCCATAACTTAGCGAACTGAAATCTACATTAAAACTGCAGATAACTACTTAAAAATTCACTTCCTTGAATTGATAATAGGTTTTTCTTTGTCATTTTAAACAGATTCCAGTCAAAATCGGCTTCTTCGATTCATATCGTATCTAAAACCGAATCAAAACTGCAAATATCAGTTTAAACTATCATTTTTTGATACAAACAGTTATATATTCATGTCAATATCTTTCAAATTCTAGCCAAAATCGGCGTCTTTGGGCATTTTAGTAACGAAAACAATAATAAACTATTAGATTTCGACGTAAGGCAACCTTTCTGAGTCAAATAGTTGCGATTTCGATAAAATTTAGTCAGAATCTGCTTTTTCGTCTCTTATTGTACCCAAATCTACCTTAGAAATGCAGATATTTACTTAAAACACCTTCTTTTGGGACAAATAATTGGTTTTCGCCCTTGATTTACGGAAGATTATAGCCAAAACATGCATTTTCATAACTTAGCGAACTGTAATCTACATTAAAACTGCAGATAGCTACTTAAAAATTCACTTCCTTGAATTGATAATAGGTTTTTCTTTATCATTTTAAACAGATTCCAGTCAAAATCGGCTTCTTCGATTCATATCGTATCTAAAACCGCATCAAAACTGCAAATATCAGTTTAAACTATCATTTTTTGATACAAACAGTTATATATTCATGTCAATATCTTTCAAATTCTAGTCACAATCGGCGTCTTTGGGCATTTTAGTAACGAAAACCTTAATAAACTATTAGATTTCGACGTAAGGCAACCTTTCTGAGTCAAATAGTTGCCGATTTCGATAAAATCTTAGTCAGAATCTGCTTTTTCGCCTCTTATTGTACCCAAATCGACCTTAGAAATGCAGATATATACTTAAAACACCTTCTTTTGGGACAAATAATTGGTTTTCGCCCTTGATTTACGGAAGATTATAGCCAAAACATGCATTTTCATAACTTAGCGAACTGAAATTTACATTAAAACGGCAGATAACTACTTAAAAATTCACTTCCTTGAATTGATAATAGGTTTTTCTGTGTCATTTTAAACAGATTCCAGTCAAAATCGGCTTCTTCGATTCATATCGTATCTAAAACCGCATCAAAACTGCAAATATCAGTTTAAACTATCATTTATTGATACAAACAGTTATATATTCATGTCAATATCTTTCAAATTCTAGTCAAAATCGGCGTCTTTGGGCATTTTAGTAACGAAAACCCTAATAAACTATTAGATTTCGACGTAAGGCAACCTTTCTGAGTCAAATAGTTGCCGATTTCGATAAAATCTTAGTCAGAATCTGCTTTTTCGCCTCTTATTGTACCCAAATCTACCTTAGAAATGCAGATATATACTTAAAACACCTTCTTTTGGGACAAATAATTGGTTTTCGCCCTTGATTTACGGAAGATTATAGCCAAAACATGCATTTTCATAACTTAGCGAACTGAAATCTACATTAAAACTGCAGATAACAACTTAAAAATTCACTTCCTTGAATTGATAATAGGTTTTTCTTTGTCATTTTAAACAGATTCCAGTCAAAATCGGCTTCTTCGACTCATATCGTACCTAAAACCGCATCAAAACTGCAAATATCAGTTTAAACTATCATTTTTTGATACAAACAGTTATATATTCATGTCAATATCTTTCAAATTCTAGTCAAAATCGGCGTCTTTGGGCATTTTAGTAACGAAAACCTTAATAAACTATTAGATTTCGACGTAAGGCAACCTTTCTGAGTCAAATAGTTGGCGATTTCGATAAAATTTTAGTCAGAATCTGCTTTTTCGCCTCTTATTGTACCCAAATCTACCTTAGAAATGCAGATATATACTTAAAACACCTACTTTTGGGACAAATAATTGGTTTTCGCCCTTGATTTACGGAAGATTATAGCCAAAATATGCATTTTCATAACTTAGCGAACTGAAATCTACATTAAAACTGCAGATAACAACTTAAAAATTCACTTCCTTGAATTGATAATAGGTTTTTCTTTGTCATTTTAAACAGATTCCAGTCAAAATCAGCTTCTTCGATTCATATCGTATCTAAAACCGCATCAACACTGCAAATATCAGTTTAAACTATCATTTTTTGATACAAACAGTTATATATTCATGTCAATATCTTTCAAATTCTAGTCAAAATCGGCGTCTTTGGGCATTTTAGTAACGAAAACCTTAATAAACTATTAGATTTCGACGTAAGGCAACCTTTCTGAGTCAAATAGTTGGCGATTTCGATAAAATTTTAGTCAGAATCTGCTTTTTCGCCTCTTATTGTACCCAAATCTACCTTAGAAATGCAGATATATACTTAAAACACCTACTTTTGGGACAAATAATTGGTTTTCGCCATTGATTTACGGAAGATTATAGCCAAAACATGCATTTTCATAACTTAGCGAAATGAAATCTACATTAAAACTGCAGATAACTACTTAAAAATTCACTTCCTTGAATTGATAATAGGTTTTTCTTTGTCATTTTAAACAGATTCCAGTCAAAATCGGCTTCTTCGACTCATATCGTACCTAAAACTGCATCAAAACTGCAAATATCAGTTTAAACTATCATTTTTTGATACAAACAGTTATATATTCATGTCAATATCTTTCAAATTCTAGTCAAAATCGGCGTCTTTGGGCATTTTAGTAACGAAAACCTTAATAAACTATTAGATTTCGACGTAAGGCAACCTTTCTGAGTCAAATAGTTGCCGATTTCGATAAAATCTTAGTCAGAATCTGCTTTTTCGCCCCTTATTGTACCCAAATCTACCTTAGAAATGCAGATATATACTTAAAACACCTTCTTTTGGGACAAATAATTGGTTTTCGCCCTTGACTTACGGAAGATTATAGCCAAAACATGCATTTTCATAACTTAGCGAACTGAAATCTACATTAAAACTGCAGATAACCACTTAAAAATTCACTTCCTTGAATTGATAATAGGTTTTTCTTTGTCATTTTAAACAGATCCTAGTCAAAATCGGCTTCTTCGATTCATATCGTATCTAAAACCGCATCAAAACTGCAAATATCAGTTTAAACTATCATTTTTTGATACAAACAGTTATATATTCATGTCAATATCTTTCAAATTCTAGTCAAAATCGGCGTCTTTGGGCATTTTAGTAACGAAAACCCTAATAAACTATTAGATTTCGACGTAAGGCAACCTTTCTGAGTCAAATAGTTGGCGATTTCGATAAAATTTTAGTCAGAATCTGCTTTTTCGCCTCTTATTGTACCCAAATCTACCTTAGAAATGCAGATATATACTTAAAACACCTTCTTTTGGGACAAATAATTGGTTTTCGCTCTTGATTTACGGAAGATTATAGCCAAAACATGCATTTTCATAACTTAGCGAACTGAAATCTACATTAAAACTGCAGATAACTACTTAAAAATTCACTTCCTTGAATTGATAATAGGTTTTTCTTTGTCATTTTAAACATATTCCAGTCAAAATCGGCTTCTTCGATTCATATCGTATCTAAAACCGCATCAAAACTGCAAATATCAGTTTAAACTATCATTTTTTGATACAAACAGTTATATATTCATGTCAATATCTTTCAAATTCTAGTCAAAATCGGCGTCTTTGGGCATTTTAGTTACGAAAACCTTAATAAACTATTAGATTTCGACGTAAGGCAACCTTTCTGAGTCAAATAGTTGCCGATTTCGATAAAATCTTAGTCAGAATCTGCTTTTTCGCCTCTTATTGTACCCAAATCTACCTTAGAAATGCAGATATATACTTAAAACACCTTCTTTTGGGACAAATAATTGGTTTTCGCTCTTGATTTACGGAAGATTATAGCCAAAACATGCATTTTCATAACTTAGCGAACTGAAATCTACATTAAAACTGCAGATAACTACTTAAAAATTCACTTCCTTGAATTGATAATAGGTTTTTCTTTGTCATTTTAAACATATTCCAGTCAAAATCGGCTTCTTCGATTCATATCGTATCTAAAACCGCATCAAAAGTGCAAATATCAGTTTAAACTATCATTTTTTGATACAAACAGTTATATATTCATGTCAATATCTTTCAAATTCTAGTCAAAATCGGCGTCTTTGGGCATTTTAGTAACGAAAACCTTAATAAACTATTAGATTTCGACGAAAGGCAACCTTTCTGAGTCAAATAGTTGCCGATTTCGATAAAATCTTAGTCAGAATCTGCTTTTTCGCCTCTTATTGTTCCCAAATCTACCTTAGAAATGCAGATATATACTTAAAACACCTTCTTTTGGGACAAATAATTGGTTTTCGCCCTTGATTTACGGAAGATTATAGCCAAAACATGCATTTTCATAACTTAGCGAACTGAAATCTACATTAAAACTGCAGATAACAACTTAAAAATTCACTTCCTTGAACTGATAATAGGTTTTTCTTTGTCATTTTTAACAGATTCCAGTCAAAATCGGCTTCTTCGACTCATATCGTACCTAAAACCGCATCAAAACTGCAAATATCAGTTTAAACTATCATTTTTTGATACAAACAGTTATATATTCATGTCAATATCTTTCAAATTCTAGTCAAAATCGGCGTCTTTGGGCATTTTAGTAACGAAAACCTTAATAAACTATTAGATTTCGACGTAAGGCAACCTTTCTTAGTCAAATAGTTGCCGATTTCGATAAAATCTTAGTCAGAATCTGCTTTTTCGCCTCTTATTGTACCCAAATCTACCTTAGAAATGCAGATATATACTTAAAACACCTTCTTTTGGGACAAATAATTGGTTTTCGCCCTTGATTTACGGAAGATTATAGCCTAAACATGCATTTTCATAACTTAGCGAACTGAAATCTACATTAAAACTGCTGATAACTACCTAAAAATTCACTTCCTTGAATTGATAATAGGTTTTTCTTTGTCATTTTAAACATATTCCAGTCAAAATCGGCTTCTTCGATTCATATCGTATCTAAAACCGCATCAAAACTGCAAATATCAGTTTAAACTATCATTTTTTGATACAAACAGTTATATATTCATGTCAATATCTTTCAAATTCTAGTCAAAATCGGCGTCTTTGGGCATTTTAGTTACGAAAACCTTAATAAACTATTAGATTTCGACGTAAGGCAACCTTTCTGAGTCAAATAGTTGCCGATTTCGATAAAATCTTAGTCAGAATCTGCTTTTTCGCCTCTTATTGTACCCAAATCTACCTTAGAAATGCAGATATATACTTAAAACACCTTCTTTTGGGACAAATAATTGGTTTTCGCTCTTGATTTACGGAAGATTATAGCCAAAACATGCATTTTCATAACTTAGCGAACTGAAATCTACATTAAAACTGCAGATAACTACTTAAAAATTCACTTCCTTGAATTGATAATAGGTTTTTCTTTGTCATTTTAAACATATTCCAGTCAAAATCGGCTTCTTCGATTCATATCGTATCTAAAACCGCATCAAAACTGCAAATATCAGTTTAAACTATCATTTTTTGATACAAACAGTTATATATTCATGTCAATATCTTTCAAATTCTAGTCAAAATCGGCGTCTTTGGGCATTTTAGTAACGAAAACCTTAATAAACTATTAGATTTCGACGTAAGGCAACTTTTCTGAGTCAAATAGTTGCCGATTTCGATAAAATCTTAGTCAGAATCTACTTTTTCGCCTCTTATTGTACCCAAATCTACCTTAGAAATGCAGATATATACTTAAAACACCTTCTTTTGGGACAAATAATTGGTTTTCGCCCTTGATTTACGGAAGATTATAGCCAAAACATGCATTTTCATAACTTAGCGAACTGAAATCTACATTAAAACTGCTGATAACTACTTAAAAATTCACTTCCTTGAATTGATAATAGGTTTTTCTTTGTCATTTTAAACAGATTCCAGTCAAAATCGGCTTCTTCGATTCATATCGTATCTAAAACCGCATCAAAACTGCAAATATCAGTTTAAACTATCATTTTTTGATACAAACAGTTATATATTCATGTCAATATCTTTCAAATTCTAGTCAAAATCGGCGTCTTTGGGCATTTTAGTAACGAAAACCTTAATAAACTATTAGATTTCGACGAAAGGCAACCTTTCTGAGTCAAATAGTTGCCGATTTCGATAAAATCTTAGTCAGAATCTGCTTTTTCGCCTCTTATTGTTCCCAAATCTACCTTAGAAATGCAGATATATACTTAAAACACCTTCTTTTGGGACAAATAATTGGTTTTCGCCCTTGATTTACGGAAGATTATAGCCAAAACATGCATTTTCATAACTTAGCGAACTGAAATCTACATTAAAACTGCAGATAACAACTTAAAAATTCACTTCCTTGAACTGATAATAGGTTTTTCTTTGTCATTTTTAACAGATTCCAGTCAAAATCGGCTTCTTCGACTCATATCGTACCTAAAACCGCATCAAAACTGCAAATATCAGTTTAAACTATCATTTTTTGATACAAACAGTTATATATTCATGTCAATATCTTTCAAATTCTAGTCAAAATCGGCGTCTTTGGGCATTTTAGTAACGAAAACCTTAATAAACTATTAGATTTCGACGTAAGGCAACCTTTCTTAGTCAAATAGTTGCCGATTTCGATAAAATCTTAGTCAGAATCTGCTTTTTCGCCTCTTATTGTACCCAAATCTACCTTAGAAATGCAGATATATACTTAAAACACCTTCTTTTGGGACAAATAATTGGTTTTCGCCCTTGATTTACGGAAGATTATAGCCTAAACATGCATTTTCATAACTTAGCGAACTGAAATCTACATTAAAACTGCTGATAACTACCTAAAAATTCACTTCCTTGAATTGATAATAGGTTTTTCTTTGTCATTTTAAACAGATTCCAGTCAAAATCAGCTTCTTCGATTCATATCGTATCTAAAACCGCATCAACACTGCAAATATCAGTTTAAACTATCATTTTTTGATACAAACAGTTATATATTCATGTCAATATCTTTCAAATTCTAGACAAAATCGGCGTCTTTGGGCATTTTAGTAACGAAAACCTTAATAAACTATTAGATTTCGACGTAAGGCAACCTTTCTGAGTCAAATAGTTGGCGATTTCGATAAAATTTTAGTCAGAATCTGCTTTTTCGCCTCTTATTGTACCCAAATCTACCTTAGAAATGCAGATATATACTTAAAACACCTACTTTTGGGACAAATAATTGGTTTTCGCCATTGATTTACGGAAGATTATAGCCAAAACATGCATTTTCATAACTTAGCGAAATGAAATCTACATTAAAACTGCAGATAACTACTTAAAAATTCACTTCCTTGAATTGATAATAGGTTTTTCTTTGTCATTTTAAACAGATTCCAGTCAAAATCGGCTTCTTCGACTCATATCGTACCTAAAACTGCATCAAAACTGCAAATATCAGTTTAAACTATCATTTTTTGATACAAACAGTTATATATTCATGTCAATATCTTTCAAATTCTAGTCAAAATCGGCGTCTTTGGGCATTTTAGTAACGAAAACCTTAATAAACTATTAGATTTCGACGTAAGGCAACCTTTCTGAGTCAAATAGTTGCCGATTTCGATAAAATCTTAGTCAGAATCTGCTTTTTCGCCCCTTATTGTACCAAAATCTACCTTAGAAATGCAGATATATACTTAAAACACCTTCTTTTGGGACAAATAATTGGTTTTCGCCCTTGACTTACGGAAGATTATAGCCAAAACATGCATTTTCATAACTTAGCGAACTGAAATCTACATTAAAACTGCAGATAACCACTTAAAAATTCACTTCCTTGAATTGATAATAGGTTTTTCTTTGTCATTTTAAACAGATCCTAGTCAAAATCGGCTTCTTCGATTCATATCGTATCTAAAACCGCATCAAAACTGCAAATATCAGTTTAAACTATCATTTTTTGATACAAACAGTTATATATTCATGTCAATATCTTTCAAATTCTAGTCAAAATCGGCGTCTTTGGGCATTTTAGTAACGAAAACCCTAATAAACTATTAGATTTCGACGTAAGGCAACCTTTCTGAGTCAAATAGTTGGCGATTTCGATAAAATTTTAGTCAGAATCTGCTTTTTCGCCTCTTATTGTACCCAAATCTACCTTAGAAATGCAGATATATACTTAAAACACCTTCTTTTGGGACAAATAATTGGTTTTCGCTCTTGATTTACGGAAGATTATAGCCAAAACATGCATTTTCATAACTTAGCGAACTGAAATCTACATTAAAACTGCAGATAACTACTTAAAAATTCACTTCCTTGAATTGATAATAGGTTTTTCTTTGTCATTTTAAACATATTCCAGTCAAAATCGGCTTCTTCGATTCATATCGTATCTAAAACCGCATCAAAACTGCAAATATCAGTTTAAACTATCATTTTTTGATACAAACAGTTATATATTCATGTCAATATCTTTCAAATTCTAGTCAAAATCGGCGTCTTTGGGCATTTTAGTTACGAAAACCTTAATAAACTATTAGATTTCGACGTAAGGCAACCTTTCTGAGTCAAATAGTTGCCGATTTCGATAAAATCTTAGTCAGAATCTGCTTTTTCGCCTCTTATTGTACCCAAATCTACCTTAGAAATGCAGATATATACTTAAAACACCTTCTTTTGGGACAAATAATTGGTTTTCGCTCTTGATTTACGGAAGATTATAGCCAAAACATGCATTTTCATAACTTAGCGAACTGAAATCTACATTAAAACTGCAGATAACTACTTAAAAATTCACTTCCTTGAATTGATAATAGGTTTTTCTTTGTCATTTTAAACATATTCCAGTCAAAATCGGCTTCTTCGATTCATATCGTATCTAAAACCGCATCAAAACTGCAAATATCAGTTTAAACTATCATTTTTTGATACAAACAGTTATATATTCATGTCAATATCTTTCAAATTCTAGTCAAAATCGGCGTCTTTGGGCATTTTAGTAACGAAAACCTTAATAAACTATTAGATTTCGACGTAAGGCAACTTTTCTGAGTCAAATAGTTGCCGATTTCGATAAAATCTTAGTCAGAATCTACTTTTTCGCCTCTTATTGTACCCAAATCTACCTTAGAAATGCAGATATATACTTAAAACACCTTCTTTTGGGACAAATAATTGGTTTTCGCCCTTGATTTACGGAAGATTATAGCCAAAACATGCATTTTCATAACTTAGCGAACTGAAATCTACATTAAAACTGCTGATAACTACTTAAAAATTCACTTCCTTGAATTGATAATAGGTTTTTCTTTGTCATTTTAAACAGATTCCAGTCAAAATCGGCTTCTTCGATTCATATCGTATCTAAAACCGCATCAAAACTGCAAATATCAGTTTAAACTATCATTTTTTGATACAAACAGTTATATATTCATGTCAATATCTTTCAAATTCTTGTCAAAATCGGCGTCTTTGGGCATTTTAGTAACGAAAACCTTAATAAACTATTAGATTTCGACGAAAGGCAACCTTTCTGAGTCAAATAGTTGCCGATTTCGATAAAATCTTAGTCAGAATCTGCTTTTTCGCCTCTTATTGTTCCCAAATCTACCTTAGAAATGCAGATATATACTTAAAACACCTTCTTTTGGGACAAATAATTGGTTTTCGCCCTTGATTTACGGAAGATTATAGCCAAAACATGCATTTTCATAACTTAGCGAACTGAAATCTACATTAAAACTGCAGATAACAATTTAAAAATTCACTTCCTTGAACTGATAATAGGTTTTTCTTTGTCATTTTTAACAGATTCCAGTCAAAATCGGCTTCTTCGACTCATATCGTACCTAAAACCGCATCAAAACTGCAAATATCAGTTTAAACTATCATTTTTTGATACAAACAGTTATATATTCATGTCAATATCTTTCAAATTCTAGTCAAAATCGGCGTCTTTGGGCATTTTAGTAACGAAAACCTTAATAAACTATTAGATTTCGACGTAAGGCAACCTTTCTTAGTCAAATAGTTGCCGATTTCGATAAAATCTTAGTCAGAATCTGCTTTTTCGCCTCTTATTGTACCCAAACCTACCTTAGAAATGCAGATATATACTTAAAACACCTTCTTTTGGGACAAATAATTGGTTTTCGCCCTTGATTTACGGAAGATTATAGCCTAAACATGCATTTTCATAACTTAGCGAACTGAAATCTACATTAAAACTGCTGATAACTACCTAAAAATTCACTTCCTTGAATTGATAATAGGTTTTTCTTTGTCATTTTAAACAGATTCCAGTCAAAATCAGCTTCTTCGATTCATATCGTATCTAAAACCGCATCAACACTGCAAATATCAGTTTAAACTATCATTTTTTGATACAAACAGTTTTATATTCATGTCAATATCTTTCAAATTCTAGTCAAAATCGGCGTCTTTGGGCATTTTAGTAACGAAAACCTTAATAAACTATTTGATTTCGACGTAAGGCAACCTTTCTGAGTCAAATAGTTGGCGATTTCGATAAAATTTTAGTCAGAATCTGCTTTTTCGCCTCTTATTGTACCCAAATCTACCTTAGAAATGCAGATATATACTTAAAACACCTACTTTTGGGACAAATAATTGGTTTTCGCCCTTGATTTACGGAAGATTATAGCCAAAACATGCATTTTCATAACTTAGCGAAATGAAATCTACATTAAAACTGCAGATAACTACTTAAAAATTCACTTCCTTGAATTGATAATAGGTTTTTCTTTGTCATTTTAAACAGATTCCAGTCAAAATCGGCTTCTTCGACTCATATCGTACCTAAAACTGCATCAAAACTGCAAATATCAGTTTAAACTATCATTTTTTGATACAAACAGTTATATATTCATGTCAATATCTTTCAAATTCTAGTCAAAATCGGCGTCTTTGGGCATTTTAGTAACGAAAACCTTAATAAACTATTAGATTTCGACGTAAGGCAACCTTTCTGAGTCAAATAGTTGCCGATTTCGATAAAATCTTAGTCAGAATCTGCTTTTTCGCCTCTTATTGTACCCAAATCTACCTTAGAAATGCAGATATATACTTAAAACACCTTCTTTTGGGACAAATAATTGGTTTTCGCCCTTGATTTACGGAAGATTATAGCCAAAACATGCATTTTCATAACTTAGCGAACTGAAATCTACATTAAAACTGCAGATAACTACTTAAAAATTCACTTCCTTGAATTGATAATAGGTTTTTCTTTGTCATTTTAAACAGATTCCAGTCAAAATCAGCTTCTTCGATTCATATCGTATCTAAAACCGCATCAACACTGCAAATATCAGTTTAAACTATCATTTTTTGATACAAACAGTTATATATTCATGTCAATATCTTTCAAATTCTAGTCAAAATCGGCGTCTTTGGGCATTTTAGTAACGAAAACCTTAATAAACTATTAGATTTCGACGTAAGGCAACCTTTCTGAGTCAAATAGTTGCCGATTTCGATAAAATCTTAGTCAGAATCTGCTTTTTCGCCTCTTATTGTACCCAAATCTACCTTAGAAATGCAGATATATACTTAAAACACCTTCTTTTGGGACAAATAATTGGTTTTCGCCCTTGATTTACGGAAGATTATAGCCAAAACATGCATTTTCATAACTTAGCGAACTGAAATCTACATTAAAACTGCAGATAACTACTTAAAAATTCACTTCCTTGAATTGATAATAGGTTTTTCTTTGACATTTTAAACAGATTCCAGTCAAAATCGGCTTCTTCGATTCATATCGTATCTAAAACCGCATCAAAACTGCAAATATCAGTTTAAACTATCATTTTTTGATACAAACAGTTATATATTCATGTCAATATCTTTCAAATTCTAGTCAAAATCGGCGTCTTTGGGCATTTTAGTAACGAAAACCTTAATAAACTATTAGATTTCGACGTAAGGCAACCTTTCTGAGTGAAATAGTTGCCGATTTCGATAAAATCTTAGTCAGAATCTGCTTTTTCGCCTCTTATTGTACCCAAATCTACCTTAGAAATGCAGATATATACTTAAAACACCTTCTTTTGGGACAAATAATTGGTTTTCGCCCTTGACTTACGGAAGATTATAGCCAAAACATGCATTTTCATAACTTAGCGAACTGAAATCTACATTAAAACTGCAGATAACCACTTAAAAATTCACTTCCTTGAATTGATAACAGGTTTTTCTTTGTCATTTTAAACAGATCCCAGTCAAAATCGGCTTCTTCGATTCATATCGTATCTAAAACCGCATCAAAACTGCAAATATCAGTTTAAACTATCATTTTTTGATACAAACAGTTATATATTCATGTCAATATCTTTCAAATTCTAGTCAAAATCGGCGTCTTTGGGCATTTTAGTAACGAAAACCCTAATAAACTATTAGATTTCGACGTAAGGCAACCTTTCTGAGTCAAATAGTTGCCGATTTCGATAAAATCTTAGTCAGAATCTGCTTTTTCGCCTCTTATTGTACCCAAATCTACCTTAGAAATGCAGATATATACTTAAAACACCTTCTTTTGGGACAAATAATTGGTTTTCGCCCTTGACTTACGGAAGATTATAGCCAAAACATGCATTTTCATAACTTAGCGAACTGAAATCTACATTAAAACTGCAGATAACCACTTAAAAATTCACTTCCTTGAATTGATAATAGGTTTTTCTTTGTCATTTTAAACAGATCCCAGTCAAAATCGGCTTCTTCGATTCATATCGTATCTAAAACCGCATCAAAACTGCAAATATCAGTTTAAACTATCATTTTTTGATACAAACAGTTATATATTCATGTCAATATCTTTCAAATTCTAGTCAAAATCGGCGTCTTTGGGCATTTTAGTAACGAAAACCTTAATAAACTATTAGATTTCGACGTAAGGCAACCTTTCTGAGTCAAATAGTTGCCGATTTCGATAAAATCTTAGTCAGAATCTGCTTTTTCGCCTCTTATTGTACCCAAATCTACCTTAAAAATGCATATATATACTTAAAACACCTTCTTTTGGGACAAATAATTGGTTTTCGCCCTTGATTTACCGAAGATTATAGCCAAAACATGCATTTTCATAACTTAGCGAACTGAAATCTACATTAAAACTGCAGATAACTACTTAAAAATTCACTTCCTTGAATTGATAATAGGTTTTTCTTTGTCATTTTAAACAGATTCCAGTCAAAATCGGCTTCTTCGACTCATATCGTACCTAAAACCGCATCAAAACTGCAAATATCAGTTTAAACTATCATTTTTTGATACAAAGAGTTATATATTCATGTCAATATCTTTCAAATTCTAGTCAAAATCGGCGTCTTTGGGCATTTTAGTAACGAAAACCCTAATAAACTATTAGATTTCGACGTAAGGCAACCTTTCTGAGTCAAATAGTTGCCGATTTCGATAAAATCTTAGTCAGAATCTGCTTTTTTGCCTCTTATTGTACCCAAATCTACCTTAGAAATGCAGATATATACTTAAAACACCTTCTTTTGGGACAAATAATTGGTTTTCGCCCTTGACTTACCGAAGATTATAGCCAAAACATGCATTTTCATAACTTAGCGAACTGAAATCTACATTAAAACTGCAGATAACCACTTAAAAATTCACTTCCTTGAATTGATAATAGGTTTTTCTTTGTCATTTTAAACAGATCCCAGTCAAAATCGGCTTCTTCGATTCATATCGTATCTAAAACCGCATCAAAACTGCAAATATCAGTTTAAACTATCATTTTTTGATACAAACAGTTATATATTCATGTCAATATCTTTCAAATTCTTGTCAAAATCGGCGTCTTTGGGCATTTTAGTAACGAAAACCCTAATAAACTATTAGATTTCGACGTAAGGCAACCTTTCTGAGTAAAATAGTTGCCGATTTCGATAAAATCTTAGTCAGAAGCTGCTTTTTCGCCTCTTATTGTACCCAAATCTACCTTAGAAATGCAGATATATACTTAAAACACCTTCTTTTGGGACAAATAATTGGTTTTCGCCCTTGATTTACGGAAGATTATAGCCAAAACATGCATTTTCATAACTTAGCGAACTGAAATCTACATTAAAACTGCAGATAACTACTTAAAAATTCACTTCCTTGAATTGATAATAGGTTTTTCTTTGTCATTTTAAACAGATTCCAGTCAAAATCAGCTTCTTCGATCCATATCGTATCTAAAACCGCATCAACACTGCAAATATCAGTTTAAACTATCATTTTTTGATACAAACAGTTATATATTCATGTCAATATCTTTCAAATTCTAGTCAAAATCGGCGTCTTTGGGCATTTTAGTAACGAAAACCTTAATAAACTATTAGATTTCGACGTAAGGCAACCTTTCTGAGTCAAATAGTTGCCGATTTCGATAAAATCTTAGTCAGAATCTGCTTTTTCGCCTCTTATTGTACCCAAATCTACCTTAGAAATGCAGATATATACTTAAAACACCTTCTTTTGAGACAAATAATTGGTTTTCGCCCTTGATTTACGGAAGATTATAGCCAAAACATGCATTTTCATAACTTAGCGAACTGAAATCTACATTAAAACTGCAGATAACTACTTAAAAATTCACTTCCTTGAATTGATAATAGGTTTTTCTTTGACATTTTAAACAGATTCCAGTCAAAATCGGCTTCTTCGATTCATATCGTATCTAAAACCGCATCAAAACTGCAAATATCAGTTTAAACTATCATTTTTTGATACAAACAGTTATATATTCATGTCAATATCTTTCAAATTCTAGTCAAAATCGGCGTCTTTGGGCATTTTAGTAACGAAAACCTTAATAAACTATTAGATTTCGACGTAAGGCAACCTTTCTGGGTCAAATAGTTGCCGATTTCGATAAAATCTTAGTCAGAATCTGCTTTTTCGCCTCTTATTGTACCCAAATCTACCTTAGAAATGCAGATATATACTTAAAACACCTTCTTTTGGGACCAATAATTGGTTTTCGCCCTTGATTTACGGAAGATTATAGCCAAAACATGCATTTTCATAACTTAGCGAACTGAAATCTACATTAAAACTGCAGATAACTACTTAAAAATTCACTTCCTTGAATTGATAATAGGTTTTTCTTTGTCATTTTAAACAGATTCCAGTCAAAATCGGCTTCTTCGATTCATATCGTATCTAAAACCGCATCAAAACTGCAAATATCAGTTTAAACTATCATTTTTTGATACAAACAGTTATATATTCATGTCAATATCTTTCAAATTCTAGTCAAAATCGGCGTCTTTGGGCATTTTAGTAACGAAAACCTTAATAAACTATTAGATTTCGACGTAAGGCAACCTTTCTGAGTCAAATAGTTGAGGATTTCGATAAAATCTTAGTCAGAATCTGCTTTTTCGCCTCTTATTGTACCCAAATCTACCTTAAAAATGCATATATATACTTAAAACACCTTCTTTTGGGACAAATAATTGGTTTTCGCCCTTGATTTACCGAAGATTATAGCCAAAACATGCATTTTCATAACTTAGCGAACTGAAATCTACATTAAAACTGCAGATAACTACTTAAAAATTCACTTCCTTGAATTGATAATAGGTTTTTCTTTGTCATTTTAAACAGATTCCAGTCAAAATCGGCTTCTTCGACTCATATCGTACCTAAAACCGCATCAAAACTGCAAATATCAGTTTAAACTATCATTTTTTGATACAAACAGTTATATATTCATGTCAATATCTTTCAAATTCTAGTCAAAATCGGCGTCTTTGGGCATTTTAGTAACGAAAACCCTAATAAACTATTAGATTCCGACGTAAGGCAACCTTTCTGAGTCAAATAGTTGCCGATTTCGATAAAATCTTAGTCAGAATCTGCTTTTTTGCCTCTTATTGTACCCAAATCTACCTTAGAAATGCAGATATATACTTAAAACACCTTCTTTTGGGACAAATAATTGGTTTTCGCCCTTGACTTACCGAAGATTATAGCCAAAACATGCATTTTCATAACTTAGCGAACTGAAATCTACATTAAAACTGCAGATAACCACTTAAAAATTCACTTCCTTGAATTGATAATAGGTTTTTCTTTGTCATTTTAAACAGATGCCAGTCAAAATCGGCTTCTTCGATTCATATCGTATCTAAAACCGCATCAAAACTGCAAATATCAGTTTAAACTATCATTTTTTGATACAAACAGTTATATATTCATGTCAATATCTTTCAAATTCTAGTCAAAATCGGCGTCTTTGGGCATTTTAGTAACGAAAACCCTAATAAACTATTAGATTTCGACGTAAGGCAACCTTTCTGAGTAAAATAGTTGCCGATTTCGATAAAATCTTAGTCAGAATCTGCTTTTTCGCCTCTTATTGTACCCAAATCTACCTTAGAAATGCAGATATATACTTAAAACACCTTCTTTTGGGACAAATAATTGGTTTTCGCCCTTGATTTACGGAAGATTATAGCCAAAACATGCATTTTCATAACTTAGCGAACTGAAATCTACATTAAAACTGCAGATAACTACTTAAAAATTCACTTCCTTGAATTGATAATAGGTTTTTCTTTGTCATTTTAAACAGATTCCAGTCAAAATCAGCTTCTTCGATTCATATCGTATCTAAAACCGCATCAACACTGCAAATATCAGTTTAAACTATCATTTTTTCATACAAACAGTTATATATTCATGTCAATATCTTTCAAATTCTAGTCAAAATCGGCGTCTTTGGGCATTTTAGTAACGAAAACCTTAATAAACTATTAGATTTCGACGTAAGGCAACCTTTCTGAGTCAAATAGTTGCCGATTTCGATAAAATCTTAGTCAGAATCTGCTTTTTCGCCTCTTATTGTACCCAAATCTACCTTAAAAATGCAGATATATACTTAAAACACCTTCTTTTGGGACAAATAATTGGTTTTCGCCCTTGATTTACCGAAGATTATAGCCAAAACATGCATTTTCATAACTTAGCGAACTGAAATCTACATTAAAACTGCAGATAACTACTTAAAAATTCACTTCCTTGAATTGATAATAGGTTTTTCTTTGTCATTTTAAACAGATTCCAGTCAAAATCGGCTTCTTCGACTCATATCGTACCTAAAACCGCATCAAAACTGCAAATATCAGTTTAAACTATCATTTTTTGATACAAACAGTTATATATTCATGTCAATATCTTTCAAATTCTAGTCAAAATCGGCGTCTTTGGGCATTTTAGTAACGAAAACCTTAATAAACTATTAGATTTCGACGTAAGGCAACCTTTCTGAGTCAAATAGTTGATGATTTCGATAAAATCTTAGTCAGAATCTGCTTTTTCGCCTTTTATTGTACCCAAATCTACCTTAGAAATGCAGATATATACTTAAAACACCTTCTTTTGGGACAAATAATTGGTTTTCGCCCTTGATTTACGGAAGATTATAGCCAAAACATGCATTTTCATAATTTAGCGAACTGAAATCTAAATTAAAACTGCAGATAACTACTTAAAAATTCACTTCCTTGAATTGATAATAGGTTTTTCTTTGTCATTTTAAACAGATTCCAGTCAAAATCGGCTTCTTCGATTCATATCGTATCTAAAACCGCATCAAAACTGCAAATATCAGTTTAAACTATCATTTTTTGATACAAACAGTTATATATTCATGTCAATATCTTTCAAATTCTAGTCTAAATCGGCGTCTTTGGGCATTTTAGTAACGAAAACCTGAATAAACTATTAGATTTCGACGTAAGGCAACCTTTCTGAGTCAAATAGTTGGCGATTTCGATAAAATCTTAGTCAGAATCTGCTTTTTCGCCTCTTATTGTACCCAAATCTACCTTAGAAATGCAGATATATGCTTAAAACACCTTCTTTTGGGACAAATAATTGGTTTTCGCCCTTGATTTACGATAGATTATTGCCAAAACATGCATTTTCATAACTTAGCGAACTGAAATCTACATTAAAACTGCAGATAACTACTTAAAAATTCACTTCCTTGAATTGATAATAGGTTTTTCTTTGTCATTTTAAACAGATTCCAGTCAAAATCGGCTTCTTCGACTCATATCGTACCTAAAACCGCATCAAAACTGCAAATATCAGTTTAAACTATCATTTTTTGATACAAATAGTTATATATTCATGTCAATATCTTTCAAATTCTAGTCAAAATCGGCGTCTTTCGGCATTTTAGTAACGAGAACCTTAATAAACTATTAGATTTCGACGTAAGGCAACCTTTCTGAGTCAAATAGTTGCCGATTTCGATAAAATCTTAGTCAGAATCTGCTTTTTCGCCTCTTATTGTACCCAAATCTACCTTGGAAATGCAGATATATACTTAAAACACCTTCTTTTGGGACAAATAATTGGTTTTCGCCCTTGATTTACGGAAGATTATAGCCAAAACATGCATTTTCATAACTTAGCGAACTGAAATCTACATTAAAACTGCAGATAACTACTTAAAAATTCACTTCCTTGAATTGATAATAGGTTTTTCTTTGTCATTTTAAACAGATTCCAGTCAAAATCGGCTTCTTCGATTCATATTGTATCTAAAACCGCATCAAAACTGCAAATATCAGTTTAAACTATCATTTTTTGATACAAACAGTTATATATTCATGTCAATATCTTTCAAATTCTAGTCAAAATCGGCGTCTTTGGGCATTTTAGTAACGAAAACCTTAATAAACTATTAGATTTCGACGTAAGGCAACCTTTCTGAGTCAAATAGTTGCCGATTTCGATAAAATCTTAGTCAGAATCTGCTTTTTCGCCTCTTATTGTACCCAAATCTACCTTAGAAATGCAGATATATGCTTAAAACTCCTTCTTTTGGGACAAATAATTGGTTTTCGCCCTTGATTTACGGAAGATTATAGCCAAAACATGCATTTTCATAACTTAGCGAACTGAAATCTACATTAAAACTGCAGATAACTACTTAAAAATTCACTTCCTTGAATTGATAATAGGTTTTTCTTTGTCATTTTAAACAGATTCCAGTCAAAATCGGCTTCTTCGATTCATATCGTATCTAAAACCGCATCAAAACTGCAAATATCAGTTTAAACTATCATTTTTTGATACAAACAGTTATATATTCATGTCAATATCTTTCAAATTCTAGTCTAAATCGGCGTCTTTGGGCATTTTAGTAACGAAAACCTTAATAAACTATTAGATTTCGACGTAAGGCAACCTTTCTGAGTCAAATAGTTGGCGATTTCGATAAAATCTTAGTCAGAATCTGCTTTTTCGCCTCTTATTGTACCCAAATCTACCTTAGAAATGCAGATATATGCTTAAAACACCTTCTTTTGGGACAAATAATTGGTTTTCGCCCTTGATTTACGATAGATTATAGCCAAATCATGCATTTTCATAACTTAGCGAACTGAAATCTACATTAAAACTGCAGATAACTACTTAAAAATTCACTTCCTTGAATTGATAATAGGTTTTTCTTTGTCATTTTAAACAGATTCCAGTCAAAAAAACATGCATTTTCATAGCTTAGCGAACTGAAATCTACATTAAAACTGCAGATAACTACTTAAAAATTCACTTCCTTGAATTGATAATAGGTTTTTCTTTGTCATTTTAAACAGATTCCAGTCAAAATCGGCTTCTTCGATTCATATTGTATCTAAAACCGCATCAAAACTGCAAATATCAGTTTAAACTATCATTTTTTGATACAAACAGTTTTATATTCATGTCAATATCTTTCAAATTCTAGTCAAAATCGGCGTCTTTGGGCATTTTAGTAACGAAAACCTTAATAAACTATTGGATTTCGACGTAAGGCAACCTTTCTGAGTCAAATAGTTGCCGATTTCGATAAAATCTTAGTCAGAATCTGCTTTTTCGCCTCTTATTGTACCCAAATCTACCTTAGAAATGCAGATATATGCCTAAAACTCCTTCTTTTGGGACAAATAATTGGTTTTCGCCCTTGATTTACGGAAGATTATAGCCAAAACATGCATTTTCATAGCTTAGCGAACTGGAATCTACATTAAAACTGCAGATAACTACTTAAAAATTCACTTCCTTGAATTGAGAATAGGATTTTCTTTGTCATTTTAAACAGATTCCAGTCAAAATCGGCTTCTTCGATTCATATCGTATCTAAAACCGCATCAAAACTGCAAATATCAGTTTAAACTATCATTTTTTGATACAAACAGTTATATATTCATGTCAATATCTTTCAAATTCTAGTCAAAATCGGCGTCTTTGGGCATTTTAGTAACGAAAACCTTAATAAACTATTAGATTTCGACGTAAGGCAACCTTTCTGAGTCAAATAGTTGCCGATTTCGATAAAATCTTAGTCAGAATCTGCTTTTTCGCCTCTTATTGTACCCAAATCTACCTTAGAAATGCAGAAATCCAGAAAGGTTGCCTTACGTCGGAATCTAATAGTTTATTAAGGTTTTCGATACTAAAATGCCCAAAGACGCCGATTTTGACTAGAATTTGAAAGATATTGACATGAATATATAACTGTTTGTATCAAAAAATGATAGTTTAAACTGATATTTGCAGTTTTGATGCGGTTTAGATACGATATGAATCGAAGAAGCCGATTTTGACTGGAATCTGTTTAAAATGACAAAGAAAAACCTATTATCAATTAAACGAAGTGAGTTTTTAAGTAGTTATCTGCAGTTTTAATGTAGATTTCAGTTCGCTAAGTTATGAAAATGCATGTTTTGGCTATAATCTTCCGTAAGTCAAGGGCGAAAACCAATTATTTGTCCCAAAAGAAGGTGTTTTAAGTATATATCTGCATTTCTAAGGTAGATTTGGGTACAATAAGAGGCGAAAAAGCAGATTCTGACTAAGATTTTATCGAAATCGGCAACTATTTGACTCAGAAAGGTTGCCTTACGTCGAAATCTAATAGTTTATTAAGGTTTTCGTTACTAAAATGCCCAAAGACGCCGATTTTGACTAGAATTTGAAAGATATTGACATGAATATATAACTGTTTGTATCAAAAAATGATAGTTTAAACTGATATTTGCAGTTTTGATGCGGTTTTAGATACGATATGAATCGAAGAAGCCGATTTTGACTGGAATCTGTTTAAAATGACAAAGAAAAACCTATTATCAATTCAAGGAAGTGAATTTTTAAGTAGTTATCTGCAGTTTTAATGTAGATTTCAGTTCGCTAAGTTATGAAAATGCATGTTTTGGCTATAATTTTCCCTAAATCAAGGGCGAAAACCAATTATTTGTCCCAAAAGAAGGTGTTTTAAGTATATATCTGCATTTCTAAGGTAGATTTGGGTACAATAAGAGGCGAAAAAGCAGATTCTGACTAAGATTTTATCGAAATCGGCAACTATTTGACTCAGAAAGGTTGCCTTACGTCGAAATCTAATAGTTTATTAAGGTTTTCGTTACTAAAATGCACAAAGACGCCGATTTTGACTAGAATTTAAAAGATATTGACATGAATATATAACTGTTTGTATCAAAAAATGATAGTTTAAACTGATATTTGCAGTTTTGATGCGGTTTTAGATACGATATGAATCGAAGAAGCCGATTTTGACTGGGATCTGTTTAAAATGACAAAGAAAAACCTATTATCAATTCAAGGAAGTGAATTTTTAAGTGGTTATCTGCAGTTTTAATGTAGATTTCAGTTCGCTAAGTTATGAAAATGCATGTTTTGGCTATAATCTTCCGTAAATCAAGGGCGAAAACCAATTATTTGTCCCAAAAGAAGGTGTTTTAAGTATATATCTGCATTTCTAAGGTAGATTTGGGTACAATAAGAGGCGAAAAAGCAGATTCTGACTAAGATTTTATCGAAATCGGCAACTATTTGACTCAGAAAGGTTGCCTTACGTCGAAATCTAATAGTTTATTAAGGTTTTCGTTACTAAAATGCCCAGAGACGCCGATTTTGACTAGAATTTGAAAGATATTGACATGAATATATAACTGTTTGTATCAAAAAATGATAGTTTAAACTGATATTTGCAGTTTTGATGCGGTTTTAGATACGATATGAATCGAAGAAGCCGATTTTGACTGGAATCTGTTTAAAATGACAAAGAAAAACCTATTATCAATTCAAGGAAGTGAATTTATAAGTAGTTATCTGCAGTTTTAATGTAGATTTCAGTTCGCTAAGTTATGAAAATGCATGTTTTGGCTATAATCTTCCGTAAATCAAGGGCGAAAACCAATTATTTGTCCCAAAAGAAGGTGTTTTAAGTATATATCTGCATTTCTAAGGTAGATTTGGGTACAATAAGAGGCGAAAAAGCAGATTCTGACTAAGATTTTATCGAAATCGGCAACTATTTGACTCAGAAAGGTTGCCTTACGTCGAAATCTAATAGTTTATTAAGGTTTTCGTTACTAAAATGCCCAGAGACGCCGATTTTGACTAGAATTTGAAAGATATTGACATGAATATATAACTGTTTGTATCAAAAAATGATAGTTTAAACTGATATTTGCAGTTTTGATGCGGTTTTAGATACGATATGAATCGAAGAAGCCGATTTTGACTGGAATCTGCTTAAAATGACAAAGAAAAACCTATTATCAATTCAAGGAAGTGAATTTTTAAGTAGTTATCTGCAGTTTTAATGTAGATTTCAGTTCGCTAAGTTATGAAAATGCATGTTTTGGCTATAATCTTCCGTAAATCAAGGGCGAAAACCAATTATTTGTCCCAAAAGAAGGTGTTTTAGGTATATATCTGCATTTCTAAGGTAGATTTGGGTACAATAAGAGGCGAAAAAGCAGATTCTGACTAAGATTTTATCGAAATCGGCAACTATTTGACTCAGAAAGGTTGCCTTACGTCGAAATCTAATAGTTTATTAAGGTTTTCGTTACTAAAATGCCCAAAGACGCAGATTTTGACTAGAATTTGAAAGATATTGACATGAATATATAACTGTTTGTATCAAAAAATGATAGTTTAAACTGATATTTGCAGTTTTGATGCGGTTTTAGATACGATATGAATCGAAGAAGCCGATTTTGACTGGAATCTGTTTAAAATGACAAAGAAAAACCTATTATCAATTCAAGGAAGTGAATTTTTATGTAGTTATCTGCAGTTTTAATGTAGATTTCAATTCGCTAAGTTATGAAAATGCATGTTTTGGCTATAATCTTAAGTAAATCAAGGGCGAAAACCAATTATTTCTCCCAAAAGAAGGTGTTTTAAGTATATATCTGCATTTCTAAGGTAGATTTGGGTACAATAAGAGGCGAAAAAGCAGATTCTGACTAAGATTTTTTCGAAATCGGCAACTATTTGACTCAGAAAGGTTGCCTTACGTCGAAATCTAATTGTTTATTGAGGTTTTCGTTACTAAAATGCCCAAAGACGCCGATTTTGACTAGAATTTGAAAGATATTGACATGAATATATAACTGTTTGTATGAAAAAATGATAGTTTAAACTGATATTTGCAGTTTTGATGCGGTTTTAGATACGATATGAATCGAAGAAGCCGATTTTGACTGGAATCTGTTTAAAATGACAAAGAAAAACCTATTATCAATTCAAGGAAGTGAATTTTTTAGTAGTTATCTGCAGTTTTAATGTAGATTTCAGTTCGCTAAGTTATGAAAATGCATGTTTTGGCTATAATCTTCCGTAAATCAAGGGCGAAAACCAATTATTTGTCCCAAAAGAAGGTGTTTTAAGTATATATCTGCATTTCTAAGGTAGATTTGGTTACAATAAGAGGCGAAAAAGCAGATTCTGACTAAGATTTTATCGAAATCGGCAACTATTTGACTCAGAAAGGTTGCCTTACGTCGAAATCTAATAGTTTATTAAGGTTTTCGTTACTAAAATGCCCAAAGACGCCGATTTTGACTAGAATTTGAAAGATATTGACATGAATATATAACTGTTTGTATCAAAAAATGATAGTTTAAACTGATATTTGCAGTTTCGATGCGGTTTTAGATACGATATGAATCGAGGAAGCCGATTTTGACTGGAATCTGTTTAAAATGACAAAGAAAAACCTATTATCAATTCAAGGAAGTGAATTTTTAAGTAGTTATCTGCAGTTTTAATGTAGATTTCAGTTCGCTAAGTTATGAAAATGCATGTTTTGGCTATAATCTTCCGTAAATCAAGGGCGAAAACCAATTATTTGTCCCAAAAGAAGGTGTTTTAAGTATATATCTGCATTTCTAAAGTAGATTTGGGTACAATAAGAGGCGAAAAAGCAGATTCTGACTAAGATTTTATCGAAATCGGCAACTATTTGACTCAGAAAGGTTGCCTTACGTCGAAATCTAATAGTTTATTAAGGTTTTCGTTACTAAAATGCCCAAAGACGCCGATTTTGACTTGAATTTGAAAGATATTGACATGAATATATAACTGTTGGTATCAAAAAATGATAGTTTAAACTGATATTTGCAGTTTTGATGCGGTTTTAGATACGATATGAATCGAAGAAGCCGATTTTGACTGGAATCTGTTTAAAATGCCAAAGAAAAACCTATTATCAATTCAAGGAAGTGAATTTTTAAGTAGTTATCTGCAGTTTTAATGTAGATTTCAGTTCGCTAATTTATGAAAATGCATGTTTTGGCTATAATCTTCCGTAAATCAAGGGCGAAAACCAATTATTTGTCCCAAAAGAAGGTGTTTTAAGTATATATCTGCATTTCTAAGGTAGATTTGGGTACAATAAGAGGCGAAAAAGCAGATTCTGACTAAGATTTTATCGAAATCGGCAACTATTTGACTCAGAAAGGTTGCCTTACGTCGAAATCTAATAGTTTATTAAGGTTTTCGTTACTAAAATGCCCAAAGACGCCGATTTTGACTAGAATTTGAAAGATATTGACATGAATATATAACTGTTTGTATCAAAAAATGATAGTTTAAACTGATATTTGCAGTTTTGATGCGGTTTTATGTACGATATGAGTCGAAGAAGCCGATTTTGACTGGAATCTGTTTAAAATGACAAAGAAAAACCTATTATCAATTCAAGGAAGTGAATTTTTAAGTAGTTATCTGCAGTTTTAATGTAGATTTCAGTTCGCTAAGTTATGAAAATGCATGTTTTGGCTATAATCTTCCGTAAATCAAAGGCGAAAACCAATTATTTGTCCCAAAAGAAGGTGTTTTAAGTATATATCTGCATATCTAAGGTAGATTTGGGTACAATAAGAGGCGAAAAAGCAGATTCTGACTAAGATTTTATCGAAATCGGCAACTATTTGACTCAGAAAGGTTGCCTTACGTCGAAATCTAATAGTTTATTAAGGTTTTCGTTACTAAAATGCCCTAAGACGCCGATTTTGACTAGAATTTGAAAGATATTGACATGAATATATAACTGTTTGTATCAAAAAATGATAGTTTAAACTGATATTTGCAGTTTTGATGCGGTTTTAGATACGATATGAATCGAAGAAGCCGATTTTGACTGGAATCTGTTTAAAATGACAAAGAAAAACCTATTATCAATTCAAGGAAGTGAATTTTTAAGTAGTTATCTGCAGTTTTAATGTAGATTTCAGTTCGCTAAGTTATGAAAATGCATGTTTTGGCTATAATCTTCCGTAAATCAAGGGCGAAAACCAATTATTTGTCCCAAAAGAAGGTGTTTTAAGTATATATCTGCATTTCTAAAGTAGATTTGGGTACAATAAGAGGCGAAAAAGCAGATTCTGACTAAGATTTTATCGAAATCGGCAACTATTTGACTCAGAAAGGTTGCCTTACGTCGAAATCTAATAGTTTATTAAGGTTTTCGTTACTAATATGCCCAAAGACGCCGATTTTGACTAGAATTTGAAAGATATTGACATGAATATATAACTGTTTGTATCAAAAAATGATAGTTTAAACTGATATCTGCAGTTTTGATGCGGTTTTAGGTACGATATGAGTCGAAGAAGCCGATTTTGACTGGAATCTGTTTAAAATGACAAAGAAAAACCTATTATCAATTCAAGGAAGTGAATTTTTAAGTAGTTATCTGCAGTTTTAATGTAGATTTCAGTTCGCTAAGTTATGAAAATGCATGTTTTGGCTATAATCTTCCGTAAATCAAGGGCGAAAACCAATTATTTGTCCCAAAAGAAGGTGTTTTAAGTATATATCTGCATTTCTAAGGTAGATTTGCGTACAATAAGAGGCGAAAAAGCAGATTCTGACTAAGATTTTATCGAAATCGGCAACTATTTGACTCAGAAATTTTGCCTTACGTCGAAATCTAATAGTTTATTAAGGTTTTCGTTACTAAAATGCCCAAAGACGCCGATTTTGACTAGAATTTGAAAGATATTGACATGAATATATAACTGTTTGTATCAAAAAATGATAGTTTAAACTGATATTTGCAGTTTTGATGCGGTTTTAGATACGATATGAATCGAAGAAGCCGATTTTGACTGGAATCTGTTTAAAATGACAAAGAAAAACCTATTATCAATTCAAGGAAGTGAATTTTTAAGTAGTTATCTGCAGTTTAAATGAAGATTTCAGTTCGCTAAGTTATGAAAATGCATGTTTTAGCTATAATCTTCCGTAAATCAAGGGCGAAAACCAATTATTTGTCCCAAAAGAAGGTGTTTTAAGTATATATCTGCATTTCTAAGGTAGATTTGGGTACAATAAGAGGCGAAAAAGCAGATTCTGACTAAGATTTTATCGAAATCGGCAACTATTTGACTCAGAAAGGTTGCCTTACGTCGAAATCTAATAGTTTATTAAGGTTTTCGTTACTAAAATGCCCAAAGACGCCGATTTTGACTAGAATTTGAAAGATATTGACATGAATATATAACTGTTTGTATCAAAAAATGATAGTTTAAACTGATATTTGCAGTTTTGATGCGGTTTTAGATACGATATGAATCGAAGAAGCCGATTTTGACTGGAATCTGTTTAAAATGACAAAGAAACACCTATTATCAATTCAAGGAAGTGAATTTTTAAGTAGTTATCTGCAGTTTTAATGTAGATTTCAGTTCGCTAAGTTATGAGAATGCATGTTTTGGCTATAATCTTCCGTAAATCAAGGGCGAAAACCAATTATTTGTCCCAAATGAAGGTGTTTTAAGTATATATCTGCATTTCTAAGGTAGATTTGGGTACAATAAGAGGCGAAAAAGCAGATTCTGACTAAGATTTTATCGAAATCGGCAACTATTTGACTCAGAAAGGTTGCCTTAAGTCGAAATCTAATAGTTTATTAAGGTTTTCGTTACTAAAATGCCCAAAGACGCCGATTTTGACTAGAATTTGAAAGATATTGACATGAATATGTAACTGTTTGTATCAAAAAATGATAGTTTAAACTGATATTTGCAGTTTTGATGCGGTTTTAGTTACGATATGAGTCGAAGAAGCCGATTTTGACTGGAATCTGTTTAAAATGAGAAAGAAAAACCTATTATCAATTCAAGGAAGTGAATTTTTAAGTAGTTATCTGCAGTTTTAATGTAGATTTCAGTTCGCTAAGTTATGAAAATGCATGTTTTAGCTATAATCTTCCGTAAATCAAGGGCGAAAACCAATTATTTGTCCCAAAAGCAGGTGTTTTAAGAATATATCTGCATTTCTAAGGTAGATTTGGGTACAATAAGAGGCGAAAAAGCAGATTCTGACTAAGATTTTATCGAAATCGGCAACTATTTGACTCAGAAAGGTTGCCTTACGTCGAAATCTAATAGTTTATTAAGGTTTTCGTTACTAAAATGCCCAAAGACGCCGATTTTGACTAGAATTTGAAAGATATTGACATGAATATATAACTGTTTGTATCAAAAAATGATAGTTTAAACTGATATTTGCAGTTTTGATGCGGTTTTAGATACGATATGAATCGAAGAAGCCGATTTTGACTGGAATCTGTTTAAAATGACAAAGAAAAACCTATTATCAATTCAAGGAAGTGAATTTTTAAGTAGTTATCTGCAGTTTTAATGTAGATTTCAGTTCGCTAAGTTATGAAAATGCATGTTTTGGCTATAATCTTCCGTAAATCAAGGGCGAAAACCAATTATTTGTCCCAAAAGGAGGTGTTTTAAGTATATATCTGCATTTCTAAGGTAGATTTGGGTACAATAAGAGGCGAATAAGCAGATTCTGACTAAGATTTTATCGAAATCGGCAACTATTTGACTCAGAAAGGTTGCCTTACGTCGAAATCTAATAGTTTATTAAGGTTTTCGTTACTAAAATGCCCAAAGACGCCGATTTTGACTAGAATTTGAAAGATATTGACATGAATATATAACTGTTTGTATCAAAAAATGATAGTTTAAACTGATATTTGCAGTTTTGATGCGGTTTTAGGTACGATATGAGTCGAAGAAGCCGATTTTGACTGGAATCTGTTTAAAATGACAAAGAAAAACCTATTATCAATTCAAGGAAGTGAATTTTTAAGTAGTTATCTGCAGTTTTAATGTAGATTTCAGTTCGCTAAGTTATGAAAATGCATGTTTTGGCTATAATCTTCCGTAAATCAAGGGCGAAAACCAATTATTTGTCCCAAAAGAAGGTGTTTTAAGTATATATCTGCATATCTAAGGTAGATTTGGGTACAATAAGAGGCGAAAAAGCAGATTCTGACTAAGATTTTATCGAAATCGGCAACTATTTGACTCAGAAAGGTTGCCTTACGTCGAAATCTAATAGTTTATTAAGGTTTTCGTTACTAAAATGCCCTAAGACGCCGATTTTGACTAGAATTTGAAAGATATTGACATGAATATATAACTGTTTGTATCAAAAAATGATAGTTTAAACTGATATTTGCAGTTTTGATGCGGTTTTAGATACGATATGAATCGAAGAAGCCGATTTTGACTGGAATCTGTTTAAAATGACAAAGAAAAACCTATTATCAATTCAAGGAAGTGAATTTTTAAGTAGTTATCTGCAGTTTTAATGTAGATTTCAGTTCGCTAAGTTATGAAAATGCATGTTTGGGCTATAATCTTCCGTAAATCAAGGGCGAAAACCAATTATTTGTCCCAAAAGAAGGTGTTTTAAGTATATATCTGCATTTCTAAGGTAGATTTGGGTACAATAAGAGGCGAAAAAGCAGATTCTGACTAAGATTTTATCGAAATCGGCAACTATTTGACTCAGAAAGGTTGCCTTACGTCGAAATCTAATAGTTTATTAAGGTTTTCGTTACTAATATGCCCAAAGACGCCGATTTTGAATAGAATTTGAAAGATATTGACATGAATATATAACTGTTTGTATCAAAAAATGATAGTTTAAACTGATATTTGCAGTTTTGATGCGGTTTTAGATACGATATGAATCGAAGAAGCCGATTTTGACTGGAATCTGTTTAAAATGACAAAGAAAAACCTATTATCAATTCAAGGAAGTGAATTTTTAAGTAGTTATCTGCAGTTTTAATGTAGATTTCAGTTCGCTAAGTTATGAAAATGCATGTTTTGGTTATAATCTTCCGTAAATCAAGGGCGAAAACCAATTATTTGTCCCAAAAGAAGGTGTTTTAAGTATATATCTGCATTTCTAAGGAAGATTTGGGTACAATAAGAGGCGAAAAAGCAGACTCTGACTAAGATTTTATCGAAATCGGCAACAATTTGACTCAGAAAGGTTGCCTTACGTCGAAATCTAATAGTTTATTAAGGTTTTCGTTACTAAAATGCCCAAAGACGCCGATTTTGACTAGAATTTGAAAGATATTGACATGAATATATAACTGTTTGTATCAAAAAATGATAGTTTAAACTGATATTTGCAGTTTTGATGCGGTTTTAGATACGATATTAATCGAAGAAGCCGATTTTGACTGGAATCTGTTTAAAATGACAAAGAAAAAATTTATTATCAATTCAAGGAAGTGAATTTTTAAGTAGTTATCTGCAGTTTTAATGTAGATTTCAGTTCGCTAAGTTATGAAAATGCATGTTTTGGCTATAATCTTCCGTAAATCAAGGGCGAAAACCAATTATTTGTCCCAAAAGAAGGTGTTTTAAGTATATATCTGCATATCTAAGGTAGATTTGGGTACAATAAGAGGCGAAAAAGCAGATTCTGACTAAGATTTTATCGAAATCGGCAACTATTTGACTCAGAAAGGTTGCCTTACGTCGAAATCTAATAGTTTATTAAGGTTTTCGTTACTAAAATGCCCTAAGACGCCGATTTTGACTAGAATTTGAAAGATATTGACATGAATATATAACTGTTTGTATCAAAAAATGATAGTTTAAACTGATATTTGCAGTTTTGATGCGGTTTTAGATACGATATGAATCGAAGAAGCCGATTTTGACTGGAATCTGTTTAAAATGACAAAGAAAAACCTATTATCAATTCAAGGAAGTGAATTTTTAAGTAGTTATCTGCAGTTTTAATGTAGATTTCAGTTCGCTAAGTTATGAAAATGCATGTTTTGGCTATAATCTTCCGTAAATCAAGGGCGAAAACCAATTATTTGTCCCAAAAGAAGGTGTTTTAAGTATATATCTGCATTTCTGAGGTAGATTTGGGTACAATAAGAGGCGAAAAAGCAGATTCTGACTAAGATTTTATCGAAATCGGCAACTATTTGACTCAGAAAGGTTGCCTTACGTCGAAATCTAATAGTTTATTAAGGTTTTCGTTACTAATATGCCCAAAGACGCCGATTTTGACTAGAATTTGAAAGATATTGACATGAATATATAACTGTTTGTATCAAAAAATGATAGTTTAAACTGATATTTGCAGTTTTGATGCGGTTTTAGGTACGATATGAGTCGAAGAAGCCGATTTTGACTGGAATCTGTTTAAAATGACAAAGAAAAACCTATTATCAATTCAAGGAAGTGAATTTTTAAGTCGTTATCTGCAGTTTTAATGTAGATTTCAGTTCGCTAAGTTATGAAAATGCATGTTTTGGCTATAATCTTCCGTAAATCAAGGGCGAAAACCAATTATTTGTCCCAAAAGAAGGTGTTTTAAGTATATATCTGCATTTCTAAGGTAGATTTGCGTACAATAAGAGGCGAAAAAGCAGATTCTGACTAAGATTTTATCGAAATCGGCAACTATTTGACTCAGAAAGGTTGCCTTACGTCGAAATCTAATAGTTTATTAAGGTTTTCGTTACTAAAATGCCCAAAGACGCCGATTTTGACTAGAATTTGAACGATATTGACATGAATATATAACTGTTTGTATCAAAAAATGATAGTTTAAACTGATATTTGTAGTTTTGATGCGGTTTTAGATACGATATGAATCGAAGAAGCCGATTTTGACTGGAATCTGTTTAAAATGACAAAGAAAAACCTATTATCAATTCAAGGAAGTGAATTTTTAAGTAGTTATCTGCAGTTTAAATGAAGATTTCAGTTCGCTAAGTTATGAAAATGCATGTTTTAGCTATAATCTTCCGTAAATCAAGGGCGAAAACCAATTATTTGTCCCAAAAGAAGGTGTTTTAAGTATATATCTGCATTTCTAAGGTAGATTTGGGTACAATAAGAGGCGAAAAAGCAGATTCTGACTAAGATTTTATCGAAATCGGCAACTATTTGACTCAGAAAGGTTGCCTTACGTCGAAATCTAATAGTTTATTAAGGTTTTCGTTACTAAAATGCACAAAGACGCCGATTTTGACTAGAATTTGAAAGATATTGACATGAATATATAACTGTTTGTATCAAAAAATGATAGTTTAAACTGATATTTGCAGTTTTGATGCGGTTTTAGATACGATATGAATCGAAGAAGCCGATTTTGACTGGAATCTGTTTAAAATGACAAAGAAAAACCTATTATCAATTCAAGGAAGTGAATTTTTAAGTAGTTATCTGCAGTTTTAATGTAGATTTCAGTTCGCTAAGTTATGAAAATGCATGTTTTGGCTATAATCTTCCGTAAATCAAGGGCGAAAACCAATTATTTGTCCCAAAAGGAGGTGTTTTAAGTATATATCTGCATTTCTAAGGTAGATTTGGGTACAATAAGAGGCGAATAAGCAGATTCTGACTAAGATTTTATCGAAATCGGCAACTATTTGACTCAGAAAGGTTGCCTTACGTCGAAATCTAATAGTTTATTAAGGTTTTCGTTACTAAAATGCCCAAAGACGCCGATTTTGACTAGAATTTGAAAGATATTGACATGAATATATAACTGTTTGTATCAAAAAATGATAGTTTAAACTGATATTTGCAGTTTTGATGCGGTTTTAGATACGATATGAATCGAAGAAGCCGATTTTGACTGGAATCTGTTTAAAATGACAAAGAAAAACCTATTATCAATTCAAGGAAGTGAATTTTTAAGTAGTTATCTGCAGTTTTAATGTAGATTTCAGTTCGCTAAGTTATGAAAATGCATGTTTTGGTTATAATCTTCCGTAAATCAAGGGCGAAAACCAATTATTTGTCCCAAAAGAAGGTGTTTTAAGTATATATCTGCATTTCTAAGGAAGATTTGGGTACAATAAGAGGCGAAAAAGCAGATTCTGACTAAGATTTTATCGAAATCGGCAACAATTTGACTCAGAAAGGTTGCCTTACGTCGAAATCTAATAGTTTATTAAGGTTTTCGTTACTAAAATGCCCAAAGACGCCGATTTTGACTAGAATTTGAAAGATATTGACATGAATATATAACTGTTTGTATCAAAAAATGATAGTATAAACTGATATTTGCAGTTTTGATGCGGTTTTAGATACGATATTAATCGAAGAAGCCGATTTTGACTGGAATCTGTTTAAAATGACAAAGAAAAAATTTATTATCAATTCAAGGAAGTGAATTTTTAAGTAGTTATCTGCAGTTTTAATGTAGATTTCAGTTCGCTAAGTTATGAAAATGCATGTTTTGGCTATAATCTTCCGTAAATCAAGGGCGAAAACCAATTATTTGTCCCAAAAGAAGGTGTTTTAAGTATATATCTGCATATCTAAGGTAGATTTGGGTACAATAAGAGGCGAAAAAGCAGATTCTGACTAAGATTTTATCGAAATCGGCAACTATTTGACTCAGAAAGGTTGCCTTACGTCGAAATCTAATAGTTTATTAAGGTTTTCGTTACTAAAATGCCCTAAGACGCCGATTTTGACTAGAATTTGAAAGATATTGACATGAATATATAACTGTTTGTATCAAAAAATGATAGTTTAAACTGATATTTGCAGTTTTGATGCGGTTTTAGATACGATATGAATCGAAGAAGCCGATTTTGACTGGAATCTGTTTAAAATGACAAAGAAAAACCTATTATCAATTCAAGGAAGTGAATTTTTAAGTAGTTATCTGCAGTTTTAATGTAGATTTCAGTTCGCTAAGTTATGAAAATGCATGTTTTGGCTATAATCTTCCGTAAATCAAGGGCGAAAACCAATTATTTGTCCCAAAAGAAGGTGTTTTAAGTATATATCTGCATTTCTGAGGTAGATTTGGGTACAATAAGAGGCGAAAAAGCAGATTCTGACTAAGATTTTATCGAAATCGGCAACTATTTGACTCAGAAAGGTTGCCTTACGTCGAAATCTAATAGTTTATTAAGGTTTTCGTTACTAATATGCCCAAAGACGCCGATTTTGACTAGAATTTGAAAGATATTGACATGAATATATAACTGTTTGTATCAAAAAATGATAGTTTAAACTGATATTTGCAGTTTTGATGCGGTTTTAGGTACGATATGAGTCGAAGAAGCCGATTTTGACTGGAATCTGTTTAAAATGACAAAGAAAAACCTATTATCAATTCAAGGAAGTGAATTTTTAAGTCGTTATCTGCAGTTTTAATGTAGATTTCAGTTCGCTAAGTTATGAAAATGCATGTTTTGGCTATAATCTTCCGTAAATCAAGGGCGAAAACCAATTATTTGTCCCAAAAGAAGGTGTTTTAAGTATATATCTGCATTTCTAAGGTAGATTTGCGTACAATAAGAGGCGAAAAAGCAGATTCTGACTAAGATTTTATCGAAATCGGCAACTATTTGACTCAGAAAGGTTGCCTTACGTCGAAATCTAATAGTTTATTAAGGTTTTCGTTACTAAAATGCCCAAAGACGCCGATTTTGACTAGAATTTGAAAGATATTGACATGAATATATAACTGTTTGTGTCAAAAAATGATAGTTTAAACTGATATTTGCAGTTTTGATGCGGTTTTAGATACGATATGTATCGAAGAAGCCGATTTTGACTGGAATCTGTTTAAAATGACAAAGAAAAACCTATTATCAATTCAAGGAAGTGAATTTTTAAGTAGTTATCTGCAGTTTTAATGAAGATTTCAGTTCGCTAAGTTATGAAAATGCATGTTTTAGCTATAATCTTAAGTAAATCAAGGGCGAAAACCAATTATTTGTCCCAAAAGAAGGTGTTTTAAGTATATATCTGCATTTCTAAGGTAGATTTGGGTACAATAAGAGGCGAAAAAGCAGATTCTGACTAAGATTTTATCGAAATCGGCAACTATTTGACTCAGAAAGGTTGCCTTACGTCGAAATCTAATAGTTTATTAAGGTTTTCGTTACTAAAATGCCCAAAGACGCCGATTTTGACTAGAATTTGAAAGATATTGACATGAATATATAACTGTTTGTATCAAAAAATGATAGTTTAAACTGATATTTGCAGTTTTGATGCGGTTTTAGATACGATATGAATCGAAGAAGCCGATTTTGACTGGAATCTGTTTAAAATGACAAACAAACACCTATTATCAATTCAAGGAAGTGAATTTTTAAGTAGTTATCTGCAGTTTTAATGTAGATTTCAGTTCGCTAAGTTATGAGAATGCATGTTTTGGCTATAATCTTCCGTAAATCAAGGGCGAAAACCAATTATTTGTCCCAAATGAAGGTGTTTTAAGTATATATCTGCATTTCTAAAGTAGATTTGGGTACAATAAGAGGCGAAAAAGCAGATTCTGACTAAGATTTTATCGAAATCGGCAACTATTTGACTCAGAAAGGTTGCCTTAAGTCGAAATCTAATAGTTTATTAAGGTTTTCGTTACTAAAATGCCCAAAGACGCCGATTTTGAATAGAATTTGAAAGATATTGACATGAATATGTAACTGTTTGTATCAAAAAATGATAGTTTAAACTGATATTTGCAGTTTTGATGCGGTTTTAGGTACGATATGAGTCGAAGAAGCCGATTTTGACTGGAATCTGTTTAAAATGAGAAAGAAAAACCTATTATCAATTCAAGGAAGTGAATTTTTAAGTAGTTATCTGCAGTTTTAATGTAGATTTCAGTTCGCTAAGTTATGAAAATGCATGTTTTAGCTATAATCTTCCGTAAATCAAGGGCGAAAACCAATTATTTGTCCCAAAAGCAGGTGTTTTAAGAATATATCTGCATTTCTAAGGTAGATTTGGGTACAATAAGAGGCGAAAAAGCAGATTCTGACTAAGATTTTATCGAAATCGGCAACTATTTGACTCAGAAAGGTTGCCTTACGTCGAAATCTAATAGTTTATTAAGGTTTTCGTTACTAAAATGCCCAAAGACGCCGATTTTGACTAGAATTTGAAAGATATTGACATGAATATATAACTGTTTGTATCAAAAAATGATAGTTTAAACTGATATTTGCAGTTTTGATGCGGTTTTAGATACGATATGAATCGAAGAAGCCGATTTTGACTGGAATCTGTTTAAAATGACAAAGAAAAACCTATTATCAATTCAAGGAAGTGAATTTTTAAGTAGTTATCTGCAGTTTTAATGTAGATTTCAGTTCGCTAAGTTATGAAAATGCATGTTTTGGTTATAATCTTCCGTAAATCAAGGGCGAAAACCAATTATTTGTCCCAAAAGGAGGTGTTTTAAGTATATATCTGCATTTCTAAGGTAGATTTGGGTACAATAAGAGGCGAAAAAGCAGATTCTGACTAAGATTTTATCGAAATCGGCAACTATTTGACTCAGAAAGGTTGCCTTACGTCGAAATCTAATAGTTTATTAAGGTTTTCGTTACTAAAATGCCCAAAGACGCCGATTTTGACTAGAATTTGAAAGATATTGACATGAATATATAACTGTTTGTATCAAAAAATGATAGTTTAAACTCATATTTGAGTTTTGATGCGGTTTTAGGTACGATATGAGTCGAAGAAGCCGATTTTGACTGGAATCTGTTTAAAATGACAAAGAAAAACCTATTATCAATTCAAGGAAGTGAATTTTTAAGTAGTTATCTGCAGTTTTAATGTAGATTTCAGTTCGCTAAGTTATGAAAATGCATGTTTTGGCTATAATCTTCCGTAAATCAAGGGCGAAAACCAATTATTTGTCCCAAAAGAAGGTGTTTGAAGTATATATCTGCATTTCTAAGGTAGATTTGGGTACAATAAGAGGCGAAAAAGCAGATTCTGACTAAGATTTTATCGAAATCGGCAACTATTTGACTCAGAAAGGTTGCCTTACGTCGAAATCTAATAGTTTATTAAGGTTTTCGTTACTAAAATGCCCAAAGACGCCGATTTTGACTAGAATTTGAAAGATATTGACATGAATATATAACTGTTTGTATCAAAAAATGATAGTTTAAACTGATATTTGCAGTTTTGATGCGGTTTTAGATACGATATGAATCGAAGAAGCCGATTTTGACTGGAATCTGTTTAAAATGACAAAGAAAAACCTATTATCAATTCAAGGAAGTGAATTTTTAAGTAGTTATCTGCAGTTTTAATGTAGATTTCAGTTCGCTAAGTTATGAAAATGCATGTTTTGGCTATAATCTTCCGTAAATCAAGGGCGAAAACCAATTATTTGTCCCAAAAGAAGGTGTTTTAAGTATATATCTGCATTTCTAAGGTAGATTTGGGTACAATAACAGGCGAAAAAGCAGATTCTGACTAAGATTTTATCGAAATCGGCAACTATTTGACTCAGAAAGGTTGCCTTACGTCGAAATCTAATAGTTTATTAAGGTTTTCGTTACTAAAATGCCCAAAGACGCCGATTTTGACTAGAATTTGAAAGATATTGACATGAATATATAACTGTTTGTATCAAAAAATGATAGTTTAAACTGATATTTGCAGTTTTGATGCGGTTTTAGATCCGATATAAATCGAAGAAGCCGATTTTGACTGGAATCTGTTTAAAATGACAAAGAAAAACCTATTATCAATTCAAGGAAGTGAATTTTTAAGTAGTTATCTGCAGTTTTAATGTAGATTTCAGTTCGCTAAGTTATGAAAATGCATGTTTTAGCTATAATCTTCCGTAAATCAAGGGTGAAAACCAATTATTTGTCCCAAAAGAAGGTGTTTTAAGTATATATCTGCATTTCTAAGGTAGATTTGGGTACAATAAGAGGCGAAAAAGCAGATTCTGACTAAGATTTTATCGAAATCGGCAACTATTTGACTCAGAAAGGTTGCCTTACGTCGAAATCTAATAGTTTATTAAGGTTTTCGTTACTAAAATGCCCAAAGACGCCGATTTTGACTAGAATTTGAAAGATATTGACATGAATATATAACTGTTTGTATCAAAAAATGATAGTTTAAACTGATATTTGCAGTTTTGATACGGTTTTATATACGATATTAATCGAAGAAGCCGATTTTGACTGGAATCTGTTTAAAATGACAAAGAAAAACCTATTATCAATTCAAGGAAGTGAATTTTTAAGTAGTTATCTGCAGTTTTAATGTAGATTTCAGTTCGCTAAGTTATGAAAATGCATGTTTTGGCTATAATCTTCCGTAAATCAAGGGCGAAAACCAATTATTTGTCCCAAAAGAAGGTGTTTTAAGTATATATCTGCATTTCTAAGGTAGATTTGGGTACAATAAGAGGCGAAAAAGCAGATTCTGACTAAGATTTTATCGAAATCGGCAACTATTTGACTCAGAAAGGTTGCCTTACGTCGAAATCTAATAGTTTATTAAGATTTTCGTTACTAAAATGCCCAAAGACGCCGATTTTGACTAGAATTTGAAAGATATTGACATGAATATATAACTGTTTGTATCAAAAAATGATAGTTTAAACTGATATTTGCAGTTTTGATGCGGTTTTAGATACGATATGAATCGAAAAAACCGATTTTGACTGGAATCTGTTTAAAATGACAAAGAAAAACCTATTATCAATTCAAGGAAGTGAATTTTTAAGTAGTTATCTGCAGTTTTAATGTAGATTTCAGTTCGCTAAGTTATGAAAATGCATGTTTTGGCTATAATCTTCCGTAAATCAAGGGCGAAAACCAATTATTTGTCCCAAGAGAAGGGGTTTTAAGTATATATCTGCATTTCTAAGGTAGATTTGGGTACAATAAGAGGCGAAAAAGCAGATTCTGACTAAGACTTTATCGAAATTTTTATTTTTTATTAAGGTTTTCGTTACTAAAATGCCCAAAGACGCCGATTTTGACTAGAATTTGAAAGATATTGACATGAATATATAACTGTTTGGATCAAAAAATGATAGTTTAAACTGAGATTTGCAGTTTTGATGCGGTTTTAGATACGATATGAATCGAAGAAGCCGATTTTGACTGGAATCTGTTTAAAATGACAAAGAAAAACCTATTATCAATTCAAGGAAGTGAATTTTTAAGTAGTTATCTGCAGTTTTAATGTAGATTTCAGTTCGCTAAGTTATGAAAATGCATGTTTTGGGTATAATCTTCCGTAAATCAAGGGCGAAAACCAATTATTTGTCCCAAAAGAAGGGGTTTTAAGTATATATCTGCATTTCTAAGGTAGATTTTAGTACAATAAGAGGCGAAAAAGCAGATTCTGACTAAGATTTTATCGAAATCGGCAACTATTTGACTCAGAAAGGTTGCCTTACGTCGAAATCTAATAGTTTATTAAGGTTTTCGTTACTAAAATGCCTAAAGACGCCGATTTTGACTAGAATTTGAAAGATATTGACATGAATATATAACTGTTTGTATCAAAAAATGATAGTTTAAACTGATATTTGCAGATTTGATGCGGCTTTAGGTACGATATGAGTCGAAGAAGCCGATTTTGACTGGAATCTGTTTAAAATGACAAAGAAAAACCTATTATCAATTCAAGGAAGTGAATTTTTAAGTAGTTATCTGCACTTTTAATGTAGATTTCAGTTCGCTAAGTTATGAAAATGCATGTTTTGGCTATAATCTTCCGTAAATCAAGGGCGAAAACCAATTATTTGTCCCAAAAGAAGGTGTTTTAAGTATATATCTGCATTTCTAAGGTAGATTTGGGTACAATAAGAGGCGAAAAAGCAGATTCTGAATAAGATTTTATCGAAATCGGCAACTATTTGACTCAGAAAGGTTGCCTTACGTCGAAATCTAATAGTTTATTAAGGTTTTGGTTACTAAAATGCCCAAAGACGTCGATTTTGACTAGAATTTGAAAGATATTGACATGAATATATAACTGTTTGTATCAAAAAATGATAATTTAAACTGATATTTGCAGTTTTGATGCGGTTTTAGATACGATATGAATCGAAGAAGCCGATTTTGACTGGAATCTGTTTAAAATGACAAAGAAAAACCTATTATCAATTCAAGGAAGTGAATTTTTAAGTAGTTATCTGCAGTTTTAATGTAGATTTCAGTTCGCTAAGTTATGAAAATGCATGTTTTGGCTATAATCATCCGTAAATCAAGGGCGAAAACCAATTATTTGTCCCAAAAGAAGGTGTTTTAAGTATATATCTGCATTTCTAAGGTAGATTTGGGTACAATAAGAGGCGAAAAAGCAGATTCTGACTTAGATTTTATCGAAATCGGCAACTATTTGACTCAGAAAGGTTGCCTTACGTCGAAATCTAATAGTTTATTAAGGTTTTCGTTACTAAAATGCCCAAAGACGCCGATTTTGACTAGAATTTGAAAGATATTGACATGAATATATAACTGTTTGTATCAAAAAATGATAGTTTAAACTGATATTTGCAGTTTTGATGCGGTTTTAGATACGATATGAATCGAAGAAGCCGATTTTGACTGGAATCTGTTTAAAATGGCAAAGAAACACCTATTATCAATTCAAGGAAGTGAATTTTTAAGTAGTTATCTGCAGTTTTAATGTAGATTTCAGTTCGCTAAGTTATGAAAATGCATGTTTTGGCTATAATCATCCGTAAATCAAGGGCGAAAACCAATTATTTGTCCCAAAAGAAGGTGTTTTAAGTATATATCTGCATTTCTAAGGTAGATTTGGGTACAATAAGAGGCGGAAAAGCTGATTCTGACTTAGATTTTATCGAAATCGGCAACTATTTGGCTCAGAAAGGTTGCCTTACGTCGAAATCTAATAGTTTATTAAGGTTTTCGTTACTAAAATGCCCAAAGACGCCGATTTTGACTAGAATTTGAAAGATATTGACATGAATATATAACTGTTTGTATCAAAAAATGATAGTTTAAACTGATATTTGCAATTTTGATGCGGTTTTAGATACGATATGAATCGAAGAAGCCGATTTTGACTGGAATCTGTTTAAAATGGCAAAGAAACACCTATTATCAATTCAAGGAAGTGAATTTTTAAGTAGTTATCTGCAGTTTTAATGTAGATTTCAGTTCGCTAAGTTATGAAAATGCATGTTTTGGCTATAATCTTCCGTAAATCAAGGGCGAAAACAAATTATTTGTCCCAAATGAAGGTGTTTTAAGTATATATCTACATTTCTAAGGTAGATTTGGGTACAATAAGAGGCGAAAAAGCAGATTCTGACTAAGATTTTATCGAAATCGGCAACTATTTGACTCAGAAAGGTTGCCTTAAGTCGAAATCTAATAGTTTATCAAGGTTTTCGTTACTAAAATGCCCAAAGACGCCGATTTTGACTAGAATTTGAAAGATATTGACATGAATATACAACTGTTTGTATCAAAAAATGATAGTTTAAACTGATAATTGCAGTTTTGATGCGGTTTTAGGTACGATATGAGTCGAAGAAGCCGATTTTGACTGGAATCTGTTTAAAATGAGAAAGAAAAACCTATTATCAATTCAGGGAAGTGAATTTTTAAGTAGTTATCTGCAGTTTTAATGTAGATTTCAGTTCGCTATGTTATGAAAATGCATGTTTTGGCTATAATCTTCCGTAAATCAAGGGCGAAAACCAATTATTTGTCCCAAAAGCAGGTGTTTTAAGAATATATCTGCATTTCTAAGGTAGATTTGGGTACAATAAGAGGCGAAAAAGCAGATTCTGACTAAGATTTTATCGAAATCGGCAACTATTTGACTCAGAAAGGTTGCCTTACGTCGAAATCTAATAGTTTATTAAGGTTTTCGTTACTAAAATGCCTAAAGACGCCGATTTTGACTAGAATTTGAAAGATATTGACATGAATATATAACTGTTTGTATCAAAAAATGATAGTTTAAACTGATATTTGCAGATTTGATGCGGTTTTAGGTACGATATGAGTCGAAGAAGCCGATTTTGACTGGAATCTGTTTAAAATGACAAAGAAAAACCTATTATCAATTCAAGGAAGTGAATTTTTAAGTAGTTATCTGCAGTTTTAATGTAGATTTCAGTTCGCTAAGTTATGAAAATGCATGTTTTGGCTATAATCATCCGTAAATCAAGGGCGAAAACCAATTATTTATCCCAAAAGAAGGTGTTTTAAGTATATATCTGCATTTCTAAGGTAGATTTGGGTACAATAAGAGGCGAAAAAGCAGATTCTGACTTAGATTTTATCGAAATCGGCAACTATTTGACTCAGAAAGGTTGCCTTACGTCGAAATCTAATAGTTTATTAAGGTTTTCGTTACTAAAATGCCCAAAGACGCCGATTTTGACTAGAATTTGAAAGATATTGACATGAATATATAACTGTTTGTATCAAAAAATGATAGTTTAAACTGATATTTGCAGTTTTGATGCGGTTTTAGATACGATATGAATCGAAGAAGCCGATTTTGACTGGAATCTGTTTAAAATGGCAAAGAAACACCTATTATCAATTCAAGGAAGTGAATTTTTAAGTAGTTATCTGCAGTTTTAATGTAGATTTCAGTTCGCTAAGTTATGAAAATGCATGTTTTGGCTATAATCATCCGTAAATCAAGGGCGAAAACCAATTATTTGTCCCAAAAGAAGGTGTTTTAAGTATATATCTGCATTTCTAAGGTAGATTTGGGTACAATAAGAGGCGAAAAAGCAGATTCTGACTTAGATTTTATCGAAATCGGCAACTATTTGACTCAGAAAGGTTGCCTTACGTCGAAATCTAATAGTTTATTAAGGTTTTCGTTACTAAAATGCCCAAAAACGCCGATTTTGACTAGAATTTCAAAGATATTGACATGAATATATAACTGTTTGTATCAAAAAATGATAGTTTAAACTGATATTTGCAGTTTTGATGCGGTTTTAGATACGATATGAATCGAAGAAGCCGATTTTGACTGGAATCTGTTTAAAATGGCAAAGAAACACCTATTATCAATTCAAGGAAGTGAATTTTTAAGTAGTTATCTGCAGTTTTAATGTAGATTTCAGTTCGCTAAGTTATGAAAATGCATGTTTTGGCTATAATCTTCCGTAAATCAAGGGCGAAAACAAATTATTTGTCCCAAATGAAGGTGTTTTAAGTATATATCTACATTTCTAAGGTAGATTTGGGTACAATAAGAGGCGAAAAAGCAGATTCTGACTAAGATTTTATCGAAATCGGCAACTATTTGACTCAGAAAGGTTGCCTTAAGTCGAAATCTAATAGTTTATTAAGGTTTTCGTTACTAAAATGCCCAAAGACGCCGATTTTGACTAGAATTTGAAAGATATTGACATGAATATATAACTGTTTGTATCAAAAAATGATAGTTTAAACTGATATTTGCAGTTTTGATGCGGTTTTAGGTACGATATGAGTCGAAGAAGCCGATTTTGACTGGAATCTGTTTAAAATGAGAAAGAAAAACCTATTATCAATTCAGGGAAGTGAATTTTTAAGTAGTTATCTGCAGTTTTAATGTAGATTTCAGTTCGCTAAGTTATGAAAATGCATGTTTTGGCTATAATCTTCCGTAAATCAAGGGCGAAAACCAATTATTTGTCCCAAAAGAAGGTGTTTTAAGTATATATCTGCATTTCTAAGGTAGATTTGGGTACAATAAGAGGCGAAAAAGCAGATTCTGACTAAGATTTTATCGAAATCGGCAACTATTTGACTCAGAAAGGTTGCCTTACGTCGAAATCTAATAGTTTATTAAGGTTTTCGTTACTAAAATGCCCAAAGACGCCGATTTTGACTAGAATTTGAAAGATATTGACATGAATATATAACTGTTTGTATCAAAAAATGATAGTTTAAACTCATATTTGCAGTTTTGATGCGGTTTTAGGTACGATATGAGTCGAAGAAGCCGATTGTGACTGGAATCTGTTTAAAATGACAAAGAAAAACCTATTATCAATTCAAGGAAGTGAATTTTTAAGTAGTTATCTGCAGTTTTAATGTAGATTTCAGTTCGCTAAGTTATGAAAATGCATGTTTTGGCTATAATCTTAAGTAAATCAAGGGAGAAAACCAATTATTTGTCCAAAAGAAGGTGTTTTAAGTATATATCTGCATTTCTAAGGTAGATTTGGGTACAATAAGAGGCGAAAAAGCAGATTCTGACTAAGATTTTATCGAAATCGGCAACTATTTGACTCAGAAAGGTTGCCTTACGTCGAAATCTAATAGTTTATTAAGGTTTTCGTTACTAAAATGCCCAAAGACGCCGATTTTGACTAGAATTTGAAAGATATTGACATGAATATATAACTCTTTGTACCAAAAAATGATAGTTTAAACTGATATTTGCAGTTTTGATGCGGTTTTAGATACGATATGAATCGAAGAAGCCGATTTTGACCGGAATCTGTTTAAAATGACAAAGAAAAACCTATTATCAATTCAAGGAAGTGAATTTTTAAGTAGTTATCTGCAGTTTTAATGTAGATTTCAGTTCGCTAAGTTATGAAAATGCATGTTTTGGCTATAATCTTCCGTAAATCAAGGGCGAAAACCAATTATTTGTCCCAAAAGAAGGTGTTTTAAGTATATATCTGCATTTCTAAGGTAGATTTGGGTACAATAAGAGGCGAAAAAGCAGATTCTGACTAAGATTTTATCGAAATCGGCAACTATTTGACTCAGAAAGGTTGCCTTACGTCGAAATCTAATAGTTTATTAAGGTTTTCGTTACTAAAATGCCCAAAGACGCCGATTTTGACTCGAATTTGAAAGATATTGACATGAATATATAACTGTTTGTATCAAAAAATGATAGTTCAAACTGATATTTGCAGTTTTGATGCGGTTTTAGATACGATATGTATCGAAGAAGCCGATTTTGACTGGAATCTGTTTAAAATGACAAAGAAAAACCTATTATCAATACAAGGAAGTGAATTTTTCAGTAGTTATCTGCAGTTTTAATGTAGATTTCAGTTCGCTAATTTATGAAAATGCATGTTTTGGCTATAATCTTCCGTAAATCAAGGGCGAAAACCAATTATTTGTCCCAAAAGAAGGTGTTTTAAGTGTATATCTGCATTTCTAAGGTAGATTTGGGTACAGTAAGAGGCGAAAAAGCAGATTCTGACTAAAACTTTATCGAAATCGGCAACTATTTGACTCAGAAAGGTTGCCTTACGTCGAAATCTAATAGTTTATTAAGGTTTTCGTTACTTAAGTGCCCAAAGACGCCGATTTTGACTAGAATTTGAAAGATATTGACATGAATATATAACTGTTTGTATCAAAAAATGATAGTTTATACTGATATTTGCAGTTTTGATGCGGTTTTAGATACGATATGAATCGAAGAAGCCGATTTTGACTAAATTCTATTTAAAATGACAAAGAAAAACCTATTATCAATTCAAGGAAGTGAATTTTTAAGTAGTTATCTGCAGTTTTAATGTAGATTTCAGTTCGCTAAGTTATGAAAATGCATGCTTTGGCTATAATCTTCCGTAAATCAAGAGCGAAAACCAATTATTTGTCTCAAAAGAAGGTGTTTTAAGAATATATCTGCATTTCTAAGGTAGATTTGGGTACAATAAGAGGCGAAAAAGCTGATTCTGACTAAGTTTTTATCGAAATCGGCAACTATTTGACTCAGAAAGGTTGCCTTACGTCGAAATCTAATAGTTTATTAAGGTTTTCGTTACTAAAATGCCCAAAGACGCCGATTTTGACTAGAATTTGAAAGATATTGACATGAATATATAACTGTTTGTATCAAAAAATGATAGTTTAAACTGATATTTGCAGTTTTGATGCGGTTTTAGATACGATATGAATCGAAGAAGCCGATTTTGACTGGAATCTGTTTAAAATGACAAAGAAAAACCTATTATCAATACAAGGAAGTTAATTTTTAAGTAGTTATCTGCAGTTTTAATGTAGATTTCAGTTAGCTAAGTTATGAAAATGCATGTTTTGGCTATAATCTTCCGTAAATCAAGGGCGAAAACCAATTATTTGTCCCAAAAGAAGGTGTTTTAAGTGTATATCTGCATTTCTAAGGTAGATTTGGGTGCAATAAGAGGCGAAAAAGCAGATTCTGACTAAAATTTTATCGAAATCGGCAACTATTTGACTCAGAAAGGTTGCCTTACGTCGAAATCTAATAGTTTATTAAGGTTTTCGTTACTAAAGTGCCCAAAGACGCCGATTTTGACTAGAATTTGAAAGATATTGACATGAATATATAACTGTTTGTATCAAAAAATGATAGTTTATACTGATATTTGCAGTTTTGATGCGGTTTTAGATACGATATGAATCGAAGAAGCCGATTTTGTCTAAATTCTATTTAAAATGACAAAGAAAAACCTATTATGAATTCAAGGAAGTGAATTTTTAAGTAGTTATCTGCAGTTTTAATGTAGATTTCAGTTAGCTAAGTTATGAAAATGCATGTTTTGGCTATAATCTTCCGTAAATCAAGGGCGAAAACCAATTATTTGTCCCAAAAGAAGGTGTTTTAAGTATATATCTGCATTTCTAAGGTAGATTTGGGTACAATAAGAGGGGAAAAAGCAGATTCTGACTAAAATTTTATCGAAATCGGCAACTATTTGACTCAGAAAGGTTGCCTTACGTCGAAATCTAATAGTTTATTAAGGTTTTCGTTACTAAAATGCCCAAAGACGCCGATTTTGACTAGAATTTGAAAGATATTGACATGAATATATAACTGTTTGTATCAAAAAATGATAGTTTAAACTGATATTTGCAGTTTTGATGCGGTTTTAGATACGATATGAATCGAAGAAGCCGATTTTGACTGGAATCTGTTTAAAATGACAAAGAAAAACCTATTATCAATTCAAGGAAGTGAATTTTTAAGTAGTTATCTGCAGTTTTAATGTAGATTTCAGTTCGCTAAGTTATGAAAATGCATGTTTTGGCTATAATCTTCCATAAATCAAGGGCGAAAACCAATTATTTATCCCAAAAGAAGGTGTTTCAAGTATATATCTGCATTTCTAAGGTAGATTTGGGTACAATAAGAGGCGAAAATGCAGATTCTGACTAAGATTTTATCGAAATCGGCAACTATTTGACTCAGAAAGGTTGCCTTACGTCGAAATCTAATAGTTTATTAAGGTTTTCGTTACTAAAATGCCTAAAGACGCCGATTTTGACTAGAATTTGAAAGATATTGACATGAATATATAATTGTGTATCAAAAAATGATAGTTTAAACTGATATTTGCAGTTTTGATGCGGTTTTAGGTACGATATGAGTCGAAGAAGCCGATTTTGACTGGAATCTGTTTAAAATGACAAAGAAAAACCTATTATCAATTCAAGGGAGTGAATTTTTAAGTAGTTATCTGCAGTTTTAATGTAGATTTCAGTTCGCTAAGTTATGAAAATGCATGTTTTGGCTATAATCTTCCGTAAATCAAGGGCGAAAACCAATTATTTGTCCCAAAAGAAGGTGTTTTAAGTATATATCTGCATTTCTAAGGTAGATTTGGGTACAATAAGAGGCGAAAAAGCAGATTCTGACTAAGATTTTATCGAAATCGGCAACTATTTGACTCAGAAAGGTTGCCTTACGTCGAAATCTAATAGTTTATTAAGGTTTTCGTTACTAAAATGCCTAAAGACGCCGATTTTGACTAGAATTTGAAAGATATTGACATGAATATATAACTGTTTGTATCAAAAAATGATAGCTTAAACTGATATTTGCAGTTTTGATGCGGTTTTAGATACGATATGAATCGAAGAAGCCGATTTTGACTGGAATCTGTTTAAAATGACAAAGAAAAACCTATTATCAATTCAAGGAATTGAATTTTTAAGTAGTTATCTTCAGTTTTAATGTAGATTTCAGTTCGCTAAGTTATGAAAATGCATGTTTTGGCTATAATCTTCCGTAAATCAAGCACGAAAACCAATTATTTGTCCCAAAAGAACGTGTTTTAAGTATATATCTGCATTTCTAAGGTAGATTTGGGTACAATAAGAGGCGAAAAAGCAGATTCTGACTAAGATTTTATCGAAATCGGCAACTATTTGACCCAGAAAGGTTGCCTTACGTCGAAATCTAATAGTTTATTAAGGTTTTCGTTACTAAAATGCCTAAAGACGCCGATTTTGACTAGAATTTGAAAGATATTGACATGAATATATAACTGTTTGTATCAAAAAATGATAGTTTAAACTGATATTTGCAGTTTTGATGCGGTTTTAGGTACGATATGAGTCGAAGAAGCCGATTTTGACTGGAATCTGTTTAAAATGACAAAGAAAAACCTATTATCAATTAAAGGGAGTGAATTTTTAAGTAGTTATCTGCAGTTTTAATGTAGATTTCAGTTCGCTAAGTTATGAAAATGCATGTTTTGGCTATAATCTTCCGTAAATCAAGGGCGAAAACCAATTATTTGTCCCAAAAGAAGGTGTTTTAAGTACATATCTGCATTTCTAAGGTAGATTTGGGTACAATAAGAGGCGAAAAAGCAGATTCTGACTAAGATTTTATCGAAATCGGCAACTATTTGACTCAGAAAGGTTGCCTTACGTCGAAATCTAATAGTTTATTAAGGTTTTCGTTACTAAAATGCCCAAAGACGCCGATTTTGACTAGAATTTGAAAGATATTGACATGAATATATAACTGTTTGTATCAAAAAATGATAGTTTAAACTGATATTTGCAGTTTTGATGCGGTTTTAGATACGATATTAATCGAAGAAGCCGATTTTGACTGGAATCTGTTTAAAATGACAAAGAAAAAGCTATTATCAATTCAAGGAAGTGAATTTTTAAGTATTTATCTGCAGTTTTAATGTAGATTTCAGTTCGCTAAGTAATGAAAATGCATGTTTTGGCTATAATCTTCCGTAAATCAAGGGCGAAAACCAATTATTTGTCCCAAAAGAAGGGGTTTTAAGTATATATCTGCATTTCTAAGGTAGATTTGGGTACAATAAGAGGCGAAAAAGCAGATTCTGACTAAGACTTTATCGAAATCGGCAACTATTTGACTCAGAAAGGTTGCCTTACGTCGAAATCTAATAGTTTATTAAGGTTTTCGTTACTAAAATGCCTAAAGACGCCGATTTTGACTAGAATTTGAAAGATATTGACATGAATATATAACTGTTTGTATCAAAAAATGATAGTTTAAACTGATATTTGCAGATTTGATGCGGTTTTAGGTACGATATGAGTCGAAGAAACCGATTTTGACTGGAATCTGTTTAAAATGACAAAGAAAAACCTACTATCAATTCAAGGAAGTGAATTTTTAAGTAGTTATCTGCAGTTTTAATGTAGATTTCAGTTCGCTAAGTTATGAAAATGCATGTTTTGGCTATAATCTTCCGTAAATCAAGGGCGAAAACCAATTATTTGTCCCAAAAGAAGGTGTTTTAAGTATATATCTGCATTTCTAAGGTAGATTTGGGTACAATAAGAGGCGAAAAAGCAGATTCTGACTAAGATTTTATCGAAATCGGCACCTATTTGACTCAGAAAGGTTGCCTTACGTCGAAATCTAATAGTTTATTAAGGTTTTCGTTACTAAAATGCCTAAAGACGCCGATTTTGACTAGAATTTGAAAGATATTGACATGAATATATAACTGTTTGTATCAAAAAATGATAGTTTAAACTGATATTTGCAGATTTGATGCGGTTTTAGGTACGATATGAGTCGAAGAAGCCGATTTTGACTGGAATCTGTTTAAAATGAGAAAGAAAAACCTATTATCAATTCAAGGAAGTGAATTTTTAAGTAGTTATCTGCAGTTTTAATGTAGATTTCAGTTCGCTAAGTTATGAAAATGCATGCTTTGGCTATAATCTTCCGTAAATCAGGAGCGAAAACCAATTATTTGTCCCAAAAGAAGGTGTTTTAAGAATATATCTGCATTTCTAAGGTAGATTTGGGTACAATAAGAGACGAAAAAGCAGATTCTGATTAAGATTTTATCGAAATCGGCAACTATTTGACTCAGAAAGGTTGCCTTACGTCGAAATCTAATAGTTTATTAAGGTTTTCGTTACTAAAATGCCCAAAGACGCCGATTTTGACTAGAATTTGAAAGATATTGACATGAATATATAACTGTTTGTATCAAAAAATGATAGTTTAAACTGATATTTGCAGTTTTGATGCGGTTTTAGATACGATATGAATCGCAGAAGCCGATTTTGACTGGAATCTGTTTAAAATGACAAAGAAAAACCTATTATCAATTCAAGGAAGTGAATTTTTAAGTAGTTATCTGCAGTTTTAATGTAGATTTCAGTTCGCTAAGTTATGAAAATGCATGTTTTGGCTATAATCTTAAGTAAATCAAGGGAGAAAACCAATTATTTGTCCAAAAGAAGGTGTTTTAAGTATATATCTGCATTTCTAAGGTAGATTTGGGTACAATAAGAGGCGAAAAAGCAGATTCTGACTAAGATTTTATCGAAATCGGCAACTTTTTGACTCAGAAAGGTTGCCTTACGTCGAAATCTAATAGTTTATTAAGGTTTTCGTTACTAAAATGCCCAAAGACGCCGATTTTGACTAGAATTTGAAAGATATTGACATGAATATATAACTCTTTGTACCAAAAAATGATAGTTTAAACTGATATTTGCAGTTTTGATGCGGTTTTAGATACGATATGAATCGAAGAAGCCGATTTTGACCGGAATCTGTTTAAAATGACAAAGAAAAACCTATTATCAATTCAAGGAAGTGAATTTTTAAGTAGTTATCTGCAGTTTTAATGTAGATTTCAGTTCGCTAAGTTATGAAAATGCATGTTTTGGCTATAATCTTCCGTAAATCAAGGGCGAAAACCAATTATTTGTCCCAAAAGAAGGTGTTTTAAGTATATATCTGCATTTCTAAGGTAGATTTGGGTACAGTAAGAGGCGAAAAAGCAGATTCTGACTAAAACTTTATCGAAATCGGCAACTATTTGACTCAGAAAGGTTGCCTTACGTCGAAATCTAATAGTTTATTGAGGTTTTCGTTACTTAAGTGCCCAAAGACGCCGATTTTGACTAGAATTTGAAAGATATTGACATGAATATATAACTGTTTGTATCAAAAAATGATAGTTTATACTGATATTTGCAGTTTTTATGCGGTTTTAGATACGATATGAATCGAAGAAGCCGATTTTGACTAAATTCTATTTAAAATGACAAAGAAAAACCTATTATCAATTCAAGGAAGTGAATTTTTAAGTAGTTATCTGCAGTTTTAATGTAGATTTCAGTTCGCTAAGTTATGAAAATGCATGCTTTGGCTATAATCTTCCGTAAATCAAGGGCGAAAACCAATTATTTGTCCCAAAAGAAGGTGTTTTAAGTATATGTCTGCATTTCTAAGGTAGATTTGGGTACAATAAGAGGGGAAAAAGCAGATTCTGACTAAAATTTTATCGAAATCGGCAACTATTTGACTCAGAAAGGTTGCCTTACGTCGAAATCTAATAGTTTATTAAGGTTTTCGTTACTAAAATGCCCAAAGACGCCGATTTTGACTAGAATTTGAAAGATATTGACATGAATATATAACTGTTTGTATCAAAAAATGATAGTTTAAACTGATATTTGCAGTTTTGATGCGGTTTTAGATACGATATGAATCGAAGAAGCCGATTTTGACTGGAATCTGTTTAAAATGACAAAGAAAAACCTATTATCAATTCAAGGAAGTGAATTTTTAAGTAGTTATCTGCAGTTTTAATGTAGATTTCAGTTCGCTAATTTATGAAAATGCATGTTTTGGCTATAATCTTCCGTAAATCAAGGGCGAAAACCAATTATTTGTCCCAAAAGAAGGTGTTTTAAGTATATATCTGCATTTCTAAGGTAGATTTGGGTACAATAAGAGGCGAAAAAGCAGATTCTGACTAAGATTTTATCGAAATCGGCACCTATTTGACTCAGAAAGGTTGCCTTACGTCGAAATCTAATAGTTTATTAAGGTTTTCGTTACTAAAATGCCTAAAGACGCCGATTTTGACTAGAATTTGAAAGATATTGACATGAATATATAACTGTTTGTATCAAAAAATGATAGTTTAAACTGATATTTGCAGATTTGATGCGGTTTTAGGTACGATATGAGTCGAAGAAGCCGATTTTGACTGGAATCTGTTTAAAATGAGAAAGAAAAACCTATTATCAATTCAAGGAAGTGAATTTTTAAGTAGTTATCTGCAGTTTTAATGTAGATTTCAGTTCGCTAAGTTATGAAAATGCATGCTTTGGCTATAATCTTCCGTAAATCAGGAGCGAAAACCAATTATTTGTCCCAAAAGAAGGTGTTTTAAGAATATATCTGCATTTCTAAGGTAGATTTGGGTACAATAAGAGACGAAAAAGCAGATTCTGATTAAGATTTTATCGAAATCGGCAACTATTTGACTCAGAAAGGTTGCCTTACGTCGAAATCTAATAGTTTATTAAGGTTTTCGTTACTAAAATGCCCAAAGACGCCGATTTTGACTAGAATTTGAAAGATATTGACATGAATATATAACTGTTTGTATCAAAAAATGATAGTTTAAACTGATATTTGCAGTTTTGATGCGGTTTTAGATACGATATGAATCGAAGAAGCCGATTTTGACTGGAATCTGTTTAAAATGACAAAGAAAAACCTATTATCAATTCAAGGAAGTGAATTTTTAAGTAGTTATCTGCAGTTTTAATGTAGATTTCAGTTCGCTAAGTTATGAAAATGCATGTTTTGGCTATAATCTTAAGTAAATCAAGGGAGAAAACCAATTATTTGTCCAAAAGAAGGTGTTTTAAGTATATATCTGCATTTCTAAGGTAGATTTGGGTACAATAAGAGGCGAAAAAGCAGATTCTGACTAAGATTTTATCGAAATCGGCAACTATTTGACTCAGAAAGGTTGCCTTACGTCGAAATCTAATAGTTTATTAAGGTTTTCGTTACTAAAATGCCCAAAGACGCCGATTTTGACTAGAATTTGAAAGATATTGACATGAATATATAACTCTTTGTACCAAAAAATGATAGTTTAAACTGATATTTGCAGTTTTGATGCGGTTTTAGATACGATATGAATCGAAGAAGCCGATTTTGACCGGAATCTGTTTAAAATGACAAAGAAAAACCTATTATCAATTCAAGGAAGTGAATTTTTAAGTAGTTATCTGCAGTTTTAATGTAGATTTCAGTTCGCTAAGTTATGAAAATGCATGTTTTGGCTATAATCTTCCGTAAATCAAGGGCGAAAACCAATTATTTGTCCCAAAAGAAGGTGTTTTAAGTATATATCTGCATTTCTAAGGTAGATTTGGGTACAGTAAGAGGCGAAAAAGCAGATTCTGACTAAAACTTTATCGAAATCGGCAACTATTTGACTCAGAAAGGTTGCCTTACGTCGAAATCTAATAGTTTATTGAGGTTTTCGTTACTTAAGTGCCCAAAGACGCCGATTTTGACTAGAATTTGAAAGATATTGACATGAATATATAACTGTTTGTATCAAAAAATGATAGTTTATACTGATATTTGCAGTTTTGATGCGGTTTTAGATACGATATGAATCGAAGAAGCCGATTTTGACTAAATTCTATTTAAAATGACAAAGAAAAACCTATTATCAATTCAAGGAAGTGAATTTTTAAGTAGTTATCTGCAGTTTTAATGTAGATTTCAGTTCGCTAAGTTATGAAAATGCATGCTTTGGCTATAATCTTCCGTAAATCAAGGGCGAAAACCAATTATTTGTCCCAAAAGAAGGTGTTTTAAGTATATATCTGCATTTCTAAGGTAGATTTGGGTACAATAAGAGGGGAAAAAGCAGATTCTGACTAAAATTTTATCGAAATCGGCAACTATTTGACTCAGAAAGGTTGCCTTACGTCGAAATCTAATAGTTTATTAAGGTTTTCGTTACTAAAATGCCCAAAGACGCCGATTTTGACTAGAATTTGAAAGATATTGACATGAATATATAACTGTTTGTATCAAAAAATGATAGTTTAAACTGATATTTGCAGTTTTGATGCGGTTTTAGATACGATATGAATCGAAGAAGCCGATTTTGACTGGAATCTGTTTAAAATGACAAAGAAAAACCTATTATCAATTCAAGGAAGTGAATTTTTAAGTAGTTATCTGCAGTTTTAATGTAGATTTCAGTTCGCTAAGTTATGAAAATGCATGTTTTGGCTATAATCTTCCATAAATCAAGGGCGAAAACCAATTATTTATCCCAAAAGAAGGTGTTTCAAGTATATATCTGCATTTCTAAGGTAGATTTGGGTACAATAAGAGGCGAAAAAGCAGATTCTGACTAAGATTTTATCGAAATCGGCAACTGTTTGACTCAGAAAGGTTGCCTTACGTCGAAATCTAATAGTTTATTAAGGTTTTCGTTACTAAAATGCCTAAAGACGCCGATTTTGACTAGAATTTGAAAGATATTGACATGAATATATAACTGTTTGTATCAAAAAATGATAGTTTAAACTGATATTTGCAGTTTTGATGCGGTTTTAGGTACGATATGAGTCGAAGAAGCCGATTTTGACTGGAATCTGTTTAAAATGACAAAGAAAAACCTATTATCAATTCAAGGGAGTGAATTTTTAAGTAGTTATCTGCAGTTTTAATGTAGATTTCAGTTCGCTAAGTTATGAAAATGCATGTTTTGGCTATAATCTTCCGTAAATCAAGGGCGAAAACCAATTATTTGTCCCAAAAGAAGGTGTTTTAAGTATATATCTGCATTTCTAAGGTAGATTTGGGTACAATAAGAGGCGAAAAAGCAGATTCTGACTAAGATTTTATCGAAATCGGCAACTATTTGACTCAGAAAGGTTGCCTTACGTCGAAATCTAATAGTTTATTAAGGTTTTCGTTACTAAAATGCCTAAAGACGCCGATTTTGACTAGAATTTGAAAGATATTGACATGAATATATAACTGTTTGTATCAAAAAATGATAGCTTAAACTGATATTTGCAGTTTTGATGCGGTTTTAGATACGATATGAATCGAAGAAGCCGATTTTGACTGGAATCTGTTTAAAATGACAAAGAAAAACCTATTATCAATTCAAGGAATTGAATTTTTAAGTAGTTATCTGCAGTTTTAATGTAGATTTCAGTTCGCTAAGTTATGAAAATGCATGTTTTGGCTATAATCTTCCGTAAATCAAGCGCGAAAACCAATTATTTGTCCCAAAAGAACGTGTTTTAAGTATATATCTGCATTTCTAAGGTAGATTTGGGTACAATAAGAGGCGAAAAAGCAGATTCTGACTAAGATTTTATCGAAATCGGCAACTATTTGACCCAGAAAGGTTGCCTTACGTCGAAATCTAATAGTTTATTAAGGTTTTCGTTACTAAAATGCCCAAAGACGCCGATTTTGACTAGAATTTGAAAGATATTGACATGAATATATAACTGTTTGTATCAAAAAATGATAGTTTAAACTGATATTTGCAGTTTTGATGCGGTTTTAGGTACGATATGAGTCGAAGAAGCCGATTTTGACTGGAATCTGTTTAAAATGACAAAGAAAAACCTATTATCAATTAAAGGGAGTGAATTTTTAAGTAGTTATCTGCAGTTTTAATGTAGATTTCAGTTCGCTAAGTTATGAAAATGCATGTTTTGGCTATAATCTTCCGTAAATCAAGGGCGAAAACCAATTATTTGTCCCAAAAGAAGGTGTTTTAAGTACATATCTGCATTTCTAAGGTAGATTTGGGTACAATAAGAGGCGAAAAAGCAGATTCTGACTAAGATTTTATCGAAATCGGCAACTATTTGACTCAGAAAGGTTGCCTTACGTCGAAATCTAATAGTTTATTAAGGTTTTCGTTACTAAAATGCCCAAAGACGCCGATTTTGACTAGAATTTGAAAGATATTGACATGAATATATAACTGTTTGTATCAAAAAATGATAGTTTAAACTGATATTTGCAGTTTTGATGCGGTTTTAGATACGATATTAATCGAAGAAGCCGATTTTGACTGGAATCTGTTTAAAATGACAAAGAAAAAGCTATTATCAATTCAAGGAAGTGAATTTTTAAGTAGTTATCTGCAGTTTTAATGTAGATTTCAGTTCGCTAAGTAATGAAAATGCATGTTTTGGCTATAATCTTCCGTAAATCAAGGGCGAAAACCAATTATTTGTCCCAAAAGAAGGTGTTTTAAGTATATATCTGCATTTCTAAGGTAGATTTGGGTACAATAAGAGGCGAAAAAGCAGATTCTGACTAAGATTTTATCGAAATCAGCAACTATTTGACTCAGAAAGGTTGCCTTACGTCGAAATCTAATAGTTTATTAAGGTTTTCGTTACTAAAATGCCCAAAGACGCCGATTTTGACTAGAATTTGAAAGATATTGACATGAATATATAACTGTTTGTATCAAAAAATGATAGTTTAAACTGATATTTGCAGTTTTGATGCGGTTTTAGATACGATATGAATCGAAGAAGCCGATTTTGACTGGAATCTGTTTAAAATGACAAAGAAAAACCTATTATCAATTCAAGGAAGTGAATTTTTAAGTAGTTATCTGCAGTTTTAATGTAGATTTCAGTTCGCTAAGTTATGAAAATGCATGTTTTGGCTATAATCTTCCGTAAATCAAGGGCGAAAACCAATTATTTGTCCCAAAAAAAGGTGTTTTAAGTATATATCTGCATTTCTAAGGTAGATTTGGGTACAATAAGAGGCGAAAAAGCAGATTCTGACTAAGATTTAATCGAAATCGGCAACTATTTGACTCAGAAAGGTTGCCTTACGTCGAAATCTAATAGTTTATTAAGGTTTTCGTTACTAAAATGCCCAAAGACGCCGATTTTGACTAGAATTTGAAAGATATTGACATGAATATATAACTGTTTGTATCAAAAAATGATAGTTTAAACTGATATTTGCAGTTTTGATGCGGTTATAGATACGATATGAATCGAAGAAGCCGATTTTGACTGGAATCAGTTTAAAATGACAAAGAAAAACCTATTATCAATTCAAGGAAGTGAATTTTTAAGTAGTTATCTGCAGTTTTAATGTAGATTTCAGTTCGCTAAGTTATGAAAATGCATGTTTTGGCTATAATCTTCCGTAAATCAAGGGCGAAAACCAATTATTTGTCCCAAAAGAAGGTGTTTTAAGTACATATCTGCATTTCTAAGGTAGATTTGGGTACAATAAGAGGCGAAAAAGCAGATTCTGACTAAGATTTTATCGAAATCGGCAACTATTTGACTCAGAAAGGTTGCCTTACGTCGAAATCTAATAGTTTATTAAGGTTTTCGTTACTAAAATGCCCAAAGACGCCGATTTTGACTAGAATTTGAAAGATATTGACATGAATATATAACTGTTTGTATCAAAAAATGATAGTTTAAACTGATATTTGCAGTTTTGATGCGGTTTTAGATACGATATTAATCGAAGAAGCCGATTTTGACTGGAATCTGTTTAAAATGACAAAGAAAAAGCTATTATCAATTCAAGGAAGTGAATTTTTAAGTAGTTATCTGCAGTTTTAATGTAGATTTCAGTTCGCTAAGTAATGAAAATGCATGTTTTGGCTATAATCTTCCGTAAATCAAGGGCGAAAACCAATTATTTGTCCCAAAAGAAGGTGTTTTAAGTATATATCTGCATTTCTAAGGTAGATTTGGGTACAATAAGAGGCGAAAAAGCAGATTCTGACTAAGATTTTATCGAAATCAGCAACTATTTGACTCAGAAAGGTTGCCTTACGTCGAAATCTAATAGTTTATTAAGGTTTTCGTTACTAAAATGCCCAAAGACGCCGATTTTGACTAGAATTTGAAAGATATTGACATGAATATATAACTGTTTGTATCAAAAAATGATAGTTTAAACTGATATTTGCAGTTTTGATGCGGTTTTAGATACGATATGAATCGAAGAAGCCGATTTTGACTGGAATCTGTTTAAAATGACAAAGAAAAACCTATTATCAATTCAAGGAAGTGAATTTTTAAGTAGTTATCTGCAGTTTTAATGTAGATTTCAGTTCGCTAAGTTATGAAAATGCATGTTTTGGCTATAATCTTCCGTAAATCAAGGGCGAAAACCAATTATTTGTCCCAAAAAAAGGTGTTTTAAGTATATATCTGCATTTCTAAGGTAGATTTGGGTACAATAAGAGGCGAAAAAGCAGATTCTGACTAAGATTTAATCGAAATCGGCAACTATTTGACTCAGAAAGGTTGCCTTACGTCGAAATCTAATAGTTTATTAAGGTTTTCGTTACTAAAATGCCCAAAGACGCCGATTTTGACTAGAATTTGAAAGATATTGACATGAATATATAACTGTTTGTATCAAAAAATGATAGTTTAAACTGATATTTGCAGTTTTGATGCGGTTATAGATACGATATGAATCGAAGAAGCCGATTTTGACTGGAATCAGTTTAAAATGACAAAGAAAAACCTATTATCAATTCAAGGAAGTGAATTTTTAAGTAGTTATCTGCAGTTTTAATGTAGATTTCAGTTCGCTAAGTTATGAAAATGCATGTTTTGGCTATAATCTTCCGTAAATCAAGGGCGAAAACCAATTATTTGTCCCAAAAGAAGGTGTTTTAAGTATATATCTGCATTTCTAAGGTAGATTTGGGTACAATAAGAGGCGAAAAAACAGATTCTGACTAAGATTTTATCGAAATCGGCAACTATTTGACTCAGAAAGGTTGCCTTACGTCGAAATCTAATAGTTTATTAAGGTTTTCGTTACTAAAATGCCCAAAGACGCCGATTTTGACTAGAATTTGGAAGATATTGACATGAATATATAACTGTTTGTATCAAAAAATGATAGTTTAAACTGATATTTGCAGTTTTGATGCGGTTTTAGGTACGATATGAGTCGAAGAAGCCGATTTTGACTGGAATCTGTTTAAAATGACAAAGAAAAACCTATTATCAATTCAAGGAAGTGAATTTTTAAGTAGTTATCTGCAGTTTTAATGTAGATTTCAGTTCGTTAAGTTATGAAAATGCATGTTTTGGCTATAATCTTCCGTAAATCAAGGGCGAAAACCAATTATTTGTCTCAAAAGAAGGTGTTTTAAGTATATATCTGCATTTCTAAAGTAGATTTGGGTACAATAAGAGGCGAAAAAGCAGATTCTGACTAAGATTTTATCGAAATCGGCAACTATTTGACTCAGAAAGGTTGCCTTACGTCGAAATCTAATAGTTTATTAAGGTTTTCGTTACTAAAATGCCCAAAGACGCCGATTTTGACTAGAATTTGAAAGATATTGACATGAATATATAACTGTTTGTATCAAAAAATGATAGTTTAAACTGATATTTGCAGTTTTGATGCGGTTTTAGATACGATATGAATCGAAGAAGCCGATTTTGACTGGAATCTGTTTTAAATGACAAAGAAAAACCTATTATCAATTCAAGGAAGTGAATTTTTAAGTAGTTATCTGCAGTTTTAATGTAGATTTCAGTTCGCTAAGTTATGAAAATGCATGTTTTGGCTATAATCTTCCGTAAATCAAGGGCGAAAACCAATTATTTGTCCCAAAAGAAGGTGTTTTAAGTATATATCTGCATTTCTAAGGTAGATTTGGGTACAATAAGAGGCGAAAAAACAGATTCTGACTAAGATTTTATCGAAATCGGCAACTATTTGACTCAGAAAGGTTGCCTTACGTCGAAATCTAATAGTTTATTAAGGTTTTCGTTACTAAAATGCCCAAAGACGCCGATTTCGACTAGAATTTGGAAGATATTGACATGAATATATAACTGTTTGTATCAAAAAATGATAGTTTAAACTGATATTTGCAGTTTTGATGCGGTTTTAGGTACGATATGAGTCGAAGAAGCCGATTTTGACTGGAATCTGTTTAAAATGACAAAGAAAAACCTATTATCAATTCAAGGAAGTGAATTTTTAAGTAGTTATCTGCAGTTTTAATGTAGATTTCAGTTCGTTAAGTTATGAAAATGCATGTTTTGGCTATGATCTTCCGTAAATCAAGGGCGAAAACCAATTATTTGTCTCAAAAGAAGGTGTTTTAAGTATATATCTGCATTTCTAAAGTAGATTTGGGTACAATAAGAGGCGAAAAAGCAGATTCTGACTAAGATTTTTTCGAAATCGGCAACTATTTGACTCAGAAAGGTTGCCTTACGTCGAAATCTAATAGTTTATTAAGGTTTTCGTTACTAAAATGCCCAAAGACGCCGATTTTGACTAGAATTTGAAAGATATTGTCATGAATATATAACTGTTTGTATCAAAAAATAATAGTTTAAACTGCTATTTGCAGTTTCGATGCGGTTTTAGATACGATATGAATCTAAGAAGCCGATTTTGACTGGAATCTGTTTAAAATGACAAAGAAAAACCTATTATCAATTCAAGGAAGTGAATTTTTAAGTAGTTATCTGCAGTTTTAATGTAGATTTCAGTTCGCTAAGTTATGAAAATGCATGTTTTGGCTAAAATCTTCCGTAAATCAAGGGCGAAAACCAATTATTTGTTCCAAAAGAAGGTGTTTTAAGTATATATCTGCATTTCTAAGGTAGATTTGGGTACAATAAGAGGCGAAAAAGCAGATTCTGACTAAGATTTTATCGAAATCGGCAACTATTTGACTCAGAAAGGTTGCCTTACGTCGAAATCTAATAGTTTATTAAGGTTTTCGTTACTAAAATGCCTAAAGACGCCGATTTTGACTAGAATTTGAAAGATATTGACATGAATATATAACTGTTTGTATCAAAAAATGATAGTTTAAACTGATATTTGCAGTTTTGATGCGGTTTTAGGTACGATATGAGTCGAAGAAGCCGATTTTGACTGGAATCTGTTTAAAATGACAAAGAAAAACCTATTATCAATTCAAGGGAGTGAATTTTTAAGTAGTTATCTGCAGTTTTAATGTAGATTTCAGTTCGCTAAGTTATGAAAATGCATGTTTTGGCTATAATCTTCCGTAAATCAAGGGCGAAAACCAATTATTTGTCCCAAAAGAAGGTGTTTTAAGTATATATCTGCATTTCTAAGGTAGATTTGGGTACAATAAGAGGCGAAAAAGCAGATTCTGACTAAGATTTTATCGAAATCGGCAACTATTTGACTCAGAAAGGTTGCCTTACGTCGAAATCTAATAGTTTATTAAGGTTTTCGTTACTAAAATGCCTAAAGACGCCGATTTTGACTAGAATTTGAAAGATATTGACATGAATATATAACTGTTTGTATCAAAAAATGATAGTTTAAACTGATATTTGCAGTTTTGATGCGGTTTTAGGTACGATATGAGTCGAAGAAGCCGATTTTGACTGGAATCTGTTTAAAATGACAAAGAAAAACCTATTATCAATTCAAGGGAGTGAATTTTTAAGTAGTTATCTGCAGTTTTAATGTAGATTTCAGTTCGCTAAGTTATGAAAATGCATGTTTTGGCTATAATCTTTGGTAAATCAAGGGCGAAAAAAAATTATTTGTCCCAAAAGAAGGTGTTTTAAGTACATATCTGCATTTCTAAGGTAGATTTGGGTACAATAAGAGGCGAAAAAGCAGATTCTGACTAAGATTTTATCGAAATCGGCAACTATTTGACTCAGAAAGGTTGCCTTACGTCGAAATCTAATAGTTTATTAAGGTTTTCGTTACTAAAATGCCCAAAGACGCCGATTTTGACTAGAATTTGAAAGATATTGACATGAATATATAACTGTTTGTATCAAAAAATGATAGTTTAAACTGATATTTGCAGTTTTGATGCGGTTTTAGATACGATATTAATCGAAGAAGCCGATTTTGACTGGAATCTGTTTAAAATGACAAAGAAAAAGCTATTATCATTTCAAGGAAGTGAATTTTTAAGTAGTTATCTGCAGTTTTAATGTAGATTTCAGTTCGCTAAGTTATGAAAATGCATGTTTTGGCTATAATCTTCCGTAAATCAAGGGCGAAAACCAATTATTTGTCCCAAAAGAAGGTGTTTTAAGTATATATCTGCATTTCTAAGGTAGATTTGGGTACAATAAGAGGCGAAAAAGCAGATTCTGACTAAGATTTAATCGAAATCGGCAACTATTTGACTCAGAAAGGTTGCCTTACGTCGAAATCTAATAGTTTATTAAGGTTTTCGTTACTAAAATGCCCAAAGACTCCGATTTTGACTAGAATTTGAAAGATATTGACATGAATATATAACTGTTTGTATCAAAAAATGATAGTTTAAACTGATATTTGCAGTTTTGATGCGGTTTTAGATACGATATGAATCGAAGAAGCCGATTTTGACTGGAATCTGTTTAAAATGACAAAGAAAAACCTATTATCAATTCAAGGAAGTGAATTTTTAAGTAGTTATCTGCAGTTTTAATGTAGATTTCAGTTCGCTAAGTTATGAAAATGCATGTTTTGGCTATAATCTTCCGTAAATCAAGGGCGAAAACCAATTATTTGTCCCAAAAGAAGGTGTTTTAAGTATATATCTGCATTTCGAAGGTAGATTTGGGTACAATAAGAGGCGAAAAAGCAGATTCTGACTAAGATTTTATCGAAATCGGCAACTATTTGACTCAGAAAGGTTGCCTTACGTCGAAATCTAATAGTTTATTAAGGTTTTCGTTACTAAAATGCCCAAAGACGCCGATTTTGACTAGAATTTGAAAGATATTGACATGAATATATAACTGTTTGTATCAAAAAATGATAGTTTAAACTGATATTTGCAGTTTTGATGCGGTTATAGATACGATATGAATCGAAGAAGCCGATTTTGACTGGAATCAGTTTAAAATGACAAAGAAAAACCTATTATCAATTCAAGGAAGTGAATTTTTAAGTAGTTATCTGCAGTTTTAATGTAGATTTCAGTTCGCTAAGTTATGAAAATGCATGTTTTGGCTATAATCTTCCGTAAATCAAGGGCGAAAACCAATTATTTGTCCCAAAAGAAGGTGTTTTAAGTATATATCTGCATTTCTAAGGTAGATTTGGGTACAATAAGAGGCGAAAAAAACAGATTCTGACTAAGATTTTATCGAAATCGGCAACTATTTGACTCAGAAAGGTTGCCTTACGTCGAAATCTAATAGTTTATTAAGGTTTTCGTTACTAAAATGCCCAAAGACGCCGATTTTGACTAGAATTTGGAAGATATTGACATGAATATATAACTGTTTGTATCAAAAAATGATAGTTTAAACTGATATTTGCAGTTTTGATGCGGTTTTAGGTACGATATGAGTCGAAGAAGCCGATTTTGACTGGAATCTGTTTAAAATGACAAAGGAAAACCTATTATCAATTCAAGGAAGTGAATTTTTAAGTAGTTATCTGCAGTTTTAATGTAGATTTCAGTTCGTTAAGTTATGAAAATGCATGTTTTGGCTATAATCTTCCGTAAATCAAGGGCGAAAACCAATTATTTGTCTCAAAAGAAGGTGTTTTAAGTATATATCTGCATTTCTAAAGTAGATTTGGGTACAATAAGAGGCGAAAAAGCAGATTCTGACTAAGATTTTTTCGAAATCGGCAACTATTTGACTCAGAAAGGTTGCCTTACGTCGAAATCTACTAGTTTATTAAGGTTTTCGTTACTAAAATGCCCAAAGACGCCGATTTTGACTAGAATTTGAAAGATATTGTCATGAATATATAACTGTTTGTATCAAAAAATAATAGTTTAAACTGATATTTGCAGTTTCGATGCGGTTTTAGGTACGATATGAGTCGAAGAAGCCGATTTTGACTGGAATCTGTTTAAAATGACAAAGAAAAACCTATTATCAATTCAAGGAAGTGAATTTTTAAGTAGTTATCTGCAGTTTTAATGTAGATTTCAGTTCGTTAAGTTATGAAAATGCATGTTTTGGCTATAATCTTCCGTAAATCAAGGGCGAAAACCAATTATTTGTCCCAAAAGAAGGTGTTTTAAGTATATATCTGCATTTCTAAGGTAGATTTGGGTACAATAAGAGGCGAAAAAGCAGATTCTGACTAAGATTTTTTCGAAATCGGCAACTATTTGACTCAGAAAGGTTGCCTTACGTCGAAATCTACTAGTTTATTAAGGTTTTCGTTACTAAAATGCCCAAAGACGCCGATTTTGACTAGAATTTGAAAGATATTGTCATGAATATATAACTGTTTGTATCAAAAAATAATAGTTTAAACTGATATTTGCAGTTTCGATGCGGTTTTAGATACGATATGAATCGAAGAAGCCGATTTTGACTGGAATCTGTTTAAAATGACAAAGAAAAACCTATTATCAATTCAAGGAAGTGAATTTTTAAGTAGTTATCTGCAGTTTTAATGTAGATTTCAGTTCGCTAAGTTATGAAAATGCATGTTATGGCTATAATCTTCCGTAAATCAAGGGCGAAAACCAATTATTTGTCCCAAAAGAAGGTGTTTTAAGTATATATCTGCATTCCTAAGGTAGATTTGGGTACAATAAGAGGCGAAAAAGCAGATTCTGACTAAGATTTTATCGAAATCGGCAACTATTTGACTCAGAAAGGTTGCCTTACGTCGAAATCTAATAGTTTATTAAGGTTTTCGTTACTAAAATGCCCAAAGACGCCGATTTTGACTAGAATTTGAAAGATATTGACATGAATATATAACTGTTTGTATCAAAAAATGATAGTTTAAACTGATATTTGCAGTTTTGATGCGGTTTTAGATACGATATGAATCTAAGAAGCCGATTTTGACTGGAATCTGTTTAAAATGACAAAGAAAAACCTATTATCAATTCAAGGAAGTGAATTTTTAAGTAGTTATCTGCAGTTTTAATGTAGATTTCAGTTCGCTAAGTTATGAAAATGCATGTTTTGGCTAAAATCTTCCGTAAATCAAGGGCGAAAACCAATTATTTGTTCCAAAAGAAGGTGTTTTAAGTATATATCTGCATTTCTAAGGTAGATTTGGGTACAATAAGAGGCGAAAAAGCAGATTCTGACTAAGATTTTATCGAAATCGGCAACTATTTGACTCAGAAAGGTTGCCTTACGTCGAAATCTAATAGATTATTAAGGTTTTCGTTACTAAAATGCCCAAAGACGCCGATTTTGACTAGAATTTGAAAGATATTGACATGAATATATAACTGTTTGTATCAAAAAATGATAGTTTAAACTGATATTTGCAGTTTTGATGCGGTTTTAGGTACGATATGAGTCGAAGAAGCCGATTTTGACTGGAATCTGTTTAAAATGACAAAGAAAAACCTATTATCAATTCAAGGAAGCGAATTTTTAAGTAGTTATCTGCAGTTTTAATGTAGATTTCAGTTCGCTAAGTTATGAAAATGCATGTTTTTACTATAATCTTCCGTAAATCAAGGGCGAAAAACAATTATTTGTCCCAAAAGAAGGTGTTTTAAGTATATATCTGCATTTCTAAGGTAGATTTGGGTACAATAAGAGGCGAAAAAGCAGATTCTGACTAAGATTTTATCGAAATCGGCAACTATTTGACTCAAAAAGGTTGCCTTACGTCGAAATCTAATAGTTTATTAAGGTTTTCGTTACTAAAATGCCCAAAGACGCCGATTTTGACTAGAATTTGAAAGATATTGACATGAATATATAACTCTTTGTATCAAAAAATGATAGTTTAAACTGATATTTGCAGTTTTGATGCGGTTTTAGATACGATATGAGTCGAAGAAGCCGATTTTGACTGGAATCTGTTTAAAATGACAAAGAAAAACCTATTATCAATTCAAGGAAGTGAATTTTTAAGTAGTTATCTGCAGTTTTAATGTAGATTTCAGTTCGCTAAGTTATGAAAATGCATGTTTTGGCTATAATCTTCCGTAAATCAAGGGCGAAAACCAATTATTTGTCCCAAAAGGAGGTGTTTTAAGAATATATCTGCATTTCTAAGGTAGATTTGGGTACAATAAGAGGCGAAAAAGCAGATTCTGACTAAGATTTTATCGAAATCGGCAACTATTTGACTCAGAAAGGTTGCCTTACGTCGAAATCTAATAGTTTATTAAGGTTTTCGTTACTAAAATGCCCAAAGACGCCGATTTTGACTTGAATTTGAAAGATATTGACATGAATATATAACTGTTTGTATCAAAAAATGATAGTTTAAACTGATATTTGCAGTTTTGATGCGGTTTTAGATACGATATGAATCGAAGAAGCCGATTTTGACCGGAATCTGTTTAAAATGACAAAGAAAAACCTATTATCAATTCAAGGAAGTGAATTTTTAAGTAGTTATCTGCAGTTTTAATGTAGATTTCAGTTCGCTAAGTTATGAAAATGCATGTTTTGGCTATAATCTTCCGTAAATCAAGGGCGAAAACCAATTATTTGTCCCAAAAGAAGGTGTTTTAAGTATATATCTGCATTTCGAAGGTAGATTTGGGTACAATAAGAGGCGAAAAAGCAGATTCTGACTAAGATTTTATCGAAATCGGCAACTATTTGACTCAGAAAGGTTGCCTTACGTCGAAATCTAATAGTTTATTAAGGTTTTCGTTACTAAAATGCCCAAAGACGCCGATTTTGACTAGAATTTGAAAGATATTGACATGAATATATAACTGTTTGTATCAAAAAATGATAGTTTAAACTGATATTTGCAGTTTTGATGCGGTTATAGATACGATATGAATCGAAGAAGCCGATTTTGACTGGAATCAGTTTAAAATGACAAAGAAAAACCTATTATCAATTCAAGGAAGTGAATTTTTAAGTAGTTATCTGCAGTTTTAATGTAGATTTCAGTTCGCTAAGTTATGAAAATGCATGTTTTGGCTATAATCTTCCGTAAATCAAGGGCGAAAACCAATTATTTGTCCCAAAAGAAGGTGTTTTAAGTATATATCTGCATTTCTAAGGTAGATTTGGGTACAATAAGAGGCGAAAAAACAGATTCTGACTAAGATTTTATCGAAATCGGCAACTATTTGACTCAGAAAGGTTGCCTTACGTCGAAATCTAATAGTTTATTAAGGTTTTCGTTACTAAAATGCCCAAAGACGCCGATTTTGACTAGAATTTGGAAGATATTGACATGAATATATAACTGTTTGTATCAAAAAATGATAGTTTAAACTGATATTTGCAGTTTTGATGCGGTTTTAGGTACGATATGAGTCGAAGAAGCCGATTTTGACTGGAATCTGTTTAAAATGACAAAGGAAAACCTATTATCAATTCAAGGAAGTGAATTTTTAAGTAGTTATCTGCAGTTTTAATGTAGATTTCAGTTCGTTAAGTTATGAAAATGCATGTTTTGGCTATAATCTTCCGTAAATCAAGGGCGAAAACCAATTATTTGTCTCAAAAGAAGGTGTTTTAAGTATATATCTGCATTTCTAAAGTAGATTTGGGTACAATAAGAGGCGAAAAAGCAGATTCTGACTAAGATTTTTTCGAAATCGGCAACTATTTGACTCAGAAAGGTTGCCTTACGTCGAAATCTACTAGTTTATTAAGGTTTTCGTTACTAAAATGCCCAAAGACGCCGATTTTGACTAGAATTTGAAAGATATTGTCATGAATATATAACTGTTTGTATCAAAAAATAATAGTTTAAACTGATATTTGCAGTTTCGATGCGGTTTTAGGTACGATATGAGTCGAAGAAGCCGATTTTGACTGGAATCTGTTTAAAATGACAAAGAAAAACCTATTATCAATTCAAGGAAGTGAATTTTTAAGTAGTTATCTGCAGTTTTAATGTAGATTTCAGTTCGTTAAGTTATGAAAATGCATGTTTTGGCTATAATCTTCCGTAAATCAAGGGCGAAAACCAATTATTTGTCCCAAAAGAAGGTGTTTTAAGTATATATCTGCATTTCTAAGGTAGATTTGGGTACAATAAGAGGCGAAAAAGCAGATTCTGACTAAGATTTTTTCGAAATCGGCAACTATTTGACTCAGAAAGGTTGCCTTACGTCGAAATCTACTAGTTTATTAAGGTTTTCGTTACTAAAATGCCCAAAGACGCCGATTTTGACTAGAATTTGAAAGATATTGTCATGAATATATAACTGTTTGTATCAAAAAATAATAGTTTAAACTGATATTTGCAGTTTCGATGCGGTTTTAGATACGATATGAATCGAAGAAGCCGATTTTGACTGGAATCTGTTTAAAATGACAAAGAAAAACCTATTATCAATTCAAGGAAGTGAATTTTTAAGTAGTTATCTGCAGTTTTAATGTAGATTTCAGTTCGCTAAGTTATGAAAATGCATGTTATGGCTATAATCTTCCGTAAATCAAGGGCGAAAACCAATTATTTGTCCCAAAAGAAGGTGTTTTAAGTATATATCTGCATTCCTAAGGTAGATTTGGGTACAATAAGAGGCGAAAAAGCAGATTCTGACTAAGATTTTATCGAAATCGGCAACTATTTGACTCAGAAAGGTTGCCTTACGTCGAAATCTAATAGTTTATTAAGGTTTTCGTTACTAAAATGCCCAAAGACGCCGATTTTGACTAGAATTTGAAAGATATTGACATGAATATATAACTGTTTGTATCAAAAAATGATAGTTTAAACTGATATTTGCAGTTTTGATGCGGTTTTAGATACGATATGAATCTAAGAAGCCGATTTTGACTGGAATCTGTTTAAAATGACAAAGAAAAACCTATTATCAATTCAAGGAAGTGAATTTTTAAGTAGTTATCTGCAGTTTTAATGTAGATTTCAGTTCGCTAAGTTATGAAAATGCATGTTTTGGCTAAAATCTTCCGTAAATCAAGGGCGAAAACCAATTATTTGTTCCAAAAGAAGGTGTTTTAAGTATATATCTGCATTTCTAAGGTAGATTTGGGTACAATAAGAGGCGAAAAAGCAGATTCTGACTAAGATTTTATCGAAATCGGCAAGTATTTGAATCAGAAAGGTTGCCTTACGTCGAAATCTAATAGATTATTAAGGTTTTCGTTACTAAAATGCCCAAAGACGCCGATTTTGACTAGAATTTGAAAGATATTGACATGAATATATAACTGTTTGTATCAAAAAATGATAGTTTAAACTGATATTTGCAGTTTTGATGCGGTTTTAGGTACGATATGAGTCGAAGAAGCCGATTTTGACTGGAATCTGTTTAAAATGACAAAGAAAAACCTATTATCAATTCAAGGAAGCGAATTTTTAAGTAGTTATCTGCAGTTTTAATGTAGATTTCAGTTCGCTAAGTTATGAAAATGCATGTTTTTACTATAATCTTCCGTAAATCAAGGGCGAAAAACAATTATTTGTCCCAAAAGAAGGTGTTTTAAGTATATATCTGCATTTCTAAGGTAGATTTGGGTACAATAAGAGGCGAAAAAGCAGATTCTGACTAAGATTTTATCGAAATCGGCAACTATTTGACTCAAAAAGGTTGCCTTACGTCGAAATCTAATAGTTTATTAAGGTTTTCGTTACTAAAATGCCCAAAGACGCCGATTTTGACTAGAATTTGAAAGATATTGACATGAATATATAACTCTTTGTATCAAAAAATGATAGTTTAAACTGATATTTGCAGTTTTGATGCGGTTTTAGATACGATATGAGTCGAAGAAGCCGATTTTGACTGGAATCTGTTTAAAATGACAAAGAAAAACCTATTATCAATTCAAGGAAGTGAATTTTTAAGTAGTTATCTGCAGTTTTAATGTAGATTTCAGTTCGCTAAGTTATGAAAATGCATGTTTTGGCTATAATCTTCCGTAAATCAAGGGCGAAAACCAATTATTTGTCCCAAAAGGAGGTGTTTTAAGAATATATCTGCATTTCTAAGGTAGATTTGGGTACAATAAGAGGCGAAAAAGCAGATTCTGACTAAGATTTTATCGAAATCGGCAACTATTTGACTCAGAAAGGTTGCCTTACGTCGAAATCTAATAGTTTATTAAGGTTTTCGTTACTAAAATGCCCAAAGACGCTGATTTTGACTAGAATTTGAAAGATATTGACATGAATATATAACTGTTTGTATCAAAAAATGATAGTTTAAACTGATATTTGCAGTTTTGATGCGGTTTTAGATACGATATGAATCGAAGAAGAAAATTTTGACTGGAATCTGTTTAAAGTGACAAAGAAAAGACTATTATCAATTCAAGGGAGTGAATTTTTAAGTAGTTATCTACAGTTTTAATGTAGATTTCAGTTCGCTAAGTTATGAAAATGCATGTTTTGGCTATAATCTTCCGTAAATCAAGGGCGAAAACCAATTATTTGTCCCAAAAGAAGGTGTTTTAAGTATATATCTGCATTTCTAAGGTAGATTTGGGTACAATAAGAGGCGAAGAAGCAGATTCTGACTAAGATTTTATCGAAATCGGCAACTATTTGACTCAGAAAGGTTGCCTTACGTCGAAATCTAATAGTTTATTAAGGTTTTCGTTACTAAAATGCCCAAAGACGCCGATTTTGACTAGAATTTGAAAGATATTGACATGAATATATAACTGTTTGTATCAAAAAATGATAGTTTAAACTGATATTTGCAGTTTTGATGCGGTTTTAGATACGATATGAATCGAAGAAGCCGATTTTGACTACAATCTGTTTAAAATGACAAAGAAAAACCTATTATCAATTCAAGGAAGTGAATTTTTAAGTAGCTATCTGCAGTTTTAATGTAGATTTCAGTTCGCTAAGTTATGAAAATGCATGTTTTGGCTATAATCTTCCGTAAATCAAGGGCGAAAACCAATTATTTGTCCCAAAAGAAGGTGTTTTAAGTATATATCTGCATTTCCAAGGTAGATTTGGGTACAATAAGAGGTGAAAAAGCAGATTCTGACTAAGATTTTATCGAAATCGGCAACTATTTGACTCAGAAAGGTTGCCTTACGTCGAAATCTAATAGTTTATTAAGGTTTTCGTTACTAAAATGCCCAAAGACGCCGATTTTGACTAGAATTTGAAAGATATTGACATGAATATATAACTGTTTGTATCAAAAAATGATAGTTTAAACTGATATTTGCAGTTTTGATGCGGTTTTAGATACGATATGAATCGAAGAAGCCGATTTTGACTGGAATCTGTTTAAAATGACAAAGAAAAACCTATTATCAATTCAAGGAAGTGAATTTTTAAGTAGTTATCTGCAGTTTTAATGTAGATTTCAGTTCGCTAAGTTATGAAAATGCATGTTTTGCCTATAATCTTCCGTAAATCAAGGGCGAAAACCAATTATTTGTCCCAAAAGAAGGTGTTTTAAGTATATATCTGCATTTCTAAGGTAGATTTGGGTACAATAAGAGGCGAAAAAGCAGATTCTGACTAAGATTTTATCGAAATCGGCAACTATTTGACTCAGAAAGGTTGCCTTACGTCGAAATCTAATAGTTTATAAAGGTTTTCGTTACTAAAATGCCCAAAGACGCCGATTTTGACTTGAATTTGAAAGATATTGACATGAATATATAACTGTTTGTATCAAAAAATGATAGTTTAAACTGATATTTGCAGTTTTGATGCGGTTTTAGATACGATATGAATCGAAGAAGCCGATTTTGACTGGAATCTGTTTAAAATGACAAAGAAAAACCTATTATCAATTCAAGGAAGTGAATTTTTAAGTAGTTATCTGCAGTTTTAATGTAGATTTCAGTTCGGGAAGTTATGAAAATGCATGTTTTGGCTATAATCTTCCGTAAATCAAGGGCAAAAACCAATTATTTGTCCCAAAAGAAGGTGTTTTAAGTATATATCTGCATTTCTAAGGTAGATTTGGGTACAATAAGAGGCGAAAAAGCAGATTCTGACTAAGATTTTTTCGAAATCGGCAACTATTTGACTCAGAAAGGTTGCCTTACGTCGAAATCTACTAGTTTATTAAGGTTTTCGTTACTAAAATGCCCAAAGACGCCGATTTTGACTAGAATTTGAAAGATATTGTCATGAATATATAACTGTTTGTATCAAAAAATAATAGTTTAAACTGATATTTGCAGTTTCGATGCGGTTTTAGATACGATATGAATCGAAGAAGCCGATTTTGACTGGAATCTGTTTAAAATGACAAAGAAAAACCTATTATCAATTCAAGGAAGTGAATTTTTAAGTAGTTATCTGCAGTTTTAATGTAGATTTCAGTTCGCTAAGTTATGAAAATGCATGTTATGGCTATAATCTTCCGTAAATCAAGGGCGAAAACCAATTATTTGTCCCAAAAGAAGGTGTTTTAAGTATATATCTGCATTCCTAAGGTAGATTTGGGTACAATAAGAGGCGAAAAAGCAGATTCTGACTAAGATTTTATCGAAATCGGCAACTATTTGACTCAGAAAGGTTGCCTTACGTCGAAATCTAATAGTTTATTAAGGTTTTCGTTACTAAAATGCCCAAAGACGCCGATTTTGACTAGAATTTGAAAGATATTGACATGAATATATAACTGTTTGTATCAAAAAATGATAGTTTAAACTGATATTTGCAGTTTTGATGCGGTTTTAGATACGATATGAATCTAAGAAGCCGATTTTGACTGGAATCTGTTTAAAATGACAAAGAAAAACCTATTATCAATTCAAGGAAGTGAATTTTTAAGTAGTTATCTGCAGTTTTAATGTAGATTTCAGTTCGCTAAGTTATGAAAATGCATGTTTTGGCTAAAATCTTCCGTAAATCAAGGGCGAAAACCAATTATTTGTTCCAAAAGAAGGTGTTTTAAGTATATATCTGCATTTCTAAGGTAGATTTGGGTACAATAAGAGGCGAAAAAGCAGATTCTGACTAAGATTTTATCGAAATCGGCAAGTATTTGAATCAGAAAGGTTGCCTTACGTCGAAATCTAATAGATTATTAAGGTTTTCGTTACTAAAATGCCCAAAGACGCCGATTTTGACTAGAATTTGAAAGATATTGACATGAATATATAACTGTTTGTATCAAAAAATGATAGTTTAAACTGATATTTGCAGTTTTGATGCGGTTTTAGGTACGATATGAGTCGAAGAAGCCGATTTTGACTGGAATCTGTTTAAAATGACAAAGAAAAACCTATTATCAATTCAAGGAAGCGAATTTTTAAGTAGTTATCTGCAGTTTTAATGTAGATTTCAGTTCGCTAAGTTATGAAAATGCATGTTTTTACTATAATCTTCCGTAAATCAAGGGCGAAAAACAATTATTTGTCCCAAAAGAAGGTGTTTTAAGTATATATCTGCATTTCTAAGGTAGATTTGGGTACAATAAGAGGCGAAAAAGCAGATTCTGACTAAGATTTTATCGAAATCGGCAACTATTTGACTCAAAAAGGTTGCCTTACGTCGAAATCTAATAGTTTATTAAGGTTTTCGTTACTAAAATGCCCAAAGACGCCGATTTTGACTAGAATTTGAAAGATATTGACATGAATATATAACTCTTTGTATCAAAAAATGATAGTTTAAACTGATATTTGCAGTTTTGATGCGGTTTTAGATACGATATGAGTCGAAGAAGCCGATTTTGACTGGAATCTGTTTAAAATGACAAAGAAAAACCTATTATCAATTCAAGGAAGTGAATTTTTAAGTAGTTATCTGCAGTTTTAATGTAGATTTCAGTTCGCTAAGTTATGAAAATGCATGTTTTGGCTATAATCTTCCGTAAATCAAGGGCGAAAACCAATTATTTGTCCCAAAAGGAGGTGTTTTAAGAATATATCTGCATTTCTAAGGTAGATTTGGGTACAATAAGAGGCGAAAAAGCAGATTCTGACTAAGATTTTATCGAAATCGGCAACTATTTGACTCAGAAAGGTTGCCTTACGTCGAAATCTAATAGTTTATTAAGGTTTTCGTTACTAAAATGCCCAAAGACGCTGATTTTGACTAGAATTTGAAAGATATTGACATGAATATATAACTGTTTGTATCAAAAAATGATAGTTTAAACTGATATTTGCAGTTTTGATGCGGTTTTAGATACGATATGAATCGAAGAAGAAAATTTTGACTGGAATCTGTTTAAAGTGACAAAGAAAAGACTATTATCAATTCAAGGGAGTGAATTTTTAAGTAGTTATCTACAGTTTTAATGTAGATTTCAGTTCGCTAAGTTATGAAAATGCATGTTTTGGCTATAATCTTCCGTAAATCAAGGGCGAAAACCAATTATTTGTCCCAAAAGAAGGTGTTTTAAGTATATATCTGCATTTCTAAGGTAGATTTGGGTACAATAAGAGGCGAAGAAGCAGATTCTGACTAAGATTTTATCGAAATCGGCAACTATTTGACTCAGAAAGGTTGCCTTACGTCGAAATCTAATAGTTTATTAAGGTTTTCGTTACTAAAATGCCCAAAGACGCCGATTTTGACTAGAATTTGAAAGATATTGACATGAATATATAACTGTTTGTATCAAAAAATGATAGTTTAAACTGATATTTGCAGTTTTGATGCGGTTTTAGATACGATATGAATCGAAGAAGCCGATTTTGACTACAATCTGTTTAAAATGACAAAGAAAAACCTATTATCAATTCAAGGAAGTGAATTTTTAAGTAGCTATCTGCAGTTTTAATGTAGATTTCAGTTCGCTAAGTTATGAAAATGCATGTTTTGGCTATAATCTTCCGTAAATCAAGGGCGAAAACCAATTATTTGTCCCAAAAGAAGGTGTTTTAAGTATATATCTGCATTTCCAAGGTAGATTTGGGTACAATAAGAGGTGAAAAAGCAGATTCTGACTAAGATTTTATCGAAATCGGCAACTATTTGACTCAGAAAGGTTGCCTTACGTCGAAATCTAATAGTTTATTAAGGTTTTCGTTACTAAAATGCCCAAAGACGCCGATTTTGACTAGAATTTGAAAGATATTGACATGAATATATAACTGTTTGTATCAAAAAATGATAGTTTAAACTGATATTTGCAGTTTTGATGCGGTTTTAGATACGATATGAATCGAAGAAGCCGATTTTGACTGGAATCTGTTTAAAATGACAAAGAAAAACCTATTATCAATTCAAGGAAGTGAATTTTTAAGTAGTTATCTGCAGTTTTAATGTAGATTTCAGTTCGCTAAGTTATGAAAATGCATGTTTTGCCTATAATCTTCCGTAAATCAAGGGCGAAAACCAATTATTTGTCCCAAAAGAAGGTGTTTTAAGTATATATCTGCATTTCTAAGGTAGATTTGGGTACAATAAGAGGCGAAAAAGCAGATTCTGACTAAGATTTTATCGAAATCGGCAACTATTTGACTCAGAAAGGTTGCCTTACGTCGAAATCTAATAGTTTATAAAGGTTTTCGTTACTAAAATGCCCAAAGACGCCGATTTTGACTTGAATTTGAAAGATATTGACATGAATATATAACTGTTTGTATCAAAAAATGATAGTTTAAACTGATATTTGCAGTTTTGATGCGGTTTTAGATACGATATGAATCGAAGAAGCCGATTTTGACTGGAATCTGTTTAAAATGACAAAGAAAAACCTATTATCAATTCAAGGAAGTGAATTTTTAAGTAGTTATCTGCAGTTTTAATGTAGATTTCAGTTCGGGAAGTTATGAAAATGCATGTTTTGGCTATAATCTTCCGTAAATCAAGGGCAAAAACCAATTATTTGTCCCAAAAGAAGGTGTTTTAAGTATATATCTGCATTTCTAAGGTAGATTTGGGTACAATAAGAGGCGAAAAAGCAGATTCTGACTAAGATTTTATCGAAATCGGCAACTATTTGACTCAGAAAGGTTGCCTTACGTCGAAATCTAATAGTTTATTAAGATTTTCGTTACTAAAATGCCCAAAGACGCCGATTTTGACTAGAATTTGAAAGATATTGACATGAATATATAACTGTTTGTATCAAAAAATGATAGTTTAAACTGATATTTGCAGTTTTGATGCGGTTTTAGATACGATATGAATCGAAGAAGAAAATTTTGACTGGAATCTGTTTAAAATGACAAAGAAAAGCCTATTATCAATTCAAGGAAGTGAATTTTTAAGTAGTTATCTACAGTTTTAATGTAGATTTCAGTTCGCTAAGTTATGAAAATGCATGTTTTGGCTATAAGCTTCCGTAAATCAAGGGCGAAAACCAATTATTTGTCCCAAAAGAAGGTGTTTTAAGTATATATCTGCATTTCTAAGGTAGATTTGGGTACAATAAGAGGCGAAAAAGCAGATTCTGACTAAGATTTTATCGAAATCGGCAACTATTTGACTCAGAAAGGTTGCCTTACGTCGAAATCTAATAGTTTATTAAGGTTTTCGATACTAAAATGCTCAAAGACGCCGATTTTGACTAGAATTTGAAAGATATTGACATGAATATATAACTGTTTGTATCAAAAAATGATAGTTGAAACTGATATTTGCAGTTTTGATGCGGTTTTAGATACGATATGAATCGAAGAAGCCGATTTTGACTGGAATCTGTTTAAAATGACAAAGAAAAACCTATTATCAATTCAAGGAAGTGAATTTTTAAGTAGTTATCTGCAGTTTTAATGTAGATTTCAGTTCGCTAAGTTATGAAAATGCATGTTTTGGCTATAATCTTCCGTAAATCAAGGGCGAAAACCAATTATTTGTCCCAAAAGAAGGTGTTTTAAGTATATATCTGCATTTCCAAGGTAGATTTGGGTACAATAAGAGGTGAAAAAGCAGATTCTGACTAAGATTTTATCGAAATCGGCAACTATTTGACTCAGAAAGGTTGCCTTACGTCGAAATCTAATAGTTTATTAAGGTTTTCGTTACTAAAATGCCCAAAGACGCCGATTTTGACTAGAATTTGAAAGATATTGAGATGAATATATAACTGTTTGTATCAAAAAATGATAGTTTAAACTGATATTTGCAGTTTTGATGCGGTTTTAGATACGATATGAATCGAAGAAGCCGATTTTGACTGGAATCTGTTTAAAATGACAAAGAAAAACCTATTATCAATTCAAGGAAGTGAATTTTTAAGTAGTTATCTGCAGTTTTAATGTAGATTTCAGTTCGCTAAGTTATGAAAATGCATGTTTTGCCTATAATCTTCCGTAAATCAAGGGCGAAAACCAATTATTTGTCCCAAAAGAAGGTGTTTTAAGTATATATCTGCATTTCTAAGGTAGATTTGGGTACAATAAGAGGCGAAAAAGCAGATTCTGACTAAGATTTTATCGAAATCGGCAACTATTTGACTCAGAAAGGTTGCCTTACGTCGAAATCTAATAGTTTATAAAGGTTTTCGTTACTAAAATGCCCAAAGACGCCGATTTTGACTAGAATTTGAAAGATATTGACATGAATATATAACTGTTTGTATCAAAAAATGATAGTTTAAACTGATATTTGCAGTTTTGATGCGGTTTTAGATACGATATGAATCGAAGAAGCCGATTTTGACTGGAATCTGTTTAAAATGACAAAGAAAAACCTATTATCAATTCAAGGAAGTGAATTTTTAAGTAGTTATCTGCAGTTTTAATGTAGATTTCAGTTCGCGAAGTTATGAAAATGCATGTTTTGGCTATAATCTTCCGTAAATCAAGGGCAAAAACCAATTATTTGTCCCAAAAGAAGGTGTTTTAAGTATATATCTGCATTTCTAAGGTAGATTTGGGTACAATAAGAGGCGAAAAAGCAGATTCTGACTAAGATTTTATCGAAATCGGCAACTATTTGACTCAGAAAGGTTGCCTTACGTCGAAATCTAATAGTTTATTAAGATTGTCGTTACTAAAATGCCCAAAGACGCCGATTTTGACTAGAATTTGAAAGATATTGACATGAATATATAACTGTTTGTATCAAAAAATGATAGTTTAAACTGATATTTGCAGTTTTGATGCGGTTTTAGATACGATATGAATCGAAGAAGAAAATTTTGACTGGAATCTGTTTAAAATGACAAAGAAAAGCCTATTATCAATTCAAGGAAGTGAATTTTTAAGTAGTTATCTACAGTTTTAATGTAGATTTCAGTTCGCTAAGTTATGAAAATGCATGTTTTGGCTATAAGCTTCCGTAAATCAAGGGCGAAAACCAATTATTTGTCCCAAAAGAAGGTGTTTTAAGTATATATCTGCATTTCTAAGGTAGATTTGGGTACAATAAGAGGCGAAAAAGCAGATTCTGACTAAGATTTTATCGAAATCGGCAACTATTTGACTCAGAAAGGTTGCCTTACGTCGAAATCTAATAGTTTATTAAGGTTTTCGATACTAAAATGCCCAAAGACGCCGATTTTGACTAGAATTTGAAAGATATTGACATGAATATATAACTGTTTGTATCAAAAAATGATAGTTGAAACTGATATTTGCAGTTTTGATGCGGTTTTAGATACGATATGAATCGAAGAAGCCGATTTTGACTGGAATCTGTTTAAAATGACAAAGAAAAACCTATTATCAATTCAAGGAAGTGAATTTTTAAGTAGTTATCTGCAGTTTTAATGTAGATTTCAGTTCGCGAAGTTATGAAAATGCATGTTTTGCCTATAATCTTCCGTAAATCAAGGGCGAAAACCAATTATTTGTCCCAAAAGAAGGTGTTTTAAGTATATATCTGCATTTCTAAGGTAGATTTGGGTACAATAAGAGGCGAAAAAGCAGATTCTGACTAAGATTTTATCGAAATCGGCAACTATTTGACTCAGAAAGGTTGCCTTACGTCGAAATCTAATAGTTTATAAAGGTTTTCGTTACTAAAATGCCCAAAGACGCCGATTTTGACTAGAATTTGAAAGATATTGACATGAATATATAACTGTTTGTATCAAAAAATGATAGTTTAAACTGATATTTGCAGTTTTGATGCGGTTTTAGACACGATATGAATCGAAGAAGCCGATTTTGACTGGAATCTGTTTAAAATGACAAAGAAAAACCTATTATCAATTCAAGGAAGTGAATTTTTAAGTAGTTATCTGCAGTTTTAATGTAGATTTCAGTTCGCTAAGTTATGAAAATGCTTGTTTTGGCTATAATCTTCCGTAAATCAAGGGCGAAAACCAATTATTTGTCCCAAAAGAAGGTGTTTTAAGTATATATCTGCATTTCTAAGGTAGATTTGGGTACAATAAGAGGCGAAAAAGCAGATTCTGACTAAGATTTTATCGAAATCGGCAACTATTTGACTCAGAAAGGTTGCCTTACGTCGAAATCTAATAGTTTATTAAGGTTTTCGTTACTAAAATGCCCAAAGACGCCGATTTTGACTAGAATTTGAAAGATATTGACATGAATATATAACTGTTTGTATCAAAAAATGATAGTTTAAACTGATATTTGCAGTTTTGATGCGGTTTTAGATACGATATGAATCGAAGAAGCCGATTTTGACTGGAATCTGTTTAAAATGACAAAGAAAAACCTATTATCAATTCAAGGAAGTGAATTTTTAAGTAGTTATCTGCAGTTTTAATGTAGATTTCAGTTCGCTAAGTTATGAAAATGCATGTTTTGGCTATAATCTTCCGTAAATCAAGGGCGAAAACCAATTATTTGTCCCAAAAGAAGGTGTTTTAAGTATATATCTGCATTTCTAAGGTAGATTTGGGTACAATAAGAGGCGAAAAAGCAGATTCTGACTAAGATTTTATCGAAATCGGCAACTATTTGACTCAGAAAGGTTGCCTTACGTCGAAATCTAATAGTTTATTAAGGTTTTCGTTACTAAAATGCCCAAAGACGCCGATTTTGACTAGAATTTGAAAGATATTGACATGAATATATAACTGTTTGTATCAAAAAATGATAGTTTAAACTGATATTTGCAGTTTTGATGCGGTTTTAGATACGATATGAATCGAAAAAGCCGATTTTGACTGGAATCTGTTTAAAATGACAAAGAAAAACCTATTATCAATTCAAAGAAGTGAATTTTTAAGTAGTTATCTGCAGTTTTAATGTAGATTTCAGTTCGCTAAGTTATGAAAATGCATGTTTTGGCTATAATCTTCCGTAAATCAAGGGCGAAAACCAATTATTTGTCCCAAAAGAAGGTGTTTTAAAAATATATCTGCATTTCTAAGGTAGATTTGGGTACAATAAGAGGCGAAAAAGCAGATTCTGACTAAGATTTTATCGAAATCGGCAACTATTTGTCTCAGAAAGGTTGCCTTACGTCGAAATCTAATAGTTTATTAAGGTTTTCGTTACTAAAATGCCCAAAGACGCCGATTTTGACTAGAATTTGAAAGATATTGACATGAATATATAACTGTTTGTATCAAAAAATGATAGTTTAAACTGATATTTGCAGTTTTGATGCAGTTTTAGATACGATATGAATCGAAAAACCGATTTTGACTGGAATCTGTTTAAAATGACAAAGAAAAACCTATTATCAATTCAAGGAAGTGAATTTTTAAGTAGTTATCTGCAGTTTTAATGTAGATTTCAGTTCGCTAAGTTATGAAAATGCATGTTTTGGCTATAATCTTCCGTAAATCAAGGGCGAAAACCAATTATTTGTCCCAAAAGAAGGTGTTTTAAGAATATATCTGCATTTCTAAGGTAGATTTGGGTACAATAAGAGGCGAAAAAGCAGATTCTGACTAAGATTTTATCGAAATCGGCAACTATTTGACTCAGAAAGGTTGCCTTACGTCGAAATCTAATAGTTTATTAAGGTTTTCGTTACTAAAATGCCCAAAGACGCCGATTTTGACTAGAATTTGAAAGATATTGACATGAATATATAACTGTTTGTATCAAAAAATGATAGTTTAAACTGATATTTGCAGTTTTGATGCGGTTTTAGGTACGATATGAGTCGAAGAAGCCGATTTTGACTGGAATCTGTTTAAAATGACAAAGAAAAACCTATTATCAATTCAAGGAAGTGAATTTTTAAGTAGTTATCTGCAGTTTTAATGTAGATTTCAGTTCGCTAGGTTATGAAAACGCATGTTTTGGCTATAATCTTCCGTAAATCAAGGGCGAAAACCAATTATTTGTCCCAAAAGAAGGTGTTTTAAGAATATATCTGCATTTCTAAGGTAGATTTGGGTACAATAAGAGGCGAAAAAGCAGATTCTGACTAAGATTTTATCGAAATCGGCAACTATTTGTCTCAGAAAGGTTGCCTTACGTCGAAATCTAATAGTTTATTAAGGTTTTCGTTACTAAAATGCCCAAAGACGCCGATTTTGACTAGAATTTGAAAGATATTGACATGAATATATAACTGTTTGTATCAAAAAATGATAGTTTAAACTGATATTTGCAGTTTTGATACAGTTTTAGATACGATATGAATCGAAAAACCGATTTTGACTGGAATCTGTTTAAAATGACAAAGAAAAACCTATTATCAATTCAAGGAAGTGAATTTTTAAGTAGTTATCTGCAGTTTTAATGTAGATTTCAGTTCGCTAAGTTATGAAAATGCATGTTTTGGCTATAATCTTCCGTAAATCAAGGGCGAAAACCAATTATTTGTCCCAAAAAAGGTGTTTTAAGAATATATCTGCATTTCTAAGGTAGATTTGGGTACAATAAGAGGCAAAAAAGCAGATTCTGACTAAGATTTTATCGAAATCGGCAACTATTTGACTCAGAAAGGTTGCCTTACGTCGAAATCTAATAGTTTATTAAGGTTTTCGTTACTAAAATGCCCAAAGACGCCGATTTTGACTAGAATTTGAAAGATATTGACATGAATATATAACTGTTTGTATCAAAAAATGATAGTTTAAACTGAAGCCGATTTTGACTGGAATCTGTTTAAAATGACAAAGAAAAACCTATTATCAATTCAAGGAAGTGAATTTTTAAGTAGCTATCTGCAGTTTTAATGTAGATTTCAGTTCGCTAAGTTATGAAAATGCATGTTTTGGCTATAATCTTCCGTAAATCAAGGGCGAAAACCAATTATTTTTCCCAAAAGAAGGTGTTTTAAGAATATATCTGCATTTCTAAGGTAGATTTGGGTACAATAAGAGGCGAAAAAGCAGATTCTGACTAAGATTTTATCGAAATCGGCAACTATTTGACTCAGAAAGGTTGCCTTACGTCGAAATCTAATAGTTTATTAAGGTTTTCGTTACTAAAATGCCCAAAGACGCCGATTTTGACTAGAATTTGAAAGATATTGACATGAATATATAACTGTTTGTATCAAAAAATGATAGTTTAAACTGATATTTGCAGTTTTGATGCGGTTTTAGATACGATATGAATCGAAGAAGCCGATTTTGACTGGAATCTGTTTAAAATGACAAAGAAAAACCTATTATCAATTCAAGGAAGTGAATTTTTAAGTAGCTATCTGCAGTTTTAATGTAGATTTCAGTTCGCTAAGTTATGAAAATGCATGTTTTGGCTATAATCTTCCGTAAATCAAGGGCGAAAACCAATTATTTGTCCCAAAAGAAGGTGTTCTAAGTATATATCTGCATTTCTAAGGTAGATTTGGGTACAATAAGAGGTGAAAAAGCAGATTCTGACTAAGATTTTATCGAAATCGGCAAATATTTGACTCAGAAAGGTTGCCTTACGTCGAAATCTAATAGTTTATTAAGGTTTTCGTTACTAAAATGCCCAAAGACGCCGATTTTGACTAAAATTTGAAAGATATTGACATGAATATATAACTGTTTGTATCAAAAAATGATAGTTTAAACTGATATTTGCAGTTTTGATGCGGTTTTAGGTACGATATGAGTCGAAGAAGCCGATTTTGACTGGAATCTGTTTAAAATGACAAAGAAAAACCTATTATCAATTCAAGGAAGTGAATTTTTAAGTAGTTATCTGCAGTTTTAATGTAGATTTCAGTTCGCTAAGTTATGAAAACGCATGTTTTGGCTATAATCTTCCGTAAATCAAGGGCGAAAACCAATTATTTGTCCCAAAAGAAGGTGTTTTAAGAATATATCTGCATTTCTAAGGTAGATTTGGGTACAATAAGAGGCGAAAAAGCAGATTCTGACTAAGATTTTATCGAAATCGGCAACTATTTGTCTCAGAAAGGTTGCCTTACGTCGAAATCTAATAGTTTATTAAGGTTTTCGTTACTAAAATGCCCAAAGACGCCGATTTTGACTAGAATTTGAAAGATATTGACATGAATATATAACTGTTTGTATCAAAAAATGATAGTTTAAACTGATATTTGCAGTTTTGATGCAGTTTTAGATACGATATGAATCGAAAAACCGATTTTGACTGGAATCTGTTTAAAATGACAAAGAAAAACCTATTATCAATTCAAGGAAGTGAATTTTTAAGTAGTTATCTGCAGTTTTAATGTTGATTTCAGTTCGCTAAGTTATGAAAATGCATGTTTTGGCTATAATCTTCAGTAAATCAAGGGCGAAAACCAATTATTTGTCCCAAAAAAGGTGTTTTAAGAATATATCTGCATTTCTAAGGTAGATTTGGGTACAATAAGAGGCAAAAAAGCAGATTCTGACTAAGATTTTATCGAAATCGGCAACTATTTGACTCAGAAAGGTTGCCTTACGTCGAAATCTAATAGTTTATTAAGGTTTTCGTTACTAAAATGCCCAAAGACGCCGATTTTGACTAGAATTTGAAAGATATTGACATGAATATATAACTGTTTGTATCAAAAAATGATAGTTTAAACTGAAGCCGATTTTGACTGGAATCTGTTTAAAATGACAAAGAAAAACCTATTATCAATTCAAGGAAGTGAATTTTTAAGTAGCTATCTGCAGTTTTAATGTAGATTTCAGTTCGCTAAGTTATGAAAATGCATGTTTTGGCTATAATCTTCCGTAAATCAAGGGCGAAAACCAATTATTTTTCCCAAAAGAAGGTGTTTTAAGAATATATCTGCATTTCTAAGGTAGATTTGGGTACAATAAGAGGCGAAAAAGCAGATTCTGACTAAGATTTTATCGAAATCGGCAACTATTTGACTCAGAAAGGTTGCCTTACGTCGAAATCTAATAGTTTATTAAGGTTTTCGTTACTAAAATGCCCAAAGACGCCGATTTTGACTAGAATTTGAAAGATATTGACATGAATATATAACTGTTTGTATCAAAAAATGATAGTTTAAACTGATATTTGCAGTTTTGATGCGGTTTTAGATACGATATGAATCGAAGAAGCCGATTTTGACTGGAATCTGTTTAAAATGACAAAGAAAAACCTATTATCAATTCAAGGAAGTGAATTTTTAAGTAGTTATCTGCAGTTTTAATGTAGATTTCAGTTCGCTAAGTTATGAAAATGCATGTTTTGGCTATAATCTTCCGTAAATCAAGGGCGAAAACCAATTATTTGTCCCAAAAGAAGGTGTTTTAAGTATATATCTGCATTTCTAAGGTAGATTTGGGTACAATAAGAGGCGAAAAAGCAGATTCTGACTAAGATTTTATCGAAAAAATCGGCAACTATTTGTCTCAGAAAGGTTGCCTTACGTCGAAATCTAATAGTTTATTAAGGTTTTCGTTACTAAAATGCCCAAAGACGCCGATTTTGACTAGAATTTGAAAGATATTGACATGAATATATAACTGTTTGTATCAAAAAATGATAGTTTAAACTGATATTTGCAGTTTTGATGCAGTTTTAGATACGATATGAATCGAAAAACCGATTTTGACTGGAATCTGTTTAAAATGACAAAGAAAAACCTATTATCAATTCAAGGAAGTGAATTTTTAAGTAGTTATCTGCAGTTTTAATGTAGATTTCAGTTCGCTAAGTTATGAAAATGCATGTTTTGGCTATAATCTTCCGTAAATCAAGGGCGAAAACCAATTATTTGTCCCAAAAAAGGTGTTTTAAGAATATATCTGCATTTCTAAGGTAGATTTGGGTACAATAAGAGGCGAAAAAGCAGATTCTGACTAAGATTTTATCGAAATCGGCAACTATTTGTCTCAGAAAGGTTGCCTTACGTCGAAATCTAATAGTTTATTAAGGTTTTCGTTACTAAAATGCCCAAAGACGCCGATTTTGACTAGAATTTGAAAGATATTGACATGAATATATAACTGTTTGTATCAAAAAATGATAGTTTAAACTGATATTTGCAGTTTTGATGCAGTTTTAGATACGATATGAATCGAAAAACCGATTTTGACTGGAATCTGTTTAAAATGACAAAGAAAAACCTATTATCAATTCAAGGAAGTGAATTTTTAAGTAGTTATCTGCAGTTTTAATGTAGATTTCAGTTCGCTAAGTTATGAAAATGCATGTTTTGGCTATAATCTTCCGTAAATCAAGGGCGAAAACCAATTATTTGTCCCAAAAAAGGTGTTTTAAGAATATATCTGCATTTCTAAGGTAGATTTGGGTACAATAAGAGGCAAAAAAGCAGATTCTGACTAAGATTTTATCGAAATCGGCAACTATTTGACTCAGAAAGGTTGCCTTACGTCGAAATCTAATAGTTTATTAAGGTTTTCGTTACTAAAATGCCCAAAGACGCCGATTTTGACTAGAATTTGAAAGATATTGACATGAATATATAACTGTTTGTATCAAAAAATGATAGTTTAAACTGAAGCCGATTTTGACTGGAATCTGTTTAAAATGACAAAGAAAAACCTATTATCAATTCAAGGAAGTGAATTTTTAAGTAGCTATCTGCAGTTTTAATGTAGATTTCAGTTCGCTAAGTTATGAAAATGCATGTTTTGGCTATAATCTTCCGTAAATCAAGGGCGAAAACCAATTATTTTTCCCAAAAGAAGGTGTTTTAAGAATATATCTGCATTTCTAAGGTAGATTTGGGTACAATAAGAGGCGAAAAAGCAGATTCTGACTAAGATTTTATCGAAATCGGCAACTATTTGACTCAGAAAGGTTGCCTTACGTCGAAATCTAATAGTTTATTAAGGTTTTCGTTACTAAAATGCCCCAAGACGCCGATTTTGACTAGAATTTGAAAGATATTGACATGAATATATAACTGTTTGTATCAAAAAATGATAGTTTAAACTGATATTTGCAGTTTTGATGCGGTTTTAGATACGATATGAATCGAAGAAGCCGATTTTGACTGGAATCTGTTTAAAATGACAAAGAAAAACCTATTATCAATTCAAGGAAGTGAATTTTTAAGTAGTTATCTGCAGTTTTAATGTAGATTTCAGTTCGCTAAGTTATGAAAATGCATGTTTTGGCTATAATCTTCCGTAAATCAAGGGCGAAAACCAATTATTTGTCCCAAAAGAAGGTGTTTTAAGTATATATCTGCATTTCTAAGGTAGATTTGGGTACAATAAGAGGCGAAAAAGCAGATTCTGACTAAGATTTTATCGAAAAAATCGGCAACTATTTGTCTCAGAAAGGTTGCCTTACGTCGAAATCTAATAGTTTATTAAGGTTTTCGTTACTAAAATGCCCAAAGACGCCGATTTTGACTAGAATTTGAAAGATATTGACATGAATATATAACTGTTTGTATCAAAAAATGATAGTTTAAACTGATATTTGCAGTTTTGATGCAGTTTTAGATACGATATGAATCGAAAAACCGATTTTGACTGGAATCTGTTTAAAATGACAAAGAAAAACCTATTATCAATTCAAGGAAGTGAATTTTTAAGTAGTTATCTGCAGTTTTAATGTAGATGTCAGTTCGCTAAGTTATGAAAATGCATGTTTTGGCTATAATCTTCCGTAAATCAAGGGCGAAAACCAATTATTTGTCCCAAAAAAGGTGTTTTAAGAATATATCTGCATTTCTAAGGTAGATTTGGGTACAATAAGAGGCAAAAAAGCAGATTCTGACTAAGATTTTATCGAAATCGGCAACTATTTGACTCAGAAAGGTTGCCTTACGTCAAAATCTAATAGTTTATTAAGGTTTTCGTTACTAAAATGCCCAAAGACGCCGATTTTGACTAGAATTTGAAAGATATTGACATGAATATATAACTGTTTGTATCAAAAAATGATAGTTTAAACTGAAGCCGATTTTGACTGGAATCTGTTTAAAATGACAAAGAAAAACCTATTATCAATTCAAGGAAGTGAATTTTTAAGTAGTTATCTGCAGTTTTAATGTAGATTTCAGTTCGCTAAGTTATGAAAATGCATGTTTTGGCTATAATCTTCCGTAAATCAAGGGCGAAAACCAATTATTTGTCCCAAAAAAGGTGTTTTAAGAATATATCTGCATTTCTAAGGTAGATTTGGGTACAATAAGAGGCAAAAAAGCAGATTCTGACTAAGATTTTATCGAAATCGGCAACTATTTGACTCAGAAAGGTTGCCTTACGTCAAAATCTAATAGTTTATTAAGGTTTTCGTTACTAAAATGCCCAAAGACGCCGATTTTGACTAGAATTTGAAAGATATTGACATGAATATATAACTGTTTGTATCAAAAAATGATAGTTTAAACTGAAACCGATTTTGACTGGAATCTGTTTAAAATGACAAAGAAAAACCTATTATCAATTCAAGGAAGTGAATTTTTAAGTAGCTATCTGCAGTTTTAATGTAGATTTCAGTTCGCTATGTTATGAAAATGCATGGTTTGGCTATAATCTTCCGTAAATCAAGGGCGAAAACCAATTATTTTTCCCAAAAGAAGGTGTTTTAAGAATATATCTGCATTTCTAAGGTAGATTTGGGTACAATAAGAGGCGAAAAAGCAGATTCTGACTAAGATTTTATCGAAATCGGCAACTATTTGACTCAGAAAGGTTGCCTTACGTCGAAATCTAATAGTTTATTAAGGTTTTCGTTACTAAAATGCCCAAAGACGCCGATTTTGACTAGAATTTGAAAGATATTGACATGAATATATAACTGTTTGTATCAAAAAATGATAGTTTAAACTGATATTTGCAGTTTTGATGCGGTTTTAGATACGATATGAATCGAAGAAGCCGATTTTGACTGGAATCTGTTTAAAATGACAAAGAAAAACCTATTATCAATTCAAGGAAGTGAATTTTTAAGTAGCTATCTGCAGTTTTAATGTAGATTTCAGTTCGCTAAGTTATGAAAATGCATGTTTTGGCTATAATCTTCCGTAAATCAAGGGCGAAAACCAATTATTTGTCCCAAAAGAAGGTGTTCTAAGTATATATCTGCATTTCTAAGGTAGATTTGGGTACAATAAGAGGTGAAAAAGCAGATTCTGACTAAGATTTTATCGAAATCGGCAAATATTTGACTCAGAAAGGTTGCCTTACGTCGAAATCTAATAGTTTATTAAGGTTTTCGTTACTAAAATGCCCAAAGACGCCGATTTTGACTAAAATTTGAAAGATATTGACATGAATATATAACTGTTTGTATCAAAAAATGATAGTTTAAACTGATATTTGCAGTTTTGATGCGGTTTTAGGTACGATATGAGTCGAAGAAGCCGATTTTGACTGGAATCTGTTTAAAATGACAAAGAAAAACCTATTATCAATTCAAGGAAGTGAATTTTTAAGTAGTTATCTGCAGTTTTAATGTAGATTTCAGTTCGCTAAGTTATGAAAATGCATGTTTTGGCTATAATCTTCCGTAAATCAAGGGCGAAAACCAATTATTTGTCCCAAAAGAAGGTGTTTTAAGTATATATCTGCATTTCTAAGGTAGATTTGGGTACAATAAGAGGCGAAAAAGCAGATTCTGACTAAGATTTTATCGAAAAAATCGGCAACTATTTGACTCAGAAAGGTTGCCTTACGTCGAAATCTAATAGTTTATTAAGGTTTTCGTTACTAAAATGCCCAAAGACGACGATTTTGACTAGAATTTGAAAGATACTGACATGAATATATAACAATTTGTATCAAAAAATGATAGTTTAAACTGATATTTGCAGTTTTGATGCGGTTTTAGATACGATATGAATCGAAGAAGCCGATTTTGACTGGAATCTGTTTAAAATGACAAAGAAAAACCTATTATCAATTCAAGGAAGTGAATTTTTAAGTAGTTATCTGCAGTTTTAATGTGGATTTCAGTTCGCTAAGTTATGAAAATGCATGTTTTGCCTATAATCTTCCGTAAATCAAGTGCGAAAACCAATTATTTGTCCCAAAAGAAGGTGTTTTAAGTATATATCTGCATTTCTAAGGTAGATTTGGGCACAATAAGAGGCGAAAAAGCAGATTCTGACTAAGATTTTATCGAAATCGGCAACTATTTGACTCAGAAAGGTTGCCTTACGTCGAAATCTAATAGTTTATTAAGGTTTTCGTTACTAAAATGCCCAAAGACGCCGATTTTGACTAGAATTTGAAAGATATTGACATGAATATATAACTGTTTGTATCAAAAAATGATAGTTTAAACTGATATTTGCAATTTTGATGCGGTTTTAGATACGATATGAATCGAAGAAGCCGATTTTGACTGGAATCTGTTTAAAATGACAAAGAAAAACCTATTATCAATTCAAGGAAGTGAATTTTTAAGTAGTTATCTGCAGTTTTAATGTAGATTTCATTTCGCTAAGTTATGAAAATGCATGTTTTGGCTATAATCTTCCGTAAATCAAGGGCGAAAACCAATTATTTGTCCCAAAAGAAGGTGTTTTAAGTATATATCTGCATTTCTAAGGTAGATTTGGGTACAATAAGAGGCGAAAAAGCAGATTCTGACTAAGATTTTATCGAAATTGGCAACTATTTGACTCAGAAAGGTTGCCTTACGTCGAAATCTAATAGTTTATTAAGGTTTTCGTTACTAAAATGCCCAAAGACGCCGATTTTGACTAGAATTTGAAAGATATTGACATGAATATATAACTGTTTGTATCAAAAAATGATAGTTTAAACTGATATTTGCAGTTTTGATGCGGTTTTAGGTACGATATGAGTCGAAGAAGACGATTTTGACTGGAATCTGTTTAAAATGACAAAGAAAAACCTATTATCAATTCAAGGAAGTGAATTTTTAAGTAGTTATCTGCAGTTTTAATGTAGATTTCAGTTCGCTAAGTTATGAAAATGCATGTTTTGGCTATAATCTTCCGTAAATCAAGGGCGAAAACCAATTATTTGTCCCAAAAGAAGGTGTTTTAAGAATATATCTGCATTTCTAAGGTAGATTTGAATACAATAAGAGGCGAAAAAGCAGATTCTGACTAAGATTTTATCGAAATCGGCAACCATTTGTCTCAGAAAGGTTGCCTTACGTCGAAATCTAATAGTTTATTAAGGTTTTCGTTACTAAAATGACCAAAGACGCCGTTTTTGACTAGAATTTGAAAGATATTGACATGAATATATAACTGTTTGTATCAAAAAATGATAGTTTAAACTGATATTTGCAGTTTTGATGCAGTTTTAGATACGATATGAATCGAAGAAGCCGATTTTGACTAAAATCTGTTTAAAATGACAAAGAAAAACCTATTATCAATTCAAGGAAGTGAATTTTTAAGTAGTTATCTGCAGTTTTAATGTAGATTTCAGTTCACTAAGTTATGAAAATGCATGTTTTGGCTATAATCTTCCGTAAATCAAGGGCGAAAACCAATTACTTGTCCCAAAAGAAGGTGTTTTAAGAATATATCTGCATTTCTAAGGTAGATTTGGGTACAATAAGAGGCGAAAAAGCAGATTCTGACTAAGATTTTATCGAAATCGGCAATTATTTGACTCAGAAAGGTTGCCTTACGTCGAAATCTAATAGTTTATTAAGGTTTTCGTTACTAAAATGCCCAAAGACGCCGATTTTGACTAGAATTTGAAAGATATTGACATGAATATATAACTGTTTGTATCAAAAAATGATAGTTTAAACTGATATTTGCAGTTTTGATGCGGTTTTAGGTACGATATGAGTCGAAGAAGCCGATTTTGACTGGAATCTGTTTTAAATGACAAAGAAAAACCTATTGTCAATTCAAGGAAGTGAATTTTTAAGTAGTTATCTGCAGTTTTAATGTAGATTTCAGTTCGCTAAGTTATGAAAATGCATGTTTTGGCTATAATCTTCCGTAAATCAAGGGCGAAAACCAATTATTTGTCCCAAAAGAAGGTGTTTTAAGTAAATATCTGCATTTCTAAGGTAGATTTGGGTACAATAAGAGGCGAAAAAGCAGATTCTGACTAAGATTTTATCGAAATCGGCAACTATTTGTCTCAGAAAGGTTGCCTTACGTCGAAATCTAATAGTTTATTAAGGTTTTCGTTACTAAAATGACCAAAGACGCCGATTTTGACTAGAATTTGAAAGATATTGACATGAATATATAACTGTTTGTATCAAAAAAAGATAGTTTAAACTGATATTTGCAGTTTTGATGCAGTTTTAGATACGATATGAATCGAAGAAGCCGATTTTGACTGGAATCTGTTTAAAATGACAAAGAAAAACCTATTATCAATTCAAGGAAGTGAATTTTTAAGTAGTTATCTGCAGTTTTAATGTAGATTTCAGTTCACTAAGTTATGAAAATGCATGTTTTGGCTATAATCTTCCGTAAATCAAGGGCGAAAACCAATTATTTGTCCCAAAAGAAGGTGTTTTAAGAATATATCTGCATTTCTAAGGTAGATTTGGGTACAATAAGAGGCGAAAAAGCAGATTCTGACTAAGATTTTATCGAAATCGGCAACTATTTGACTCAGAAAGGTTGCCTTACGTCGAAATCTAATAGTTTATTAAGGTTTTCGTTACTAAAATGCCCAAAGACGCCGATTTTGACTAGAATTTGAAAGATATTGACATGAATATATAACTGTTTGTATCAAAAAATGATAGTTTAAACTGATATTTGCAGTTTTGATGCGGTTTTAGATACGATATGAATCGAAGAAGCCGATTTTGACTGGAATCTGTTTAAAATGATAAGGAAAAACCTACTATCTAAAAATTCACTTCCTTGAATTGTTAATAGGGTTTTCTTTGTCATTTTAAACAGATTCCAGTCAAAATCGGCTTCTTCGATTCATATCGTATCTAAAACCGCATCAAAACTGCAAATATCAGTTTAAACTATCATTTTTTGATACAAACAGTTATATATTCATGTCAATATCTTTCATATTCTAGTCAAAATCGGCGTCTTTGGGCATTTTAGTAACGAAAACCTTAATAAACTATTAGATTTCGACGTAAGGCAACCTTTCTGAGTCAAATAGTTGCCGATTTCGATAAAATCTTAGTCAGAATCTGCTTTTTCGAATCTTATTGTACCCAAATCTACCTTAGAAATGCAGATATATACTTAAAACACCTTCTTTTGGGACAAATAATTGGTTTTCGCCCTTGATTTACGGAAGAATATAGCCAAAACATGCATTTTCATAACTTAGCGAACTGAAATCTACATTAAAACTGCAGATAACTACTTAAAAATTCACTTCCTTGAATTGATAATAGGTTTTTCTTTGTCATTTTAAACAGATTCCAGTCAAAATCGGCTTCTTCGATTCATATCATATCTTAAACCGCATCAAAACTGCAAATATCAGTTTAAACTATCATTTTTTGATACAAACAGTTATATATTCATGTCAATATCTTTCAAATTCTAGTCAAAATCGGCGTCTTTGGGCATTTTAGTAACGAAAACCTTAATAAACTATTAGATTTCGACGTAAGGCAACCTTTCTGAGTCAAATAGTTGCCGATTTCGATAAAATCTTAGTCAGAATCTGCTTTTTCGCCTCTTATTGTACCCAAATCTACCTTAGAAATGCAGATATATACTTAAAACACCTTCTTTTGGGACAAATAATTGGTTTTCGCCCTTGATTTACGGAAGATTATAGCCAAAACATGCATTTTCATAACTTAGCGAACTGAAATCTACATTAATACTGCAGATAACTACTTAAAAATTCACTTCCTTGAATTGATAATAGGTTTTTCTTTGTCATTTTAAACAGATTCCAGTCAAAATCGGCTTCTTCGATTCATATCGTATCTGAAACCGCATCAAAACTGCAAATATCAGTTTAAACTATCATTTTTTGATACAGTTATATATTCATGTCAATATCTTTCAAATTCTAGTCAAAATCGGCGTCTTTGGGCATTTTAGTAACGAAAACTTTAATAAACTATTAGATTTCGACGTAAGGCAACCTTTCTGAGTCAAATAGTTGCCGATTTCGATAAAATCTTAGTCAGAATCTGCTTTTTCGCCTCTTATTTTACCCAAATCTACCTTAGATATTCAGATATATACTTAAAACACCTTCTTTTGGGACAAATAATTGGTTTTCGCCCTTGATTTACGGAAGATTATAGCCAAAACATGCATTTTCATAACTTAGCGAACTGAAATCTACATTAAAACTGCAGATAACTACTTAAAAATTCACTTCCTTGAATTGATAATAGGTTTTTCTTTGTCATTTTAAACAGATTCCAGTCAAAATCGGCTTCTTCGACTCATATCGTACCTAAAACCGCATCAATACTGCAAATATCAGTTTAAACTATCATTTTTTGATACAAACAGTTATATATTCATGTCAATATCTTTCAAATTCTAGTCAAAATCGGCTTCTTTGGGCATTTTAGTAACGAAAACCTTAATAAACTATTAGATTTCGACGTAAGGCAACCTTTCTGAGTCAAATAGTTGTTGATTTCGATAAAATCTTAGTCAGAATCTGCTTTTTCGCCTCTTATTGTACCCAAATCTACCTTAGAAATGCAGATATATACTTAAAACACCTTCTTTTGGGACAAATAATTGGTTTTCGCCCTTGATTTACGGAAGATTATAGCCAAAACATGCATTTTCATAACTTAGCGAACTGAAATCTACATTAAAACTGCACATAACTACTTAAAAATTTACTTCCTTAAATTGATAATAGGTTTTTCTTTGTCATTTTAAACAGATTCCAGTCAAAATCGGATTCTTCGATTCATATCGTATCTAAAACCGCATCAAAACTGCAAATATCAGTTTAAACTATCATTTTTTGATACAAACAGTTATATATTCATGTCAATATCTTTCAAATTCTAGTCAAAATCGGCGTCTTTGGGCATTTTAGTAACGAAAACCTTAATAAACTATTAGATTTCGACGTAAGGCAACCTTTCTGAGTCAAATAGTTGCCGATTTCGATAAAATCTTAGTCAGAATCTGCTTTTTCGCCTCTTATTGTACCCAAATCTACCTTAGAAATGCAGATATATACTTAAAACACCTTCTTTTGGGACAAATAATTGGTTTTCGCCCTTGATTTACGGAAGATTATAGCCAAAACATGCATTTTCATAACTTAGCGAACTGAAATCTACATTAAAACTGCACATAACTACTTAAAAATTTACTTCCTTAAATTGATAATTGGTTTTTCTTTGCCATTTTAAACAGATTCCAGTCAAAATCGGCTTCTTCGATTCATATCGTATCTAAAACCGCATCAAAACTGCAAATATCAGTTTAAACTATCATTTTTTGATACAAACAGTTATATATTCATGTCAATATCTTTCAAATTCTAGTCAAAATCGGCGTCTTTGGGCATTTTAGTAACGAAAACCTTAATAAACTATTAGATTTCGACGTAAGGCAACCTTTCTGAGTCAAATAGTTGCCGATTTCGATAAAATCTTAGTCAGAATCTGCTTTTTCGCCTCTTATTGTACCCAAATCTACCTTAGAAATGCAGATATATACTTAAAACACCTTCTTTTGGGACAAATAATTGGTTTTTGAACTTGATTTACGGAAGATTATAGCCACAACATGCATTTTCATAACTTAGCGAACTGAAATCTACATTAAAACTGCAGATAACTACTTAAAAATTCACTTCCTTGAATTGATAATAGGTTTTTCTTTGTCATTTTAAACAGATTCCAGTCAAAATCGCCTTCTTCGACTCATATCGTACCTAAAACCGCATCAAAACTGCAAATATCAGTTTAAACTATCATTTTTTGATACAGTTATATATTCATGTCAATATCTTTCAAATTCTAGTCAAAATCGGCGTCTTTGGGCATTTTAGTAACGAAAACTTTAATAAACTATTAGATTTCGACGTAAGGCAACCTTTCTGAGTCAAATAGTTGCCGATTTCGATAAAATCTTAGTCAGAATCTGCTTTTTCGCCTCTTATTGTACCCAAATCTACCTTAGATATTCAGATATATACTTAAAACACCTTCTTTTGGGACAAATAATTGGTTTTCGCCCTTGATTTACGGAAGATTATAGCCAAAACATGCATTTTCATAACTTAGCGAACTGAAATCTACATTAAAACTGCAGATAACTACTTAAAAATTCACTTCCTTGAATTGATAATAGGTTTTTCTTTGTCATTTTAAACAGATTCCAGTCAAAATCGGCTTCTTCGACTCATATCGTACCTAAAACCGCATCAATACTGCAAATATCAGTTTAAACTATCATTTTTTGATACAAACAGTTATATATTCATGTCAATATCTTTCAAATTCTAGTCAAAATCGGCGTCTTTGGGCATTTTAGTAACGAAAACCTTAATAAACTATTAGATTTCGACGTAAGGCAACCTTTCTGAGTCAAATAGTTGCCGATTTCGATAAAATCTTAGTCAGAATCTGCTTTTTCACCTCTTATTGTACCCAAATCTACCTTAGAAATGCAGATATATACTTAAAACACCTTCTTTTGGGACAAATAATTGGTTTTCGCCCTTGATTTACGGAAGATTATAGCCAAAACATGCATTTTCATAACTTAGCGAACTGAAATCTACATTAAAACTGCAGATAACTACTTAAAAATTTACTTCCTTAAATTGATAATAGGTTTTTCTTTGTCATTTTAAACAGATTCCAGTCAAAATCGGATTCTTCGATTCATATCGTATCTAAAACCGCATCAAAACTGCAAATATCAGTTTAAACTATCATTTTTTGATACAAACAGTTATATATTCATGTCAATATCTTTCAAATTCTAGTCAAAATCGGCGTCTTTGGGCATTTTAGTAACGAAAACCTTAATAAACTATTAGATTTCGACGTAAGGCAACATTTCTGAGTCAAATAGTTGCCGATTTCGATAAAATCTTAGTCAGAATCTGCTTTTTCGCCTCTTATTGTACCCAAATCTACCTTAGAAATGCAGATATATACTTAAAACACCTTCTTTTGGGACAAATAATTGGTTTTCGCCCTTGATTTACGGAAGATTATAGCCAAAACATGCATTTTCATAACTTAGCGAACTGAAATCTACATTAAAACTGCAGATAACTACTTAAAAATTCACTTCCTTGAATTGATAATAGGTTTTTCTTTGTCATTTTAAACAGATTCCAGTCAAAATCGGCTTCTTCGACTCATATCGTACCTAAAACCGCATCAAAACTGCAAATATCAGTTTAAACTATCATTTTTTGATACAAACAGTTATATATTCATGTCAATATCTTTCAAATTCTAGTCAAAATCGGCGTCTTTGGGCATTTTAGTAACGAAAATCTTAATAAACTATTAGATTTCGACGTAAGGCAACCTTTCTGAGTCAAATAGTTGCCGATTTCGATAAAATCTTAGTCAGAATCTGCTTTTTCGCCTCTTATTGTATCCAAATCTACCTTAGAAATGCAGATATATACTTAAAACACCTTCTTTTGGGACAAATAATTGGTTTTCGCCCTTGATTTACGGAAGCTTATAGCCAAAACATGCATTTTCATAACTTAGCGAACTGAAATCTACATTAAAACTGCAGATAACTACTTAAAAATTCACTTCCTTGAATTGATAATTGCTTTTTCTTTGCCATTTTAAACAGATTCCAGTCAAAATCGGCTTCTTCGATTCATATCGTATCTAAAACCGCATCAAAACTGCAAATATCAGTTTAAACTATCATTTTTTGATACAAACAGTTATATATTCATGTCAATATCTTTCAAATTCTAGTCAAAATCGGCGTCTTTGGGCATTTTAGTAACGAAAACCTTAATAAACTATTAGATTTCGACGTAAGGCAACCTTTCTGAGTCAAATAGTTGCCGATTTCGATAAAATCTTAGTCAGAATCTGCTTTTTTGCCTCTTATTGTACCCAAATCTACCTTAGAAATGCAGATATATACTTAAAACACCTTCTTTTGGGACAAATAATTGGTTTTTGAACTTGATTTACGGAAGATTATAGCCACAACATGCATTTTCATAACTTAGCGAACTGAAATCTACATTAAAACTGCAGATAACTACTTAAAAATTCACTTCCTTGAATTGATAATAGGTTTTTCTTTGTCATTTTAAACAGATTCCAGTCAAAATCGCCTTCTTCGACTCATATCGTACCTAAAACCGCATCAAAACTGCAAATATCAGTTTAAACTATCATTTTTTGATACAAACAGTTATATATTCATGTCAATATCTTTCAAATTCTAGTCAAAATCGGCGTCTTTGGGCATTTTAGTAACGAAAACCTTAATAAACTATTAGATTTCGACGTAAAGCAACCTTTCTGAGTCAAATAGTTGCCGATTTCGATAAAATCTTAGTCAGAATCTGCTTTTTCGCCTCTTGTTGTACCCAAATCTACCTTAGAAATGCAGATATATACTTAAAACACCTTCTTTTGGGACAAATAATTGGTTTTCGCCCTTGATTTACGCAAGATTAAAGCCAAAACATGCATTTTCATAACTTAGCGAACTGAAATCTACATTAAAACTGCAGATAACTACTTCAAAATTCACTTCCTTGAATTGATAATAGGTTTTTCTTTGTCATTTTAAACAGATTCCAGTCAAAATCGGCTTCTTCGATTCATATCGTATCTAAAACCGCATCAAAACTGTAAATATCAGTTTAAACTATCATTTTTTGATACAAACAGTTATATATTCATGTCAATATCTTTCAAATTCTAGTCAAAATCGGCGTCTTTGGGCATTTTAGTAACGAAAACCTTAATAAACTATTAGATTTCGACGTAAGGCAACCTTTCTGAGTCAAATAGTTGCCGATTTCGATAAAATCTTAGTCAGAATCTGCTTTTTCGCCTCTTATTGTACCCAAATCTACCTTAGAAATGCAGATATATACTTAAAACACCTTCTTTTCGGACAAATAATTGGTTTTCGCCCTTGATTTACGGAAGATTATAGCCAAAACATGCATTTTCATAACTTAGCGAACTGAAATCTACATTAAAACTGCAGATAACTACTTAAAAATTCACGAAAAAGCAGATTCTGACTAAGATTTTATCGAAATCGGCAACTATTTGACTCAGAAATTTTGCCTTACGTCGAAATCTAATAGTTTATTAAGGTTTTCGTTACTAAAATGCCCAAAGACGCCGATTTTGACTAGAATTTGAAAGATATTGACATGAATATATAACTGTTTGTATCAAAAAATGATAGTTTAAACTGATATTTGCAGTTTTGATGCGGTTTTAGATACGATATGAGTCGAAGAAGCCGATTTTGACTGGAATCTGTTTAAAATGAAAAAGAAAAACCTATTATCAATTCAAGGAAGTGAATTTTTAAGTAGTTATCTGCAATTTTAATGTAGATTTCAGTTCGCTAAGATATGAAAATGCATGTTTTGGCTATAATCTTCCGTAAATCAAGGGCGAAAACCAATTATTTGTCCCAAAAGAAGGTGTTTTAAGTATATATCTGCATTTCTAAAGTAGATTTGGGTACAATAAGAGGCGAAAAAGCAGATTCTGACTAAGATTTTATCGAAATCGGCAACTATTTGACTCAGAAAGGTTGCCTTACGTCGAAATCTAATAGTTTATTAAGGTTTTCGTTACTAAAATGCCCAAAGACGCCGATTTTGACTAGAATTTGAAAGATATTGACATGAATATATAACTGTTTGTATCAAAATATGATAGTTTAAACTGATATTTGCAGTTTTGATGCGGTTTTAGGTACGATATGAGTCGAAGAAGCCGATTTTGACTGGAATCTGTTTAAAATGACAAAGAAAAACCTATTATCAATTCAAGGAAGTGAATTTTTAAGTAGTTATCTGCAGTTTTAATGTAGATTCCAGTTGGCTAAGTTATGAAAATGCATGTTTTGGCTATAATCTTCCGTAAATCAAGGGCGAAAACCAATTATTTGTCCCAAAAGAAGGTGTTTTAAGTATATATCTGCATTTCTAAGGTAGGTTTGGGTACAATAAGAGGCGAAAAAGCAAATTCTGACTAAGATTTTATCGAAATCGGCAACTATTTGACTCAGAAATTTTGCCTTACGTCGAAATCTAATAGTTTATTAAGGTTTTCGTTACTAAAATGCCCAAAGACGCCGATTTTGACTAGAATTTGAAAGATATTGACATGAATATATAACTGTTTGTATCAAAAAATGATAGTTTAAACTGATATTTGCAGTTTTGATGCGGTTTTAGATACGATATGAATCGAAGAAGCCGATTTTGACTGGAATCTGTTTAAAATGACAAAGAAAAACCTATTATCAATTCAAGGAAGTGAATTTTTAAGTAGTTATCTGCAGTTTTTATGTAGATTTCAGTTCGCTAAGTTATGAAAATGCATGTTTTGGCTATAATCTTCCGTAAATGAAGGGCGAAAACCAATTATTTGTCCCAAAAGAAGGTGTTTTAAGTAAATCGGCAACTATTTGACTCAGAAAGGTTGCCTTACGTCGAAATCTAATAGTTTATTAAGGTTTTCGTTACTAAAATGTCCAAAGACGCCGATTTTGACTAGAATTTGAAAGATATTGACATGAATATATAACTGTTTGTATAGATTTGGGTACAATAAGAGGCGGAAAAGCAGATTCTGACTAAGGTTTTATCGAAATCGGCAACTATTTGACTCAGAAAGGTTGCCTTACGTCGAAATCTAATAGTTTATTAAGGTTTTCGTTACTAAAATGCCCAAAGACGCCGATTTTGACTAGAATTTGAAAGATATTGACATGAATATATAACTGTTTGTATCAAAAAATGATAGTTTAAACTGATATTTGCAGTTTTGATGCGGTTTTAGATACGATATGAATCGAAGAAGCCGATTTTGACTGGAATCTGTTTAAAATGACAAAGAAAAACCTATTATCAATTCAAGGAAGTGAATTTTTAATTAGTTATCTGCAGTTTTAATGTAGATTTCAGTTCGCTAAGTTATGAAAATGCATGTTTTGGCTATAATCTTCCGTAAATCAAGGGCGAAAACCAATTATTTGTCCCAAAAGAAGGTGTTTTAAGTATATATCTGCATTTCTAAGGTAGATTTGGGTACAATAAGAGGCGAAAAAGCAGATTCTGACTAAGATTTTATCGAAATCGGCAACTATTTGACTCAGAAAGGTTGCCTTACGTCGAAATCTAATAGTTTATTAAGGTTCTCGTTACTAAAATGCCCAAAGACGCCGATTTTGACTAGAATTTGAAAGATATTGACATGAATATATAACTGTTTGTATCAAAAAATGATAGTTTAAACTGATATTTGCAGTTTTGATGCGGTTTTAGGTAAGATATGAGTCGAAGAAGCCGATTTTGACTGGAATCTGTTTAAAATGAAAAAGAAAAACCTATTATCAATTCAAGGAAGTGAATTTTTAAGTAGTTATCTGCAATTTTAATGTAGATTTCAGTTCGCTAAGATATGAAAATGCATGTTTTGGCTATAATCTTCCGTAAATCAAGGGCGAAAACCAATTATTTGTCCCAAAAGAAGGTGTTTTAAGTATATATCTGCATTTCTAAAGTAGATTTGGGTACAATAAGAGGCGAAAAAGCAGATTCTGACTAAGATTTTATCGAAATCGGCAACTATTTGACTCAGAAAGGTTGCCTTACGTCGAAATCTAATAGTTTATTAAGGTTTTCGTTACTAAAATGCCCAAAGACGCCGATTTTGACTAGAATTTGAAAGATATTGACATGAATATATAACTGTTTGTATCAAAAAATGATATTTTAAACTGATATTTGCAGTTTTGATGCGGTTTTAGATACGATATGAATCGAAGAAGCCAATTTTGACTGGAATCTGTTTAAAATGACAAAGAAAAACCTATTATCAATTCAAGGAAGTGAATTTTTAAGTAGCTATCTGCAGTTTTAATGTAGATTTCAGTTCGCTAAGTTATGAAAATGCATGTTTTGGCTATAATCTTCCATAAATCAAGGGCGAAAACCAATTATTTGTCCCAAAAGAAGGTGTTTTACGTATATATCTGCATTTCTAAGGTAGATTTGGGTACAATAAGAGGCAAAAAAGCAGATTCTGACTAAGATTTTATCGAAATCGGCAACTATTTGACTCAGAAAGGTTGCCTTACGTCGAAATCTAATAGTTTATTAAGGTTTTCGTTACTAAAATGCCCAAAGACGCCGATTTTGACTAGAATTTGAAAGATATTGACATGAATATATAACTGTTTGTATCAAAATATGATAGTTTAAACTGATATTTGCAGTTTTGATGCGGTTTTAATTACGATATGAGTCGAAGAAGCCGATTTTGACTGGAATCTGTTTAAAATGACAAAGAAAAACCTATTATCAATTCAAGGAAGTGAATTTTTAAGTAGTTATCTGCAGTTTTAATGTAGATTTCAGTTGGCTAAGTTATAAAAATGCATGTTTTGGCTATAATCTTCCGTAAATCAAGGGCGAAAACCAATTATTTGTCCCAAAAGAAGGTGTTTTAAGTATATATCTGCATTTCTAAGGTAGATTTGGGTACAATAAGAGGCGAAAAAGCAGATTCTGACTAAGATTTTATCGAAATCGGCAACTATTTGACTCAGAAAGGTTGCCTTACGTCGAAATCTAATAGTTTATTAAGGTTTCCGTTACTAAAATGCCCAAAGACGCCGATTTTGACTAGAATTTGAAAGATATTGACATGAATATATAACTGTTTGTATCAAAATATGATAGTTTAAACTGATATTTGCAGTTTTGATGCGGTTTTAGGTACGATATGAGTCGAAGAAGCCGATTTTGACTGGAATCTGTTTAAAATGACAAAGAAAAACCTATTATCAATTCAAGGAAGTGAATTTTTAAGTAGTTATCTGCAGTTTTAATGTAGATTTCAGTTGGCTAAGTTATGAAAATGCATGTTTTGGCTATAATCTTCCGTAAATCAAGGGCGAATACCAATTATTTGTCCCAAAAGAAGGTGTTTTAAGTATATATCTGCATTTCTAAGGTAGGTTTGGGTACAATAAAAGGCGAAAAAGCAGATTCTGACTAAGATTTTATCGAAATCGGCAACTATTTGACTCAGAAATTTTGCCTTACGTCGAAATCTAATAGTTTATTAAGGTTTTCGTTACTAAAATGCCCAAAGACGCCGATTTTGACTAGAATTTGAAAGATATTGACATGAATATATAACTGTTTGTATCAAAAAATGATAGTTTAAACTGATATTTGCAGTTTTGATGCGGTTTTAGATACGATATGAATCGAAGAAGCCGATTTTGACTGGAATCTGTTTAAAATGACAAAGAAAAACCTATTATCAATTCAAGGAAGTGAATTTTTAAGTAGTTATCTGCAGTTTTTATGTAGATTTCAGTTCGCTAAGTTATGAAAATGCATGTTTTGGCTATAATCTTCCGTAAATCAAGGGCGAAAACCAATTATTTGTCCCAAAAGAAGGTGTTTTAAGTAAATCGGCAACTATTTGACTCAGAAAGGTTGCCTTACGTCGAAATCTAATAGTTTATTAAGGTTTTCGTTACTAAAATGTCCAAAGACGCCGATTTTGACTAGAATTTGAAAGATATTGACATGAATATATAACTGTTTGTATAGATTTGGGTACAATAACAGGCGGAAAAGCAGATTCTGACTAAGGTTTTATCGAAATCGGCAACTATTTGACTCAAAAAGGTTGCCTTACGTCGAAATCTAATAGTTTATTAAGGTTTTCGTTACTAAAATGCCCAAAGACGCCGATTTTGACTAGAATTTGAAAGATATTGACATGAATATATAACTGTTTGTATCAAAAAATGATAGTTTAAACTGATATTTGCAGTTTTGATGCGGTTTTAGATACGATATGAATCGAAGAAGCCGATTTTGACTGGAATCTGTTTAAAATGACAAAGAAAAACCTATTATCAATTCAAGGAAGTGAATTTTTAAGTAGTTATCTGCAGTTTTAATGTAGATTTCAGTTCGCTAAGTTATGAAAATGCTTGTTTTGGCTATAATCTTCCGTAAATCAACGGCGAAAACCAATTATTTGTCCCAAAAGAAGGTGTTTTAAGTATATATCTGCATTTCTAAGGTAGATTTGGGTACAATAAGAGGCGAAAAAGCAGATTCTGACTAAGATTTTATCGAAATCGGCAACTATTTGACTCAGAAAGGTTGCCTTACGTCGAAATCTAATAGTTTATTAAGGTTTTCGTTACTAAAATGCCCAAAGACGCCGATTTTGACTAGAATTTGAAAGATATTGACATGAATATATAACTGTTTGTATCAAAAAATGATAGTTTAAACTGATATTTGCAGTTTTGATGCGGTTTTAGATACGATATGAATCGAGGAAGCCGATTTTGACTGGAATCTGATTAAAATGACAAAGAAAAACCTATTATCAATTCAAGGAAGTGAATTTTTAATTAGTTATCTGCAGTTTTAATGTAGATTTCAGTTCGCTAAGTTATGAAAATGCATGTTTTGGCTATAATCTTCCGTAAATCAAGGGCGAAAACCAATTATTTGTCCCAAAAGAAGGTGTTTTAAGTATATATCTGCATTTCTAAGGTAGATTTGGGTACAAGAAGAGGCGAAAAAGCAGATTCTGACTAAGATTTTATCGAAATCGGCAACTATTTGACTCAGAAAGGTTGCCTTACGTCGAAATCTAATAGTTTATTAAGGTTCTCGTTACTAAAATGCCCAAAGACGCCGATTTTGACTAGAATTTGAAAGATATTGACATGAATATATAACTGTTTGTATCAAAAAATGATATTTTAAACTGATATTTGCAGTTTTGATGCGGTTTTAGATACGATATGAATCGAAGAAGCCAATTTTGACTGGAATCTGTTTAAAATGACAAAGAAAAACCTATTATCAATTCAAGGAAGTGAATTTTTAAGTAGCTATCTGCAGTTTTAATGTAGATTTCAGTTCGATAAGTTATGAAAATGCATGTTTTGGCTATAATCTTCCATAAATCAAGGGCGAAAACCAATTATTTGTCCCAAAAGAAGGTGTTTTACGTATATATCTGCATTTCTAAGGTAGATTTGGGTACAATAAGAGGCGAAAAAGCAGATTCTGACTAAGATTTTATCGAAATCGGCAACTATTTGACTCAGAAAGGTTGCCTTACGTCGAAATCTAATAGTTTATTAAGGTTTTCGTTACTAAAATGCCCAAAGACGCCGATTTTGACTAGAATTTGAAAGATATTGACATGAATATATAACTGTTTGTATCAAAATATGATAGTTTAAACTGATATTTGCAGTTTTGATGCGGTTTTAGGTACGATATGAGTCGAAGAAGCCGATTTTGACTGGAATCTGTTTAAAATGACAAAGAAAAACCTATTATCAATTCAAGGAAGTGAATTTTTAAGTAGTTATCTGCAGTTTTAAGGTAGATTTCAGTTGGCTAAGTTATAAAAATGCATGTTTTGGCTATAATCTTCCGTAAATCAAGGGCGAAAACCAATTATTTGTCCCAAAAGAAGGTGTTTTAAGTATATATCTGCATTTCTAAGGTAGATTTGGGTACAATAAGAGGCGAAAAAGCAGATTCTGACTAAGATTTTATCGAAATCGGCAACTATTTGACTCAGAAATTTTGCCTTACGTCGAAATCTAATAGTTTATTAAGGTTTTCGTTACTAAAATGCCCAAAGACGCCGATTTTGACTAGAATTTGAAAGATATTGACATGAATATATAACGGTTTGTATCAAAAAATGATAGTTTAAACTGATATTTGCAGTTTTGATGCGGTTTTAGATACGATTTGAATCGAAGAAGCCGATTTTGACTGGAATCTGTTTAAAATGACAAAGAAAAACCTATTATCAATTCAAGGAAGTAAATTTTTAAGTAGCTATCTGCAGTTTTAATGTAGATTTCAGTTCGCTAAGTTATGAAAATGCATGTTTTGGCTATAATCTTCCGTAAATCAAGGGCGAAAACCAATTATTTGTCCCAAAAGAAGGTGTTTTACGTATATATCTGCATTTCTAAGGTAGATTTGGGTACAATAAGAGGCGAAAAAGCAGATTCTGACTAAGATTTTATCGAAATCGGCAACTATTTGACTCAGAAAGGTTGCCTTACGTCGAAATCTAATAGTTTATTAAGGTTTTCGTTACTAAAATGCCCAAAGACGCCGATTTTGACTAGAATTTGAAAGATATTGACATGAATATATAACTGTTTGTATCAAAAAATGATAGTTTAAACTGATATTTGCAGTTTTGATGCGGTTTTAGATACGATATGAATCGAAGAAGCCGATTTTGACTGGAATCTGTTTAAAATGACAAAGAAAAACCTATTATCAATTCAAGGAAGTGAATTTTTAAGCAGCTATCTGCAGTTTTAATGTAGACTTCAGTTCGCTAAGTTATGAAAATGCATGTTTTGGCTATAATCTTCCGTAAATCAAGGGCGAAAACCAATTATTTGTCCCAAAAGAAGGTGTTTTACGTATATATCTGCATTTCTAAGGTAGATTTGGGTACAATAAGAGGCGAAAAAGCAGATTCTGACTAAGATTTTATCGAAATCGGCAGCTATTTGACTCAGAAAGGTTGCCTTACGTCGAAATCTAATAGTTTATTAAGGTTTTCGTTACTAAAATGCCCAAAGACGCCGATTTTGACTAGAATTTGAAAGATATTGACATGAATATATAACTGTTTGTATCAAAAAATGATAGTTTAAACTGATATTTGCAGTTTTGATGCGGTTTTAGGTACGATATGAGTCGAAGAAGCCGATTTTGACTGGAATCTGTTTAAAATGACAAAGAAAAACCTATTATCAATTCAAGGAAGTGAATTTTTAAGTAGTTATCTGCAGTTTTAATGTAGATTTCAGTTCGCTAAGTTATGAAAATGCATGTTTTGGCTATAATCTTCCGTAAATCAAGGGCGAAAACCAATTATTTGTCCCAAAAGAAGGTGTTTTAAGTATATATCTGCATTTCTAAGGTAGATTTGGGTACAATAAGAGGCGAAAAAGCAGATTCTGACTAAGATTTTATCGAAATCGGCAACTATTTGACTCAGAAAGGTTGCCTTATATCGAAATCTAATAGTTTATTAAGGTTTTCGCTACTAAAATGCCCAAAGACGCCGATTTTGACTAGAATTTGAAAGATATTGACATGAATATATAACTGTTTGTATCAAAAAATGATAGTTTAAACTGATATTTGCAGTTTTGATACGGTTTTAGATACGATATGAATCGAAGAAGCCGATTTTGACTGGAATCTGTTTAAAATGACAAAGATAAACCTATTACCAATTCAAGGAAGTGAATTTTTAAGTAGTTATCTGCAGTTTTAATGTAGATTTCAGTTCGCTAAGTTATGAAAATGCATGTTTTGGCTATAATCTTCCGTAAATCAAGGGCGAAAACCAATTATTTGTCCCAAAAGAAGGTGTTTTAAGTATATATCTGCATTTCTAAGGTAGATTTGGGTACAATAAGAGGCGAAAAAGCAGATTCTGACTAAGATTTTATCGAAATCGGCAACTATTTGACTCAGAAAGGTTGCCTTACGTCGAAATCTAATAGTTTATTAAGGTTTTCGTTACTAAAATGCCCAAAGACGCCGATTTTGACTAGAATTTGAAAGATATTGACATGAATATATAACTGTTTGTATCAAAAAATGATAGTTTAAACTGATATTTGCAGTTTTGATGCGGTTTTAGGTACGATATGAGTCGAAGAAGCCGATTTTGACTGGAATCTGTTTAAAATGACAAAGAAAAACCTATTATCAATTCAAGGAAGTGAATTTTTAAGTAGTTATCTGCAGTTTTAATGTAGATTTCAGTTCGCTAAGTTATGAAAATGCATGTTTTGGCTATAATCTTCCGTAAATCAAGGGCGAAAACCAATTATTTGTCCCAAAAGAAGGTGTTTTAAGTAAATCGGCAACTATTTGACTCAGAAAGGTTGCCTTACGTCGAAATCTAATAGTTTATTAAGGTTTTCGTTACTAAAATGTCCAAAGACGCCGATTTTGACTGGAATTTGAAAGATATTGACATGAATATATAACTGTTTGTATCAAAAAATGATAGTTTAAACTGATATTTGCAGTTTTGATGCGGTTTTAGATACGATATGAATCGAAGAAGCCGATTTTGACTGGAATCTGTTTAAAGTGACAAAGAAAAACCTATTATCAATTCAAGGAAGTGAATTTTTAAGTAGTTATCTGCAGTTTTAATGTAGACTTCAGTTCGCTAAGTTATGAAAATGCATGTTTTGGCTATAATCTTCCGTAAATCAAGGGCGAAAACCAATTATTTGTCCCAAAAGAAGGTGTTTTAAGTATATATCTGCATTTCTAAGGTAGATTTGGGTACAATAAGAGGCGAAAAAGCAGGTTCTGACTAAGATTTTATCGAAATCGGCAACTATTTGACTCAGAAAGGTTGCCTTACGTCGAAATCTAATAGTTTATTAAGGTTTTCGTTACTAAAATGCCCAAAGACGCCGATTTTGACTAGAATTTGAAAGATATTGACATGAATATATAACTGTTTGTATCAAAAAATGATAGTTTAAACTGATATTTGCAGTTTTGATGCGGTTTTAGATACGATATGAATCGAAGAAGCCGATTTTGACTGGAATCTGTTTAAAATGACAAAGATAAACCTATTATCAATTCAAGGAAGTGAATTTTTAAGTAGTTATCTGCAGTTTTAATGTAGATTTCAGTTCGCTAAGTTATGAAAATGCATGTTTTGGGTATAATCTTCCTTAAATCAAGGGCGAAAACCAATTATTTGTCCCAAAAGAAGGTGTTTTAAGTAAATCGGCAACTATTTGACTCAGAAAGGTTGCCTTACGTCGAAATCTAATAGTTTATTAAGGTTTTCGTTACTAAAATGCCCAAAGACGTCGATTTTGACTAGAATTTGAAAGATATTGACATGAATATATAACTGTTTGTATCAAAAAATGATAGTTTAAACTGATATTTGCAGTTTTGATGCGGTTTTAGGTACGATATGAGTCGAAGAAGCCGATTTTGACTGGAATCTGTTTAAAATGACAAAGAAAAACCTATTATCAATTCAAGGAAGTTAATTTTTAAGTAGTTATCTGCAGTTTTAATGTAGATTTCAGTTCGCTAAGTTATGAAAATGCATGTTTTGGCTATAATCTTCCGTAAATCAACGGCGAAAACCAATTATTTGTCCCAAAAGAAGGTGTTTTAAGAATATATCTGCATTTCTAAGGTAGATTTGGGTACAATAAGAGGCGGAAAAGCAGATTCTGACTAAGATTTTATCGAAATCGGCAACTATTTGACTCAGAAAGGTTGCCTTACGTCGAAATCAAATAGTTTATTAAGGTTTTCGTTACTAAAATGCCCAAAGACGCCGATTTTGACTAGAATTTGAAAGATATTGACATGAATATATAACTGTTTGTATCAAAAAATGATAGTTTAAACTGATATTTGCAGTTTTGATACGGTTTTAGATACGATATGAATCGAAGAAGCCGATTTTGACTGGAATCTGTTTAAAATGACAAAGAAAAACCTATTACCAATTCAAGGAAGTGTATTTTTAAGTAGTTATCTGCAGTTTTAATGTAGATTTCAGTTCGCTATGTTATGAAAATGCATGTTTTGGCTATAATCTTCCGTAAATCAAGGGCGAAAACCAATTATTTGTCCCAAAAGAAGGTGTTTTAAGTATATATCTGCATTTCTAAGGTAGATTTGGGTACAATAAGAGGCGAAAAACCAGATTCTGACTAAGATTTTATCGAAATCGGCAACTATTTGACTCAGAAAGGTTGCCTTACGTCGAAATCTAATAGTTTATTAAGGTTTTCGTTACTAAAATGCCCAAAGACGCCGATTTTGACTAGAATTTGAAAGATATTGACATGAATATATAACTGTTTGTATCAAAAAATGATAGTTTAAACTGATATTTGCAGTTTTGATGCGGTTTTAGGTACGATATGAGTCGAAGAAGCCGATTTTGACTGGAATCTGTTTAAAATGACAAAGAAAAACCTATTATCAATTCAAGGAAGTGAATTTTTAAGTAGTTATCTGCAGTTTTAATGTAGATTTCAGTTCGCTAAGTTATGAAAATGCATGTTTTGGCTATAATCTTCCGTAAATCAAGGGCGAACACCAATTATTTGTCCCAAAAGAAGGTGTTTTAAGTATATATCTGCATTTCTAAGGTAGATTTGGGTACAATAAGAGGCGAAAAACCAGATTCTGACTAAGATTTTATCGAAATCGGCAACTATTTGACTCAGAAAGGTTGCCTTACGTCGAAATCTAATAGTTTATTAAGGTTTTCGTTACTAAAATGCCCAAAGACGCCGATTTTGACGAGAATTTGAAAGATATTGACATGAATATATAACTGTTTGTATCAAAAAATGATAGTTTAAACTGATATTTGCAGTTTTGATGCGGTTTTAGATACGATATGAATCGAAGAAGCCGATTTTGACTGGAATCTGTTTAAAATGACAAAGAAAAACCTATTATCAATTCAAGGAAGTGAATTTTTAAGTAGTTGTCTGCAGTTTTAATGTAGATTTCAGTTCGCTAAGTTATGAAAATGCATGTTTTGGCTATAATCTTCCGTAAATCAAGGGCGAAAACCAATTATTTGTCCCAAAAGAATGTGTTTTAAGTAAATCGGCAACTATTTGACTCAGAAAGGTTGCCTTACGTCGAAATCTAATAGTTTATTAAGGTTATCGTTACTAAAATGCCCAAAGACGCCGATTTTGACTAGAAATTGAAAGATATTGACATGAATATATAACTGTTTGTATCAAAAAATGATAGTTTAAACTGATATTTGCAGTTTTGATGCGGTTTTAGGTACGATATGAGTCGAAGAAGCCGATTTTGACTGGAATCTGTTTAAAATGACAAAGAAAAACCTATTATCAATTCAAGGAAGTGAATTTTTAAGTAGTTATCTGCAGTTTTAATGTAGATTTCAGTTCGCTAAGTTATGAAAATGCATGTTTTGGCTATATTCTTCCGTAAATCAAGGGCGAAAACCAATTATTTGTCCCAAAAGGAGGTGTTTTAAGTATATATCTGCATTTCTAAGGTAGATTTGGGTACAATAAGAGGCGAAAAAGCAGATTCTGACTAAGATTTTATCGAAATCGGCAACTATTTGACTCAGAAAGGTTGCCTTACGTCGAAATCTAATAGTTTATTAAGGTTTTCGTTACTAAAATGCCCAAAGACGCCGATTTTGACTAGAATTTGAAAGATATTGACATGAATATATAACTGTTTGTATCAAAAAATGATAGTTTAAACTGATATTTGCAGTTTTGATGCGGTTTTAGATACGATATGAATCGAAGAAGCCGATTTTGACTGGAATCTGTTTAAAATGACAAAGAAAAACCTATTATCAATTCAAGGAAGTGAATTTTTAAGTAGTTATCTGCAGTTTTAATGTAGATTTCAGTTCGCTAAGTTATGAAAATGCATGTTTTGGCTATAATCTTCCGTAAATCAAGGGCGAAAACCAATTATTTGTCCCAAAAGAAGGTGTTTTAAGTAAATCGGCAACTATTTGACTCAGAAAGGTTGCCTTACGTCGAAATCTAATAGTTTATTAAGGTTTTCGTTACTAAAATGCCCAAAGACGCCGATTTTGACTAGAATTTGAAAGATATTGACATGAATATATAACTGTTTGTATCAAAAAATGATAGTTTAAACTGATATTTGCAGTTTTGATGCGGTTTTAGGTACGATATGAGTCGAAGAAGCCGATTTTGACTGGAATCTGTTTAAAATGACAAAGAAAAACCTATTATCAATTCAAGGAAGTGAATTTTTAAGTAGTTATCTGCAGTTTTAATGTAGATTTCAGTTCGCTAAGTTATGAAAATGCATGTTTTGGCTATAATCTTCCGTAAATCAATGGCGAAAACCAATTATTTGTCCCAAAAGAAGGTGTTTTAAGTATATATCTGCATTTCTAAGGTAGATTTGGGTACAATAAGAGGCGAAAAAGCAGATTCTGACTAAGATTTTATCGAAATCGGCAACTATTTGACTCAGAAAGGTTGCCTTACGTCGAAATCAAATAGTTTATTAAGGTTTTCGTTACTAAAATGCCCAAAGACGCCGATTTTGACTAGAATTTGAAAGATATTGACGTGAATATATAACTGTTTGTATCAAAAAATGATAGTTTAAACTGATATTTGCAGTTTTGATACGGTTTTAGATACGATATGAATCGAAGAAGCCGATTCTGACTGGAATCTGTTTAAAATGACAAAGAAAAACCTATTACCAATTCAAGGAAGTGAATTTTTAAGTAGTTATCTGCAGTTTTAATGTATATTTCAGTTCGCTAAGTTATGAAAATGCATGTTTTGGCTATAATTTCCGTAAATCAAGGGCGAAAACCAATTATTTGTCCCAAAAGAAAGTGTTTTAAGTATATATCTGCATTTCTAAGGTAGATTTGGGTACAATAAGAGGCGAAAAAGCAGATTCTGACTAAGATTTTATCGAAATCGGCAACTATTTGACTCAGAAAGGTTGCCTTACGTCGAAATCTAATAGTTTATTAAGGTTTTCGTTACTAAAATGCCCAAAGACGCCGATTTTGACTAGAATTTGAAAGATATTGACATGAATATATAACTGTTTGTATCAAAAAATGATAGTTTAAACTGATATTTGCAGTTTTGATGCGGTTTTAGATACGATATGAATCGAAGAAGCCGATTTTGACTGGAATCTGTTTAAAATGACAAAGAAAAACCTATTATCAATTCAAGGAAGTGAATTTTTAAGTAGTTATCTGCAAAATCGGCGTCTTTGGGCATTTTAGTAACGAAAACCTTAATAAACTATTAGATTTTGACGTAAGGCAACCTTGCTGATTCAAATAGTTGCCGATTTCGATAAAATCTGAGTCAGAATCTGCTTTTTCGCCTCTTATTGTACCCAAATCTACCTTAGAAATGCAGATATATACTTAAAACACCTTCTTTTGGGACAAATAATTGGTTTTCGCCCTTGATTTACGGAAGATTATAGCCAAAACATGCATTTTCATAACTTAGCGAACTGAAATCTACATTAAAACTGCAGATAACTACTTAAAAATTCACTTCCTTGAATTGATAATAGGTTTTTCTTTGTCATTTTAAACAGATTCCAGTCAAAATCGGCTTCTTCGATTCATATCGTATCTAAAACCGCATCAAAACTGCAAATATCAGTTTAAACTATCATTTTTTGATACAAACAGTTATATATTCATGTCAATATCTTTCAAATTCTAGTCAAAATCGGCGTCTTTGGGCATTTTAGTAACGAAAACCTTAATAAACTATTAGATTTCGACGTAAGGCAACCTTTCTGAGTCAAATAGTTGCCGATTTCGATAAAATCTTAGTCAGAATCTGCTTTTTCGCCTCTTATTGTACCCAAATCTACCTTAGAAATGCAGATATATTCTTAAAACACCTTCTTTTGGGACAAATAATTGGTTTTCGCTCTTGATTTACGGAAGATTATAGCCAAAACATGCATTTTCATAACTTAGCGAACTGAAATCTACATTAAAACTGCAGATAACTACTTAAAAATTCACTTCCTTGAATTGATAATAGGTTTTTCTTTGTCATTTTAAACAGATTCCAGTCAAAATCGGCTTCTTCGATTCATATCGTATCTAAAACCGCATCAAAACTGCAAATATCAGTTTAAACTATCATTTTTTGATACAAACAGTTATATATTCATGTCAATATCTTTCAAATTCTAGTCAAAATCGGCGTCTTTGGGCATTTTAGTAACGAAAACCTTAATAAACTATTAGATTTCGACGTAAGGCAACCTTTCTGAGTCAAATAGTTGCCGATTTCGATAAAATCTTAGTCAGAATCTGCTTTTTCGCCTCTTATTGTATTATCAATTCAAGGAAGTGAATTTTTAAGTAGTTATCTGCAGTTTTAATGTAGATTTCAGTTCGCTAAGTTATGAAAATGCATGTTTTGGCTATAATCTTCCGTAAATCAAGGGAGAAAACCAATTATTTGTCCCAAAAGAAGGTGTTTTAAGTATATATCTGCATTTCTAAGGTAGATTTGGGTACAATAAGAGGCGAAAGAGCAGATTGTGACTAAGATTTTATCGAAATCGGCAACTATTTGACTCAGAAAGGTTGCTTTTCGTCGAAATGTAATAGTTTATTAAGGTTTTCGTTACTAAAATGCCCAAAGACGCCGATTTTGACTCGAATTTGAAAGATATTGACATGAATATATAACTGTTTGTATCAAAAAATGATAGTTTAAACTGATATTTGCAGTTTTGATGCGGTTTTAGATACGATATGAATCGAAGAAGCCGATTTTGACTGGAATCTGTTTAAAATGACAAAGATAAACCTATTATCAATTCAAGGAAGTGAATTTTTAAGTAGTTATCTGCAGTTTTAATGTAGATTTCAGTTCGCTAAGTTATGAAAATGCATGTTTTGGGTATAATCTTCCGTAAATCAAGGGCGAAAACCAATTATTTGTCCCAAAAGAAGGTGTTTTAAGTATATATCTGCATTTCTAAGGTAGATTTGGGTACAATAAGAGGCGAAAAAGCAGATTCTGACTAAGATTTTATCGAAATCGGCAACTATTTGACTCAGAAATTTTGCCTTACGTCGAAATCTAATAGTTTATTAAGGTTTTCGTTACTAAAATGCCCAAAGACGCCGATTTTGACTAGAATTTGAAAGATATTGACATGAATATATAACGGTTTGTATCAAAAAATGATAGTTTAAACTGATATTTGCAGTTTTGATGCGGTTTTAGATACGATTTGAATCGAAGAAGCCGATTTTGACTGGAATCTGTTTAAAATGACAAAGAAAAACCTATTATCAATTCAAGGAAGTAAATTTTTAAGTAGCTATCTGCAGTTTTAATGTAGATTTCAGTTCGCTAAGTTATGAAAATGCATGTTTTGGCTATAATCTTCCGTAAATCAAGGGCGAAAACCAATTATTTGTCCCAAAAGAAGGTGTTTTACGTATATATCTGCATTTCTAAGGTAGATTTGGGTACAATAAGAGGCGAAAAAGCAGATTCTGACTAAGATTTTATCGAAATCGGCAACTATTTGACTCAGAAAGGTTGCCTTACGTCGAAATCTAATAGTTTATTAAGGTTTTCGTTACTAAAATGCCCAAAGACGCCGATTTTGACTAGAATTTGAAAGATATTGACATGAATATATAACTGTTTGTATCAAAAAATGATAGTTTAAACTGATATTTGCAGTTTTGATGCGGTTTTAGATACGATATGAATCGAAGAAGCCGATTTTGACTGGAATCTGTTTAAAATGACAAAGAAAAACCTATTATCAATTCAAGGAAGTGAATTTTTAAGCAGCTATCTGCAGTTTTAATGTAGACTTCAGTTCGCTAAGTTATGAAAATGCATGTTTTGGCTATAATCTTCCGTAAATCAAGGGCGAAAACCAATTATTTGTCCCAAAAGAAGGTGTTTTACGTATATATCTGCATTTCTAAGGTAGATTTGGGTACAATAAGAGGCGAAAAAGCAGATTCTGACTAAGATTTTATCGAAATCGGCAGCTATTTGACTCAGAAAGGTTGCCTTACGTCGAAATCTAATAGTTTATTAAGGTTTTCGTTACTAAAATGCCCAAAGACGCCGATTTTGACTAGAATTTGAAAGATATTGACATGAATATATAACTGTTTGTATCAAAAAATGATAGTTTAAACTGATATTTGCAGTTTTGATGCGGTTTTAGGTACGATATGAGTCGAAGAAGCCGATTTTGACTGGAATCTGTTTAAAATGACAAAGAAAAACCTATTATCAATTCAAGGAAGTGAATTTTTAAGTAGTTATCTGCAGTTTTAATGTAGATTTCAGTTCGCTAAGTTATGAAAATGCATGTTTTGGCTATAATCTTCCGTAAATCAAGGGCGAAAACCAATTATTTGTCCCAAAAGAAGGTGTTTTAAGTATATATCTGCATTTCTAAGGTAGATTTGGGTACAATAAGAGGCGAAAAAGCAGATTCTGACTAAGATTTTATCGAAATCGGCAACTATTTGACTCAGAAAGGTTGCCTTATATCGAAATCTAATAGTTTATTAAGGTTTTCGCTACTAAAATGCCCAAAGACGCCGATTTTGACTAGAATTTGAAAGATATTGACATGAATATATAACTGTTTGTATCAAAAAATGATAGTTTAAACTGATATTTGCAGTTTTGATACGGTTTTAGATACGATATGAATCGAAGAAGCCGATTTTGACTGGAATCTGTTTAAAATGACAAAGATAAACCTATTACCAATTCAAGGAAGTGAATTTTTAAGTAGTTATCTGCAGTTTTAATGTAGATTTCAGTTCGCTAAGTTATGAAAATGCATGTTTTGGCTATAATCTTCCGTAAATCAAGGGCGAAAACCAATTATTTGTCCCAAAAGAAGGTGTTTTAAGTATATATCTGCATTTCTAAGGTAGATTTGGGTACAATAAGAGGCGAAAAAGCAGATTCTGACTAAGATTTTATCGAAATCGGCAACTATTTGACTCAGAAAGGTTGCCTTACGTCGAAATCTAATAGTTTATTAAGGTTTTCGTTACTAAAATGCCCAAAGACGCCGATTTTGACTAGAATTTGAAAGATATTGACATGAATATATAACTGTTTGTATCAAAAAATGATAGTTTAAACTGATATTTGCAGTTTTGATGCGGTTTTAGGTACGATATGAGTCGAAGAAGCCGATTTTGACTGGAATCTGTTTAAAATGACAAAGAAAAACCTATTATCAATTCAAGGAAGTGAATTTTTAAGTAGTTATCTGCAGTTTTAATGTAGATTTCAGTTCGCTAAGTTATGAAAATGCATGTTTTGGCTATAATCTTCCGTAAATCAAGGGCGAAAACCAATTATTTGTCCCAAAAGAAGGTGTTTTAAGTAAATCGGCAACTATTTGACTCAGAAAGGTTGCCTTACGTCGAAATCTAATAGTTTATTAAGGTTTTCGTTACTAAAATGTCCAAAGACGCCGATTTTGACTGGAATTTGAAAGATATTGACATGAATATATAACTGTTTGTATCAAAAAATGATAGTTTAAACTGATATTTGCAGTTTTGATGCGGTTTTAGATACGATATGAATCGAAGAAGCCGATTTTGACTGGAATCTGTTTAAAGTGACAAAGAAAAACCTATTATCAATTCAAGGAAGTGAATTTTTAAGTAGTTATCTGCAGTTTTAATGTAGACTTCAGTTCGCTAAGTTATGAAAATGCATGTTTTGGCTATAATCTTCCGTAAATCAAGGGCGAAAACCAATTATTTGTCCCAAAAGAAGGTGTTTTAAGTATATATCTGCATTTCTAAGGTAGATTTGGGTACAATAAGAGGCGAAAAAGCAGGTTCTGACTAAGATTTTATCGAAATCGGCAACTATTTGACTCAGAAAGGTTGCCTTACGTCGAAATCTAATAGTTTATTAAGGTTTTCGTTACTAAAATGCCCAAAGACGCCGATTTTGACTAGAATTTGAAAGATATTGACATGAATATATAACTGTTTGTATCAAAAAATGATAGTTTAAACTGATATTTGCAGTTTTGATGCGGTTTTAGATACGATATGAATCGAAGAAGCCGATTTTGACTGGAATCTGTTTAAAATGACAAAGATAAACCTATTATCAATTCAAGGAAGTGAATTTTTAAGTAGTTATCTGCAGTTTTAATGTAGATTTCAGTTCGCTAAGTTATGAAAATGCATGTTTTGGGTATAATCTTCCTTAAATCAAGGGCGAAAACCAATTATTTGTCCCAAAAGAAGGTGTTTTAAGTAAATCGGCAACTATTTGACTCAGAAAGGTTGCCTTACGTCGAAATCTAATAGTTTATTAAGGTTTTCGTTACTAAAATGCCCAAAGACGCCGATTTTGACTAGAATTTGAAAGATATTGACATGAATATATAACTGTTTGTATCAAAAAATGATAGTTTAAACTGATATTTGCAGTTTTGATGCGGTTTTAGGTACGATATGAGTCGAAGAAGCCGATTTTGACTGGAATCTGTTTAAAATGACAAAGAAAAACCTATTATCAATTCAAGGAAGTTAATTTTTAAGTAGTTATCTGCAGTTTTAATGTAGATTTCAGTTCGCTAAGTTATGAAAATGCATGTTTTGGCTATAATCTTCCGTAAATCAACGGCGAAAACCAATTATTTGTCCCAAAAGAAGGTGTTTTAAGAATATATCTGCATTTCTAAGGTAGATTTGGGTACAATAAGAGGCGGAAAAGCAGATTCTGACTAAGATTTTATCGAAATCGGCAACTATTTGACTCAGAAAGGTTGCCTTACGTCGAAATCAAATAGTTTATTAAGGTTTTCGTTACTAAAATGCCCAAAGACGCCGATTTTGACTAGAATTTGAAAGATATTGACATGAATATATAACTGTTTGTATCAAAAAATGATAGTTTAAACTGATATTTGCAGTTTTGATACGGTTTTAGATACGATATGAATCGAAGAAGCCGATTTTGACTGGAATCTGTTTAAAATGACAAAGAAAAACCTATTACCAATTCAAGGAAGTGTATTTTTAAGTAGTTATCTGCAGTTTTAATGTAGATTTCAGTTCGCTATGTTATGAAAATGCATGTTTTGGCTATAATCTTCCGTAAATCAAGGGCGAAAACCAATTATTTGTCCCAAAAGAAGGTGTTTTAAGTATATATCTGCATTTCTAAGGTAGATTTGGGTACAATAAGAGGCGAAAAACCAGATTCTGACTAAGATTTTATCGAAATCGGCAACTATTTGACTCAGAAAGGTTGCCTTACGTCGAAATCTAATAGTTTATTAAGGTTTTCGTTACTAAAATGCCCAAAGACGCCGATTTTGACTAGAATTTGAAAGATATTGACATGAATATATAACTGTTTGTATCAAAAAATGATAGTTTAAACTGATATTTGCAGTTTTGATGCGGTTTTAGGTACGATATGAGTCGAAGAAGCCGATTTTGACTGGAATCTGTTTAAAATGACAAAGAAAAACCTATTATCAATTCAAGGAAGTGAATTTTTAAGTAGTTATCTGCAGTTTTAATGTAGATTTCAGTTCGCTAAGTTATGAAAATGCATGTTTTGGCTATAATCTTCCGTAAATCAAGGGCGAAAACCAATTATTTGTCCCAAAAGAAGGTGTTTTAAGTATATATCTGCATTTCTAAGGTAGATTTGGGTACAATAAGAGGCGAAAAACCAGATTCTGACTAAGATTTTATCGAAATCGGCAACTATTTGACTCAGAAAGGTTGCCTTACGTCGAAATCTAATAGTTTATTAAGGTTTTCGTTACTAAAATGCCCAAAGACGCCGATTTTGACGAGAATTTGAAAGATATTGACATGAATATATAACTGTTTGTATCAAAAAATGATAGTTTAAACTGATATTTGCAGTTTTGATGCGGTTTTAGATACGATATGAATCGAAGAAGCCGATTTTGACTGGAATCTGTTTAAAATGACAAAGAAAAACCTATTATCAATTCAAGGAAGTGAATTTTTAAGTAGTTGTCTGCAGTTTTAATGTAGATTTCAGTTCGCTAAGTTATGAAAATGCATGTTTTGGCTATAATCTTCCGTAAATCAAGGGCGAAAACCAATTATTTGTCCCAAAAGAATGTGTTTTAAGTAAATCGGCAACTATTTGACTCAGAAAGGTTGCCTTACGTCGAAATCTAATAGTTTATTAAGGTTATCGTTACTAAAATGCCCAAAGACGCCGATTTTGACTAGAAATTGAAAGATATTGACATGAATATATAACTGTTTGTATCAAAAAATGATAGTTTAAACTGATATTTGCAGTTTTGATGCGGTTTTAGGTACGATATGAGTCGAAGAAGCCGATTTTGACTGGAATCTGTTTAAAATGACAAAGAAAAACCTATTATCAATTCAAGGAAGTGAATTTTTAAGTAGTTATCTGCAGTTTTAATGTAGATTTCAGTTCGCTAAGTTATGAAAATGCATGTTTTGGCTATATTCTTCCGTAAATCAAGGGCGAAAACCAATTATTTGTCCCAAAAGGAGGTGTTTTAAGTATATATCTGCATTTCTAAGGTAGATTTGGGTACAATAAGAGGCGAAAAAGCAGATTCTGACTAAGATTTTATCGAAATCGGCAACTATTTGACTCAGAAAGGTTGCCTTACGTCGAAATCTAATAGTTTATTAAGGTTTTCGTTACTAAAATGCCCAAAGACGCCGATTTTGACTAGAATTTGAAAGATATTGACATGAATATATAACTGTTTGTATCAAAAAATGATAGTTTAAACTGATATTTGCAGTTTTGATGCGGTTTTAGATACGATATGAATCGAAGAAGCCGATTTTGACTGGAATCTGTTTAAAATGACAAAGAAAAACCTATTATCAATTCAAGGAAGTGAATTTTTAAGTAGTTATCTGCAGTTTTAATGTAGATTTCAGTTCGCTAAGTTATGAAAATGCATGTTTTGGCTATAATCTTCCGTAAATCAAGGGCGAAAACCAATTATTTGTCCCAAAAGAAGGTGTTTTAAGTAAATCGGCAACTATTTGACTCAGAAAGGTTGCCTTACGTCGAAATCTAATAGTTTATTAAGGTTTTCGTTACTAAAATGCCCAAAGACGCCGATTTTGACTAGAATTTGAAAGATATTGACATGAATATATAACTGTTTGTATCAAAAAATGATAGTTTAAACTGATATTTGCAGTTTTGATGCGGTTTTAGGTACGATATGAGTCGAAGAAGCCGATTTTGACTGGAATCTGTTTAAAATGACAAAGAAAAACCTATTATCAATTCAAGGAAGTGAATTTTTAAGTAGTTATCTGCAGTTTTAATGTAGATTTCAGTTCGCTAAGTTATGAAAATGCATGTTTTGGCTATAATCTTCCGTAAATCAATGGCGAAAACCAATTATTTGTCCCAAAAGAAGGTGTTTTAAGTATATATCTGCATTTCTAAGGTAGATTTGGGTACAATAAGAGGCGAAAAAGCAGATTCTGACTAAGATTTTATCGAAATCGGCAACTATTTGACTCAGAAAGGTTGCCTTACGTCGAAATCAAATAGTTTATTAAGGTTTTCGTTACTAAAATGCCCAAAGACGCCGATTTTGACTAGAATTTGAAAGATATTGACGTGAATATATAACTGTTTGTATCAAAAAATGATAGTTTAAACTGATATTTGCAGTTTTGATACGGTTTTAGATACGATATGAATCGAAGAAGCCGATTCTGACTGGAATCTGTTTAAAATGACAAAGAAAAACCTATTACCAATTCAAGGAAGTGAATTTTTAAGTAGTTATCTGCAGTTTTAATGTATATTTCAGTTCGCTAAGTTATGAAAATGCATGTTTTGGCTATAATTTCCGTAAATCAAGGGCGAAAACCAATTATTTGTCCCAAAAGAAAGTGTTTTAAGTATATATCTGCATTTCTAAGGTAGATTTGGGTACAATAAGAGGCGAAAAAGCAGATTCTGACTAAGATTTTATCGAAATCGGCAACTATTTGACTCAGAAAGGTTGCCTTACGTCGAAATCTAATAGTTTATTAAGGTTTTCGTTACTAAAATGCCCAAAGACGCCGATTTTGACTAGAATTTGAAAGATATTGACATGAATATATAACTGTTTGTATCAAAAAATGATAGTTTAAACTGATATTTGCAGTTTTGATGCGGTTTTAGATACGATATGAATCGAAGAAGCCGATTTTGACTGGAATCTGTTTAAAATGACAAAGAAAAACCTATTATCAATTCAAGGAAGTGAATTTTTAAGTAGTTATCTGCAAAATCGGCGTCTTTGGGCATTTTAGTAACGAAAACCTTAATAAACTATTAGATTTCGACGTAAGGCAACCTTGCTGATTCAAATAGTTGCCGATTTCGATAAAATCTGAGTCAGAATCTGCTTTTTCGCCTCTTATTGTACCCAAATCTACCTTAGAAATGCAGATATATACTTAAAACACCTTCTTTTGGGACAAATAATTGGTTTTCGCCCTTGATTTACGGAAGATTATAGCCAAAACATGCATTTTCATAACTTAGCGAACTGAAATCTACATTAAAACTGCAGATAACTACTTAAAAATTCACTTCCTTGAATTGATAATAGGTTTTTCTTTGTCATTTTAAACAGATTCCAGTCAAAATCGGCTTCTTCGATTCATATCGTATCTAAAACCGCATCAAAACTGCAAATATCAGTTTAAACTATCATTTTTTGATACAAACAGTTATATATTCATGTCAATATCTTTCAAATTCTAGTCAAAATCGGCGTCTTTGGGCATTTTAGTAACGAAAACCTTAATAAACTATTAGATTTCGACGTAAGGCAACCTTTCTGAGTCAAATAGTTGCCGATTTCGATAAAATCTTAGTCAGAATCTGCTTTTTCGCCTCTTATTGTACCCAAATCTACCTTAGAAATGCAGATATATTCTTAAAACACCTTCTTTTGGGACAAATAATTGGTTTTCGCTCTTGATTTACGGAAGATTATAGCCAAAACATGCATTTTCATAACTTAGCGAACTGAAATCTACATTAAAACTGCAGATAACTACTTAAAAATTCACTTCCTTGAATTGATAATAGGTTTTTCTTTGTCATTTTAAACAGATTCCAGTCAAAATCGGCTTCTTCGATTCATATCGTATCTAAAACCGCATCAAAACTGCAAATATCAGTTTAAACTATCATTTTTTGATACAAACAGTTATATATTCATGTCAATATCTTTCAAATTCTAGTCAAAATCGGCGTCTTTGGGCATTTTAGTAACGAAAACCTAAATAAACTATTAGATTTCGACGTAAGGCAACCTTTCTGAGTCAAATAGTTGCCGATTTCGATAAAATCTTAGTCAGAATCTGCTTTTTCGCCTCTTATTGTATTATCAATTCAAGGAAGTGAATTTTTAAGTAGTTATCTGCAGTTTTAATGTAGATTTCAGTTCGCTAAGTTATGAAAATGCATGTTTTGGCTATAATCTTCCGTAAATCAAGGGAGAAAACCAATTATTTGTCCCAAAAGAAGGTGTTTTAAGTATATATCTGCATTTCTAAGGTAGATTTGGGTACAATAAGAGGCGAAAGAGCAGATTGTGACTAAGATTTTATCGAAATCGGCAACTATTTGACTCAGAAAGGTTGCTTTTCGTCGAAATGTAATAGTTTATTAAGGTTTTCGTTACTAAAATGCCCAAAGACGCCGATTTTGACTCGAATTTGAAAGATATTGACATGAATATATAACTGTTTGTATCAAAAAATGATAGTTTAAACTGATATTTGCAGTTTTGATGCGGTTTTAGATACGATATGAATCGAAGAAGCCGATTTTGACTGGAATCTGTTTAAAATGACAAAGATAAACCTATTATCAATTCAAGGAAGTGAATTTTTAAGTAGTTATCTGCAGTTTTAATGTAGATTTCAGTTCGCTAAGTTATGAAAATGCATGTTTTGGGTATAATCTTCCGTAAATCAAGGGCGAAAACCAATTATTTGTCCCAAAAGAAGGTGTTTTAAGTATATATCTGCATTTCTAAGGTAGATTTGGGTACAATAAGAGGCGAAAAAGCAGATTCTGACTAAGATTTTATCGAAATCGGCAACTATTTGACTCAGAAAGGTTGCCTTACGTCGAAATCTAATAGTTTATTAAGGTTTTCGTTACTAAAATGCCCAAAGACGCCGATTTTGACTAGAATTTGAAAGATATTGACATGAATATATAACTGTTTGTATCAAAAAATGATAGTTTAAACTGATATTTGCAGTTTTGATGCGGTTTTAGATACGATATTAATCGAAGAAGCCGATTTTGACTGGAATCTGTTTAAAATGACAAAGAAAAACCTATTATCAATTCAAGGAAGTGAATTTTTAAGTAGTTATCTGCAGTTTTAATGTAGATTTCAGTTCGCTAAATTATAAAAATGCATGTTTTGGCTATAATCTTCCGTAAATCAAGGGCGAAAACCAATTATTTGTCCCAAAAGAAGGTGTTTTAAGTATATATCTGCATTTCTAAGGTAGATTTGAGTACAATAAGAGGCGAAAAAGCAGATTCTGACTAAGATTTTATTGAAATCGGCAACTATTTGACTCAGAAAGGTTGCCTTACGTCGAAATCTAACAGTTTATTAAGGTTTTCTAACTAACTAAAACTAACCAAAACTAACCAAAACTAACCAAAACTGCAAATATCAGTTTAAACTATCATTTTTTGATACAAACAGTTATATATTCATGTCAATATCTTTCAAATTCTAGTCAAAATCGGCGTCTTTGGGCATTTTAGTAACGAAAACCTTAATAAACTATTAGATTTCGACGTAAGGCAACCTTTCTGGATTTCTGCATTTCTAAGGTAGATTTGGGTACAATAAGAGGCGAAAAAGCAGATTCTGACTAAGATTTTATCGAAATCGGCAACTATTTGACTCAGAAAGTTTGCCTTACGTCGAAATCTAATAGTTTATTAAGGTTTTCGTTACTAAAATGCCCAAAGATGCCGATTTTTACTAGAATTTGAAAGATATTGACATGAATATATAACTGTTTGTATCAAAAAATGATAATTTAAACTGATATTTGCAGTTTTGATGCGGTTTTAGATACGATATGAATCGAAGAAGCCGATTTTGACTGGAATCTGTTTAAAATGATAAGGAAAAACCTACTATCAATCCAAGAAAGTGAATTTTGTGTGAAGTTTTTGAAGTTACCTGTAGTTTTAATGTAAATTTCATTCCGCTAAGTTATGGCCACGTGGAGACGTCGGGCCAGTTCGTACCTATATCCGCAGCAGGTCTCCAAGGTGAAGAGCCTCTAGTCGATAGAATAATGTTGGTAAGGGAAGTCGGCAGGGGAAATCCCCTGGGAAGCAATACGACGCGCACGAAGTTGTTTGGCGGTTAACTCCTGTGCTGTTGCGACATTCTACTGCAATAGTGAAGGGCTGGGGCGCATATTAGGTTTAGAAATGCTCCAAGATAGTGTAGATGAGGGGGTTGTCACTGTCTCCACAATCTGTCCCGAAATGCCCGAAACGTCCATCGGGAAAGCCACAGAACGCACACAACACGTTAAGACGACACACGCGAATATCCCGGATTCGATGGCGCAAGGGCGATGGCGAAAAGCCCCGATTTACGAGCAGCCGCGAAACGCATGTCCACACTCGACGACCTCTCTCAAGAGAGGGATAGTTAAGTTACTCCCAAAGTTTACCCGCGCTGGATTGAATTTTTTCACTTTGACATTCAGAGCACTGGGCACAAATCACATTGCGTCAACATCACGTTAAGACCATCGCAATGCTTTGTTTTAATTAGACAGTCGGATTCCCCCGGTTCGTGCCAGTTCTGAGCAGACTGTTAAATAGCGGGCGAAGAGAACACCGGAAAACCGGAGTTTTCCAGGTCTCGTAGCGAGGCGGTTCCGCGGGAGGCCAAAGCTCGGGACCGGGTTCGGATCGACTCGTTAACCGGAACTCGCTTCCTCGCCAAGCCCGACATGCCCCGATCCTTAGAGCCAATCCTTATCCCGAAGTTACGGATCCAATTTGCCGACTTCAATTACCGACATTATTCTATCGACTAGAGGCTCTTCACCATGGAGACCTGCTGCGGATGTAGGTACGAAGTGGCCCGACGTCTCCACGTGGCCATAACTTAGCGGAATGAAATTTACATTAAAACTACATTTAACTTCACCAACTTCACCCAAAATTCACTTTCTTGGATTGATAGTAGGTTTTTCCTTATCATTTTAAACAGATCCAATTCAAAATCGGCTTCTTCGACTCATATCGTACCTAAAACCGCATCAAAACTGCAAATATCAGTTTAAACTATCATTTTTTGATACAAAGTTATATATTCATGTCAATATCTTTCAAATTCTAGTCAAAATCGGCGTCTTTGGGCATTTTAGTAACGAAAACCTTAATAAACTATTAGATTTCGATGTAAGGCAAGCTTTCTGAGTCAAATAGTTGCCGATTTCGATAAAATCTTAGTCAGAATCTGCTTTTTCGCCTCTTATTGTACCCAAATCTACCTTAGAAATGCAGATATATACCTAAAACACCTTCTTTTGGGACAAATAATTGGTTTTCGCCCTTGATTTAAGGAAGATTATAGCCAAAACATGCATTTTCATAACTTAGCGAACTGAAATATACATTAAAACTGCAGATAACTACTTAAAAATTCACTTCCTTGAATTGATAATAGGTTTTTCTTTGTCATTTTAAACAGATTCCAGTCAAAATCGGCTTCTTCGACTCATATCGTATCTAAAACCGCATCAAAACTGCAAATATCAGTTTAAACTATCATTTTTTGATACAAACAGTTATATATTCTACCTTAAAAATGCAGATATATACTTAAAACACCTTCTTTTGGGACAAATAATTGGTTTTCGCCCTTGATTTACGGAAGATTATAGCCAAAACATGCATTTTCATAACTTAGCGAACTGAAATCTACATTAAAACTGCAGATAACTACTTAAAAATTCACTTCCTTGAATTGATAATAGGTTTTTCTTTCTCATTTTAAACAGATTCCAGTCAAAATCGGCTTCTTCGATTCATATCGTATCTAAAACCGCATCAAAACTGCAAATATCAGTTTAAACTATCATTTTTTGATACAAACAGTTATATATTCATGTCAATATCTTTCAAATTCTAGTCAAAAGCGGCGTCTTTGGGCATTTTAGTAACGAAAACCTTAATAAACTATTAGATTTCGACGTAAGGCAACCTTTCTGAGTCAAATAGTTGCCGATTTCGACAAAATCTTAGTCAGAATCTGCTTTTTCGCCTCTTATTGTACCCAAATCTACCTTAGAAATGCAGATATATACTTAAAACACCTTCTTTTGGGACAAATAATTGGTTTTCGCCCTTGATTTACGGAAGATTATAGCCAAAACATGCATTTTCATAACTTAGCGAACTGAAATCTACATTAAAACTGCAGATAACTACTTAAAAATTCACTTCCTTGAATTGATAATAAGTTTTTCTTTGTCATTTTAAACAGATTCCAGTCAAAATCGGCTTCTTCGACTCATATCGTACCTAAAACCGCATCAAAACTGCAAATATCAGTTTAAACTATCATTTTTTGATACAAACAGTTATATATTCATTTCAATATCTTTCAAATTCTTGTCAAAATCGGCGTTTTTGGGCATTATAGTAACGAAAACCTTAATAAACTATTAGATTTCGACGTAAGGCAACCTTTCTGAGTCAAATAGTTGCCGATTTCGATAAAATCTTAGTCAGAATCTGCTTTTTCGCGTCTTATTGTACCCAAATCTACCTTAGAAATGCAGATATATACTTAAAACACCTTCTTTTGGGACAAATAATTGGTTTTCGCCCTTGATTTACGGAAGATTATAGCCAAAACATGCATTTTCATAACTTAGCGAACTGAAATCTACATTAAAACTGCAGATAACTACTTAAAAATTCACTTCCTTGAATTGATAATAGGTTTTTCTTTGTCATTTTAAACAGATTCCAGTCAAAATCGGCTTCTTCGATTCACATCGTATCTAAAACCGCATCAAAACTGCAAATATCAGTTTAAACTATCATTTTTTGATACAAACAGTTATATATTCATGTCAATATCTATCAAATTCTAGTCAAAATCGGCGTCTTTGGGCATTTTAGTATCGAAAACCTTAATAAACTATTAGATTTCGACGTAAGGCAACCTTTCTGAGTCAAATAGTTGCCGATTTCGATAAAATCTTAGTCAGAATCTGCTTTTTCGCCTCTTATTGTACCCAAATCTACCTTAGAAATGCAGATATATACTTAAAACACCTTCTTTTGGGACAAATAATTGGTTTTCGCCCTTGATTTACGGAAGATTATAGCCAAAACATGCATTTTCATAACTTAGCGAACTGAAATCTACATTAAAACTGCAGATAACTACTTAAAAATTCACTTCCTTGAATTGATAATAGGTTTTTCTTTGTCTTTTTAAACAGATTCCAGTCAAAATCGGCTTCTTCGATTCATATCGTATCTAAAACCGCATCAAAACTGCAAATATCAGTTTAAACTATCATTTTTTGATACAAACAGTTATATATTCATGTCAATATCTTTCAAATTCTAGTCAAAAACGGCGTCTTTGGGCATTTTAGTAACGAAAACCTTAATAAACTATTAGATTTCGACGTAAGGCAACCTTTCTGAGTCAAATAGTTGCCGATTTCGATAAAATCTTAGTCAGAATCTGCTTTTTCGCCTCTTATTGTACCCAAATCTACCTTAGAAATGCAGATATATACCTAAAACACCTTCTTTTGGGACAAATAATTGGTTTTCGCCCTTGATTTACGGAAGATTATAGCCAAAACATGCATTTTCATAACTTAGCGAACTGAAATCTACATTAAAACTGCAGATAACTACTTAAAAATTCACTTCCTTGAATTGATAATAGCCGATTTTGACTGGAATCTGTTTAAAATGACAAAGAAAAACCTATTATCAATTCAAGGAAGTGAATTTTTAAGTAGTTATCTGCAGTTTTAATGTAGATTTCAGTTCGCTAAGTTATGAAAATGCATGTTTTGGCTATAATCTTCCGTAAATCAAGGGCGAAAACCAATTATTTGTCCCAAAAGAAGGTGTTTTAAGTATATATCTGCATTTCTAAGGTAGATTTTGGGTACAATAAGAGGCGAAAAAGCAGATTCTGACTAAGATTTTATCGAAATCGGCAACTATTTGACTCAGAAAGGTTGCCTTACGTCGAAATCTAATAGTTCATTAAGGTTTTCGTTCCTAAAATGCCCAAAGACGCCGATTTTGACTAGAATTTGAAAGATATTGACATGAATATATAACTGTTTGTAACAAAAAATGATAGTTTAAACTGATTTTTGCAGTTTTGATGCGGTTTTAGATACGATATGAATCGAAGAAGCCGATTTTGACTGGAATCTGTTTAAAATGACAAAGAAAAACCTATTATCAATTCAAAGAAGTGAATGTTTAAGTAGTTATCTGCAGTTTTAATGTAGATTTCAGTTCGCTAAGTTATGAAAATGCATGTTTTGGCTATAATCTTCCGTTAATCAAGGGCGAAAACCAATTATTTGCCCCAAAAGAAGGTGTTTTAAGTATATATCTGCATTTCTAAGGTAGATTTGGGTACAATAAGAGGCGAAAAAGCAGATTCGGACTAAGATTTTATCGAAATCGGCAACTATTTGACTCAGAAAGGTTGCCTTACGTCGAAATCTAATAATTTATTAAGGTTTTCGTTACTAAAATGCCCAAAGACGCCGATTTTGACTAGAATTTGAAAGATATTGACATGAATATATAACTGTTTGTAACAAAAAATGATAGTTTAAACTGATATTTGCAGTTTTGATGCGGTTTTAGATACGATATGAATCGAAGAAGCCGATTTTGACTGGAATCTGTTTAAAATGACAAAGAAAAACCTATTATCAATTCAAAGAAGTGAATGTTTAAGTAGTTATCTGCAGTTTTAATGTAGATTTCAGTTCGCTAAGTTATGAAAATGCATGTTTTGGCTATAATCTTCCGTAAATCAAGGGCGAAAACCAATTATTTGTCCCAAAAGAAGGTGTTTTAAGAATATATCTGCATTTCTAAGGTAGATTTGGGTACAATAAGAGGCGAAAAAGCAGATTCTGAATAAGATTTTATCGAAATCGGCAACTATTTGACTCAGAAAGGTTGCCTTACGTCGAAATCTAATAGTTTATTAAGGTTTTCGTTACTAAAATGCCCAAAGACGCCGATTTTGACTAGAATTTGAAAGATATTGACATGAATATATTACTGTTTGTATCAAAAAATGATAGTTTAAACTGATATTTGCAGTTTTGATGCGGTTTTAGATACGATATGAATCGAAGAAGCCGATTTTGACTGGAATCTGTTTAAAATGACAAAGAAAAACCTATTATCAATTCAAGGAAGTGAATTTTTAAGTAGTTATCTGCAGTTTTAATGTAGATTTCAGTTCGCTAAGTTATGAAAATGCATGTTTTGGCTATAATCTTCCGTAAATCATGGGCGAAAACCAATTATTTGTCCAAAAAGAAGGTGTTTTAAGTATATATCTGCATATCTAAGGTAGATTTGGGTACAATGAGAGGCGAAAAAGCAGATTCTGACTAAGATTTTATCGAAATCGACAACTATTTGACTCAGAAAGGTTGCCTTACGTCGAAATCTAATAGTTTATTAAGGTTTTCGTTACTAAAATGCCCAAAGACGCCGATTTTGACTAGAATTTGAAAGATATTGACATGAATATATAACTGTTTGTATCAAAGAATGATAGTTTAAACTGATATTTGCAGTTTTGATGCGGTTTTAGATACGATATGAATCGAAGAAGCCGATTTTGACTGGAATCTGTTTAAAATGACAAAGAAAAACCTGTTATCAATTCAAGGAAGTGAATTTTTAAGTAGTTATCTGCAGTTTTAATGTAGATTTCAGTTCGCTAAGTTATGAAAATGCATGTTTTGGCTATAATCTTCCGTAAATCAAGGGCGAAAACCAATTATTTGTCCCAAAAGAAGGTGTTTTAAGTATATATCTGCATTTCTAAGGTAGATTTGGGTACAATAAGAGGCGAAAAAGCAGATTCTGACTAAGATTTTATCGAAATCGGCAACTATTTGACTCAGAAAGATTGCCTTACGTCGAAATCTAATAGTTTATTAAGGTTTTCGTTACTAAAATGCCCAAAGACGCCGATTTTGACTAGAATTTGAAAGATATTGACATGAATATATAACTGTTTGTATCAAAAAATGATAGTTTAAACTGATATTTGCAGTTTTGATGCGGTTTTAGATACGATATGAATCGAAGAAGCCGATTTTGACTGGAATCTGTTTAAAATGACAAAGAAAAACCTATTATCAATGCAAGGAAGTCAATTTTTAAGTAGTTATCTGCAGTTTTAATGTAGATTTCAGTTCGCTAAGTTATGAAAATGCATGTTTTGGCTATAATCTTCCGTAAATCAAGGGCGAAAACCAATTATTTGTCCCAAAAGAAGGTGTTTTAAGAATATATCTGCATTTCTAAGGTAGATTTGGGTACAATAAGAGGCGAAAAAGCAGATTCTGACTAAGATTTTATCGAAATCGGCAACTATTTGAATCAGAAAGGTTGCCTTACGTCGAAATCTAATAGTTTATTAAGGTTTTCGTTACTAAAATGCCCAAAGACGCCGATTTTGACTAGAATTTGAAAGATATTGACATGAATATATAACTGTTTGTATCAAAAAATGATAGTTTAAACTGATATTTGCAGTTTTGATGCGGTTTTAGATACGATATGAATCGAAGAAGCCGATTTTGACTGGAATCTGTTTAAAATGACAAAGAAAAACCTATTATCAATTCAAGGAAGTGAATTTTATAGTAATTATCTGCAGTTTTAATGTAGATTTCAGTTAGCTAAGTTATGAAAATGCATGTTTTGGCTATAATCTTCCGTAAATCAAGGGCGAAAACCAATTATTTGTCCCAAAAGAAGGTGTTTTAAGAATATATCTGCATTTCTAAGGTAGATTTGGGTACAATAAGAGGCGAAAAAGCAGATTCTGACTAAGATTTTATCGAAATCGGCAACTATTTGACTCAGAAAGGTTGCCTTACGTCGAAATCTAATAGTTTATTAAGGTTTTCGTTACTAAAATGCCCAAAGACGCCGATTTTGACTAGAATTTGAAAGATATTGACATGAATATATAACTGTTTGTATCAAAAAATGATAGTTTAAACTGATATTTGCAGTTTTGATGCGGTTTTAGATACGAAATGAATCGAAGAAGCCGATTTTGACTGGAATCTGTTTAAAATGACAAAGAAAAACGTATTATCAATTCAAGGAAGTGAATTTTTAAGTAAGTAAAATGCATGTTTTGGCTATAATCTTCCGTAAATCAAGGGCGAAAACCAATTATTTGTCCCAAAAGAAGGTGTTTTAAGTATATATCTGCATTTCTAAGGTAGATTTGGGTACAATAAGAGGCGAAAAAGCAGATTCTGACTAAGATTTTATCGAAATCGGCAACTATTTGACTCAGAAAGGTTGCCTTACGTCGAAATCTAATAGTTTATTAAGGTTTTCGTTACTAAAATGCCCAAAGACGCCGATTTTGACTAGAATTTGAAAGATATTGACATGAATATATAACTGTTTGTATCAAAAAATGATAGTTTAAACTGATATTTGCAGTTTTGATGCGGTTTTAGGTACGATATGAGTCGAAGAAGCCGATTTTGACTGGAATCTGTTTAAAATGACAAAGGAAAACCTATTATCAATTCAAGGAAGTGAATTTTTAGGTAGTTATCTGCAGTTTTAATGTAGATTTCAGTTCGCTAAGTTATGAAAATGCATGTTTTGGGTATAATCTTCCGTAAATCAAGGGCGAAAACCAATTATTTGTCCCAAAAGAAGGTGTTTTAAGTATATATCTGCATTTCTAAGGTAGATTTGGGTACAATAAGAGGCGAAAAAGCAGATTCTGACTAAGATTTTATCGAAATCGGCAACTATTTGACTCAGAAAGGTTGCCTTACGTCGAAATCTAATAGTTTATTAAGGTTTTCGTTACTAAAATGCCCAAAGACGACGATTTTGACTAGAATTTGAAAGATATTGACATGAATATATAACTGTTTGTATCAAAAAATGATAGTTTAAACTGATATTTGCAGTTTTGATGCGGTTTTAGATACGATATGAATCGAAGAAGCCGATTTTGACTGGAATCTGTTTAAAATGACAAAGAAAAACCTATTATCAATTCAAGGAAGTGAATTTTTAAGTAGTTATCTGCAGTTTTAATGTAGATTTCAGTTCGCTAAGTTATGAAAATGCATGTTTTGGCTATAATCTTCCGTAAATCAAGGGCGAAAACCAATTATTTGTCCTAAAAGAAGGTGTTTTAAGTATATATCTGCATTTCTAAGGTAGATTTGGGTACAATAAGAGGCGAAAAAGCAGATTCTGACTAAGATTTTATCGAAATCGGCAACTATTTGACTCAGAAAGGTTGCCTTACGTCGAAATCTAATAGTTTATTAAGGTTTTCGTTACTAAAATACCCAAAGACGCCGATTTTGACTAGAATTTGAAAGATATTGACATGAATATATAACTGTTTGTATCAAAAAATGATTGTTTAAACTGATATTTGCAGTTTTGATGCGGTTTTAGATACGATATGAATCGAAGAAGCCGATTTTGACTGGAATCTGTTTAAAATGACAAAGAAAAACCTATTATCAATTCAAGGAAGTGAATTTTTAAGTAGTTATCTGCAGTTTTAATGTAGATTTCAGTTCGCTAAGTTATGAAAATGCATGTTTTGGCTATAATCTTCCGTAAATCAAGGGCGAAAACCAATTATTTGTCAGAAAAGAAGGTGTTTTAAGTATATATCTGCATTTCTAAGTTAGATTTGGGTACAATAAGAGGCGAAAAAGCAGATTCTGACTAAGATTTTATCGAAATCGGCAACTATTTGACTCAGAAAGGTTGCCTTACGTCGAAATCTAATAGTTTATTAAGGTTTTCGTTACTAAAATGCCCAAAGACGCCGATTTTGACTAGAATTTGAAAGATATTGACATGAATATATAACTGTTTGTATCAAAAAATGATAGTTTAAACTGATATTTGCAGTTTTGATGCGGTTTAGATACGATATGAATCGAAGAAGCCGATTTTGACTGGAATCTGTTTAAAATGACAAAGAAAAACCTATTATCAATTCAAGGAAGTGAATTTTTAAGTAGTTATCTGCAGTTTTAATGTAGATTTCAGTTCGCTAAGTTATGAAAATACATGTTTTGGCTATAATCTTCCGTAAATCAAGGGCGAAAACCAATTATTTGTCCCAAAAGAAGGTGTTTTAAGTATATATCTGCATTTCTAAGGTAGATTTGGGTACAATAAGAGGCGAAAAAGCAGATTCTGACTAAGATTTTATCGAAATCGGCAACTATTTGACTCAGAAAAGTTGCCTTACGTCGAAATCTAATAGTTTATTAAGGTTTTCGTTACTAAAATGCCCAAAGACGCCGATTTTGACTAGAATTTGAAAGATATTGACATGAATATATAACTGTTTGTATCAAAAAATGATAGTTTAAACTGATATTTGCAGTTTTGATGCGGTTTTAGATACGATATGAATCGAAGAAGCCGATTTTGACTGGAATCTGTTTAAAATGACAAAGAAAAACCTATTATCAATTCAAGGAAGTGAATTTTTAAGTAGTTATCTGCAGTTTTAATGTAGATTTCAGTTCGCTAAGTTATGAAAATGCATGTTTTGGCTATAATCTTCCGTAAATCAAGGGCGAAAACCAATTATTTGTCCTAAAAGAAGGTGTTTTAAGTATATATCTGCATTTCTAAGGTAGATTTGGGTACAATAAGAGGCGAAAAAGCAGATTCTGACTAAGATTTTATCGAAATCGGCAACTATTTGACTCAGAAAGGTTGCCTTACGTCGAAATCTAATAGTTTATTAAGGTTTTCGTTACTAAAATACCCAAAGACGCCGATTTTGACTAGAATTTGAAAGATATTGACATGAATATATAACTGTTTGTATCAAAAAATGATTGTTTAAACTGATATTTGCAGTTTTGATGCGGTTTTAGATACGATATGAATCGAAGAAGCCGATTTTGACTGGAATCTGTTTAAAATGACAAAGAAAAACCTATTATCAATTCAAGGAAGTGAATTTTATAGTAATTATCTGCAGTTTTAATGTAGATTTCAGTTAGCTAAGTTATGAAAATGCATGTTTTGGCTATAATCTTCCGTAAATCAAGGGCGAAAACCAATTATTTGTCCCAAAAGAAGGTGTTTTAAGAATATATCTGCATTTCTAAGGTAGATTTGGGTACAATAAGAGGCGAAAAAGCAGATTCTGACTAAGATTTTATCGAAATCGGCAACTATTTGAATCAGAAAGGTTGCCTTACGTCGAAATCTAATAGTTTATTAAGGTTTTCGTTACTAAAATGCCCAAAGACGCCGATTTTGACTAGAATTTGAAAGATATTGACATGAATATATAACTGTTTGTATCAAAAAATGATAGTTTAAACTGATATTTGCAGTTTTGATGCGGTTTTAGATACGAAATGAATCGAAGAAGCCGATTTTGACTGGAATCTGTTTAAAATGACAAAGAAAAACCTATTATCAATTCAAGGAAGTGAATTTTTAAGTAGTTATCTGCAGTTTTAATGTAGATTTCAGTTCGCTAAGTTATGAAAATGCATGTTTTGGCTATAATCTTCCGTAAATCAAGGGCGAAAACCAATTATTTGTCCCAAAAGAAGGTGTTTTAAGTATATATCTGCATTTCTAAGGTAGATTTGGGTACAATAAGAGGCGAAAAAGCAGATTCTGACCAAGATTTTATCGAAATCGGCAACTATTTGACTCAGAAAGATTGCCTTACGTCGAAATCTAATAGTTTATTAAGGTTTTCGTTACTAAAATGCCCAAAGACGCCGATTTTGACTAGAATTTGAAAGATATTGACATGAATATATAACTGTTTGTATCAAAAAATGATAGTTTAAACTGATATTTGCAGTTTTGATGCGGTTTTAGATACGATATGAATCGAAGAAGCCGATTTTGACTGGAATCTGTTTAAAATGACAAAGAAAAACCTATTATCAATTCAAGGAAGTGAATTTTATAGTAATTATCTGCAGTTTTAAAGTAGATTTCAGTTAGCTAAGTTATGAAAATGCATGTTTTGGCTATAATCTTCCGTAAATCAAGGGCGAAAACCAATTATTTGTCCCAAAAGAAGGTGTTTTAAGAATATATCTGCATTTCTAAGGTAGATTTGGGTACAATAAGAGGCGAAAAAGCAGATTCTGACTAAGATTTTATCGAAATCGGCAACTATTTGACTCAGAAAGGTTGCCTTACGTCGAAATCTAATAGTTTATTAAGGTTTTCGTTACTAAAATGCCCAAAGACGCCGATTTTGACTAGAATTTGAAAGATATTGACATGAATATATAACTGTTTGTATCAAAAAATGATAGTTTAAACTGATATTTGCAGTTTTGATGCGGTTTTAGATACGAAATGAATCGAAGAAGCCGATTTTGACTGGAATCTGTTTAAAATGACAAAGAAAAACGTATTATCAATTCAAGGAAGTGAATTTTTAAGTAAGTAAAATGCATGTTTTGGCTATAATCTTCCGTAAATCAAGGGCGAAAACCAATTATTTGTCCCAAAAGAAGGTGTTTTAAGTATATATCTGCATTTCTAAGGTAGATTTGGGTACAATAAGAGGCGAAAAAGCAGATTCTGACTAAGATTTTATCGAAATCGGCAACTATTTGACTCAGAAAGGTTGCCTTACGTCGAAATCTAATAGTTTATTAAGGTTTTCGTTACTAAAATGCCCAAAGACGCCGATTTTGACTAGAATTTGAAAGATATTGACATGAATATATAACTGTTTGTATCAAAAAATGATAGTTTAAACTGATATTTGCAGTTTTGATGCGGTTTTAGGTACGATATGAGTCGAAGAAGCCGATTTTGACTGGAATCTGTTTAAAATGACAAAGGAAAACCTATTATCAATTCAAGGAAGTGAATTTTTAAGTAGTTATCTGCAGTTTTAATGTAGATTTCAGTTCGCTAAGTTATGAAAATGCATGTTTTGGGTATAATCTTCCGTAAATCAAGGGCGAAAACCAATTATTTGTCCCAAAAGAAGGTGTTTTAAGTATATATCTGCATTTCTAAGGTAGATTTGGGTACAATAAGAGGCGAAAAAGCAGATTCTGACTAAGATTTTATCGAAATCGGCAACTATTTGACTCAGAAAGGTTGCCTTACGTCGAAATCTAATAGTTTATTAAGGTTTTCGTTACTAAAATGCCCAAAGACGACGATTTTGACTAGAATTTGAAAGATATTGACATGAATATATAACTGTTTGTATCAAAAAATGATAGTTTAAACTGATATTTGCAGTTTTGATGCGGTTTTAGATACGATATGAATCGAAGAAGCCGATTTTGACTGGAATCTGTTTAAAATGACAAAGAAAAACCTATTATCAATTCAAGGAAGTGAATTTTTAAGTAGTTATCTGCAGTTTTAATGTAGATTTCAGTTCGCTAAGTTATGAAAATGCATGTTTTGGCTATAATCTTCCGTAAATCAAGGGCGAAAACCAATTATTTGTCCTAAAAGAAGGTGTTTTAAGTATATATCTGCATTTCTAAGGTAGATTTGGGTACAATAAGAGGCGAAAAAGCAGATTCTGACTAAGATTTTATCGAAATCGGCAACTATTTGACTCAGAAAGGTTGCCTTACGTCGAAATCTAATAGTTTATTAAGGTTTTCGTTACTAAAATACCCAAAGACGCCGATTTTGACTAGAATTTGAAAGATATTGACATGAATATATAACTGTTTGTATCAAAAAATGATTGTTTAAACTGATATTTGCAGTTTTGATGCGGTTTTAGATACGATATGAATCGAAGAAGCCGATTTTGACTGGAATCTGTTTAAAATGACAAAGAAAAACCTATTATCAATTCAAGGAAGTGAATTTTTAAGTAGTTATCTGCAGTTTTAATGTAGATTTCAGTTCGCTAAGTTATGAAAATGCATGTTTTGGCTATAATCTTCCGTAAATCAAGGGCGAAAACCAATTATTTGTCAGAAAAGAAGGTGTTTTAAGTATATATCTGCATTTCTAAGTTAGATTTGGGTACAATAAGAGGCGAAAAAGCAGATTCTGACTAAGATTTTATCGAAATCGGCAACTATTTGACTCAGAAAGGTTGCCTTACGTCGAAATCTAATAGTTTATTAAGGTTTTCGTTACTAAAATGCCCAAAGACGCCGATTTTGACTAGAATTTGAAAGATATTGACATGAATATATAACTGTTTGTATCAAAAAATGATAGTTTAAACTGATATTTGCAGTTTTGATGCGGTTTTAGATACGATATGAATCGAAGAAGCCGATTTTGACTGGAATCTGTTTAAAATGACAAAGAAAAACCTATTATAAATTCAAGGAAGTGAATTTTTAAGTATTTATCTGCAGTTTTAATGTAGATTTCAGTTCGCTAAGTTATGAAAATGCATGTTTTGGCTATAATTTTCCGTAAATCAAGGGCGAAAACCAATTATTTGTCCCAAAAGAAGGTGTTTTAAGTATATATCTGCATTTCTAAGGTAGATTTGGGTACAATAAGAGGCGAAAAAGCAGATTCTGAGTAAGATTTTATCGAAATCGGCAACTATTTGACTCAGAAAGGTTGCCTTACGTCGAAATCTAATAGTTTAATAAGGTTTTCGTTACTAAAATGCTCAAAGACGCCGATTTTGACTAGAATTTGAAAGATATTGACATGAATATATAACTGTTTGTATCAAAAAATGATAGTTTAAACTGATATTTGCAGTTTTGATGCGGTTTTAGATACGATATGAATCGAAGAAGCCGATTTTGACTGGAATCTGTTTAAAATGACAAAGAAAAACCTATTATCAATTCAAGGAAGTGAATTTTTAAGTAGTTATCTGCAGTTTTAATGTAGATTTCAGTTCGCTAAGTTATGAAAATGCATGTTTTGGCTATAATCTTCCGTAAATCAAGGGCGAAAACCAATTATTTGTCCTAAAAGAAGGTGTTTTAAGTATATATCTGCATTTCTAAGGTAGATTTGGGTACAATAAGAGGCGAAAAAGCAGATTCTGACTAAGATTTTATCGAAATCGGCAACTATTTGACTCAGAAAGGTTGCCTTACGTCGAAATCTAATAGTTTATTAAGGTTTTCGTTACTAAAATACCCAAAGACGCCGATTTTGACTAGAATTTGAAAGATATTGACATGAATATATAACTGTTTGTATCAAAAAATGATTGTTTAAACTGATATTTGCAGTTTTGATGCGGTTTTAGATACGATATGAATCGAAGAAGCCGATTTTGACTGGAATCTGTTTAAAATGACAAAGAAAAACCTATTATCAATTCAAGGAAGTGAATTTTTAAGTAGTTATCTGCAGTTTTAATGTAGATTTCAGTTCGCTAAGTTATGAAAATGCATGTTTTGGCTATAATCTTCCGTAAATCAAGGGCGAAAACCAATTATTTGTCAGAAAAGAAGGTGTTTTAAGTATATATCTGCATTTCTAAGTTAGATTTGGGTACAATAAGAGGCGAAAAAGCAAAAAATGATAGTCTAAACTGATATTTGCAGTTTTGATGCGGTTTTAGATACGATATGAATCGAAGAAGCCGATTTTGACTGGAATCTGTTTAAAATGACAAAGAAAAACCTATTATCAATTCAAGGAAGTGAATTTTTAAGTAGTTATCTGCAGTTTTAATGTAGATTTCAGTTCGCTAAGTTATGAAAATGCATGTTTTGGCTATAATCTTCCGTAAATCAAGGGCGAAAACCAATTATTTGTCCCAAAAGAAAGTGTTTTAAGTATATATCTGCATTTCTAAGGTAGATTTGAATACAATAAGAGGCGAAAAAGCAGATTCTGACTAAGATTTTATCGAAATCGGCAACTATTTGACTCAGAAAGGTTGCCTTACGTCGAAATCTAATAGTTTATTAAGGTTTTCGTTACTAAAATGCCCAAAGACGCCGATTTTGACTAGAATTTGAAAGATATTGACATAAATATATAACTGTTTGTATCAAAAAATGATAGTTTAAACTGATATTTGCAGTTTTGATGCGGTTTTAGATACGATATGAATCGAAGAAGCCGATTTTGACTGGAATCTGTTTAAAATGACAAAGAAAAACCTATTATCAATTCAAGGAAGTGAATTTTTAAGTAGTTATCTGCAGTTTTAATGTAGATTTCAGTTCGCTAAGTTATGAAAATGCATGTTTTGGGTATAATCTTCCGTAAATCAAGGGCGAAAACCAATTATTTGTCCCAAAAGAAGGTGTTTTAAGTATATATCTGCATTTCTAAGGTAGATTTGGGTACAATAAGAGGCGAAAAAGCAGATTCTGACTAAGATTTTATCGAAATCGGCAACTATTTGACTCAGAAAGTTTGCCTTACGTCGAAATCTAATAGTTTATTAAGGTTTTCGTTACTAAAATGCCCAAAGACGCCGATTTTGACTAGAATTTGAAAGATATTGACATGAATATATAACTGTTTGTATCAAAAAATGATAGTTTAAACTGATATTTGCAGTTTTGATGCGGTTCTAGATACGATATGAATCGAAGAAGCCGATTTTGACTGGAATCTGTTTGAAATGACAAAGAAAAACCTATTATCAATTCAAGGAAGTGAATTTTTAAGTAGTTATCTGCAGTTTTAATGTAGATTTCAGTTCGCTAAGTTATGAAAATGCATGTTTTGGCTATAATCTTCCGTAAATCAAGGGCGAAAACCAATTATTTGTCCCAAAAGAAGGTGTTTTAAGTATATATCTGCATTTCTAAGGTAGATTTGGGTACAATAAGAGGCGAAAAAGCAGATTCTCACTAAGATTTTATCGAAATCGGCAACTATTTGACTCAGAAAGGTTGCCTTACGTCGAAATCTAATAGTTTATTAAGGTTTTAAATGTTTAAAATGACAAAGAAAAACCTATTATCAATTCAAGGAAGTGAATTTTTAAGTAGTTATCTGCAGTTTTAATGTAGATTTCAGTTCGCTAAGTTATGAAAATGCATGTTTTGGCTATAATCTTCCGTAAATCAAGGGCGAAAACCAATTATTTGTCCCAAAAGAAGGTGTTTTAAGTATATATCTGCATTTCTAAGGTAGATTTGGGTACAATAAGAGGCGAAAAAGCAGATTCTGACTAAGATTTTATCGAAATCGGCAACTATTTGACTCAGAAAGGTTACCTTACGTCGAAATCTAATAGTTTATTAAGGTTTTCGTTACCAAAATGCCCAAAGACGCCGATTTTGACTAGAATTTGAAAGATATTGACATGAATATATAACTGTTTGTATCAAAAAATGATAGTTTAAACTGATATTTGCACTTTTGATGCGGTTTTAGATACGATATGAATCGAAGATGCCGATTTTGACTGGAATTTGTTTAAAATGACAAAGAAAAACCTATTATCAATTCAAGGAAGTGAATTTTTAAGTAGTTATCTGCAGTTTTAATGTAGATTTCAGTTCGCTAAGTTATGAAAATGCATGTTTTGGCTATAATCTTCCGTAAATCAAGGGCGAAAACCAATTATTTGTCCCAAAAGAGGGTGTTTTAAGTATATATCTGCATTTCTAAGGTAGATTTGGGTACAATAAGAGGCGAAAAAGCAGATTCTGACTAAGATTTTATCGAAATCGGCAACTATTTGACTCAGAAAGGTTGCCTTACGTCGAAATCTAATAGTTTATTAAGGTTTTCGTTACTAAAATGCCCAAAGACGCCGATTTTGACTAGAATTTGAAAGATATTGACATGAATATATAACTGTTTGTATCAAAAAATGATAGTTTAAACTGATATTTGCAGTTTTGATGCGGTTTTAGATACGATATGGATCGAAGAAGCCGATTTTGACTGGAATCTGTTTAAAATGACGAAGAAAAACCTATTATCAATTCAAGGAAGTGAATTTTTAAGTAGTTATCTGCAGTTTTAATGTAGATTTCAGTTCGCTAAGTTTAGAAAATGCATGTTTTTTCTATAATCTTCCGTAAATCAAGGGCGAAAACCAATTATTTGTCCCAAAAGAAGGTGTTTTAAGTATATATCTGCATTTCTAAGGTAGATTTGGGTACAATAAGAGGCGAAAAAGCAGATTCTGACTAAGATTTTATCGAAATCGGCAACTATTTGACTCAGAAAGTTTGCCTTACGTCGAAATCTAATAGTTTATTAAGGTTTTCGTTACTAAAATGCCCAAAGACGCCGATTTTGACTAGAATTTGAAAGATATTGACATGAATATATAACTGTTTGTATCAAAAAACGATAGTTTAAACTGATATTTGCAGTTTTGATGCGGTTTTAGATACGATATGAATCGAAGAAGCCGATTTTGACTGGAATCTGTTTAAAATGACAAAGAAAAACCTATTATCAATTCAAGGAAGTGAATTTTTAAGTAGTTATCTGCAGTTTTAATGTAGATTTCAGTTCGCTAAGTTATGAAAATGCACCCAAATCTACCTTAGAAATGCAGATATATACTTAAAACACCTTCTTTTGGGACAAATAATTGGTTTTCGTCCTTGATTTACGGAAGATTATAGCCAAAACATGCATTTTCATAACTTAGCGAACTGAAATCTACATTAAAACTGCAGATAACTACTTAAAAATTCACTTCCTTGGATTGATAATACAATAAGAGGCGAAAAAGCAGATTCTGACTAAGATTTTATCGAAATCGGCAACTATTTGACTCAGAAAGGTTGCCTTACGTCGAAATCTAATAGTTTATTAAGGTTTTCGTTACTAAAATGCCCAAAGACGACGATTTTGACTAGAATTTGAAAGATATTGACATGAATATATAACTGTTTGTATCAAAAAATGATAGTTTAAACTGATATTTGCAGTTTTGATGCGGTTTTAGATACGATATGAATCGAAGATGCCGATTTTGACTGGAATTTGTTTAAAATGACAAAGAAAAACCTATTATCAATTCAAGGAAGTGAATTTTTTAGTAGTTATCTGCAGTTTTAATGTAGATTTCAGTTCGCTAAGTTATGAAAATGCATGTTTTGGCTATAATCTTCCGTAAATCAAGGGCGAAAACCAATTATTTGTCCCAAAAGAAGGTGTTTTAAGTATATATCTGCATTTCTAAGGTAGATTTGGGTACAATAAGAGGCGAAAAAGCAGATTCTGACTAAGATTTTATCGAAATCGGCAACTATTTGACTCAGAAAGGTTACCTTACGTCGAAATCTAATAGTTTATTAAGGTTTTCGTTACCAAAATGCCCAAAGACGCCGATTTTGACTAGAATTTGAAAGATATTGACATGAATATATAACTGTTTGTATCAAAAAATGATAGTTTAAACTGATATTTGCACTTTTGATGCGGTTTTAGATACGATATGAATCGAAGATGCCGATTTTGACTGGAATTTGTTTAAAATGACAAAGAAAAACCTATTATCAATTCAAGGAAGTGAATTTTTAAGTAGTTATCTGCAGTTTTAATGTAGATTTCAGTTCGCTAAGTTATGAAAATGCATGTTTTGGCTATAATCTTCCGTAAATCAAGGGCGAAAACCAATTATTTGTCCCAAAAGAGGGTGTTTTAAGTATATATCTGCATTTCTAAGGTAGATTTGGGTACAATAAGAGGCGAAAAAGCAGATTCTGACTAAGATTTTATCGAAATCGGCAACTATTTGACTCAGAAAGGTTGCCTTACGTCGAAATCTAATAGTTTATTAAGGTTTTCGTTACTAAAATGCCCAAAGACGCCGATTTTGACTAGAATTTGAAAGATATTGACATGAATATATAACTGTTTGTATCAAAAAATGATAGTTTAAACTGATATTTGCAGTTTTGATGCGGTTTTAGATACGATATGGATCGAAGAAGCCGATTTTGACTGGAATCTGTTTAAAATGACGAAGAAAAACCTATTATCAATTCAAGGAAGTGAATTTTTAAGTAGTTATCTGCAGTTTTAATGTAGATTTCAGTTCGCTAAGTTTAGAAAATGCATGTTTTTTCTATAATCTTCCGTAAATCAAGGGCGAAAACCAATTATTTGTCCCAAAAGAAGGTGTTTTAAGTATATATCTGCATTTCTAAGGTAGATTTGGGTACAATAAGAGGCGAAAAAGCAGATTCTGACTAAGATTTTATCGAAATCGGCAACTATTTGACTCAGAAAGTTTGCCTTACGTCGAAATCTAATAGTTTATTAAGGTTTTCGTTACTAAAATGCCCAAAGACGCCGATTTTGACTAGAATTTGAAAGATATTGACATGAATATATAACTGTTTGTATCAAAAAACGATAGTTTAAACTGATATTTGCAGTTTTGATGCGGTTTTAGATACGATATGAATCGAAGAAGCCGATTTTGACTGGAATCTGTTTAAAATGACAAAGAAAAACCTATTATCAATTCAAGGAAGTGAATTTTTAAGTAGTTATCTGCAGTTTTAATGTAGATTTCAGTTCGCTAAGTTATGAAAATGCACCCAAATCTACCTTAGAAATGCAGATATATACTTAAAACACCTTCTTTTGGGACAAATAATTGGTTTTCGTCCTTGATTTACGGAAGATTATAGCCAAAACATGCATTTTCATAACTTAGCGAACTGAAATCTACATTAAAACTGCAGATAACTACTTAAAAATTCACTTCCTTGGATTGATAATACAATAAGAGGCGAAAAAGCAGATTCTGACTAAGATTTTATCGAAATCGGCAACTATTTGACTCAGAAAGGTTGCCTTACGTCGAAATCTAATAGTTTATTAAGGTTTTCGTTACTAAAATGCCCAAAGACGACGATTTTGACTAGAATTTGAAAGATATTGACATGAATATATAACTGTTTGTATCAAAAAATGATAGTTTAAACTGATATTTGCAGTTTTGATGCGGTTTTAGATACGATATGAATCGAAGATGCCGATTTTGACTGGAATTTGTTTAAAATGACAAAGAAAAACCTATTATCAATTCAAGGAAGTGAATTTTTTAGTAGTTATCTGCAGTTTTAATGTAGATTTCAGTTCGCTAAGTTATGAAAATGCATGTTTTGGCTATAATCTTCCGTAAATCAAGGGCGAAAACCAATTATTTGTCCCAAAAGAAGGTGTTTTAAGTATATATCTGCATTTCTAAGGTAGATTTGGGTACAATAAGAGGCGAAAAAGCAGATTCTGACTAAGATTTTATCGAAATCGGCAACTATTTGGCTCAGAAAGGTTGCCTTACGTCGAAATCTAATAGTTTATTAAGGTTTTCGTTACTAAAATGCCCAAAGACGCCGATTTTGACTAGAATTTGAAAGATATTGACATGAATATATAACTGTTTGTATCAAAAAATGATAGTTTAAACTGATATTTGCAGTTTTGATGCGGTTTTAGATACGATATGAAGCGAAGAAGCCGATTTTGACTGGAATCTGTTTAAAATGACAAAGAAAAACCTATTATCAATTCAAGGAAGTGAATTTTTAAGTAGCTATCTGCAGTTTTAATGTAGATTTCAGTTCGTTAAGTTATGAAAATGCATGTTTTGGCTATAATCTTCCGTAAATCAAGGGCGAAAACCAATTATTTGTCCCAAAAGAAGGTGTTTTAAGTATATATCTGCATTTCTAAGGTAGATTTGGGTACAATAAGAGGCGAAAAAGCAGATTCTGACTAAGATTTTATCGAAATCGGCAACTATTTGACTCAGAAAGGTTGCCTTACGTCGAAATCTAATAGTTTATTAAGGTTTTCGTTACTAAAATGCCCAAAGACGCCGATTTTGACTAGAATTTGAAAGATATTGACATGAATATATAACTGTTTGTATCAAAAAATGATAGTTTAAACTGATATTTGCAGTTTTGATGCGGTTTTAGATACGATATGAATCGAAGAAGCCGATTTTGACTGGAATCTGTTTAAAATGACAAAGAAAAACCTATTATCAATTCAAGGAAGTGAATTTTTAAGTAGCTATCTGCAGTTTTAATGTAGATTTCAGTTCGCTAAGTTATGAAAATGCATGTTTTGGCTATAATCTTCCGTAAATCAAGGGCGAAAACCAATTATTTGTCCCAAAAGAAGGTGTTTTAAGTATATATCTGCATTTCTAAGGTAGATTTGCGTACAATAAGAGGCGAAAAAGCAGATTCTGAGTAAGATTTTATCGAAATCGGCAACTATTTGACTCAGAAAGGTTGCCTTACGTCGAAATCTAATAGTTTATTAAGGTTTTCGTTTCTAAAATGCCCAAAGACGATGATTTTGACTAGAATTTGAAAGATATTGACATGAATATATAACTGTTTGTATCAAAAAATGATAGTTTAAACTGATATTTGCAGTTTTGATGCGGTTTTAGATACGATATGGATCGAAGAAGCCGATTTTGACTGGAATCTGTTTAAAATGACGAAGAAAAACCTATTATCAATTCAAGGAAGTGAATTTTTAAGTAGTTATCTGCAGTTTTAATGTAGATTTCAGTTCGCTAAGTTTAGAAAATGCATGTTTTTTCTATAATCTTCCGTAAATCAAGGGCGAAAACCAATTATTTGTCCCAAAAGAAGGTGTTTTAAGTATATATCTGCATTTCTAAGGTAGATTTGGGTACAATAAGAGGCGAAAAAGCAGATTCTGACTAAGATTTTATCGAAATCGGCAACTATTTGACTCAGAAAGTTTGCCTTACGTCGAAATCTAATAGTTTATTAAGGTTTTCGTTACTAAAATGCCCAAAGACGCCGATTTTGACTAGAATTTGAAAGATATTGACATGAATATATAACTGTTTGTATCAAAAAATGATAGTTTAAACTGGTATTTGCAGTTTTGATGCGGTTTTAGATACGATATGAATCGAAGAAGCCGATTTTGACTGGAATCTGTTTAAAATGACAAAGAAAAACCTATTATCAATTGAAGGAAGTGAATTTTTAAGTAGTTATCTGCAGTTTTAATGTAGATTTCAGTTCGCTAAGTTATGAAAATGCACCCAAATCTACCTTAGAAATGCAGATATATACTTAAAACACCTTCTTTTGGGACAAATAATTGGTTTTCGCCCTTGATTTACGGAAGATTGTAGCCAAAACATGCATTTTCATAACTTAGCGAACTGAAATCTACATTAAAACTGCAGATAACTACTTAAAAATTCACTTCCTTGGATTGATAATACAATAAGAGGCGAAAAAGCAGATTCTGACTAAGATTTTATCGAAATCGGCAACTATTTGACTCAGAAAGGTTGCCTTACGTCGAAATCTAATAGTTTATTAAGGTTTTCGTTACTAAAATGCCCAAAGACGCCGATTTTGACTAGAATTTGAAAGATATTGACATGAATATATAACTGTTTGTATCAAAAAATGATTGTTTAAACTGATATTTGCAGTTTTGATGCGGTTTTAATTACGATATGAGTCGAAGAAGCCGATTTTGACTGGAATCTGTTTAAAATGATAAGGAAAAACCTACTATCAATCCAAGAAAGTGAATTTTGTGTGAAGTTGGTGAAGTTACCTGTAGTTTTAATGTAAATTTCATTCCGCTAAGTTATGGCCACGTGGAGACGTCGGGCCAGTTCGTACCTATATCCGCAGCAGGTCTCCAATGTGAAGAGCCTCTAGTCGATAGAATAATGTCGGTAAGGGAAGTCGGCAGGGGAAATCCCCTGGGAAGCAATACGACGCGCACGAAGTTGTTTGGCGGTTAACCCCTGTGCTGTTGCGACATTCTACTGCAATAGTGAAGGGCTGGGGCGCATATTAGGTTTAGAAATGCTCCAAGATAGTGTAGATGAGGGGGTTGTCACTGTCTCCATAATCTGTCCCGAAATGCCCGAAACGCCCATCGGGAAAGCCACAGAACGCACACAACACGATAAGACGACACACGCGACTATCCCGGATTCGATGGCGCAAGGGCGATGGCGAAAAGCAACGATTTACGAGCAGCCGCGAAACGCATGTCCACACTCGACGACCTCTCTCAAGAGAGGCATAGTTAAGTTACTCCCACCGTTTACCCGCGCTGGATTGAATTTTTTCACTTTGACATTCAGAGCACTGCGCACAAATCACATTGCGTCAACATCACGTTAAGACCATCGCAATGCTTTGTTTTAATTAGACAGTCGGATTCCCCCGGTTCGTGCCAGTTCTGAGCTGGCTGTTAAATAGCGGGCGAAGAGAACACCGGAAAACCGGAGTTTTCCAGGTCTCGTAGCGAGGCGGTTCCGCGGGAGGCCAAAGCTCGGGACCGGGTTCGGATCGGCTCGTTAACCGGAACTCGCTTCCTCGCCAAGCCCGACATTCACCGATCCTTAGAGCCAATCCTTATCCCGAAGTTACGGATCCAATTTGCCGACTTCAATTACCGACATTATTCTATCGACTAGAGGCTCTTCACCTTGGAGACCTGCTGCGGATATAGGTACGAACTGGCCCGACGTCTCCACGTGGCCATAACTTAGCGGAATGATATTTACATTAAAACTACAGGTAACTTCACCAACTTCACACAAAATTCACTTTCTTGGATTGATAGTAGGTTGTTCCTTATCATTTTAAACAGATTCCAGTCAAAATCGGCTTCTTCGAATAATATCGTACCTAAAACCGCATCAAAACTGCAACTTTCAGTTTAAACTATCATTTTTTGATACAAACAGTTATATATTCATGTCAATATCTTTCAAATTCTAGTCAAAATCGACGTCTTTGGGCATTTTAGTAACGAAAACCTTAATAAACTATTAGATTTCGACGTAAGGCAACCTTTCTGAGTCAAATAGTTGCCGATTTCGATAAAATCTTAGTCAGAATCTGCTTTTTCGCCTCTTATTGTACCCAAATCTACCTTAGAAATGCAGATATATACTTAAAACACCTTCTTTTGGGACAAATAATTGGTTTTCGCCCTTGATTTACGGAAGATTATAGCCAAAACATGCATTTTCATAACTTAGCGAACTGAAATCTACATTAAAACTGCAGATGACTACTTAAAAATTCACTTCCTTGAATTGATAATAGGTTTTTCTTTGTCATTTTAAACAGATTCCAGTCAAAATCGGCTTCTTCGATTCATATCGTATCTAATACCGCATCAAAACTGCAAATATCAGTTTCAACTATCATTTTTTGATACAAACAGTTATATATTCATGTCAATATCTTTCAAATTCTAGTCAAAATCGGCGTCTTTGGGCATTTTAGTAACGAAAACCTTAATAAACTCTTTCGACGTAAGGCAACCTTTCTGAGTCAAATAGTTGCCGATTTCGATAAAATCTTAGTCAGAATCTGCTTTTTCGCCTCTTATTGTAACCAAATCTACCTTAGAAATGCAGATATATACTTAAAACACCTTCTTTTGGGACAAATAATTGGTTTTCGCCCTTGATTTACGGAAGATTATAGCCAAAACATGCATTTTCATAACTTAGCGAACTGAAATCTACATTAAAACTGCAGATAACTACTTAAAAATTCACTTCCTTGAATTGAAAATAGGTTTTTCTTTGTCATTTTAAACAGATTCCAGTCAAAATCGGCTTCTTCGATTCATATCGTATCTAAAGCCGCATCAAAACTGCAAATATCAGTTTAAACTATCATTTTTTGATACAAACAGTTATATATTCATGTTAATATCTTTCAATTTCTAGTCAAAATCGGCGTCTTTGGGCATTTTAGTAACGAAAACCTTAATAAACTATTAGATTTCGACGTAAGGCAACCTTTCTGAGTCAAATAGTTGCCGATTTCGATAAAATCTTAGTCAGAATCTGCTTTTTCGCCTCTTATTGTACCCAAATCTACCTTAGAAATGCAGATGTATACTTAAAACACCTTCTTTTCGGACAAATAATTGGTTTTCGCCCTTGATTTACGGAAGATTATAGCCAAAACATGCATTTTCATAACTTAGCGAACTGAAATCTACATTAAAACTGCAGATAACTACTTAAAAATTCACTTCCTTGAATTGATAATAGGTTTTTCTTTGTCATTTTAAACAGATTCCAGTCAAAATCGGCTTCTTCGATTCATATCGTATCTAAAACCGCATCAAAACTGCAAATTTCAGTTTAAACTATCATATTTTGATACAAACAGTTATATATTCATGTCAATATCTTTCAAATTCTAGTCAAAATCGGCGTCTTTGGGCATTTTAGTAACGAAAACCTTAATAAACTATTAGATTTCGACGTAAGGCAACCTTTCTGAGTCAAATAGTTGCCGATTTCGATAAAATCTTAGTCAGAATCTGCTTTTTCGCCTCTTATTGTACCCAAATCTACCTTAGAAATGCAGATATATACTTAAAAGACCTTCTTTTGGGACTAATAATTGGTTTTCGCCCTTGATTTACGGAAGATTATAGCCAAAACATGCATTTTCATAACTTAGCGAACTGAAATCTACATTAAAACTGCAGATAACTACTTAAAAATTCACTTCCTTGAATTGATAATAGGTTTTTCTTGATCATTTTAAACAGATTCCAGTCAAAATCGGCTTCTTCGATCCATATCGTATCTAAAACCGCATCAAAACTGCAAATATCAGTTTAAACTATCATTTTTTGATACAAACAGTTATATATGCATGTCAATATCTTTCAAATTCTTGTCAAAATCGGCGTCTTTGGGCATTTTAGTAACGAAAACCTTAATAAACTATTAGATTTCGACGTAAGGCAACCTTTCTGAGTCAAATAGTTGCCGATTTCGATAAAATCTTAGTCAGAATCTGCTTTTTCGCCTCTTATTGTACCCAAATCTACCTTAGAAATGCAGATATATACTTAAAACACCTTCTTTTGGGACAAATAATTGGTTTTCGCCCTTGATTTACGGAAGATTATAGCCAAAACATGCATTTTCATAACATAGCGAACTGAAATCTACATTAAAACTGCAGATAACTACTTAAAAATTCACTTCCTTGAATTGATAATAGGTTTTTTTGTCATTTTAAACAGATTCCAGTCAAAATCGGCTTCTTCGATTCATATCGTATCTAAAACCGCATCAAAACTGCAAATATCAGTTTAAACTATCATTTTTTGATACAAACAGTTATATATTCATGTCAATATCTTTCAAATTCTAGTCAAAATCGGCGTCTTTGGGCATTTTAGTAACGAAAACCTTAATAAACTATTAGATTTCGACGTAAGGCAACCTTTCTGAGTCAAATAGTTGCCGATTTCGATAAAATCTTAGTCAGAATCTGCTTTTTCGCCCCTTATTGTACCCAAATCTACCTTAGAAATGCAGATATATACTTAAAACAACTTCTTTTGGGACAAATAATTGGTTTTCGCCCTTGATTTACGGAAGATTATAGCCAAAACATGCATTTTCATAACTTAGCGAACTGAAATCTACATTAAAACTGCAGATAACTACTTAAAAATTCATTTCCTTGAATTGATAATAGGTTTTTCTTTGTCATTTTAAACAGATTCCAGTCAAAATCGGCCTCTTCGATTCATATCGTATCTAAAACCGCATCAAAACTGCAAATATCAGTTTAAACTATCATTTTTTGATACAAACAGTTATATATTCATGTCAATATCTTTCAAATTCTTGTCAAAATCGGCGTCTTTGGGCATTTTAGTAACGAAAACCTTAATAAACTATTAGATTTCGACGTAAGGCAACCTTTCTGAGTCAAATAGTTGCCGATTTCGATAAAATCTTAGCCAGAATCTGCTTTTTCGCCTCTTATTGTACCCAAATCTACCTTAGAAATGCAGATATATACTTAAAACACCTTCTTTTGGGACAAATAATTGGTTTTCGCCCTTGATTTACGGAAGATTATAGCCAAAACATGCATTTTCATAACTTAGCGAACTGAAATCTACATTAAAACTGCAGATAACTACTTAAAAATTCACTTCCTTGAATTGATAATAGGTTTTTCTTTTTCATTTTAAACAGATTCCAGTCAAAATCGGCTTCTTCGATCCATATCGTATCTAAAACCGCATCAAAACTGAAAATATCAGTTTAAACTATCATTTTTTGATACAAACAGTTATATATTCATGTCAATATCTTTCAAATTCTTGTCAAAATCGGCGTCTTTGGGCATTTTAGTAACGAAAACATTAATAAACTATTAGATTTCGACGTAAGGCAACCTTTCTGAGTCAAATAGTTGCCGATTTCGATAAAATGTTAGTCAGAATCTGCTTTTTCGCCTCTTATTGTACCCAAATCTACCTTATAAATGCAGATATATACTTAAAACACCTTCTTTTGGGACAAATAATTGGTTTTCGCCCTTGATTTACGGAAGATTATAGCCAAAACATGCATTTTCATAACATACCGAACTGAAATCTACATTAAAACTGCAGATAACTACTTAAAAATTCACTTCCTTGAATTGATAATAGGTTTTTTTGTCATTTTAAACAGATTCCAGTCAAAATCGGCTTCTTCGATTCATATCGTATCTAAAACCGCATCAAAACTGCAAATATCAGTTTAAACTATCATTTTTTGATACAAACAGTTATATATTCATGTCAATATCTTTCAAATTCTTGTCAAAATCGGCGTCTTTGGGCATTTTAGTAACGAAAACCTTAATAAACTATTAGATTTCGACGTAAGGCAACCTTTCTGAGTCAAATAGTTGCCGATTTCGATAAAATCTTAGTCAGAATCTGCTTTTTCGCCTCTTATTGTACCCAAATCTACCTTAGAAATGCAGATATATACTTAAAACACCTTCTTTTGGGACAAATAATTGGTTTTCGCCCTTGATTTACGGAAGATTATAGCCAAAACATGCATTTTCATAACATAGCGAACTGAAATCTACATTAAAACTGCAGATAACTACTTAAAAATTCACTTCCTTGAATTGATAATAGGTTTTTTTGTCATTTTAAACAGATTCCAGTCAAAATCGGCTTCTTCGATTCATATCGTATCTAAAACCGCATCAAAACTGCAAATATCAGTTTAAACTATCATTTTTTGATACAAACAGTTATATATTCATGTCAATATCTTTCAAATTCTAGTCAAAATCGGCGTCTTTGGGCATTTTAGTAACGAAAACCTTAATAAACTATTAGATTTCGACGTAAGGCAACGTTTCTGAGTCAAATAGTTGCCGATTTCGATAAAATCTTAGTCAGAATCTGCTTTTTCGCCCCTTATTGTACCCAAATCTACCTTAGAAATGCAGATATATACTTAAAACAACTTCTTTTGGGACAAATAATTGGTTTTCGCCCTTGATTTACGGAAGATTATAGCCAAAACATGCATTTTCATAACTTAGCGAACTGAAATCTACATTAAAACTGCAGATAACTACTTAAAAATTCATTTCCTTGAATTGATAATAGGTTTTTCTTTGTCATTTTAAACAGATTCCAGTCAAAATCGGCCTCTTCGATTCATATCGTATCTAAAACCGCATCAAAACTGCAAATATCAGTTTAAACTATCATTTTTTGATACAAACAGTTATATATTCATGTCAATATCTTTCAAATTCTTGTCAAAATCGGCGTCTTTGGGCATTTTAGTAACGAAAACCTTAATAAACTATTAGATTTCGACGTAAGGCAACCTTTCTGAGTCAAATAGTTGCCGATTTCGATGAAATCTTAGTCAGAATCTGCTTTTTCGCCTCTTATTGTACCCAAATCTACCTTAGAAATGCAGATATATACTTAAAACACCTTCTTTTGGGACAAATAATTGGTTTTCGCCCTTGATTTACGGAAGATTATAGCCAAAACATGCATTTTCATAACTTAGCGAACGGAAATCTACATTAAAACTGCAGATAACTACTTAAAAATTCACTTCCTTGAATTGATAATAGGTTTTTCTTTGTCATTTTAAACAGATTCCAGTCAAAATCGGCTTCTTCGATTCATATCGTATCTAATACCGCATCAAAACTGCAAATATCAGTTTAAACTATCATTTTTTGATACAAACAGTTATATATTCATGTCAATATCTTTCAAATTCTAGTCAAAATCGGCGTCTTTGGGCATTTTAGTAACGAAAACCTTAATAAACTATTAGATTTCGACGTAAGGCAACCTTTCTGAGTCAAATAGTTGCCGATTTCGATAAAATGTTAGTCAGAATCTGCTTTTTCGCCTCTTATTGTACCCAAATCTACCTTATAAATGCAGATATATACTTAAAACACCTTCTTTTGGGACAAATAATTGGTTTTCGCCCTTGATTTACGGAAGATTATAGCCAAAACATGCATTTTCATAACATACCGAACTGAAATCTACATTAAAACTGCAGATAACTACTTAAAAATTCACTTCCTTGAATTGATAATAGGTTTTTTTGTCATTTTAAACAGATTCCAGTCAAAATCGGCTTCTTCGATTCATATCGTATCTAAAACCGCATCAAAACTGCAAATATCAGTTTAAACTATCATTTTTTGATACAAACAGTTATATATTCATGTCAATATCTTTCAAATTCTTGTCAAAATCGGCGTCTTTGGGCATTTTAGTAACGAAAACCTTAATAAACTATTAGATTTCGACGTAAGGCAACCTTTCTGAGTCAAATAGTTGCCGATTTCGATAAAATCTTAGCCAGAATCTGCTTTTTCGCCTCTTATTGTACCCAAATCTACCTTAGAAATGCAGATATATACTTAAAACACCTTCTTTTGGGACAAATAATTGGTTTTCGCCCTTGATTTACGGAATATTATAGCCAAAATATGCATTTTCATAACTTAGCGAACGGAAATCTACATTAAAACTGCAGATAACTACTTAAAAATTCACTTCCTTGAACTGATAATAGGTTTTTCTTTGTCATTTTAAACAGATTCCAGTCAAAATCGGCTTCTTCGATTCCTATCGTATCTAATACCGCATCAAAACTGCAAATATCAGTTTAAACTATCATTTTTTGATACAAACAGTTATATATTCATGTCAATATCTTTCAAATTCTAGTCAAAATCGGCGTCTTTGGGCATTTTAGTAACGAAAACCTTCATAAACTATTAGATTTCGACGTAAGGCAACCTTTCTGAGTCAAATAGTTGCCGATTTCGATAAAATCTTAGTCAGAATCTGCTTTTTCGCCTCTTATTGTACCCAAATCTACCTTAGAAATGCAGATATATACTTAAAACACCTTCTTTTGGGACAAATAATTGGTTTTCGCCCTTGATTTACGGAAGATTATAGCCAAAACATGCATTTTCATAACTTAGCGAACTGAAATCTACATTAAAACTGCAGATAACTACTTAAAAATTCACTTCCTTGAATTGATAATAGGTTTTTCTTTGTCATTTCAAACAGATTCCTGTCAAAATCGGCTTCTTCGATCCATAGCGTAACTAAAACCGCATCAAAACTGCAAATATCAGTTTAAACTATCATTTTTTGATACAAACAGTTATATATTCATGTCAATATCTTTCAAATTCTTGTCAAAATCGGCGTCTTTGGGCATTTTAGTAACGAAAACATTAATAAACTATTAGATTTCGACGTAAGGCAACCTTTCTGAGTCAAATAGTTGCCGATTTCGATAAAATCTTAGTCAGAATCTGCTTTTTCGCCTCTTATTGTACCCAAATCTACCTTAGAAATGCAGATATATACTTAAAACACCTTCTTTTGGGACAAATAATTGGTTTTCGCCCTTGATTTACGGAAGATTATAGCCAAAACATGCATTTTCATAACTTAGCGAACTGAAATCTACATTAAAACTGCAGATAACTACTTAAAAATTCACTTCCTTGAATTGAAAATAGGTTTTTTTGTCATTATAAACAGATTCCAGTCAAAATCGGCTTCTTCGATTCATATCGTATCTAAAACCGCATCAAAACTGCAAATATCAGTTTAAACTATCATTTTTGATACAAACAGTTATATATTCATGTCAATATCTTTCAAATTCTTGTCAAAATCGGCGTCTTTGGGCATTTTAGTAACGAAAACCTTAATAAACTATTAGATTTCGACGTAAGGCAACCTTTCTGAGTCAAATAGTTGCCGATTTCGATAAAATCTTAGCCAGAATCTGCTTTTTCGCCTCTTATTGTACCCAAATCTACCTTAGAAATGCAGATATATACTTAAAACACCTTCTTTTGGGACAAATAATTGGTTTTCGCCCTTGATTTACGGAAGATTATAGCCAAAACATGCATTTTCATAACTTAGCGAACTGAAATCTACATTAAAACTGCAGATAACTACTTAAAAATTCACTTCCTTGAATTGATAATAGGTTTTTTTGTCATTTTAAACAGATTCCAGTCAAAATCGGCTTCTTCGATTCATATCGTATCTAACACCGCATCAAAACTGCAAATATCAGTTTAAACTATCATTTTTTGATACAAACAGTTATATATTCATGTCAATATCTTTCAAATTCTAGTCAAAATCGGCGTCTTTGGGCATTTTAGTAACGAAAACCTTAATAAACTATTAGATTTCGACGTAAGGCAACTTTTCTAAGTCAAATAGTTGCCGATTTCGATAAAATCTTAGTCAGAATCTGCTTTTTCGCCTCTTATTGTACCCAAATCTACCTTAGAGATGCAGATATATACTTAAAACACCTTCTTTTGGGACAAATGATTGGTTTTCGCCCTTGATTTACGAAAGATTATAGCCAAAACATGCATTTTCATAACTTAGCGAACTGAAATCTACATTAAAACTGCAGATAACTACTTAAAAATTCACTTCCTTGACTTGATAATAGGTTTTTCTTTGTCATTTTAAACAGATTCCAGTCAAAATCGGCTTCTTCGACTCATATCGTACCTAAAACCGCATCAAAACTGCAAATATCAGATTAAACTATCATTTTTTGATACAAACAGTTATATATTCATGTCAATATCTTTCAAATTCTAGTCAAAATCGGCGTCTTTGTGCATTTTAGTAACGAAAACCTTAATAAACTATTAGATTTCGACGTAAGGCAACCTTTCTGAGTCAAATAGTTGCCGATTTCGATAAAATCTTAGTCAGAATCTGCTTTTTCGCCTCTTATTGTACCCAAATCTACCTTAGAAATGCAGATATATACTTAAAACACCTTCTTTTGGGACAAATAATTGGTTTTCGCCCTTGATTTATGGAAGATTATAGCCAAAACATGCATTTTCATAACTTAGCGAACTGAAATCTACATTAAAACTGCAGATAACTACTTAAAAATTCACTTCCTTGAATTGATAATAGGTTTTTCTTTGTCATTTTAAACAGATTCCAGTCAAAATCGGCTTCTTCGATTCATATCGTATCTAAAACCGCATCAAAACTGCAAATATCAGTTTAAACTATCATTTTTTGATACAAACAGTTATATATTCATGTCAATATCTTTCAAATTCTAGTCAAAATCGGCGTCTTTGTGCATTTTAGTAACGAAAACCTTAATAAACTATTAGATTTCGACGTAAGGCAACCTTTCTGAGTCAAATAGTTGCCGATTTCGATAAAATCTTAGTCAGAATCTGCTTTTTCGCCTCTTATTGTACCCAAATCTACCTTAGAAATGCAGATATATACTTAAAACACCTTCTTTTGGGACAAATAATTGGTTTTCGCCCTTGATTTACGGAAGATTATAGCCAAAACATGCATTTTCATAACTTAGCGAACTGAAATCTACATTAAAACTGCAGATAACTACTTAAAAATTCACTTCCTTGAATTGATAATAGGTTTTTCTTTGTCATTTTAAACAGATTCCAGTCAAAATCGGCTTCTTCGATTCATATCGTATCTAAAACCGCATCAAAACTGCAAATATCAGTTTAAACTATCATTTTTTGATACAAACAGTTATATATTCATGTCAATATCTTTCAAATTCTAGTCAAAATCGGCGTCTTTGGGCATTTTAGTAACGAAAACCTTAATAAACTATTAGATTTCGACGTAAGGCAACCTTTCTGAGTCAAATAGTTGCCGATTTCGATAAAATCTTAGTCAGAATCTGCTTTTTCGCCTCTTGTTGTACCCAAATCTACCTTAGAAATGCAGATATATATTTAAAACACCTTCTTTTGGGACAAATAATTAGTTTTCGCCCTTGATTTACGGAAGATTATAGCCAAAACATGCATTTTCATAACTTAGCGAACTGAAATCTACATTAAAACTGCAGATAACTACTTAAAAATTCACTTCCTTGAATTGATAATAGGTTTTTCTTTGCCATTTTAAACAGATTCCAGTCAAAATCGGCTTCTTCGATGCATATCGTATCTAATACCGCATCAAAACTGCAAATATCAGTTTAAACTATCATTTTTTGATACAAACAGTTATATATTCATGTCAATATCTTTCAAATTCTAGTCAAAATCGGCGTCTTTGGGCATTTTAGTAACGAAAACCTTAATAAACTATTAGATTTCGACGTAAGGCAACCTTTCTGAGTCAAATAGTTGCCGATTTCGATAAAATCTTAGTCAGAATCTGCTTTTTCGCCTCTTATTGTACCCAAATCTACCTTAGAAATGCAGATATATACTTAAAACACCTTCTTTTGGGACAAATAATTGGTTTTCGGCCTTGATTTACGGAAGATTATAACCAAAACATGCATTTTCATAACTTAGCGAACTGAAATCTACATTAAAACTGCAGATAACTACTTAAAAATTCACTTAATTGAATTGATAATAGGTTTTTCTTTGTCATTTTAAACAGATTCCAGTCAAAATCGGCTTCTTCGATTCATATCGTATCTAAAACCGCATCAAAACTGCAAATATCTGTTTAAACTATCATTTTTTGATGCAAACAGTTATATATTCATGTCAATATCTTTCAAATTCTAGTCAAAATCGGCGTCTTTGGGCATTTTAGTAACGAAAACCTTAAAAAACTATTAGATTTCGACGTAAGGCAACCTTTCTGAGTCAAATAGTTGCCGATTTCGATAAAATCGTAGTCAGAATCTGCTTTTTCGCCTCTTATTGTACCCAAATCTACCTTAGAAATGCAGATATATACTTAAAACACCTTCTTTTGGGACAAATAATTGGTTTTCGCCCTTGATTTACGGAAGATTATAACCAAAACATGCATTTTCGTAACTTAGCGAACTGAAATCTACATTAAAACTGCAGATAACTACTTAAAAATTCACTTCCTTGAATTGATAATAGGTTTTTCTTTGTCATTTTAAACAGATTCCAGTCAAAATCGGCTTCTTCGATTCATATCGTATCTAAAACCGCATCAAAACTGCAAATATCAGTTTAAACTATCATTTTTTGATACAAACAGTTATATATTCATTTCAATATCTTTCAAATTATAGTCAAAATCGGCGTCTTTGGGCATTTTAGTAACGAAAACCTTAATAAACTATCAGATTTCGACGTAAGGCAACCTTTCTGAGTCAAATAGTTGCCGATTTCGATAAAATCTTAGTCAGAATCTGCTTTTTCGCCTCTTATTGTACCCAAATCTACCTTAGAAATGCAGATATATACTTAAAACACCTTCTTTTGGGACAAATAATTGGCTTTCGCCCTTGATTTACGGAAGATTATAGCCAAAACATGCATTTTCATAACTTAGCGAACTGAAATCTACATTAAAACTGCAGATAACTACTTAAAAATTCACTTCCTTGAATTGATAATAGGTTTTTCTTTGTCATTTTAAACAGATTCCAGTCAAAATCGGCTTCTTCGAGTCATATCGTACCTAAAACCGCATCAAAACTGCAAATATCAGTTGAAACTATCATTTTTTGATTCAAACAGTTATATATTCATTTCAATATCTTTCAAATTCTAGTCAAAATCGGCGTCATTGGGCATTTTAGTAACGAAAACCTTAATAAACTATCAGATTTCGACGTAAGGCAACTTTTCTGAGTCAAATAGTTGCCGATTTCGATAAAATCTTAGTCAGAATCTGCTTTTTCGCCTCTTATTGTACCCAAATCTACCTTAGAAATGCAGATATATACTTAAAACACCTTCTTTTGTTACAAATAATTGGTTTTCGCCCTTGATTTACGGAAGATTATAGCCAAAACATGCATTTTCATAACTTAGCGAACTGAAATCTACATTAAAACTGCAGATAACTACTTAAAAATTCACTTCCTTGAATTGAAAATAGATTTTTCTTTGTCATTTTAAACAGATTCCAGTCAAAATCGGCTTCTTCGATTCATATCGTATCTAAAACCGCATCAAAACTGCAAATATCAGTTTAAACTATCATTTTTTGATACAAACAGTTATATATTCATTTCAATATCTTTCAAATTATAGTCAAAATCGGCGTCTTTGGGCATTTTAGTAACGAAAACCTTAATAAACTATCAGATTTCGACGTAAGGCAACCTTTCTGAGTCAAATAGTTGCCGATTTCGATAAAATCTTAGTCAGAATCTGCTTTTTCGCCTCTTATTGTACCCAAATCTACCTTAGAAATGCAGATATATACTTAAAACACCTTCTTTTGGGACAAATAATTGGCTTTCGCCCTTGATTTACGGAAGATTATAGCCAAAACATGCATTTTCATAACTTAGCGAACTGAAATCTACATTAAAACTGCAGATAACTACTTAAAAATTCACTTCCTTGAATTGATAATAGGTTTTTCTTTGTCATTTTAAACAGATTCCAGTCAAAATCGGCTTCTTCGAGTCATATCGTACCTAAAACCGCATCAAAACTGCAAATATCAGTTGAAACTATCATTTTTTGATTCAAACAGTTATATATTCATTTCAATATCTTTCAAATTCTAGTCAAAATCGGCGTCATTGGGCATTTTAGTAACGAAAACCTTAATAAACTATCAGATTTCGACGTAAGGCAACTTTTCTGAGTCAAATAGTTGCCGATTTCGATAAAATCTTAGTCAGAATCTGCTTTTTCGCCTCTTATTGTACCCAAATCTACCTTAGAAATGCAGATAGATACTTAAAACACCTTCTTTTGTTACAAATAATTGGTTTTCGCCCTTGATTTACGGAAGATTATAGCCAAAACATGCATTTTCATAACTTAGCGAACTGAAATCTACATTAAAACTGCAGATAACTACTTAAAAATTCACTTCCTTGAATTGAAAATAGATTTTTCTTTGTCATTTTAAACAGATTCCAGTCAAAATCGGCTTCTTCGATTCACATCGTATCTAAAACCGCATCAAAACTGCAAATATTTGTTTAAACTATCATTTTTTGATACAAACAGTTATATATTCATGTCAATATCTTTCAAATTCTAGTCAAAATCGGCGTCTTTGGGCATTTTAGTAACGAAAACCTTAATAAACTATTAGATTTCGACGTAAGGCTACCTTTCTGAGTCAAATAGTTGCCGATTTCGATAAAATCATAGTCAGAATCTGCTTTTTCGCCTCTTATTGTACCCAAATCTACCTTAGAAATGCAGATATATACTTAAAACACCTTCTTTTGGGACAAATAATTGGTTTTCGCCCTTGATTTACGGAAGATTATAACCAAAACATGCATTTTCATAACTTAGCGAACTGAAATCTACATTAAAACTGCAGATAACTACTTAAAAATTCACTTCCTTGAATTGATAATAGGTTTTTCTTTGTCATTTTAAACAGATTCCAGTCAAAATCGGCTTCTTCGATTCATATCGTATCTAAAACCGCATCAAAACTGCAAATATCTGTTTAAACTATCATTTTTTGATACAAACAGTTATATATTCATTTCAATATCTTTCAAATTCTAGTCAAAATCGGCGTCTTTGGGCATTTTAGTAACGAAAACCTTAATAAACTATCAGATTTCGACGTAAGGCAACCTTTCTGAGTCAAATAGTTGCCGATTTCGATAAAATCTTAGTCAGAATCTGCTTTTTCGCCTCTTATTGTACCCAAATCTACCTTAGAAATGCAGATATATACTTAAAACACCTTCTTTTGGGACAAATAATTGGCTTTCGCCCTTGATTTACCGAAGATTATAGCCAAAACATGCATTTTCATAACTTAGCGAACTGAAATCTACATTAAAACTGCAGATAACTACTTAAAAATTCACTTCCTTGAATTGATAATAGGTTTTTCTTTGTCATTTTAAACAGATTAAAGTCAAAATCGGCTTCTTCGACTCATATCGTACCTAAAACCGCATCAAAACTGCAAATATCAGTTTAAACTATCATTTTTTGATACAAACAGTTATATATTCATTTCAATATCTTTCAAATTCTAGTCAAAATCGGCGTCTTTGGGCATTTTAGTAACGAAAACCTTAATAAACTATCAGATTTCGACGTAAGGCAACCTTTCTGAGTCAAATAGTTGCCGATTTCGATAAAATCTTAGTCAGAATCTGCTTTTTCGCCTCTTATTGTACCCAAATCTACCTTAGAAATGCAGATATATTTTTAAAACACCTTCTTTTGTTACAAATAATTGGTTTTCGCCCTTGATTTACGGAAGATTATAGCCAAAACATGCATTTTCATAACTTAGCGAACTGAAATCTACATTAAAACTGCAGATAACTACTTAAAAATTCACTTCCTTGAATTGAAAATAGGTTTTTCTTTGTCATTTTAAACAGATTCCAGTCAAAATCGGCTTCTTCGACTCATATCGTACCTAAAACCGCATCAAAACTGCAAATATCAGTTTAAACTATCATTTTTTGATACAAACAGTTATATATTCATGTCAATATCTTTCAAATTCTTGTCAAAATCGGTTTCTTTGGGCATTTAAGTAACGAAAACCTTAATAAACTATTAGATTTCGACGTAAGGCAACCTTTCTGAGTCAAATAGTTGCCGATTTCGATAAAATCTTAGTCAGAATCTGCTTTTTCGCCCCTTATTGTACCCAAATCTACCTTAGAAATGCAGATATATACTTAAAACACCTTCTTTTGAGACAAATAATTGGTTTTCGCCCTTGATTTACGGAAGATTATAGCCAAAACATGCATTTTCATAACTTAGCGAACTGAAATCTACATTAAAACTGCAGATAACTACTTAAAAATTCACTTCCTTGAATTGATAATAGGTTTTTCTTTGTCATTTTAAACAGATTCCAGTCAAAATCGGCTTCTTCGATTCATATCGCATCTAAAACCGCATCAAAACTGCAAATATCTGTTTAAACTATCATTTTTTGATACAAACAGTTATATATTCATGTCAATATCTTTCAAATTCTAGTCAAAATCGGCGTCTTTGGGCATTTTAGTAACGAAAACCTTAATAAACTATTAGATTTCGACGTAAGGCAACCTTTCTGAGTCAAATAGTTGCCGATTTCGATAAAATCTTAGTCAGAATCTGCTTTTTCGCCTCTTATTGTACCCAAATCTACCTTAGAAATGCAGATATATACTTATAACACCTTCTTTTGGGACAAATAATTGGTTTTCGCCCTTGATTTACGGAAGATTATAACCAAAACATGCATTTTCATTACTTAGCGAACTGAAATCTACATTAAAACTGCAGATAACTACTTAAAAATTCACTTCCTTGAATTGATAATAGGTTTTTCTTTGTCATTTTAAACAGATTCCAGTCAAAATCGGCTTCTTCGATTCATATCGTATCTAAAACCGCATCAAAACTGCAAATATCAGTTTAAACTATCATTTTTTGATACAAACAGTTATATATTCATTTCAATATCTTTCAAATTCTAGTCAAAATCGGCGTCTTTTTGCATTTTAGTAACGAAAACCTTAATAAACTATCAGATTTCGACGTAAGGCAACCTTTCTGAGGCAAATAGTTGCCGATTTCGATAAAATCTTAGTCAGAATCTGCTTTTTCGCCTCTTATTGTACCCAAATCTACCTTAGAAATGCAGATATATAATTAAAACACCTTCTTTTGGGACAAATAATTGGCTTTCGCCCTTGATTTACGGAAGATTATAGCCAAAACATGCATTTTCATAACTTAGCGAACTGAAATCTACATTAAAACTGCAGATAACTACTTAAAAATTCAATTCCTTGAATTGATAATAGGTTTTTCTTTGTCATTTTAAACAGATTCCAGTCAAAATCGGCTTCTTCGACTCATATCGTACCTAAAACCGCATCAAAACTGCAAATATCAGTTTAAACTATCATTTTTTGATACAAACAGTTATATATTCATTTCAATATCTTTCAAATTCTAGTCAAAATCGGCGTCTTTGGGCATTTTAGTAACGAAAACCTTAATAAACTATCAGATTTCGACGTAAGGCAACCTTTCTGAGTCAAATAGTTGCCGATTTCGATAAAATCTTAGTCAGAATCTGCTTTTTCGCCTCTTATTGTACCCAAATCTACCTTAGAAATGCAGATATATTTTTAAAACACCTTCTTTTGTTACAAATAATTGGTTTTCGCCCTTGATTTACGGAAGATTATAGCCAAAACATGCATTTTCATAACTTAGCGAACTGAAATCTACATTAAAACTGCAGATAACTACTTAAAAATTCACTTCCTTGAATTGAAAATAGGTTTTTCTTTGTCATTTTAAACAGATTCCAGTCAAAATCGGCTTCTTCGACTCATATCGTACCTAAAACCGCATCAAAACTGCAAATATCAGTTTAAACTATCATTTTTTGATACAAACAGTTATATATTCATGTCAATATCTTTCAAATTCTTGTCAAAATCGGCGTCTTTGGGCATTTTAGTAACGAAAACCTTAATAAACTATTAGATTTCGACGTAAGGCAACCTTTCTGAGTCAAATAGTTGCCGATTTCGATAAAATCTTAGTCAGAATCTGCTTTTTCGCCTCTTATTGTACCCAAATCTACCTTAGAAATGCAGATATATACTTAAAACACCTTCTTTTGGGACAAATAATTGGTTTTCGCCCTTGATTTACTTAAGATTATAGCCAAAACATGCATTTTCATAACTTAGCGAACTGAAATCTACATTAAAACTGCAGATAAGTACTTAAAAATTCACTTCCTTGAATTGATAATAGGTTTTTTTGTAATTTTAAACAGATTCCAGTCAAAATCGGCTTCTTCGATTCATATCGTATCTAAAACCGCATCAAAACTGCAAATATCAGTTTAAACTATCATTTTTTGATACAAACAGTTATATATTCATGTCAATATCTTTCAAATTCTAGTCAAAATCGGCGTCTTTGGGCATTTTAGTAACGAAAACCTTAATAAACTAATAGATTTCGACGTAAGGCAACCTTTCTGAGTCAAATAGTTGCCGATTTCGATAAAATCTTAGTCAGAATCTGCTTTTTCGCCCCTTATTGTACCCAAATCTACCTTAGAAATGCAGATATATACTTAAAACACCTTCTTTTGGGACAAATAATTAGTTTTCGCCCTTGATTTACGGAAGATTATAGCCAAAACATGCAGTTTCATAACTTAGCGAACTGAAATCTACATTAAAACTGCAGATAACTACTTAAAAATTCACTTCCTTGAATTGATAATAGGTTTTTCTTTGTCATTTTAAACAGATTCCAGTCAAAATCGGCTTCTTCGATTAATATCGTATCTAAAACCGCATCAAAACTGCAAATATCAGTTTAAACTATCATTTTTTGATACAAACAGTTATATATTCATCTCAATATCTTTCAAATTCTTGTCAAAATCGGCGTCTTTGGGCATTTTAGTAACGAAAACCTTAATAAACTATTAGATTTCGACGTAAGGCAACCTTTCTGAGTCAAATAGTTGCCGATTTCGATAAAATCTTAGTCAGAATCTGCTTTTTCGCCTCTTATTGTACCCAAATCTACCTTAGAAATGCAGATATATACTTAAAACACCTTCTTTTGGGACAAATAATTGGTTTTCGGCCTTGATTTACGGAAGATTATAACCAAAACATGCATTTTCATAACTTAGCGAACTGAAATCTACATTAAAACTGCAGATAACTACTTAAAAATTCACTTCCTTGAATTGATAATAGGTTTTTCTTTGTCATTTTAAACAGATTCCAGTCAAAATCGGCTTCTTCTATTCATATCGTATCTAAAACCGCATCAAAACTGCAAATATCTGTTTAAACTATCATTTTTTGATACAAACAGTTATATATTCATGTCAATATCTTTCAAATTCTAGTCAAAATCGGCGTCTTTGGGCATTTTAGTAACGAAAACCTTAATAAACTATTAGATTTCGACGTAAGGCAACCTTTCTGAGTCAAATAGTTGCCGATTTCGATAAAATCTTAGTCAGAATCTGCTTTTTCGCCTCTTATTGTACCCAAATCTACCTTAGAAATGCAGATATATACTTAAAACACCTTCTTTTGGGACAAATAATTGGTTTTCGCCCTTGATTTACGGAAGATTATAACCAAAACATGCATTTTCATTACTTAGCAAACTGAAATCTACATTAAAACTGCAGATAACTACTTAAAAATTCACTTCCTTGAATTGATAATAGGTTTTTCTTTGTCATTTTAAACAGATTCCAGTCAAAATCGGCTTCTTCGATTCATATCGTATCTAAAACCGCATCAAAACTGCAAATATCAGTTTAAACTATCATTTTTTGATACAAACAGTTATATATTCATGTCAATATCTTTCAAATTCTAGTCAAAATCGGCGTCTTTGGGCATTTTAGTAACGAAAACCTTAATAAACTATTAGATTTCGACGTAAGGCAACCTTTCTGAGTCAAATAGTTGCCGATTTCGATAAAATCTTAGTCAGAATCTGCTTTTTCGCCCCTTATTGTACCCAAATCTACCTTAGAAATGCAGATATATACTTAAAACACCTTCTTTTTGGACAAATAATTGGTTTTCGCCCTTGATTTACGGAAGATTATAGCCAAAACATGCAGTTTCATAACTTAGCGAACTGAAATCTACATTAAAACTGCAGATAACTACTTAAAAATTCACTTCCTTGAATTGATAATAGGTTTTTCTTTGTCATTTTAAACAGATTCCAGTCAAAATCGGCTTCTTCGATTAATATCGTATCTAAAACCGCATCAAAACTGCAAATATCAGTTTAAACTATCATTTTTTGATACAAACAGTTATATATTCATGTCAATATCTTTCAAATTCTTGTCAAAATCGGCGTCTTTGGGCATTTTAGTAACGAAAACCTTAATAAACTATTAGATTTCGACGTAAGGCAACCTTTCTGAGTCAAATAGTTGCCGATTTCGATAAAATCTTAGTCAGAATCTGCTTTTTCGCCTCTTATTGTACCCAAATCTACCTTAGAAATGCAGATATATACTTAAAACACCTTCTTTTGGGACAAATAATTGGTTTTCGGCCTTGATTTACGGAAGATTATAACCAAAACATGCATTTTCATAACTTAGCGAACTGAAATCTACATTAAAACTGCAGATAACTACTTAAAAATTCACTTCCTTGAATTGATAATAGGTTTTTCTTTGTCATTTTAAACAGATTCCAGTCAAAATCGGCTTCTTCTATTCATATCGTATCTAAAACCGCATCAAAACTGCAAATATCTGTTTAAACTATCATTTTTTGATACAAACAGTTATATATTCATGTCAATATCTTTCAAATTCTAGTCAAAATCGGCGTCTTTGGGCATTTTAGTAACGAAAACCTTAATAAACTATTAGATTTCGACGTAAGGCAACCTTTCTGAGTCAAATAGTTGCCGATTTCGATAAAATCTTAGTCAGAATCTGCTTTTTCGCCTCTTATTGTACCCAAATCTACCTTAGAAATGCAGATATATACTTAAAACACCTTCTTTTGGGACAAATAATTGGTTTTCGCCCTTGATTTACGGAAGATTATAACCAAAACATGCATTTTCATTACTTAGCGAACTGAAATCTACATTAAAACTGCAGATAACTACTTAAAAATTCACTTCCTTGAATTGATAATAGGTTTTTCATTGTCATTTTAAACAGATTCCAGTCAAAATCGGCTTCTTCGATTCATATCGTATCTAAAACCGCATCAAAACTGCAAATATCAGTTTAAACTATCATTTTTTGATACAAACAGTTATATATTCATTTCAATATCTTTCAAATTCTAGTCAAAATCGGCGTCTTTTTGCATTTTAGTAACGAAAACCTTAATAAACTATCAGATTTCGACGTAAGGCAACCTTTCTGAGTCAAATAGTTGCCGATTTCGATAAAATCTTAGTCAGAATCTGCTTTTTCGCCTCTTATTGTACCCAAATCTACCTTAGAAATGCAGATATATACTTAAAACACCTTCTTTTGGGACAAATAATTGGCTTTCGCCCTTGATTTACGGAAGATTATAGCCAAAACATGCATTTTCATAACTTAGCGAACTGAAATCTACATTAAAACTGCAGATAACTACTTAAAAATTCACTTCCTTGAATTGATAATAGGTTTTTCTTTGTCATTTTAAAGAGATTCCAGTCAAAATCGGCTTCTTCGATTCATATCGTATCTAAAACCGCATCAAAACTGCAAATATCAGTTTAAACTATCATTTTTTGATACAAGCAGTTATATATTCATGTCAATATCTTTCAAATTCTAGTCAAAATCGGCGTCTTTGGGCATTTTAGTAACGAAAACCTTAATAAACTATTAGATTTCGACGTAAGGCAACCTTTCTGAGTCAAATAGTTGCCGATTTCGATAAAATCTTAGTCAGAATCTGCTTTTTCGCCTCTTATTGTAACCAAATCTACCTTAGAAATGCAGATATATACTTAAAACACCTTCTTTTGGGACAAATAATTCGTTTTCGCCCTTGATTTACTTAGCGAACTGAAATCTACATTAAAACTGCAGATAACTACTTTAAAATTCACTTCCTTGAATTGATAATAGGTTTTTCTTTGTCATTTTAAACAGATTCCAGTCAAAATCGGCTTCTTCGATTCATATCGTATCTAAAACCGCATCAAAACTGCAAATATCAGTTTAAACTAACATTTTTTGATACAAACAGTTATATATTCATGTCAATATCTTTCAAATTCTAGTCAAAATCGGCGTCTTTGGGCATTTTAGTAACGAAAACCTTAATAAACTATTAGATTTCGACGTAAGGCAACCTTTCTGAGTCAAATAGTTGCCGATTTCGATAAAATCTTAGTCAGAATCTGCTTTTTCGCCTCTTATTGTACCCAAATCTACCTTAGAAATGCAGATATGTACTTAAAACACCTTCTTTTGGGACAAATAATTGGCTTTCGCCCTTGATTTAAGGAAGATTATAGCCAAAACATGCATTTTCATAACTTAGCGAACTGAAATCTACATTAAAACTGCAGATAACTACTTAAAAATTCAATTCCTTGAATTGATAATAGGTTTTTCTTTGTTATTTTAAACAGATTCCAGTCAAAATCGGCTTCTTCGACTCATATCGTACCTAAAACCGCATCAAAACTGCAAATATCAGTTTAAACTATCATTTTTTGATACAAACAGTTATATATTCATTTCAATATCTTTCAAATTCTAGTCAAAATCGGCGTCTTTGGGCATTTTAGTAACGAAAACCTTAATAAACTATCAGATTTCGACGTAAGGCAACCTTTCTGAGTCAAATAGTTGCCGATTTCGATAAAATCTTAGTCAGAATCTGCTTTTTCGCCTCTTATTGTACCCAAATCTACCTTAGAAATACAGATATATACTTAAAACACCTTCTTTTGTTACAAATAATTGGTTTTCGCCCTTGATTTACGGAAGATTATAGCCAAAACATGCATTTTCATAACTTAGCGAACTGAAATCTACATTAAAACTGCAGATAACTACTTAAAAATTCACTTTCTTGAATTGAAAATAGGTTTTTCTTTGTCATTTTAAACAGATTCCAGTCAAAATCGGCTTCTTCGATTCATATCGTATCTAAAACCGCATCAAAACTGCAAATATCAGTTTAGACTATCATTTTTTGATACAAACAGTTATATATTCATGACAATATCTTTCAAATTCTAGTCAAAATCGGCGTCTTTGAGCATTTTAGTAACGAAAACCTTAATAAACTATTAGATTTCGACGTAAGGCAACCTTTCTGAGTCAAATAGTTGCCGATTTCGATAAAATTTTAGTCAGAATCTGCTTTTTCGCCTCTTATTGTACCCAAATCTACCTTAGAAATGCAGATATATACTTAAAACACCTTCTTTTGGGACAAATAATTGGTTTTCGCCCTTGATTTACGGAAGATTATAGCCAAAACATGCATTTTCATAACTTAGCGAACTGAAATCTACATTAAAACTGCAGATAACTACTTAAAAATTCACTTCCTTGAATTGATAATAGGTTTTTCTTTGTCATTTTAAAGAGATTCCAGTCAAAATCGGCTTCTTCGATTCATATCGTATCTAAAACCGCATCAAAACTGCAAATATCAGTTTAAACTATCATTTTTTGATACAAACAGTTATATATTCATGTCAATATCTTTCAAATTCTAGTCAAAATCGGCGTCTTTGGGCATTTTAGTAACGAAAACCTTAAAACCTTTCTGAGTCAAATAGTTGCCGATTTCGATAAAATCTTAGTCAGAATCTGCTTTTTCGCCTCTTATTGTACCCAAATCTACCTTAGAAATGCAGATATATACTTAAAGCACCTTCTTTTGGGACAAATAATTGGTTTTCGCCCTTGATTTACGGAAGATTATAGCCAAAACATGCATTTTCATAACTTAGCGAACTGAAATCTACATTAAAACTGCAGATAACTACTTAAAAATTCACTTCCTTGAATTGATAATAGGTTTTTCTTTGTCATTTTAAACAGATTCCAGTCAAAATCGGCTTCTTCGATTCATATCGTATCTAAAACCGCATCAAAACTGCAAATATCAGATTAAACTATCATTTTTTGATACAAACAGTTATATATTCATGTCAATATCTTTCAAATTCTAGTCAAAATCGGCGTCTTTGAGCATTTTATTAACGAAAACCTTAATAAACTATTAGATTTCGACGTAAGGCAACCTTTCTGAGTCAAATAGTTGCCGATTTCGATAAAATCTTAGTCAGAATCTGCTTTTTCGCCTCTTATTGTACCCAAATCTATCTTAGAAATGCAGATAAATACTTAAAACACCTTCATTTGGGACAAATAATTGGTTTTCGCGCTTGATTTACGGAAGATTATAGCCAAAACAAGCATTTTCATAACTTAGCGAACTGAAATCTACATTAAAACTGCAGATAACTACTAAAAATTCACTTCCTTGAATTGATAATAGGTTTTTCTTTGTCATTTAAAACAGATTCCAGTCAAAATCGGCTTCTTCGATTCATATCGTATCTAAAACCGCATCAAAACTGCAAATATCAGTTTAAACTATCATTTTTTGATACAAACAGTTATATATTCATGTCAATATCTTTCAAATTCTAGTCAAAATCGGCGTCTTTGGGCATTTTAGTAACGAAAACCTTAATAAACTATTAGATTTCGACGTAAGGCAACCTTTCTGAGTCAAATAGTTGCCGATTTCGATAAAATCTTAGTCAGAATCTGCTTTTTCGCCTCTTATTGTACCCAAAACTACCTTAGAAATGCAGATATATCCTTAAAACACCTTCTTTTGGACAAATAATTGGTTTTCGCCTTTGATTTACGGAAGATTATAGCCAAAATATGCATTTTCATATTTTAGCGAACTGAAATCTACATTAAAACTGCAGATAACTACTTAAAAATTCACTTCCTTGAATTGATAATAGGTTTTTCTTTGTCATTTTACACAAATTCCAGTCAAAATCGGCTTCTTCGATTCATATCGTATCTAAAGCCGCATCAAAACTGCAAATATCAGTTTAAACTATCATTTTTTGATACAAACAGTTATATATTCATGTCAATATCTTTCAAATTCTAGTCAAAATCGGCGTCTTTGAGCATTTTAGTAACGAAAACCTTAATAAACTATTAGATTTCGACGTAAGGCAACCTTTCTGAGTCAAATAGTTGCCGATTTCGATAAAATCTTAGTCAGAATCTGCTTTTTTGCCTCTTATTGTACCCAAATCTATCTTAGAAATGCAGATATATACTTAAAACACCTTCTTTTGGGACAAATAATTGGTTTTCGCCCTTGATTTACGGAAGATTATAGCCAAAACAAGCATTTTCTAAACTTAGCGAACTGAAATCTACATTAAAACTGCAGATAACTACTAAAAATTCACTTCCTTGAATTGATAATAGGTTTTTCTTTGTCATTTAAAACAGATTCCAGTCAAAATCGGCTTCTTCGATTCATATCGTATCTAAAACCGCATCAAAACTGCAAATATCAGTTTAAACTATCATTTTTTGATACAAACAGTTATATATTCATGTCAATATCTTTCAAATTCTAGTCAAAATCGGCGTCTTTGGGCATTTTAGTAACGAAAACCTTAATAAACTATTAGATTTCGACGTAAGGCAACCTTTCTGAGTCAAATAGTTGCCGATTTCGATAAAATCTTAGTCAGAATCTGCTTTTTCGCCTCTTATTGTACCCAAATCTACCTTAGAAATGCAGATATATACTTAAAACACCTTCTTTTGGGACAAATAATTGGTTTTCGCCCTTGATTTACAGAAGATTATAGCCAAAACATGCATTTTCATAACTTAGCGAACTGAAATCTACATTAAAACTGCAGATAACTACTTAAAAATTCACTTCCTTGAATTGATAATAGGTTTTTCTTTGTCATTTTAAACAGATTCCAGTCAAAATCGGCTTCTTCGACTCATATCGTACCTAAAACCGCATCAAAACAGCAAATATCAGTTTAAACTATCATTTTTTGATACAAACAGTTATATATTCATGTCAATATCTTTCAAATTCTAGTCAAAATCGGCGTCTTTGGGCATTTTAGTAACGAAAACCTTAATAAACTATTAGATTTCGACGTAAGGCAACCTTTCTGAGTCAAATAGTTGCCGATTTCGATAAAATCTTAGTCAGAATCTTCTTTTTCGCCTCTTATTGTACCCAAATCTACCTTAGAAATGCAGATATATACTTAAAACACCTTCTTTTGGGACAAATAATTGGTTTTCGCCCTTGATTTACGGAAGATTATAGCCAAAACATGCATTTTCATAACTTAGCGAACTGAAATCTACATTAAAACTGCAGATAACTACTTAAAAATTCACTTCCTTGAATTGATAATAAGTTTTTCTTTGTCATTTTAAACAGATTCCAGTCAAAATCGGCTTCTTCGATTCATATCGTATCTAAAACCGCATCAAAACTGCAAATATCAGTTTAAACTATCATTTTTTGATACAAACAGTTATATATTCATGTCAATATCTTTCAAATTCTAGTCAAAATCGGCGTCTTTGGGCATTTTAGTAACGAAAACCTTAATAAACTATTAGATTTCGACGTAAGGCAACCTTTCTGAGTCAAATAGTTGCCGATTTCGATAAAATCTTAGTCAGAATCTGCTTTTTCGCCTCTTATTGTACCCAAATCTACCTTAGAAATGCAGATATATACTTAAAACACCTTCTTTTGGGACAAATAATTGGTTTTCGCCCTTGATTTACGGAAGATTATAGCCAAAACATGCATTTTCATAACTTAGCGAACTGAAATCTACATTAAAACTGCAGATAACTACTTAAAAATTCACTTCCTTGAATTGATAATAGGTTTTTCTTTGTCATTTTAAACAGATTCCAGTCAAAATCGGCTTCTTCGATTCATATCGTATCTAAAACCGCATCAAAACTGCAAATATCAGTTTAAACTATCATTTTTTGATACAAACAGTTATATATTCATGTCAATATCTTTCAAATTCTAGTCAAAATCGGCGTCTTTGGGCATTTTAGTAACGAAAACCTTAATAAACTATTAGATTTCGACGTAAGGCAACCTTTCTGAGTCAAATAGTTGCCGATTTCGATAAAATCTTAGTCAGAATCTGCTTTTTCGCCTCTTATTGTACCCAAATCTACCTTAGAAATGCAGATATATACTTAAAACACCTTCTTTTGGGACAAATAATTGCTTTTCGCCCTTGATTTACGGAAGATTATAGCCAAAACATGCATTTTCATAACTTAGCGAACTGAAATCTACATTAAAACTGCAGATAACTACTTAAAAATTCACTTCCTTGAATTGATAATAGGTTTTTCTTTGTCATTTTAAACAGATTCCAGACAAAATCGGCTTCTTCGATTCATATCGTATCTAAAACCGCATCAAAACTGCAAATATCAGTTTAAACTATCATTTTTTGATACAAACAGTTATATATTCATGTCAATATCTTTCAAATTCTAGTCAAAATCGGCGTCTTTGGGCATTTTAGTAACGAAAACCTTAATAAACTATTAGATTTCGACGTAAGGCAACCTTTCTGAGTCAAATAGTTGCCGATTTCGATAAAATCTTAGTCAGAATCTGCTTTTTCGCCTCCTATTGTACCCAAATCTACCTTAGAAATGCAGATATATACTTAAAACACCTTCTTTTGGGACAAATAATTGGTTTTCGCCCTTGATTTACGGAAGATTATAGCCAAAACATGCATTTTCATAACTTAGCGAACTGAAATCTACATTAAAACTGCAGATATTTACTTGAAAATTCACTTCCTTGAATTGATAATAGGTTTTTCTTTGTCATTTTAAACAGATTCCAGTCAAAATCGGCTTCTTCGACTCATATCGAACCTAAAACCGCATCAAAACTGCAAATATCAGTTTAAACTATCATTTTTTGATACAAACAGTTATATATTCATGTCAATATCTTTCAAATTCTAGTCAAAATCGGCGTCTTTGGGCATTTTAGTAACGAAAACCTTAATAAACTATTAGATTTCGACTTAAGGCAACCTTTCTGAGTCAAATAGTTGCCGATTTCGATAAAATCTTAGTCAGAATCTGCTTTTTCGCCTCTTATTGTACCCAAATCTACCTTAGAAATGCAGATATATACTTAAAACACCTTCTTTTGGGACAAATAATTGGTTTTCGTCCTTGATTTACGGAAGATTATAGCCAAAACATGCATTTTCATAACTTAGCGAACTGAAATCTACATTAAAACTGCAGATAACTACTTAAAAATTCACTTCCTTGAATTGATAATAGGTTTTTCTTTGTCATTTTAAACAGATTAAAGTCAAAATCGGCTTCTTCGATTCATATCGTATCTAAAACCGCATCAAAACTGCAAATATCAGTTTAAACTATCATTTTTTGATACAAACAGTTATATATTCATGTCAATATCTTTCAAATTCTAGTCAAAATCGGCGTCTTTGGGCATTTTAGTAACGAAAACCTTAATAAACTATTAGATTTCGACGTAAGGCAACCTTTCTGAGTCAAATAGTTGCCGATTTCGATAAAATCTTAGTCAGAATCTGCTTTTTCGCCTCTTATTGTACCCAAATCTACCTTAGAAATGCAGATATATACTTAAAACACCATCTTTTGGGACAAATAATTGGTTTTCGCCCTTGATTTACGGAAGACTATAGCCAAAACATGCATTTTCATAATTTAGCGAACTGAAATCTACATTAAAACTGCAGATAACTACTTAAAAATTCACTTCCTTGAATTGATAATAGGTTTTTCTTTGTCATTTTAAACAGATTCCAGTCAAAATCGGCTTCTTCGATTCATATCGTATCTAAAACCGCATCAAAACTGCAAATATCAGTTTAAACTATCATTTTTTGATACAAACAGTTATATATTCATGTCAATATCTTTCAAATTCTAGTCAAAATCGGCGTCTTTAGGCATTTTAGTAACGAAAACCTTAATAAACTATTAGATTTCGACGTAAGGCAACCTTTCTGAGTCAAATAGTTGCCGATTTCGATAAAATCTTAGTCAGAATCTGCTTTTTCGCCTCTTATTGTACCCAAATCTACCTTAGAAATGCAGATATATACTTAAAACACCTTCTTTTGGGACAAATAATTGGTTTTCGCCCTTGATTTACGGAAGATTATAGCCAAAACATGCATTTTCATAACTTAGCGAACTGAAATCTACATTAAAACTGCAGATAACTACTTAAAAATTCACTTCCTTGAATTGATAATAGGTTTTTCTTTGTTATTTTAAACAGATTCCAGTCAAAATCGGCTTCTTCGATTCATATCGTATCTAAAACCGCATCAAAACTGCAAACATCAGTTTAAACTATCATTTTTTGGTACAAACAGTTATATATTCATGTCAATATCTTTCAAATTCTAGTCAAAATCGGCGTCTTTGGGCATTTTAGTAACGAAAACCTTAATAAACTATTAGATTTCGACGTAAGGCAACCTTTCTGAGTCAAATAGTTGCCGATTTCGATAAAATCTTAGTCAGCATCTGCTTTTTCGCCTCTTATTGTACCCAAATCTACCTTAGAAATGCAGATATATACTTAAAACACCTTTTGGGACAAATAATTGGTTTTCGCCCTTGATTTACGGAAGATTATAGCCAAAACATGCATTTTCATAACTTAGCGAACTGAAATCTACATTAAAACTGCAGATAACTACTTAAAAATTCACTTCCTTGAATTGATAATAGGTTTTTCTTTGTTATTTTAAACAGATTCCAGTCAAAATCGGCTTCTTCGATTCATATCGTATCTAAAACCGCATCAAAACTGCAAATATCAGTTTAAACTATCATTTTTTGATACAAACAGTTATATATTCATGTCAATATCTTTCAAATTCTAGTCAAAATCGGCGTCTTTGGGCATTTTAGTAACGAAAACCTTAATAAACTATTAGATTTCGACGTAAGGCAACCTTTCTGAGTCAAATAGTTGCCGATTTCGATAAAATCTTAGTCAGAATCTGCTTTTTCGCCTCTTATTGTACCCAAATCTACCTTAGAAATGCAGATATATACTTAAAACACCTTCTTTTGGGACAAATAATTGGTTTTCGCCCTTGATTTACGGAAGATTATAGCCAAAACATGCATTTTCATAACTTAGCGAACTGAAATCTACATTAAAACTGCAGATAACTACTTAAAAATTCACTTCCTTGAATTGATAATAGGTTTTTCTTTGTCATTTTAAACAGATTCCAGTCAAAATCGGCTTCTTCGATTCATATCGTATCTAAAACCGCATCAAAACTGCAAATATCAGTTTAAACTATCATTTTTTGATACAAACAGTTATATATTCATGTCAATATCTTTCAAATTCTAGTCAAAATCGGCGTCTTTGGGCATTTTAGTAACGAAAACCTTAATAAACTATTAGATTTCGACGTAAGGCAACCTTTCTGAGTCAAATAGTTGCCGATTTCGATAAAATCTTAGTCAGAATCTGCTTTTTCGCCTCTTATTGTACCCAAATCTACCTTAGAAATGCAGATATATACTTAAAACACCTTCTTTTGGGACAAATAATTGCTTTTCGCCCTTGATTTACGGAAGATTATAGCCAAAACATGCATTTTCATAACTTAGCGAACTGAAATCTACATTAAAACTGCAGATAACTACTTAAAAATTCACTTCCTTGAATTGATAATAGGTTTTTCTTTGTCATTTTAAACAGATTCCAGACAAAATCGGCTTCTTCGATTCATATCGTATCTAAAACCGCATCAAAACTGCAAATATCAGTTTAAACTATCATTTTTTGATACAAACAGTTATATATTCATGTCAATATCTTTCAAATTCTAGTCAAAATCGGCGTCTTTGGGCATTTTAGTAACGAAAACCTTAATAAACTATTAGATTTCGACGTAAGGCAACCTTTCTGAGTCAAATAGTTGCCGATTTCGATAAAATCTTAGTCAGAATCTGCTTTTTCGCCTCCTATTGTACCCAAATCTACCTTAGAAATGCAGATATATACTTAAAACACCTTCTTTTGGGACAAATAATTGGTTTTCGCCCTTGATTTACGGAAGATTATAGCCAAAACATGCATTTTCATAACTTAGCGAACTGAAATCTACATTAAAACTGCAGATATTTACTTGAAAATTCACTTCCTTGAATTGATAATAGGTTTTTCTTTGTCATTTTAAACAGATTCCAGTCAAAATCGGCTTCTTCGACTCATATCGAACCTAAAACCGCATCAAAACTGCAAATATCAGTTTAAACTATCATTTTTTGATACAAACAGTTATATATTCATGTCAATATCTTTCAAATTCTAGTCAAAATCGGCGTCTTTGGGCATTTTAGTAACGAAAACCTTAATAAACTATTAGATTTCGACTTAAGGCAACCTTTCTGAGTCAAATAGTTGCCGATTTCGATAAAATCTTAGTCAGAATCTGCTTTTTCGCCTCTTATTGTACCCAAATCTACCTTAGAAATGCAGATATATACTTAAAACACCTTCTTTTGGGACAAATAATTGGTTTTCGTCCTTGATTTACGGAAGATTATAGCCAAAACATGCATTTTCATAACTTAGCGAACTGAAATCTACATTAAAACTGCAGATAACTACTTAAAAATTCACTTCCTTGAATTGATAATAGGTTTTTCTTTGTCATTTTAAACAGATTAAAGTCAAAATCGGCTTCTTCGATTCATATCGTATCTAAAACCGCATCAAAACTGCAAATATCAGTTTAAACTATCATTTTTTGATACAAACAGTTATATATTCATGTCAATATCTTTCAAATTCTAGTCAAAATCGGCGTCTTTGGGCATTTTAGTAACGAAAACCTTAATAAACTATTAGATTTCGACGTAAGGCAACCTTTCTGAGTCAAATAGTTGCCGATTTCGATAAAATCTTAGTCAGAATCTGCTTTTTCGCCTCTTATTGTACCCAAATCTACCTTAGAAATGCAGATATATACTTAAAACACCATCTTTTGGGACAAATAATTGGTTTTCGCCCTTGATTTACGGAAGACTATAGCCAAAACATGCATTTTCATAATTTAGCGAACTGAAATCTACATTAAAACTGCAGATAACTACTTAAAAATTCACTTCCTTGAATTGATAATAGGTTTTTCTTTGTCATTTTAAACAGATTCCAGTCAAAATCGGCTTCTTCGATTCATATCGTATCTAAAACCGCATCAAAACTGCAAATATCAGTTTAAACTATCATTTTTTGATACAAACAGTTATATATTCATGTCAATATCTTTCAAATTCTAGTCAAAATCGGCGTCTTTAGGCATTTTAGTAACGAAAACCTTAATAAACTATTAGATTTCGACGTAAGGCAACCTTTCTGAGTCAAATAGTTGCCGATTTCGATAAAATCTTAGTCAGAATCTGCTTTTTCGCCTCTTATTGTACCCAAATCTACCTTAGAAATGCAGATATATACTTAAAACACCTTCTTTTGGGACAAATAATTGGTTTTCGCCCTTGATTTACGGAAGATTATAGCCAAAACATGCATTTTCATAACTTAGCGAACTGAAATCTACATTAAAACTGCAGATAACTACTTAAAAATTCACTTCCTTGAATTGATAATAGGTTTTTCTTTGTTATTTTAAACAGATTCCAGTCAAAATCGGCTTCTTCGATTCATATCGTATCTAAAACCGCATCAAAACTGCAAACATCAGTTTAAACTATCATTTTTTGGTACAAACAGTTATATATTCATGTCAATATCTTTCAAATTCTAGTCAAAATCGGCGTCTTTGGGCATTTTAGTAACGAAAACCTTAATAAACTATTAGATTTCGACGTAAGGCAACCTTTCTGAGTCAAATAGTTGCCGATTTCGATAAAATCTTAGTCAGCATCTGCTTTTTCGCCTCTTATTGTACCCAAATCTACCTTAGAAATGCAGATATATACTTAAAACACCTTTTGGGACAAATAATTGGTTTTCGCCCTTGATTTACGGAAGATTATAGCCAAAACATGCATTTTCATAACTTAGCGAACTGAAATCTACATTAAAACTGCAGATAACTACTTAAAAATTCACTTCCTTGAATTGATAATAGGTTTTTCTTTGTCATTTTAAACAGATTCCAGTCAAAATCGGCTTCTTCGATTCATATCGTATCTAAAACCGCATCAAAACTGCAAATATCTGTTTAAACTATCATTTTTTGATACAAACAGTTATATATTCATGTCAATATCTTTCAAATTCTAGTCAAAATCGGCGTCTTTGGGCATTTTAGTAACGAAAACCTTAATAAACTATTAGATTTCGACGTAAGGCAACCTTTCTGACTCAAATAGTTGCCGATTTCGATAAAATCTTAGCCAGAATCTGCTTTTTCGCCTCTTATTGTACCCAAATCTACCTTAGAAATGCAGATATATACTTAAAACACCTTCGGTTGGGACAAATAATTGGTTTTCGCCCTTGATTTACGGAAGATTATAGCCAAAACATGCATTTTCATAACTTAGCGAACTGAAATCTACATTAAAACTGCAGATAACTACTTAAAAATTCACTTCCTTGAATTGATAATAGGTTTTTCTTTGTCATTTTAAACAGATTCCAGTCAAAATCGGCTTCTTCGACTCATATCGTACCTAAAACCGCATCAAAACTGCAAATATCAGTTTAAACTATCATTTTTTGATACAAACAGTTATATATTCATGTCAATATCTTTCAAATTCTAGTCAAAATCGGCGTCTTTGGGCATTTTAGTAACGAAAACCTTAATAAACTATTAGATTTCGACGTAAGGCAACCTTTCTGAGTCAAATAGTTGCCGATTTCGATAAAATCTTAGTCAGAATCTGCTTTTTCGCCTCTTATTGTACCCAAATCTACCTTAGAAATGCAGATATATACTTAAAACACCTTCTTTTGGGACAAATAATTGGTTTTCGCCCTTGATTTACGGAAGATTATAGCCAAAACATGCATTTTCATAACTTATCGAACTGAAATCTACATTAAAACTGCAGATAACTACTTAAAAATTCACTTCCTTGAATTGATAATAGGTTTTTCTTTGTCATTTTAAACAGATTCCAGTCAAAATCGGCTTCTTCGACTCATATCGTACCTAAAACCGCATCAAAACTGCAAATATCAGTTTAAACTATCATTTTTTGATACAAACAGTTATATATTCATGTCAATATCTTTCAAATTCTAGTCAAAATCGGCGTCTTTGGGCATTTTAGTAACGAAACCCTTAATAAACTATTAGATTTCGACGTAAGGCAACCTTTCTGAGTCAAATAGTTGTCGATTTCGATAAAATCTTAGCCAGAATCTGCTTTTTCGCCTCTTATTGTACCCAAATCTACCTTAGAAATGCAGATATATACTTAAAACACCTTCTTTTGGGACAAATAATTGGTTTTCGCCCTTGATTTACGGAAGATTATAGCCAAAACATGCATTTTCATAACTTAGCGAACTGAAATCTACATTAAAACTGCAGATAACTACTTAAAAATTCACTTCCTTGAATTGATAATAGGTTTTTCTTTGTCATTTTAAACAGATTAAAGTCAAAATCGGCTTCTTCGATTCATATCGTATCTAAAACCGCATCAAAACTGCAAATATCAGTTTAAACTATCATTTTTTGATACAAACAGTTATATATTCATGTCAATATCTTTCAAATTCTAGTCAAAATCGGCGTCTTTGGGCATTTTAGTAACGAAAACCTTAATAAACTATTAGATTTCGACGTAAGGCAACCTTTCTGAGTCAAATAGTTGCCGATTTCGATAAAATCTTAGTCAGAATCTGCTTTTTCGCCTCTTATTGTACCCAAATCTACCTTAGAAATGCAGATATATACTTAAAACACCATCTTTTGGGACAAATAATTGGTTTTCGCCCTTGATTTACGGAAGACTATAGCCAAAACATGCATTTTCATAATTTACCGAACTGAAATCTACATTAAAACTGCAGATAACTACTTAAAAATTCACTTCCTTGAATTGATAATAGGTTTTTCTTTGTCATTTTAAACAGATTCCAGTCAAAATCGGCTTCTTCGACTCATATCGTACCTAAAACCGCATCAAAACTGCAAATATCAGTTTAAACTATCATTTTTTGATACAAACAGTTATATATTCATGTCAATATCTTTCAAATTCTAGTCAAAATCGGCGTCTTTGGGCATTTTAGTAACGAAAACCTTAATAAACTATTAGATTTCGACGTAAGGCAACCTTTCTGAGTCAAATAGTTGCCGATTTCGATAAAATCTTAGTCAGAATCTGCTTTTTCGCCTCTTATTGTGCCCAAATCTACCTTAGAAATGCAGATATATACTTAAAACACCTTCTTTTGGGACAAATAATTGGTTTTCGCCCTTGATTTACGGAAGATTATAGCCAAAACATGCATTTTCATAACTTAGCGAACTGAAATCTACATTAAAACTGCAGATAACTACTTAAAAATTCACTTCCTTGAATTGATAATAGGTTTTTCTTTGTCATTTTAAACAGATTCCAGTCAAAATCGGCTTCTTCGATTCATATCGTATCTAAAACCGCATCAAAACTGCAAATATCAGTTTAAACTATCATTTTTTGATACAAACAGTTATATATTCATGTCAATATCTTTCAAATTCTAGTCAAAATCGGCGTCTTTGGGCATTTTAGTAACGAAACCCTTAATAAACTATTAGATTTCGACGTAAGGCAACCTTTCTGAGTCAAATAGTTGCCGATTTCGATAAAATCTTAGCCAGAATCTGCTTTTTCGCCTCTTATTGTACCCAAATCTACCTTAGAAATGCAGATATATACTTAAAACACCTTCTTTTGGGACAAATAATTGGTTTTCGCCCTTGATTTACGGAAGATTATAGCCAAAACATGCATTTTCATAACTTAGCGAACTGAAATCTACATTAAAACTGCAGATAACTATTTAAAAATTCACTTCCTTGAATTGATAATAGGTTTTTCTTTGTCATTTTAAACAGATTCCAGTCAAAATCGGCTTCTTCGACTCATATCGTACCTAAAACCGCATCAAAACTGCAAATATCAGTTTAAACTATCATTTTTTGATACAAACAGTTATATATTCATGTCAATATCTTTCAAATTCTAGTCAAAATCGGCGTCTTTGAGCATTTTAGTAACGAAAACCTTAATAAACTATTAGATTTCGACGTAAGGCAACCTTTCTGAGTCAAATAGTTGCCGATTTCGATAAAATCTTAGTCAGAATCTGCTTTTTCGCCTCTTATTGTACCCAAATCTACCTTAGAAATGCAGATATATACTTAAAACACCTTCTTTTTAGACAAATAATTGGTTTTCGCCCTTGATTTACGGAAGATTATAGCCAAAACATGCATTTTCATAACTTAGCGAACTGAAATCTACATTAAAACTGCAGATAACTACTTAAAAATTCACTTCCTTGAATTGATAATAGGTTTTTCTTTGTCATTTTAAACAGATTCCAGTCAAAATCGGCTTCTTCGACTCATATCGTACCTAAAACCGCATCAAAACTGCAAATATCAGTTTAAACTATCATTTTTTGATACAAACAGTTATATATTCATATCAATATCTTTCAAATTCTAGTCAAAATCGGCGTCTTTGGGCATTTTAGTAACGAAAACCTTAATAAACTATTAGATTTCGACGTAAGGCAACCTTTCTGAGTAAAATAGTTGCCGATTTCGATAAAATCTTAGTCAGAAACTGCTTCTTCGCCTCTTATTGTACCCAAATCTACCTTAGAAATGCAGATATATACTTAAAACACCTTCTTTTGGGACAAATAATTGGTTTTCGCCCTTGATTTACGGTAGATTATAGCCAGAACATGCATTTTCATAACTTAGCGAACTGAAATCTACATTAAAACTGCCGATAACTACTTAAAAATTCACTTCCTTGAATTGATAATTGGTTTTTCTTTGTCATTTTAAACAGATTCCAGTCAAAATCGGCTTCTTCGACTCATATCGTACCTAAAACCGCATCAAAACTGCAAATATCAGTTTAAACTATCATTTTTTGATACAAACAGTTATATATTCATGTCAATATCTTACAAATTCTAGTCAAAATCGGCGTCTTTGGGCATTTTAGTAACGAAAACCTTAATAAACTATTAGATTTCGACGTAAGGCAACCTTTCTGAGTCAAATAGTTGCCGATTTCGATAAAATCTTAGTCAGAATCTGCTTTTTCGCCTCTTATTATACCCAAATCTACCTTAGAAATGCAGATATATACTTAAAACACCTTCTTTTGGGACAAATAATTGGTTTTCGCCCTTGATTTACGGAAGATTATAGCCAAAACATGCATTTTCATAACTTAGCGAACTGAAATCTACATTAAAACTGCAGATAACTACTTAAAAATTCACTTCCTTGAATTGATAATAGGTTTTTCTTTGTCATTTTAAACAGATTCCAGTCAAAATCGGCTTCTTCGATTCATATCGTATCTAAAACCGCATCAAAACTGCAAATATCAGTTTAAACTATCATTTTTTGATACAAACAGTTATATATTCATGTCAATATCTTTCAAATTCTAGTCAAAATCGGCGTCTTTGGGCATTTTAGTAACGAAAACCTTAATAAACTATTAGATTTCGACGTAAGGCAACCTTTCTGAGTCAAATAGTTGCCGATTTCGATAAAATCTTAGTCAGAATCTGCTTTTTCGCCTCTTATTGTACCCAAATCTACCTTAGAAATGCAGATATATACTTAAAACACCATCTTTTGGGACAAATAATTGGTTTTCGCCCTTGATTTACGGAAGACTATAGCCAAAACATGCATTTTCATAATTTAGCGAACTGAAATCTACATTAAAACTGCAGATAACTACTTAAAAATTCACTTCCTTGAATTGATAATAGGTTTTTCTTTGTCATTTTAAACAGATTCCAGTCAAAATCGGCTTCTTCGATTCATATCGTATCTAAAACCGCATCAAAACTGCAAATATCAGTTTAAACTATCATTTTTTGACACAAACAGTTATATATTCATGTCAATATCTTTCAAATTCTAGTCAAAATCGGCGTCTTTGGGCATTTTAGTAACGAAAACCTTAATAAACTATTAGATTTCGACGTAAGGCAACCTTTCTGAGTCAAATAGTTGCCGATTTCGATAAAATCTTAGTCAGAATCTGCTTTTTCGCCTCCTATTGTACCCAAATCTACCTTAGAAATGCAGATATATACTTAAAACACCTTCTTTTGGGACAAATAATTGGTTTTCGCCCTTGATTTACGGAAGATTATAGCCAAAACATGCATTTTCATAACTTAGCGAACTGAAATCTACATTAAAACTGCAGATATTTACTTAAAAATTCACTTCCTTGAATTGATAATAGGTTTTTCTTTGTCATTTTAAACAGATTCCAGTCAAAATCGGCTTCTTCGATTCATATCGTATCTAAAACCGCATCAAAACTGCAAATATCAGTTTAAACTATCATTTTTTGATACAAACAGTTATATATTCATGTCAATATCTTTCAAATTCTAGTCAAAATCGGCGTCTTTGGGCATTTTAGTAACGAAAACCTTAATAAACTATTAGATTTCGACGTAAGGCAACCTTTCTGAGTCAAATAGTTGCCGATTTCGATAAAATCTTAGTCAGAATCTGCTTTTTCGCCTCTTATTGTACCCAAATCTACCTTAGAAATGCAGATATATACTTAAAACACCTTCTTTTGGGACAAATAATTGCTTTTCGCCCTTGATTTACGGAAGATTATAGCCAAAACATGCATTTTCATAACTTAGCGAACTGAAATCTACATTAAAACTGCAGATAACTACTTAAAAACTCACTTCCTTGAATTGATAATAGGTTTTTCTTTGTCATTTTAAACAGATTCCAGTCAAAATCGGCTTCTTCGATTCATATCGTATCTAAAACCGCATCAAAACTGCAAATATCAGTTTAAACTATCATTTTTTGATACAAACAGTTATATATTCATGTCAATATCTTTCAAATTCTAGTCAAAATCGGCGTCTTTTGGCATTTTAGTAACGAAAACCTTAATAAACTATTAGATTTCGACGTAAGGCAACCTTTCTGAGTCAAATAGTTGCCGATTTCGATAAAATCTTAGTCAGAATCTGCTTTTTCGCCTCTTATTGTACCCAAATCTACCTTAGAAATGCAGATATATACTTAAAACACCTTCTTTTGGGACAAATAATTGGTTTTCGCCCTTGATTTACGGAAGATTATAGCCAAAACATGCATTTTCATAACTTAGCGAACTGAAATCTACATTAAAACTGCAGATAACTACTTAAAAATTCACTTCCTTAAATTGATAATAGGTTTTTCTTTGTCATTTTAAACAGATTCCAGTCAAAATCGGCTTCTTCGATTCATATCGTATCTAAAACCGCATCAAAACTGCAAATATCAGTTTAAACTATCATTTTTTGATACAAACAGTTATATATCCATGTCAATATCTCTCAAATTCTAGTCAAAATCGGCGTCTTTGGGCATTTTAGTAATGAAAACCTTAATAAACTATTAGATTTCGACGTAAGGCAACCTTTCTGAGTCAAATAGTTGCCGATTTCGATAAAATCTTAGTCAGAATCTGCTTTTTCGCCTGTTATTGTACCCAAATCTACCTTAGAAATGCAGATATATACTTAAAACACCATCTTTTGGGACAAATAATTGGTTTTCGCCCTTGATTTACGGAAGACTATAGCCAAAACATGCATTTTCATAATTTAGCGAACTGAAATCTACATTAAAACTGCAGATAACTACTTAAAAATTCACTTCCTTGAATTGATAATAGGTTTTTCTTTGTCATTTAAAAACAGATTCCAGTCAAAATCGGCTTCTTCGATTCATATCGTATCTAAAACCGCATCAAAACTGCAAATATCAGTTTAAACTATCATTTTTTGATACAAACAGTTATATATTCATGTCAATATCTTTCAAATTCTAGTCAAAATCGGCGTCTTTGGGCATTTTAGTAACGAAAACCTTAATAAACTATTAGATTTCGACGTAAGGCAACCTTTCTGAGTCAAATAGTTGCCGATTTCGATAAAATCTTAGTCAGAATCTGCTTTTTCGCCTCTTATTGTACCCAAATCTACCTTAGAAATGCAGATATATACTTAAAACACCTTCTTTTGGGACAAATAATTGGTTTTCGCCCTTGATTTACGGAAGATTATAGCCAAAACATGCATTTTCATAACTTAGCGAACTGAAATCTACATTAAAACTGCAGATAACTACTTAAAAATTCACTTCCTTGAATTGATAATAGGTTTTTCTATGTCATTTTAAACAGATTCCAGTCAAAATCGGCTTCTTCGATTCATATCGTATCTAAAACCGCATCAAAACTGCAAATATCAGTTTAAACTATCATTTTTTGATACAAACAGTTATATATTCATGTCAATATCTTTCAAATTCTAGTCAAAATCGGCGTCTTTGGGCATTTTAGTAACGAAAACCTTAATAAACTATTAGATTTCGACGTAAGGCAACCTTTCTGAGTCAAATAGTTGCCGATTTCGATAAAATCTTAGTCAGAATCTACTTTTTCGCCTCCTATTGTACCCAAATCTACCTTAGAAATGCAGATATATACTTAAAACACCTTCTTTTGGGACAAATAATTGGTTTTCGCCCTTGATTTACGGAAGATTATAGCCAAAACATGCATTTTCATAACTTAGCGAACTGAAATCTACATTAAAACTGCAGATATTTACTTAAAAATTCACTTCCTTGAATTGATAATAGGTTTTTCTTTGTCATTTTAAACAGATTCCAGTCAAAATCGGCTTCTTCGACTCATATCGTACCTAAAACCGCATCAAAACTGCAAATATCAGTTTAAACTATCATTTTTTGATACAAACAGTTATATATTCATGTCAATATCTTTCAAATTCTAGTCAAAATCGGCGTCTTTGGGCATTTTAGTAACGAAAACCTTAATAAACAATTAGATTTCGACGTAAGGCAACCTTTCTGAGTCAAATAGTTGCCGATTTCGATAAAATCTTAGTCAGAATCTGCTTTTTCGCCTCTTATTGTACCCAAATCTACCTTAGAAATGCAGATATATACTTAAAACACCTTCTTTTGGGACAAATAATTGGTTTTCGCCCTTGATTTACGGAAGATTATAGCCAAAACATGCATTTTCATAACTTAGCGAACTGAAATCTACATTAAAACTGCAGATAACTACTTAAAAATTCACTTCCTTGAATTGATAATAGGTTTTTCTTTGTCATTTTAAACAGATTCCAGACAAAATCGGCTTCTTCGATTCATATCGTATCTAAAACCGCATCAAAACTGCAAATATCAGTTTAAACTATCATTTTTTGATACAAACAGTTATATATTCATGTCAATATCTTTCAAATTCTAGTCAAAATCGGCGTCTTTGGGCATTTTAGTAACGAAAACCTTAATAAACTATTAGATTTCTACGTAAGGCAACCTTTCTGAGTCAAATAGTTGCCGATTTCGATAAAATCTTAGTCAGAATCTGCTTTTTCGCCTCCTATTGCACCCAAATCTACCTTAGAAATGCAGATATATACTTAAAACACCTTCTTTTGGGACAAATAATTGGTTTTCGCCCTTGATTTACGGAAGATTATAGCCAAAACATGCATTTTCATAACTTAGCGAACTGAAATCTACATTAAAACTGCAGATATTTACTTGAAAATTCACTTCCTTGAATTGATAATAGGTTTTTCTTTGTCATTTTAAACAGATTCCAGTCAAAATCGGCTTCTTCGACTCATATCGTACCTAAAACCGCATCAAAACTGCAAATATCAGTTTAAACTATCATTTTTTGATACAAACAGTTATATATTCACGTCAATATCTTTCAAATTCTAGTCAAAATCGGCGTCTTTGGGCATTTTAGTAACGAAAACCTTAATAAACTATTAGATTTCGACGTAAGGCAACCTTTCTGAGTCAAATAGTTGCCGATTTCGATAAAATCTTAGTCAGAATCTGCTTTTTCGCCTCTTATTGTACCCAAATCTACCTTAGAAATGCAGATATATACTTAAAACACCTTCTTTTGGGACAAATAATTGGTTTTCGTCCTTGATTTACGGAAGATTATAGCCAAAACATGCATTTTCATAACTTAGCGAACTGAAATCTACATTAAAACTGCAGATAACTACTTAAAAATTCACTTCCTTGAATTGATAATAGGTTTTTCTTTGTCATTTTAAACAGATTAAAGTCAAAATCGGCTTCTTCGATTCATATCGTATCTAAAACCGCATCAAAACTGCAAATATCAGTTTAAACTATCATTTTTTGATACAAACAGTTATATATTCATGTCAATATCTTTCAAATTCTAGTCAAAATCGGCGTCTTTGGGCATTTTAGTAACGAAAACCTTAATAAACTATTAGATTTCGACGTAAGGCAACCTTTCTGAGTCAAATAGTTGCCGATTTCGATAAAATCTTAGTCAGAATCTGCTTTTTCGCCTCTTATTGTACCCAAATCTACCTTAGAAATGCAGATATATACTTAAAACACCATCTTTTGGGACAAATAATTGGTTTTCGCCCTTGATTTACGGAAGACTATAGCCAAAACATGCATTTTCATAATTTACCGAACTGAAATCTACATTAAAACTGCAGATAACTACTTAAAAATTCACTTCCTTGAATTGATAATAGGTTTTTCTTTGTCATTTTAAACAGATTCCAGTCAAAATCGGCTTCTTCGACTCATATCGTACCTAAAACCGCATCAAAACTGCAAATATCAGTTTAAACTATCATTTTTTGATACAAACAGTTATATATTCATGTCAATATCTTTCAAATTCTAGTCAAAATCGGCGTCTTTGGGCATTTTAGTAACGAAAACCTTAATAAACTATTAGATTTCGACGTAAGGCAACCTTTCTGAGTCAAATAGTTGCCGATTTCGATAAAATCTTAGTCAGAATCTGCTTTTTCGCCTCTTATTGTACCCAAATCTACCTTAGAAATGCAGATATATACTTAAAACACCTTCTTTTGTTACAAATAATTGGTTTTCGTCCTTGATTTACGGAAGATTATAGCCAAAACATGCATTTTCATAACTTAGCGAACTGAAATCTACATTAAAACTGCAGATAACTACTTAAAAATTCACTTCCTTGAATTGATAATAGGTTTTTCTTTGTCATTTTAAACAGATTAAAGTCAAAATCGGCTTCTTCGATTCATATCGTATCTAAAACCGCATCAAAACTGCAAATATCAGTTTAAACTATCATTTTTTGATACAAACAGTTATATATTCATGTCAATATCTTTCAAATTCTAGTCAAAATCGGCGTCTTTGGGCATTTTAGTAACGAAAACCTTAATAAACTATTAGATTTCGACGTAAGGCAACCTTTCTGAGTCAAATAGTTGCCGATTTCGATAAAATCTTAGTCAGAATCTGCTTTTTCGCCTCTTATTGTACCCAAATCTACCTTAGAAATGCAGATATATACTTAAAACACCATCTTTTGGGACAAATAATTGGTTTTCGCCCTTGATTTACGGAAGACTATAGCCAAAACATGCATTTTCATAATTTAGCGAACTGAAATCTACATTAAAACTGCAGATAACTACTTAAAAATTCACTTCCTTGAATTGATAATAGGTTTTTCTTTGTCATTTTAAACAGATTCCAGTCAAAATCGGCTTCTTCGATTCATATCGTATCTAAAACCGCATCAAAACTGCAAATATCAGTTTAAACTATCATTTTTTGATACAAACAGTTATATATTCATGTCAATATCTTTCAAATTCTAGTCAAAATCGGCGTCTTTAGGCATTTTAGTAACGAAAACCTTAATAAACTATTAGATTTCGACGTAAGGCAACCTTTCTGAGTCAAATAGTTGCCGATTTCGATAAAATCTTAGTCAGAATCTGCTTTTTCGCCTCTTATTGTACCCAAATCTACCTTAGAAATGCAGATATATACTTAAAACACCTTCTTTTGGGACAAATAATTGGTTTTCGTCCTTGATTTACGGAAGATTATAGCCAAAACATGCATTTTCATAACTTAGCGAACTGAAATCTACATTAAAACTGCAGATAACTACTTAAAAATTCACTTCCTTGAATTGATAATAGGTTTTTCTTTGTCATTTTAAACAGATTAAAGTCAAAATCGGCTTCTTCGATTCATATCGTATCTAAAACCGCATCAAAACTGCAAATATCAGTTTAAACTATCATTTTTTGATACAAACAGTTATATATTCATGTCAATATCTTTCAAATTCTAGTCAAAATCGGCGTCTTTGGGCATTTTAGTAACGAAAACCTTAATAAACTATTAGATTTCGACGTAAGGCAACCTTTCTGAGTCAAATAGTTGCCGATTTCGATAAAATCTTAGTCAGAATCTGCTTTTTCGCCTCTTATTGTACCCAAATCTACCTTAGAAATGCAGATATATACTTAAAACACCATCTTTTGGGACAAATAATTGGTTTTCGCCCTTGATTTACGGAAGACTATAGCCAAAACATGCATTTTCATAATTTAGCGAACTGAAATCTACATTAAAACTGCAGATAACTACTTAAAAATTCACTTCCTTGAATTGATAATAGGTTTTTCTTTGTCATTTTAAACAGATTCCAGTCAAAATCGGCTTCTTCGATTCATATCGTATCTAAAACCGCATCAAAACTGCAAATATCAGTTTAAACTATCATTTTTTGATACAAACAGTTATATATCCATGTCAATATCTCTCAAATTCTAGTCAAAATCGGCGTCTTTGGGCATTTTAGTAACGAAAACCTTAATAAACTATTAGATTTCGACGTAAGGCAACCTTTCTGAGTCAAATAGTTGCCGATTTCGATAAAATCTTAGTCAGAATCTGCTTTTTCGCCTGTTATTGTACCCAAATCTACCTTAGAAATGCAGATATATACTTAAAACACCATCTTTTGGGACAAATAATTGGTTTTCGCCCTTGATTTACGGAAGACTATAGCCAAAACATGCATTTTCATAATTTAGCGAACTGAAATCTACATTAAAACTGCAGATAACTACTTAAAAATTCACTTCCTTGAATTGATAATAGGTTTTTCTTTGTCATTTAAAAACAGATTCCAGTCAAAATCGGCTTCTTCGATTCATATCGTATCTAAAACCGCATCAAAACTGCAAATATCAGTTTAAACTATCATTTTTTGATACAAACAGTTATATATTCATGTCAATATCTTTCAAATTCTAGTCAAAATCGGCGTCTTTGGGCATTTTAGTAACGAAAACCTTAATAAACTATTAGATTTCGACGTAAGGCAACCTTTCTGAGTCAAATAGTTGCCGATTTCGATAAAATCTTAGTCAGAATCTGCTTTTTCGCCTCCTATTGTACCCAAATCTACCTTAGAAATGCAGATATATACTTAAAACACCTTCTTTTGGGACAAATAATTGGTTTTCGCCCTTGATTTAAGGAAGATTATAGCCAAAACATGCATTTTCATAACTTAGCGAACTGAAATCTACATTAAAACTGCAGATATTTACATAAAAATTCACTTCCTTGAATTGATAATAGGTTTTTCTTTGTCATTTTAAACAGATTCCAGTCAAAATCGGCTTCTTCGACTCATATCGTACCTAAAACCGCATCAAAACTGCAAATATCAGTTTAAACTATCATTTTTTGATACAAACAGTTATATATTCATGTCAATATCTTTCAAATTCTAGTCAAAATCGGCGTCTTTGGGCATTTTAGTAACGAAAACCTTAATAAACTATTAGATTTCGACGTAAGGCAACCTTTCTGAGTCAAATAGTTGCCGATTTCGATAAAATCTTAGTCAGAATCTGCTTTTTCGCCTCTTATTGTACCCAAATCTACCTTAGAAATGCAGATATATACTTAAAACACCTTCTTTTGGGACAAATAATTGGTTTTCGCCCTTGATTTACGGAAGATTATAGCCAAAACATGCATTTTCATAACTTAGCGAACTGAAATCTACATTAAAACTGCAGATAACTACTTAAAAATTCACTTCCTTGAATTGATAATAGGTTTTTCTATGTCATTTTAAACAGATTCCAGTCAAAATCGGCTTCTTCGATTCATATCGTATCTAAAACCGCATCAAAACTGCAAATATCAGTTTAAACTATCATTTTTTGATACAAACAGTTATATATTCATGTCAATATCTTTCAAATTCTAGTCAAAATCGGCGTCTTTGGGCATTTTAGTAACGAAAACCTTAATAAACTATTAGATTTCGACGTAAGGCAACCTTTCTGAGTCAAATAGTTGCCGATTTCGATAAAATCTTAGTCAGAATCTACTTTTTCGCCTCCTATTGTACCCAAATCTACCTTAGAAATGCAGATATATACTTAAAACACCTTCTTTTGGGACAAATAATTGGTTTTCGCCCTTGATTTACGGAAGATTATAGCCAAAACATGCATTTTCATAACTTAGCGAACTGAAATCTACATTAAAACTGCAGATATTTACTTAAAAATTCACTTCCTTGAATTGATAATAGGTTTTTCTTTGTCATTTTAAACAGATTCCAGTCAAAATCGGCTTCTTCGACTCATATCGTACCTAAAACCGCATCAAAACTGCAAATATCAGTTTAAACTATCATTTTTTGATACAAACAGTTATATATTCATGTCAATATCTTTCAAATTCTAGTCAAAATCGGCGTCTTTGGGCATTTTAGTAACGAAAACCTTAATAAACAATTAGATTTCGACGTAAGGCAACCTTTCTGAGTCAAATAGTTGCCGATTTCGATAAAATCTTAGTCAGAATCTGCTTTTTCGCCTCTTATTGTACCCAAATCTACCTTAGAAATGCAGATATATACTTAAAACACCTTCTTTTGGGACAAATAATTGGTTTTCGCCCTTGATTTACGGAAGATTATAGCCAAAACATGCATTTTCATAACTTAGCGAACTGAAATCTACATTAAAACTGCAGATAACTACTTAAAAATTCACTTCCTTGAATTGATAATAGGTTTTTCTTTGTCATTTTAAACAGATTCCAGACAAAATCGGCTTCTTCGATTCATATCGTATCTAAAACCGCATCAAAACTGCAAATATCAGTTTAAACTATCATTTTTTGATACAAACAGTTATATATTCATGTCAATATCTTTCAAATTCTAGTCAAAATCGGCGTCTTTGGGCATTTTAGTAACGAAAACCTTAATAAACTATTAGATTTCTACGTAAGGCAACCTTTCTGAGTCAAATAGTTGCCGATTTCGATAAAATCTTAGTCAGAATCTGCTTTTTCGCCTCCTATTGCACCCAAATCTACCTTAGAAATGCAGATATATACTTAAAACACCTTCTTTTGGGACAAATAATTGGTTTTCGCCCTTGATTTACGGAAGATTATAGCCAAAACATGCATTTTCATAACTTAGCGAACTGAAATCTACATTAAAACTGCAGATATTTACTTGAAAATTCACTTCCTTGAATTGATAATAGGTTTTTCTTTGTCATTTTAAACAGATTCCAGTCAAAATCGGCTTCTTCGACTCATATCGTACCTAAAACCGCATCAAAACTGCAAATATCAGTTTAAACTATCATTTTTTGATACAAACAGTTATATATTCATGTCAATATCTTTCAAATTCTAGTCAAAATCGGCGTCTTTGGGCATTTTAGTAACGAAAACCTTAATAAACTATTAGATTTCGATGTAAGGCAACCTTTCTGAGTCAAATAGTTGCCGATTTCGATAAAATCTTAGTCAGAATCTGCTTTTTCGCCTCTTATTGTACCCAAATCTACCTTAGAAATGCAGATATATACTTAAAACACCTTCTTTTGGGACAAATAATTGGTTTTCGTCCTTGATTTACGGAAGATTATAGCCAAAACATGCATTTTCATAACTTAGCGAACTGAAATCTACATTAAAACTGCAGATAACTACTTAAAAATTCACTTCCTTGAATTGATAATAGGTTTTTCTTTGTCATTTTAAACAGATTAAAGTCAAAATCGGCTTCTTCGATTCATATCGTATCTAAAACCGCATCAAAACTGCAAATATCAGTTTAAACTATCATTTTTTGATACAAACACTTATATATTCATGTCAATATCTTTCAAATTCTAGTCAAAATCGGCGTCTTTGGGCATTTTAGTAACGAAAACCTTAATAAACTATTAGATTTCGACGTAAGGCAACCTTTCTGAGTCAAATAGTTGCCGATTTCGATAAAATCTTAGTCAGAATCTGCTTTTTCGCCTCTTATTGTACCCAAATCTACCTTAGAAATGCAGATATATACTTAAAACACCATCTTTTGGGACATTAATTGGTTTTCGCCCTTGATTTACGGAAGACTATAGCCAAAACATGCATTTTCATAATTTAGCGAACTGAAATCTACATTAAAACTGCAGATAACTACTTAAAAATTCACTTCCTTGAATTGATAATAGGTTTTTCTTTGTCATTTTAAACAGATTCCAGTCAAAATCGGCTTCTTCGATTCATATCGTATCTAAAACCGCATCAAAACTGCAAATATCAGTTTAAACTATCATTTTTTGATACAAACAGTTATATATTCATGTCAATATCTTTCAAATTCTAGTCAAAATCGGCGTCTTTAGGCATTTTAGTAACGAAAACCTTAATAAACTATTAGATTTCGACGTAAGGCAACCTTTCTGAGTCAAATAGTTGCCGATTTCGATAAAATCTTAGTCAGAATCTGCTTTTTCGCCTCTTATTGTACCCAAATCTACCTTAGAAATGCAGATATATACTTAAAACACCTTCTTTTGGGACAAATAATTGGTTTTCGCCCTTGATTTACGGAAGATTATAGCCAAAACATGCATTTTCATAACTTAGCGAACTGAAATCTACATTAAAACTGCAGATAACTACTTAAAAATTCACTTCCTTGAATTGATAATAGGTTTTTCTTTGTTATTTTAAACAGATTCCAGTCAAAATCGGCTTCTTCGATTCATATCGTATCTAAAACCGCATCAAAACTGCAAACATCAGTTTAAACTATCATTTTTTGGTACAAACAGTTATATATTCATGTCAATATCTTTCAAATTCTAGTCAAAATCGGCGTCTTTGGGCATTTTAGTAACGAAAACCTTAATAAACTATTAGATTTCGACGTAAGGCAACCTTTCTGAGTCAAATAGTTGCCGATTTCGATAAAATCTTAGTCAGCATCTGCTTTTTCGCCTCTTATTGTACCCAAATCTACCTTAGAAATGCAGATATATACTTAAAACACCTTCTTTTGGGACAGATAATTGGTTTTCGCCCTTGATTTACGGAAGATTATAGCCAAAACATGCATTTTCATAACTTAGCGAACTGAAATCTACATTAAAACTGCAGATAACTACTTAAAAATTCACTTCCTTGAATTGATAATAGGTTTTTCTTTGTCATTTTAAACAGATTCCAGTCAAAATCGGCTTCTTCGATTCATATCGTATCTAAAACCGCATCAAAACTGCAAATATCTGTTTAAACTATCATTTTTTGATACAAACAGTTATATATTCACGTCAATATCTTTCAAATTCTAGTCAAAATCGGCGTCTTTGGGCATTTTAGTAACGAAAACCTTAATAAACTATTAGATTTCGACGTAAGGCAACCTTTCTGACTCAAATAGTTGCCGATTTCGATAAAATCTTAGCCAGAATCTGCTTTTTCGCCTCTTATTGTACCCAAATCTACCTTAGAAATGCAGATATATACTTAAAACACCTTCGTTTGGGACAAATAATTGGTTTTCGCCCTTGATTTACGGAAGATTATAGCCAAAACATGCATTTTCATAACTTAGCGAACTGAAATCTACATTAAAACTGCAGATAACTACTTAAAAATTCACTTCCTTGAATTGATAATAGGTTTTTCTTTGTCATTTTAAACAGATTCCAGTCAAAATCGGCTTCTTCGACTCATATCGTACCTAAAACCGCATCAAAACTGCAAATATCAGTTTAAACTATCATTTTTTGATACAAACAGTTATATATTCATGTCAATATCTTTCAAATTCTAGTCAAAATCGGCGTCTTTGGGCATTTTAGTAACGAAAACCTTAATAAACTATTAGATTTCGAAGTAAGGCAACCTTTCTGAGTCAAATAGTTGCCGATTTCGATAAAATCTTAGTCAGAATCTGCTTTTTCGCCTCTTATTGTACCCAAATCTACCTTAGAAATGCAGATATATACTTAAAACACCTTCTTTTGGGACAAATAATTGGTTTTCGCCCTTGATTTACGGAAGATTATAGCCAAAACATGCATTTTCATAACTTATCGAACTGAAATCTACATTAAAACTGCAGATAACTACTTAAAAATTCACTTCCTTGAATTGATAATAGGTTTTTCTTTGTCATTTTAAACAGATTCCAGTCAAAATCGGCTTCTTCGACTCATATCGTACCTAAAACCGCATCAAAACTGCAAATATCAGTTTAAACTATCATTTTTTGATACAAACAGTTATATATTCATATCAATATCTTTCAAATTCTAGTCAAAATCGGCGTCTTTGGGCATTTTAGTAACGAAAACCTTAATAAACTATTAGATTTCGACGTAAGGCAACCTTTCTGAGTCAAATAGTTGCCGATTTCGATAAAATCTTAGTCAGAATCTGCTTTTTCGCCTCTTATTGTACCCAAATCTACCTTAGAAATGCAGATATATACTTAAAACACCTTCTTTTGGGACAAATAATTGGTTTTCGCCCTTGATTTACGGAAGATTATAGCCAAAACATGCATTTTCATAACTTAGCGAACTGAAATCTACATTAAAACTGCAGATATTTACTTGAAAATTCACTTCCTTGAATTGATAATAGGTTTTTCTTTGTCATTTTAAACAGATTCCAGTCAAAATCGGCTTCTTCGACTCATATCGTACCTAAAACCGCATCAAAACTGCAAATATCAGTTTAAACTATCATTTTTTGATACAAACAGTTATATATTCATGTCAATATCTTTCAAATTCTAGTCAAAATCGGCGTCTTTGGGCATTTTAGTAACGAAAACCTTAATAAACTATTAGATTTCGACGTAAGGCAACCTTTCTGAGTCAAATAGTTGCCGATTTCGATAAAATCTTAGTCAGAATCTGCTTTTTCGCCTCTTATTGTACCCAAATCTACCTTAGAAATGCAGATATATACTTAAAACACCTTCTTTTGGGACAAATAATTGGTTTTCGTCCTTGATTTACGGAAGATTATAGCCAAAACATGCATTTTCGTAACTTAGCGAACTGAAATCTACATTAAAACTGCAGATAACTACTTAAAAATTCACTTCCTTGAATTGATAATAGGTTTTTCTTTGTCATTTTAAACAGATTAAAGTCAAAATCGGCTTCTTTGATTCATATCGTATCTAAAACCGCATCAAAACTGCAAATATCAGTTTAAACTATCATTTTTTGATACAAACAGTTATATATTCATGTCAATATCTTTCAAATTCTAGTCAAAATCGGCGTCTTTGGGCATTTTAGTAACGAAAACCTTAATAAACTATTAGATTTCGACGTAAGGCAACCTTTCTGAGTCAAATAGTTGCCGATTTCGATAAAATCTTAGTCAGAATCTGCTTTTTCGCCTCTTATTGTACCCAAATCTACCTTAGAAATGCAGATATATACTTAAAACACCATCTTTTGGGACAAATAATTGGTTTTCGCCCTTGATTTACGGAAGACTATAGCCAAAACATGCATTTTCATAATTTAGCGAACTGAAATCTACATTAAAACTGCAGATAACTACTTAAAAATTCACTTCCTTGAATTGATAATAGGTTTTTCTTTGTCATTTTAAACAGATTCCAGTCAAAATCGGCTTCTTCGATTCATATCGTATCTAAAACCGCATCAAAACTGCAAATATCAATTTAAACTATCATTTTTTGATACAAACAGTTATATATTCATGTCAATATCTTTCAAATTCTAGTCAAAATCGGCGTCTTTAGGCATTTTAGTAACGAAAACCTTAATAAACTATTAGATTTCGACGTAAGGCAACCTTTCTGAGTCAAATAGTTGCCGATTTCGATAAAATCTTAGTCAGAATCTGCTTTTTCGCCTCTTATTGTACCCAAATCTACCTTAGAAATGCAGATATATACTTAAAACACCTTCTTTTGGGACAAATAATTGGTTTTCGCCCTTGATTTACGGAAGATTATAGCCAAAACATGCATTTTCATAACTTAGCGAACTGAAATCTACATTAAAACTGCAGATAACTACTTAAAAATTCACTTCCTTGAATTGATAATAGGTTTTTCTTTGTTATTTTAAACAGATTCCAGTCAAAATCGGCTTCTTCGATTCATATCGTATCTAAAACCGCATCAAAACTGCAAACATCAGTTTAAACTATCATTTTTTGGTACAAACAGTTATATATTCATGTCAATATCTTTCAAATTCTAGTCAAAATCGGCGTCTTTGAGCATTTTAGTAACGAAAACCTTAATAAACTATTAGATTTCGACGTAAGGCAACCTTTCTGAGTCAAATAGTTGCCGATTTCGATAAAATCTTAGTCAGCATCTGCTTTTTCGCCTCTTATTGTACCCAAATCTACCTTAGAAATGCAGATATATACTTAAAACACCTTCTTTTGGGACAAATAATTGGTTTTCGCCCTTGATTTACGGAAGATTATAGCCAAAACATGCATTTTCATAACTTAGCGAACTGAAATCTACATTAAAACTGCAGATAACTACTTAAAAATTCACTTCCTTGAATTGATAATAGGTTTTTCTTTGTCATTTTAAACAGATTCCAGTCAAAATCGGCTTCTTCGATTCATATCGTATCTAAAACCGCATCAAAACTGCAAATATCTGTTTAAACTATCATTTTTTGATACAAACAGTTATATATTCATGTCAATATCTTTCAAATTCTAGTCAAAATCGGCGTCTTTGGGCATTTTAGTAACGAAAACCTTAATAAACTATTAGATTTCGACGTAAGGCAACCTTTCTGACTCAAATAGTTGCCGATTTCGATAAAATCTTAGTCAGAATCTGCTTTTTCGCCTCTTATTGTACCCAAATCTACCTTAGAAATGCAGATATATACTTAAAACACCTTCTTTTGGGACAAATAATTGGTTTTCGCCCTTGATTTACGGAAGATTATAGCCAAAACATGCATTTTCATAACTTTTCGAACTGAAATCTACATTAAAACTGCAGATAACTACTTAAAAATTCACTTCCTTGAATTGATAATAGGTTTTTCTTTGTCATTTTAAACAGATTCCAGTCAAAATCGGCTTCTTCGACTCATATCGTACCTAAAACCGCATCAAAACTGCAAATATCAGTTTAAACTATCATTTTTTGATACAAACAGTTATATATTCATATCAATATCTTTCAAATTCTAGTCAAAATCGGCGTCTTTGGGCATTTTAGTAACGAAAACCTTAATAAACTATTAGATTTCGACGTAAGGCAACCTTTCTGAGTCAAATAGTTGCCGATTTCGATAAAATCTTAGTCAGAATCTGCTTTTTCGCCTCTTATTGTACCCAAATCTACCTTAGAAATGCAGATATATACTTAAAACACCTTCTTTTGGGACAAATAATTGGTTTTCGCCCTTGATTTACGGAAGATTATAGCCAAAACATGCATTTTCATAACTTAGCGAACTGAAATCTACATTAAAACTGCAGATAACTACTTAAAAATGCACTTCCTTGAATTGATAATAGGTTTTTCTTTGTCATTTTAAACAGATTCCTGTCAAATTGGGCTTCTTCGACTCATATCGTACCTAAAACCGCATCAAAACTGCAAATATCAGTTTAAACTATCATTTTTTGATACAAACAGTTATATATTCATGTCAATATCTTTCAAATTCTAGTCAAAATCGGCGTCTTTGGGCATTTTAGTAACGAAAACCTTAATAAACTATTAGATTTCGACGTAAGGCAACCTTTCTGAGTCAAATAGTTGCCGATTTCGATAAAATCTTAGTCAGAATCTGCTTTTTCGCCTCTTATTGTACCCAAATCTACCTTAGAAATGCAGATATATACTTAAAACACCTTCTTTTGGGACAAATAATTGGTTTTCGCCCTTGATTTATGGAAGATTATAGCCAAAACATGCATTTTCATAACTTAGCGAACTGAAATCTACATTAAAACTGCAGATAACTACTTAAAAATTCACTTCCTTGAATTGATAATAGGTTTTTCTTTGTCATTTTAAACAGATTCCAGTCAAAATCGGCTTCTTCGATTCATATCGTATCTAAAACCGCATCAAAACTGCAAATATCAGTTTAAACTATCATTTTTTGATACAAACAGTTTTATATTCATGTCAATATCTTTCAAATTCTAGTCAAAATCGGCGTCTTTGGGCATTTTAGTAACGAAAACCTTAATAAACTATTAGATTTCGACGTAAGGCAACCTTTCTGAGTCAAATAGTTGCCGATTTCGATAAAATCTTAGTCAGAATCTGCTTTTTCGCCTCTTATTGTACCCAAATCTACCTTAGAAATTCAGATATATACTTAAAACACCTTCTTTTGGGACAAATAATTGGTTTTCGCCCTTGATTTACGGAAGATTATAGCCAAAACATGCATTTTCATAACTTAGCGAACTGAAATCTACATTAAAACTGCAGATAACTACTTAAAAATGCACTACCTTGAATTAATAATAGGTTTTTCTTTGTCATTTTAAACAGATTCCAGTCAAAATCGGCTTCTTCGACTCATATCGTACCTAAAACCGCATCAAAACTGCAAATATCAGTTTAAACTATCATTTTTTGATACAAACAGTTATATATTCATGTCAATATCTTTCAAATTCTAGTCAAAATCGGCGTCTTTGGGCATTTTAGTAACGAAAACCTTAATAAACTATTAGATTTCGACGTAAGGCAACCTTTCTGAGTCAAATAGTTGCCGATTTCGATAAAATCTTAGTCAGAATCTGCTTTTTCGCCTCTTATTGTACCCAAATCTACCTTAGAAATGCAGATATATACTTAAAACACCTTCTTTTGGGACAAATAATTGGTTTTCGCCCTTGATTTACGGAAGATTATAGCCAAAACATGCATTTTCATAACTTAGCGAACTGAAATCTACATTAAAACTGCAGATAACTACTTAAAAATTCACTTCCTTGAATTGATAATAGGTTTTTCTTTGTCATTTTAAACAGATTCCAGTCAAAATCGGCTTCTTCGATTCATATCGTATCTAAAACCGCATCAAAACTGCAAATATCAGTTTAAACTATCATTTTTTGATACAAACAGTTTTATATTCATGTCAGTATCTTTCAAATTCTAGTCAAAATCGGCGTCTTTGGGCATTTTAGTAACGAAACCCTTAATAAACTATTAGATTTCGACGTAAGGCAACCTTTCTGAGTCAAATAGTTGCCGATTTCGATAAAATCTTAGCCAGAATCTGCTTTTTCGCCTCTTATTGTACCCAAATCTACCTTAGAAATGCAGATATATACTTAAAACACCTTCTTTTGGGACAAATAATTGGTTTTCGCCCTTGATTTACGGAAGATTATAGCCAAAACATGCATTTTCATAACTTAGCGAACTGAAATCTACATTAAAACTGCAGATAACTATTTAAAAATTCACTTCCTTGAATTGATAATAGGTTTTTCTTTGTCATTTTAAACAGATTCCAGTCAAAATCGGCTTCTTCGACTCATATCGTACCTAAAACCGCATCAAAACTGCAAATATCAGTTTAAACTATCATTTTTTGATACAAACAGTTATATATTCATGTCAATATCTTTCAAATTCTAGTCAAAATCGGCGTCTTTGAGCATTTTAGTAACGAAAACCTTAATAAACTATTAGATTTCGACGTAAGGCAACCTTTCTGAGTCAAATAGTTGCCGATTTCGATAAAATCTTAGTCAGAATCTGCTTTTTCGCCTCTTATTGTACCCAAATCTACCTTAGAAATGCAGATATATACTTAAAACACCTTCTTTTGGGACAAATAATTGGTTTTCGCCCTTGATTTACTTAAGATTATAGCCAAAACATGCATTTTCATAACTTAGCGAACTGAAATCTACATTAAAACTGCAGATAAATACTTAAAAATTCACTTCCTTGAATTGATAATAGGTTTTTCTTTGTCATTTTAAACAGATTCCAGTCAAAATCGGCTTCTTCGATTCATATCGTACCTAAAACCGCATCAAAACTGCAAATATCAGTTTAAACTATCATTTTTTGATACAAACAGTTATATATTCATATCAATATCTTTCAAATTCCAGTCAAAATCGGCGTCTTTGGGCATTTTAGTAACGAAAACCTTAATAAACTATTAGATTTCGACGTAAGGCAACATTTCTGAGTAAAATAGTTGCCGATTTCGATAAAATCTTAGTCAGAAACTGCTTCTTCGCCTCTTATTGTACCCAAATCTACCTTAGAAATTAAGATATATACTTAAAACACCTTCTTTTGGGACAAATAATTGGTTTTCGCCCTTGATTTACGGTAGATTATAGCCAGAACATGCATTTTCATAACTTAGCGAACTGAAATCTACATTAAAACTGCAGATAACTACTTAAAAATTCACTTCCTTGAATTGATAATTGGTTTTTCTTTGTCATTTTAAACAGATTCCAGTCAAAATCGGCTTCTTCGACTCATATCGTACCTAAAACCGCATCAAAACTGCAAATATCAGTTTAAACTATCATTTTTTGATACAAACAGTTATATATTCATGTCAATATCTAACAAATTCTAGTCAAAATCGGCGTCTTTGGGCATTTTAGTAACGAAAACCTTAATAAACTATTAGATTTCGACGTAAGGCAACCTTTCTGAGTCAAATAGTTGCCGATTTCGATAAAATCTTAGTCAGAATCTGCTTTTTCGCCTCTTATTGTACCCAAATCTACCTTAGAAATGCAGATATATACTTAAAACACCTTCTTTTGGGACAAATAATTGGTTTTCGCCCTTGATTTACGGAAGATTATAGCCAAAACATGCATTTTCATAACTTAGCGAACTGAAATCTACATTAAAACTGCAGATAACTACTTAAAAATTCACTTCCTTGAATTGATAATAGGTTTTTCTTTGTCATTTTAAAGAGATTCCAGTCAAAATCGGCTTCTTCGATTCATATCGTATCTAAAACCGCATCAAAACTGCAAATATCAGTTTAAACTATCATTTTTTGATACAAACAGTTATATATTCATGTCAATATCTTTCAAATTCTAGTCAAAATCGGCGTCTTTGGGCATTTTAGTAACGAAAACCTTAATAAACTATTAGATTTCGACGTAAGGCAACCTTTCTGAGTCAAATAGTTGCCGATTTCGATAAAATCTTAGTCAGAATCTGCTTTTTCGCCTCTTATTGTACCCAAATCTACCTTAGAAATGCAGATATATACTTAAAACACCATCTTTTGGGACAAATAATTGGTTTTCGCCATTGATTTACGGAAGACTATAGCCAAAACATGCATTTTCATAATTTAGCGAACTGAAATCTACATTAAAACTGCAGATAACTACCTAAAAATTCACTTCCTTGAATTGATAATAGGTTTTTCTTTGTCATTTTAAACAGATTCCAGTCAAAATCGGCTTCTTCGATTCATATCGTATCTAAAACCGCATCAAAACTGCAAATATCAGTTTAAACTATCATTTTTTGATACAAACAGTTATATATTCATGTCAATATCTTTCAAATTCTAGTCAAAATCGGCGTCTTTGGGCATTTTAGTAACGAAAACCTTAATAAACTATTAGATTTCGACGTAAGGCAACCTTTCTGAGTCAAATAGTTGCCGATTTCGATAAAATCTTAGTCAGAATCTGCTTTTTCGCCTCTTATTGTACCCAAATCTACCTTAGAAATGCAGATATATACTTAAAACACCATCTTTTGGGACAAATAATTGGTTTTCGCCCTTGATTCACGGAAGACTATAGCCAAAACATGCATTTTCATAATTTAGCGAACTGAAATCTACATTAAAACTGCAGATAACTACTTAAAAATTCACTTCCTTGAATTGATAATAGGTTTTTCTTTGTCATTTTAAACAGATTCCAGTCAAAATCGGCTTCTTCGATTCATATCGTATCTAAAACCGCATCAAAACTGCAAATATCAGTTTAAACTATCATTTTTTGATACAAACAGTTATATATTCATGTCAATATCTTTCAAATTCTAGTCAAAATCGGCGTCTTTAGGCATTTTAGTAACGAAAACCTTAATAAACTATTAGATTTCGACGTAAGGCAACCTTTCTGAGTCAAATAGTTGCCGATTTCGATAAAATCTTAGTCAGAATCTGCTTTTTCGCCTCTTATTGTACCCAAATCTACCTTAGAAATGCAGATATATACTTAAAACACCTTCTTTTGGGACAAATAATTGGTTTTCGCCCTTGATTTACGGAAGATTATAGCCAAAACATGCATTTTCATAACTTAGCGAACTGAAATCTACATTAAAACTGCAGATAACTACTTAAAAATTCACTTCCTTGAATTGATAATAGGTTTTTCTTTGTTATTTTAAACAGATTCCAGTCAAAATCGGCTTCTTCGATTCATATCGTATCTAAAACCGCATCAAAACTGCAAACATCAGTTTAAACTATCATTTCTTGGTACAAACAGTTATATATTCATGTCAATATCTTTCAAATTCTAGTCAAAATCGGCGTCTTTGGGCATTTTAGTAACGAAAACCTTAATAAACTATTAGATTTCGACGTAAGGCAACCTTTCTGAGTCAAATAGTTGCCGATTTCGATAAAATCTTAGTCAGCATCTGCTTTTTCGCCTCTTATTGTACCCAAATCTACCTTAGAAATGCAGATATATACTTAAAACACCTTCTTTTGGGACAAATAATTGGTTTTCGCCCTTGATTTACGGAAGATTATAGCCAAAACATGCATTTTCATAACTTAGCGAACTGAAATCTACATTAAAACTGCAGATAACTACTTAAAAATTCACTTCCTTGAATTGATAATAGGTTTTTCTTTGTCATTTTAAACAGATTCCAGTCAAAATCGGCTTCTTCGATTCATATCGTATCTAAAACCGCATCAAAACTGCAAATATCTGTTTAAACTATCATTTTTTGATACAAACAGTTATATATTCATGTCAATATCTTTCAAATTCTAGTCAAAATCGGCGTCTTTGGGCATTTTAGTAACGAAAACCTTAATAAACTATTAGATTTCGACGTAAGGCAACCTTTCTGACTCAAATAGTTGCCGATTTCGATAAAATCTTAGCCAGAATCTGCTTTTTCGCCTCTTATTGTACCCAAATCTACCTTAGAAATGCAGATATATACTTAAAACACCTTCGTTTGGGACAAATAATTGGTTTTCGCCCTTGATTTACGGAAGATTATAGCCAAAACATGCATTTTCATAACTTAGCGAACTGAAATCTACATTAAAACTGCAGATAACTACTTAAAAATTCACTTCCTTGAATTGATAATAGGTTTTTCTTTGTCATTTTAAACAGATTCCAGTCAAAATCGGCTTCTTCGACTCATATCGTACCTAAAACCGCATCAAAACTGCAAATATCAGTTTAAACTATCATTTTTTGATACAAACAGTTATATATTCATGTCAATATCTTTCAAATTCTAGTCAAAATCGGCGTCTTTGGGCATTTTAGTAACGAAAACCTTAATAAACTATTAGATTTCTACGTAAGGCAACCTTTCTGAGTCAAATAGTTGCCGATTTCGATAAAATCTTAGTCAGAATCTGCTTTTTCGCCTCCTATTGCACCCAAATCTACCTTAGAAATGCAGATATATACTTAAAACACCTTCTTTTGGGACAAATAATTGGTTTTCGCCCTTGATTTACGGAAGATTATAGCCAAAACATGCATTTTCATAACTTATCGAACTGAAATCTACATTAAAACTGCAGATAACTACTTAAAAATTCACTTCCTTGAATTGATAATAGGTTTTTCTTTGTCATTTTAAACAGATTCCAGTCAAAATCGGCTTCTTCGACTCATATCGTACCTAAAACCGCATCAAAACTGCAAATATCAGTTTAAACTATCATTTTTTGATACAAACAGTTATATATTCATATCAATATCTTTCAAATTCTAGTCAAAATCGGCGTCTTTGGGCATTTTAGTAACGAAAACCTTAATAAACTATTAGATTTCGACGTAAGGCAACCTTTCTGAGTCAAATAGTTGCCGATTTCGATAAAATCTTAGTCAGAATCTGCTTTTTCGCCTCTTATTGTACCCAAATCTACCTTAGAAATTCAGATATATACTTAAAACACCTTCTTTTGGGACAAATAATTGGTTTTCGTTCTTGATTTACGGAAGATTATAGCCAAAACATGCATTTTCATAACTTAGCGAACTGAAATCTACATTAAAACTGCAGATAACTACTTAAAAATGCACTTCCTTGAATTGATAATAGGTTTTTCTTTGTCATTTTAAACAGATTCCAGTCAAAATCGGCTTCTTCGACTCATATCGTACCTAAAACCGCATCAAAACTGCAAATATCAGTTTAAACTATCATTTTTTGATACAAACAGTTATATATTCATGTCAATATCTTTCAAATTCTAGTCAAAATCGGCGTCTTTGGGCATTTTAGTAACGAAAACCTTAATAAACTATTAGATTTCGACGTAAGGCAACCTTTCTGAGTCAAATAGTTGCTGATTTCGATAAAATCTTAGTCAGAATCTGCTTTTTCGCCTCTTATTGTACCCAAATCTACCTTAGAAATGCAGATATATACTTAAAACACCTTCTTTTGGGACAAATAATTGGTTTTCGCCCTTGATTTACGGAAGATTATAGCCAAAACATGCATTTTCATAACTTAGCGAACTGAAATCTACATTAAAACTGCAGATAACTACTTAAAAATTCACTTCCTTGAATTGATAATAGGTTTTTCTTTGTCATTTTAAACAGATTCCAGTCAAAATCGGCTTCTTCGATTCATATCGTATCTAAAACCGCATCAAAACTGCAAATATCAGTTTAAACTATCATTTTTTGATACAAACAGTTATATATTCATATCAATATCTTTCAAATTCTAGTCAAAATCGGCGTCTTTGGGCAGTTTAGTAACGAAAACCTTAATAAACTATTAGATTTCGACGTAAGGCAACCTTTCTGAGTAAAATAGTTGCCGATTTCGATAAAATCTTAGTCAGAAACTGCTTCTTCGCCTCTTATTGTACCCAAATCTACCTTAGAAATTAAGATATATACTTAAAACACCTTCTTTTGGGACAAATAATTGGTTTTCGCCCTTGATTTACGGTAGATTATAGCCAGAACATGCATTTTCATAACTTAGCGAACTGAAATCTACATTAAAACTGCAGATAACTACTTAAAAATTCACTTCCTTGAATTGATAATTGGTTTTTCTTTGTCATTTTAAACAGATTCCAGTCAAAATCGGCTTCTTCGACTCATATCGTACCTAAAACCGCATCAAAACTGCAAATATCAGTTTAAACTATCATTTTTTGATACAAACAGTTATATATTCATGTCAATATCTTACAAATTCTAGTCAAAATCGGCGTCTTTGGGCATTTTAGTAACGAAAACCTTAATAAACTATTAGATTTCGACGTAAGGCAACCTTTCTGAGTCAAATAGTTGCCGATTTCGATAAAATCTTAGTCAGAATCTGCTTTTTCGCCTCTTATTGTACCCAAATCTACCTTAGAAATGCAGATATATACTTAAAACACCTTCTTTTGGGACAAATAATTGGTTTTCGCCCTTGATTTACGGAAGATTATAGCCAAAACATGCATTTTCATAACTTAGCGAACTGAAATCTACATTAAAACTGCAGAAATCTACTTAAAAATTCACTTCCTTGAATTGATAATAGGTTTTTCTTTGTCATTTTAAACAGATTCCAGTCAAAATCGGCTTCTTCGATTCATATCGTATCTAAAACCGCATCAAAACTGCAAATATCAGTTTAAACTATCATTTTTTGACACAAACAGTTATATATTCATGTCAATATCTTTCAAATTCTAGTCAAAATCGGCGTCTTTGGGCATTTTAGTAACGAAAACCTTAATAAACTATTAGATTTCGACGTAAGGCAACCTTTCTGAGTCAAATAGTTGCCGATTTGGATTAAATCTTAGTCAGAATCTGCTTTTTCGCCTCTTATTGTACCCAAATCTACCTTAGAAATGCAGATATATACTTAAAACACCTTCTTTTGGGACAAATAATTGGTTTTCGCCCTTGATTTACGGAAGATTATAGCCAAAACATGCATTTTCATAACTTAGCGAACTGAAATCTACATTAAAACTGCATATAACTACTTAAAAATTCACTTCCTTGAATTGATAATAGGTTTTTCTTTGTCATTTTAAACAGATTCCAGTCAAAATCGGCTTCTTCGACTCATATCGTACCTAAAACCGCATCAAAACTGCAAATATCAGTTTAAACTATCATTTTTTGATACAAACAGTTATATATTCATGTCAATATCTTTCAAATTCTAGTCAAAATCGGCGTCTTTGGGCATTTTAGTAACGAAAACCTTAATAAACTATTAGATTTCGACGTAAGGCAACCTTTCTGAGTCAAATAGTTGCCGATTTCGATAAAATCTTAGTCAGAATCTGCTTTTTCGCCTCTCATTGTACCCAAATCTACCTTAGAAATGCAGATATATACTTAAAACACCTTCTTTTGGGACGAATAATTGGTTTTCGCCCTTGATTTATGGAAGATTATAGCCAAAACATGCATTTTCATAACTTAGCGAACTGAAATCTACATTAAAAGTGCAGATAACTACTTAAAAATTCACTTCCTTGAATTGATAATAGGTTTTTCTTTGTCATTTTATACAGATTCCAGTCAAAATCGGCTTCTTCGATTCATATCGTATCTAAAACCGCATCAAAACTGTAAATATCAGTTTAAACTATCATTTTTTGATACAAACAGTTATATATTCATGTCAATATCTTTCAAATTCTAGTCAAAATCGGCGTCTTTGGGCATTTTAGTAACGAAAACCTTAATAAACTATTAGATTTCGACGTAAGGCAACCTTTCTGAGTCAAATAGTTGCCGATTTCGATAAAATCTTAGTCAGAATCTGCTTTTTCGCCTCTTATTGTACCCAAATCTACCTTAGAAATGCAGATATATACTTAAAACACCTTCTTTTGGGACAAATAATTGGTTTTCGCCCTTGATTTACGGAAGATTATAGCCAAAACATGCATTTTCATAACTTAGCGAACTGAAATCTACATTAAAACTGCAGATAACTACTTAATAATTCACTTCCTTGAATTGATAATTGGTTTTTCTTTGTCATTTTAAACAGATTCCAGTCAAAATCGGCTTCTTCGATTCATATCGTATCTAAAACCGCATCAAAACTGCAAATATCAGTTTAAACTATCATTTTTTGATACAAACAGTTATATATTCATGTCAATATCTTTCAAATTCTAGTCAAAATCGGCGTCTTTGTGCATTTTAGTAACGAAGACCTTAATAAACTATTAGATTTCGACGTAATTCAACCTTTCTGAGTCAAATAGTTGCCGATTTCGATAAAATCTTAGTCAGAATCTGCTTTTTCGCCTCTTATTGTACCCAAATCTACCTTAGAAATGCAGATATATACTTAAAACACCTTCTTTTGGGACAAATAATTGGTTTTCGCCCTTGATTTACGGAAGATTATAGCCAAAACATGCATTTTCATAACTTAGCGAACTGAAATCTACATTAAAACTGCAGATAACTATTTAAAAATTCACTTCCTTGAATTGATAATAGGTTTTTCTTTGTCATTTTAAACAGATTCCAGTCAAAATCGGCTTCTTCGATTCATATCGTATCTAAAACCGCATCAAAACTGCAAATATCAGTTTAAACTATCATTTTTTGATACAAACAGTTATATATTCATGTCAATATCTTTCAAATTCTAGTCAAAATCGGCGTCTTTGGGCATTTTAGTAACGAAAACCTTAATAAACTATTAGATTTCGACGTAAGGCAACCTTTCTGAGTGAAATAGTTGCCGATTTCGATAAAATCTTAGTCAGAATCTGCTTTTTCGCCTATTATTGTACCCAAATCTACCTTAGAAATGCAGATATATACTTAAAACACCTTCTTTTGGGACAAATAATTGGTTTTCGCCCTTGATTTACGGAAGATTATAGCCAAAACATGCATTTTCATAACTTAGCGAACTGAAATCTACATTAAAACTGCAGATAACTACTTAAAAATTCACTTCCTTGAATTGATAATAGGTTTTTCTTTGTCATTTTAAACAGATTCCAGTCAAAATCGGCTTCTTCGACTCATATCGTACCTAAAACCGCATCAAAACTGCAAATATCAGTTTAAACTATCATTTTTTGATACAAACAGTTATATATTCATGTCAATATCTTTCAAATTCTAGTCAAAATCGGCGTCTTTGGGCATTTTAGTAACGAAAACCTTAATAAACTATTAGATTTCTACGTAAGGCAACCTTTCTGAGTCAAATAGTTGCCGATTTCGATAAAATCTTAGTCAGAATCTGCTTTTTCGCCTCCTATTGCACCCAAATCTACCTTAGAAATGCAGATATATACTTAAAACACCTTCTTTTGGGACAAATAATTGGTTTTCGCCCTTGATTTACGGAAGATTATAGCCAAAACATGCATTTTCATAACTTATCGAACTGAAATCTACATTAAAACTGCAGATAACTACTTAAAAATTCACTTCCTTGAATTGATAATAGGTTTTTCTTTGTCATTTTAAACAGATTCCAGTCAAAATCGGCTTCTTCGACTCATATCGTACCTAAAACCGCATCAAAACTGCAAATATCAGTTTAAACTATCATTTTTTGATACAAACAGTTATATATTCATATCAATATCTTTCAAATTCTAGTCAAAATCGGCGTCTTTGGGCATTTTAGTAACGAAAACCTTAATAAACTATTAGATTTCGACGTAAGGCAACCTTTCTGAGTCAAATAGTTGCCGATTTCGATAAAATCTTAGTCAGAATCTGCTTTTTCGCCTCTTATTGTACCCAAATCTACCTTAGAAATTCAGATATATACTTAAAACACCTTCTTTTGGGACAAATAATTGGTTTTCGTTCTTGATTTACGGAAGATTATAGCCAAAACATGCATTTTCATAACTTAGCGAACTGAAATCTACATTAAAACTGCAGATAACTACTTAAAAATGCACTTCCTTGAATTGATAATAGGTTTTTCTTTGTCATTTTAAACAGATTCCAGTCAAAATCGGCTTCTTCGACTCATATCGTACCTAAAACCGCATCAAAACTGCAAATATCAGTTTAAACTATCATTTTTTGATACAAACAGTTATATATTCATGTCAATATCTTTCAAATTCTAGTCAAAATCGGCGTCTTTGGGCATTTTAGTAACGAAAACCTTAATAAACTATTAGATTTCGACGTAAGGCAACCTTTCTGAGTCAAATAGTTGCTGATTTCGATAAAATCTTAGTCAGAATCTGCTTTTTCGCCTCTTATTGTACCCAAATCTACCTTAGAAATGCAGATATATACTTAAAACACCTTCTTTTGGGACAAATAATTGGTTTTCGCCCTTGATTTACGGAAGATTATAGCCAAAACATGCATTTTCATAACTTAGCGAACTGAAATCTACATTAAAACTGCAGATAACTACTTAAAAATTCACTTCCTTGAATTGATAATAGGTTTTTCTTTGTCATTTTAAACAGATTCCAGTCAAAATCGGCTTCTTCGATTCATATCGTATCTAAAACCGCATCAAAACTGCAAATATCAGTTTAAACTATCATTTTTTGATACAAACAGTTATATATTCATATCAATATCTTTCAAATTCTAGTCAAAATCGGCGTCTTTGGGCAGTTTAGTAACGAAAACCTTAATAAACTATTAGATTTCGACGTAAGGCAACCTTTCTGAGTCAAATAGTTGCCGATTTCGATAAAATCTTAGTCAGAAACTGCTTTTTCGCCTCTCATTGTACCCAAATCTACCTTAGAAATGCAGATATATACTTAAAACACCTTCTTTTGGGACGAATAATTGGTTTTCGCCCTTGATTTATGGAAGATTATAGCCAAAACATGCATTTTCATAACTTAGCGAACTGAAATCTACATTAAAAGTGCAGATAACTACTTAAAAATTCACTTCCTTGAATTGATAATAGGTTTTTCTTTGTCATTTTATACAGATTCCAGTCAAAATCGGCTTCTTCGATTCATATCGTATCTAAAACCGCATCAAAACTGTAAATATCAGTTTAAACTATCATTTTTTGATACAAACAGTTATATATTCATGTCAATATCTTTCAAATTCTAGTCAAAATCGGCGTCTTTGGGCATTTTAGTAACGAAAACCTTAATAAACTATTAGATTTCGACGTAAGGCAACCTTTCTGAGTCAAATAGTTGCCGATTTCGATAAAATCTTAGTCAGAATCTGCTTTTTCGCCTCTTATTGTACCCAAATCTACCTTAGAAATGCAGATATATACTTAAAACACCTTCTTTTGGGACAAATAATTGGTTTTCGCCCTTGATTTACGGAAGATTATAGCCAAAACATGCATTTTCATAACTTAGCGAACTGAAATCTACATTAAAACTGCAGATAACTACTTAATAATTCACTTCCTTGAATTGATAATTGGTTTTTCTTTGTCATTTTAAACAGATTCCAGTCAAAATCGGCTTCTTCGATTCATATCGTATCTAAAACCGCATCAAAACTGCAAATATCAGTTTAAACTATCATTTTTTGATACAAACAGTTATATATTCATGTCAATATCTTTCAAATTCTAGTCAAAATCGGCGTCTTTGTGCATTTTAGTAACGAAGACCTTAATAAACTATTAGATTTCGACGTAATTCAACCTTTCTGAGTCAAATAGTTGCCGATTTCGATAAAATCTTAGTCAGAATCTGCTTTTTCGCCTCTTATTGTACCCAAATCTACCCTAGAAATGCAGATATATACTTAAAACACCTTCTTTTGGGACAAATAATTGGTTTTCGCCCTTGATTTACGGAAGATTATAGCCAAAACATGCATTTTCATAACTTAGCGAACTGAAATCTACATTAAAACTGCAGATAACTATTTAAAAATTCACTTCCTTGAATTGATAATAGGTTTTTCTTTGTCATTTTAAACAGATTCCAGTCAAAATCGGCTTCTTCGATTCATATCGTATCTAAAACCGCATCAAAACTGCAAATATCAGTTTAAACTATCATTTTTTGATACAAACAGTTATATATTCATGTCAATATCTTTCAAATTCTAGTCAAAATCGGCGTCTTTGGGCATTTTAGTAACGAAAACCTTAATAAACTATTAGATTTCGACGTAAGGCAACCTTTCTGAGTGAAATAGTTGCCGATTTCGATAAAATCTTAGTCAGAATCTGCTTTTTCGCCTATTATTGTACCCAAATCTACCTTAGAAATGCAGATATATACTTAAAACACCTTCTTTTGGGACAAATAATTGGTTTTCGCCCTTGATTTACGGAAGATTATAGCCAAAACATGCATTTTCATAACTTAGCGAACTGAAATCTACATTAAAACTGCAGATAACTACTTAAAAATTCACTTCCTTGAATTGATAATAGGTTTTTCTTTGTCATTTTAAACAGATTCCAGTCAAAATCGGCTTCTTCGACTCATATCGTACCTAAAACCGCATCAAAACTGCAAATATCAGTTTAAACTATCATTTTTTGATACAAACAGTTATATATTCATGTCAATATCTTTCAAATTCTAGTCAAAATCGGCGTCTTTGGGCATTTTAGTAACGAAAACCTTAATAAACTATTAGATTTCTACGTAAGGCAACCTTTCTGAGTCAAATAGTTGCCGATTTCGATAAAATCTTAGTCAGAATCTGCTTTTTCGCCTCCTATTGCACCCAAATCTACCTTAGAAATGCAGATATATACTTAAAACACCTTCTTTTGGGACAAATAATTGGTTTTCGCCCTTGATTTACGGAAGATTATAGCCAAAACATGCATTTTCATAACTTATCGAACTGAAATCTACATTAAAACTGCAGATAACTACTTAAAAATTCACTTCCTTGAATTGATAATAGGTTTTTCTTTGTCATTTTAAACAGATTCCAGTCAAAATCGGCTTCTTCGACTCATATCGTACCTAAAACCGCATCAAAACTGCAAATATCAGTTTAAACTATCATTTTTTGATACAAACAGTTATATATTCATATCAATATCTTTCAAATTCTAGTCAAAATCGGCGTCTTTGGGCATTTTAGTAACGAAAACCTTAATAAACTATTAGATTTCGACGTAAGGCAACCTTTCTGAGTCAAATAGTTGCCGATTTCGATAAAATCTTAGTCAGAATCTGCTTTTTCGCCTCTTATTGTACCCAAATCTACCTTAGAAATTCAGATATATACTTAAAACACCTTCTTTTGGGACAAATAATTGGTTTTCGTTCTTGATTTACGGAAGATTATAGCCAAAACATGCATTTTCATAACTTAGCGAACTGAAATCTACATTAAAACTGCAGATAACTACTTAAAAATGCACTTCCTTGAATTGATAATAGGTTTTTCTTTGTCATTTTAAACAGATTCCAGTCAAAATCGGCTTCTTCGACTCATATCGTACCTAAAACCGCATCAAAACTGCAAATATCAGTTTAAACTATCATTTTTTGATACAAACAGTTATATATTCATGTCAATATCTTTCAAATTCTAGTCAAAATCGGCGTCTTTGGGCATTTTAGTAACGAAAACCTTAATAAACTATTAGATTTCGACGTAAGGCAACCTTTCTGAGTCAAATAGTTGCTGATTTCGATAAAATCTTAGTCAGAATCTGCTTTTTCGCCTCTTATTGTACCCAAATCTACCTTAGAAATGCAGATATATACTTAAAACACCTTCTTTTGGGACAAATAATTGGTTTTCGCCCTTGATTTACGGAAGATTATAGCCAAAACATGCATTTTCATAACTTAGCGAACTGAAATCTACATTAAAACTGCAGATAACTACTTAAAAATTCACTTCCTTGAATTGATAATAGGTTTTTCTTTGTCATTTTAAACAGATTCCAGTCAAAATCGGCTTCTTCGATTCATATCGTATCTAAAACCGCATCAAAACTGCAAATATCAGTTTAAACTATCATTTTTTGATACAAACAGTTATATATTCATATCAATATCTTTCAAATTCTAGTCAAAATCGGCGTCTTTGGGCAGTTTAGTAACGAAAACCTTAATAAACTATTAGATTTCGACGTAAGGCAACCTTTCTGAGTAAAATAGTTGCCGATTTCGATAAAATCTTAGTCAGAAACTGCTTCTTCGCCTCTTATTGTACCCAAATCTACCTTAGAAATTAAGATATATACTTAAAACACCTTCTTTTGGGACAAATAATTGGTTTTCGCCCTTGATTTACGGTAGATTATAGCCAGAACATGCATTTTCATAACTTAGCGAACTGAAATCTACATTAAAACTGCAGATAACTACTTAAAAATTCACTTCCTTGAATTGATAATTGGTTTTTCTTTGTCATTTTAAACAGATTCCAGTCAAAATCGGCTTCTTCGACTCATATCGTACCTAAAACCGCATCAAAACTGCAAATATCAGTTTAAACTATCATTTTTTGATACAAACAGTTATATATTCATGTCAATATCTTACAAATTCTAGTCAAAATCGGCGTCTTTGGGCATTTTAGTAACGAAAACCTTAATAAACTATTAGATTTCGACGTAAGGCAACCTTTCTGAGTCAAATAGTTGCCGATTTCGATAAAATCTTAGTCAGAATCTGCTTTTTCGCCTCTTATTGTACCCAAATCTACCTTAGAAATGCAGATATATACTTAAAACACCTTCTTTTGGGACAAATAATTGGTTTTCGCCCTTGATTTACGGAAGATTATAGCCAAAACATGCATTTTCATAACTTAGCGAACTGAAATCTACATTAAAACTGCAGAAATCTACTTAAAAATTCACTTCCTTGAATTGATAATAGGTTTTTCTTTGTCATTTTAAACAGATTCCAGTCAAAATCGGCTTCTTCGATTCATATCGTATCTAAAACCGCATCAAAACTGCAAATATCAGTTTAAACTATCATTTTTTGACACAAACAGTTATATATTCATGTCAATATCTTTCAAATTCTAGTCAAAATCGGCGTCTTTGGGCATTTTAGTAACGAAAACCTTAATAAACTATTAGATTTCGACGTAAGGCAACCTTTCTGAGTCAAATAGTTGCCGATTTGGATTAAATCTTAGTCAGAATCTGCTTTTTCGCCTCTTATTGTACCCAAATCTACCTTAGAAATGCAGATATATACTTAAAACACCTTCTTTTGGGACAAATAATTGGTTTTCGCCCTTGATTTACGGAAGATTATAGCCAAAACATGCATTTTCATAACTTAGCGAACTGAAATCTACATTAAAACTGCATATAACTACTTAAAAATTCACTTCCTTGAATTGATAATAGGTTTTTCTTTGTCATTTTAAACAGATTCCAGTCAAAATCGGCTTCTTCGACTCATATCGTACCTAAAACCGCATCAAAACTGCAAATATCAGTTTAAACTATCATTTTTTGATACAAACAGTTATATATTCATGTCAATATCTTTCAAATTCTAGTCAAAATCGGCGTCTTTGGGCATTTTAGTAACGAAAACCTTAATAAACTATTAGATTTCGACGTAAGGCAACCTTTCTGAGTCAAATAGTTGCCGATTTCGATAAAATCTTAGTCAGAATCTGCTTTTTCGCCTCTCATTGTACCCAAATCTACCTTAGAAATGCAGATATATACTTAAAACACCTTCTTTTGGGACGAATAATTGGTTTTCGCCCTTGATTTATGGAAGATTATAGCCAAAACATGCATTTTCATAACTTAGCGAACTGAAATCTACATTAAAAGTGCAGATAACTACTTAAAAATTCACTTCCTTGAATTGATAATAGGTTTTTCTTTGTCATTTTATACAGATTCCAGTCAAAATCGGCTTCTTCGATTCATATCGTATCTAAAACCGCATCAAAACTGTAAATATCAGTTTAAACTATCATTTTTTGATACAAACAGTTATATATTCATGTCAATATCTTTCAAATTCTAGTCAAAATCGGCGTCTTTGGGCATTTTAGTAACGAAAACCTTAATAAACTATTAGATTTCGACGTAAGGCAACCTTTCTGAGTCAAATAGTTGCCGATTTCGATAAAATCTTAGTCAGAATCTGCTTTTTCGCCTCTTATTGTACCCAAATCTACCTTAGAAATGCAGATATATACTTAAAACACCTTCTTTTGGGACAAATAATTGGTTTTCGCCCTTGATTTACGGAAGATTATAGCCAAAACATGCATTTTCATAACTTAGCGAACTGAAATCTACATTAAAACTGCAGATAACTACTTAATAATTCACTTCCTTGAATTGATAATTGGTTTTTCTTTGTCATTTTAAACAGATTCCAGTCAAAATCGGCTTCTTCGATTCATATCGTATCTAAAACCGCATCAAAACTGCAAATATCAGTTTAAACTATCATTTTTTGATACAAACAGTTATATATTCATGTCAATATCTTTCAAATTCTAGTCAAAATCGGCGTCTTTGTGCATTTTAGTAACGAAGACCTTAATAAACTATTAGATTTCGACGTAATTCAACCTTTCTGAGTCAAATAGTTGCCGATTTCGATAAAATCTTAGTCAGAATCTGCTTTTTCGCCTCTTATTGTACCCAAATCTACCTTAGAAATGCAGATATATACTTAAAACACCTTCTTTTGGGACAAATAATTGGTTTTCGCCCTTGATTTACGGAAGATTATAGCCAAAACATGCATTTTCATAACTTAGCGAACTGAAATCTACATTAAAACTGCAGATAACTATTTAAAAATTCACTTCCTTGAATTGATAATAGGTTTTTCTTTGTCATTTTAAACAGATTCCAGTCAAAATCGGCTTCTTCGATTCATATCGTATCTAAAACCGCATCAAAACTGCAAATATCAGTTTAAACTATCATTTTTTGATACAAACAGTTATATATTCATGTCAATATCTTTCAAATTCTAGTCAAAATCGGCGTCTTTGGGCATTTTAGTAACGAAAACCTTAATAAACTATTAGATTTCGACGTAAGGCAACCTTTCTGAGTGAAATAGTTGCCGATTTCGATAAAATCTTAGTCAGAATCTGCTTTTTCGCCTATTATTGTACCCAAATCTACCTTAGAAATGCAGATATATACTTAAAACACCTTCTTTTGGGACAAATAATTGCTTTTCGAAACTTGATTTACGGAAGATTATAGCCAAAACATGCATTTTTATAACTTAGCGAACTGAAATCTACATTAAAACTGCAGATAACTACTTAAAAATTCGCTTCCTTGAATTGATAATAGGTTTTTCTTTGTCATTTTAAACAGATTCCAGTCAAAATCGGCTTCTTCGATTCATATCGTATCTAAAACCCCATCAAAACTGCAAATATCAGTTTAAACTATCATTTTTTGATACAAACAGTTATATATTCATGTCAATATCTTTCAAATTCTAGTCAAAATCGGCGTCTTTGGGCATTTTAGTAACGAAAACCTTAATAAACTATTAGATTTCGACGTAAGGCAACCTTTCTGAGTCAAATAGTTGCCGATTTCGATAAAATCTTAGTCAGAATCTGCTTTTTCGCCTCTTATTGTACCCAAATCTACCTTAGAAATGCAGATATATACTTAAAACACCTTCTTTTGGGACAAATAATTGGTTTTCGCCCTTGATTTACGGAAGATTATACCCAAAACATGCATTTTCATAACTTAGCGAACTGAAATCTACATTAAAACTGCAGATAACTACTTAAAAATTCACTTCCTTGAATTGATAATAGGTTTTTCTTTGTCATTTTAAACAGATTCCAGTCAAAATTGGCTTCTTCGATTCATATCGTATCTAAAACCGCATCAAAACTGCAAATATCAGTTTAAACTATCATTTTTTGATACAAACAGTTTTATATTCATGTCAATATCTTTCAAATTCTAGTCAAAATCGGCGTCTTTGGGCATTTTAGTAACGAAACCCTTAATAAACTATTAGATTTCGACGTAAGGCAACCTTTCTGAGTCAAATAGTTGCCGATTTCGATAAAATCTTAGCCAGAATCTGCTTTTTCGCCTCTTATTGTACCCAAATCTACCTTAGAAATGCAGATATATACTTAAAACACCTTCTTTTGGGACAAATAATTGGTTTTCGCCCTTGATTTACGGAAGATTATAGCCAAAACATGCATTTTCATAACTTAGCGAACTGAAATCTACATTAAAACTGCAGATAACTATTTAAAAATTCACTTCCTTGAATTGATAATAGGTTTTTCTTTGTCATTTTAAACAGATTCCAGTCAAAATCGGCTTCTTCGACTCATATCGTACCTAAAACCGCATCAAAACTGCAAATATCAGTTTAAACTATCATTTTTTGATACAAACAGTTATATATTCATGTCAATATCTTTCAAATTCTAGTCAAAATCGGCGTCTTTGAGCATTTTAGTAACGAAAACCTTAATAAACTATTAGATTTCGACGTAAGGCAACCTTTCTGAGTCAAATAGTTGCCGATTTCGATAAAATCTTAGTCAGAATCTGCTTTTTCGCCTCTTATTGTACCCAAATCTACCTTAGAAAAGCAGATATATACTTAAAACACCTTCTTTTGGGACAAATAATTGGTTTTCGCCCTTGATTTACGGAAGATTATAGCCAAAACATGCATTTTCATAACTTAGCGAACTGAAATCTACATTAAAACTGCAGATAACTACTTAAAAATTCACTTCCTTGAATTGATAATAGGTTTTTCTTTGTCATTTTAAACAGATTCCAGTCAAAATCGGCTTCTTCGACTCATATCGTACCTAAAACCGCATCAAAACTGCAAATATCAGTTTAAACTATCATTTTTTGATACAAACAGTTATATATTCATGTCAATATCTTTCAAATTCTAGTCAAAATCGGCGTCTTTGAGCATTTTAGTAACGAAAACCTTAATAAACTATTAGATTTCGACGTAAGGCAACCTTTCTGAGTCAAATAGTTGCCGATTTCGATAAAATCTTAGTCAGAATCTGCTTTTTCGCCTCTTATTGTACCCAAATCTACCTTAGAAATGCAGATATATACTTAAAACACCTTCTTTTGGGACAAATAATTGGTTTTCGCCCTTGATTTACGGAAGATTATAGCCAAAACATGCATTTTCATAACTTAGCGAACTGAAATCTAACTACTTAAAAATTCACTTCCTTGAATTGATAATAGGTTTTTCTTTGTCATTTTAAACAGATTCCAGTCAAAATCGGCTTCTTCGATTCATATCGTATCTAAAACCGCATCAAAACTGCAAATATCAGTTTAAACTATCATTTTTTGATACAAACAGTTTTATATTCATGTCAATATCTTTCAAATTCTAGTCAAAATCGGCGTCTTTGGGCATTTTAGTAACGAAACCCTTAATAAACTATTAGATTTCGACGTAAGGCAACCTTTCTGAGTCAAATAGTTGCCGATTTCGATAAAATCTTAGCCAGAATCTGCTTTTTCGCCTCTTATTGTACCCAAATCTACCTTAGAAATGCAGATATATACTTAAAACACCTTCTTTTGGGACAAATAATTGGTTTTCGCCCTTGATTTACGGAAGATTATAGCCAAAACATGCATTTTCATAACTTAGCGAACTGAAATCTACATTAAAACTGCAGATAACTATTTAAAAATTCACTTCCTTGAATTGATAATAGGTTTTTCTTTGTCATTTTAAACAGATTCCAGTCAAAATCGGCTTCTTCGACTCATATCGTACCTAAAACCGCATCAAAACTGCAAATATCAGTTTAAACTATCATTTTTTGATACAAACAGTTATATATTCATGTCAATATCTTTCAAATTCTAGTCAAAATCGGCGTCTTTGAGCATTTTAGCAACGAAAACCTTAATAAACTATTAGATTTCGACGTAAGGCAACCTTTCTGAGTCAAATAGTTGCCGATTTCGATAAAATCTTAGTCAGAATCTGCTTTTTCGCCTCTTATTGTACCCAAATCTACCTTAGAAAAGCAGATATATACTTAAAACACCTTCTTTTGGGACAAATAATTGGTTTTCGCCCTTGATTTACGGAAGATTATAGCCAAAACATGCATTTTCATAACTTAGCGAACTGAAATCTACATTAAAACTGCAGATAACTACTTAAAAATTCACTTCCTTGAATTGATAATAGGTTTTTCTTTGTCATTTTAAACAGATTCCAGTCAAAATCGGCTTCTTCGACTCATATCGTACCTAAAACCGCATCAAAACTGCAAATATCAGTTTAAACTATCATTTTTTGATACAAACAGTTATATATTCATGTCAATATCTTTCAAATTCTAGTCAAAATCGGCGTCTTTGGGCATTTTAGTAACGAAAACCTTAATAAACTATTAGATTTCATCGTAAGGCAACCTTTCTGAGTCAAATAGTTGCCGATTTCGATAAAATCTTAGTCAGAATCTGCTTTTTCGCCTCTTATTGTACCCAAATCTACCTTAGAAATGCAGATATATACTTAAAACACCTTCTTTTGGGACAAATAATTGGTTTTCGCCCTTGATTTACTTAAGATTATAGCCAAAACATGCATTTTCATAACTTAGCGAACTGAAATCTACATTAAAACTGCAGATAACTATTTAAAAATTCACTTCCTTGAATTGATAATAGGTTTTTCTTTGTCATTTTAAACAGATTCCAGTCAAAATCGGCTTCTTCGACTCATATCGTACCTAAAACCGCATCAAAACTGCAAATATCAGTTTAAACTATCATTTTTTGATACAAACAGTTATATATTCATGTCAATATCTTTCAAATTCTAGTCAAAATCGGCGTCTTTGAGCATTTTAGTAACGAAAACCTTAATAAACTATTAGATTTCGACGTAAGGCAACCTTTCTGAGTCAAATAGTTGCCGATTTCGATAAAATCTTAGTCAGAATCTGCTTTTTCGCCTCTTATTGTACCCAAATCTACCTTAGAAATGCAGATATATACTTAAAACACCTTCTTTTGGGACAAATAATTGGTTTTCGCCCTTGATTTACGGAAGATTATAGCCAAAACATGCATTTTCATAACTTAGCGAACTGAAATCTACATTAAAACTGCAGATAACTACTTAAAAATTCACTTCCTTGAATTGATAATAGGTTTTTCTTTGTCATTTTAAACAGATTCCAGTCAAAATCGGCTTCTTCGATTCATATCGTATCTAAAACCGCATCAAAACTGCAAATATCAGTTTAAACTATCATTTTTTGATACAAACAGTTTTATATTCATGTCAATATCTTTCAAATTCTAGTCAAAATCGGCGTCTTTGGGCATTTTAGTAACGAAACCCTTAATAAACTATTAGATTTCGACGTAAGGCAACCTTTCTGAGTCAAATAGTTGCCGATTTCGATAAAATCTTAGCCAGAATCTGCTTTTTCGCCTCTTATTGTACCCAAATCTACCTTAGAAATGCAGATATATACTTAAAACACCTTCTTTTGGGACAAATAATTGGTTTTCGCCCTTGATTTACGGAAGATTATAGCCAAAACATGCATTTTCATAACTTAGCGAACTGAAATCTACATTAAAACTGCAGATAACTATTTAAAAATTCACTTCCTTGAATTGATAATAGGTTTTTCTTTGTCATTTTAAACAGATTCCAGTCAAAATCGGCTTCTTCGACTCATATCGTACCTAAAACCGCATCAAAACTGCAAATATCAGTTTAAACTATCATTTTTTGATACAAACAGTTATATATTCATGTCAATATCTTTCAAATTCTAGTCAAAATCGGCGTCTTTGAGCATTTTAGCAACGAAAACCTTAATAAACTATTAGATTTCGACGTAAGGCAACCTTTCTGAGTCAAATAGTTGCCGATTTCGATAAAATCTTAGTCAGAATCTGCTTTTTCGCCTCTTATTGTACCCAAATCTACCTTAGAAAAGCAGATATATACTTAAAACACCTTCTTTTGGGACAAATAATTGGTTTTCGCCCTTGATTTACGGAAGATTATAGCCAAAACATGCATTTTCATAACTTAGCGAACTGAAATCTACATTAAAACTGCAGATAACTACTTAAAAATTCACTTCCTTGAATTGATAATAGGTTTTTCTTTGTCATTTTAAACAGATTCCAGTCAAAATCGGCTTCTTCGACTCATATCGTACCTAAAACCGCATCAAAACTGCAAATATCAGTTTAAACTATCATTTTTTGATACAAACAGTTATATATTCATGTCAATATCTTTCAAATTCTAGTCAAAATCGGCGTCTTTGGGCATTTTAGTAACGAAAACCTTAATAAACTATTAGATTTCATCGTAAGGCAACCTTTCTGAGTCAAATAGTTGCCGATTTCGATAAAATCTTAGTCAGAATCTGCTTTTTCGCCTCTTATTGTACCCAAATCTACCTTAGAAATGCAGATATATACTTAAAACACCTTCTTTTGGGACAAATAATTGGTTTTCGCCCTTGATTTACTTAAGATTATAGCCAAAACATGCATTTTCATAACTTAGCGAACTGAAATCTACATTAAAACTGCAGATAACTATTTAAAAATTCACTTCCTTGAATTGATAATAGGTTTTTCTTTGTCATTTTAAACAGATTCCAGTCAAAATCGGCTTCTTCGACTCATATCGTACCTAAAACCGCATCAAAACTGCAAATATCAGTTTAAACTATCATTTTTTGATACAAACAGTTATATATTCATGTCAATATCTTTCAAATTCTAGTCAAAATCGGCGTCTTTGGGCATTTTAGTAACGAAAACCTTAATAAACTATTAGATTTCATCGTAAGGCAACCTTTCTGAGTCAAATAGTTGCCGATTTCGATAAAATCTTAGTCAGAATCTGCTTTTTCGCCTCTTATTGTACCCAAATCTACCTTAGAATTGCAGATATATACTTAAAACACCTTCTTTTGGGACAAATAATTGGTTTTCGCCCTTGATTTAAGGAAGATTATAGCCAAAACATGCATTTTCATAAATTAGCGAACTGAAATCTACATTAAAACTGCAGATAACTACTTAAAAATTCACTTCCTTGAATTGATAATAGGTTTTTCTTTGTCATTTTAAACAGATTCCAGTCAAAATCGGCTTCTTCGACTCATATCGTACCTAAAACCGCATCAAAACTGCAAATATCAGTTTAAACTATCATTTTTTGATACAAACAGTTATATATTCATGTCAATATCTTTCAAATTCTAGTCAAAATCGGCGTCTTTGGGCATTTTAGTAACGAAAACCTTAATAAACTATTAGATTTCGACGTAAGGCAACCTTTCTGAGTCAAATAGTTGTCGATTTCGATAAAATCTTAGTCAGAATCTGCTTTTTCGCCTCATATTTTACCCAAATCTACCTTAGACATGCAGATATATACTTAAAACACCTTCTTTTGGGACAAATAATTGGTTTTCGAAAGGTTGCCTTACGTCGAAATCTAATAGTTTATTAAGGTTTTCGTTACTAAAATGCCCAAAGACGCCGATTTTGACTATAATTTGAAAGCAACCTTTCTAAGTCAAATAGTTGCCGATTTCGATAAAATCTTAGTCAGAATCTGCTTTTTCGCCTCTTATTGTACCCAAATCTACCTTAGAAATTCAGATATATACTTAAAACACCTTCTTTTGGGACAAATAATTGGTTTTCGCCCTTGATTTACGGAAGATTATAGCCAAAACATGCATTTTCATAACTTAGCGAACTGAAATCTACATTAAAACTGCAGATAACTACCTAAAAATTCACTTCCTTGAATTGATAATAGGTTTTTCTTTGTCATTTTAAACAGATTCCAGTCAAAATCGGCTTCTTCGATTCATATCGTATCTAAAACCGCATCAAAACTGCAAATATCAGTTTAAACTATCATTTTTTGATACAAACAGTTATATATTCATGTCAATATCTTTCAAATTCTAGTCAAAATCGGCGTCTTTGGGCATTTTAGTAACGAAAACCTTAATAAACTATTAGATTTCGACGTAAGGCAACCTTTCTGAGTCAAATAGTTGCCGATTTCGATAAAATCTTAGTCAGAATCTGCTTTTTCGCCTCTTATTGTACCCAAATCTACCTTAGAAATGCAGATATATACTTAAAACACCTTCTTTTGGGACAAATAATTGGTTTTCGCCCTTGATTTACGGAAGATTATAGCCAAAACATGCATTTTCATAACTTAGCGAACTGAAATCTACATTAAAACTGCAGATAACTACTTAATAATTCACTTCCTTGAATTGATAATTGGTTTTTCTTTGTCATTTTAAACAGATTCCAGTCAAAATCGGCTTCTTCGATTCATATCGTATCTAAAACCGCATCAAAACTGCAAATATCAGTTTAAACTATCATTTTTTGATACAAACAGTTATATATTCATGTCAATATCTTTCAAATTCTAGTCAAAATCGGCGTCTTTGTGCATTTTAGTAACGAAGACCTTAATAAACTATTAGATTTCGACGTAATTCAACCTTTCTGAGTCAAATAGTTGCCGATTTCGATAAAATCTTAGTCAGAATCTGCTTTTTCGCCTCTTATTGTACCCAAATCTACCTTAGAAATGCAGATATATACTTAAAACACCTTCTTTTGGGACAAATAATTGGTTTTCGCCCTTGATTTACGGAAGATTATAGCCAAAACATGCATTTTCATAACTTAGCGAACTGAAATCTACATTAAAACTGCAGATAACTATTTAAAAATTCACTTCCTTGAATTGATAATAGGTTTTTCTTTGTCATTTTAAACAGATTCCAGTCAAAATCGGCTTCTTCGATTCATATCGTATCTAAAACCGCATCAAAACTGCAAATATCAGTTTAAACTATCATTTTTTGATACAAACAGTTATATATTCATGTCAATATCTTTCAAATTCTAGTCAAAATCGGCGTCTTTGGGCATTTTAGTAACGAAAACCTTAATAAACTATTAGATTTCGACGTAAGGCAACCTTTCTGAGTCAAATAGTTGCCGATTTCGATAAAATCTTAGTCAGAATCTGCTTTTTCGCCTCTTATTGTACCCAAATCTACCTTAGAAATGCAGATATATACTTAAAACACCTTCTTTTGGGACAAATAATTGGTTTTCGCCCTTGATTTACGGAAGATTATACCCAAAACATGCATTTTCATAACTTAGCGAACTGAAATCTACATTAAAACTGCAGATAACTACTTAAAAATTCACTTCCTTGAATTGATAATAGGTTTTTCTTTGTCATTTTAAACAGATTCCAGTCAAAATCGGCTTCTTCGATTCATATCGTATCTAAAACCGCATCAAAACTGCAACTATCAGTTTAAACTATCATTTTTTGATACAAACAGTTTTATATTCATGTCAATATCTTTCAAATTCTAGTCAAAATCGGCGTCTTTGGGCATTTTAGTAACGAAACCCTTAATAAACTATTAGATTTCGACGTAAGGCAACCTTTCTGAGTCAAATAGTTGCCGATTTCGATAAAATCTTAGCCAGAATCTGCTTTTTCGCCTCTTATTGTACCCAAATCTACCTTAGAAATGCAGATATATACTTAAAACACCTTCTTTTGGGACAAATAATTGGTTTTCGCCCTTGATTTACGGAAGATTATAGCCAAAACATGCATTTTCATAACTTAGCGAACTGAAATCTACATTAAAACTGCAGATAACTATTTAAAAATTCACTTCCTTGAATTGATAATAGGTTTTTCTTTGTCATTTTAAACAGATTCCAGTCAAAATCGGCTTCTTCGACTCATATCGTACCTAAAACCGCATCAAAACTGCAAATATCAGTTTAAACTATCATTTTTTGATACAAACAGTTATATATTCATGTCAATATCTTTCAAATTCTAGTCAAAATCGGCGTCTTTGAGCATTTTAGTAACGAAAACCTTAATAAACTATTAGATTTCGACGTAAGGCAACCTTTCTGAGTCAAATAGTTGCCGATTTCGATAAAATCTTAGTCAGAATCTGCTTTTTCGCCTCTTATTGTACCCAAATCTACCTTAGAAAAGCAGATATATACTTAAAACACCTTCTTTTGGGACAAATAATTGGTTTTCGCCCTTGATTTACGGAAGATTATAGCCAAAACATGCATTTTCATAACTTAGCGAACTGAAATCTACATTAAAACTGCAGATAACTACTTAAAAATTCACTTCCTTGAATTGATAATAGGTTTTTCTTTGTCATTTTAAACAGATTCCAGTCAAAATCGGCTTCTTCGACTCATATCGTACCTAAAACCGCATCAAAACTGCAAATATCAGTTTAAACTATCATTTTTTGATACAAACAGTTATATATTCATGTCAATATCTTTCAAATTCTAGTCAAAATCGGCGTCTTTGAGCATTTTAGTAACGAAAACCTTAATAAACTATTAGATTTCGACGTAAGGCAACCTTTCTGAGTCAAATAGTTGCCGATTTCGATAAAATCTTAGTCAGAATCTGCTTTTTCGCCTCTTATTGTACCCAAATCTACCTTAGAAATGCAGATATATACTTAAAACACCTTCTTTTGGGACAAATAATTGGTTTTCGCCCTTGATTTACGGAAGATTATAGCCAAAACATGCATTTTCATAACTTAGCGAACTGAAATCTACATTAAAACTGCAGATAACTACTTAAAAATTCACTTCCTTGAATTGATAATAGGTTTTTCTTTGTCATTTTAAACAGATTCCAGTCAAAATCGGCTTCTTCGATTCATATCGTATCTAAAACCGCATCAAAACTGCAAATATCAGTTTAAACTATCATTTTTTGATACAAACAGTTTTATATTCATGTCAATATCTTTCAAATTCTAGTCAAAATCGGCGTCTTTGGGCATTTTAGTAACGAAACCCTTAATAAACTATTAGATTTCGACGTAAGGCAACCTTTCTGAGTCAAATAGTTGCCGATTTCGATAAAATCTTAGCCAGAATCTGCTTTTTCGCCTCTTATTGTACCCAAATCTACCTTAGAAATGCAGATATATACTTAAAACACCTTCTTTTGGGACAAATAATTGGTTTTCGCCCTTGATTTACGGAAGATTATAGCCAAAACATGCATTTTCATAACTTAGCGAACTGAAATCTACATTAAAACTGCAGATAACTACCTAAAAATTCACTTCCTTGAATTGATAATAGGTTTTTCTTTGTCATTTTAAACAGATTCCAGTCAAAATCGGCTTCTTCGATTCATATCGTATCTAAAACCGCATCAAAACTGCAAATATCAGTTTAAACTATCATTTTTTGATACAAACAGTTATATATTCATGTCAATATCTTTCAAATTCTAGTCAAAATCGGCGTCTTTGGGCATTTTAGTAACGAAAACCTTAATAAACTATTAGATTTCGACGTAAGGCAACCTTTCTGAGTCAAATAGTTGCCGATTTCGATAAAATCTTAGTCAGAATCTGCTTTTTCGCCTCTCATTGTACCCAAATCTACCTTAGAAATGCAGATATATACTTAAAACACCTTCTTTTGGGACGAATAATTGGTTTTCGCCCTTGATTTATGGAAGATTATAGCCAAAACATGCATTTTCATAACTTAGCGAACTGAAATCTACATTAAAAGTGCAGATAACTACTTAAAAATTCACTTCCTTGAATTGATAATAGGTTTTTCTTTGTCATTTTATACAGATTCCAGTCAAAATCGGCTTCTTCGATTCATATCGTATCTAAAACCGCATCAAAACTGCAAATATCAGTTTAAACTATCATTTTTTGATACAAACAGTTATATATTCATGTCAATATCTTTCAAATTCTAGTCAAAATCGGCGTCTTTGGGCATTTTAGTAACGAAAACCTTAATAAACTATTAGATTTCGACGTAAGGCAACCTTTCTGAGTCAAATAGTTGCCGATTTCGATAAAATCTTAGTCAGAATCTGCTTTTTCGCCTCTTATTGTACCCAAATCTACCTTAGAAATGCAGATATATACTTAAAACACCTTCTTTTGGGACAAATAATTGGTTTTCGCCCTTGATTTACGGAAGATTATAGCCAAAACATGCATTTTCATAACTTAGCGAACTGAAATCTACATTAAAACTGCAGATAACTACTTAATAATTCACTTCCTTGAATTGATAATTGGTTTTTCTTTGTCATTTTTAACAGATTCCAGTCAAAATCGGCTTCTTCGATTCATATCGTATCTAAAACCGCATCAAAACTGCAAATATCAGTTTAAACTATCATTTTTTGATACAAACAGTTATATATTCATGTCAATATCTTTCAAATTCTAGTCAAAATCGGCGTCTTTGTGCATTTTAGTAACGAAGACCTTAATAAACTATTAGATTTCGACGTAATTCAACCTTTCTGAGTCAAATAGTTGCCGATTTCGATAAAATCTTAGTCAGAATCTGCTTTTTCGCCTCTTATTGTACCCAAATCTACCTTAGAAATGCAGATATATACTTAAAACACCTTCTTTTGGGACAAATAATTGGTTTTCGCCCTTGATTTACGGAAGATTATAGCCAAAACATGCATTTTCATAACTTAGCGAACTGAAATCTACATTAAAACTGCAGATAACTAATTAAAAATTCACTTCCTTGAATTGATAATAGGTTTTTCTTTGTCATTTTAAACAGATTCCAGTCAAAATCGGCTTCTTCGATTCATATCGTATCTAAAACCGCATCAAAACTGCAAATATCAGTTTAAACTATCATTTTTTGATACAAACAGTTATATATTCATGTCAATATCTTTCAAATTCTAGTCAAAATCGGCGTCTTTGGGCATTTTAGTAACGAAAACCTTAATAAACTATTAGATTTCGACGTAAGGCAACCTTTCTGAGTGAAATAGTTGCCGATTTCGATAAAATCTTAGTCAGAATCTGCTTTTTCGCCTATTATTGTACCCAAATCTACCTTAGAAATGCAGATATATACTTAAAACACCTTCTTTTGGGACAAATAATTGCTTTTCGAAACTTGATTTACGGAAGATTATAGCCAAAACATGCATTTTTATAACTTAGCGAACTGAAATCTACATTAAAACTGCAGATAACTACTTAAAAATTCGCTTCCTTGAATTGATAATAGGTTTTTCTTTGTCATTTTAAACAGATTCCAGTCAAAATCGGCTTCTTCGATTCATATCGTATCTAAAACCCCATCAAAACTGCAAATATCAGTTTAAACTATCATTTTTTGATACAAACAGTTATATATTCATGTCAATATCTTTCAAATTCTAGTCAAAATCGGCGTCTTTGGGCATTTTAGTAACGAAAACCTTAATAAACTATTAGATTTCGACGTAAGGCAACCTTTCTGAGTCAAATAGTTGCCGATTTCGATAAAATCTTAGTCAGAATCTGCTTTTTCGCCTCTTATTGTACCCAAATCTACCTTAGAAATGCAGATATATACTTAAAACACCTTCTTTTGGGACAAATAATTGGTTTTCGCCCTTGATTTACGGAAGATTATACCCAAAACATGCATTTTCATAACTTAGCGAACTGAAATCTACATTAAAACTGCAGATAACTACTTAAAAATTCACTTCCTTGAATTGATAATAGGTTTTTCTTTGTCATTTTAAACAGATTCCAGTCAAAATCGGCTTCTTCGATTCATATCGTATCTAAAACCGCATCAAAACTGCAAATATCAGTTTAAACTATCATTTTTTGATACAAACAGTTTTATATTCATGTCAATATCTTTCAAATTCTAGTCAAAATCGGCGTCTTTGGGCATTTTAGTAACGAAACCCTTAATAAACTATTAGATTTCGACGTAAGGCAACCTTTCTGAGTCAAATAGTTGCCGATTTCGATAAAATCTTAGCCAGAATCTGCTTTTTCGCCTCTTATTGTACCCAAATCTACCTTAGAAATGCAGATATATACTTAAAACACCTTCTTTTGGGACAAATAATTGGTTTTCGCCCTTGATTTACGGAAGATTATAGCCAAAACATGCATTTTCATAACTTAGCGAACTGAAATCTACATTAAAACTGCAGATAACTATTTAAAAATTCACTTCCTTGAATTGATAATAGGTTTTTCTTTGTCATTTTAAACAGATTCCAGTCAAAATCGGCTTCTTCGACTCATATCGTACCTAAAACCGCATCAAAACTGCAAATATCAGTTTAAACTATCATTTTTTGATACAAACAGTTATATATTCATGTCAATATCTTTCAAATTCTAGTCAAAATCGGCGTCTTTGAGCATTTTAGTAACGAAAACCTTAATAAACTATTAGATTTCGACGTAAGGCAACCTTTCTGAGTCAAATAGTTGCCGATTTCGATAAAATCTTAGTCAGAATCTGCTTTTTCGCCTCTTATTGTACCCAAATCTACCTTAGAAAAGCAGATATATACTTAAAACACCTTCTTTTGGGACAAATAATTGGTTTTCGCCCTTGATTTACGGAAGATTATAGCCAAAACATGCATTTTCATAACTTAGCGAACTGAAATCTACATTAAAACTGCAGATAACTACTTAAAAATTCACTTCCTTGAATTGATAATAGGTTTTTCTTTGTCATTTTAAACAGATTCCAGTCAAAATCGGCTTCTTCGACTCATATCGTACCTAAAACCGCATCAAAACTGCAAATATCAGTTTAAACTATCATTTTTTGATACAAACAGTTATATATTCATGTCAATATCTTTCAAATTCTAGTCAAAATCGGCGTCTTTGAGCATTTTAGTAACGAAAACCTTAATAAACTATTAGATTTCGACGTAAGGCAACCTTTCTGAGTCAAATAGTTGCCGATTTCGATAAAATCTTAGTCAGAATCTGCTTTTTCGCCTCTTATTGTACCCAAATCTACCTTAGAAATGCAGATATATACTTAAAACACCTTCTTTTGGGACAAATAATTGGTTTTCGCCCTTGATTTACGGAAGATTATAGCCAAAACATGCATTTTCATAACTTAGCGAACTGAAATCTACATTAAAACTGCAGATAACTACTTAAAAATTCACTTCCTTGAATTGATAATAGGTTTTTCTTTGTCATTTTAAACAGATTCCAGTCAAAATCGGCTTCTTCGATTCATATCGTATCTAAAACCGCATCAAAACTGCAAATATCAGTTTAAACTATCATTTTTTGATACAAACAGTTTTATATTCATGTCAATATCTTTCAAATTCTAGTCAAAATCGGCGTCTTTGGGCATTTTAGTAACGAAACCCTTAATAAACTATTAGATTTCGACGTAAGGCAACCTTTCTGAGTCAAATAGTTGCCGATTTCGATAAAATCTTAGCCAGAATCTGCTTTTTCGCCTCTTATTGTACCCAAATCTACCTTAGAAATGCAGATATATACTTAAAACACCTTCTTTTGGGACAAATAATTGGTTTTCGCCCTTGATTTACGGAAGATTATAGCCAAAACATGCATTTTCATAACTTAGCGAACTGAAATCTACATTAAAACTGCAGATAACTATTTAAAAATTCACTTCCTTGAATTGATAATAGGTTTTTCTTTGTCATTTTAAACAGATTCCAGTCAAAATCGGCTTCTTCGACTCATATCGTACCTAAAACCGCATCAAAACTGCAAATATCAGTTTAAACTATCATTTTTTGATACAAACAGTTATATATTCATGTCAATATCTTTCAAATTCTAGTCAAAATCGGCGTCTTTGAGCATTTTAGCAACGAAAACCTTAATAAACTATTAGATTTCGACGTAAGGCAACCTTTCTGAGTCAAATAGTTGCCGATTTCGATAAAATCTTAGTCAGAATCTGCTTTTTCGCCTCTTATTGTACCCAAATCTACCTTAGAAAAGCAGATATATACTTAAAACACCTTCTTTTGGGACAAATAATTGGTTTTCGCCCTTGATTTACGGAAGATTATAGCCAAAACATGCATTTTCATAACTTAGCGAACTGAAATCTACATTAAAACTGCAGATAACTACTTAAAAATTCACTTCCTTGAATTGATAATAGGTTTTTCTTTGTCATTTTAAACAGATTCCAGTCAAAATCGGCTTCTTCGACTCATATCGTACCTAAAACCGCATCAAAACTGCAAATATCAGTTTAAACTATCATTTTTTGATACAAACAGTTATATATTCATGTCAATATCTTTCAAATTCTAGTCAAAATCGGCGTCTTTGGGCATTTTAGTAACGAAAACCTTAATAAACTATTAGATTTCATCGTAAGGCAACCTTTCTGAGTCAAATAGTTGCCGATTTCGATAAAATCTTAGTCAGAATCTGCTTTTTCGCCTCTTATTGTACCCAAATCTACCTTAGAAATGCAGATATATACTTAAAACACCTTCTTTTGGGACAAATAATTGGTTTTCGCCCTTGATTTACTTAAGATTATAGCCAAAACATGCATTTTCATAACTTAGCGAACTGAAATCTACATTAAAACTGCAGATAACTATTTAAAAATTCACTTCCTTGAATTGATAATAGGTTTTTCTTTGTCATTTTAAACAGATTCCAGTCAAAATCGGCTTCTTCGACTCATATCGTACCTAAAACCGCATCAAAACTGCAAATATCAGTTTAAACTATCATTTTTTGATACAAACAGTTATATATTCATGTCAATATCTTTCAAATTCTAGTCAAAATCGGCGTCTTTGGGCATTTTAGTAACGAAAACCTTAATAAACTATTAGATTTCATTGTAAGGCAACCTTTCTGAGTCAAATAGTTGCCGATTTCGATAAAATCTTAGTCAGAATCTGCTTTTTCGCCTCTTATTGTACCCAAATCTACCTTAGAATTGCAGATATATACTTAAAACACCTTCTTTTGGGACAAATAATTGGTTTTCGCCCTTGATTTAAGGAAGATTATAGCCAAAACATGCATTTTCATAAATTAGCGAACTGAAATCTACATTAAAACTGCAGATAACTACTTAAAAATTCACTTCCTTGAATTGATAATAGGTTTTTCTTTGTCATTTTAAACAGATTCCAGTCAAAATCGGCTTCTTCGACTCATATCGTACCTAAAACCGCATCAAAACTGCAAATATCAGTTTAAACTATCATTTTTTGATACAAACAGTTATATATTCATGTCAATATCTTTCAAATTCTAGTCAAAATCGGCGTCTTTGGGCATTTTAGTAACGAAAACCTTAATAAACTATTAGATTTCGACGTAAGGCAACCTTTCTGAGTCAAATAGTTGTCGATTTCGATAAAATCTTAGTCAGAATCTGCTTTTTCGCCTCATATTTTACCCAAATCTACCTTAGACATGCAGATATATACTTAAAACACCTTCTTTTGGGACAAATAATTGGTTTTCGAAAGGTTGCCTTACGTCGAAATCTAATAGTTTATTAAGGTTTTCGTTACTAAAATGCCCAAAGACGCCGATTTTGACTATAATTTGAAAGCAACCTTTCTAAGTCAAATAGTTGCCGATTTCGATAAAATCTTAGTCAGAATCTGCTTTTTCGCCTCTTATTGTACCCAAATCTACCTTAGAAATTCAGATATATACTTAAAACACCTTCTTTTGGGACAAATAATTGGTTTTCGCCCTTGATTTACGGAAGATTATAGCCAAAACATGCATTTTCATAACTTAGCGAACTGAAATCTACATTAAAACTGCAGATAACTACCTAAAAATTCACTTCCTTGAATTGATAATAGGTTTTTCTTTGTCATTTTAAACAGATTCCAGTCAAAATCGGCTTCTTCGATTCATATCGTATCTAAAACCGCATCAAAACTGCAAATATCAGTTTAAACTATCATTTTTTGATACAAACAGTTATATATTCATGTCAATATCTTTCAAATTCTAGTCAAAATCGGCGTCTTTGGGCATTTTAGTAACGAAAACCTTAATAAACTATTAGATTTCGACGTAAGGCAACCTTTCTGAGTCAAATAGTTGCCGATTTCGATAAAATCTTAGTCAGAATCTGCTTTTTCGCCTCTTATTGTACCCAAATCTACCTTAGAAATGCAGATATATACTTAAAACACCTTCTTTTGGGACAAATAATTGGTTTTCGCCCTTGATTTACGGAAGATTATAGCCAAAACATGCATTTTCATAACTTAGCGAACTGAAATCTACATTAAAACTGCAGATAACTACTTAATAATTCACTTCCTTGAATTGATAATTGGTTTTTCTTTGTCATTTTAAACAGATTCCAGTCAAAATCGGCTTCTTCGATTCATATCGTATCTAAAACCGCATCAAAACTGCAAATATCAGTTTAAACTATCATTTTTTGATACAAACAGTTATATATTCATGTCAATATCTTTCAAATTCTAGTCAAAATCGGCGTCTTTGTGCATTTTAGTAACGAAGACCTTAATAAACTATTAGATTTCGACGTAATTCAACCTTTCTGAGTCAAATAGTTGCCGATTTCGATAAAATCTTAGTCAGAATCTGCTTTTTCGCCTCTTATTGTACCCAAATCTACCTTAGAAATGCAGATATATACTTAAAACACCTTCTTTTGGGACAAATAATTGGTTTTCGCCCTTGATTTACGGAAGATTATAGCCAAAACATGCATTTTCATAACTTAGCGAACTGAAATCTACATTAAAACTGCAGATAACTATTTAAAAATTCACTTCCTTGAATTGATAATAGGTTTTTCTTTGTCATTTTAAACAGATTCCAGTCAAAATCGGCTTCTTCGATTCATATCGTATCTAAAACCGCATCAAAACTGCAAATATCAGTTTAAACTATCATTTTTTGATACAAACAGTTATATATTCATGTCAATATCTTTCAAATTCTAGTCAAAATCGGCGTCTTTGGGCATTTTAGTAACGAAAACCTTAATAAACTATTAGATTTCGACGTAAGGCAACCTTTCTGAGTCAAATAGTTGCCGATTTCGATAAAATCTTAGTCAGAATCTGCTTTTTCGCCTCTTATTGTACCCAAATCTACCTTAGAAATGCAGATATATACTTAAAACACCTTCTTTTGGGACAAATAATTGGTTTTCGCCCTTGATTTACGGAAGATTATACCCAAAACATGCATTTTCATAACTTAGCGAACTGAAATCTACATTAAAACTGCAGATAACTACTTAAAAATTCACTTCCTTGAATTGATAATAGGTTTTTCTTTGTCATTTTAAACAGATTCCAGTCAAAATCGGCTTCTTGGATTCATATCGTATCTAAAACCGCATCAAAACTGCAACTATCAGTTTAAACTATCATTTTTTGATACAAACAGTTTTATATTCATGTCAATATCTTTCAAATTCTAGTCAAAATCGGCGTCTTTGGGCATTTTAGTAACGAAACCCTTAATAAACTATTAGATTTCGACGTAAGGCAACCTTTCTGAGTCAAATAGTTGCCGATTTCGATAAAATCTTAGCCAGAATCTGCTTTTTCGCCTCTTATTGTACCCAAATCTACCTTAGAAATGCAGATATATACTTAAAACACCTTCTTTTGGGACAAATAATTGGTTTTCGCCCTTGATTTACGGAAGATTATAGCCAAAACATGCATTTTCATAACTTAGCGAACTGAAATCTACATTAAAACTGCAGATAACTATTTAAAAATTCACTTCCTTGAATTGATAATAGGTTTTTCTTTGTCATTTTAAACAGATTCCAGTCAAAATCGGCTTCTTCGACTCATATCGTACCTAAAACCGCATCAAAACTGCAAATATCAGTTTAAACTATCATTTTTTGATACAAACAGTTATATATTCATGTCAATATCTTTCAAATTCTAGTCAAAATCGGCGTCTTTGAGCATTTTAGTAACGAAAACCTTAATAAACTATTAGATTTCGACGTAAGGCAACCTTTCTGAGTCAAATAGTTGCCGATTTCGATAAAATCTTAGTCAGAATCTGCTTTTTCGCCTCTTATTGTACCCAAATCTACCTTAGAAAAGCAGATATATACTTAAAACACCTTCTTTTGGGACAAATAATTGGTTTTCGCCCTTGATTTACGGAAGATTATAGCCAAAACATGCATTTTCATAACTTAGCGAACTGAAATCTACATTAAAACTGCAGATAACTACTTAAAAATTCACTTCCTTGAATTGATAATAGGTTTTTCTTTGTCATTTTAAACAGATTCCAGTCAAAATCGGCTTCTTCGACTCATATCGTACCTAAAACCGCATCAAAACTGCAAATATCAGTTTAAACTATCATTTTTTGATACAAACAGTTATATATTCATGTCAATATCTTTCAAATTCTAGTCAAAATCGGCGTCTTTGAGCATTTTAGTAACGAAAACCTTAATAAACTATTAGATTTCGACGTAAGGCAACCTTTCTGAGTCAAATAGTTGCCGATTTCGATAAAATCTTAGTCAGAATCTGCTTTTTCGCCTCTTATTGTACCCAAATCTACCTTAGAAATGCAGATATATACTTAAAACACCTTCTTTTGGGACAAATAATTGGTTTTCGCCCTTGATTTACGGAAGATTATAGCCAAAACATGCATTTTCATAACTTAGCGAACTGAAATCTACATTAAAACTGCAGATAACTACTTAAAAATTCACTTCCTTGAATTGATAATAGGTTTTTCTTTGTCATTTTAAACAGATTCCAGTCAAAATCGGCTTCTTCGATTCATATCGTATCTAAAACCGCATCAAAACTGCAAATATCAGTTTAAACTATCATTTTTTGATACAAACAGTTTTATATTCATGTCAATATCTTTCAAATTCTAGTCAAAATCGGCGTCTTTGGGCATTTTAGTAACGAAACCCTTAATAAACTATTAGATTTCGACGTAAGGCAACCTTTCTGAGTCAAATAGTTGCCGATTTCGATAAAATCTTAGCCAGAATCTGCTTTTTCGCCTCTTATTGTACCCAAATCTACCTTAGAAATGCAGATATATACTTAAAACACCTTCTTTTGGGACAAATAATTGGTTTTCGCCCTTGATTTACGGAAGATTATAGCCAAAACATGCATTTTCATAACTTAGCGAACTGAAATCTACATTAAAACTGCAGATAACTATTTAAAAATTCACTTCCTTGAATTGATAATAGGTTTTTCTTTGTCATTTTAAACAGATTCCAGTCAAAATCGGCTTCTTCGACTCATATCGTACCTAAAACCGCATCAAAACTGCAAATATCAGTTTAAACTATCATTTTTTGATACAAACAGTTATATATTCATGTCAATATCTTTCAAATTCTAGTCAAAATCGGCGTCTTTGAGCATTTTAGCAACGAAAACCTTAATAAACTATTAGATTTCGACGTAAGGCAACCTTTCTGAGTCAAATAGTTGCCGATTTCGATAAAATCTTAGTCAGAATCTGCTTTTTCGCCTCTTATTGTACCCAAATCTACCTTAGAAAAGCAGATATATACTTAAAACACCTTCTTTTGGGACAAATAATTGGTTTTCGCCCTTGATTTACGGAAGATTATAGCCAAAACATGCATTTTCATAACTTAGCGAACTGAAATCTACATTAAAACTGCAGATAACTACTTAAAAATTCACTTCCTTGAATTGATAATAGGTTTTTCTTTGTCATTTTAAACAGATTCCAGTCAAAATCGGCTTCTTCGACTCATATCGTACCTAAAACCGCATCAAAACTGCAAATATCAGTTTAAACTATCATTTTTTGATACAAACAGTTATATATTCATGTCAATATCTTTCAAATTCTAGTCAAAATCGGCGTCTTTGGGCATTTTAGTAACGAAAACCTTAATAAACTATTAGATTTCATCGTAAGGCAACCTTTCTGAGTCAAATAGTTGCCGATTTCGATAAAATCTTAGTCAGAATCTGCTTTTTCGCCTCTTATTGTACCCAAATCTACCTTAGAAATGCAGATATATACTTAAAACACCTTCTTTTGGGACAAATAATTGGTTTTCGCCCTTGATTTACTTAAGATTATAGCCAAAACATGCATTTTCATAACTTAGCGAACTGAAATCTACATTAAAACTGCAGATAAATACTTAAAAATTCACTTCCTTGAATTGATAATAGGTTTTTCTTTGTCATTTTAAACAGATTCCAGTCAAAATCGGCTTCTTCGATTCATATCGTACCTAAAACCGCATCAAAACTGCAAATATCAGTTTAAACTATCATTTTTTGATACAAACAGTTATATATTCATATCAATATCTTTCAAATTCTAGTCAAAATCGGCGTCTTTGGGCATTTTAGTAACGAAAACCTTAATAAACTATTAGATTTCGACGTAAGGCAACCTTTCTGAGTAAAATAGTTGCCGATTTCGATAAAATCTTAGTCAGAAACTGCTTCTTCGCCTCTTATTGTACCCAAATCTACCTTAGAAATTCAGATATATACTTAAAACACCTTCTTTTGGGACAAATAATTGGTTTTCGCCCTTGATTTACGGAAGATTATAGCCAAAACATGCATTTTCATAACTTAGCGAACTGAAATCTACATTAAAACTGCAGATAACTACCTAAAAATTCACTTCCTTGAATTGATAATAGGTTTTTCTTTGTCATTTTAAACAGATTCCAGTCAAAATCGGCTTCTTCGATTCATATCGTATCTAAAACCGCATCAAAACTGCAAATATCAGTTTAAACTATCATTTTTTGATACAAACAGTTATATATTCATGTCAATATCTTTCAAATTCTAGTCAAAATCGGCGTCTTTGGGCATTTTAGTAACGAAAACCTTAATAAACTATTAGATTTCGACGTAAGGCAACCTTTCTGAGTCAAATAGTTGCCGATTTCGATAAAATCTTAGTCAGAATCTGCTTTTTCGCCTCTTATTGTACCCAAATCTACCTTAGAAATGCAGATATATACTTAAAACACCTTTTTTGGGACAAATAATTGGTTTTCGCCCTTGATTTACTTAAGATTATAGCCAAAACATGCATTTTCATAACTTAGCGAACTGAAATCTACATTAAAACTGCAGATAAATACTTAAAAATTCACTTCCTTGAATTGATAATAGGTTTTTCTTTGTCATTTTAAACAGATTCCAGTCAAAATCGGCTTCTTCGATTCATATCGTACCTAAAACCGCATCAAAACTGCAAATATCAGTTTAAACTATCATTTTTTGATACAAACAGTTATATATTCATATCAATATCTTTCAAATTCTAGTCAAAATCGGCGTCTTTGGGCATTTTAGTAACGAAAACCTTAATAAACTATTAGATTTCGACGTAAGGCAACCTTTCTGAGTAAAATAGTTGCCGATTTCGATAAAATCTTAGTCAGAAACTGCTTCTTCGCCTCTTATTGTACCCAAATCTACCTTAGAAATTAAGATATATACTTAAAACACCTTCTTTTGGGACAAATAATTGGTTTTCGCCCTTGATTTACGGTAGATTATAGCCAGAACATGCATTTTCATAACTTAGCGAACTGAAATCTACATTAAAACTGCAGATAACTACTTAAAAATTCACTTCCTTGAATTGATAATTGGTTTTTCTTTGTCATTTTAAACAGATTCCAGTCAAAATCGGCTTCTTCGACTCATATCGTACCTAAAACCGCATCAAAACTGCAAATATCAGTTTAAACTATCATTTTTTGATACAAACAGTTATATATTCATGTCAATATCTTTCAAATTCTAGTCAAAATCGGCGTCTTTGGGCATTTTAGTAACGAAAACCTTAATAAACTATTAGATTTCGACGTAAGGCAACCTTTCTGAGTCAAATAGTTGCCGATTTCGATAAAATCTTAGTCAGAATCTGCTTTTTCGCCTCTTATTGTACCCAAATCTACCTTAGAAATGCAGATATATACTTAAAACACCTTCTTTTGGGACAAATAATTGGTTTTCGTCCTTGATTTACGGAAGATTATAGCCAAAACATGCATTTTCATAACTTAGCGAACTGAAATCTACATTAAAACTGCAGATAACTACTTAAAAATTCACTTCCTTGAATTGATAATAGGTTTTTCTTTGTCATTTTAAACAGATTAAAGTCAAAATCGGCTTCTTTGATTCATATCGTACCTAAAACCGCATCAAAACTGCAAATATCAGTTTAAACTATCATTTTTTGATACAAACAGTTATATATTCATATCAATATCTTTCAAATTCTAGTCAAAATCGGCGTCTTTGGGCATTTTAGTAACGAAAACCTTAATAAACTATTAGATTTCGACGTAAGGCAACCTTTCTGAGTAAAATAGTTGCCGATTTCGATAAAATCTTAGTCAGAAACTGCTTCTTCGCCTCTTATTGTACCCAAATCTACCTTAGAAATTAAGATATATACTTAAAACACCTTCTTTTGGGACAAATAATTGGTTTTCGCCCTTGATTTACGGTAGATTATAGCCAGAACATGCATTTTCATAACTTAGCGAACTGAAATCTACATTAAAACTGCAGATAACTACTTAAAAATTCACTTCCTTGAATTGATAATTGGTTTTTCTTTGTCATTTTAAACAGATTCCAGTCAAAATCGGCTTCTTCGACTCATATCGTACCTAAAACCGCATCAAAACTGCAAATATCAGTTTAAACTATCATTTTTTGATACAAACAGTTATATATTCATGTCAATATCTTACAAATTCTAGTCAAAATCGGCGTCTTTGGGCATTTTAGTAACGAAAACCTTAATAAACTATTAGATTTCGACGTAAGGCAACCTTTCTGAGTCAAATAGTTGCCGATTTCGATAAAATCTTAGTCAGAATCTGCTTTTTCGCCTCTTATTGTACCCAAATCTACCTTAGAAATGCAGATATATACTTAAAACACCTTCTTTTGGGACAAATAATTGGTTTTCGCCCTTGATTTACGGAAGATTATAGCCAAAACATGCATTTTCATAACTTAGCGAACTGAAATCTACATTAAAACTGCAGATAACTACTTAAAAATTCACTTCCTTGAATTGATAATAGGTTTTTCTTTGTCATTTTAAACAGATTCCAGTCAAAATCGGCTTCTTCGATTCATATCGTATCTAAAACCGCATCAAAACTGCAAATATCAGTTTAAACTATCATTTTTTGATACAAACAGTTATATATTCATGTCAATATCTTTCAAATTCTAGTCAAAATCGGCGTCTTTGGGCATTTTAGTAACGAAAACCTTAATAAACTATTAGATTTCGACGTAAGGCAACCTTTCTGAGTCAAATAGTTGCCGATTTCGATAAAATCTTAGTCAGAATCTGCTTTTTCGCCTCTTATCGTACCCAAATCTACCTTAGAAATGCAGATATATACTTAAAACACCATCTTTTGGGACAAATAATTGGTTTTCGCCATTGATTTACGGAAGACTATAGCCAAAACATGCATTTTCATAATTTAGCGAACTGAAATCTACATTAAAACTGCAGATAACTACTTAAAAATTCACTTCCTTGAATTGATAATAGGTTTTTCTTTGTCATTTTAAACAGATTCCAGTCAAAATCGGCTTCTTCGATTCATATCGTATCTAAAACCGCATCAAAACTGCAAATATCAGTTTAAACTATCATTTTTTGATACAAACAGTTATATATTCATGTCAATATCTTTCAAATTCTAGTCAAAATCGGCGTCTTTGGGCATTTTAGTAACGAAAACCTTAATAAACTATTAGATTTCGACGTAAGGCAACCTTTCTGAGTCAAATAGTTGCCGATTTCGATAAAATCTTAGTCAGAATCTGCTTTTTCGCCTCTTATTGTACCCAAATCTACCTTAGAAATGCAGATATATACTTAAAACACCATCTTTTGGGACAAATAATTGGTTTTCGCCCTTGATTTACGGAAGACTATAGCCAAAACATGCATTTTCATAATTTAGCGAACTGAAATCTACATTAAAACTGCAGATAACTACTTAAAAATTCACTTCCTTGAATTGATAATAGGTTTTTCTTTGTCATTTTAAACAGATTCCAGTCAAAATCGGCTTCTTCGATTCATATCGTATCTAAAACCGCATCAAAACTGCAAATATCAGTTTAAACTATCATTTTTTGATACAAACAGTTATATATTCATGTCAATATCTTTCAAATTCTAGTCAAAATCGGCGTCTTTAGGCATTTTAGTAACGAAAACCTTAATAAACTATTAGATTTCGACGTAAGGCAACCTTTCTGAGTCAAATAGTTGCCGATTTCGATAAAATCTTAGTCAGAATCTGCTTTTTCGCCTCTTATTGTACCCAAATCTACCTTAGAAATGCAGATATATACTTAAAACACCTTCTTTTGGGACAAATAATTGGTTTTCGCCCTTGATTTACGGAAGATTATAGCCAAAACATGCATTTTCATAACTTAGCGAACTGAAATCTACATTAAAACTGCAGATAACTACTTAAAAATTCACTTCCTTGAATTGATAATAGGTTTTTCTTTGTTATTTTAAACAGATTCCAGTCAAAATCGGCTTCTTCGATTCATATCGTATCTAAAACCGCATCAAAACTGCAAACATCAGTTTAAACTATCATTTTTTGGTACAAACAGTTATATATTCATGTCAATATCTTTCAAATTCTAGTCAAAATCGGCGTCTTTGGGCATTTTAGTAACGAAAACCTTAATAAACTATTAGATTTCGACGTAAGGCAACCTTTCTGAGTCAAATAGTTGCCGATTTCGATAAAATCTTAGTCAGCATCTGCTTTTTCGCCTCTTATTGTACCCAAATCTACCTTAGAAATGCAGATATATACTTAAAACACCTTCTTTTGGGACAAATAATTGGTTTTCGCCCTTGATTTACGGAAGATTATAGCCAAAACATGCATTTTCATAACTTAGCGAACTGAAATCTACATTAAAACTGCAGATAACTACTTAAAAATTCACTTCCTTGAATTGATAATAGGTTTTTCTTTGTCATTTTAAACAGATTCCAGTCAAAATCGGCTTCTTCGATTCATATCGTATCTAAAACCGCATCAAAACTGCAAATATCTGTTTAAACTATCATTTTTTGATACAAACAGTTATATATTCATGTCAATATCTTTCAAATTCTAGTCAAAATCGGCGTCTTTGGGCATTTTAGTAACGAAAACCTTAATAAACTATTAGATTTCGACGTAAGGCAACCTTTCTGACTCAAATAGTTGCCGATTTCGATAAAATCTTAGCCAGAATCTGCTTTTTCGCCTCTTATTGTACCCAAATCTACCTTAGAAATGCAGATATATACTTAAAACACCTTCGTTTGGGACAAATAATTGGTTTTCGCCCTTGATTTACGGAAGATTATAGCCAAAACATGCATTTTCATAACTTAGCGAACTGAAATCTACATTAAAACTGCAGATAACTACTTAAAAATTCACTTCCTTGAATTGATAATAGGTTTTTCTTTGTCATTTTAAACAGATTCCAGTCAAAATCGGCTTCTTCGACTCATATCGTACCTAAAACCGCATCAAAACTGCAAATATCAGTTTAAACTATCATTTTTTGATACAAACAGTTATATATTCATGTCAATATCTTTCAAATTCTAGTCAAAATCGGCGTCTTTGGGCATTTTAGTAACGAAAACCTTAATAAACTATTAGATTTCGACGTAAGGCAACCTTTCTGAGTCAAATAGTTGCCGATTTCGATAAAATCTTAGTCAGAATCTGCTTTTTCGCCTCTTATTGTACCCAAATCTACCTTAGAAATGCAGATATATACTTAAAACACCTTCTTTTGGGACAAATAATTGGTTTTCGCCCTTGATTTACGGAAGATTATAGCCAAAACATGCATTTTCATAACTTATCGAACTGAAATCTACATTAAAACTGCAGATAACTACTTAAAAATTCACTTCCTTGAATTGATAATAGGTTTTTCTTTGTCATTTTAAACAGATTCCAGTCAAAATCGGCTTCTTCGACTCATATCGTACCTAAAACCGCATCAAAACTGCAAATATCAGTTTAAACTATCATTTTTTGATACAAACAGTTATATATTCATATCAATATCTTTCAAATTCTAGTCAAAATCGGCGTCTTTGGGCATTTTAGTAACGAAAACCTTAATAAACTATTAGATTTCGACGTAAGGCAACCTTTCTGAGTCAAATAGTTGCCGATTTCGATAAAATCTTAGTCAGAATCTGCTTTTTCGCCTCTTATTGTACCCAAATCTACCTTAGAAATTCAGATATATACTTAAAACACCTTCTTTTGGGACAAATAATTGGTTTTCGCCCTTGATTTACGGAAGATTATAGCCAAAACATGCATTTTCATAACTTAGCGAACTGAAATCTACATTAAAACTGCAGATAACTACTTAAAAATGCACTTCCTTGAATTGATAATAGGTTTTTCTTTGTCATTTTAAACAGATTCCAGTCAAAATCGGCTTCTTCGACTCATATCGTACCTAAAACCGCATCAAAACTGCAAATATCAGTTTAAACTATCATTTTTTGATACAAACAGTTATATATTCATGTCAATATCTTTCAAATTCTAGTCAAAATCGGCGTCTTTGGGCATTTTAGTAACGAAAACCTTAATAAACTATTAGATTTCGACGTAAGGCAACCTTTCTGAGTCACTAGTTGCTGATTTCGATAAAATCTTAGTCAGAATCTGCTTTTTCGCCTCTTATTGTACCCAAATCTACCTTAGAAATGCAGATATATACTTAAAACACCTTCTTTTGGGACAAATAATTGGTTTTCGCCCTTGATTTACGGAAGATTATAGCCAAAACATGCATTTTCATAACTTAGCGAACTGAAATCTACATTAAAACTGCAGATAACTACTTAAAAATTCACTTCCTTGAATTGATAATAGGTTTTTCTTTGTCATTTTAAACAGATTCCAGTCAAAATCGGCTTCTTCGATTCATATCGTATCTAAAACCGCATCAAAACTGCAAATATCAGTTTAAACTATCATTTTTTGATACAAACAGTTATATATTCATATCAATATCTTTCAAATTCTAGTCAAAATCGGCGTCTTTGGGCATTTTAGTAACGAAAACCTTAATAAACTATTAGATTTCGACGTAAGGCAACCTTTCTGAGTAAAATAGTTGCCGATTTCGATAAAATCTTAGTCAGAAACTGCTTCTTCGCCTCTTATTGTACCCAAATCTACCTTAGAAATTAAGATATATACTTAAAACACCTTCTTTTGGGACAAATAATTGGTTTTCGCCCTTGATTTACGGTAGATTATAGCCAGAACATGCATTTTCATAACTTAGCGAACTGAAATCTACATTAAAACTGCAGATAACTACTTAAAAATTCACTTCCTTGAATTGATAATTGGTTTTTCTTTGTCATTTTAAACAGATTCCAGTCAAAATCGGCTTCTTCGACTCATATCGTACCTAAAACCGCATCAAAACTGCAAATATCAGTTTAAACTATCATTTTTTGATACAAACAGTTATATATTCATGTCAATATCTTACAAATTCTAGTCAAAATCGGCGTCTTTGGGCATTTTAGTAACGAAAACCTTAATAAACTATTAGATTTCGACGTAAGGCAACCTTTCTGAGTCAAATAGTTGCCGATTTCGATAAAATCTTAGTCAGAATCTGCTTTTTCGCCTCTTATTGTACCCAAATCTACCTTAGAAATGCAGATATATACTTAAAACACCTTCTTTTGGGACAAATAATTGGTTTTCGCCCTTGATTTACGGAAGATTATAGCCAAAACATGCATTTTCATAACTTAGCGAACTGAAATCTACATTAAAACTGCAGATAACTACTTAAAAATTCACTTCCTTGAATTGATAATAGGTTTTTCTTTGTCATTTTAAACAGATTCCAGTCAAAATCGGCTTCTTCGATTCATATCGTATCTAAAACCGCATCAAAACTGCAAATATCAGTTTAAACTATCATTTTTTGATACAAACAGTTATATATTCATGTCAATATCTTTCAAATTCTAGTCAAAATCGGCGTCTTTGGGCATTTTAGTAACGAAAACCTTAATAAACTATTAGATTTCGACGTAAGGCAACCTTTCTGAGTCAAATAGTTGCCGATTTCGATAAAATCTTAGTCAGAATCTGCTTTTTCGCCTCTTATTGTACCCAAATCTACCTTAGAAATGCAGATATATACTTAAAACACCTTCTTTTGGGACAAATAATTGGTTTTCGCCCTTGATTTACGGAAGATTATAGCCAAAACATGCATTTTCATAACTTAGCGAACTGAAATCTACATTAAAACTGCAGATATCTACTTAAAAATTCACTTCCTTGAATTGATAATAGGTTTTTCTTTGTCATTTTAAACAGATTCCAGTCAAAATCGGCTTCTTCGATTCATATCGTATCTAAAACCGCATCAAAACTGCAAATATCAGTTTAAACTATCATTTTTTGACACAAACAGTTATATATTCATGTCAATATCTTTCAAATTCTAGTCAAAATCGGCGTCTTTGGGCATTTTAGTAACGAAAACCTTAATAAACTATTAGATTTCGACGTAAGGCAACCTTTCTGAGTCAAATAGTTGCCGATTTGGATAAAATCTTAGTCAGAATCTGCTTTTTCGCCTCTTATTGTACCCAAATCTACCTTAGAAATGCAGATATATACTTAAAACACCTTCTTTTGGGACAAATAATTGGTTTTCGCCCTTGATTTACGGAAGATTATAGCCAAAACATGCATTTTCATAACTTAGCGAACTGAAATCTACATTAAAACTGCATATAACTACTTAAAAATTCACTTCCTTGAATTGATAATAGGTTTTTCTTTGTCATTTTAAACAGATTCCAGTCAAAATCGGCTTCTTCGATTCATATCGTATCTAAAACCGCATCAAAACTGCAAATATCAGTTTAAACTATCATTTTTTGATACAAACAGTTATATATTCATGTCAATATCTTTCAAATTCTAGTCAAAATCGGCGTCTTTGGGCATTTTAGTAACGAAAATCTTAATAAACTATTAGATTTCGACGTAAGGCAACATTTCTGAGTCAAATAGTTGCCTATTTCGATAAAATCTTAGTCAGAATCTGCTTTTTCGCCTCTTATTGTACCCAAATCTACCTTAGAAATGCAGATATATACTTAAAACACCTTCTTTTGGGACAAATAATTTTTTTTCGCCCTTGATTTACGGAAGATTATAGCCAAAACATGCATTTTCATCACTTAGCGAACTGAAATCTACATTGAAACTGCAGATAACTACTTAAAAATTCACTTCCTTGAATTGATAATAGGTTTTTCTTTGTCATTTTAAACAGATTCCAGTCAAAATCGGCTTCTTCGACTCATATCGTACCTAAAACCGCATCAAAACTGCAAATATCAGTTTAAACTATCATTTTTTGATACAAACAGTTATATATTCATGCCAATATCTTTCAAATTCTAGTCAAAATCGGCGTCTTTGGGCATTTTAGTAACGAAAACCTTAATAAACTATTAGATTTCGACGTAACGCAACCTTTCTGAGTCAAATAGTTGCCGATTTCGATAAAATCTTAGTCAGAATCTGCTTTTTCGCCTCTTATTGTACCCAAATCTACCTTAGAAATGCAGATATATACTTAAAACACCTTCTTTTGGGACAAATAGTTGGTTTTCGCCCTTGATTTACGGAAGATTATAGCCAAAACATGCATTTTCATAACTTAGCGAACTGAAATCTACATTAAAACTGCAGATAACTACTTAAAAATTCACTTCCTTGAATTGATAATAGATTTTTCTTTGTCATTTTAAACAGATTCCAGTCAAAATCGGATTCTTCGATTCATATCGTATCTAACACCGCATCAAAACTGCAAATATCAGTTTAAACTATCATTTTTTGATACAAACAGTTATATATGGGCATTTTAGTAACGAAAACCTTAATAAACTATTAGATTTCGACGTAAGGCAACCTTTCTGAGTCAAATAGTTGCCGATTTCGATAAAATCTTAGTCAGAATCTGCTTTTTCGCCTCTTATTGTACCCAAATCTACCTTAGAATTGCAGATATATACTTAAAACACCTTCTTTTGGGACAAATAATTGGTTTTCGCCCTTGATTTACGGAAGATTATAGCCAAAACATGCATTTTCATAAATTAGCGAACTGAAATCTACATTAAAACTGCAGATAACTACTTAAAAATTCACTTCCTTGAATTGATAATAGGTTTTTCTTTGTCATTTTAAACAGATTCCAGTCAAAATCGGCTTCTTCGACTCATATCGTACCTAAAACCGCATCAAAACTGCAAATATCAGTTTAAACTATCATTTTTTGATACAAACAGTTATATATTCATGTCAATATCTTTCAAATTCTAGTCAAAATCGGCGTCTTTGGGCATTTTAGTAACGAAAACCTTAATAAACTATTAGATTTCGACGTAAGGCAACCTTTCTGAGTCAAATAGTTGTCGATTTCGATAAAATCTTAGTCAGAATCTGCTTTTTCGCCTCATATTTTACCCAAATCTACCTTAGACATGCAGATATATACTTAAAACACCTTCTTTTGGGACAAATAATTGGTTTTCGAAAGGTTGCCTTACGTCGAAATCTAATAGTTTATTAAGGTTTTCGTTACTAAAATGCCCAAAGACGCCGATTTTGACTATAATTTGAAAGCAACCTTTCTAAGTCAAATAGTTGCCGATTTCGATAAAATCTTAGTCAGAATCTGCTTTTTCGCCTCTCATTGTACCCAAATCTACCTTAGAAATGCAGATATATACTTAAAACACCTTCTTTTGGGACGAATAATTGGTTTTCGCCCTTGATTTATGGAAGATTATAGCCAAAACATGCATTTTCATAACTTAGCGAACTGAAATCTACATTAAAAGTGCAGATAACTACTTAAAAATTCACTTCCTTGAATTGATAATAGGTTTTTCTTTGTCATTTTATACAGATTCCAGTCAAAATCGGCTTCTTCGATTCATATCGTATCTAAAACCGCATCAAAACTGCAAATATCAGTTTAAACTATCATTTTTTGATACAAACAGTTATATATTCATGTCAATATCTTTCAAATTCTAGTCAAAATCGGCGTCTTTGGGCATTTTAGTAACGAAAACCTTAATAAACTATTAGATTTCGACGTAAGGCAACCTTTCTGAGTCAAATAGTTGCCGATTTCGATAAAATCTTAGTCAGAATCTGCTTTTTCGCCTCTTATTGTACCCAAATCTACCTTAGAAATGCAGATATATACTTAAAACACCTTCTTTTGGGACAAATAATTGGTTTTCGCCCTTGATTTACGGAAGATTATAGCCAAAACATGCATTTTCATAACTTAGCGAACTGAAATCTACATTAAAACTGCAGATAACTACTTAATAATTCACTTCCTTGAATTGATAATAGGTTTTTCTTTGTCATTTTAAACAGATTCCAGTCAAAATCGGCTTCTTCGATTCATATCGTATCTAAAACCGCATCAAAACTGCAAATATCAGTTTAAACTATCATTTTTTGATACAAACAGTTATATATTCATGTCAATATCTTTCAAATTCTAGTCAAAATCGGCGTCTTTGTGCATTTTAGTAACGAAGACCTTAATAAACTATTAGATTTCGACGTAATTCAACCTTTCTGAGTCAAATAGTTGCCGATTTCGATAAAATCTTAGTCAGAATCTGCTTTTTCGCCTCTTATTGTACCCAAATCTACCTTAGAAATGCAGATATATACTTAAAACACCTTCTTTTGGGACAAATAATTGGTTTTCGCCCTTGATTTACGGAAGATTATAGCCAAAACATGCATTTTCATAACTTAGCGAACTGAAATCTACATTAAAACTGCAGATAACTATTTAAAAATTCACTTCCTTGAATTGATAATAGGTTTTTCTTTGTCATTTTAAACAGATTCCAGTCAAAATCGGCTTCTTCGATTCATATCGTATCTAAAACCGCATCAAAACTGCAAATATCAGTTTAAACTATCATTTTTTGATACAAACAGTTATATATTCATGTCAATATCTTTCAAATTCTAGTCAAAATCGGCGTCTTTGGGCATTTTAGTAACGAAAACCTTAATAAACTATTAGATTTCGACGTAAGGCAACCTTTCTGAGTGAAATAGTTGCCGATTTCGATAAAATCTTAGTCAGAATCTGCTTTTTCGCCTATTATTGTACCCAAATCTACCTTAGAAATGCAGATATATACTTAAAACACCTTCTTTTGGGACAAATAATTGCTTTTCGCCCTTGATTTACGAAAGATTATAGCCAAAACATGCATTTTTATAACTTAGCGAACTGAAATCTACATTAAAACTGCAGATAACTACTTAAAAATTCGCTTCCTTGAATTGATAATAGGTTTTTCTTTGTCATTTTAAACAGATTCCAGTCAAAATCGGCTTCTTCGATTCATATCGTATCTAAAACCCCATCAAAACTGCAAATATCAGTTTAAACTATCATTTTTTGATACAAACAGTTATATATTCATGTCAATATCTTTCAAATTCTAGTCAAAATCGGCGTCTTTGGGCATTTTAGTAACGAAAACCTTAATAAACTATTAGATTTCGACGTAAGGCAACCTTTCTGAGTCAAATAGTTGCCGATTTCGATAAAATCTTAGTCAGAATCTGCTTTTTCGCCTCTTATTGTACCCAAATATACCTTAGAAATGCAGATATATACTTAAAACACCTTCTTTTGGGACAAATAATTGGTTTTCGAAAGGTTGCCTTACGTCGAAATCTAATAGTTTATTAAGGTTTTCGTTACTAAAATGCCCAAAGACGCCGATTTTGACTATAATTTGAAAGCAACCTTTCTAAGTCAAATAGTTGCCGATTTCGATAAAATCTTAGTCAGAATCTGCTTTTTCGCCTCTTATTGTACCCAAATCTACCTTAGAAATTCAGATATATACTTAAAACACCTTCTTTTGGGACAAATAATTGGTTTTCGCCCTTGATTTACGGAAGATTATAGCCAAAACATGCATTTTCATAACTTAGCGAACTGAAATCTACATTAAAACTGCAGATAACTACCTAAAAATTCACTTCCTTGAATTGATAATAGGTTTTTCTTTGTCATTTTAAACAGATTCCAGTCAAAATCGGCTTCTTCGATTCATATCGTATCTAAAACCGCATCAAAACTGCAAATATCAGTTTAAACTATCATTTTTTGATACAAACAGTTATATATTCATGTCAATATCTTTCAAATTCTAGTCAAAATCGGCGTCTTTGGGCATTTTATTAACGAAAACCTTAATAAACTATTAGATTTCGACGTAAGGCAACCTTTCTGAGTCAAATAGTTGTCGATTTCGATAAAATCTTAGTCAGAATCTGCTTTTTCGCCTCATATTTTACCCAAATCTACCTTAGACATGCAGATATATACTTAAAACACCTTCTTTTGGGACAAATAATTGGTTTTCGAAAGGTTGCCTTACGTCGAAATCTAATAGTTTATTAAGGTTTTCGTTACTAAAATGCCCAAAGACGCCGATTTTGACTATAATTTGAAAGCAACCTTTCTAAGTCAAATAGTTGCCGATTTCGATAAAATCTTAGTCAGAATCTGCTTTTTCGCCTCTTATTGTACCCAAATCTACCTTAGAAATTCAGATATATACTTAAAACACCTTCTTTTGGGACAAATAATTGGTTTTCGCCCTTGATTTACGGAAGATTATAGCCAAAACATGCATTTTCATAACTTAGCGAACTGAAATCTACATTAAAACTGCAGATAACTACCTAAAAATTCACTTCCTTGAATTGATAATAGGTTTTTCTTTGTCATTTTAAACAGATTCCAGTCAAAATCGGCTTCTTCGATTCATATCGTATCTAAAACCGCATCAAAACTGCAAATATCAGTTTAAACTATCATTTTTTGATACAAACAGTTATATATTCATGTCAATATCTTTCAAATTCTAGTCAAAATCGGCGTCTTTGGGCATTTTAGTAACGAAAACCTTAATAAACTATTAGATTTCGACGTAAGGCAACCTTTCTGAGTCAAATAGTTGCCGATTTCGATAAAATCTTAGTCAGAATCTGCTTTTTCGCCTCTCATTGTACCCAAATCTACCTTAGAAATGCAGATATATACTTAAAACACCTTCTTTTGGGACGAATAATTGGTTTTCGCCCTTGATTTATGGAAGATTATAGCCAAAACATGCATTTTCATAACTTAGCGAACTGAAATCTACATTAAAAGTGCAGATAACTACTTAAAAATTCACTTCCTTGAATTGATAATAGGTTTTTCTTTGTCATTTTATACAGATTCCAGTCAAAATCGGCTTCTTCGATTCATATCGTATCTAAAACCGCATCAAAACTGCAAATATCAGTTTAAACTATCATTTTTTGATACAAACAGTTATATATTCATGTCAATATCTTTCAAATTCTAGTCAAAATCGGCGTCTTTGGGCATTTTAGTAACGAAAACCTTAATAAACTATTAGATTTCGACGTAAGGCAACCTTTCTGAGTCAAATAGTTGCCGATTTCGATAAAATCTTAGTCAGAATCTGCTTTTTCGCCTCTTATTGTACCCAAATCTACCTTAGAAATGCAGATATATACTTAAAACACCTTCTTTTGGGACAAATAATTGGTTTTCGCCCTTGATTTACGGAAGATTATAGCCAAAACATGCATTTTCATAACTTAGCGAACTGAAATCTACATTAAAACTGCAGATAACTACTTAATAATTCACTTCCTTGAATTGATAATAGGTTTTTCTTTGTCATTTTAAACAGATTCCAGTCAAAATCGGCTTCTTCGATTCATATCGTATCTAAAACCGCATCAAAACTGCAAATATCAGTTTAAACTATCATTTTTTGATACAAACAGTTATATATTCATGTCAATATCTTTCAAATTCTAGTCAAAATCGGCGTCTTTGTGCATTTTAGTAACGAACACCTTAATAAACTATTAGATTTCGACGTAATTCAACCTTTCTGAGTCAAATAGTTGCCGATTTCGATAAAATCTTAGTCAGAATCTGCTTTTTCGCCTCTTATTGTACCCAAATCTACCTTAGAAATGCAGATATATACTTAAAACACCTTCTTTTGGGACAAATAATTGGTTTTCGCCCTTGATTTACGGAAGATTATAGCCAAAACATGCATTTTCATAACTTAGCGAACTGAAATCTACATTAAAACTGCAGATAACTACTTAAAAATTCACTTCCTTGAATTGATAATAGGTTTTTCTTTGTCATTTTAAACAGATTCCAGTCAAAATCGGCTTCTTCGATTCATATCGTATCTAAAACCGCATCAAAACTGCAAATATCAGTTTAAACTATCATTTTTTGATACAAACAGTTATATATTCATGTCAATATCTTTCAAATTCTAGTCAAAATCGGCGTCTTTGGGCATTTTAGCAACGAAAACCTTAATAAACTATTAGATTTCGACGTAAGGCAACCTTTCTGAGTGAAATAGTTGCCGATTTCGATAAAATCTTAGTCAGAATCTGCTTTTTCGCCTATTATTGTACCCAAATCTACCTTAGAAATGCAGATATGTACTTAAAACACCTTCTTTTGGGACAAATAATTGCTTTTCGCCCTTGATTTACGGAAGATTATAGCCAAAACATGCATTTTTATAACTTAGCGAACTGAAATCTACATTAAAACTGCAGATAACTACTTAAAAATTCGCTTCCTTGAATTGATAATAGGTTTTTCTTTGTCATTTTAAACAGATTCCAGTCAAAATCGGCTTCTTCGATTCATATCGTATCTAAAACCCCATCAAAACTGCAAATATCAGTTTAAACTATCATTTTTTGATACAAACAGTTATATATTCATGTCAATATCTTTCAAATTCTAGTCAAAATCGGCGTCTTTGGGCATTTTAGTAACGAAAACCTTAATAAACTATTAGATTTCGACGTAAGGCAACCTTTCTGAGTCAAATAGTTGCCGATTTCGATAAAATCTTAGTCAGAATCTGCTTTTTCGCCTCTTATTGTACCCAAATCTACCTTAGAAATGCAGATATATACTTAAAACACCTTCTTTTGGGACAAATAATTGGTTTTCGCCCTTGATTTACCGAAGATTATACCCAAAACATGCATTTTCATAACTTAGCGAACTGAAATCTACATTAAAACTGCAGATAACTACTTAAAAATTCACTTCCTTGAATTGATAATAGGTTTTTCTTTGTCATTTTAAACAGATTCCAGTCAAAATCGGCTTCTTCGATTCATATCGTATCTAAAACCGCATCAAAACTGCAAATATCAGTTTAAACTATCATTTTTAGATACAAACAGTTATATATTCATGTCAATATCTTTCAAATTCTAGTCAAAATCGGCGTCTTTGGGCATTTTAGTAACGAAAACCTTAATAAACTATTAGATTTCGAAGTAAGGCAACCTTTCTGAGTCAAATAGTTGCCGATTTCGATAAAATCTTAGTCAGAATCTGCTTTTTCGCCTCTTATTGTACAAAAATCTACCTTAGAAATGCAGATATATACTTAAAACACCTTCTTTTGGGACAAATAATTGGTTTTCGCCCTTGATTTACGGAAGATTATAGCCAAAACATGCATTTTCATAACTTAGCGAACTGAAATCTACATTAAAACTGCAGATATCTACTTAAAAATTCACTTCCTTGAATTGATAATAGGTTTTTCTTTGTCATTTTAAACAGATTCCAGTCAAAATCTGTTTCTTCGATTCATATCGTATCTAAAACCGAATCAAAACTGCAAATATCAGTCTAAACTATCATTTTTTGACACAAACAGTTATATATTCATGTCAATATCTTTCAAATTCTAGTCAAAATTGGCGTCTTTGGGCATTTTAGTAACGAAAACCTTAATAAACTATTAGATTTCGACGTAAGGCAACCTTTCTGAGTCAAATAGTTGCCGATTTGGATAAAATCTTAGTCAGAATCTGCTTTTTCGCCTCTTAATGTACCCAAATCTACCTTAGAAATGCAGATATATACTTAAAACATCTTCTTTTGGGACAAATAATTGGTTTTCGCCCTTGATTTACGGAAGATTATAGCCAAAACATGCATTTTCATAACTTAGCGAACTGAAATCTACATTAAAACTGCATATAACTACTTAAAAATTCACTTCCTTGAATTGATAATAGGTTTTTCTTTGTCATTTTAAACAGATTCCAGTCAAAATCGGCTTCTTCGATTCATATCGTATCTAAAACCGCATCAAAACTGCAAATATCAGTTTAAACTATCATTTTTTGATACAAACAGTTATATATTCATGTCAATATCTTTCAAATTCTAGTCAAAATCGGCGTCTTTGGGCATTTTAGTAACGAAAATCTTAATAAACTATTAGATTTCGACGTAAGGCAACATTTCTGAGTCAAATAGTTGCCGATTTCGATAAAATCTTAGTCAGAATCTGCTTTTTCGCCTCTTATTGTACCCAAATCTACCTTAGAAATGCAGATATATACTTAAAACACCTTCTTTTGGGACAAATAATTGGTTTTCGCCCTTGATTTACGGAAGATTATAGCCAAAACATGCATTTTCATAACTTAGCGAACTGAAATCTACATTAAAACTGCAGATAACTACTTAAAAATTCCCTTCCTTGAATTGATAATAGGTTTTTCTTTGTCATTTTAAACAGATTCCAGTCAAAATCGGCTTCTTCGACTCATATCGTACCTAAAACCGCATCAAAACTGCAAATATCAGTTTAAACTATCATTTTTTGATACAAACAGTTATGTTATATATTCATGTCAATATCTTTCAAATTCTAGTCAAAATCGGCGTCTTTGAGCATTTTAGTAACGAAAACCTTAATAAACTATTAGATTTCGACGTAAGGCAACCTTTCTGAGTCAAATAGTTGCCGATTTCGATAAAATCTTAGTCAGAATCTGCTTTTTCGCCTCTTATTGTACCCAAATCTACCTTAGAAATGCAGATATATACTTAAAACACCTTCTTTTGGGACAAATAATTGGTTTTCGCCCTTGATTTACGGAAGATTATAGCCAAAACATGCATTTTCATAACTTAGCGAACTGAAATCTACATTAAAACTGCATATAACTACTTAAAAATTCACTTCCTTGAATTGATAATAGGTTTTTCTTTGTCATTTTAAACAGATTCCAGTCAAAATTGGCTTCTTCGATTCATATCGTATCTAAAACCGCATCAAAACTGCAAATATCAGTTTAAACTATCATTTTTTGATACAAACAGTTATATATTCATGTCAATATCTTTCAAATTCTAGTCAAAATCGGCGTCTTTGGGCATTTTAGTAACGAAAATCTTAATAAACTATTAGATTTCGACGTAAGGCAACATTTCTGAGTCAAATAGTTGCCGATTTCGATAAAATCTTAGTCAGAATCTGCTTTTTCGCCTCTTATTGTACCCAAATCTACCTTAGAAATGCAGATATATACTTAAAACACCTTCTTTTGGGACAAATAATTGGTTTTCGCCCTTGATTTACGGAAGATCATAGCCAAAACATGCATTTTCATAACTTAGCGAACTGAAATCTACATTAAAACTGCAGATAACTACTTAAAAATTCCCTTCCTTGAATTGATAATAGGTTTTTCTTTGTCATTTTAAACAGATTCCAGTCAAAATCGGCTTCTTCGACTCATATCGTACCTAAAACCGCATCAAAACTGCAAATATCAGTTTAAACTATCATTTTTTGATACAAACAGTTATGTTATATATTCATGTCAATATCTTTCAAATTCTAGTCAAAATCGGCGTCTTTGGGCATTTTAGTAACGAAAACCTTAATAAACTATTAGATTTCGACGTAAGGCAACCTTTCTGAGTCAAATAGTTGCCGATTTCGATAAAATCTTAGTCAGAATCTGCTTTTTCGCCTCTTATTGTACCCAAATCTACCTTAGAAATGCAGATATATACTTAAAACACCTTCTTTTGGGACAAATAATTGGTTTTCGCCCTTGATTTACGGAAGATTATAGCCAAAACATGCATTTTCATAACTTTGCGAACTGAAATCTACATTAAAACTGCATATAACTACTTAAAAATTCACTTCCTTGAATTGATAATAGGTTTTTCTTTGTCATTTTAAACAGATTCCAGTCAAAATCGGCTTCTTCGATTCATATCGTATCTAAAACCGCATCAAAACTGCAAATATCAGTTTAAACTATCATTTTTTGATACAAACAGTTATATATTCATGTCAATATCTTTCAAATTCTAGTCAAAATCGGCGTCTTTGGGCATTTTAGTAACGAAAACCTTAATAAACTATTAGATTTCGACGTAAGGCAACCTTTCTGAGTCAAATAGTTGCCGATTTCGATAAAATCTTAGTCAGAATCTGCTTTTTCGCCTCTTATTGCACCCAAATCTACCTTAGAAATGCAGATATATACTTAAAACACCTTCTTTTGGGACAAATAATTGGTTTTCGCCCTTGATTTACGGAAGATTATACCCAAAACATGCATTTTCATAACTTAGCGAACTGAAGTCTACATTAAAACTGCAGATAACTACTTAAAAATTCACTTCCTTGAATTGATAATAGGTTTTTCTTTGTCATTTTAAACAGATTCCAGTCAAAATCGGCTTCTTCGACTCATATCGTACCTAAAACCGCATCAAAACTGCAAATATCAGTTTAAACTATCATTTTTTGATACAAACAGTTATATATTCATGTCAATATCTTTCAAATTCTAGTCAAAATCGGCGTCTTTGGGCATTTTAGTAACGAAAACCTTAATAAACTATTAGATTTCGACGTAAGGCAACCTTTCTGAGTCAAATAGTTGCCGATTTCGATAAAATCTTAGTCAGAATCTGCTTTTTCGCCTCTTATTGTAACCAAATCTACCTTAGAAATGCAGATATATACTTAAAACACCTTCTTTTGGGATAAATAATTGGTTTTCGCCCTTGATTTACGGAAGATTATAGCCAAAACATGCATTTTCATAACTTAGCGAACTGAAATCTACATTAAAACTGCAGATATCTACCTAAAAATTCACTTCCTTGAATTGATAATAGGTTTTTCTTTGTAATTTTAAACAGATTCCAGTCAAAATCGGCTTCTTCGATTCATATCGTATCTAAAACCGCATCAAAACTGCAAATATCAGTTTAAAATATCATTTTTTGATACAAACAGTTATATATTCATGTCAATATCTTTCAAATTCTAGTCAAAATCGGCGTCTTTGGGCATTTTAGTAACGAAAACCTTAATAAACTATTAGATTTCGACGTAAGGCAACATTTCTGAGTCAAATAGTTGCCGATTTCGATAAAATCTTAGTCAGAATCTGCTTTTTCGCCTATTATTGTACCCAAATCTACCTTAGAAATGCAGATATATACTTAAAACACCTTCTTTTGGGACAAATAATTGCTTTTCGCCCTTGATTTACGGAAGATTATAGCCAAAACATGCATTTTTATAACTTAGCGAACTGAAATCTACATTAAAACTGCAGATAACTACTTAAAAATTCACTTCCTTGAATTGATAATAGGTTTTTCTTTGTAATTTTAAACAGATTCCAGTCAAAATCGGCTTCTTCGATTCATATCGTATCTAAAACCGCATCAAAACTGCAAATATCAGTTTAAACTATCATTTTTTGATACAAACAGTTATATATTCATGTCAATATCTTTCAAATTCTAGTCAAAATCGGCGTCTTTGGGCATTTTAGTAACGAAAACCTTAATAAACTATTAGATTTCGACGTAAGGCAACCTTTCTGAGTCAAATAGTTGCCGATTTCGATAAAATCTTAGTCAGAATCTGCTTTTTCGCCTCTTATTGTACCCAAATCTACCTTAGAAATGCAGATATATACTTAAAACACCTTCTTTTGGGACAAATAATTGGTTTTCGCCCTTGATTTACGGAAGATTATAGCCAAAACATGCATTTTCATAACTTTGCGAACTGAAATCTACATTAAAACTGCATATAACTACTTAAAAATTCACTTCCTTGAATTGATAATAGGTTTTTCTTTGTCATTTTAAACAGATTCCAGTCAAAATCGGCTTCTTCGATTCATATCGTATCTAAAACCGCATCAAAACTGCAAATATCAGTTTAAACTATCATTTTTTGATACAAACAGTTATATATTCATGTCAATATCTTTCAAATTCTAGTCAAAATCGGCGTCTTTGGGCATTTTAGTAACGAAAACCTTAATAAACTATTAGATTTCGACGTAAGGCAACCTTTCTGAGTCAAATAGTTGCCGATTTCGATAAAATCTTAGTCAGAATCTGCTTTTTCGCCTCTTATTGCACCCAAATCTACCTTAGAAATGCAGATATATACTTAAAACACCTTCTTTTGGGACAAATAATTGGTTTTCGCCCTTGATTTACGGAAGATTATACCCAAAACATGCATTTTCATAACTTAGCGAACTGAAGTCTACATTAAAACTGCAGATAACTACTTAAAAATTCACTTCCTTGAATTGATAATAGGTTTTTCTTTGTCATTTTAAACAGATTCCAGTCAAAATCGGCTTCTTCGACTCATATCGTACCTAAAACCGCATCAAAACTGCAAATATCAGTTTAAACTATCATTTTTTGATACAAACAGTTATATATTCATGTCAATATCTTTCAAATTCTAGTCAAAATCGGCGTCTTTGGGCATTTTAGTAACGAAAACCTTAATAAACTATTAGATTTCGACGTAAGGCAACCTTTCTGAGTCAAATAGTTGCCGATTTCGATAAAATCTTAGTCAGAATCTGCTTTTTCGCCTCTTATTGTAACCAAATCTACCTTAGAAATGCAGATATATACTTAAAACACCTTCTTTTGGGATAAATAATTGGTTTTCGCCCTTGATTTACGGAAGATTATAGCCAAAACATGCATTTTCATAACTTAGCGAACTGAAATCTACATTAAAACTGCAGATATCTACCTAAAAATTCACTTCCTTGAATTGATAATAGGTTTTTCTTTGTAATTTTAAACAGATTCCAGTCAAAATCGGCTTCTTCGATTCATATCGTATCTAAAACCGCATCAAAACTGCAAATATCAGTTTAAACTATCATTTTTTGATACAAACAGTTATATATTCATGTCAATATCTTTCAAATTCTAGTCAAAATCGGCGTCTTTGGGCATTTTAGTAACGAAAACCTTAATAAACTATTAGATTTCGACGTAAGGCAACATTTCTGAGTCAAATAGTTGCCGATTTCGATAAAATCTTAGTCAGAATCTGCTTTTTCGCCTATTATTGTACCCAAATCTACCTTAGAAATGCAGATATATACTTAAAACACCTTCTTTTGGGACAAATAATTGCTTTTCGCCCTTGATTTACGGAAGATTATAGCCAAAACATGCATTTTTATAACTTAGCGAACTGAAATCTACATTAAAACTGCAGATAACTACTTAAAAATTCACTTCCTTGAATTGATAATAGGTTTTTCTTTGTCATTTTAAACAGATTCCAGTCAAAATCGGCTTCTTCGATTCATATCGTATCTAAAACCGCATCAAAACTGCAAATATCAGTTTAAACTATCATTTTTTGATACAAACAGTTATATATTCATGTCAATATCTTTCAAATTCTAGTCAAAATCGGCGTCTTTGGGCATTTTAGTAACGAAAACCTTAATAAACTATTAGATTTCGACGTAAGGCAACCTTTCTGAGTCAAATAGTTGCCGATTTCGATAAAATCTTAGTCAGAATCTGCTTTTTCGCCTCTTATTGTACCCAAATCTACCTTAGAAATGCAGATATATACTTAAAACACCTTCTTTTGGGACAAATAATTGGTTTTCGCCCTTGATTTACGGAAGATTATAGCCAAAACATGCATTTTCATAACTTAGCGAACTGAAATCTACATTAAAACTGCAGATATCTACCTAAAAATTCACTTCCTTGAATTGATAATAGGTTTTTCTTTGTCATTTTAAACAGATTCCAGTCAAAATCGGCTTCTTCGATTCATATCGTATCTAAAACCGCATCAAAACTGCAAATATCAGTTTAAACTATCATTTTTTGATACAAACAGTTATATATTCATGTCAATATCTTTCAAATTCTAGTCAAAATCGGCGTCTTTGGGCATTTTAGTAACGAAAACCTTAATAAACTATTAGATTTCGACGTAAGGCAACCTTTCTGAGTCAAATAGTTGCCGATTTGGATAAAATCTTAGTCAGAATCTGCTTTTTCGCCTCTTATTGTACCCAAATCTACCTTAGAAATGCAGATATATACTTAAAACACCTTCTTTTGGGACAAATAATTGGTTTTCGCCCTTGATTTACGGAAGATTATAGCCAAAACATGCATTTTCATAACTTAGCGAACTGAAATCTACATTAAAACTGCATATAACTACTTAAAAATTCACTTCCTTGAATTGATAATAGGTTTTTCTTTGTCATTTTAAACAGATTCCAGTCAAAATCGGCTTCTTCGATTCATATCGTATCTAAAACCGCATCAAAACTGCAAATATCAGTTTAAACTATCATTTTTTGATACAAACAGTTATATATTCATGTCAATATCTTTCAAATTCTAGTCAAAATCGGCGTCTTTGGGCATTTTAGTAACGAAAACCTTAATAAACTATTAGATTTCGACGTAAGGCAACCTTTCTGAGTCAAATAGTTGCCGATTTCGATAAAATCTTAGTCAGAATCTGCTTTTTCGCCTCTTATTGTACCCAAATCTACCTTAGAAATGCAGATATATACTTAAAACACCTTCTTTTGGGACAAATAATTGGTTTTCGCCCTTGATTTACGGAAGATTATAGCCAAAACATGCATTTTCATAACTTAGCGAACTGAAATCTACATTAAAACTGCAGATATCTACCTAAAAATTCACTTCCTTGAATTGATAATAGGTTTTTCTTTGTCATTTTAAACAGATTCCAGTCAAAATCGGCTTCTTCGATTCATATCGTATCTAAAACCGCATCAAAACTGCAAATATCAGTTTAAACTATCATTTTTTGATACAAACAGTTATATATTCATGTCAATATCTTTCAAATTCTAGTCAAAATCGGCGTCTTTGGGCATTTTAGTAACGAAAACCTTAATAAACTATTAGATTTCGACGTAAGGCAACCTTTCTGAGTCAAATAGTTGCCGATTTCGATAAAATCTTAGTCAGAATCTGCTGTTTCGCCTCTTATTGTATTATCAATTCAAGGAAGTGAATTTTTAAGTAGTTATCTGCAGTTTTAATGTAGATTTCAGTTCGCTAAGTTATGAAAATGCATGTTTTGGCTATAATCTTGAGTAAATCAAGGGCGAAAACCAATTATTTGTCCCAAAAGAAGGTGTTTTAAGTATATATCTGCATTTCTAAGGTAGATTTGGGTACAATAAGAGGCGAAAAAGCAGATTCTGACTAAGATTTTATCGAAATCGGCAACTATTTGACTCAGAAAGGTTGCCTTACGTCGAAATCTAATAGTTTATTAAGGTTTTCGTTACTAAAATGCCCAAAGACGCCGATTTTGACTAGAATTTGAAAGATATTGACATGAATATATAACTGTTTGTATCAAAAAATGATAGTTTAAACTGATATTTGCAGTTTTGATGCGGTTTTAGATACGATATGAATCGAAGAAGCCGATTTTGATTGGAATCTGTTTAAAATGACAAAGAAAAACCTATTATCAATTCAAGGAAGTGAATTTTTAAGTAGTTATCTGCAGTTTTAATGTAGATTTCAGTTCGCTAAGTTATGAAAATGCATGTTTTGGCTATAATCTTCCGTAAATCAAGGGCGAAAACCAATTATTTGTCCCAAAAGAAGGTGTTTTAAGTATATATCTGCATTTCTAAGGTAGATTTGGTTTCAATAAGAGGCGAAAAAGCAGATTCTGAATAAGATTTTATCGAAATCGGCAACTATTTGACTCAGGAAGGTTGCCTTACGTCAAAATCTAATAGTTTATTAAGGTTTTCGTTAATAAAATGCCCAAAGACGCCGATTTTGACTAGAATTTGAAAGATATTGACATGAATATATAACTGTTTGTATCAAAAAATGATAGCTTAAACTGATATTTGCAGTTTTGATGCGGTTTTAGATACGATATGAATCGAAGAAGCCGATTTTGACTGGAATCTGTTTAAAATGACAAAGAAAAACCTATTATCAATTGAAGGAAGTGAATTTTTAAGTAGTTATCTGCAGTTTTAATGTAGATTTCAGTTCGCTAAGTTATGAAAATGCATGTTTTGGCTATAATCTTGCGTAAATCAAGGGCGAAAACCAATTATTTGTCCCAAAAGAAGGTGTTTTAAGTATATATCCGCATTTCTAAGGTAGATTTGGGTACAATAAGAGGCGAAAAAGCAGATTCTGACTAAGATTTTATCGAAATCGGCAACTATTTGACTCAGAAAGGTTGCCTTACGTCGAAATCTAATAGTTAATTAAGGTTTTCGTTACTAAAATGCCCAAAGACGCCGATTTTGACTAGAATTTGAAAGATATTGACATGAATATATAACTGTTTGTATCAAAAAATGATAGTTTAAACTGATATTTGCAGTTTTGATGCGGTTTTAGATACGATATGAATCGAAGAAGCCGATTTTGACTGGAATCTGTTTAAAATGACAAAGAAAAACCTATTGTCAATTCAAGGAAGTGAATTTTTAAGTAGTTATCTGCAGTTTTAATGTAGATTTCAGTTCGCTAAGTTATGAAAATGCATGTTTTGGCTATAATCTTCCGTAAATCAAGGGCGAAAACCAATTATTTGTCCCAAAAGAAGGTGTTTAAAGTATATATCTGCATTTCTAAGGTAGATTTGGGTACAATAAGAGGCGAAAAAGCAGATTCTGACTAAGATTTTATCGAAATCGGCAACTATTTGACTCAGAAAGGTTGCCTTACGTCGAAATCTAATAGTTTATTAAGCTTTTCGTTACTAAAATGCCCAAAGACGCCGATTTTGACTAGAATTTGAAAGATATTGACATGAATATATAACTGTTTGTATCAAAAAATGATAGTTTAAACTGATATTTGCAGTTTTGATGCGGTTTTAGATACGATATGAATCGAAGAAGCCGATTTTGATTGGAATCTGTTTAAAATGACAAAGAAAAACCTATTATCAATTCAAGGAAGTGAATTTTTAAGTAGTTATCTGCAGTTTTAATGTAGATTTCAGTTCGCTAAGTTATGAAAATGCATGTTTTGGCTATAATCTTCCGTAAATCAAGGGCGAAAACCAATTATTTGTCCCAAAAGAAGGTGTTTTAAGTATATATCTGCATTTCTAAGGTAGATTTGGTTTCAATAAGAGGCGAAAAAGCAGATTCTGAATAAGATTTTATCGAAATCGGCAACTATTTGACTCAGGAAGGTTGCCTTACGTCAAAATCTAATAGTTTATTAAGGTTTTCGTTAATAAAATGCCCAAAGACGCCGATTTTGACTAGAATTTGAAAGATATTGACATGAATATATAACTGTTTGTATCAAAAAATGATAGCTTAAACTGATATTTGCAGTTTTGATGCGGTTTTAGATACGATATGAATCGAAGAAGCCGATTTTGACTGGAATCTGTTTAAAATGACAAAGAAAAACCTATTATCAATTGAAGGAAGTGAATTTTTAAGTAGTTATCTGCAGTTTTAATGTAGATTTCAGTTCGCTAAGTTATGAAAATGCATGTTTTGGCTATAATCTTGCGTAAATCAAGGGCGAAAACCAATTATTTGTCCCAAAAGAAGGTGTTTTAAGTATATATCCGCATTTCTAAGGTAGATTTGGGTACAATAAGAGGCGAAAAAGCAGATTCTGACTAAGATTTTATCGAAATCGGCAACTATTTGACTCAGAAAGGTTGCCTTACGTCGAAATCTAATAGTTTATTAAGGTTTTCGTTACTAAAATGCCCAAAGACGCCGATTTTGACTAGAATTTGAAAGATATTGACATGAATATATAACTGTTTGTATCAAAAAATGATAGTTTAAACTGATATTTGCAGTTTTGATGCGGTTTTAGATACGATATGAATCGAAGAAGCCGATTTTGACTAGAATCTGTTTAAAATGACAAAGAAAAACCTATTGTCAATTCAAGGAAGTGAATTTTTAAGTAGTTATCTGCAGTTTTAATGTAGATTTCAGTTCGCTAAGTTATGAAAATGCATGTTTTGGCTATAATCTTCCGTAAATCAAGGGCGAAAACCAATTATTTGTCCCAAAAGAAGGTGTTTAAAGTATATATCTGCATTTCTAAGGTAGATTTGGGTACAATAAGAGGCGAAAAAGCAGATTCTGACTAAGATTTTATCGAAATCGGCAACTATTTGACTCAGAAAGGTTGCCTTACGTCGAAATCTAATAGTTTATTAAGCTTTTCGTTACTAAAATGCCCAAAGACGCCGATTTTGACTAGAATTTGAAAGATATTGACATGAATATATAACTGTTTGTATCAAAAAATGATAGTTTAAACTGATATTTGCAGTTTTGATGCGGTTTTAGGTACGATATGAGTCGAAGAAGCCGATTTTGACTGGAATCTGTTTAAAATGACAAAGAAAAACCTATTATCAATTCAAGGAAGTGAATTTTTAAGTAGTTATCTGCAGTTTTAATGTAGATTTCAGTTCGCTAAGTTATGAAAATGCATGTTTTGGCTATAATCTTCCGTAAATCAAGGGCGAAAACCAATTATTTGTCCCAAAAGAAGGTGTTTTAAGAATATATCTGCATTTCTAAGGTAGATTTGGGTACAATAAGAGGCGAAAAAGCAGATTCTGACTAAGATTTTATCGAAATCGGCAACTATTTGACTCAGAAAGGTTGCCTTACGTCGAAATCTAATAGTTTATTAAGGTTTTCGTTACTAAAATGCCCAAAGACGCCGATTTTGACTAGAATTTGAAAGATATTGACATGAATATATAACTGTTTGTATCAAAAAATGATAGTTTAAACTGATATTTGCAGTTTTGATGCGGTTTTAGATACGATATGAATCGAAGAAGCCGATTTTGACTGGAATATGTTTAAAATGACAAAGAAAAACCTATTATCAATTCAAGGAAGTGAATTTTTAAGTAGTTATCTGCAGTTTTAATGTAGATTTCAGTTCGCTAAGTTATGAAAATGCATGTTTTGGCTATAATCTTCCCTAAATCAAGGGCGAAAACCAATTATTTGTCCCAAAAGAAGGTGTTTTAAGTATATATCTGCATTTCTAAGGTAGATTTGGGTACAATAAGAGGCGAAAAAGCAGATTCTGACTAAGATTTTATCGAAATCGGCAACTATTTGACTCAGAAGGGTTGCCTTACGTCGAAATTTAATAGTTTATTAAATTTTTCGTTACTAAAATGCCCAAAGACGCCGATTTTGACTAGAATTTGAAAGATATTGACATGAATATATAACTGTTTGTATCAAAAAATGATAGTTTAAACTGATATTTGCAGTTTTGATGCGGATTTAGGTACGATATGAGTCGAAGAAGCCGATTTTGACTGGAATCTGTTTAAAATGACAAAGAAAAACCTATTATCAATTCAAGGAAGTGAATTTTTAAGTAGTTATCTGCAGTTTTAATGTAGATTTCAGTTCGCTAAGTTATGAAAATGCATGTTTTGGCTATAATCTTACGTAAATCAAGGGCGAAAACCAATTATTTGTCCCAAAAGAAGGTGTTTAAAGTATATATCTGCATTTCTAAGGTAGATTTGGGTACAATAAGAGGCGAAAAAGCAGATTCTGACTAAGATTTTATCGAAATCGGCAACTATTTGACTCAGAAAGGTTGCCTTACGTCAAAATCTAATAGTTTATTAACGTTTTCGTTACTAAAATGCCCAAAGGCGCCGATTTTGACTAGAATTTGAAATATATTGACATGAATATATGACTGTTTGTATCAAAAAATGATAGTTTAAACTGATATTTGCAGTTTTGATGCGGTTTTAGGTACGATATGAGTCGAAGAAGCCGATTTTGACTGGAATCTGTTTAAAATGACAAAGAAAAACCTATTATCAATTCAAGCAAGTGAATTTTTAAGTAGTTATCTGCAGTTTTAATGTAGATTTCAGTTCGCTAAGTTATGAAAATGCATGTTTTGGCTATAATCATCCGTAAATTAAGGGCGAAAACCAATTATTTGTCCCAAAAGAAGGTGTTTTAAGTATATATCTGCATTTCTAAGGTAGATTTGGGGACAATAAGTGGCGAAAAAGCAGATTCTGACTAAGATTTTATCGAAATCGACAACTATTTGACTCAGAAAGGTTGCCTTACGTCGAAATCTAATAGTTTATTAAGGTTTTCGTTACTAAAATGCCCAAAGACGCCGATTTTGACTAGAATTTGAAAGATATTGACATGAATATATAACTGTTTGTATCAAAAAATGATAGTTTAAACTGATATTTGCAGTTTTGATGCGGTTTTAGATACGATATGAATCGAAGAAGCCGATTTTGACTGGAATCTGTTTAAAATGACAAAGAAAAACCTATTATCAATTCAAGGAAGTGAATTTTTAAGTAGTTATCTGCAGTTTTAATATAGATTTCAGTTCGCTAAGTTATGAAAATGCATGTTTTGGCTATAATCTTCCGTAAATCAAGGGCGAAAACCAATTATTTGTCCTAAAAAAGGTGATTTAAGTATATATCTGCATTTCTAAGGTAGATTTGTGTACAATAAGAGGCGAAAAAGCAGATTCTGACTCAGATTTTATCGAAATCGGCAACTATTTGACTCAGAAAGGTTGCCTTACGTCGAAATCTAATAGTTTATTAAGGTTTTCGTTACTAAAATGCCCAAAGACGCCGATTTTGACTAGAATTTGAAAGATATTGACATGAATATATAACTGTTTGTATCAAAAAATGATAGTTTAAACTGATATTTGCAGTTTTGATGCGGTTTTAGATACGATTTGAATCGAAGAAGCCGATTTTGACTGGAATCTGTTTAAAATGACAAAGAAAAACCTATTATCAATTCAAGGAAGTGAATTTTTAAGTAGTTATCTGCAGTTTTAATGTAGATTTCAGTTCGCTAAGTTATGAAAATGCATGTTTTGGCTATAATCTTCCGTAAATCAAGATCGAAAACCAATTATTTGTCCCAAAAGAAGGTGTTTTAAGTATATATCTGCATTTCTAAGGTAGATTTGGGTACAATAGGAGGCGAAAAAGCAGATTCTGACTAAGATTTTATCGAAATCGGCAACTATTTGACTCAGAAAGGTTGCCTTACGTCAAAATCTAATAGTTTATTAACGTTTTCGTTACTAAAATGCCCAAAGGCGCCGATTTTGACTAGAATTTGAAATATATTGACATGAATATATAACTGTTTGTATCAAAAAATGATAGTTTAAACTGATATTTGCAGTTTTGATGCGGTTTTAGATACGATATGAATCGAAGAAGCCGATTTTGACTGGAATCTGTTTAAAATGACAAAGAAAAACCTATTATCAATTCAAGGAAGTGAATTTTTAAGTAGTTATCTGCAGTTTTAATGTAGATTTCAGTCCGCTAAGTTATGAAAATGCATGTTTTGGCTATAATCTTCCGTAAATCAAGGGCGAAAACCAATTATTTGTCCCAAAAGAAGGTGTTTTAAGTATATATCTGCATTTCTAAGGTAGATTTCGGTACAATAAGAGGCGAAAAAGCAGATTCTGACTAAGATTTTATCGAAATCGGCAACTATTTGACTCAGAAAGGTTGCCTTACGTCGAAATCTAATAGTTTATTAAGGTTTTCGTTACTAAAATGCCCAAAGACGCCGATTTTGACTAGAATTTGAAAGATATTGACATGAATATATAACTGTTTGTATCAAAAAATGATAGTTTAAACTGATATTTGCAGTTTTGATGCGGTTTTAGATACGATATGAATCGAAGAAGCCGATTTTGACTGGAATCTGTTTAAAATGACAAAGGAAAACCTATTATCAATTCAAGAAAGTGAATTTTTATGTAGTTATCTGCAGTTTTAATGTAGATTTCAGTTCGCTAAGTTATGAAAATGCATGTTTTGGCTATAATCTTCCGTAAATCAAGGGCGAAAACCAATTATTTGTCCCAAAAGAAGGTGTTTTAAGTATATATCTGCATTTCTAAGGTAGATTTGGGTACAATAAGAGGCGAAAAAGCAGATTCTGACTAAGATTTTATCGAAATCGGCAATTATTTGACTCAGAAAGGTTGCCTTACGTCGAAATCTAATAGTTTATTAAGGTTTTCGTTACTAAAATGCCCAAAGACGCCGATTTTGACTAGAATTTGAAAGATATTGACATGAATATATAACTGTTTGTATCAAAAAATGATAGTTTAAACTGATATTTGCAGTTTTGATGCGGTTTTAGATACGATATGAATCGAAGAAGCCGATTTTGACTGGAATCTGTTTAAAATGACAAAGAAAAACCTATTATCAATTCAAGGAAGTGAATTTTTAAGTAGTTATCTGCAGTTTTAATGTAGATTTCAGTTCGCTAAGTTATGAAAATGCATGTTTTGGCTATAATCTTCCGTAAATCAATGGCGAAAACCAATTATTTGTGCCAAAAGAAGGTGTTTTAAGTATATATCTGCATTTCTAAGGTAGATTTGGGTTCAATAAGAGGCGAAAAAGCAGATTCTGACTAAGATTTTATCGAAATCGGCAACTATTTGACTCAGAAAGGTTGCCTTACATCGAAATCTAATAGTTTATTAAGGTTTTCGTTACTAAAATGCCCAAAGACGCCGATTTTGACTAGAATTTGAAAGATATTGACATGAATATATAACTGTTTGTATCAAAAAATGATAGTTTAAACTGATATTTGCAGTTTTGATGCGGTTTTAGATACGATATGAATCGAAGAAGCCGATTTTGACTGGAATCTGTTTAAAATGACAAAGAAAAACCTATTATCAATTCAAGGAAGTGAATTTTTAAGTAGTTATCTGCAGCTTTAATGTAGATTTCAGTTCGCTAAGTTATGAAAATGCATGTTTTGGCTATAATCTTCCGTAAATCAAGGGCGAAAACCAATTATTTGTCCCAAAAGAAGGTGTTTTAAGAATATATCTGCATTTCTAAGGTAGATTTGGGTACAATAAGAGGCGAAAAAGCACATTCTGACTAAGATTTTATCGAAATCGGCAACTATTTGACTCAGAAAGGTTGCCTTACGTCGAAATCTAATAGTTTATTAAGGTTTTCGTTACTAAAATGCCGAAAGACGCCGATTTTGACTAGAATTTGAAAGATATTGACATGAATATATAACTGTTTGTATCAAAAAATGATGGTTTAAACTGATATTTGCAGTTTTGATGCGGTTTTAGATACGATATGAATCGAAGAAGCCGATTTTGACTGGAATATGTTTAAAATGACAAAGAAAAACCTATTATCAATTCAAGGAAGTGAATATTTAAGTAGTTATCTGCAGTTTTAATGTAGATTTCAGTTCGCTAAGTTATGAAAATGCATGTTTTGGCTATAATCTTCCGTAAATCAAGGGCGAAAACCAATTATTTGTCCCAAAAGAAGGTGTTTTAAGTATATATCTGCATTTCTAAGGTAGATTTGGGTACAATAAGGGGTGAAAAAGCAGATTCTGACTAAGATTTTATCGAAATCGGCAACTATTTGACTCAGAAAGGTTGCCTTACGTCGAAATCTAATAGTTTATAAAATTTTTCGTTACTAAAATGCCCAAAGACGCCGATTTTGACTAGAATTGGAAAGATATTGACATGAATATATAACTGTTTGCATCAAAAAATGATAGTTTAAACTGCTATTTGCAGTTTTGATGCGGTTTTAGATACGATATGAATCGAAGAAGCCGATTTTGACTGGAATCTGTTTAAAATGACAAAGAAAAACCTATTATCAATTCAAGGAAGTGAATTTTTAAGTGGTTATCTGCAGTTTTAATTTAGATTTCAGTTCGCTAAGTTATGAAAATGCATGTTTTGGCTATAATCTTCCGTAAATCAAGGGCGAGAACCAATTATTTGTCCCAAAAGAAGGTGTTTTAAGTATATATCTGCATTTCTAAGGTAGATTTGGGTACAATAAGAGGCGAAAAAGCAGATTCTGACTAAGATTTTATCGAAATCGGCAACTATTTGACTCAGAAAGGTTGCCTTACGTCGAAATCTAATAGTTTATTAAGGTTTTCGTTACTAAAATGCCCAAAGACGCCGATTTTGACTAGAATTTGAAAGATATTGACATGAATATATAACTGTTTGTATCAAAAAATGATAGTTTAAACTGATATTTGCAGTTTTGATGCGGTTTTAGATACGAAATGAATCGAAGAAGCCGATTTTGACTGGAATCTGTTTAAAATGACAAAGAAAAACCTATTATCAATTCAAGGAAGTGAATTTTTAAGTAGTTATCTGCAGTTTTAATGTAGATTTCAGTTCGCTAAGTTATGAAAATGCATGTTTTGGCTATAATCTTCCGTAAATCAAGGGCGAAAACCAATTATTTGTCCCAAAAGAAGGTGTTTTAAGTATATATCTGCATTTCTAAGGTAGATTTTGGGTACAATAAGAGGCGAAAAAGCAGATTCTGACTAAGATTTTATCGAAATCGGCAACTATTTGACTCAGAAAGGTTGCCTTACGTCGAAATCTAATAGTTCATTAAGGTTTTCGTTCCTAAAATGCCCAAAGACGCCGATTTTGACTAGAATTTGAAAGATATTGACATGAATATATAACTGTTTGTAACAAAAAATGATAGTTTAAACTGATTTTTGCAGTTTTGATGCGGTTTTAGATACGATATGAATCGAAGAAGCCGATTTTGACTGGAATCTGTTTAAAATGACAAAGAAAAACCTATTATCAATTCAAAGAAGTGAATGTTTAAGTAGTTATCTGCAGTTTTAATGTAGATTTCAGTTCGCTAAGTTATGAAAATGCATGTTTTGGCTATAATCTTCCGTTAATCAAGGGCGAAAACCAATTATTTGCCCCAAAAGAAGGTGTTTTAAGTATATATCTGCATTTCTAAGGTAGATTTGGGTACAATAAGAGGCGAAAAAGCAGATTCGGACTAAGATTTTATCGAAATCGGCAACTATTTGACTCAGAAAGGTTGCCTTACGTCGAAATCTAATAATTTATTAAGGTTTTCGTTACTAAAATGCCCAAAGACGCCGATTTTGACTAGAATTTGAAAGATATTGACATGAATATATAACTGTTTGTAACAAAAAATGATAGTTTAAACTGATATTTGCAGTTTTGATGCGGTTTTAGATACGATATGAATCGAAGAAGCCGATTTTGACTGGAATCTGTTTAAAATGACAAAGAAAAACCTATTATCAATTCAAAGAAGTGAATGTTTAAGTAGTTATCTGCAGTTTTAATGTAGATTTCAGTTCGCTAAGTTATGAAAATGCATGTTTTGGCTATAATCTTCCGTAAATCAAGGGCGAAAACCAATTATTTGTCCCAAAAGAAGGTGTTTTAAGAATATATCTGCATTTCTAAGGTAGATTTGGGTACAATAAGAGGCGAAAAAGCAGATTCTGAATAAGATTTTATCGAAATCGGCAACTATTTGACTCAGAAAGGTTGCCTTACGTCGAAATCTAATAGTTTATTAAGGTTTTCGTTACTAAAATGCCCAAAGACGCCGATTTTGACTAGAATTTGAAAGATATTGACATGAATATATTACTGTTTGTATCAAAAAATGATAGTTTAAACTGATATTTGCAGTTTTGATGCGGTTTTAGATACGATATGAATCGAAGAAGCCGATTTTGACTGGAATCTGTTTAAAATGACAAAGAAAAACCTATTATCAATTCAAGGAAGTGAATTTTTAAGTAGTTATCTGCAGTTTTAATGTAGATTTCAGTTCGCTAAGTTATGAAAATGCATGTTTTGGCTATAATCTTCCGTAAATCATGGGCGAAAACCAATTATTTGTCCAAAAAGAAGGTGTTTTAAGTATATATCTGCATATCTAAGGTAGATTTGGGTACAATGAGAGGCGAAAAAGCAGATTCTGACTAAGATTTTATCGAAATCGACAACTATTTGACTCAGAAAGGTTGCCTTACGTCGAAATCTAATAGTTTATTAAGGTTTTCGTTACTAAAATGCCCAAAGACGCCGATTTTGACTAGAATTTGAAAGATATTGACATGAATATATAACTGTTTGTATCAAAGAATGATAGTTTAAACTGATATTTGCAGTTTTGATGCGGTTTTAGATACGATATGAATCGAAGAAGCCGATTTTGACTGGAATATGTTTAAAATGACAAAGAAAAACCTATTATCAATTCAAGGAAGTGAATATTTAAGTAGTTATCTGCAGTTTTAATGTAGATTTCAGTTCGCTAAGTTATGAAAATGCATGTTTTGGCTATAATCTTCCGTAAATCAAGGGCGAAAACCAATTATTTGTCCCAAAAGAAGGTGTTTTAAGTATATATCTGCATTTCTAAGGTAGATTTGGGTACAATAAGGGGTGAAAAAGCAGATTCTGACTAAGATTTTATCGAAATCGGCAACTATTTGACTCAGAAAGGTTGCCTTACGTCGAAATCTAATAGTTTATAAAATTTTTCGTTACTAAAATGCCCAAAGACGCCGATTTTGACTAGAATTGGAAAGATATTGACATGAATATATAACTGTTTGCATCAAAAAATGATAGTTTAAACTGCTATTTGCAGTTTTGATGCGGTTTTAGATACGATATGAATCGAAGAAGCCGATTTTGACTGGAATCTGTTTAAAATGACAAAGAAAAACCTATTATCAATTCAAGGAAGTGAATTTTTAAGTAGTTATCTGCAGTTTTAATTTAGATTTCAGTTCGCTAAGTTATGAAAATGCATGTTTTGGCTATAATCTTCCGTAAATCAAGGGCGAGAACCAATTATTTGTCCCAAAAGAAGGTGTTTTAAGTATATATCTGCATTTCTAAGGTAGATTTGGGTACAATAAGAGGCGAAAAAGCAGATTCTGACTAAGATTTTATCGAAATCGGCAACTATTTGACTCAGAAAGGTTGCCTTACGTCGAAATCTAATAGTTTATTAAGGTTTTCGTTACTAAAATGCCCAAAGACGCCGATTTTGACTAGAATTTGAAAGATATTGACATGAATATATAACTGTTTGTATCAAAAAATGATAGTTTAAACTGATATTTGCAGTTTTGATGCGGTTTTAGATACGAAATGAATCGAAGAAGCCGATTTTGACTGGAATCTGTTTAAAATGACAAAGAAAAACCTATTATCAATTCAAGGAAGTGAATTTTTAAGTAGTTATCTGCAGTTTTAATGTAGATTTCAGTTCGCTAAGTTATGAAAATGCATGTTTTGGCTATAATCTTCCGTAAATCAAGGGCGAAAACCAATTATTTGTCCCAAAAGAAGGTGTTTTAAGTATATATCTGCATTTCTAAGGTAGATTTTGGGTACAATAAGAGGCGAAAAAGCAGATTCTGACTAAGATTTTATCGAAATCGGCAACTATTTGACTCAGAAAGGTTGCCTTACGTCGAAATCTAATAGTTCATTAAGGTTTTCGTTCCTAAAATGCCCAAAGACGCCGATTTTGACTAGAATTTGAAAGATATTGACATGAATATATAACTGTTTGTAACAAAAAATGATAGTTTAAACTGATTTTTGCAGTTTTGATGCGGTTTTAGATACGATATGAATCGAAGAAGCCGATTTTGACTGGAATCTGTTTAAAATGACAAAGAAAAACCTATTATCAATTCAAAGAAGTGAATGTTTAAGTAGTTATCTGCAGTTTTAATGTAGATTTCAGTTCGCTAAGTTATGAAAATGCATGTTTTGGCTATAATCTTCCGTTAATCAAGGGCGAAAACCAATTATTTGCCCCAAAAGAAGGTGTTTTAAGTATATATCTGCATTTCTAAGGTAGATTTGGGTACAATAAGAGGCGAAAAAGCAGATTCGGACTAAGATTTTATCGAAATCGGCAACTATTTGACTCAGAAAGGTTGCCTTACGTCGAAATCTAATAATTTATTAAGGTTTTCGTTACTAAAATGCCCAAAGACGCCGATTTTGACTAGAATTTGAAAGATATTGACATGAATATATAACTGTTTGTAACAAAAAATGATAGTTTAAACTGATATTTGCAGTTTTGATGCGGTTTTAGATACGATATGAATCGAAGAAGCCGATTTTGACTGGAATCTGTTTAAAATGACAAAGAAAAACCTATTATCAATTCAAAGAAGTGAATGTTTAAGTAGTTATCTGCAGTTTTAATGTAGATTTCAGTTCGCTAAGTTATGAAAATGCATGTTTTGGCTATAATCTTCCGTAAATCAAGGGCGAAAACCAATTATTTGTCCCAAAAGAAGGTGTTTTAAGAATATATCTGCATTTCTAAGGTAGATTTGGGTACAATAAGAGGCGAAAAAGCAGATTCTGAATAAGATTTTATCGAAATCGGCAACTATTTGACTCAGAAAGGTTGCCTTACGTCGAAATCTAATAGTTTATTAAGGTTTTCGTTACTAAAATGCCCAAAGACGCCGATTTTGACTAGAATTTGAAAGATATTGACATGAATATATTACTGTTTGTATCAAAAAATGATAGTTTAAACTGATATTTGCAGTTTTGATGCGGTTTTAGATACGATATGAATCGAAGAAGCCGATTTTGACTGGAATCTGTTTAAAATGACAAAGAAAAACCTATTATCAATTCAAGGAAGTGAATTTTTAAGTAGTTATCTGCAGTTTTAATGTAGATTTCAGTTCGCTAAGTTATGAAAATGCATGTTTTGGCTATAATCTTCCGTAAATCATGGGCGAAAACCAATTATTTGTCCAAAAAGAAGGTGTTTTAAGTATATATCTGCATATCTAAGGTAGATTTGGGTACAATGAGAGGCGAAAAAGCAGATTCTGACTAAGATTTTATCGAAATCGACAACTATTTGACTCAGAAAGGTTGCCTTACGTCGAAATCTAATAGTTTATTAAGGTTTTCGTTACTAAAATGCCCAAAGACGCCGATTTTGACTAGAATTTGAAAGATATTGACATGAATATATAACTGTTTGTATCAAAGAATGATAGTTTAAACTGATATTTGCAGTTTTGATGCGGTTTTAGATACGATATGAATCGAAGAAGCCGATTTTGACTGGAATCTGTTTAAAATGACAAAGAAAAACCTGTTATCAATTCAAGGAAGTGAATTTTTAAGTAGTTATCTGCAGTTTTAATGTAGATTTCAGTTCGCTAAGTTATGAAAATGCATGTTTTGGCTATAATCTTCCGTAAATCAAGGGCGAAAACCAATTATTTGTCCCAAAAGAAGGTGTTTTAAGTATATATCTGCATTTCTAAGGTAGATTTGGGTACAATAAGAGGCGAAAAAGCAGATTCTGACTAAGATTTTATCGAAATCGGCAACTATTTGACTCAGAAAGATTGCCTTACGTCGAAATCTAATAGTTTATTAAGGTTTTCGTTACTAAAATGCCCAAAAACGCCGATTTTGACTAGAATTTGAAAGATATTGACATGAATATATAACTGTTTGTATCAAAAAATGATAGTTTAAACTGATATTTGCAGTTTTGATGCGGTTTTAGGTACGATATGAGTCGAAGAAGCCGATTTTGACTGGAATCTGTTTAAAATGACAAAGAAAAACCTATTATCAATTCAAGGAAGTGAATTTTTAAGTAGTTATCTGCAGTTTTAATGTAGATTTCAGTTCGCTAAGTTATGAAAATGCATGTTTTGGCTATAATCTTCCGTAAATCAAGGGCGAAAACCAATTATTTGTCCCAAAAGAAGGTGTTTTAAGAATATATCTGCATTTCTAAGGTAGATTTGGGTACAATAAGAGGCGAAAAAGCAGATTCTGACTAAGATTTTATCGAAATCGGCAACTATTTGACTCAGAAAGGTTGCCTTACGTCGAAATCTAATAGTTTATTAAGGTTTTCGTTACTAAAATGCCCAAAGACGCCGATTTTGACTAGAATTTGAAAGATATTGACATGAATATATAACTGTTTGTATCAAAAAATGATAGTTTAAACTGATATTTGCAGTTTTGATGCGGTTTTAGATACGATATGAATCGAAGAAGCCGATTTTGACTGGAATATGTTTAAAATGACAAAGAAAAACCTATTATCAATTCAAGGAAGTGAATTTTTAAGTAGTTATCTGCAGTTTTAATGTAGATTTCAGTTCGCTAAGTTATGAAAATGCATGTTTTGGCTATAATCTTCCCTAAATCAAGGGCGAAAACCAATTATTTGTCCCAAAAGAAGGTGTTTTAAGTATATATCTGCATTTCTAAGGTAGATTTGGGTACAATAAGAGGCGAAAAAGCAGATTCTGACTAAGATTTTATCGAAATCGGCAACTATTTGACTCAGAAGGGTTGCCTTACGTCGAAATTTAATAGTTTATTAAATTTTTCGTTACTAAAATGCCCAAAGACGCCGATTTTGACTAGAATTTGAAAGATATTGACATGAATATATAACTGTTTGTATCAAAAAATGATAGTTTAAACTGATATTTGCAGTTTTGATGCGGATTTAGGTACGATATGAGTCGAAGAAGCCGATTTTGACTGGAATCTGTTTAAAATGACAAAGAAAAACCTATTATCAATTCAAGGAAGTGAATTTTTAAGTAGTTATCTGCAGTTTTAATGTAGATTTCAGTTCGCTAAGTTATGAAAATGCATGTTTTGGCTATAATCTTACGTAAATCAAGGGCGAAAACCAATTATTTGTCCCAAAAGAAGGTGTTTAAAGTATATATCTGCATTTCTAAGGTAGATTTGGGTACAATAAGAGGCGAAAAAGCAGATTCTGACTAAGATTTTATCGAAATCGGCAACTATTTGACTCAGAAAGGTTGCCTTACGTCAAAATCTAATAGTTTATTAACGTTTTCGTTACTAAAATGCCCAAAGGCGCCGATTTTGACTAGAATTTGAAATATATTGACATGAATATATGACTGTTTGTATCAAAAAATGATAGTTTAAACTGATATTTGCAGTTTTGATGCGGTTTTAGGTACGATATGAGTCGAAGAAGCCGATTTTGACTGGAATCTGTTTAAAATGACAAAGAAAAACCTATTATCAATTCAAGCAAGTGAATTTTTAAGTAGTTATCTGCAGTTTTAATGTAGATTTCAGTTCGCTAAGTTATGAAAATGCATGTTTTGGCTATAATCATCCGTAAATTAAGGGCGAAAACCAATTATTTGTCCCAAAAGAAGGTGTTTTAAGTATATATCTGCATTTCTAAGGTAGATTTGGGTACAATAAGTGGCGAAAAAGCAGATTCTGACTAAGATTTTATCGAAATCGACAACTATTTGACTCAGAAAGGTTGCCTTACGTCGAAATCTAATAGTTTATTAAGGTTTTCGTTACTAAAATGCCCAAAGACGCCGATTTTGACTAGAATTTGAAAGATATTGACATGAATATATAACTGTTTGTATCAAAAAATGATAGTTTAAACTGATATTTGCAGTTTTGATGCGGTTTTAGATACGATATGAATCGAAGAAGCCGATTTTGACTGGAATCTGTTTAAAATGACAAAGAAAAACCTATTATCAATTCAAGGAAGTGAATTTTTAAGTAGTTATCTGCAGTTTTAATATAGATTTCAGTTCGCTAAGTTATGAAAATGCATGTTTTGGCTATAATCTTCCGTAAATCAAGGGCGAAAACCAATTATTTGTCCTAAAAAAGGTGATTTAAGTATATATCTGCATTTCTAAGGTAGATTTGTGTACAATAAGAGGCGAAAAAGCAGATTCTGACTCAGATTTTATCGAAATCGGCAACTATTTGACTCAGAAAGGTTGCCTTACGTCGAAATCTAATAGTTTATTAAGGTTTTCGTTACTAAAATGCCCAAAGACGCCGATTTTGACTAGAATTTGAAAGATATTGACATGAATATATAACTGTTTGTATCAAAAAATGATAGTTTAAACTGATATTTGCAGTTTTGATGCGGTTTTAGATACGATTTGAATCGAAGAAGCCGATTTTGACTGGAATCTGTTTAAAATGACAAAGAAAAACCTATTATCAATTCAAGGAAGTGAATTTTTAAGTAGTTATCTGCAGTTTTAATGTAGATTTCAGTTCGCTAAGTTATGAAAATGCATGTTTTGGCTATAATCTTCCGTAAATCAAGATCGAAAACCAATTATTTGTCCCAAAAGAAGGTGTTTTAAGTATATATCTGCATTTCTAAGGTAGATTTGGGTACAATAGGAGGCGAAAAAGCAGATTCTGACTAAGATTTTATCGAAATCGGCAACTATTTGACTCAGAAAGGTTGCCTTACGTCAAAATCTAATAGTTTATTAACGTTTTCGTTACTAAAATGCCCAAAGGCGCCGATTTTGACTAGAATTTGAAATATATTGACATGAATATATAACTGTTTGTATCAAAAAATGATAGTTTAAACTGATATTTGCAGTTTTGATGCGGTTTTAGATACGATATGAATCGAAGAAGCCGATTTTGACTGGAATCTGTTTAAAATGACAAAGAAAAACCTATTATCAATTCAAGGAAGTGAATTTTTAAGTAGTTATCTGCAGTTTTAATGTAGATTTCAGTCCGCTAAGTTATGAAAATGCATGTTTTGGCTATAATCTTCCGTAAATCAAGGGCGAAAACCAATTATTTGTCCCAAAAGAAGGTGTTTTAAGTATATATCTGCATTTCTAAGGTAGATTTCGGTACAATAAGAGGCGAAAAAGCAGATTCTGACTAAGATTTTATCGAAATCGGCAACTATTTGACTCAGAAAGGTTGCCTTACGTCGAAATCTAATAGTTTATTAAGGTTTTCGTTACTAAAATGCCCAAAGACGCCGATTTTGACTAGAATTTGAAAGATATTGACATGAATATATAACTGTTTGTATCAAAAAATGATAGTTTAAACTGATATTTGCAGTTTTGATGCGGTTTTAGATACGATATGAATCGAAGAAGCCGATTTTGACTGGAATCTGTTTAAAATGACAAAGGAAAACCTATTATCAATTCAAGAAAGTGAATTTTTATGTAGTTATCTGCAGTTTTAATGTAGATTTCAGTTCGCTAAGTTATGAAAATGCATGTTTTGGCTATAATCTTCCGTAAATCAAGGGCGAAAACCAATTATTTGTCCCAAAAGAAGGTGTTTTAAGTATATATCTGCATTTCTAAGGTAGATTTGGGTACAATAAGAGGCGAAAAAGCAGATTCTGACTAAGATTTTATCGAAATCGGCAATTATTTGACTCAGAAAGGTTGCCTTACGTCGAAATCTAATAGTTTATTAAGGTTTTCGTTACTAAAATGCCCAAAGACGCCGATTTTGACTAGAATTTGAAAGATATTGACATGAATATATAACTGTTTGTATCAAAAAATGATAGTTTAAACTGATATTTGCAGTTTTGATGCGGTTTTAGATACGATATGAATCGAAGAAGCCGATTTTGACTGGAATCTGTTTAAAATGACAAAGAAAAACCTATTATCAATTCAAGGAAGTGAATTTTTAAGTAGTTATCTGCAGTTTTAATGTAGATTTCAGTTCGCTAAGTTATGAAAATGCATGTTTTGGCTATAATCTTCCGTAAATCAATGGCGAAAACCAATTATTTGTGCCAAAAGAAGGTGTTTTAAGTATATATCTGCATTTCTAAGGTAGATTTGGGTTCAATAAGAGGCGAAAAAGCAGATTCTGACTAAGATTTTATCGAAATCGGCAACTATTTGACTCAGAAAGGTTGCCTTACATCGAAATCTAATAGTTTATTAAGGTTTTCGTTACTAAAATGCCCAAAGACGCCGATTTTGACTAGAATTTGAAAGATATTGACATGAATATATAACTGTTTGTATCAAAAAATGATAGTTTAAACTGATATTTGCAGTTTTGATGCGGTTTTAGATACGATATGAATCGAAGAAGCCGATTTTGACTGGAATCTGTTTAAAATGACAAAGAAAAACCTATTATCAATTCAAGGAAGTGAATTTTTAAGTAGTTATCTGCAGCTTTAATGTAGATTTCAGTTCGCTAAGTTATGAAAATGCATGTTTTGGCTATAATCTTCCGTAAATCAAGGGCGAAAACCAATTATTTGTCCCAAAAGAAGGTGTTTTAAGAATATATCTGCATTTCTAAGGTAGATTTGGGTACAATAAGAGGCGAAAAAGCACATTCTGACTAAGATTTTATCGAAATCGGCAACTATTTGACTCAGAAAGGTTGCCTTACGTCGAAATCTAATAGTTTATTAAGGTTTTCGTTACTAAAATGCCGAAAGACGCCGATTTTGACTAGAATTTGAAAGATATTGACATGAATATATAACTGTTTGTATCAAAAAATGATGGTTTAAACTGATATTTGCAGTTTTGATGCGGTTTTAGATACGATATGAATCGAAGAAGCCGATTTTGACTGGAATATGTTTAAAATGACAAAGAAAAACCTATTATCAATTCAAGGAAGTGAATATTTAAGTAGTTATCTGCAGTTTTAATGTAGATTTCAGTTCGCTAAGTTATGAAAATGCATGTTTTGGCTATAATCTTCCGTAAATCAAGGGCGAAAACCAATTATTTGTCCCAAAAGAAGGTGTTTTAAGTATATATCTGCATTTCTAAGGTAGATTTGGGTACAATAAGGGGTGAAAAAGCAGATTCTGACTAAGATTTTATCGAAATCGGCAACTATTTGACTCAGAAAGGTTGCCTTACGTCGAAATCTAATAGTTTATAAAATTTTTCGTTACTAAAATGCCCAAAGACGCCGATTTTGACTAGAATTGGAAAGATATTGACATGAATATATAACTGTTTGCATCAAAAAATGATAGTTTAAACTGCTATTTGCAGTTTTGATGCGGTTTTAGATACGATATGAATCGAAGAAGCCGATTTTGACTGGAATCTGTTTAAAATGACAAAGAAAAACCTATTATCAATTCAAGGAAGTGAATTTTTAAGTAGTTATCTGCAGTTTTAATTTAGATTTCAGTTCGCTAAGTTATGAAAATGCATGTTTTGGCTATAATCTTCCGTAAATCAAGGGCGAGAACCAATTATTTGTCCCAAAAGAAGGTGTTTTAAGTATATATCTGCATTTCTAAGGTAGATTTGGGTACAATAAGAGGCGAAAAAGCAGATTCTGACTAAGATTTTATCGAAATCGGCAACTATTTGACTCAGAAAGGTTGCCTTACGTCGAAATCTAATAGTTTATTAAGGTTTTCGTTACTAAAATGCCCAAAGACGCCGATTTTGACTAGAATTTGAAAGATATTGACATGAATATATAACTGTTTGTATCAAAAAATGATAGTTTAAACTGATATTTGCAGTTTTGATGCGGTTTTAGATACGAAATGAATCGAAGAAGCCGATTTTGACTGGAATCTGTTTAAAATGACAAAGAAAAACCTATTATCAATTCAAGGAAGTGAATTTTTAAGTAGTTATCTGCAGTTTTAATGTAGATTTCAGTTCGCTAAGTTATGAAAATGCATGTTTTGGCTATAATCTTCCGTAAATCAAGGGCGAAAACCAATTATTTGTCCCAAAAGAAGGTGTTTTAAGTATATATCTGCATTTCTAAGGTAGATTTTGGGTACAATAAGAGGCGAAAAAGCAGATTCTGACTAAGATTTTATCGAAATCGGCAACTATTTGACTCAGAAAGGTTGCCTTACGTCGAAATCTAATAGTTCATTAAGGTTTTCGTTCCTAAAATGCCCAAAGACGCCGATTTTGACTAGAATTTGAAAGATATTGACATGAATATATAACTGTTTGTAACAAAAAATGATAGTTTAAACTGATTTTTGCAGTTTTGATGCGGTTTTAGATACGATATGAATCGAAGAAGCCGATTTTGACTGGAATCTGTTTAAAATGACAAAGAAAAACCTATTATCAATTCAAAGAAGTGAATGTTTAAGTAGTTATCTGCAGTTTTAATGTAGATTTCAGTTCGCTAAGTTATGAAAATGCATGTTTTGGCTATAATCTTCCGTTAATCAAGGGCGAAAACCAATTATTTGCCCCAAAAGAAGGTGTTTTAAGTATATATCTGCATTTCTAAGGTAGATTTGGGTACAATAAGAGGCGAAAAAGCAGATTCGGACTAAGATTTTATCGAAATCGGCAACTATTTGACTCAGAAAGGTTGCCTTACGTCGAAATCTAATAATTTATTAAGGTTTTCGTTACTAAAATGCCCAAAGACGCCGATTTTGACTAGAATTTGAAAGATATTGACATGAATATATAACTGTTTGTAACAAAAAATGATAGTTTAAACTGATATTTGCAGTTTTGATGCGGTTTTAGATACGATATGAATCGAAGAAGCCGATTTTGACTGGAATCTGTTTAAAATGACAAAGAAAAACCTATTATCAATTCAAAGAAGTGAATGTTTAAGTAGTTATCTGCAGTTTTAATGTAGATTTCAGTTCGCTAAGTTATGAAAATGCATGTTTTGGCTATAATCTTCCGTAAATCAAGGGCGAAAACCAATTATTTGTCCCAAAAGAAGGTGTTTTAAGAATATATCTGCATTTCTAAGGTAGATTTGGGTACAATAAGAGGCGAAAAAGCAGATTCTGAATAAGATTTTATCGAAATCGGCAACTATTTGACTCAGAAAGGTTGCCTTACGTCGAAATCTAATAGTTTATTAAGGTTTTCGTTACTAAAATGCCCAAAGACGCCGATTTTGACTAGAATTTGAAAGATATTGACATGAATATATTACTGTTTGTATCAAAAAATGATAGTTTAAACTGATATTTGCAGTTTTGATGCGGTTTTAGATACGATATGAATCGAAGAAGCCGATTTTGACTGGAATCTGTTTAAAATGACAAAGAAAAACCTATTATCAATTCAAGGAAGTGAATTTTTAAGTAGTTATCTGCAGTTTTAATGTAGATTTCAGTTCGCTAAGTTATGAAAATGCATGTTTTGGCTATAATCTTCCGTAAATCATGGGCGAAAACCAATTATTTGTCCAAAAAGAAGGTGTTTTAAGTATATATCTGCATATCTAAGGTAGATTTGGGTACAATGAGAGGCGAAAAAGCAGATTCTGACTAAGATTTTATCGAAATCGACAACTATTTGACTCAGAAAGGTTGCCTTACGTCGAAATCTAATAGTTTATTAAGGTTTTCGTTACTAAAATGCCCAAAGACGCCGATTTTGACTAGAATTTGAAAGATATTGACATGAATATATAACTGTTTGTATCAAAGAATGATAGTTTAAACTGATATTTGCAGTTTTGATGCGGTTTTAGATACGATATGAATCGAAGAAGCCGATTTTGACTGGAATCTGTTTAAAATGACAAAGAAAAACCTGTTATCAATTCAAGGAAGTGAATTTTTAAGTAGTTATCTGCAGTTTTAATGTAGATTTCAGTTCGCTAAGTTATGAAAATGCATGTTTTGGCTATAATCTTCCGTAAATCAAGGGCGAAAACCAATTATTTGTCCCAAAAGAAGGTGTTTTAAGTATATATCTGCATTTCTAAGGTAGATTTGGGTACAATAAGAGGCGAAAAAGCAGATTCTGACTAAGATTTTATCGAAATCGGCAACTATTTGACTCAGAAAGATTGCCTTACGTCGAAATCTAATAGTTTATTAAGGTTTTCGTTACTAAAATGCCCAAAGACGCCGATTTTGACTAGAATTTGAAAGATATTGACATGAATATATAACTGTTTGTATCAAAAAATGATAGTTTAAACTGATATTTGCAGTTTTGATGCGGTTTTAGATACGATATGAATCGAAGAAGCCGATTTTGACTGGAATCTGTTTAAAATGACAAAGAAAAACCTATTATCAATGCAAGGAAGTCAATTTTTAAGTAGTTATCTGCAGTTTTAATGTAGATTTCAGTTCGCTAAGTTATGAAAATGCATGTTTTGGCTATAATCTTCCGTAAATCAAGGGCGAAAACCAATTATTTGTCCCAAAAGAAGGTGTTTTAAGTATATATCTGCATTTCTAAGGTAGATTTGGGTACAATAAGAGGCGAAAAAGCAGATTCTGACTAAGATTTTATCGAAATCGGCAACTATTTGACTCAGAAAGATTGCCTTACGTCGAAATCTAATAGTTTATTAAGGTTTTCGTTACTAAAATGCCCAAAGACGCCGATTTTGACTAGAATTTGAAAGATATTGACATGAATATATAACTGTTAGTATCAAAAAATGATAGTTTAAACTGATATTTGCAGTTTTGATGCGGTTTTAGATACGATATGAATCGAAGAAGCCGATTTTGACTGGAATCTGTTTAAAATGACAAAGAAAAACCTATTATCAATTCAAGGAAGTGAATTTTATAGTAATTATCTGCAGTTTTAATGTAGATTTCAATTAGCTAAGTTATGAAAATGCATGTTTTGGCTATAATCTTCCGTAAATCAAGGGCGAAAACCAATTATTTGTCCCAAAAGAAGGTGTTTTAAGAATATATCTGCATTTCTAAGGTAGATTTGGGTACAATAAGAGGCGAAAAAGCAGATTCTGACTAAGATTTTATCGAAATCGGCAACTATTTGAATCAGAAAGGTTGCCTTACGTCGAAATCTAATAGTTTATTAAGGTTTTCGTTACTAAAATGCCCAAAGACGCCGATTTTGACTAGAATTTGAAAGATATTGACATGAATATATAACTGTTTGTATCAAAAAATGATAGTTTAAACTGATATTTGCAGTTTTGATGCGGTTTTAGATACGATATGAATCGAAGAAGCCGATTTTGACTGGAATCTGTTTAAAATGACAAAGAAAAACCTATTATCAATTCAAGGAAGTGAATTTTATAGTAATTATCTGCAGTTTTAATGTAGATTTCAGTTAGCTAAGTTATGAAAATGCATGTTTTGGCTATAATCTTCCGTAAATCAAGGGCGAAAACCAATTATTTGTCCCAAAAGAAGGTGTTTTAAGAATATATCTGCATTTCTAAGGTAGATTTGGGTACAATAAGAGGCGAAAAAGCAGATTCTGACTAAGATTTTATCGAAATCGGCAACTATTTGACTCAGAAAGGTTGCCTTACGTCGAAATCTAATAGTTTATTAAGGTTTTCGTTACTAAAATGCCCAAAGACGCCGATTTTGACTAGAATTTGAAAGATATTGACATGAATATATAACTGTTTGTATCAAAAAATGATAGTTTAAACTGATATTTGCAGTTTTGATGCGGTTTTAGATACGAAATGAATCGAAGAAGCCGATTTTGACTGGAATCTGTTTAAAATGACAAAGAAAAACGTATTATCAATTCAAGGAAGTGAATTTTTAAGTAAGTAAAATGCATGTTTTGGCTATAATCTTCCGTAAATCAAGGGCGAAAACCAATTATTTGTCCCAAAAGAAGGTGTTTTAAGTATATATCTGCATTTCTAAGGTAGATTTGGGTACAATAAGAGGCGAAAAAGCAGATTCTGACTAAGATTTTATCGAAATCGGCAACTATTTGACTCAGAAAGGTTGCCTTACGTCGAAATCTAATAGTTTATTAAGGTTTTCGTTACTAAAATGCCCAAAGACGCCGATTTTGACTAGAATTTGAAAGATATTGACATGAATATATAACTGTTTGTATCAAAAAATGATAGTTTAAACTGATATTTGCAGTTTTGATGCGGTTTTAGGTACGATATGAGTCGAAGAAGCCGATTTTGACTGGAATCTGTTTAAAATGACAAAGGAAAACCTATTATCAATTCAAGGAAGTGAATTTTTAGGTAGTTATCTGCAGTTTTAATGTAGATTTCAGTTCGCTAAGTTATGAAAATGCATGTTTTGGGTATAATCTTCCGTAAATCAAGGGCGAAAACCAATTATTTGTCCCAAAAGAAGGTGTTTTAAGTATATATCTGCATTTCTAAGGTAGATTTGGGTACAATAAGAGGCGAAAAAGCAGATTCTGACTAAGATTTTATCGAAATCGGCAACTATTTGACTCAGAAAGGTTGCCTTACGTCGAAATCTAATAGTTTATTAAGGTTTTCGTTACTAAAATGCCCAAAGACGACGATTTTGACTAGAATTTGAAAGATATTGACATGAATATATAACTGTTTGTATCAAAAAATGATAGTTTAAACTGATATTTGCAGTTTTGATGCGGTTTTAGATACGATATGAATCGAAGAAGCCGATTTTGACTGGAATCTGTTTAAAATGACAAAGAAAAACCTATTATCAATTCAAGGAAGTGAATTTTTAAGTAGTTATCTGCAGTTTTAATGTAGATTTCAGTTCGCTAAGTTATGAAAATGCATGTTTTGGCTATAATCTTCCGTAAATCAAGGGCGAAAACCAATTATTTGTCCTAAAAGAAGGTGTTTTAAGTATATATCTGCATTTCTAAGGTAGATTTGGGTACAATAAGAGGCGAAAAAGCAGATTCTGACTAAGATTTTATCGAAATCGGCAACTATTTGACTCAGAAAGGTTGCCTTACGTCGAAATCTAATAGTTTATTAAGGTTTTCGTTACTAAAATACCCAAAGACGCCGATTTTGACTAGAATTTGAAAGATATTGACATGAATATATAACTGTTTGTATCAAAAAATGATTGTTTAAACTGATATTTGCAGTTTTGATGCGGTTTTAGATACGATATGAATCGAAGAAGCCGATTTTGACTGGAATCTGTTTAAAATGACAAAGAAAAACCTATTATCAATTCAAGGAAGTGAATTTTTAAGTAGTTATCTGCAGTTTTAATGTAGATTTCAGTTCGCTAAGTTATGAAAATGCATATTTTGGCTATAATCTTCCGTAAATCAAGGGCGAAAACCAATTATTTGTCAGAAAAGAAGGTGTTTTAAGTATATATCTGCATTTCTAAGTTAGATTTGGGTACAATAAGAGGCGAAAAAGCAGATTCTGACTAAGATTTTATCGAAATCGGCAACTATTTGACTCAGAAAGGTTGCCTTACGTCGAAATCTAATAGTTTATTAAGGTTTTCGTTACTAAAATGCCCAAAGACGCCGATTTTGACTAGAATTTGAAAGATATTGACATGAATGTATAACTGTTTGTATCAAAAAATGATAGTTTAAACTGATATTTGCAGTTTTGATGCGGTTTAGATACGATATGAATCGAAGAAGCCGATTTTGACTGGAATCTGTTTAAAATGACAAAGAAAAACCTATTATCAATTCAAGGAAGTGAATTTTTAAGTAGTTATCTGCAGTTTTAATGTAGATTTCAGTTCGCTAAGTTATGAAAATACATGTTTTGGCTATAATCTTCCGTAAATCAAGGGCGAAAACCAATTATTTGTCCCAAAAGAAGGTGTTTTAAGTATATATCTGCATTTCTAAGGTAGATTTGGGTACAATAAGAGGCGAAAAAGCAGATTCTGACTAAGATTTTATCGAAATCGGCAACTATTTGACTCAGAAAAGTTGCCTTACGTCGAAATCTAATAGTTTATTAAGGTTTTCGTTACTAAAATGCCCAAAGACGCCGATTTTGACTAGAATTTGAAAGATATTGACATGAATATATAACTGTTTGTATCAAAAAATGATAGTTTAAACTGATATTTGCAGTTTTGATGCGGTTTTAGATACGATATGAATCGAAGAAGCCGATTTTGACTGGAATCTGTTTAAAATGACAAAGAAAAACCTATTATCAATTCAAGGAAGTGAATTTTTAAGTAGTTATCTGCAGTTTTAATGTAGATTTCAGTTCGCTAAGTTATGAAAATGCATGTTTTGGCTATAATCTTCCGTAAATCAAGGGCGAAAACCAATTATTTGTCCTAAAAGAAGGTGTTTTAAGTATATATCTGCATTTCTAAGGTAGATTTGGGTACAATAAGAGGCGAAAAAGCAGATTCTGACTAAGATTTTATCGAAATCGGCAACTATTTGACTCAGAAAGGTTGCCTTACGTCCAAATCTAATAGTTTATTAAGGTTTTCGTTACTAAAATACCCAAAGACGCCGATTTTGACTAGAATTTGAAAGATATTGACATGAATATATAACTGTTTGTATCAAAAAATGATTGTTTAAACTGATATTTGCAGTTTTGATGCGGTTTTAGATACGATATGAATCGAAGAAGCCGATTTTGACTGGAATCTGTTTAAAATGACAAAGAAAAACCTATTATCAATTCAAGGAAGTGAATTTTATAGTAATTATCTGCAGTTTTAATGTAGATTTCAGTTAGCTAAGTTATGAAAATGCATGTTTTGGCTATAATCTTCCGTAAATCAAGGGCGAAAACCAATTATTTGTCCCAAAAGAAGGTGTTTTAAGAATATATCTGCATTTCTAAGGTAGATTTGGGTACAATAAGAGGCGAAAAAGCAGATTCTGACTAAGATTTTATCGAAATCGGCAACTATTTGAATCAGAAAGGTTGCCTTACGTCGAAATCTAATAGTTTATTAAGGTTTTCGTTACTAAAATGCCCAAAGACGCCGATTTTGACTAGAATTTGAAAGATATTGACATGAATATATAACTGTTTGTATCAAAAAATGATAGTTTAAACTGATATTTGCAGTTTTGATGCGGTTTTAGATACGAAATGAATCGAAGAAGCCGATTTTGACTGGAATCTGTTTAAAATGACAAAGAAAAACCTATTATCAATTCAAGGAAGTGAATTTTTAAGTAGTTATCTGCAGTTTTAATGTAGATTTCAGTTCGCTAAGTTATGAAAATGCATGTTTTGGCTATAATCTTCCGTAAATCAAGGGCGAAAACCAATTATTTGTCCCAAAAGAAGGTGTTTTAAGTATATATCTGCATTTCTAAGGTAGATTTGGGTACAATAAGAGGCGAAAAAGCAGATTCTGACCAAGATTTTATCGAAATCGGCAACTATTTGACTCAGAAAGATTGCCTTACGTCGAAATCTAATAGTTTATTAAGGTTTTCGTTACTAAAATGCCCAAAGACGCCGATTTTGACTAGAATTTGAAAGATATTGACATGAATATATAACTGTTTGTATCAAAAAATGATAGTTTAAACTGATATTTGCAGTTTTGATGCGGTTTTAGATACGATATGAATCGAAGAAGCCGATTTTGACTGGAATCTGTTTAAAATGACAAAGAAAAACCTATTATCAATTCAAGGAAGTGAATTTTATAGTAATTATCTGCAGTTTTAAAGTAGATTTCAGTTAGCTAAGTTATGAAAATGCATGTTTTGGCTATAATCTTCCGTAAATCAAGGGCGAAAACCAATTATTTGTCCCAAAAGAAGGTGTTTTAAGAATATATCTGCATTTCTAAGGTAGATTTGGGTACAATAAGAGGCGAAAAAGCAGATTCTGACTAAGATTTTATCGAAATCGGCAACTATTTGACTCAGAAAGGTTGCCTTACGTCGAAATCTAATAGTTTATTAAGGTTTTCGTTACTAAAATGCCCAAAGACGCCGATTTTGACTAGAATTTGAAAGATATTGACATGAATATATAACTGTTTGTATCAAAAAATGATAGTTTAAACTGATATTTGCAGTTTTGATGCGGTTTTAGATACGAAATGAATCGAAGAAGCCGATTTTGACTGGAATCTGTTTAAAATGACAAAGAAAAACGTATTATCAATTCAAGGAAGTGAATTTTTAAGTAAGTAAAATGCATGTTTTGGCTATAATCTTCCGTAAATCAAGGGCGAAAACCAATTATTTGTCCCAAAAGAAGGTGTTTTAAGTATATATCTGCATTTCTAAGGTAGATTTGGGTACAATAAGAGGCGAAAAAGCAGATTCTGACTAAGATTTTATCGAAATCGGCAACTATTTGACTCAGAAAGGTTGCCTTACGTCGAAATCTAATAGTTTATTAAGGTTTTCGTTACTAAAATGCCCAAAGACGCCGATTTTGACTAGAATTTGAAAGATATTGACATGAATATATAACTGTTTGTATCAAAAAATGATAGTTTAAACTGATATTTGCAGTTTTGATGCGGTTTTAGGTACGATATGAGTCGAAGAAGCCGATTTTGACTGGAATCTGTTTAAAATGACAAAGGAAAACCTATTATCAATTCAAGGAAGTGAATTTTTAAGTAGTTATCTGCAGTTTTAATGTAGATTTCAGTTCGCTAAGTTATGAAAATGCATGTTTTGGGTATAATCTTCCGTAAATCAAGGGCGAAAACCAATTATTTGTCCCAAAAGAAGGTGTTTTAAGTATATATCTGCATTTCTAAGGTAGATTTGGGTACAATAAGAGGCGAAAAAGCAGATTCTGACTAAGATTTTATCGAAATCGGCAACTATTTGACTCAGAAAGGTTGCCTTACGTCGAAATCTAATAGTTTATTAAGGTTTTCGTTACTAAAATGCCCAAAGACGACGATTTTGACTAGAATTTGAAAGATATTGACATGAATATATAACTGTTTGTATCAAAAAATGATAGTTTAAACTGATATTTGCAGTTTTGATGCGGTTTTAGATACGATATGAATCGAAGAAGCCGATTTTGACTGGAATCTGTTTAAAATGACAAAGAAAAACCTATTATCAATTCAAGGAAGTGAATTTTTAAGTAGTTATCTGCAGTTTTAATGTAGATTTCAGTTCGCTAAGTTATGAAAATGCATGTTTTGGCTATAATCTTCCGTAAATCAAGGGCGAAAACCAATTATTTGTCCTAAAAGAAGGTGTTTTAAGTATATATCTGCATTTCTAAGGTAGATTTGGGTACAATAAGAGGCGAAAAAGCAGATTCTGACTAAGATTTTATCGAAATCGGCAACTATTTGACTCAGAAAGGTTGCCTTACGTCGAAATCTAATAGTTTATTAAGGTTTTCGTTACTAAAATACCCAAAGACGCCGATTTTGACTAGAATTTGAAAGATATTGACATGAATATATAACTGTTTGTATCAAAAAATGATTGTTTAAACTGATATTTGCAGTTTTGATGCGGTTTTAGATACGATATGAATCGAAGAAGCCGATTTTGACTGGAATCTGTTTAAAATGACAAAGAAAAACCTATTATCAATTCAAGGAAGTGAATTTTTAAGTAGTTATCTGCAGTTTTAATGTAGATTTCAGTTCGCTAAGTTATGAAAATGCATGTTTTGGCTATAATCTTCCGTAAATCAAGGGCGAAAACCAATTATTTGTCAGAAAAGAAGGTGTTTTAAGTATATATCTGCATTTCTAAGTTAGATTTGGGTACAATAAGAGGCGAAAAAGCAGATTCTGACTAAGATTTTATCGAAATCGGCAACTATTTGACTCAGAAAGGTTGCCTTACGTCGAAATCTAATAGTTTATTAAGGTTTTCGTTACTAAAATGCCCAAAGACGCCGATTTTGACTAGAATTTGAAAGATATTGACATGAATATATAACTGTTTGTATCAAAAAATGATAGTTTAAACTGATATTTGCAGTTTTGATGCGGTTTAGATACGATATGAATCGAAGAAGCCGATTTTGACTGGAATCTGTTTAAAATGACAAAGAAAAACCTATTATCAATTCAAGGAAGTGAATTTTTAAGTAGTTATCTGCAGTTTTAATGTAGATTTCAGTTCGCTAAGTTATGAAAATACATGTTTTGGCTATAATCTTCCGTAAATCAAGGGCGAAAACCAATTATTTGTCCCAAAAGAAGGTGTTTTAAGTATATATCTGCATTTCTAAGGTAGATTTGGGTACAATAAGAGGCGAAAAAGCAGATTCTGACTAAGATTTTATCGAAATCGGCAACTATTTGACTCAGAAAAGTTGCCTTACGTCGAAATCTAATAGTTTATTAAGGTTTTCGTTACTAAAATGCCCAAAGACGCCGATTTTGACTAGAATTTGAAAGATATTGACATGAATATATAACTGTTTGTATCAAAAAATGATAGTTTAAACTGATATTTGCAGTTTTGATGCGGTTTTAGATACGATATGAATCGAAGAAGCCGATTTTGACTGGAATCTGTTTAAAATGACAAAGAAAAACCTATTATCAATTCAAGGAAGTGAATTTTTAAGTAGTTATCTGCAGTTTTAATGTAGATTTCAGTTCGCTAAGTTATGAAAATGCATGTTTTGGCTATAATCTTCCGTAAATCAAGGGCGAAAACCAATTATTTGTCCTAAAAGAAGGTGTTTTAAGTATATATCTGCATTTCTAAGGTAGATTTGGGTACAATAAGAGGCGAAAAAGCAGATTCTGACTAAGATTTTATCGAAATCGGCAACTATTTGACTCAGAAAGGTTGCCTTACGTCGAAATCTAATAGTTTATTAAGGTTTTCGTTACTAAAATACCCAAAGACGCCGATTTTGACTAGAATTTGAAAGATATTGACATGAATATATAACTGTTTGTATCAAAAAATGATTGTTTAAACTGATATTTGCAGTTTTGATGCGGTTTTAGATACGATATGAATCGAAGAAGCCGATTTTGACTGGAATCTGTTTAAAATGACAAAGAAAAACCTATTATCAATTCAAGGAAGTGAATTTTTAAGTAGTTATCTGCAGTTTTAATGTAGATTTCAGTTCGCTAAGTTATGAAAATGCATGTTTTGGCTATAATCTTCCGTAAATCAAGGGCGAAAACCAATTATTTGTCAGAAAAGAAGGTGTTTTAAGTATATATCTGCATTTCTAAGTTAGATTTAAGTACAATAAGAGGCGAAAAAGCAAAAAATGATAGTCTAAACTGATATTTGCAGTTTTGATGCGGTTTTAGATACGATATGATTCGAAGAAGCCGATTTTGACTGGAATCTGTTTAAAATGACAAAGAAAAACCTATTATCAATTCAAGGAAGTGAATTTTTAAGTAGTTATCTGCAGTTTTAATGTAGATTTCAGTTCGCTAAGTTATGAAAATGCATGTTTTGGCTATAATCTTCCGTAAATCAAGGGCGAAAACCAATTATTTGTCCCAAAAGAAAGTGTTTTAAGTATATATCTGCATTTCTAAGGTAGATTTGAATACAATAAGAGGCGAAAAAGCAGATTCTGACTAAGATTTTATCGAAATCGGCAACTATTTGACTCAGAAAGGTTGCCTTACGTCGAAATCTAATAGTTTATTAAGGTTTTCGTTACTAAAATGCCCAAAGACGCCGATTTTGACTAGAATTTGAAAGATATTGACATAAATATATAACTGTTTGTATCAAAAAATGATAGTTTAAACTGATATTTGCAGTTTTGATGCGGTTTTAGATACGATATGAATCGAAGAAGCCGATTTTGACTGGAATCTGTTTAAAATGACAAAGAAAAACCTATTATCAATTCAAGGAAGTGAATTTTTAAGTAGTTATCTGCAGTTTTAATGTAGATTTCAGTTCGCTAAGTTATGAAAATGCATGTTTTGGGTATAATCTTCCGTAAATCAAGGGCGAAAACCAATTATTTGTCCCAAAAGAAGGTGTTTTAAGTATATATCTGCATTTCTAAGGTAGATTTGGGTACAATAAGAGGCGAAAAAGCAGATTCTGACTAAGATTTTATCGAAATCGGCAACTATTTGACTCAGAAAGTTTGCCTTACGTCGAAATCTAATAGTTTATTAAGGTTTTCGTTACTAAAATGCCCAAAGACGCCGATTTTGACTAGAATTTGAAAGATATTGACATGAATATATAACTGTTTGTATCAAAAAATGATAGTTTAAACTGATATTTGCAGTTTTGATGCGGTTCTAGATACGATATGAATCGAAGAAGCCGATTTTGACTGGAATCTGTTTGAAATGACAAAGAAAAACCTATTATCAATTCAAGGAAGTGAATTTTTAAGTAGTTATCTGCAGTTTTAATGTAGATTTCAGTTCGCTAAGTTATGAAAATGCATGTTTTGGCTATAATCTTCCGTAAATCAAGGGCGAAAACCAATTATTTGTCCCAAAAGAAGGTGTTTTAAGTATATATCTGCATTTCTAAGGTAGATTTGGGTACAATAAGAGGCGAAAAAGCAGATTCTCACTAAGATTTTATCGAAATCGGCAACTATTTGACTCAGAAAGGTTGCCTTACGTCGAAATCTAATAGTTTATTAAGGTTTTAAATGTTTAAAATGACAAAGAAAAACCTATTATCAATTCAAGGAAGTGAATTTTTAAGTAGTTATCTGCAGTTTTAATGTAGATTTCAGTTCGCTAAGTTATGAAAATGCATGTTTTGGCTATAATCTTCCGTAAATCAAGGGCGAAAACCAATTATTTGTCCCAAAAGAAGGTGTTTTAAGTATATATCTGCATTTCTAAGGTAGATTTGGGTACAATAAGAGGCGAAAAAGCAGATTCTGACTAAGATTTTATCGAAATCGGCAACTATTTGACTCAGAAAGGTTACCTTACGTCGAAATCTAATAGTTTATTAAGGTTTTCGTTACCAAAATGCCCAAAGACGCCGATTTTGACTAGAATTTGAAAGATATTGACATGAATATATAACTGTTTGTATCAAAAAATGATAGTTTAAACTGATATTTGCACTTTTGATGCGGTTTTAGATACGATATGAATCGAAGATGCCGATTTTGACTGGAATTTGTTTAAAATGACAAAGAAAAACCTATTATCAATTCAAGGAAGTGAATTTTTAAGTAGTTATCTGCAGTTTTAATGTAGATTTCAGTTCGCTAAGTTATGAAAATGCATGTTTTGGCTATAATCTTCCGTAAATCAAGGGCGAAAACCAATTATTTGTCCCAAAAGAAGGTGTTTTAAGTATATATCTGCATTTCTAAGGTAGATTTGGGTACAATAAGAGGCGAAAAAGCAGATTCTGACTAAGATTTTATCGAAATCGGCAACTATTTGACTCAGAAAGGTTGCCTTACGTCGAAATCTAATAGTTTATTAAGGTTTTCGTTACTAAAATGCCCAAAGACGCCGATTTTGACTAGAATTTGAAAGATATTGACATGAATATATAACTGTTTGTATCAAAAAATGATAGTTTAAACTGATATTTGCAGTTTTGATGCGGTTTTAGATACGATATGGATCGAAGAAGCCGATTTTGACTGGAATCTGTTTAAAATGACGAAGAAAAACCTATTATCAATTCAAGGAAGTGAATTTTTAAGTAGTTATCTGCAGTTTTAATGTAGATTTCAGTTCGCTAAGTTTAGAAAATGCATGTTTTTTCTATAATCTTCCGTAAATCAAGGGCGAAAACCAATTATTTGTCCCAAAAGAAGGTGTTTTAAGTATATATCTGCATTTCTAAGGTAGATTTGGGTACAATAAGAGGCGAAAAAGCAGATTCTGACTAAGATTTTATCGAAATCGGCAACTATTTGACTCAGAAAGTTTGCCTTACGTCGAAATCTAATAGTTTATTAAGGTTTTCGTTACTAAAATGCCCAAAGACGCCGATTTTGACTAGAATTTGAAAGATATTGACATGAATATATAACTGTTTGTATCAAAAAATGATAGTTTAAACTGATATTTGCAGTTTTGATGCGGTTTTAGATACGATATGAATCGAAGAAGCCGATTTTGACTGGAATCTGTTTAAAATGACAAAGAAAAACCTATTATCAATTCAAGGAAGTGAATTTTTAAGTAGTTATCTGCAGTTTTAATGTAGATTTCAGTTCGCTAAGTTATGAAAATGCACCCAAATCTACCTTAGAAATGCAGATTTATACTTAAAACACCTTCTTTTGGGACAAATAATTGGTTTTCGTCCTTGATTTACGGAAGATTATAGCCAAAACATGCATTTTCATAACTTAGCGAACTGAAATCTACATTAAAACTGCAGATAACTACTTAAAAATTCACTTCCTTGGATTGATAATACAATAAGAGGCGAAAAAGCAGATTCTGACTAAGATTTTATCGAAATCGGCAACTATTTGACTCAGAAAGGTTGCCTTACGTCGAAATCTAATAGTTTATTAAAGTTTTCGTTACTAAAATGCCCAAAGACGACGATTTTGACTAGAATTTGAAAGATATTGACATGAATATATAACTGTTTGTATCAAAAAATGATAGTTTAAACTGATATTTGCAGTTTTGATGCGGTTTTAGATACGATATGAATCGAAGATGCCGATTTTGACTGGAATTTGTTTAAAATGACAAAGAAAAACCTATTATCAATTCAAGGAAGTGAATTTTTTAGTAGTTATCTGCAGTTTTAATGTAGATTTCAGTTCGCTAAGTTATGAAAATGCATGTTTTGGCTATAATCTTCCGTAAATCAAGGGCGAAAACCAATTATTTGTCCCAAAAGAAGGTGTTTTAAGTATATATCTGCATTTCTAAGGTAGATTTGGGTACAATAAGAGGCGAAAAAGCAGATTCTGACTAAGATTTTATCGAAATCGGCAACTATTTGGCTCAGAAAGGTTGCCTTACGTCGAAATCTAATAGTTTATTAAGGTTTTCGTTACTAAAATGCCCAAAGACGCCGATTTTGACTAGAATTTGAAAGATATTGACATGAATATATAACTGTTTGTATCAAAAAATGATAGTTTAAACTGATATTTGCAGTTTTGATGCGGTTTTAGATACGATATGAAGCGAAGAAGCCGATTTTGACTGGAATCTGTTTAAAATGACAAAGAAAAACCTATTATCAATTCAAGGAAGTGAATTTTTAAGTAGCTATCTGCAGTTTTAATGTAGATTTCAGTTCGTTAAGTTATGAAAATGCATGTTTTGGCTATAATCTTCCGTAAATCAAGGGCGAAAACCAATTATTTGTCCCAAAAGAAGGTGTTTTAAGTATATATCTGCATTTCTAAGGTAGATTTGGGTACAATAAGAGGCGAAAAAGCAGATTCTGACTAAGATTTTATCGAAATCGGCAACTATTTGACTCAGAAAGGTTGCCTTACGTCGAAATCTAATAGTTTATTAAGGTTTTCGTTACTAAAATGCCCAAAGACGCCGATTTTGACTAGAATTTGAAAGATATTGACATGAATATATAACTGTTTGTATCAAAAAATGATAGTTTAAACTGATATTTGCAGTTTTGATGCGGTTTTAGATACGATATGAATCGAAGAAGCCGATTTTGACTGGAATCTGTTTAAAATGACAAAGAAAAACCTATTATCAATTCAAGGAAGTGAATTTTTAAGTAGCTATCTGCAGTTTTAATGTAGATTTCAGTTCGCTAAGTTATGAAAATGCATGTTTTGGCTATAATCTTCCGTAAATCAAGGGCGAAAACCAATTATTTGTCCCAAAAGAAGGTGTTTTAAGTATATATCTGCATTTCTAAGGTAGATTTGCGTACAATAAGAGGCGAAAAAGCAGATTCTGAGTAAGATTTTATCGAAATCGGCAACTATTTGACTCAGAAAGGTTGCCTTACGTCGAAATCTAATAGTTTATTAAGGTTTTCGTTTCTAAAATGCCCAAAGACGATGATTTTGACTAGAATTTGAAAGATATTGACATGAATATATAACTGTTTGTATCAAAAAATGATAGTTTAAACTGATATTTGCAGTTTTGATGCGGTTTTAGATACGATATGGATCGAAGAAGCCGATTTTGACTGGAATCTGTTTAAAATGACGAAGAAAAACCTATTATCAATTCAAGGAAGTGAATTTTTAAGTAGTTATCTGCAGTTTTAATGTAGATTTCAGTTCGCTAAGTTTAGAAAATGCATGTTTTTTCTATAATCTTCCGTAAATCAAGGGCGAAAACCAATTATTTGTCCCAAAAGAAGGTGTTTTAAGTATATATCTGCATTTCTAAGGTAGATTTGGGTACAATAAGAGGCGAAAAAGCAGATTCTGACTAAGATTTTATCGAAATCGGCAACTATTTGACTCAGAAAGTTTGCCTTACGTCGAAATCTAATAGTTTATTAAGGTTTTCGTTACTAAAATGCCCAAAGACGCCGATTTTGACTAGAATTTGAAAGATATTGACATGAATATATAACTGTTTGTATCAAAAAATGATAGTTTAAACTGGTATTTGCAGTTTTGATGCGGTTTTAGATACGATATGAATCGAAGAAGCCGATTTTGACTGGAATCTGTTTAAAATGACAAAGAAAAACCTATTATCAATTGAAGGAAGTGAATTTTTAAGTAGTTATCTGCAGTTTTAATGTAGATTTCAGTTCGCTAAGTTATGAAAATGCACCCAAATCTACCTTAGAAATGCAGATATATACTTAAAACACCTTCTTTTGGGACAAATAATTGGTTTTCGCCCTTGATTTACGGAAGATTGTAGCCAAAACATGCATTTTCATAACTTAGCGAACTGAAATCTACATTAAAACTGCAGATAACTACTTAAAAATTCACTTCCTTGGATTGATAATACAATAAGAGGCGAAAAAGCAGATTCTGACTAAGATTTTATCGAAATCGGCAACTATTTGACTCAGAAAGGTTGCCTTACGTCGAAATCTAATAGTTTATTAAGGTTTTCGTTACTAAAATGCCCAAAGACGCCGATTTTGACTAGAATTTGAAAGATATTGACATGAATATATAACTGTTTGTATCAAAAAATGATTGTTTAAACTGATATTTGCAGTTTTGATGCGGTTTTAATTACGATATGAGTCGAAGAAGCCGATTTTGACTGGAATCTGTTTAAAATGATAAGGAAAAACCTACTATCAATCCAAGAAAGTGAATTTTGTGTGAAGTTGGTGAAGTTACCTGTAGTTTTAATGTAAATTTCATTCCGCTAAGTTATGGCCACGTGGAGACGTCGGGCCAGTTCGTACCTATATCCGCAGCAGGTCTCCAATGTGAAGAGCCTCTAGTCGATAGAATAATGTCGGTAAGGGAAGTCGGCAGGGGAAATCCCCTGGGAAGCAATACGACGCGCACGAAGTTGTTTGGCGGTTAACCCCTGTGCTGTTGCGACATTCTACTGCAATAGTGAAGGGCTGGGGCGCATATTAGGTTTAGAAATGCTCCAAGATAGTGTAGATGAGGGGGTTGTCACTGTCTCCATAATCTGTCCCGAAATGCCCGAAACGCCCATCGGGAAAGCCACAGAACGCACACAACACGATAAGACGACACACGCGACTATCCCGGATTCGATGGCGCAAGGGCGATGGCGAAAAGCAACGATTTACGAGCAGCCGCGAAACGCATGTCCACACTCGACGACCTCTCTCAAGAGAGGCATAGTTAAGTTACTCCCACCGTTTACCCGCGCTGGATTGAATTTTTTCACTTTGACATTCAGAGCACTGCGCACAAATCACATTGCGTCAACATCACGTTAAGACCATCGCAATGCTTTGTTTTAATTAGACAGTCGGATTCCCCCGGTTCGTGCCAGTTCTGAGCTGGCTGTTAAATAGCGGGCGAAGAGAACACCGGAAAACCGGAGTTTTCCAGGTCTCGTAGCGAGGCGGTTCCGCGGGAGGCCAAAGCTCGGGACCGGGTTCGGATCGGCTCGTTAACCGGAACTCGCTTCCTCGCCAAGCCCGACATTCACCGATCCTTAGAGCCAATCCTTATCCCGAAGTTACGGATCCAATTTGCCGACTTCAATTACCGACATTATTCTATCGACTAGAGGCTCTTCACCTTGGAGACCTGCTGCGGATATAGGTACGAACTGGCCCGACGTCTCCACGTGGCCATAACTTAGCGGAATGATATTTACATTAAAACTACAGGTAACTTCACCAACTTCACACAAAATTCACTTTCTTGGATTGATAGTAGGTTGTTCCTTATCATTTTAAACAGATTCCAGTCAAAATCGGCTTCTTCGAATAATATCGTACCTAAAACCGCATCAAAACTGCAACTTTCAGTTTAAACTATCATTTTTTGATACAAACAGTTATATATTCATGTCAATATCTTTCAAATTCTAGTCAAAATCGACGTCTTTGGGCATTTTAGTAACGAAAACCTTAATAAACTATTAGATTTCGACGTAAGGCAACCTTTCTGAGTCAAATAGTTGCCGATTTCGATAAAATCTTAGTCAGAATCTGCTTTTTCGCCTCGTATTGTATTGATTTACGGAAGATTATAGCCAAAACATGCATTTTCATAACTTAGCGAACTGAAATCTACATTAAAACTGCAGATGACTACTTAAAAATTCACTTCCTTGAATTGATAATAGGTTTTTCTTTGTCATTTTAAACAGATTCCAGTCAAAATCGGCTTCTTCGATTCATATCGTATCTAATACCGCATCAAAACTGCAAATATCAGTTTAAACTATCATTTTTTGATACAAACAGTTATATATTCATGTCAATATCTTTCAAATTCTAGTCAAAATCGGCGTCTTTGGGCATTTTAGTAACGAAAACCTTAATAAACTCTTTCGACGTAAGGCAACCTTTCTGAGTCAAATAGTTGCCGATTTCGATAAAATCTTAGTCAGAATCTGCTTTTTCGCCTCTTATTGTAACCAAATCTACCTTAGAAATGCAGATATATACTTAAAACACCTTCTTTTGGGACAAATAATTGGTTTTCGCCCTTGATTTACGGAAGATTATAGCCAAAACATGCATTTTCATAACTTAGCGAACTGAAATCTACATTAAAACTGCAGATAACTACTTAAAAATTCACTTCCTTGAATTGAAAATAGGTTTTTCTTTGTCATTTTAAACAGATTCCAGTCAAAATCGGCTTCTTCGATTCATATCGTATCTAAAGCCGCATCAAAACTGCAAATATCAGTTTAAACTATCATTTTTTGATACAAACAGTTATATATTCATGTCAATATCTTTCAATTTCTAGTCAAAATCGGCGTCTTTGGGCATTTTAGTAACGAAAACCTTAATAAACTATTAGATTTCGACGTAAGGCAACCTTTCTGAGTCAAATAGTTGCCGATTTCGATAAAATCTTAGTCAGAATCTGCTTTTTCGCCTCTTATTGTACCCAAATCTACCTTAGAAATGCAGATGTATACTTAAAACACCTTCTTTTCGGACAAATAATTGGTTTTCGCCCTTGATTTACGGAAGATTATAGCCAAAACATGCATTTTCATAACTTAGCGAACTGAAATCTACATTAAAACTGCAGATAACTACTTAAAAATTCACTTCCTTGAATTGATAATAGGTTTTTCTTTGTCATTTTAAACAGATTCCAGTCAAAATCGGCTTCTTCGATTCATATCGTATCTAAAACCGCATCAAAACTGCAAATTTCAGTTTAAACTATCATATTTTGATACAAACAGTTATATATTCATGTCAATATCTTTCAAATTCTAGTCAAAATCGGCGTCTTTGGGCATTTTAGTAACGAAAACCTTAATAAACTATTAGATTTCGACGTAAGGCAACCTTTCTGAGTCAAATAGTTGCCGATTTCGATAAAATCTTAGTCAGAATCTGCTTTTTCGCCTCTTATTGTACCCAAATCTACCTTAGAAATGCAGATATATACTTAAAAGACCTTCTTTTGGGACAAATAATTGGTTTTCGCCCTTGATTTACGGAAGATTATAGCCAAAACATGCATTTTCATAACTTAGCGAACTGAAATCTACATTAAAACTGCAGATAACTACTTAAAAATTCACTTCCTTGAATTGATAATAGGTTTTTCTTGATCATTTTAAACAGATTCCAGTCAAAATCGGCTTCTTCGATCCATATCGTATCTAAAACCGCATCAAAACTGCAAATATCAGTTTAAACTATCATTTTTTGATACAAACAGTTATATATGCATGTCAATATCTTTCAAATTCTTGTCAAAATCGGCGTCTTTGGGCATTTTAGTAACGAAAACCTTAATAAACTATTAGATTTCGACGTAAGGCAACCTTTCTGAGTCAAATAGTTGCCGATTTCGATAAAATCTTAGTCAGAATCTGCTTTTTCGCCTCTTATTGTACCCAAATCTACCTTAGAAATGCAGATATATACTTAAAACACCTTCTTTTGGGACAAATAATTGGTTTTCGCCCTTGATTTACGGAAGATTATAGCCAAAACATGCATTTTCATAACATAGCGAACTGAAATCTACATTAAAACTGCAGATAACTACTTAAAAATTCACTTCCTTGAATTGATAATAGGTTTTTTTGTCATTTTAAACAGATTCCAGTCAAAATCGGCTTCTTCGATTCATATCGTATCTAAAACCGCATCAAAACTGCAAATATCAGTTTAAACTATCATTTTTTGATACAAACAGTTATATATTCATGTCAATATCTTTCAAATTCTAGTCAAAATCGGCGTCTTTGGGCATTTTAGTAACGAAAACCTTAATAAACTATTAGATTTCGACGTAAGGCAACCTTTCTGAGTCAAATAGTTGCCGATTTCGATAAAATCTTAGTCAGAATCTGCTTTTTCGCCCCTTATTGTACCCAAATCTACCTTAGAAATGCAGATATATACTTAAAACAACTTCTTTTGGGACAAATAATTGGTTTTCGCCCTTGATTTACGGAAGATTATAGCCAAAACATGCATTTTCATAACTTAGCGAACTGAAATCTACATTAAAACTGCAGATAACTACTTAAAAATTCATTTCCTTGAATTGATAATAGGTTTTTCTTTGTCATTTTAAACAGATTCCAGTCAAAATCGGCCTCTTCGATTCATATCGTATCTAAAACCGCATCAAAACTGCAAATATCAGTTTAAACTATCATTTTTTGATACAAACAGTTATATATTCATGTCAATATCTTTCAAATTCTTGTCAAAATCGGCGTCTTTGGGCATTTTAGTAACGAAAACCTTAATAAACTATTAGATTTCGACGTAAGGCAACCTTTCTGAGTCAAATAGTTGCCGATTTCGATAAAATCTTAGCCAGAATCTGCTTTTTCGCCTTTTGTTGTACCCAAATCTATCTTAGAAATGCAGATATATACTTAAAACACCTTCTTTTGGGACAAATAATTGGTTTTCGCCCTTGATTTACGGAAGATTATAGCCAAAACATGCATTTTCATAACTTAGCGAACTGAAATCTACATTAAAACTGCAGATAACTACTTAAAAATTCACTTCCTTGAATTGATAATAGGTTTTTCTTTTTCATTTTAAACAGATTCCAGTCAAAATCGGCTTCTTCGATCCATATCGTATCTAAAACCGCATCAAAACTGAAAATATCAGTTTAAACTATCATTTTTTGATACAAACAGTTATATATTCATGTCAATATCTTTCAAATTCTTGTCAAAATCGGCGTCTTTGGGCATTTTAGTAACGAAAACATTAATAAACTATTAGATTTCGACGTAAGGCAACCTTTCTGAGTCAAATAGTTGCCGATTTCGATAAAATGTTAGTCAGAATCTGCTTTTTCGCCTCTTATTGTACCCAAATCTACCTTATAAATGCAGATATATACTTAAAACACCTTCTTTTGGGACAAATAATTGGTTTTCGCCCTTGATTTACGGAAGATTATAGCCAAAACATGCATTTTCATAACATACCGAACTGAAATCTACATTAAAACTGCAGATAACTACTTAAAAATTCACTTCCTTGAATTGATAATAGGTTTTTTTGTCATTTTAAACAGATTCCAGTCAAAATCGGCTTCTTCGATTCATATCGTATCTAAAACCGCATCAAAACTGCAAATATCAGTTTAAACTATCATTTTTTGATACAAACAGTTATATATTCATGTCAATATCTTTCAAATTCTTGTCAAAATCGGCGTCTTTGGGCATTTTAGTAACGAAAACCTTAATAAACTATTAGATTTCGACGTAAGGCAACCTTTCTGAGTCAAATAGTTGCCGATTTCGATAAAATCTTAGTCAGAATCTGCTTTTTCGCCTCTTATTGTACCCAAATCTACCTTAGAAATGCAGATATATACTTAAAACACCTTCTTTTGGGACAAATAATTGGTTTTCGCCCTTGATTTACGGAAGATTATAGCCAAAACATGCATTTTCATAACATAGCGAACTGAAATCTACATTAAAACTGCAGATAACTACTTAAAAATTCACTTCCTTGAATTGATAATAGGTTTTTTTGTCATTTTAAACAGATTCCAGTCAAAATCGGCTTCTTCGATTCATATCGTATCTAAAACCGCATCAAAACTGCAAATATCAGTTTAAACTATCATTTTTTGATACAAACAGTTATATATTCATGTCAATATCTTTCAAATTCTAGTCAAAATCGGCGTCTTTGGGCATTTTAGTAACGAAAACCTTAATAAACTATTAGATTTCGACGTAAGGCAACGTTTCTGAGTCAAATAGTTGCCGATTTCGATAAAATCTTAGTCAGAATCTGCTTTTTCGCCCCTTATTGTACCCAAATCTACCTTAGAAATGCAGATATATACTTAAAACAACTTCTTTTGGGACAAATAATTGGTTTTCGCCCTTGATTTACGGAAGATTATAGCCAAAACATGCATTTTCATAACTTAGCGAACTGAAATCTACATTAAAACTGCAGATAACTACTTAAAAATTCATTTCCTTGAATTGATAATAGGTTTTTCTTTGTCATTTTAAACAGATTCCAGTCAAAATCGGCCTCTTCGATTCATATCGTATCTAAAACCGCATCAAAACTGCAAATATCAGTTTAAACTATCATTTTTTGATACAAACAGTTATATATTCATGTCAATATCTTTCAAATTCTTGTCAAAATCGGCGTCTTTGGGCATTTTAGTAACGAAAACCTTAATAAACTATTAGATTTCGACGTAAGGCAACCTTTCTGAGTCAAATAGTTGCCGATTTCGATGAAATCTTAGCCAGAATCTGCTTTTTCGCCTCTTATTGTACCCAAATCTACCTTAGAAATGCAGATATATACTTAAAACACCTTCTTTTGGGACAAATAATTGGTTTTCGCCCTTGATTTACGGAAGATTATAGCCAAAACATGCATTTTCATAACTTAGCGAACGGAAATCTACATTAAAACTGCAGATAACTACTTAAAAATTCACTTCCTTGAATTGATAATAGGTTTTTCTTTGTCATTTTAAACAGATTCCAGTCAAAATCGGCTTCTTCGATTCATATCGTATCTAATACCGCATCAAAACTGCAAATATCAGTTTAAACTATCATTTTTTGATACAAACAGTTATATATTCATGTCAATATCTTTCAAATTCTAGTCAAAATCGGCGTCTTTGGGCATTTTAGTAACGAAAACCTTAATAAACTATTAGATTTCGACGTAAGGCAACCTTTCTGAGTCAAATAGTTGCCGATTTCGATAAAATCTTAGTCAGAATCTGCTTTTTTGCCTCTTATTGTACCCAAATCTACCTTAGAAATGCAGATATATACTTAAAACACCTTCTTTTGGGACAAATAATTGGTTTTCGCCCTTGATTTACGGAAGATTATAGCCAAAACATGCATTTTCATAACATACCGAACTGAAATCTACATTAAAACTGCAGATAACTACTTAAAAATTCACTTCCTTGAATTGATAATAGGTTTTTTTGTCATTTTAAACAGATTCCAGTCAAAATCGGCTTCTTCGATTCATATCGTATCTAAAACCGCATCAAAACTGCAAATATCAGTTTAAACTATCATTTTTTGATACAAACAGTTATATATTCATGTCAATATCTTTCAAATTCTTGTCAAAATCGGCGTCTTTGGGCATTTTAGTAACGAAAACCTTAATAAACTATTAGATTTCGACGTAAGGCAACCTTTCTGAGTCAAATAGTTGCCGATTTCGATAAAATCTTAGCCAGAATCTGCTTTTTCGCCTCTTATTGTACCCAAATCTACCTTAGAAATGCAGATATATACTTAAAACACCTTCTTTTGGGACAAATAATTGGTTTTCGCCCTTGATTTACGGAATATTATAGCCAAAATATGCATTTTCATAACTTAGCGAACGGAAATCTACATTAAAACTGCAGATAACTACTTAAAAATTCACTTCCTTGAACTGATAATAGGTTTTTCTTTGTCATTTTAAACAGATTCCAGTCAAAATCGGCTTCTTCGATTCCTATCGTATCTAATACCGCATCAAAACTGCAAATATCAGTTTAAACTATCATTTTTTGATACAAACAGTTATATATTCATGTCAATATCTTTCAAATTCTAGTCAAAATCGGCGTCTTTGGGCATTTTAGTAACGAAAACCTTAATAAACTATTAGATTTCGACGTAAGGCAACCTTTCTGAGTCAAATAGTTGCCGATTTCGATAAAATCTTAGTCAGAATCTGCTTTTTCGCCTCTTATTGTACCCAAATCTACCTTAGAAATGCAGATATATACTTAAAACACCTTCTTTTGGGACAAATAATTGGTTTTCGCCCTTGATTTACGGAAGATTATAGCCAAAACATGCATTTTCATAACTTAGCGAACTGAAATCTACATTAAAACTGCAGATAACTACTTAAAAATTCACTTCCTTGAATTGATAATAGGTTTTTCTTTGTCATTTCAAACAGATTCCTGTCAAAATCGGCTTCTTCGATCCATAGCGTAACTAAAACCGCATCAAAACTGCAAATATCAGTTTAAACTATCATTTTTTGATACAAACAGTTATATATTCATGTCAATATCTTTCAAATTCTTGTCAAAATCGGCGTCTTTGGGCATTTTAGTAACGAAAACATTAATAAACTATTAGATTTCGACGTAAGGCAACCTTTCTGAGTCAAATAGTTGCCGATTTCGATAAAATCTTAGTCAGAATCTGCTTTTTCGCCTCTTATTGTACCCAAATCTACCTTAGAAATGCAGATATATACTTAAAACACCTTCTTTTGGGACAAATAATTGGTTTTCGCCCTTGATTTACGGAAGATTATAGCCAAAACATGCATTTTCATAACTTAGCGAACTGAAATCTACATTAAAACTGCAGATAACTACTTAAAAATTCACTTCCTTGAATTGAAAATAGGTTTTTTTGTCATTATAAACAGATTCCAGTCAAAATCGGCTTCTTCGATTCATATCGTATCTAAAACCGCATCAAAACTGCAAATATCAGTTTAAACTATCATTTTTGATACAAACAGTTATATATTCATGTCAATATCTTTCAAATTCTTGTCAAAATCGGCGTCTTTGGGCATTTTAGTAACGAAAACCTTAATAAACTATTAGATTTCGACGTAAGGCAACCTTTCTGAGTCAAATAGTTGCCGATTTCGATAAAATCTTAGCCAGAATCTGCTTTTTCGCCTCTTATTGTACCCAAATCTACCTTAGAAATGCAGATATATACTTAAAACACCTTCTTTTGGGACAAATAATTGGTTTTCGCCCTTGATTTACGGAAGATTATAGCCAAAACATGCATTTTCATAACTTAGCGAACTGAAATCTACATTAAAACTGCAGATAACTACTTAAAAATTCACTTCCTCGAATTGATAATAGGTTTTTCTTTGTCATTTTAAACAGATTCCAGTCAAAATCGGCTTCTTCGATTCATATCGTATCTAAAATTGCATCAAAACTGCAAATATCAGTTTAAACTATCATTTTTTGATACAAACAGTTATATATTCATGTCAATATCTTTCAAATTCTAGTCAAAATCGGCGTCTTTGGGCATTTTAGTAACGAAAACCTTAATAAACTATTAGATTCCGACGTAAGGCAACCTTTCTGAGTCAAATAGTTGCCGATTTCGATAAAATCTTAGTCAGAATCTGCTTTTTCGCCCCTTATTGTACCCAAATCTACCTTAGAAATGCAGATATATACTTAAAACACCTTCTTTTGGGACAAATAATTGGTTTTCGCCCTTGATTTACGGAAGATTATAGCCAAAACATGCATTTTCATAACTTAGCGAACTGAAATCTACATTAAAACTGCAGATAACTACTTAAAAATTCACTTCCTTGAATTGATAATAGGTTTTTCTTTGTCATTTTAAACAGATTCCAGTCAAAATCGGCTTCTTCGATTCATATCGTATCTAAAACCGCATCAAAACTGCAAATATCAGTTTAAACTATCATTTTTTGATACAAACAGTTATATATTCATGTCAATATCTTTCAAATTCTTGTCAAAATCGGCGTCTTTGGGCATTTTAGTAACGAAAACCTTAATAAACTATTAGATTTCGACGTAAGGCAACCTTTCTGAGTCAAATAGTTGCCGATTTCGATAAAATCTTAGCCAGAATCTGCTTTTTCGCCTCTTATTGTACCCAAATCTACCTTAGAAATGCAGATATATACTTAAAACACCTTCTTTTGGGACAAATAATTGGTTTTCGCCCTTGATTTACGGAAGATTATAGCCAAAACATGCATTTTCATAACTTAGCGAACGGAAATCTACACTAAAACTGCAGATAACTACTTAAAAATTCACTTCCTTGAATTGATAATAGGTTTTTCTTTGTCATTTTAAACAGATTCCAGTCAAAATCGACTTCTTCGATTCATATCGTATCTAATACCGCATCAAAACGGCAAATATCAGTTTAAACTATTATTTTTTGATACAAACAGTTATATATTCATGTCAATATCTTTCAAATTCTAGTCAAAATCGGCGTCTTTGTGCATTTTAGTAACGAAAACCATAATAAACTATTAGATTTCGACGTAAGGCAACCTTCTGAGTCAAATAGTTGCCGATTTCGATAAAATCTTAGCCAGAATCTGCTTTTTCGCCTCTTATTGTACCCAAATCTACCTTAGAAATGCAGATATATACTTAAAACACCTTCTTTTGGGACAAATAATTGGTTTTCGGCCTTGATTTACGGAAGATTATAGCCAAAACATGCATTTTCATAACTTAGCGAACGGAAATCTACATTAAAATTGCAGATAACTACTTAAAAATTCACTTCCTTGAATTGATAATAGGTTTTTCTTTGTCATTTTAAACAGATTCCAGTCAAAATCGGCTTCTTCGATTCATATCGTATCTAAAACCGCATCAAAACTGCAAATATCAGTTTAAACTATCATTTTTTGATACAAACAGTTATATATTCATGTCAATATCTTTCAAATTCTAGTCAAAATCGGCGTCTTTGGGCATTTTAGTAACGAAAACCTTAATAAACTATCAGATTTCGACGTAAGGCAACCTTTCTGAGTCAAATAGTTGTCGATTTCGATAAAATCTTAGTCAGAATCTGCTTTTTCGCCTCTTATTGTACCCAAATCTACCTTAGAAATGCAGATATATACTTAAAACACCTTCTTTTGGGACAAATAATTGGTTTTCGCCCTTGATTTACGGAAGATTATAGCCAAAACATGCATTTTCATAACTTAGCGAACTGAAATCTACATTAAAACTGCAGATAACTACTTAAAAATTCACTTCCTTGAATTGATAATAGGTTTTTCTTTGTCATTTTAAACAGATTCCAGTCAAAATCGGCTTCTTCGATTCATGTCGTATCTAAAACCGCATCAAAACTGCAAATATCAGTTTAAACTATCATTTTTTGATACAAACAGTTATACATTCATGTCAATATCTTTCAAATTCTTGTCAAAATCGGCGTCTTTGGGCATTTTAGTAACGAAAACCTTAATAAACTATTAGATTTCGACGTAAGGCAACCTTTCTGAGTCAAATAGTTGCCGATTTCGATAAAATCTTAGTCAGAATCTGCTTTTTCGCCTCTTATTGTACCCAAATCTACCTTAGAAATGCAGATATATACTTAAAACACCTTCTTTTGGGACAAATAATTGGTTTTCGCCCTTGATTTACGGAAGATTATAGCCAAAACATGCATTTTCATAACTTAGCGAACTGAAATCTACATTAAAACTGCAGATAACTACTTAAAAATTCACTTCCTTGAATTGATAATAGGTTTTTTTGTCATTTTAAACAGATTCCAGTCAAAATCGGCTTCTTCGATTCATATCGTATCTAACATCGCATCAAAACTGCAAATATCAGTTTAAATTATCATTTTTTGAAACAAACAGTTATATATTCATGTCAATATCTTTCAAATTCTAGTCAAAATCGGCGTCTTTGGGCATTTTAGTAACGAAAACCTTAATAAACTATTAGATTTCGACGTAAGGCAACCTTTCTAAGTCAAATAGTTGCCGATTTCGATAAAATCTTAGTCAGAATCTGCTTTTTCGCCTCTTATTGTACCCAAATCTACCTTAGAAATGCAGATATATACTTAAAACACCTTCTTTTGGGACAAATAATTGGTTTTCGCCCTTGATTTACGGAAGATTATAGCCAAAACATGCATTTTCATAACTTAGCGAACTGAAATCTACATTAAAACTGCAGTTAACTACTTAAAAATTCACTTCCTTGAATTGATAATAGGTTTTTCTTTGTCATTTTAAACAGATTCCAGTCAAAATCGGCTTCTTCGATTCATATCGTATCTAAAACCGCATCAAAACTGCAAATATCAGTTTAAACTATCATTTTTTGATACAAACAGTTATATATTCATGTCAATATCTTTCAAATTCTAGTCAAAATCGGCGTCTTTGGGCATTTTAGTAACGAAAACCTTAATAAACTATCAGATTTCGACGTAAGGCAACCTTTCTGAGTCAAATAGTTGTCGATTTCGATAAAATCTTAGTCAGAATCTGCTTTTTCGCCTCTTATTGTACCCAAATCTACCTTAGAAATGCAGATATATACTTAAAACACCTTCTTTTGGGACAAATAATTGGTTTTCGCCCTTGATTTACGGAAGATTATAGCCAAAACATGCATTTTCATAACTTAGCGAACTGAAATCTACATTAAAACTGCAGATAACTACTTAAAAATTCACTTCCTTGAATTGATAATAGGTTTTTCTTTGTCATTTTAAACAGATTCCAGTCAAAATCGGCTTCTTCGATTCATGTCGTATCTAAAACCGCATCAAAACTGCAAATATCAGTTTAAACTATCATTTTTTGATACAAACAGTTATACATTCATGTCAATATCTTTCAAATTCTTGTCAAAATCGGCGTCTTTGGGCATTTTAGTAACGAAAACCTTAATAAACTATTAGATTTCGACGTAAGGCAACCTTTCTGAGTCAAATAGTTGCCGATTTCGATAAAATCTTAGTCAGAATCTGCTTTTTCGCCTCTTATTGTACCCAAATCTACCTTAGAAATGCAGATATATACTTAAAACACCTTCTTTTGGGACAAATAATTGGTTTTCGCCCTTGATTTACGGAAGATTATAGCCAAAACATGCATTTTCATAACTTAGCGAACTGAAATCTACATTAAAACTGCAGATAACTACTTAAAAATTCACTTCCTTGAATTGATAATAGGTTTTTTTGTCATTTTAAACAGATTCCAGTCAAAATCGGCTTCTTCGATTCATATCGTATCTAACACCGCATCAAAACTGCAAATATCAGTTTAAATTATCATTTTTTGAAACAAACAGTTATATATTCATGTCAATATCTTTCAAATTCTAGTCAAAATCGGCGTCTTTGGGCATTTTAGTAACGAAAACCTTAATAAACTATTAGATTTCGACGTAAGGCAACCTTTCTAAGTCAAATAGTTGCCGATTTCGATAAAATCTTAGTCAGAATCTGCTTTTTCGCCTCTTATTGTACCCAAATCTACCTTAGAAATGCAGATATATACTTAAAACACCTTCTTTTGGGACAAATAATTGGTTTTCGCCCTTGATTTACGGAAGATTATAGCCAAAACATGCATTTTCATAACTTAGCGAACTGAAATCTACATTAAAACTGCAGATAACTACTTAAAAATTCACTTCCTTGAATTGATAATAGGTTTTTCTTTGTCATTTTAAACAGATTCCAGTCAAAATCGGCTTCTTCGATTCATATCGTATCTAAAACCGCATCAAAACTGCAAATATCAGTTTAAACTATCATTTTTTGATACAAACAATTATATATTCATGTCAATATCTTTCAAATTCCAGTCAAAATCGGCGTCTTTGGGCATTTTAGTAACGAAAACCTTAATAAACTATTAGATTTCGACGTAAGGCAACCTTTCTGAGTCAAATAGTTGCCGATTTCGATAAAATCTTAGTCAGAATCTGCTTTTTCGCCTCTTGTTGTACCCAAATCTACCTTAGAAATGCAGATATATATTTAAAACACCTTCTTTTGGGACAAATAATTGGTTTTCGCCCTTGATTTACGGAAGATTATAGCCAAAACATGCATTTTCATAACTTAGCGAACGGAAATCTACATTAAAACTGCAGATAACTACTTAAAAATTCACTTCCTTGAATTGAAAATAGGTTTTTTTGTCATTATAAACAGATTCCAGTCAAAATCGGCTTCTTCGATTCATATCGTATCTAAAACCGCATCAAAACTGCAAATATCAGTTTAAACTATCATTTTTGATACAAACAGTTATATATTCATGTCAATATCTTTCAAATTCTTGTCAAAATCGGCGTCTTTGGGCATTTTAGTAACGAAAACCTTAATAAACTATTAGATTTCGATGTAAGGCAACCTTTCTGAGTCAAATAGTTGCCGATTTCGATAAAATCTTAGCCAGAATCTGCTTTTTCGCCTCTTATTGTACCCAAATCTACCTTAGAAATGCAGATATATACTTAAAACACCTTCTTTTGGGACAAATAATTGGTTTTCGCCCTTGATTTACGGAAGATTATAGCCAAAACATGCATTTTCATAACTTAGCGAACTGAAATCTACATTAAAACTGCAGATAACTACTTAAAAATTCACTTCCTCGAATTGATAATAGGTTTTTCTTTGTCATTTTAAACAGATTCCAGTCAAAATCGGCTTCTTCGATTCATATCGTATCTAAAATTGCATCAAAACTGCAAATATCAGTTTAAACTATCATTTTTTGATACAAACAGTTATATATTCATGTCAATATCTTTCAAATTCTAGTCAAAATCGGCGTCTTTGGGCATTTTAGTAACGAAAACCTTAATAAACTATTAGATTCCGACGTAAGGCAAACTTTCTGAGTCAAATAGTTGCCGATTTCGATAAAATCTTAGTCAGAATCTGCTTTTTCGCCCCTTATTGTACCCAAATCTACCTTAGAAATGCAGATATATACTTAAAACACCTTCTTTTGGGACAAATAATTGGTTTTCGCCCTTGATTTACGGAAGATTATAGCCAAAACATGCATTTTCATAACTTAGCGAACTGAAATCTACATTAAAACTGCAGATAACTACTTAAAAATTCACTTCCTTGAATTGATAATAGGTTTTTCTTTGTCATTTTAAACAGATTCCAGTCAAAATCGGCTTCTTCGATTCATATCGTATCTAAAACCGCATCAAAACTGCAAATATCAGTTTAAACTATCATTTTTTGATACAAACAGTTATATATTCATGTCAATATCTTTCAAATTCTTGTCAAAATCGGCGTCTTTGGGCATTTTAGTAACGAAAACCTTAATAAACTATTAGATTTCGACGTAAGGCAACCTTTCTGAGTCAAATAGTTGCCGATGTCGATAAAATCTTAGCCAGAATCTGCTTTTTCGCCTCTTATTGTACCCAAATCTACCTTAGAAATGCAGATATATACTTAAAACACCTTCTTTTGGGACAAATAATTGGTTTTCGCCCTTGATTTACGGAAGATTATAGCCAAAACATGCATTTTCATAACTTAGCGAACGGAAATCTACATTAAAACTGCAGATAACTACTTAAAAATTCACTTCCTTGAATTGATAATAGGTTTTTCTTTGTCATTTTAAACAGATTCCAGTCAAAATCGACTTCTTCGATTCATATCGTATCTAATACCGCATCAAAACGGCAAATATCAGTTTAAACTATTATTTTTTGATACAAACAGTTATATATTCATGTCAATATCTTTCAAATTCTTGTCAAAATCGGCGTCTTTGGGCATTTTAGTAACGAAAACCTTAATAAACTATTAGATTTCGACGTAAGGCAACCTTTCTGAGTCAAATAGTTGCCGATTTCGATAAAATCTTAGCCAGAATCTGCTTTTTCGCCTCTTATTGTACCCAAATCTACCTTAGAAATGCAGATATATACTTAAAACACCTTCTTTTGGGACAAATAATTGGTTTTCGCCCTTGATTTACGGAAGATTATAGCCAAAACATGCATTTTCATAACTTAGCGAACCGAAATCTACATTAAAACTGCAGATAACTACTTAAAAATTCACTTCCTTGAATTGATAATAGGTTTTTCTTTGTCATTTTAAATAGATTCCAGTCAAAATCGACTTCTTCGATTCATATCGTATCTAATACCGCATCAAAACGGCAAATATCAGTTTAAACTATTATTTTTTGATACAAACAGTTATATATTCATGTCAATATCTTTCAAATTCTAGTCAAAATCGGCGTCTTTGTGCATTTTAGTAACGAAAACCATAATAAACTATTAGATTTCGACGTAAGGCAACCTTCTGAGTCAAATAGTTGCCGATTTCGATAAAATCTTAGCCAGAATCTGCTTTTTCGCCTCTTATTGTACCCAAATCTACCTTAGAAATGCAGATATATACTTAAAACACCTTCTTTTGGGACAAATAATTGGTTTTCGCCCTTGATTTACGGAAGATTATAGCCAAAACATGCATTTTCATAACTTAGCGAACGGAAATCTACATTAAAACTGCAGATAACTACTTAAAAATTCACTTCCTTGAATTGATAATAGGTTTCTCTTTGTCATTTTAAACAGATTCCAGTCAAAATCGACTTCTTCGATTCATATCGTATCTAATACCGCATCAAAACGGCAAATATCAGTTTAAACTATTATTTTTTGATACAAACAGTTATATATTCATGTCAATATCTTTCAAATTCTAGTCAAAATCGGCGTCTTTGGGCATTTTAGTAACGAAAACCTTAATAAACTATTAGATTTCGACGTAAGGCAACCTTTCTGAGTCAAATAGTTGCCGATTTCGATAAAATCTTAGTCAGAATCTGCTTTTTCGCCCCTTATTGTACCCAAATCTACCTTAGAAATGCAGATATATACTTAAAACACCTTCTTTTGGGACAAATAATTGGTTTTCGCCCTTGATTTACGGAAGATTATAGCCAAAACATGCATTTTCATAACTTAGCGAACTGAAATCTACATTAAAACTGCAGATAACTACTTAAAAATTCACTTCCTTGAATTGATAATAGGTTTTTCTTTGTCATTTTAAACAGATTCCAGTCAAAATCAGCTTCTTCGATTCATATCGTATCTAAAACCGCATCAAAACTGCAAATATCAGTTTAAACTATCATTTTTTGATACAAACAGTTATATATTCATGTCAATATCTTTCAAATTCTTGTCAAAATCGGCGTCTTTGGGCATTTTAGTAACGAAAACCTTAATAAACTATTAGATTTCGACGTAAGGCAACCTTTCTGAGTCAAATAGTTGCCGATTTCGATAAAATCTTAGCCAGAATCTGCTTTTTCGCCTCTTAATGTACCCAAATCTACCTTAGAAATGCAGATATATACTTAAAACACCTTCTTTTGGGACAAATAATTGGTTTTCGCCCTTGATTTACGGAAGATTATAGCCAAAACATGCATTTTCATAACTTAGCGAACGGAAATCTACATTAAAACTGCAGATAACTACTTAAAAATTCACTTCCTTGAATTGAAAATAGGTTTTTCTTTGTCATTTTAAACAGATTCCAGTCAAAATCGACTTCTTCGATTCATATCGTATCTAATACCGCATCAAAACGGCAAATATCAGTTTAAACTATTATTTTTTGATACAAACAGTTATATATTCATGTCAATATCTTTCAAATTCTAGTCAAAATCGGCGTCTTTGTGCATTTTAGTAACGAAAACCATAATAAACTATTAGATTTCGACGTAAGGCAACCTTCTGAGTCAAATAGTTGCCGATTTCGATAAAATCTTAGCCAGAATCTGCTTTTTCGCCTCTTATTGTACCCAAATCTACCTTAGAAATGCAGATATATACTTAAAACACCTTCTTTTGGGACAAATAATTGGTTTTCGCCCTTGATTTACGGAAGATTATAGCCAAAACATGCATTTTCATAACTTAGCGAACGGAAATCTACATTAAAATTGCAGATAACTACTTAAAAATTCACTTCCTTGAATTGATAATAGGTTTTTCTTTGTCATTTTAAACAGATTCCAGTCAAAATCGGCTTCTTCGATTCATATCGTATCTAACACCGCATCAAAACTGCAAATATCAGTTTAAATTATCATTTTTTGATACAAACAGTTATATATTCATGTCAATATCCTTCAAATTCTAGTCAAAATCGGCGTCTTTGGGCATTTTAGTAACGAAAACCTTAATAAACTATTAGATTTCGACGTAAGGCAACCTTTCTAAGTCAAATAGTTGCCGATTTCGATAAAATCTTAGTCAGAATCTGCTTTTTCGCCTCTTATTGTACCCAAATCTACCTTAGAAATGCAGATATATACTTAAAACACCTTCTTTTGGGACAAATAATTGGTTTTCGCCCTTGATTTACGGAAGATTATAGCCAAAACATGCATTTTCATAACTTAGCGAACTGAAATCTACATTAAAACTGCAGATAACTACTTAAAAATTCACTTCCTTGAATTGATAATAGGTTTTTCTTTGTCATTTTAAACAGATTCCAGTCAAAATCGGCTTCTTCGATTCATATCGTATCTAAAACCGCATCAAAACTGCAAATATCAGTTTAAACTATCATTTTTTGATACAAACAATTATATATTCATGTCAATATCTTTCAAATTCCAGTCAAAATCGGCGTCTTTGGGCATTTTAGTAACGAAAACCTTAATAAACTATTAGATTTCGACGTAAGGCAACCTCTGAGTCAAATAGTTGCCGATTTCGATAAAATCTTAGTCAGAATCTGCTTTTTCGCCTCTTGTTGTACCCAAATCTACCTTAGAAATGCAGATATATATTTAAAACACCTTCTTTTGGGACAAATAATTGGTTTTCGCCCTTGATTTACGAAAGATTATAGCCAAAACATGCATTTTCATAACTTAGCGAACTGAAATCTACATTAAAACTGCAGATAACTACTTAAAAATTCACTTCCTTGAATTGATAATAGGTTTTTCTTTGCCATTTTAAACAGATTCCAGTCAAAATCGGCTTCTTCGATTCATATCGTATCTAATACCGCATCAAAACTGCAAATATCAGTTTAAACTATCATTTTTTGATACAAACAGTTATATATTCATGTCAATATCTTTCAAATTCTAGTCAAAATCGGCGTCTTTGGGCATTTTAGTAACGAAAACCTTAATAAACTATTAGATTTCGACGTAAGGCAACCTTTCTGAGTCAAATAGTTGCCGATTTCGATAAAATCTTAGTCAGAATCTGCTTTTTCGCCTCTTATTGTACCCAAATCTACCTTAGAAATGCAGATATATACTTAAAACACCTTCTTTTGGGACAAATAATTGGTTTTCGCCCTTGATTTACGGAAGGTTATAGCCAAAACATGCATTTTCATAACTTAGCGAACTGAAATCTACATTAAAACTGCAGATAACTACTTAAAAATTCACTTCCTTGAATTGATAATAGGTTTTTCTTTGTCATTTTAAACAGATTCCACTCAAAATCGGCTTCTTCGATTCATGTCGTATCTAAAACCGCATCAAAACTGCAAATATCAGTTTAAACTATCATTTTTTGATACAAACAGTTATATATTCATGCAATATCTTTCAAATTCTTGTCAAAATCGGCGTCTTTGGGCATTTTAGTAACGAAAACCTTAATAAATTATTAGATTTCGACGTAAGGCAACCTTTCTGAGTCAAATAGTTGCCGATTTCGATAAAATCTTAGTCAGAATCTGCTTTTTCGCCTCTTATTGTACCCAAATCTACCTTAGAAATGCAGATATATACTTAAAACACCTCCTTTTGGGACAAATAATTGGTTTTCGCCCTTGATTTACGGAAGATTATAGCCAAAACATGCATTTTCATAACTTAGCGAACTGAAATCTACATTAAAACTGCAGATAACTACTTAAAAATTCACTTCCTTGAATTGATAATAGGTTTTTTTGTCATTTAAAACAGATTCCAGTCAAAATCGGCTTCTTCGATTCATATCGTATCTAACACCGCATCAAAACTGCAAATATCAGTTTAAACTATCATTTTTTGATACAAACAGTTATATATTCATGTCAATATCTTTCAAATTCTAGTCAAAATCGGCGTCTTTGGGCATTTTAGTAACGAAAACCTTAATAAACTATTAGATTTCGACGTAAGGCAACTTTTCTAAGTCAAATAGTTGCCGATTTCGATAAAATCTTAGTCAGAATCTGCTTTTTCGCCTCTTATTGTACCCAAATCTACCTTAGAGATGCAGATATATACTTAAAACACCTTCTTTTGGGACAAATGATTGGTTTTCGCCCTTGATTTACGAAAGATTATAGCCAAAACATGCATTTTCATAACTTAGCGAATTGAAATCTACATTAAAACTGCAGATAACTACTTAAAAATTCACTTCCTTGACTTGATAATAGGTTTTTCTTTGTCATTTTAAACAGATTCCAGTCAAAATCGGCTTCTTCGACTCATATCGTACCTAAAACCGCATCAAAACTGCAAATATCAGATTAAACTATCATTTTTTGATACAAACAGTTATATATTCATGTCAATATCTTTCAAATTCTAGTCAAAATCGGCGTCTTTGTGCATTTTAGTAACGAAAACCTTAATAAACTATTAGATTTCGACGTAAGGCAACCTTTCTGAGTCAAATAGTTGCCGATTTCGATAAAATCTTAGTCAGAATCTGCTTTTTCGCCTCTTATTGTACCCAAATCTACCTTAGAAATGCAGATATATACTTAAAACACCTTCTTTTGGGACAAATAATTGGTTTTCGCCCTTGATTTATGGAAGATTATAGCCAAAACATGCATTTTCATAACTTAGCGAACTGAAATCTACATTAAAACTGCAGATAACTACTTAAAAATTCACTTCCTTGAATTGATAATAGGTTTTTCTTTGTCATTTTAAACAGATTCCAGTCAAAATCGGCTTCTTCGATTCATATCGTATCTAAAACCGCATCAAAACTGCAAATATCAGTTTAAACTATCATTTTTTGATACAAACAGTTATATATTCATGTCAATATCTTTCAAATTCTAGTCAAAATCGGCGTCTTTGTGCATTTTAGTAACGAAAACCTTAATAAACTATTAGATTTCGACGTAAGGCAACCTTTCTGAGTCAAATAGTTGCCGATTTCGATAAAATCTTAGTCAGAATCTGCTTTTTCGCCTCTTATTGTACCCAAATCTACCTTAGAAATGCAGATATATACTTAAAACACCTTCTTTTGGGACAAATAATTGGTTTTCGCCCTTGATTTACGGAAGATTATAGCCAAAACATGCATTTTCATAACTTAGCGAACTGAAATCTACATTAAAACTGCAGATAACTACTTAAAAATTCACTTCCTTGAATTGATAATAGGTTTTTCTTTGTCATTTTAAACAGATTCCAGTCAAAATCGGCTTCTTCGATTCATATCGTATCTAAAACCGCATCAAAACTGCAAATATCAGTTTAAACTATCATTTTTTGATACAAACAGTTATATATTCATGTCAATATCTTTCAAATTCTAGTCAAAATCGGCGTCTTTGGGCATTTTAGTAACGAAAACCTTAATAAACTATTAGATTTCGACGTAAGGCAACCTTTCTGAGTCAAATAGTTGCCGATTTCGATAAAATCTTAGTCAGAATCTGCTTTTTCGCCTCTTGTTGTACCCAAATCTACCTTAGAAATGCAGATATATATTTAAAACACCTTCTTTTGGGACAAATAATTAGTTTTCGCCCTTGATTTACGGAAGATTATAGCCAAAACATGCATTTTCATAACTTAGCGAACTGAAATCTACATTAAAACTGCAGATAACTACTTAAAAATTCACTTCCTTGAATTGATAATAGGTTTTTCTTTGTCATTTTAAACAGATTCCAGTCAAAATCGGCTTCTTCGATTCATATCGTATCTAAAACCGCATCAAAACTGCAAATATCAGTTTAAACTATCATTTTTTGATACAAACAGTTATATATTCATGTCAATATCTTTCAAATTCTAGTCAAAATCGGCGTCTTTGGGCATTTTAGTAACGAAAACCTTAATAAACTATTAGATTTCGACGTAAGGCAACCTTTCTGAGTCAAATAGTTGCCGATTTCGATAAAATCTTAGTCAGAATCTGCTTTTTCGCCTCTTATTGTACCCAAATCTACCTTAGAAATGCAGATATATACTTAAAACACCTTCTTTTGGGACAAATAATTGGTTTTCGCCCTTGATTTACGGAAGATTATAGCCAAAACATGCATTTTCATAACTTAGCGAACTGAAATCTACATTAAAACTGCAGATAACTACTTAAAAATTCACTTCCTTGAATTGATAATAGGTTTTTCTTTGTCATTTTAAACAGATTCCAGTCAAAATCGGCTTCTTCGATTCATATCGTATCTAAAACCGCATCAAAACTGCAAATATCAGTTTAAACTATCATTTTTTGATACAAACAATTATATATTCATGTCAATATCTTTCAAATTCCAGTCAAAATCGGCGTCTTTGGGCATTTTAGTAACGAAAACCTTAATAAACTATTAGATTTCGACGTAAGGCAACCTTTCTGAGTCAAATAGTTGCCGATTTCGATAAAATCTTAGTCAGAATCTGCTTTTTCGCCTCTTGTTGTACCCAAATCTACCTTAGAAATGCAGATATATATTTAAAACACCTTCTTTTGGGACAAATAATTGGTTTTCACCCTTGATTTACGAAAGATTATAGCCAAAACATGCATTTTCATAACTTAGCGAACTGAAATCTACATTAAAACTGCAGATAACTACTTAAAAATTCACTTCCTTGAATTGATAATAGGTTTTTCTTTGCCATTTTAAACAGATTCCAGTCAAAATCGGCTTCTTCGATTCATATCGTATCTAATACCGCATCAAAACTGCAAATATCAGTTTAAACTATCATTTTTTGATACAAACAGTTATATATTCATGTCAATATCTTTCAAATTCTAGTCAAAATCGGCGTCTTTGGGCATTTTAGTAACGAAAACCTTAATAAACTATTAGATTTCGACGTAAGGCAACCTTTCTGAGTCAAATAGTTGCCGATTTCGATAAAATCTTAGTCAGAATCTGCTTTTTCGCCTCTTATTGTACCCAAATCTACCTTAGAAATGCAGATATATACTTAAAACACCTTCTTTTGGGACAAATAATTGGTTTTCGCCCTTGATTTACGGAAGGTTATAGCCAAAACATGCATTTTCATAACTTAGCGAACTGAAATCTACATTAAAACTGCAGATAACTACTTAAAAATTCACTTCCTTGAATTGATAATAGGTTTTTCTTTGTCATTTTAAACAGATTCCACTCAAAATCGGCTTCTTCGATTCATGTCGTATCTAAAACCGCATCAAAACTGCAAATATCAGTTTAAACTATCATTTTTTGATACAAACAGTTATATATTCATGCAATATCTTTCAAATTCTTGTCAAAATCGGCGTCTTTGGGCATTTTAGTAACGAAAACCTTAATAAATTATTAGATTTCGACGTAAGGCAACCTTTCTGAGTCAAATAGTTGCCGATTTCGATAAAATCTTAGTCAGAATCTGCTTTTTCGCCTCTTATTGTACCCAAATCTACCTTAGAAATGCAGATATATACTTAAAACACCTTCTTTTGGGACAAATAATTGGTTTTCGCCCTTGATTTACGGAAGATTATAGCCAAAACATGCATTTTCATAACTTAGCGAACTGAAATCTACATTAAAACTGCAGATAACTACTTAAAAATTCACTTCCTTGAATTGATAATAGGTTTTTTTGTCATTTTAAACAGATTCCAGTCAAAATCGGCTTCTTCGATTCATATCGTATCTAACACCGCATCAAAACTGCAAATATCAGTTTAAACTATCATTTTTTGATACAAACAGTTATATATTCATGTCAATATCTTTCAAATTCTAGTCAAAATCGGCGTCTTTGGGCATTTTAGTAACGAAAACCTTAATAAACTATTAGATTTCGACGTAAGGCAACTTTTCTAAGTCAAATAGTTGCCGATTTCGATAAAATCTTAGTCAGAATCTGCTTTTTCGCCTCTTATTGTACCCAAATCTACCTTAGAGATGCAGATATATACTTAAAACACCTTCTTTTGGGACAAATGATTGGTTTTCGCCCTTGATTTACGAAAGATTATAGCCAAAACATGCATTTTCATAACTTAGCGAACTGAAATCTACATTAAAACTGCAGATAACTACTTAAAAATTCACTTCCTTGACTTGATAATAGGTTTTTCTTTGTCATTTTAAACAGATTCCAGTCAAAATCGGCTTCTTCGACTCATATCGTACCTAAAACCGCATCAAAACTGCAAATATCAGATTAAACTATCATTTTTTGATACAAACAGTTATATATTCATGTTAATATCTTTCAAATTCTAGTCAAAATCGGCGTCTTTGTGCATTTTAGTAACGAAAACCTTAATAAACTATTAGATTTCGACGTAAGGCAACCTTTCTGAGTCAAATAGTTGCCGATTTCGATAAAATCTTAGTCAGAATCTGCTTTTTCGCCTCTTATTGTACCCAAATCTACCTTAGAAATGCAGATATATACTTAAAACACCTTCTTTTGGGACAAATAATTGGTTTTCGCCCTTGATTTATGGAAGATTATAGCCAAAACATGCATTTTCATAACTTAGCGAACTGAAATCTACATTAAAACTGCAGATAACTACTTAAAAATTCACTTCCTTGAATTGATAATAGGTTTTTCTTTGTCATTTTAAACAGATTCCAGTCAAAATCGGCTTCTTCGATTCATATCGTATCTAAAACCGCATCAAAACTGCAAATATCAGTTTAAACTATCATTTTTTGATACAAACAGTTATATATTCATGTCAATATCTTTCAAATTCTAGTCAAAATCGGCGTCTTTGTGCATTTTAGTAACGAAAACCTTAATAAACTATTAGATTTCGACGTAAGGCAACCTTTCTGAGTCAAATAGTTGCCGATTTCGATAAAATCTTAGTCAGAATCTGCTTTTTCGCCTCTTATTGTACCCAAATCTACCTTAGAAATGCAGATATATACTTAAAACACCTTCTTTTGGGACAAATAATTGGTTTTCGCCCTTGATTTACGGAAGATTATAGCCAAAACATGCATTTTCATAACTTAGCGAACTGAAATCTACATTAAAACTGCAGATAACTACTTAAAAATTCACTTCCTTGAATTGATAATAGGTTTTTCTTTGTCATTTTAAACAGATTCCAGTCAAAATCGGCTTCTTCGATTCATATCGTATCTAAAACCGCATCAAAACTGCAAATATCAGTTTAAACTATCATTTTTTGATACAAACAGTTATATATTCATGTCAATATCTTTCAAATTCTAGTCAAAATCGGCGTCTTTGGGCATTTTAGTAACGAAAACCTTAATAAACTATTAGATTTCGACGTAAGGCAACCTTTCTGAGTCAAATAGTTGCCGATTTCGATAAAATCTTAGTCAGAATCTGCTTTTTCGCCTCTTGTTGTACCCAAATCTACCTTAGAAATGCAGATATATATTTAAAACACCTTCTTTTGGGACAAATAATTAGTTTTCGCCCTTGATTTACGGAAGATTATAGCCAAAACATGCATTTTCATAACTTAGCGAACTGAAATCTACATTAAAACTGCAGATAACTACTTAAAAATTCACTTCCTTGAATTGATAATAGGTTTTTCTTTGCCATTTTAAACAGATTCCAGTCAAAATCGGCTTCTTCGATGCATATCGTATCTAATACCGCATCAAAACTGCAAATATCAGTTTAAACTATCATTTTTTGATACAAACAGTTATATATTCATGTCAATATCTTTCAAATTCTAGTCAAAATCGGCGTCTTTGGGCATTTTAGTAACGAAAACCTTAATAAACTATTAGATTTCGACGTAAGGCAACCTTTCTGAGTCAAATAGTTGCCGATTTCGATAAAATCTTAGTCAGAATCTGCTTTTTCGCCTCTTATTGTACCCAAATCTACCTTAGAAATGCAGATATATACTTAAAACACCTTCTTTTGGGACAAATAATTGGTTTTCGGCCTTGATTTACGGAAGATTATAACCAAAACATGCATTTTCATAACTTAGCGAACTGAAATCTACATTAAAACTGCAGATAACTACTTAAAAATTCACTTCCTTGAATTGATAATAGGTTTTTCTTTGTCATTTTAAACAGATTCCAGTCAAAATCGGCTTCTTCGATTCATATCGTATCTAAAACCGCATCAAAACTGCAAATATCTGTTTAAACTATCATTTTTTGATGCAAACAGTTATATATTCATGTCAATATCTTTCAAATTCTAGTCAAAATCGGCGTCTTTGGGCATTTTAGTAACGAAAACCTTAAAAAACTATTAGATTTCGACGTAAGGCAACCTTTCTGAGTCAAATAGTTGCCGATTTCGATAAAATCGTAGTCAGAATCTGCTTTTTCGCCTCTTATTGTACCCAAATCTACCTTAGAAATGCAGATATATACTTAAAACACCTTCTTTTGGGACAAATAATTGGTTTTCGCCCTTGATTTACGGAAGATTATAACCAAAACATGCATTTTCGTAACTTAGCGAACTGAAATCTACATTAAAACTGCAGATAACTACTTAAAAATTCACTTCCTTGAATTGATAATAGGTTTTTCTTTGTCATTTTAAACAGATTCCAGTCAAAATCGGCTTCTTCGATTCATATCGTATCTAAAACCGCATCAAAACTGCAAATATCAGTTTAAACTATCATTTTTTGATACAAACAGTTATATATTCATTTCAATATCTTTCAAATTATAGTCAAAATCGGCGTCTTTGGGCATTTTAGTAACGAAAACCTTAATAAACTATCAGATTTCGACGTAAGGCAACCTTTCTGAGTCAAATAGTTGCCGATTTCGATAAAATCTTAGTCAGAATCTGCTTTTTCGCCTCTTATTGTACCCAAATCTACCTTAGAAATGCAGATATATACTTAAAACACCTTCTTTTGGGACAAATAATTGGCTTTCGCCCTTGATTTACGGAAGATTATAGCCAAAACATGCATTTTCATAACTTAGCGAACTGAAATCTACATTAAAACTGCAGATAACTACTTAAAAATTCACTTCCTTGAATTGATAATAGGTTTTTCTTTGTCATTTTAAACAGATTCCAGTCAAAATCGGCTTCTTCGAGTCATATCGTACCTAAAACCGCATCAAAACTGCAAATATCAGTTGAAACTATCATTTTTTGATTCAAACAGTTATATATTCATTTCAATATCTTTCAAATTCTAGTCAAAATCGGCGTCATTGGGCATTTTAGTAACGAAAACCTTAATAAACTATCAGATTTCGACGTAAGGCAACTTTTCTGAGTCAAATAGTTGCCGATTTCGATAAAATCTTAGTCAGAATCTGCTTTTTCGCCTCTTATTGTACCCAAATCTACCTTAGAAATGCAGATATATACTTAAAACACCTTCTTTTGTTACAAATAATTGGTTTTCGCCCTTGATTTACGGAAGATTATAGCCAAAACATGCATTTTCATAACTTAGCGAACTGAAATCTACATTAAAACTGCAGATAACTACTTAAAAATTCACTTCCTTGAATTGAAAATAGATTTTTCTTTGTCATTTTAAACAGATTCCAGTCAAAATCGGCTTCTTCGATTCACATCGTATCTAAAACCGCATCAAAACTGCAAATATTTGTTTAAACTATCATTTTTTGATACAAACAGTTATATATTCATGTCAATATCTTTCAAATTCTAGTCAAAATCGGCGTCTTTGGGCATTTTAGTAACGAAAACCTTAATAAACTATTAGATTTCGACGTAAGGCTACCTTTCTGAGTCAAATAGTTGCCGATTTCGATAAAATCATAGTCAGAATCTGCTTTTTCGCCTCTTATTGTACCCAAATCTACCTTAGAAATGCAGATATATACTTAAAACACCTTCTTTTGGGACAAATAATTGGTTTTCGCCCTTGATTTACGGAAGATTATAACCAAAACATGCATTTTCATAACTTAGCGAACTGAAATCTACATTAAAACTGCAGATAACTACTTAAAAATTCACTTCCTTGAATTGATAATAGGTTTTTCTTTGTCATTTTAAACAGATTCCAGTCAAAATCGGCTTCTTCGATTCATATCGTATCTAAAACCGCATCAAAACTGCAAATATCTGTTTAAACTATCATTTTTTGATACAAACAGTTATATATTCATTTCAATATCTTTCAAATTCTAGTCAAAATCGGCGTCTTTGGGCATTTTAGTAACGAAAACCTTAATAAACTATCAGATTTCGACGTAAGGCAACCTTTCTGAGTCAAATAGTTGCCGATTTCGATAAAATCTTAGTCAGAATCTGCTTTTTCGCCTCTTATTGTACCCAAATCTACCTTAGAAATGCAGATATATACTTAAAACACCTTCTTTTGGGACAAATAATTGGCTTTCGCCCTTGATTTACCGAAGATTATAGCCAAAACATGCATTTTCATAACTTAGCGAACTGAAATCTACATTAAAACTGCAGATAACTACTTAAAAATTCACTTCCTTGAATTGATAATAGGTTTTTCTTTGTCATTTTAAACAGATTAAAGTCAAAATCGGCTTCTTCGACTCATATCGTACCTAAAACCGCATCAAAACTGCAAATATCAGTTTAAACTATCATTTTTTGATACAAACAGTTATATATTCATTTCAATATCTTTCAAATTCTAGTCAAAATCGGCGTCTTTGGGCATTTTAGTAACGAAAACCTTAATAAACTATCAGATTTCGACGTAAGGCAACCTTTCTGAGTCAAATAGTTGCCGATTTCGATAAAATCTTAGTCAGAATCTGCTTTTTCGCCTCTTATTGTACCCAAATCTACCTTAGAAATGCAGATATATTTTTAAAACACCTTCTTTTGTTACAAATAATTGGTTTTCGCCCTTGATTTACGGAAGATTATAGCCAAAACATGCATTTTCATAACTTAGCGAACTGAAATCTACATTAAAACTGCAGATAACTACTTAAAAATTCACTTCCTTGAATTGAAAATAGGTTTTTCTTTGTCATTTTAAACAGATTCCAGTCAAAATCGGCTTCTTCGACTCATATCGTACCTAAAACCGCATCAAAACTGCAAATATCAGTTTAAACTATCATTTTTTGATACAAACAGTTATATATTCATGTCAATATCTTTCAAATTCTTGTCAAAATCGGCTTCTTTGGGCATTTAAGTAACGAAAACCTTAATAAACTATTAGATTTCGACGTAAGGCAACCTTTCTGAGTCAAATAGTTGCCGATTTCGATAAAATCTTAGTCAGAATCTGCTTTTTCGCCCCTTATTGTACCCAAATCTACCTTAGAAATGCAGATATATACTTAAAACACCTTCTTTTGAGACAAATAATTGGTTTTCGCCCTTGATTTACGGAAGATTATAGCCAAAACATGCATTTTCATAACTTAGCGAACTGAAATCTACATTAAAACTGCAGATAACTACTTAAAAATTCAC